>NC_060140.1:430126858-431578108 GCF_021461385.2 Schistocerca piceifrons | reverse complement strand
TCCAGTCGTCTAGGGTCCAGCCGATATAGTAACGAGCCCAAGAGAGACGCTGCAGGCGATGTCGTGCTGTTAACAAACGCACAAGTGTGGGTCGTCTGCTGCCGTAGCCCTTTAACGCCAAATTTCATCGAACTGTCGTAACGGATACGTTCGCCATACGGCCCACTTTTATTTTAGTGGCTGTTTGACAAAGTGTTGCTTATCTGTTGGCGCTGACATCTCTCGTAAACACCGCTGCTCTTGGTCGTTAGGTGAAGGCTATTGGACACTGCATTGTCCGTGGTGGGAGGTAACGTCTGACATTTGGTGTTCTCGACAAACTCTTGATACTATGGATCTCGAAATATTGAATTTCCTAACGATTTCCGAAATGGAATGTCCCTTGAGGTCTAGCTCAAATACCACTCCACATTCTAAGTCTGTTAATTGCCGCCGTGCGGCCGTATGCTCACGGTCATCGGAAACCTATTCACTTGAATCACCGGCGTACAAATAACAGCTCTGTCGATGAAATGCACTTTTACGAGTATATCTTGTGTAGGCCACACTACAGCCATCTTCATATCCGATGACTTTCGTCACATCAGTGTGTAGAGCTCCATTTGGAAATTTTGACGTATTCATGAAACAACTTCTAATTCTAAACACCATAACTTTCTAATAGAATTTCATCTTATGTGACGAGTTTAATGTAAATGTTTTAAAACACATATTTTCTAGACCTGTAACTGATACACTTACCATTTCATACGACATAACTCTCTTCATACGACTTGCGGCAAGAGTTATGGAAGGAGCAATGTTATTGAAAACGTTTTAATTCACATTGAGAGTTATAGACAGATGAGAAGATATCGTTGACGTCCATCTGTCTTAAGATCCTAGAGCACATTCTAACAGAAATCATGACGTCCCTGGAGGAAAACGAGCCTCTGACAAATAATTAGCTCGGATTCAGGAAAAAAACCGGTCGTGTGAAGTTTTATTCGTAGCCGACACCTGACGAACGATACATGAAGGTGACATGCTATATTCTGTTCTCCTAAATTTTTCGAAAGGCTGTCGACACTGTACCACTGTAACGCAGTGTCAACTACTTACCAGTCGTACATATGGAGTATCTTCACAAATATGTGATCAACTCGATGAACAGAACGCAGTATGAAACCGAATCTAACATAGAGTGGTAATAGCTCTTGACGATGCAACACAGACTATGTGATATTGGGACCAGTTCTAAACAGATCTAAAGATTTCGGTATGTTGGTCATTTTTGCTTTTGGACCGTCTAATTACAACTGAATGAAACACAATTTTCGTACTATACGCGTTTTGCCATATCTGCATCTGAAGATGGTCATCATTGACCGAAATCGACAGTCAAATGTTGTGATCAAGGACTTGAAACAAACAAATTCTCCAGATACATAAATGAATGATCGTTGCTGATGCTGTTGCCTACGGGAAAATATAATGACGATGACGAAATGATGAAGTGGGCTCATGACAGCGAGGTTATTAGTTTCTGAAAACTGCAGTATGTAAGGTTTATCGATAGTCCTTTTTTTAATAAATGTATCCTTTCCGAATGTAAATATAAAATCATCCTTTTTTCTGTACGTGAACTGCAGTATCTGGGGTTATATTAATTCACATTCAGTATTCGTAACTGAGTGGCCAATAGATGTGCAGAAATCTATAATACATCTTCACGATTTTAGGCCACAGTTTATGTTAACTCATCAGAAGGTCAACGATTTTATTTTTTTCATGAGTGACAGTTCCCCTTAAAGTTTGTGCCATCAACCCTGATAATTTACTTTTACTGGTGAGATGTAGGCAAAGATTTGTAATTCTCTACTTTCCAGTAGCACTAAGAAAAGCCAAATCCATCTTCGTTCCTGTAACTGGCAGAACAACTCAATTTACTCTACGTTTGCTTAACTCACGGGGTTGATCATCTAGGGACGATTATAACGGATCTGAAGAGGAAAAACTCGACGTTTGGACAGTACGTTTCTGAAGCTGCCTTTGGCAAGTAATTCTTTACACCGCAATGCGTTCGCACACACGCACATACATAACACACACACACACACACACACACACCACACACATACAAACGCACACAAACACGCGCACATAAAATACCAGACGCCCCGGAATCCGGCCCAATAAATGCTTCCTCTGCTGTTAGAGAAAATAAAGTTGGTGTTATATGATCTGTACCATTTTATCTGCTGTGTGTTTCTACTGCAATGAGTGTAGAGCACTTACAGAATCCTGAAGACAGTGTAGAGGAATGCTACTGAACAGCCAAGAAGCTTCCTTCTTTGGAGCCATAGTACGCAACTAAAATTTTAAGAAACAGAGACCGAAACGTATAACCTGGAATGCAGTCCTTAATATTACGGGTCAAGTACAAGGTGGCGCAGGGGAACGGGAAATTATGAACGTTACAGTTGGCAGCACTGTAGCGCCGGCAGATGTTCGAAACTTTGCAAATTGATGTGAGTGCATTGCCATTTAGTAATTATGGAGAATTGGACTGGTGCGGAACATGCAGTAGCTGTGAGAGAATTTTACAAAAATGGTGATAGTGCGACTGCCGCGCAGAGAACATTTCGACAGCATTACCAGCTTGGACGTCATGGACGTGTCCCATCTGCGCATGCGATTACAACGTGGGTACGTAATTTTGAAGAAACAGGATCTGCCTTGAAAAACGGTACGTACAGCAGAGAACATTGTAGCTGCTAGAGCTGCAATCGAGAGAAGTCCTCGCCGCTCCGTTCGACAGCATGCATCTTCGCTAGGGATTAAGCGACGAAGCTTACAAAGAATACTGCACGAATTAGACTTCCATCCCTATAAGTTGCAAATTGTGCAACACTTACATGAACGAGACCCAGCGTCACGTATGGAGTTTAGTAGCCACATATTGGCTAAAATCAACGAGGACGCGAATTTCCTTGGTAACTTATGGATATCAGACGAAGCCCATTTCCACCTGAACGGATTCGTGAACAAACAGAATTTTCGTTATTGGGTACAGGACAATCCTTGTGAGTTTCACCAGCGACCACTACATAGCGCCAAGGTCACAATATGGTGTGCTGTATCAAGTCATGGTGTTATCGGCCGTTATATTTTTGAACGTGAGGATGGTAGTGCAGTGACAGTAACATCCGCTCGATATGTTGAAATGCCTCAAACATTCTTTACACGGAGACTGTACGAGCTTAATCTTAACGTCGAAAACGTGTGGTTTCAGCAAGAAGGAGCCACGTCTCACACTGCTCGACAATCGATGGCAGCAGTTCGTCAATTGTTTGGAAGACGCATTATTTCACGTAACGGTGACATTGCATGGCCTGCGAGATCCCCTGATCTTAGTGTGTGAGACTTCTTCCTGTGGGGATATCTTAAAGGCAAGGTGTACCGTACACAATCCATGAACTGAAGGAGAACATCGAAAACGAAATCACTGCCATTCCCCAGATTTGCTACACCGCACATTCCAGAGTTTTCATAACAGAGTGTTAGAGTGTGAACGCCGAATGGGAGCACATCTTTCCGATGTCATCTTTAAAAAGTAAAGAGACAATTTTGGACATTTTGATTGTAAAGAGATACATAATAATGACAT
The DNA here is from genome assembly GCF_021461385.2 of Schistocerca piceifrons. Lineage (NCBI taxonomy): Eukaryota > Metazoa > Arthropoda > Insecta > Orthoptera > Acrididae > Schistocerca > Schistocerca piceifrons. Next base: position 431,574,459 of record NC_060140.1, on the reverse strand, counting down.
ACTGAATACATTCACTTTCGTTAATAAATTACTATTTGTATGAATTTATTCATGGAAATGATGTTATTTCGAAATTTCCCGTTTCCCTGCGCCACCCTGTATAAATCTGAGCCACTGCAGGCGCCAAGATGGGGATGTAGTGCAACCTTGGTGTAAAGCTTTAACACCACTCATGCCCATCCCTAAAATGCAATCCTTTGCTCGAATCACGTAGGGCCTCGTCAATCGTTGTCTATCATAAAAAAGCCCTTCCATTGGGCCAAGCAACGGTATGGTATACATGGTACGCAACTGTCTATGGCGTGAACAGTAATTTCTAAGGTTGTCGCTCCATGAGGAGCCGTCACCTGATGTGAAGCGGTGGTCCACGAGGCTCAGCGCTGATATCGCTGTAAGGCTGGTTCTAAAGGCTCCACTTCCTACTTGGAGCTTGTTCCGAAGGCTCCACTTCCTACATGGTGTACCACTTCTAACATTTCTAAATAAGAGGACCCCTATGCTGCACAACCGTTTGAAGCCGAGATTGCAAGAATGCCCTGTAAAACTAGAGCAGAGAATTTCTAACTGCTCCCCATGAATTGATATTTTAAAATACTAAGGTTTCTAGTGACCGTCTTTTCAAATCACTAAGACGTGGCAACCATGTAAGTTTAGAGTCGAATACGAGACCTAGAAACGTCACCATGCCATGAAAATTAAGAGTACTGCTCCTAATCCGCAGCTCATGGGAGTTTAAAACAGAATGAGAACAGTTAAAAAGAACCCACATAGACTTCTCGCTGGAGAAAGTAAAGCTTCTACTACATGGACATTCCTCCAACCGTCGAACAGCCACTTGCAATTGAAGAACTGAAGAACTATTGTTACAAGGCTCGAGGAGGAACAAAAAAATGGCTCTGAGCACTATGCGACTTAACTTCTGAGGTCATCAGTCGCATAGAACTTAGAACTAATTAAACCTAACTAACTTAAGGACATCACACACATCCATGCCCGAGGGAGGATTCGAACCTGCGACCGTAGCGGTCGCGCGGTTCCAGACTGAAGCGCCTTTAACCGCACGGCCACACCGTCCGGCTGAGGAACAAAAGACAGAGAAGTCGTCAACAAAAAAAGAACGCTGAACAGGATGTTTAACAACCGTGGTTTAGATGTGGCAAAGCAGTGACATTTAAACACTTTTCTCAATGGACCTTGTTCTCCTGCTCTAAGCGATCAGAGAGGACGTCACCAACTCGATATCTAAATTAGCAGGGTGAGAGGGAGGACCGAATAAATCCTGACGTAATCCTTTAATACTTCGCCTATGGAGTTTCCCGAGGAAAATATGCCTCCATGGTTGGCCTTGTCGATGTCATACACCCATTAAGTGATGTTGCAGGAAGGCCTGTTGAATGTCTGCTTCCTGGAGAGGTAGGTTATCAAATCTGGAGTGATATCTGCTGAACACACTGAAAGAGACTTAGGAGCTGCCCGGATTCCAAGAGTCTGGCAAGAGGGTGGGTGACCATCCGCTCCGAGATATTTCCCACGCAGATAGTGAGAGCAATACTACGGTACCTACTCGGATATTTGCCAATCCTAAACAGGTTTTAAAAGTAGAATTAAAACTACCTCTTGTCTTAAGTCAGGTAAGCGACCTAACACCCAAATGAGGTTAAAATGGACGAGGTATATTTTTTTATCTGTCCTGTGAGGTGCTGTAACATATTTCGAGCAACACATAACGCAGGATCCAGCTTCTATGTGGAGATGGGGCAGTTGTATTCTACATCACTGGTGGCAGTCCCAACTGCCCCTCTACTTTGTAGCACTGGACAGTGACCTTGGCTGTGGCAAAATAGGAAGCCATAGTCTGGGCAATATCTGGCGGACTGATCTGGAGACTTCCATTCCCCAATAAAGCTCTCAATCGGCACCTCCCTCCTCTCCCGGATATCCTCCTGGTGATCTCCCACATCATAGTACTTTGAGAGGACTGGTTTATAGTGATCAGAAACTGTTCCTACCATCTCTTTCTGCTGAGTGTAATGGTTCACAAACACTCCATGCTCACTATCCGAAAGAATATGACGTTAGTTGCATTTGGCCGATGCTTTAACCTGCCCAGAGTCTCCTGCCTGGCCGTGACTGCAGAGTGGCATTCGTCGCTTCACGATGGATTAGGCTGCCGTTTTAGCTGATCTGAGGAATGTGATTCAACCTTTTCTGGACGCTGTCACGGTTTTAAACACAAGCGGCCGGTCAACCCTGCTGAACTCATGATGGGGATTACTTTTGGGCACCACTCATCTTCCAGGTGAATTCGGAACGATCAGTGCAAATCATCGAACTTCCAACTGAGCGGTATGTGCGAAAGCCAGAGAACGTACCGAGAGATGAATAGCAACGAACAACTTGTCACAGAGCTGAAGCCCGTGCTCTGACCCATTTTTAAGAAACACGCTCTTTGGGACGCGATAAGGACTATCAACGCTCTACCCCCGGGCAGGTGGTGGCAGAAACCTCAAATTTCGATAAAGCGATGGGCACTTCTCGTGTAGCATCTCATGTATGGGCAAGTACAGGCAAAATATTGTCAATGTACGATGCAAATGCACAGATACAGCGACTGCCTGTATGCTGATTGTGAAGGAGAAAAGCGAGGAATGGTAGACGTTGTTCACAAAAACGCCACTCATGTTCAGCCCTCTCATCATTAAGGTCGTCATTTCTAAGGAGAACATAGCCACACATCTCAAGATTTAAAATGTGATTCCTGAAGATAGCTACAAGTTGGTTTACCCAGAGTTAATAGACACGGTTTCCTCCACAAGTGTCCTAAACACATTCAAGTTCCACTGAAGGATGGAAGCCATCTTAACGATGAGATTTTTGTCCATCCTTCCCCCTGTCGCTGATCCGAGGTGGGGTGGCAGCAACAGAGAGGTATCATCGTCTGATCTATCAGGCAGTGTGAAAGTCGCTTTGGACCCGGTCCTTTTGGCCTGTTACCTTTCTTTTCCAGCCAGGATTTCCAACACTTGTCCTTTTTGTAAAGGCTATTTCAATTCTGAGGCAAACTTCATGAAAGTGGCTGTATGGCCTTAAACACCTTCTTCGCATCAGAGTAAGAGATGATTTACTGATTTTAACCTTACACCACCCTATCACCTACGCCTTTAGGTAATTAATCTGTATCGGTATGTAGACACTCTAACAATACCACCACTTGCAAAGTAGGTTAGAAATCAGATTAATAATGTTGCTCACGCAGCATATATGCTCGCTTTATCGGGCAACAACAAAGTTATTGACTGTGGATGGTATCGTCAGAATGGAAATAATGAAGTCACTGTAAAAAAGTCATTAATTTTGGCACTTATCTTGAATGGATTCCGACGTAGATTTTGTCGAAGTTGTTGATTCTAGGGTGATTCCACTTTGACTGCTAGAAGGTCCAGATCTGTATTTTAGCAATATTTAAAGACCTAACAAATGCGTTTTTCAGGAAATTCTTAATGATGAAACAATCCCAGATCAGAACAATGGTATGGTAGAAATAATTTTTGGTTTGATGTTCACTATACACATTTTTATTAAATCTCTTGTAAATTCACATATACTTCTTAATTGTCACATAGTCAGGTAAACAGTTTTGTATCAGTCTTCATATATTTAACTTCCACTTTAACCAAACACAAAACTTGACTATTCTTTTACAAAGCGAAATAACAACTGAACTTCTGCAAAGTGAAACAAAGACTGCTCTGAGCGCATTCGCGCCAAAACGGTTACAAGTAAGTCAAAGATTATGAGTGTCTGACAGAAATGAATACACACAAGAACCACATCACTATAATATATCGATGCATCGGAGTACTTACACATTAATAAAACCAAATGTGAATGTTGTCACAAAAATATGTCTGTTAATTCGCAGATAAGTAATACGATATTACTGGAATCGAGAACTGGTGCTGGAGTGCCGTAATGGTCACGTAAATAAAGAACGATTACAACACCCAATGAAGACTATAAACTATGATTTGTTACATAAGGATTTTTTATTAATGCTAAATTATGACCCTACAGATTTAAAAAGGAATGGTAGAATAGTGATACCGAAATTTGATTTTGCGGCCAGGTGGGATAGTATGAAATGAAAGCCTAACTTACCGTAAGCTCTATCAATTTTTTACAAATCCTCACTCTAAACGAGTGCAGAAGTTGTAATGAAGTACAAGGCGAAAGTGTTTAGCAACATCTTATTCACTGACAAATTATCACAAGAACGAGAGACAGTTACAAGTAACTAAGGTTGGAGGAGATTCAAGAGAAGGAGCCAATAGTTAGATTACTGAATTATTAGCACACTGATCCGTTTCTGCGATCTGATGTCAGTAATTGACAAAATTTGAATTCATAAAATTTTGCATTCCAGAAGGGCGTCGTCTTTCTCCTACTCGTTAAGATTCTAACGTCTACTGAGTACATTACGATCTATACATGTCGAAGCCGATTGCAGATCTTACCATTTTTGAAAAGCTGCCGTCAGCGGCCACAGTGTCGGACGATGCCTGTGAATCCTGAAAAGCTGCCTAGTGCAAACTTTACATAATGTAAAGTGAAATGACTATTTCTCACCCCGAATTTTGATTCTCTCACTAGCAGTGGACGAAATGCCAACCTTAGATCCTCCTGTCTTTCCTTGCAACATTTGCCACTTCTTCGAGAGTCAGTCCTAGCCTCTCATGAGCAGACATCCAATGACAAGTGTCTTTTCTCCTGGAGCGTCTTCCCACTTACCAATAATTTTCCAAAACTACTACATCAGACCGGGATAACCAATGAAATTCCCGCATTTTCGCACCCAGAGTCCTACCGCTCAGGAAAGGAATGTGTTTTGGCTCTGTCCTGACGGTGCTTCAAAGCAGTGCCGATAGCATGTTGCTTCCTACAACCTTTCTAAGCTGCCTATCTGCCTTATATACGGTATAAAAATGAGGGGTATTTTGGGTACGAGAAAACGGCCGTCTCACATCTACAGACTCCACCCTCCACGCTAGCCATTTTCTGCTGAGAGCCTCACCTGTCCTCTGCTGCATGGCTTCTAGACCACCGATATGTCAAAGCTGTTTCTTCCCATATGCCAATGACACCACCTTCCTTTCCCTCTACCCTACCGTCCGGAAACCCCAAAAATTCTTCCAGCTCCATCTCAAACACCTCCTGGTGCAACTAGTGACCCTTCAAATTTGACACTGCCAAAACGCAGGCCATATCCAGACTAAATGGCTTGTCAGCCGTCACTTGCAACCTTGGTTTTATCATTCTGTGATAACTGTCTGTCTTTCTTATTATGATTTTTACTCTTGACTCATAGAACACAAACATGTCACTTGACGAGAGCACTGCTCCTGAAATTTTAAAGTTGTTATGTGATTTTATGTAACTTTTACCATTCTGATAAAGATAATCTTAGAACTATCGAAACCCGGTTAACATCTTTTAAAAAAAGATGTGTGCAACCGGTTGGCTGAGTGTTTCAATTTATATAATTGAAAACACGATTTCTGAGCTCACGGCCACGGTGTTTAAAATATCATTAAAAGAAAACCTACAAGAGACTGCTAAAACTATGATCCTTCACACCTATACATCCCTAATCATACCACTCCTCTGGTATGCAAATGCGGCACGCACTTTCATTCCTCCCTTCTTTTATTACCTCACCTTGCACTCTGCCCTAGCCTTTTGGATTCGCTTACCCTCCTCAACCTGAATCTTCTACCAACTTACTCCGCCGGACTGGTCCATGTCGAACTCCTATGATAATCCAATGTTACCCGTGGACACGACACTAACTACCTGCTGGTTTCCCCCCTGTTCACTGATCCTGGTACTCTGTTGTGGCTCTACCTCCACGTTCTCCCCAGAATTGCACCTTCGCACACTCCACCTCCTCTGCCAACGAAACTATAATTCTTTTCCATTGCCCGACCATGTAATCCGCCCTGATACATACCCGTCCTACCATATCTAGAACCGAACCCTCCACTCTTGCCACTGTTGCTTCCTTCTCCACTCCTCTCCAGCCGCATCCTATAGCTTGGTTCAAAACCGCGTTCCTCTTCACTCTCACAAATCTGTCCTCCAAACATCTGCCCGCCAAACACCCCTCTGCACATTACACTGAATGCTGCATTCCCATGATACCATTATCCGTACCAGTCTACATCCAATTACGACTTCACTCATCTATTTCAATCAATCAATGCATCGGCTTCTTATCTTTAATTTAAGTAACTCACCACTTGTCTTTTATATTATGTGAGACAGTCATTTTTTATTCATTTGTGTAATTTTTTAATTAATCAATAAATCAGCCTTTATCTTTTCACTTATGCTATTGACCATCTATCTTTTCATTGCTTAAAATATTTTTTTCTACCACCGTGTCCATGTCTTAAATTTTTTACTATTATTTGCCCGAAGAGCACACATTGTAACCAACCCCACCCATATGGGACGAGGAGAATGAAATAACAATAAAGGAAAAACATGAATCTTGAAACTTCTTTGTGTTTATTTAAACTGCTGAGCGCAAATGAACCTACGGTCTTTTACTTATTTTAATCATTTCAACACTGACCTATGGAATTTTTCCTAACAATGACAACTCAAACTTAACCTATTCATTTATTACACACAATATACAAGCCGAATGCAGTCTGACTGCTCTTCAATGACAACATGTCTTCAAATAATTAACACAAAAGAATGGCCCTGAATTGGAAGAAATCCTAATAATAACTTATACTTTTCATAAGACACTTACCTCACAGAAAATCTTCATACCACGAACTACAGCAAGCAGCAACTACAACCAGCTAAATAAAAGGATTCTAACTACGATAGGCTCTAACTACTAGGAGGCATATGGTTAGCAAAAGATTGATTTTGTTGAAGAGCAAACAATGTATTTAGCAGATTTTATCTTATTCACGTGACATCCAGGTCCAAAAATTATATAGTCGTCAATAATTCCACTACCCAAACAGTACCAACTACGACCATCTTCATTTCACAATGCATGTCCTACCAACACTGAGTCTCCACGAAGAACACACGTCCAAGCCGTCCGGTCGCTAACTGCTAACAGCTAGTCCGTCCAACCATAGAGTCTCTTACCGAGGGCGCAAAGCGCTGTCAGTGATATTAATTAGAGTCTTTAGCGCTGCCAACATACAACAAACATATTTTGCGGCGGAATGCGTGAATAAAATCTCGGTATTCAAACCGCTTCAGTACGAATAAAAGACTTTGGCTTTTAATGGCTATCTTCCTCATAGTAGTCAGGCTAAAAAACCAATCAGTAAGTGGTTTTTTACTCCTGACGATGGTGGCGGAGGTAGCCATCGAAAGTTCGAGCGCTTTATTAGAAATGGCGCAGCCTCAAAACCAGGAAATTTCATTTAAATAGGGCTTCTTCCTCGCTAATGTGTGGAAAATAAGATGTGTGGTTGTAGTTATTCACTTTTGTAGACGTGTAAAAAACGTTTTTCACGTATATTTGTAACGTTACTTTTATATTCTTGAAGCTGCTGTAACTTTTGTCATTTGTTTCACTACCAGGAAGCTTTAAAATGCGCAACGGACGAAATTAATTAATGGCAGAAAGCATGAATTAGAGTATTAATTTTAAAATAAAAACAGTCTATATAGGACAATGACTTCTCTGAGCTAAAATAGAAAAGCAACATCGTGCGATACGTTACAAAAATATTTCGAGACCAATGTAAGTTCACATACACCTGTCGAATCATGTCTGAGTAGATGAAAAAGATATACACTCTGTTTTGGATAAAGTGGAGGTTAAAGAAAACCCAAATTTAATTCACAACCACAGGACAAACCTCAACAGCAGCTAAAAACCCGAGCAAGATGGCTTTCTGGTGTCTTGCTGCAGTGGTTGGACTGCTTACCAAGTACGAATGACTACAGACGTGGGGAAAATTCAGAGTTGCGTTGCAAACACCGTAACAAGTGGTACAGCACAGACTAAAGTGCAACAGAAATTCTCGGGGAACTGCAAACCGAAGCCTTGGAGAAAAGATGTAATTTCCCTGAAGCCCATTTCAGTGAATTTAGAGGGCCCTGTAATGGGAGAACTCTGTGCGAGCGTTATGCTGCTGATTATGAGGAAAAGATAACACAGACTGGCAGACACGCAGAGGCATATAGACAGTAATTTTCCCTCTCTACATACACAAATGGAATAGGGAAGAAAATTTCAATATTAGGTGCATTCTCTGCCACGTAATGTACAGTGACTAGTGGACAACATATGACGTGGTGCTGGAAAGTGATGCCCTCGAATTTTTATGTGAAAGCTCGTGAAGCTTTTTAAATAAAAGAAACGTTATTAACGCTCTGTATCTATTCTTTATATCTAAATTTTTCAGCCCTCTCCCCGTAGATTACTTCGAATTGTGGCGTGTAACATGGTGGTGCCTACGTCGGCACTTGAGAAACAGCGTGCTGTAATCGAGTTTCAAAGTCGAAGCGTTCGTCCACATGTGCAACACCTTCCACATCAGCATAACAATGCTAGACTACACATGAGCGCAGTGACATCTGCAATATTCCGACGATTTGGGTTCCTTATATGGATGTGGTGTCTGTTCTTTCGGACATGTCTGAAAGAACAGACACCATTGATGACCTGCAGCCGCCTAGAACGAAATTAGAATTATATTAATACCGTCAGCTGCCGACGGGCTTTATATATATCAACGGGGACAGGTGAAAATGTGTGCCCCGACCGGGACTCGAACCCGGGATCTCCTGCTTACATGGCAGACGCTCTCTCCATCTGAGCCACCGAGGGCACAGAGGATAGCGCGACTGTAGGGACTATCTCGCACACGCCTGCCGTGAGAACCCACATTCTCACCTTGTATGTCCACTCACTACATTCGTAGTGTCCCACCCGAACACACTCATTACTCGTGGAAGACATTGTTACCAGGTCCCGTCAGAGTTCGGGGAATATGTGTGCATCCGCACAGAAGAAGAACGTCATGGCCGGTATTGCCAGAACTGTATACTTATATGGATATGGTGTCTGTCCTTTCGGACATATATTTCGAATGTATATCAATGCCGGTGGGCAGTTGACGATATTAGTATAATTCTAATTTGGGTTCCTTGTCATCATCATCCTCCACACAGTCCCGACGTAGCGCCATCCGATTTTCATCTGTTTCCAAAACTTCGAATATCTATGAGTGGCGGGAAGACTTCTTACTTTATAGATCCCAGTATGCTATCCTCGACGTCGAGTGTTGATCAGCAACAAGGGTATCATCAGACGCTCCTCAGGGAAGTGTGATATAATCGCTACTATTCTCTATACACATAAATGATTTGGTGGACATGGTGGACAGCAGTCTGCAGTTGTTTGCGATGATGGTATTGTGCACGGTAAGGTGTCAAAGCTAAGTGACTGTAAGTGGATACAAGATGACTTAGACATGAATGAGATTTTCGCTCTGCAGCGGAGTCTGCGCTGATATGAAACTTCCTGGCAGATTGAAACTGTGTGCCGGACCGAGACTCGTACTGGGGACCTATTGCCTTTCGCGGGCAAGTACTCCACCATCAGAGCTACCCAAGCACGACTCACGCCCTGTCCTCACAGCTTTACTTCCGCAAGTGCCTTGTCTCCTACCTTCCAAACTTTACAGAAGCACTCCTGCGGACCTTGCAGAGTTCGAGTCTCGGTCCGGCACACAGTTTTAATCTGCCAGGAAATTTCATATTTAACTTAGACATAATTTCTAGTTGGTATGATGAATGGCAGCTAGCTCTACATGTAGAAAATGTAAGGTATTGCGGATGACTAGGAAAACCAAACCCGTATTATTCGGATACAACATAAGTAGTGTCCTACATGTCACAGTCATGTCGTTTAAATATCTTGACGCAACGTTGCAAAATGATATAAAATTGAACGAGTGTATGAAGATTTTGGTGGGAAAGGCGAATGGTTGACATCGGTTTATTGGGAGAATTCTAAGAAAGTGTGGTTCATCTGTAAAGGAGACCGCACATAGGACTCTAGTGCGACCTGTTCTTCAGTGCAGCTCGAGTGTTTGGGATTCGTACCAGGTTGGATTAACGGAAACAATTCAGAGGTGGGCTAATATTACGGAGATGCTTCGGCAATTGAAACGGGAATTATTGAGAAAATTTAGAGAACCGGCATTTAATGTTGACTGCAGAACGATTCTGTTTCCTCCAAGATAACACTGCGCTAAGGACCACGAAGGTAAGATACGAGAAATTAGGGGTCTTACGGAAGCTTACAGACAATTGTTTTTCCCTCGTTCTATTTGAGAGTGGAACAGGAAAGGAAATCACTAGTAGTGGTATAGAGTATCCACCGCCACGCAGCGTAAAGTGGATTGCGAAGTATAGATGTAGATGTACATGTTAAAGAATACCTCCGAGGACTTCACCTTGATAGTGACGAAGCGGTACAAGCAGAGGTGAGGTTGCGGCTTCGTCAACAAATTCAAACACTGTACGGTTAAGATATCACCAGATTCATCACTCGTTGACAGAAATCCTTCTTCGCCAGGGTGACTTCATTGAGAAGTAAATATGTTGATACGAAGAATAAAAATGTAGAATGTTGGTAACGTTTGTTTTATTTAGACAGTTTTAGGAGTTTCCGCATAAGAATTCGGAGGTATTACTTTTCAGCACGCAGTACACTGGTGTCCATAATTAAAGCAATAAACGGAAATTTTGCAAGGTGGCGTTTATTTTGCCACAGAACACGTGATAGTAAAGTAGAAACAATGTGATCAGCTGCAACATGCCTAACGATAGACAAAAATGTTCTTCGTTTTTTTTTCTACTTAACGGATTTGCACATACAGACTACTGATGTGCTCAGCCTGGGATGTGAGCACGTCTGGCACGAATACAGGCCTGATAATGACGGGACATGCTGTGAAAGATGCCATCAATCTCATGTTGAGGCAATACTGTCCATTCTTCCTGCAGAGCTGCTCACAAGTCTTGGAGAGTGGTAGAAGGATGGTGACGTGATGCAACCCTAGTCCAGTCCAGACATCCTCTATCGGATTCAAATCTGGAGAGCGAGCATTCCACGCCATGCGTACAGTATCTTCCGTTTCCAAAATAAAACATCAACCACCTGTACTCTATGAAGTGGAGCATTATCGTCCATCAACAAGAAGTGTGGGCCCACAGCACTTCGCTAAAACCGTACATTAGGTCCCTAGTTCTCCCCAAGCTACTTGGCAGCAGTTACATCTTGCTGATTTACCCTTACAATTTCATGAAGAGGTGTTCGAATGGTCAACATAATCCCTGCCCACACCAGTAGGGATCCTCCTCGACATCGGTCTCTGTCCCAAATTTTTGGGACCAGAAATCGTGTTCCACGTGCCCTCCAGATGCGAATCCGTCGAGAATCACTATCCAGACCGAATCGGGACTCATCTGTGAAAAGAACATTGGCCCACCATTCGACCGTCCACGTGGCATGTTGACAGCTCTGCTCTAGACGCTCTCTTCTGTGAAGAGACGCCAGAAGTAAACTGACAGCTGGTCTCCAACAATAAAGGCCACTCTGGTGAAGCCTTCTCTACACCGTTTGCTTTGATACAACACGTCCAGGGGAGGCTGCGAGTTCAGATGCCAGTTTCAGTGCAGTAACAGGGCGGTACCGTCGCGCCCTTAGAGCCAAATAAGAGGGCACTCTTTCTGACGTGACATGTTTTCGACCCTACCCTGGTCACTGGGATACAGTGTGGGTCTGTATAAACTGTCGCCACATTCGAGAAACAAGAGAACGATTCATATTAAACTATCTGACTACATCAGTTTTCGACTCTCCTGCTTCCATTCTTATTACGGCCCTCCACAGTAGAGAGTCTGTGGATGTCTTCTCTGTGCCATACTGCACCGTCTGTGACTGAGTATACAGCGACTGTGCATGCTGGACTGCCCTGCAAACACCTCCCCCCCCCCTTATTGATTGGCGACTCCATAGTGTCCTGTGCACTACGACCAGATAATGGGTATACTTGGAAGGAGAGACAGTATTGGTCTTATATATTTGTTTTTTATCACAAAATCGATTTTCGGTCACTTAGTGACCATCTTCAGTGCTGTAATATATAACTTAAATTAGTAAGCACTGGTGTCAATAAGCTTACGGCGATCACATATACTACAGTCTATGTGATCGCCGTAAGCTTATTGACACCAGTGCTTACAAATTTAAGTTATATATTACAGCACTGAAGATGGTCACTAAGTGACCGAAAATCGATTTTGCGATAATAAACAAAAATATACGACCAATGCTGTCTCTCCTTCCAAGTATACCTCCCCCCTTGTTAAGTGCGCTGACGTCATTGCTGTTGTGGTTGTCCATTGATCGGAATGCCATCTCCATGTAGAACACGATCGCAACGATGTTGACAGTTTGTGTGAGTATATCGTGAATTAGAAACAGGACGGGGAAATAGCAGTTTGTTGTTGTGATTTTGGACACTAGTGTAGATGTAAATGTACAAGTGTAAAGTATTACAATGCCATGTTGTCGCATCGCCTCACCAGGAAGGGGACGCTGATGGCCAGTTGACACTACTGACAGTGCTGCCTTAAAAATGGTTCAAATGGCTCTAAGCACTATGGGACTTTAACATCTGAGGTCATCAGTCTCCTATACTTAGAACTACTTAAACCTAATTAACCTCAGGACATCACATACAGCCATTCCCGAGGCAGGATTCGAACCTGCGACCGTAGCAGCAGCGCGGTTCCGGACAAGCGCCTAGAACCACTCGGCCACAGCGGCCGGCAGTGCTGCCTTACATGCTCGTGATAATGGCGTGCGTATGTAACTGAACGCCTAAGGCAGATATCGCGCGATGTATATATTATCGATGTGTGAGGCGGCACATAATGTGTCCCCAGGAGGAGCTGCTTGGGGCTTGCGGCTGCACGGGTCAGTGCACACGCCTGGGGGCCCTTGTGACGTGTGACATCTCTACGTTGATAGCCACGGTGACAGGTCTCACAAGGAATCTACACGACAGTCGCATCTTTGTAAATATTTATATTTATGCTACGCGAAGGTCACAACTCGAATATCATTCAAAGGAATTCGTTCCAACTCTCAAAAAATTCTTAAGAAAATCAACTTTGAAGTTTCCTGTGATTCTTTAATACCCTAATATGAGGGTGAGTATTCGTCAGGCAATGTTTCTCTGTGGTAGAAAGTTTGTTTGTTACGTTGAAGGTACAGCGTCGATTCCTGCAAATCTTTTAAACAAATATACCTATCCCACGAGCATTTCCGTGAAGCGCAAAATACATTAAGGTGAAAAAATTATTAGTAATTTTTTAATTTAACTATTTTTGTTAATTATCTTTTGTGAAACTTCACTAATTAAGAATTTATATTTGCAGTGAAAACTGTACTTTTGTGTGTGATATTTAACTAGAAATAGCAAAATGATAATTAGATCCAAAAATTTTAAAATTATAAACATGGTCGAGCTTCATAAATGGTGCATGCAATAACTTAATAGAATTGGAGAGCTGTTTGGCTGTTATTTTCCTATTCTATCAACTTTCTACAATTAGAGAGTATTAACTACGCGGAATTTATCCTATGAATTTTCTATGTAAATGACACAGGTATCGAACTGAAAGACAAAACGTGAGAAAAAGATGACCAAAACGAGACTCGAACAAGTGATCCCACCATTAGCAATCTCGAGCGCGACTTTAAAGGCATATATATATATATATATATATATATATATATATATATATATATATATATATATATATAGTTAGCTTTTCCAGAAATAATAACTTACAAAAAAATATCATTCACAACCAGAAGTCAATGTTGCTTCTATACACAATCCAAGAGTGTGTGAAATCACGATGGACCTTGCCGCTTGCCGCTGGTGGGGAGGCTTGCGGCCTCAGCGATACAGACAGCCGTACCGTAGGTGCAACCACAATGGAGGGGTATCTGTTGAGAGGCCAGACAAACGTGTGGTTCCTGAAGAGGGGCAGCAGCCTTTTCAGTAGTTTCAGGGGCAACAGTCTGGAAGATTGACTGATCTGGCCTTGTAACGTTAACCAAAACGGCCTTGCTGTGCTGGTACTGCTGACGGTTGAAAGCAATGTTAAACTATAGCCGTAATTCTTCCCGAGGGCATGCAGCTTTACTGCATGGTTAACTGATGATGGCGTCCTATTGGGTAAAATATTCCGGAGGTGCTATCGTCCAGCATTCGGATCTCCAGGCGGGGACTACTCAGAAGGATGTTGTTATCAGGCGAAACAAAACTGGCGTTCTACGGATCGGAGGGTGGAGTGTCAGATCCCTTAATCGGATAGGCAGATAAACAAATTAAAAAGGGAAATGGATAGGATAAAGTTAGGGACAGTGAAAATTAGTGAAGTTCGGTGGCAGGAGGAACAAGACTTTTGGTCAGGTGAATACAGGATTATAAATACAAAATCAAATGGGGGTAATTCAGGAGTAGGTTTCATAATGAATAAAAAAACGGGAGCACGAGTAAGCTACTACGAACAGCATAGTGAACGCATTGTTGTAGCCAAGATAGACATGTAGCTCAGGCCTTTCACAGTGGTACAAGTTTATATACCAACGAGCTCCGCAGATGACGAAGAGACTGAAGAAATGTATGATGAGGTAAAAGAAATTATTCAGATAGCGAAGGGAGACGAATATTTAATAGTCATGGGGGAGTGGAATTCGATAGTAGGAAAAGGAAGAGAAGGAAAAGTATTAGGTAAAGAAGCCGTCTGGTAGAATTTTGCACAGTGAATAACTTAAACATAGCAAACACTTGATTTAAGAATCATGAAAGAAGGTTGTATACGTTGAAGAGACCTGGAGACACTAGAAGGTTTCAGATAGATTATATGATGGTATGACAGAGATTTTGGAACAACGTTTTAAATTGTAAGAGATTGTGGACCCTGACCACAATCTATTTATTATGAACTGTAGATTAAACTGAAGAAACTGTAAACAGTTGGGAATTTAAGGAGATGGGACCTGGATAAGCTAAAAGAACCGCAGGTTGTAGAGAGTTTCAGAGAGAGCATTAGGGAACGATTGACAAGAACGGGGGAAAGAAACACAGTAGAAGAAAAATGGGTAGCTTTGAGAGATGAAATAGTGAAGGCAGCAGATGATCAAGTAGATAAAAGGTGGAAGGCATATATACAGGGTCTATACAAGAGCGATGTGCTTGAGGGCAATACTATGGAAATGGAAGAGGACATAGATAATTAATTGGGAGATAAAATATTGCGGGAAGAATTTGACAGAGCACTGAAAGATCTAAGTCGAAAGAAGGCCCCCGGACCAGACAACTGCTGATAGCCTTGGAAGAGCCAGCCCTGACAAAACTATACCATCTGGTGAGCAAGATGTGTGGGACAGGTGAAATACCCTAATACTTCAAGAAGTATATAACAATTTCAATCCCAAAGAAAGCAGGTGTTGATGGGTGTTAAAATTATCGAACTATCAGTTTAATAAGTCATGGCTGCGAAATACCAACACGAGTTCTTTACAGACGAATGGAAAAACTGGTAGAAGCCGACTTCGGGGAAGATCCATTTGAATTCCGTAGAAATGTTGGAACACGTGAGGCAATACTGACTCTACGAATTATCTTAGATTAAGGAAATGCAAACATACTTTTCTAGCATTTGTAGAGTTAGAGAAAGTTTTTGACAATGTTGACCGGAATACTCCCCTTCAAATTCTGGAGGTGGCAGGGATCAAGTACAGGGAGAGAAAGGCTATTTACAATTAATCAGAAAGCAGATGGCACTTATAAGAGTCGAGGGCATAGAAGGGAAGCAGTGCTTGGGAAGGGAGTGAAGCAGGATTGAACCTATTCCCGATGTTATTCAGTCTGTGTATTGAGCAAGCAATAAAGGAAACAAAAGAAAAATTTGGAGTAGGAATTAAAATCCATGGAGAAGAAATAAAAACTTTGAGGTCTGCCGGTGACATTGTAATTCTGTCAGAGACAGCAAAGGACCTGGAAGAGTAGTTGAACGGAATGGATAGTGTCTTGAAAGGAGGATATAAGATTAACATCAACAAAAGCAAAACTGCGATAATGGAATTTATTCGAATTAAATCAGGTGATGCTGAAGGAATTAGGTTAGGAAATGAGACATGTAAAGTAGTAAATCAGTTTTGCTATTTGGAAAGCAAAATAAACTGATGATGGCAAGGAAAGCGTTTCTCAAGAAAAGTCGCGTATAGATTTAAGTTTCAATAAGTCTTTTCTGAAAGTATTTTTATGGAGTGTAGCCACGTATGGAAGTGAAACATGGACGATATAAGTAGTTGGAGAGAACATTAAGTTTTGAAATGTAGTGATAGAGAAGAATGCTTAAGATTAGATGGTTACGTCACGTAACTAATGAGGAGGTACTGAACAGGATTTGGGAAAAAGAGGAACTTGTGGCACAACGTGACTAGAAGAAGGGATCGATTAGTAGGACATGTTCAGAGCCATCAAGGGACCAGCAATTTAGTATTGGAGGGCAGCGTTGAGGGAACAAATCGCAGAGGGAGACGAAGAGATGAATAAACTAAGCCGATTCAGAAGGACGTAGGATGCAGTAGTTACTTGGTGACGAAGAAGCTTGCTGAAAATAGAGTAGCACGGAGAGCTGCATCAAACCAGTCTCTAGAGTGAACACCACCACAACATCAACAAAATTCATCTCGTATCACAAGTGATTTTATACTCTCTTGAATTGTGTAAAGGAGCAACTGTGTACTTGTGAATGAGATTTTTTTGCATATTATTATTAGTGGAAAAGGTAACTTTGCATTACTTGTGATACGTGTCCCGTTTGTTATATAGGAAAAACTGGAATATCTTTTAGTGTCAGGTACAAGAAACATTCAGTGGGAAAAAGAAATACTACTGAATACAGTTCCACTTTGGCTTATCATCTGTCGATTTCCGATCACGTATCGAAAAACTTCGAAGAAATTTCCAGTTTACATAGAGAAAAGAAAGGTGACAGGCTCGAAGTACTCGAAGAGCTGGAGATTTTGAAGCATTTTTCTAAGAGCGATGGCTTCGTCCTCACTGAACAGTTACAATTCCGTAACAAATTTTTTTTCGGTGGTTTTAATCCACTACTCGAGGAATTTTGATTCCTCTATTTTTTACTTCATTTTCCTGCCTCTAGTTCCGAAACATCATTTTCTTCGAATCTCACAGACGTGTGCTATTAAAGTTACCTTCATGCAGATATTTTTTGGACTGTACAACTGTTTGTATAATTTTTTTATATTATTCTGTTCTTTATGTCATAGCAATTTCTGTAAAGCCTAATAGATGGCTTTTAATTATACTTCATCTGTCTGACTACTGTTTATTTTCAAAAATACATTAAGCTGCCTTCCGTTGTATTTTATTTTTAAAATTAACGATCGTTTTCTTTAATTTAATTTTGTCATAACGTTTCAAATGGGCACATGTCACAATCCGCGTCCGATAGTGGGCGCAACAACTTGTGTTGTTTCGTGGCAGCTATGTAGGTCTCTGGGCCAACCAGTCTGATGTTGTTCCTAGATAGGCACACGTTCCAAAGGCTGAAACGTGTTTTATTTTATTTTTCGACTTGAGAATATCTGCTCTTAATTCTGATCATTTCTTTCTTGTAATGTAATTTTGCGTAAGTAATCTTTGTAGGCCATGACAATAGTCATCTTTGTTAATGCATTTTGTCATTCATAATTTCCTGTGTATTATTTTATAGGATTTCTCAAAATTTCGTTCTGCTGAAGACATCCTTAGAGCTGTCGAAACCTAGGCCTGCGTACCAAACAGTTACCGATTGGCTGTGAGATTCCATGTTGAAACTGATACCCGGTTGCTGAGAAACATCCTAGTTTATGACACTGCCGTTTGGTCTCTTTGTCAGTGTCATCATTTACAACCTTTTGTAATGTGCTGAAGACGTCCATTTTCGCCTTAGGAAAGCTAAAGCACCATACATTCGGTACTGACGCTAAGCCTCATGATGGAAGCAGAAGGTAAGAAACATAAACACACACTCATAGAATTTGCCGATCTAGAAAATGTAGACAGCGTAAAATGATGCATGAAGTTGGAAATGTCAGAAAAATAGTTATAAGCTATAATGGAAGGAAGGAAAATACACATTATTTACAACAACTAAGAGGGAAAAATAAGAGTGGAACACTACAAACAAAGTCCCCGGAATATAAAGCATGATAGACAGGGATATAGTCTCCCCCCCCCCCCCTCCCATCTTATTGTTGAATCTGAACATCGAGGAAGTAATGATGGAAACTAAAGAAAGGTTCAGGAGTGGGATGAAAATTCTGGACTAAATGATACGAATGACAAAATTATTGATGACATTGTTATCCTCAGTAAAAATATAAAATACGAGCATCTGTTGAATGAAATGAGTATTGAGGAAAGATGAAAGTAGTGAGAAGTAGGAGGAAGGATTGTAGTGATAAATCTAACATCAAAACTAAGGACGACGAGGTAGATGTGAAGCCATTCTGCTAATGCGGAAACAAATTAACGGATGGCTAACAAAGGAATAGAATATATGAAGCAGAGCTAGCGCAGACAAAGAGGTCATTTAACGCTACATAAAATCTACTAATATCAAAGACAAGCACTAATTTGAGTAAGAAATTGCTGAGAATAAACATTCGGAGCACAGCCCTGTATGGAAGTTTATCTTGGACTGTGGGAAAAGAGAAAAACAAAGTGTTTGAGGTATGTGGATTTTTAAAACCTAACGTCGTCAGATGAGGGACATACGGCGATCTGTATTATCAATTATAATCTGTACTAATGCTGTAAATTCAAATGTAACTGTCTGTTACGCTTTCACGACTAAACCGCAGAGCTAATTTGGATAAAATTTGGTATGGAGGTAATTGTTTGCTGATGAAGAATATAGATTGCTTAAGAAAGCGTGAAGTACAACATATTTATTGATATGAAGAATATAACGCGAAATATAGAACAATAATTAATCTTTGGAAAAACTCCTCTATAACTTTAGAACTTTATCCTATTAATTGTGAGATGTTCTACCTAATGCGATTCATTGTTGTGAATACAATGCTTACATAGTCTTCTACGTATTTGATCCATACCTCCATATTAATATCAGTCATACGATTGTCGCATTTTTGCCGCTGAGTGGCATTCGTCTCTTATGACTTCTACGTTGTGTTATAATATCCGTGCGTAGCTCATGGTCATATGGATAGCATTGCTCGATACCCGGCACCGTTGGTTTCTCTCTGCTCTCTCGTGTGGTTGTATGTGTCGCCCTCATCATCATTTTATTATAATTGACATCCAAATCACCAAAGCGGCGTCAAATAAAAAGACTTGCACCAAGCTCCGCAACATCCCAACTGGGTTCTGCCGACCATTAAAGCGATACGCATATACTAGCACAGCCGTGGATAACACAGCCACAATACTATGCTTACACAATTCTCAACGTGTTTCATCCAAGCCAATTCGTACTTTCACTCTAATGCGAAAGTAGCCACCTCTGTTATTTTTCATGATTAAATCGCTGAACCGATATCCATGAAATTTGGCGTGAGATTTCTTGAACCCTGAGGAAGATCAATAACTATCTTTGAAGTGTGTAGTATGAAATATTTATCTTTTTGAGGAAAATTACACAAATTAAGGAAAAATCTTACTATTTGGAAAAACTGTTTACTCTTTCACTTCTGAACTTAATCATATTTGTGAAAATGGTTTTATTAGTTGATAAGTGCTGCGTACACCGGTGTTATTAATAGCGAAAGTTCTTGAAAGACATCATGTTTACTCCAGTGACTGCTAAACATTTTATTTCCACTACTGCAATTTCGGCCTTATGTCATTATCAAGTGCAGATGTT
This sequence comes from Schistocerca piceifrons, assembly GCF_021461385.2. Classification (NCBI taxonomy): domain Eukaryota; kingdom Metazoa; phylum Arthropoda; class Insecta; order Orthoptera; family Acrididae; genus Schistocerca; species Schistocerca piceifrons. The sequence continues at coordinate 431,554,419 of NC_060140.1, read as the reverse complement.
TTGGCTTTAAGTCATGTCTACTTTATACAATCTGACACATTTATATGTCGTTGTCATTTGCTGTTATATACATATAACGAGAGATTAGAACAGTCGCAACCCCGCTGCATTTTGGACGCTGAGCTTCACGCGTCTCTTATAGCTTCCAAGGTGCTTGAAGACACACAAGGACGGCCTCATTTAAAGGCTGTGCAACAAACAGAGAGTCATACTTTTACATATGAAACGTGAGAGGCTTTTTGTGAAGCTGCATATGATTGTGATCTCTTAACTGATCATGTTAATCATAGATTAGTCATCATAGAGATGGACCAAAACGTAGGCAGCATATTTCATTAAAGGAAGAAACGGTTGGTATGTGCTGGCTTGGACACAAAATGTCACGTCCAGTACTAGGTGAGCCTGAGAAGCCCCTAAAAACTCTACTTCTGCGGGAATGTAGTGAATCGACGCATTTTTAAAAATATAATTAGAAAATGTAATGCAGATTCAACATACAGCAAAAAAACCGAAACACATTCATTATGTTCATACATACAGGCACTGCATTCATTTTTCATACAGCGGCTCAACATCGCTATTTACACATATCTCGTAAATTACTAGCTTACTTATTCACCATCGCTCATCATAACAAAACTACGGATATGCGAGCGAGGCAGCAGGTAACAGTTAGTTTATTACAAACTTCAATTTTCTTGGTCACAATATAACAAGCGTACACTGTAAATAGTATCTAAATACAGTATTAACCAGCATAGCTTCGTGACTATGCGTAACTTTTCAATATTAGTAGGTGGTCAAAGCTTCACAACGTCTTCTACTGCTTTGCTCTCATAGTTTGACCAACAATTGGATGTTGACAAGTGACTCATAGGGTAACGTCCCCTTAGAAAAATTAATGAATTACTGGTAAGCCCCTACGTTATTTGCTTTTCAAACAGCTGAGCAGAACTGAACGTAATCAGACATTTCGCATTTCGCTCTTTAGCTATTCTGATCAACACCAAAATGACACACAATATTTTTAGCGCAACGCAATCTGACTTTCAATAATCGCTACAAAAGAATGGCTCTGACTAACATTAAACTATACCTTTCACAAATCACTTACGTCACAAAAATCTTCGTTGCTCAAACTACTGCAATACAGCGAGCGCCACTACTGCCAGCTAAATAAAAGATTCAAACTACTGAAGGCACTAACTACTGATAGGCATAGTTAGCAAATGAAAGATTTTGATAGAGAAAAACAATGTATTTACCTTGTTCAAAAGTCATATTATATATATCAGTTCATAACATCCAGTCTTACAAATTTACTGTCTCTGTCCAGATCATCCGCTCTCAAAACTCCGCCATCTCACTCCCCACATCCACCACTGCTGGCGGCTCACCTCCAACTGCGCAACGCTACGCGCTGTTCGCCTCCAGCTGCCCGACACGACAATGGCGAATATTACTCCAACAATGCAAAACAACCACAGGCTTCACGCAGCACAGTCAGTGATTTTCATATAGAGCGCTACATGGCGTTACCAACATAAAAACCTAAACAGCCTACTTACAATAGCAACGATCTTGTGGTGATCAACAATGTATTTAGGTAGCAGTTATAGTGTACTCATGATTAGAGAATGTCTGCCGAGAAGGGGAAAAATCCAGCGTGCACTCTTGTGTGCCTACCGAGAGGAGTCTTTCCAGATGTGGAACGAGTGCTTCCACGTGCCATGAAGAGCACAGGGTGCAGCCAGCTGCAAGTGGTAGCTGATGTCGGTACTAACGATGTGTGTCGCTTTGGATCAGAAGAAATTCTCTCTGTTTTCGGGGTACTAGCTGAAATCTGCAGCAATCTGCGGAAGCGTTGCACTTCTGTCACGTTGAACGATTCTCTTCAGTCGTCGTTGGTCCCTTTCTTGCAGGGTCTTTTTACGGCAGCAGCGATGTCGAAGATTTGATGTTTTATTGGATTTCTGATATTCACGGTACACTCGTGAAAGAATCGTACGGGAAACTCCCCACTATCGCTACCTCGGAGATGCTGTGTCCCATCGCTCGTGCGTCGACTATAACAACACTATTGAACTCACTTAAATACTGATAACCTGCCATTGTAACAAGAGTAACCGATCTAACGACTGCGCTAGACACTTGTTGATAGTCATGGGAGACTGGGATGCAGTTGTAGGGGAAGGAGCAGAAGAAAATGTTACTCGAGAATCTGGGCTTGGGACAAGGAATGAGAAAGGAGAAAGACTAATTGACTTCTGCAACAAGTTTCAGCTAGTAATAGCGGAAACTCTGTTCAAGAATCACAAGAGGAGGAGAAATACTTGGAAAAGGCCGAGTGATACTGGAAGATTTCAGCCAGATTACATCATGGTCATTCACAGATTCCGAAATCAGATACGTGATTGAAAGCTGTACCTAGGAGCAGACATAGACTCAGATCACAGGACAGTAGGGACGTAGAGTAGGTTAAAGTTTAAGACATTAGTCAGGAAGAATCAATGCATAAAGAAGTGGGATACGGAAGTACCGAGGAATGACGAGATACGATTGAATTCTCTAAGGCTATAGATACAGCAATAAGGAACAGATCAGTACGCAGTACAGTTGAAGAGGAACTGACGTATCAAAAAGGGCCAACACAGAAGTTGGGAAGGAAAACATGTGTACAAAGAAGGTAACTGCGAAGAAACCATGGGTAACAGAAGAAGTACTTCAATTGATCGATGAAAGTAAGAAGTACAAAAATGTTCCGGGAGACTCAGGAATACAGAAACACAAGTAGCTGAGGAATGAAATAAATAGGAAGTCGCAGGGATGTTAAGACGAAATGGCTACATGAAAAATGTGAAGAAATCGAAAAAGAAACGATTGTCGATAGGACTGACTGAGCATACTGGAGAGTCAAAACAACCTTCGGTGACATTAAAAGCACGGGTGATAACATTAATAGTGCAAAGGGAATTCCTCTGTTAATTGCAGAGGAGAGAGCGGAAAGGTGGAAAGAATACACTGAAAGCCTCTATGAGGAGGAAGATTTGTCTGATGTGATTGAAGAAGTATCAGGAGTCGATTTAGAAGAGATAGGGGATCCAGTATTAGAATCTGAATTTAAAAGAGCTTTGGAGGACTAATAAGGCAGAAGGAATAGATAACATTCCATCATAAGTTCTAAAATCATTGGAGGGAAGTGGCAACAAATCGACTGTTCACGTTGGTGTGTAGAATGTATGAGTCTGGCGACATACCATCTGACTTTCGGAAGAGAATCATCCACACAATTCTGAAGACGGCAATAGCTCCAATAGCTCACAAGTGCGAGAGTTATCACACAATCAGCTTAACAGCTCATGCATCAAGGTCGCTGACAAGAATAATATCCAGAAGAATGGAAAAGAAAACTGAGGATGCGTTAAATGATGATCAGTTTGGCTTTAGGAAAGGTAAAGGCACGAGAGAAGCTTCAGTAATTTATCGCCGATCTTGGAGGTTTTGTGTTCTTTTGAGTTTGGCATGGTTTTTTGGTACTTTTGCAACAGAGATCTGACCTGTTTTGTGTTCCACGGGGGATCAGCACTATCTCTTCTTAATTTATTTGGTACAAATCTCTCATTTGCCTCGGATACTATTCCTTTTAATTCAACCTCATCTCGTCTGTACTTGCATAGTTAGTTGGCAAGGAGTAATTAGTGGAGGCTGTCTCTTAGGAAGGCATCAAGCGAACTTTTATCTGCAGTTTTAAATAAATATAGTTTGCATTTACTTTTGGTGGATTTGGAAGTTGTGGTGGTAAGTCTAACTACAAGGATCTTGTGGTCACCAATTTCTGTATCCATCATGATGCTATCTACTTGCTTGGGATTACTGTGTTGCTTAGAGGCCAAGCATATTTTCGGAAACATATGCACTTCGAGTAAGATTCTGACTAACTGTTCAAAATAAATTTTTGGGGAAAGCATTTAGTAAACTTTCAGACGATGTTTTATGTCTACCACCGGCTTTTAACTTGTATTTTTGTTGAATAACATGGGTAGGCTGAAGTCACTACCAACTATAATTGTAATACCTATTTGATATGACATTAAAGTTTTCTTTGAACTGTTCAGCAACTTTCTTATTTGACATCTTCAACTTTTATAGTCCTGTCTTCCTCAGTTGCGTGTAATATTACGGTATATTAATAATTTTTTCTTGTGGACCGTCTGGGAGCAACTGAATATAACACAATTTTAGTGCCATACGCGTTTCGCCTTTATTTTCTGCAAGGCATCATCTGTGGCCTGGAATATGTACATATGTTAGCTACTTTATTTACATTTTTGTCATTGCGCCTATAGGTTATAAACAGTTCTGGTGGTTGATATTTCCTATTAAGTAGTAATGTTTTGAACTGTACTTACAGGTTGTGTGGACAATTTCCTACATATTACGCTCCTGTTGCATTTTTGGTGTTGTTCTTCTTCTTATGAACGCCAATTTGCGATTTTTCCCCCATTCCACAACACTATGCACTGAACGCTTGTTTTAAAGCAATGTTTTGGTTTCTGTTGCCGACTATCAAATGTTTTTGCCAAAGATCGAATGTTATTGCCAAACTTATGAGTACAACTATTGAAGTATCTGTGGTCTGTTCGTGTATGCTTTTGTGTGTGCGTTTGTGTATGTATGTGTGTCTGTGTGTGTGTGTGTGTGTGTGTTTTGGTGTGATATATATTTTTTTGTGCTGTGTGTGTGTGTGTGTGTGTCTCCAGATGATGTGGGGAAGAGTTTTCTTTTTTTTATTATTATTTTTTGTTTTATGTTATCATTTCCTTTACTAAGTGTAGTAGGGAGCCTGTGCTGATGTGTGTTTGGTCATTTATCACATGTTTGTTTTCCGCTATGGCTTTCTGGATGTGGAAGTTTTCTTGCATTTGTATAAGATGTTTGTCATGGTTGCTTATTCTCATTATTTTCATTTCTTGTTCCATGTTTGTAGGATGATGGTTGTAGTGTTTTAAATGCTCTGCAAATGTGGAATGGTGTGTTTCATACTTTCAACATCTGATATGTTCTTTGTATCTTGTTTGAAAATTCCTGCATGTCATGCCTATGTATACTGCATCACGACTTTGGCATTCAAGTTTATATATTCCTGATTGTTGGAATTTGTCTCTCTTGGTAGCTGGCTGGCTTAGGTGTGATTGAAGGGTTTGCCCAGGCTTATATGCTATTTTGAAGCCCTGTCTCTTTAGGATGTGTGCAACTCTGTGTGTTAGTTTATGTGTGTAGGTCATGGTGTACCATCTGGTTCTTTTCTGTGTGGAGTTGTCATTGTGTGTGTTTGTTGAGTGTGTTTGTAAGTTTTCAGCTTGTGAGTTCTTTTGCATTGTGGAACTGTTGTGTTTGTTTTTTATTTGTGTTTTTATTTTTTGATTGAGCTTGTGTACCACATGTGTGTCATACCCGTTGTTCCTAGCTATTTGTATGATTGTACTCATTTCTTGTTCATAGTTTCTCTTGCTGAGTGGGATTCTTTTTCATCTATGTAACATGTGTCTTAGTGCTGCAAGTTTCTGGCTGTGGGGGTGGTTGGATGTGGAATGTATTATTGTGTCTGTGGCTGTTCGTTTTCTAAAGATGTTAAATGTATGTTTACCATTTTCTTTTTTAATTGTAATGTCAAGAAAATTTATTTGATTTTCTTTTTCTTTTTCAAGTGTGAATTTTATATTCTGATGAGCTTTGTTTATTTCTGAATGGAGTTCATCTATTTTTTTCACTTGGCTCATCTACCAGACAAATAATATCATCCACGTATCTGTACCAATATATGATTTTGAAACTTTCATTTGTGGTTATCTTATCAAATATCTGATTTTCTAGGTGACTGATGTAAATGTTTGCTAGTGTTCCTGATATTGGGGATCCCATGGGCAGTCCATCAGTTTGTAGATAATATTCTTTCTCAAACTTTAAGTAGTTTTGTTCAGTTGTCAGTCTGAGCATTCTTCTGGATATTATTCTTGTCGGCGACCTGGCTGCATGAGCTGTTAAACTGATTGTATGATAACTCTCGCACTTGTGAGCTATTGGAGATATTGCCGTCTTCGAAATTGTGTGGATGATGCTCTTCCGAAAGTCAGATGATATGTCGCCAGACTCATACATTCTACACACCAACGTGAACAGTCGTTTTGTTGCCACTTCTCCCCAATGATTTTAGAACTTATGATGGAATGTTATCTATTCCTTCTGCCTTATTAGTCCTCCAAAGCTCTTTTAAATTCAGATTCTAATACTGGATCCCCTATCTCTTCTAAATCGACTCCTGATACTTCTTCAATCACATCAGACAAATCTTCCTCCTCATAGAGGCTTTCAGTGTATTCTTTCCACCTATCCGCTCTCTCCTTTGCAATTAACAGAGGAATTCCCTTTGCACTATTAATGTTATCACCCGTGCTTTTAATGTCACCGAAGGTTGTTTTGACTCTCCAGTATGCTCAGTGAGTCCTATCGACAATCGTTTCTTTTTCGATTTCTTCACATTTTTCATGTAACCATTTCGTCTTAACATCCCTGCGACTTCCTATTTATTTCATTCCTCAGCTACTTGTATTTCTGTATTCCTGAGTCTCCCGGAACATTTTTGTACTTCTTACTATCATCGATCAATTGAAGTACTTCTTCTGTTACCCATGGTTTCTTCGCAGTTACCTTCTTTGTACACATGTTTTCCTTCCCAACTTCTGTGTTGGCCCTTTTTGATACGTCAGTTCCTCTTCAACTGTACTGCGTACTGATCTGTTCCTTATTGCTGTATCTATAGCCTTAGAGAATTCAATCGTATCTCGTCATTCCTCGGTACTTCCGTATCCCACTTCTTTATGCATTGATTCTTCCTGACTAATGTCTTAAACTTTAACCTACTCTACATCCCTACTGTACTGTGATCTGAGTCTATGTCTGCTCCTAGGTACAGCTTTCAATCACGTATCTGATTTCGGAATCTGTGAATGACCATGATGTAATCTGGCTGAAATTTTCCCGTATCACTCGGCCTTTTCCAAGTATTTCTCCTCCTCTTGTGATTCTTGAACAGAGTTTCCGCTATTACTAGCTGAAACTTGTTGCAGAAGTCAATTAGTCTTTCTCCTCTCTCATTCCTTGTACCAAGCCCAGATTCTCGAGTAACATTTTCTTCTGCTCCTTCCCCTACAACTGCATCCCAGTCTCCCATGACTATCAACAAGTGTCTAGCGCAGTCGTTAGATCGGTTACTCTTGTTACAATGGCAGGTTATCAGTATTTAAGTGAGTTCAATAGTGGTGTTATAGTCGACGCACGAGCGATGGGACACAGCATCTCCGAGGTAGCGATAGTGGGGAGTTTCCCGTACGATTCTTTCACGAATGTACCGTGAATATCAGAAATCCAATAAAACATCAAATCTTCGACATCGCTGCTGCCGTAAAAAGACCCTGCAAGAAAGGGACCAACGACGACTGAAGAGAATCGTTCAACGTGACAGAAGTGCAACGCTTCCGCAGATTGCTGCAGATTTCAGTGTTGGGTCTTCAGCAAATATCAGCGTGCGAACCATTCAACGAAACATCATCGATATGGGCTTGCCAAACCGAAGGCCCTCTCGTGTACCCTTGATGACTGCTCGACCCAACTCTTTACGCCTACCTTGGGCCCATCAACACCGACATTACACTGTTCATGACTGGAAACATACTGCCTGGTCGGACGAGTCTCGTTCGAAATTGTATCGAGCAGATGGACGTGTACGGGTATGGAGACAACCTCATGATCCATGGACCAGCATGCCAGCAGGGGACTGTTCAGCTGGTGGAGGCTCTGTAATGGTGTGGGCCTCTACAGTTGGAGTGATATGGGACCCCTGATACGTCTAGATACGATTCTGACAGGTGACACGTACGTAAGCATCATGTCAGATCATCTGCATCCATTCATGTCCATTGTGCAATCCAGCAGGACACTAGGACACCTCACTCGTCCAGGATTGCTACAGAGCAGCCCCAGGAACACTCTTCTGAGTTTAAACACTTCCGCTGGCCACTAAACGCCCAAGACATGAACATTATTCAGTGTATCTGGGAGGACTTGCAACGTACTGTTCAGAAGAGATGAACACTATTGCAGACGTTAGTCGAGTTCATGCCACGTCGTGTTGCTGGACTTCTGCGTGTTCTTGGGGCCATACACGATATTAGGCAGCTATACTAGTTTCTTTGGCATCAGCATTACTGAGATGGGGGGCGCTGCGGGCAGTGCGACCGCGGCACCGCTTAAAGGGAGCTGACTGTCGCCCTCTGCGAAGTAACAACAGCAGTTCTCCCCTGCTACTAGCTTTGAACCTGTAACAGCCCAGCCCACCAAAGTACACTGTGTCCACAGCCTGGGCGTACGTGTCGTTTGGGCTCCCTACCGTAGACAGCGCCGGCTACTCTCAAGTGATCCAACGTGTCAAGCTGCTGTCTTTGGTGTTGTGAACCATGGTGCACATCGTCCCAAGAGAAAGTAGTGCTCGGTGGCTTATTATTAAAAACGCTCCGGCCATGTTCCAAAAAACCATTGGTATGCCTGATCTAAGACAAGTTCATTCTCTTAAATGTTTGTAAGTATGGTGGCTCCAGTGTTGCTGTTTGCTTTATTTAATCGAAGCTCAGTCACGGAAGAAGCCCCGAGAAAAACTGTCAAACTTCTATTAACTATCTTCATAAATGTGGCTATTTGTTCATGTAAAAAAATAATGTTTGCCTTAAGTATTAATGCAGTGCATGTCACAGCAGTATTTTTGAGTCATGGTTAATTTGTTTTCAATAAATTACTGATTTTACGCATATTGTTTAATTATTGTACGTTTTCATAAATTATTGTAGTTGTATTTTGCAATTGCTGAGGAAGTTGTGGAGGTGTGGGTATATCTCCACAACAGCCAAAGATTTTATGTTGTCTTAAACTGTTTGAATGATAGTTATAAATACTGCAGATTTCTTTTAATGAGAGTTTTTATTTATGAAATAAAAGTATAATGCATTTTCAAGAAAAGTATCACACCCACCTCAGCCTAGCCCGCCCACTCACTTAAATCGTGTTAGACTCTTAGTTGTCTAGGGGGCGGTCGTATTTTTCGCTGACAGTTAAATTAATTAAGAATTTCACCAAAGTACCTCTAAGTGCACAATAACTAAATGAGAAGATGATCTGGCAAGCTACTATAAATTCCTGCACCCGAGACGTAGTGACTATAATAAAAACTGAAGTTTATTTCATTATACGGCACATAAACTAACGAATGGTCCAGAACTGTGACTCTGTATTGGATGCTGGCTCAGCACAAAATGAACTGTTCACTGTAAAGCGTGCAAAAAGTGCGCTTTAAAGAAGTTTAAGTATGTAGACTGGCTAGTGACTAGTTTAAAGAACATTGTATAACTTCAAAGCACCAACACCGATACTCAGAGCAAATCACTATTCGACAATCCAAAAATAAACACAAGTCCGAGAATCCGTGAAGTAAAAACAGAGTCCTAGTCGCGAGTCAGGTTAAAATTTCACAAATGCGGAGAGCACATAAACGAAGGACTCCAATTTCAAATCTAATCGCGTGGCTAGCACGCCGCGCAGAAAAAAGCGGGTTCAGCGTTCAATGTAATGAAACTGACTATTCCTCATAAGCTTTAGGGCGTTGTTCTTATACCGCTGGACTGTGCTTACCATAATTAGCCGTCGTGGTACCCAGAATTTTCACAGCAACAAATTTACTATTCCCATTTATACCCCACGTTATAGACAACCGTAAGTTGAATGCCTAGTGCACAGTTAATAAAAAGTGTAACTCGGGTGATTGCACATATTATGAATCACAACTGAGATTTGCTAATAACCAAATAATTGGCACTTCATTTTATGAGCATTCTCCAGTGCAATCAGTCTCCTCATATAACAGAGTTCAATTTATGAGCGTTTTTAATAATGAAAACATTAATTATAGCAAAACACATTATGCAAAGCATGAACTGATGTTGCTCAAAGTGCAATAGATAATAATTCAAACATTCAGGGAGTTGCAAGATGAGCTCGAAATGGGCAAAACTGTGCTAGAGAAATTAATATGGAAAATCCTCATGTTTCTGCAACTGTCAAGGAGTGGTTAAAATTTTTGAGGGTATTAAAACCCGTCAAATTCGATTCATGGGAACTCTTAGAATATCCCATACTACAAACTAAGTTCAGGCAGAGAAGTGTTACTGAAACTCTTGTTCAGTTAAAAACACCTCAGTTTATTATACTGGCACTGCAGACAGACAGAAATGGAGCTGTGACTCAAATGAATTCAACAGTAGTAAACCAACCTACGCTAAAGTTTAGCTTACTTCAGAGTTCTACCCATACGACAGTTCACAGCTGGATTGGGGTAATAACGTGTATGCACTACTGTTTGATATACTTTCAAGGATTCATCTTTCTCACTATAAGGGTGTTAAAGAAGATGAATGCAGGTAGATGCTAAGAAATTTGAGGAATTACCACCCGTTAATGTGATAGATTGCTCGAAGCAGAACTAAACTGTAAAATCAAGGCATACTGACATGCATACGGAATTTGAGATATCAGAAATTTTACTCATAGGTATTTCGACTTTCCTAGTTCATCATGATCCGTTGTCTGGACAGACCAGCTTCAATTTGCTCTGAAAACTGATTTGAGTAAGCCGAAAATTGTCCACCACTTCCCTCCTGGACTGGATGGTTTCAACTTGCTCACACATCTATTCTCCTCCCCCACTACCAATCATTTTGAACAAGTTACAAGTTGTCTGTGACCCTTGACTGACAGATTTCAACAAGCACTGCTTCATGTGCAAGTAAGACCAGGAATAAGGGTTTATATGCTAAGAAGAAATTTGTATACGTTTTAATCCAAATATGTGGTACATGGAATTAGATCCAGCTCTTCAATGTGCATATGGAACCAGCCATAATCATGTGCCACAAGCTCCCATTGGCCAACACGTGCTGCATACCCATTATTGTTTTGTGAATAGAGTTACAATCCTTATCTGCAAATTACACTTTATTTGTACGCATGTTCAACATTTTTCTTTCAGACTGACTGGTTTCAACCACTTATACATTCATTGCTGCTTTCATGCTGATTGGTTTCATTACCTAGCATACAAATATGTATGTGACTGGACTTGGATATCAAGAAATGATTTTTTTCTAGATAAGAACAAGAACACTAAGTGCTAACAAACTATATATATATATATATATATATATATATATATATATATATATATATATATATATACTCTTATACCACTGCATCAATATTGGAGGTATGGACTTTTTTACATAGAAAACAAAAAATATATGTAACTCTATAAAGAACTAATAAAGTGACTCACATGACTAGCAGCAAGAAAAAAGCTAATGAAACTATACACATTCACAAATGCACACAAGTTTATTTATAAATAATTAAATAAGTAATTTGTAAGTAATTATATATTCTCTCTCTCTCTCTCTCTCTCTCTCTCTTTCTCTCTCTCTCTCTCTTTCTGTCTTTACGATAAAAGTGAAAATTGCAAGTACGGCGAGTTAAAACTGACCTATCTATCGTTAGAGGCTGCTCTTCAGCTGCGTTGTAGTTTGTATCTCATGGCCCATGATTGCATATGAAGTTGGGGCACCATATGCAAAGAAAGAAGTGAAGTATTGCCAATCCTAGTATTTATTCATTCCATATAATCAACTGTGAAAGTCACCGAGGCTGCACACCATACACCCTTCGTATTTGGGTGGCACTTGTTATTGTATGGTAGCACATACTCTCAGCATAACAATGGACACCACGGAGTATGGTGTAACGTTTAGTCTGTTTGGTAAGAACTCTGTTATAACTCGTGCTATTGATCCTGCGCTAAATTTATCACATCATGCATATGAAATTTCCTCACTCAAATTGTTTACCTACAATTCCACGCTGAATATTACATCGAGAAATAGCAGCTTCTACTTTTGGAATTACATAGGCAATGTGGAAATTATGGAGATAATTACTTTAAAATGTGAGTTCTACGAAACCGACGACATTTTTCCCGCCATGTTGAGAGTCATACAACACCAAGAATGACCGAGAAGATGATGACAGAAAAATCAATGTCACACTGATCATCAGTGACAATAAAGCACTCAAACGATGCGAGATGTAGAGTTATACACATGTTCATTTTAAGCGGGACAGTAATATAGGTGCAGTATTAGATTTTGAAAGAAATGTAATTGTAAAAGAAACGTCAAAGAGAGCAGAATATCCAATAAATAGTCAGAACGTCAGCGCCCTGCGTGTTGACTGCAACATATCTGGGGTTTCATTCCTCAATAATGCTCCTATGCAAGTCTTTCATCAGTTCTGGCCTGTAGTACTATCTGGATGTAAGACTGGGAAAACCAAATAGGCTCATTTACGTGACAGTGTTGTAAGCTGCGTCTCATTGTTAAGTATTTCAATTAGAGGTCAAAACAGAAATCTTGTGGGTTCCGATGAAGAAGGAATAATTGTTTAATTACAATTAAGAAAAGGTAATAGGTATCAAATTCAGCCATGTGTTTTATCTCGAGCAGCAAAAATGGGTAGAAAGAAGAAGATGGTGAACAATAAAAAAGTAGAAAACGTGGTGAGCTCTTACAATCGACAGATACTGTTAGAGCGAGGATACACAGTACTCTAAATACGACAACCATTCACAGTGACCTCTCATTCGACATTGTGCTGGGCGCAGGAGAAGAAGAAAATAAAGAAGAAGGTGATGAATGTGAGAGGAAAAAAATGTCACTGACGATTCCAATTCGCTTCGAACATCGTTAACCCATTAAGTACTATTTTGAGGACAGAGCACATATTTATTTATAAATACACAATAAATTATTAATTTGCAACTATTACTGTTCTACGTCATTTGTTGAAGCTTTTCATAACACATCTATGCTTAAAAGAAATTAAAAGCAATAAATCCTACCATTAATTGATTATTGAATACTAAGGCACACTTTTCGTTATTACAGGTATTTACTTCATCAAAATTTAGTAATATATGAAATATGTGGCAAAGATCTTTTTGTGATTATTTATAGTCAACAATGTGTCTTTTAAACTATTTGCATTGTTAGCTCAATTGGAGATATATTCATTGTTTTCCACTGTTATAAAATTTGGTGTACTCAAAATAGGACACTGGGACTTGGTGTTACCATTTCGGTCATTTGTACTGCTGCACGTTCAAATATGAAACTCTGCTACTGCTAATGTATTTTCTTTTTAGAACGCGGTAATTTTTACCATTAGTCCCAGATGGACAGCGGTATTTACACATTCCATTTTCTGAAGTTTGTGCTAATGTATTATTCTTTCATTTCGCTTTATTTTATTACATTTTATTTCATTTCATTTTATATAGATTATAATGGCCTTCAGACGAGATAGATACCTCACTAATGAAGAAACAGAAGAAAGAATAAACAGTGACGCATTCTATAATGCAGTGTCAAATGATCAGGACCCTACTGATATCACCGTATGTCCTCCTGAAGTAGACTGTATGACCGACAGAGAAGAAGGTCCAGATGATGTTACTGGAACCGTGGAAGTCTCAGATGTGCCAGGGGCTATTGAATTACATTATGTTGCATAAGAGAATAACGAAGAAGCTGTATGTAAAACTTCACTGCCAAGTTTCCAGAGGTAAATGGAAGAAGAGACGTCTTACTGATGAGAAAAGCAATTGGAAAAAGACACCTCCAGTTTATACAAAGCTGTCTCAAACTAGTGAGCATGACATCAGCACAAAGAGAGAGGAATTGAAGGAACAACTTCCTTCCTTGACTCCGGAGATGTTTGAAGAACTGATGAACGAAAACATTTACGAATGAACCATGGACCTTGCCGTTGGTGGGGAGGCTTGCGTGCCTCAGCGATACAGATGGCTGTACTGTAGGTACAACCACAATGGAGGGGTATCTGTTGAGAGGCCAGACAAACGTGTGGTTCCTGAAGAGGGGCACCAGCCTTTTCAGTAGTTGCAGGGGCAAAAGTCTGGATGATTGACTGATCTGGCCTTCTAACAATAACCAAAACGGCCTTGCTGTGCTGGTACTGCGAATGGCTGAAAGCAAGGGGAAACTACAGCCGTAATTTTCCCAGAGGGCATGCAGCTTTACTGTATGGTTAAATGATGATGGCGTCCTCTTGGGTAAAATATTCCGGAGGTAAAATAGTCCCCCATTCGGATCTCCGGGCGGGGACTACTCAATAGGACGTTGTTATCAGGAGAAAGAAAACTGCCATTCTATGGATCAGAGCGTGGAATGTCAGATCCCTTAATCGAGCAGGTAGGTTAGAAAATTTAAAAAGGGAAATGGATAGGTTAAAGTTAGATATAGTGGGAATTAGTGAAGTTCGGTGGCAGGAGGAACAAGACTTTTGGTCAGGTGAATACAGGGTTATAAATACAAAATCAGATAGAGGTAATGCAGGAGTAGGTCTAATAATGAATAAAAAAATAGGCGTGCGGGTAAGCTACTACAAACAGCATAGTGAACGCATTATTGTGGCCAAGATAGACACGAAGCCCACGCCTACTACAGTAGTACAAGTTTGTATGCCAACTAGCTCTGCAGATGACGAAAAAATTGATGAAATGTATGATGAGATAAAAGAAATTATTCAGATAGTGAAGGGAGACGAAAATTTAATAGTCGTGGGTGACTGGAATTCGAGTGTAGGAAAAGGGCGAGAAGGAAACATAGTAGGTGAATATGGATTGGGGGGAAGAAATGTAAGAGGAAGCCGTCTGGTAGAATTTTGCACAGAGCATAACTTAATCATAGCTATCACTTGGTTCAAGAATCATAAAAGAAGGTTGTATACATGGAAGAATCCCGGAGGTACTAAAAGGTATCAGATAGATTATATAATGGTAAGACAGAGATTTAGGAACCAGGTTTTAAATTGTAAGACATTTCCAGGGGCAGATGTGGACTCTGACCACAATCTATTGGTTATGAATTGCAGATTAAAATTGAAGAAACTGCAAAAAGGTGGGAATTTAAGGAGATGGGACCTGGATAAACTGACTAAACCAGAGGTTGGACAGAGTTTCAGGGAGAGCATAAGGGAACAATTGACAGCAGTTGGGGAAAGAAGTACAGTAGAAGAAGAATGGGTAGCTCTGAGGGATGAAGTAGTGAAGGCAGCAGAGGATCAAGTAGGTAAAAAGACGAGGGCTAGTAGAAATCCTTGGGTAACAGAAGATATATTGAATTTAATTTATGAAAGGAGAAAATATAAAAATGCAGTAAATGAAGCAGGCACAAAGGAATACAAACGTCTCAAAAATGAGATCGACAGGAAGTGCAAAATGGCTAAGCAGGCATGGCTAGAGGACAAATGTAAGGATGTAGAGGCTTATCTCACTAGGGATAAGATAGATACTGCCTACAGGAAAATTAAAGAGACCTTTGGAGAAAAGAGAACCACTTGTATGAATATCAAGAGCTCAGATGGAAACCCAGTTCTAATCAAAGAAGGGAAAGCAGAAAGATGGAAAGTATATAGAGGGTCTATACAAGGGCGGTGTACTTGAGGACAATATTATAAAAATGGAAGAGAATGTAGATGAAGATGAAATGGGAGATACGATACTGCGTGAAGAGTTTGACAGAGCACTGAAAGTCCTGAGCGGAAACAATGCCCCAGGAGTTGACAACATTCCATCAGAACTACTGACGGCCTTGGGAGAGCCAGTCCTGACAAAACTCTACCATCTGGTGAGCAAGATATATGAGACAGGCGAGAACCCTCAGACTTCAAGAAGAATATAATAATTCCAATACAAAAGAAAGCAGGTGTTGACAGATGTGAAAATTACCGAACTATCAGTTTAATAAGTCACAGCTGCAAAATACTAACACGAATACTTTACAGACGAATAGAAAAACTGGTAGAAGCCGACCTCGGGGAAGATCAGTTTGGATTCCGTAGAAATATTGGAACACGTGAGGCAATACTGACCTTACGACTTATCTTAGAAGAAAGATTAAGGAAAGGCAAACCTACGTTTCTAGCATTTGTAGACTTAGAGAAAGCTTTTGACAATGTTGACTGGAATACTCTCTTTCAAATTCTTATGGTGGCAGGGGTAAAATACAGGGAGCGAAAGGCTAGTTACAATTTGGCAGTTATAAGAGTCGAGGGACATGAAAGGGAAGCAGTGGTTGGGAAGGGAGTGAGACAGGGTTGTAGCCTCTCCCCAATGTTATTCAGTCTGTATATTGAGCAAGCAGTAAAGGAAACAAAAGAAAAATTCGGAGTAGGTATTAAAATCCACGGAGAAGAAATAAAAACTTTGAGGTTCGCCTATTACATTGTAATTCTGTCAGAGACAGAGGATAATGGAATGTAGTCGAATTAAATCACGTGATGCTGAGGGAATTAGATTAGGAAATGAGACACTTAAAGTAGTAAAGGAGTTTTGCTATTTGGGGAGCAAAATAACCGATGATGGTCGAAGCAGAGAAGATATAAAATGTAGACTGGCAACTGGCAATGGCAAGGAAAGCGTTTCTGAAGAAGAGAAATTTGTTAACATCGAGTATAGATTTAAGTGTCAGGAAGTCGTTTCTGAAAGTATTTATATGGAGTGTAGCCATGTATGGAAGTGAGACATGGACGATGAATAGTTTGGCCAAGAAGAGAATAGACGCTTTCGAAATGTGGTGCTACAGAAGAATGCTGAAGATTAGATGGGTAGATCACATAACTAATGAGGAGGTACTGAAAATAATTGGGGAGAAGAAGAATTTGTGGCACAACTTGACGAGAAGGAGGGACCTGTTGGTAGGACATGTTCTGAGGCACCAAGGGATTACAAATTTAGCATTGGGGGGCAGCGTGGAGGGTAAAAATCGTAGAGGGAGACCAAGAGATGAATACACTAAGCAGATTCAGAAGGATGTAGGTTGCAGTAGATACTGGGAGATGAAGAAACTTGCACGGGATAGGGTAGCATGCAGAGCTGCATCAAACCAGTCTCAGGCCTGAAGACCACAACAACAATGAAAGAAATGTGAGATATGCAGTAAATATGAAGAAAATGTAGGATTTTATCCTCACAGTTGAGGAAGTGAAGGTCTTTGTCAGATTTCTTCTTTTTGCTGGCCACCATAAGCTCCCTGCTGAGAAGCTATACTGGTCTGAAGATGAAGATGTTGGCATACCAATTATAAAGACAGCTATGTCAAGGAATAAATATCAGAAGTTGAAAACATGGCTTCATTTTCAAGATAATGACTTAGCCAATGAAAACAAACGCGATCACGGATTCAAAATAGACCTCTCTTGAAAATGATAAATGAATCTTTTAAAAAAATTTGGAATATTTGAGGACAATTTGTCAATTGACGAAATGATAGTCAAATAATATGGATGAAGTGGGCTGAAACAGTTTATCCGAGGCAAGCCTATTAGATTTGGCTATAAGTTGTGGCCTCTTTGTGGAGCAAGTGACACTTTTTCAAATTTGATTTATACAGTGGAAAGGATCCAGAAGATACTGCATGGTATTACCTACTGTTGGGATCAAGAGTAGTCCTAAAGACGCTGGACTGCATTGAAAAACCCAAGAATCACTGTGTGTGTGCTTTGACAATTTCTTTACTAGTAGAGATCTTCTGATTCATCTGAGAAATTTGGGTTTTTGAGCAACTGGGACTGTCAGAGAGGATCAAGTAGGTGACTGTCCACTACTGAGCAGCAACGAACTGAAAAAAGACAGTTCAAGGAAACTATGACTACCAGCTCTACAGGAATGGTGAAGTCTTATTTGTTCGATGGCATGACAACAGATGCGTTACAATTGGTACAAATTTTGACAAAGTTGAACCTTTGGGAGCAGCTACGCGGTACAGTAGACAAGCAAGTAAGAAGACACAAGTGCAACAACCTGCCGTTTTGAAGTCGTATAACGCGTACATGGGAGGTGTTGACCACTGTGACTGGTTAGTTGGACAATATGCGATGGTAGTTAGAGGGAAAAAATGGTACTGAGTCGTATTTACAAATATGCTGGAAATGGCCCTCGTAAATGCCGGGCTCTTCTACAGACTAGTACATGGGAAAAATACACTGGATTTACTGTATTTCAGACGTGCTGTTACAGTTACATACCTGAAATTGGACACTGGAAGACCGAATACTGGACGTCCAATGGAATACCCATCAAGTCAGTTGAGAGTGATACCAGACATCAGGTTTGATGGAATTGGTCATATGATTGACAAAAGAAGCACACAAAGAAGATGTACGTAAGAGCTAAATGCAACGGGAAACCAAAAACATATTGTGTTAAATGCCGTGTAACACTGTGTGTGAAGTGTTTTGTACCATTTCACAAGAAATAAATAGTTAAGACTTGAATACAGTTTAGTATGTTATACGATACTGTTAGATCCCAGCGTCCTGTTTTGAGGACGGCCATTAATCAGCATGTATAAATATTCTTTGGCTATTTTTGTACTTATTGTGGTTCATACACTATGTACATTATAATTAAGGAATAAAAAATTCAGTTTTTTAAAAAAAATAATTTGGGACTTAATGGGTAAAGTATAAACCATTTGGTCAGTCACTTTTCGCTTACAATGATTGTATATCGATTGTGAAACAAAACGAAAACACCTAGGTGGTGCCATTCAAGAGCCATCAGTATAGTGAAGGAAGACTTGGCGATGGGTCAGGACGGTAACATGGGAAATGCAACGCTAACGAAATGATACGTAACTTTTATGCCAAATGATGCACGTTGCAGAGTACTGATTGAGAAACGATCAGCTAAAGAAATTTGTTGCTGATAATAGGCGTTTAGACTTCTGTATCTCGCTCGCAGATTATTTTAAACGCCGTGATATTGTACTGATACTCAACGGAGAAGACACTAAATGTATTATCACAGGTAATGCAAATCCGAAAATTGTAATCGAAGAAATTTACTGGGCAGTGCCAGAAATAAGAGTCCGAGAAGGAGCAAATATCATTGTGGAACATCTTAAAAAATGATTTAAGCCTGACTCCAGTATCCAGTAATTGGGATTTAACTGAATGTGTTGCACCAGAGATTAGATGTGGCAAGTTAAATTCAATAAAGCGCTCGAATCACCAAGATATCAAATTACAGCTTTTCAGACATGAGATTTGATTTCCAGTGATTGCAGCATATTCGATGCAACAGACATAGAGCTGAATATATATCTGAATCCTTCTAAATTTCCCGAAGAAGACTATTCAGTCCATTTAAGCACCAACAATTCAGCGCAAGTGTATAAAATGTACTTCTATTTTCAATCCTTGTATTTTGTGGAGAGAGGACTAATGAGAAATCAACTCATGACTAGTACAGAGTTCCGGAAGTACCGTTTGGATGTTAATATTTTAATAAATCCAACGCAGAAATAATCCTTAGAATGTGATTTTTACTTACCAATATTCACTTTTCCGCATAATCACCAGCCAGTTGGATACATTTCTGCCAATGATGAACAAATTTTCTGAAGCCGTCACGGAAGAAGTTGACACATTGCTTCCGCAACCACAGTCTCACAGTTCTCTCAACGTCTTCATCAGAAGCATAATGATGTACCTGCAGATCGTCTTTTACTATCGGGAACAGATGGAAGTCAGACGGCGCTAAATCTGGACTGTATGGAGGATGCCATACGATCGTGAGATTGTCTCTGAAGTTCTGGCGTGGTGACACGTGAAGTGTGTGGTTTGCCAAGCAAAGCAATAATGTCACCCACATCTTCTGAAATGCCGATTGTGCTTCCAGTTTCTCTCTGAGTGATACGACAATCGTCCTGAATCAATCTGTCAACATTTTGGTTGTGAAATTCGGTGGTTGCTGTCACAGGACGTCCAACACTCAGTTTGTCGGCCAGATGTTCCCACCTCAACATCTTTAAACTCACTCGCCCAACGAGGCACAGTACTCACATCAACACAATCACCATGAACTGCTTTCGTTCTCTGATGAATCACCCTTCGGGTGACACCTTCTGCTGTCAAGAATTCAATGGATGCACGTTGCTTAAATTGCATTGATCGACCGTTTGCGCAGGGCTCCTTACTTTACATTGTAACAACACAACTGTTCAACGCTAAGGACAGAGTATAGGCTTCGAAACAAGCCAGTACCTGCCACATACCAATGCTGCTAACTGTTGAAGAGTTACTAAGGTGGAGGCATTACTTTTCAGTCAGCCCTCGTATATATATACGTGACGTCGTGACCACGTGATCGTAAGTACCACCATCTTGGGTCTGAACAGTATAGCACAGCTTAGAACAACTGATCAGTAATCTCTTAGGCACCTTATTACGCAGACATCTTACTCAAGATAATGGGAAAAACACTTTCTCATGCATAGGAAAAGAGTTTGAGTTTTCGTGACACTACTCAGTGCTGGTTTTTTTCCCTTTTTTCAGAACCATATACGATGTCTTCATTCGCTGTCAAGAATTCCGCACCATAGACAATCGAGGTGTTCCAAAGTCGTCTGGATTTTGGGTGCTTAGTGGTGGTCAAAGTAGTGTGGTTGCTTCTGGAAGATTTCCTTGTAGAGAGGTCAACGACCTACTATGAGGTGGATGTAGCTCCTGCAAAGTGGTCGATAGAATCCCTGACCATTATAGTACGGGCTGAGCTAGTCGGCCATTGGAAGCTGTGCTGAAAAGCATACATGAAGTTATTCCCTCTAAGTCAAACATGTGAGTGAAGGGGCTACAGGAAGTGAAATGGAGTGAATAATTATTGCCGGGATATGATGAATATAATACTGAGGCAAAAGTAGCCCCTAACTTTCTGTGCTCCAACAAAAAATGCGTGTTGACAAACATGAAGCAGTGACTGGAAAGTTAAACATGAATTTATTTGAACAGTTGTGGCATGATTACCACCTGAAAGATTTTCCATACGTTGCCAAAGGCCGTAATTAACGTTGTTGTTGAACTATAACGAAATTTAGTGCTTTTTTATAGTTGTGTTTATATTTTGTTGTTGAATAATGAAAAATTATTTGAACACTGAAACAAATGTAAAGTCTTTTAAGCAATAAAATTTACGTGTAGACTATTTTAAGTGCTTTTCCCCCTCTCTCTATGAGATATTATGTGGGGAGATACGAAACATTTGAGGGCGTTGCTTCAGCATGTATGCAAGGCAACGCGACTCCGATGCTGGTGTATCAGCACCGACATGTAGGCAAAGGATTATTGTCTCATTCGTGTCTTTCCTATGTACAGTCTTAGACATAAAGACTGACCGCCGGCCGGCCTCCACAGAGACTAAGTTCGAGTCGATCACTTAAGGTGGCCAATAAAACCGACCGCCCCGGACAACGCTAAGTCCGGCCATCTGCACGATCTGACAACACTGAAAGGTGCGGAAGTGTCAGGAGGAAGTGTTGTCTACTTCCGAGATGTAGCTGTGTTGATTGAGCCCGTGGTCTAGTGGTAATCGCAGCCAATTATAAACTTAAAGTCACGTGTTCGCGTCAAACTGACGGAGAAACATATTCACAATTTAAGTTATTATGCACTGGATGCATATGAGGTCTGTAATGAAGCCATATATTTTTCAACAAATGAAAGAAATTTCGGAGCCGGTGGGATTTTGCTAAATTAGAACAGTTCTGAATTTAGAACCAACATAAAAGAAGATTCCAGGAAAAAAAAGTGCAAGAATAGTATTCTGCGTCTAATAAATAAAACGGTCCACCTCCTTGTAGCCAACATAAAGCAATAGATAAAAAATTTTGAACCCATTCCTTATATTTTTTATTCTTCTTCAGCTTAAAATGTTCTTCTGCAATATAAAACATGTACTCTTCTAAGTTCTGAGTTTAAACACTTCCACTGGCCACCAAACTGCCCAGACATGAACATTATTGAGCATGCTGTTCAGAAGAGATCTCCACCCCCTTGTACTCTTACGGATTTATGTACAACCCTGCAGGATCCTTGGTGTCAGTTCCCACACGGCACTACTTCAGACACTAGTCGCGTCCATGCCATTTCGTGTTGCGGCACTTCTGCATGCTCGCGGGGCCCTTCACTATATTAGGCAGGTGTATCAGTTTTTTTTTTGTTGCTCTTCAGTGTATAATGCTGTGCTCCAAACGTACATTTCTTCCTCAAATTAAGCTCTGTGCTTGATACTAGCAGACTTCTCTTGCCAGTGCTGGTCTGCTTTTTGTATCCTCTTTGTTCCGTCCGTCATGGGTTGTTTAGCTGCCAAGGTAGCAGAAGTTCTTAACTTCATCTTCTTCGTGACACCCATCCTGATATTAACTATCTCGCAGTTCTCATTTCCGCTACTTCTCATTACTTTCCTTTTTCTGCGATTTATTCTCAATCCATATTCTCTAATGACTATACTTTTCATTCCATTCAGCAGATCCTGTAATTCTTCTTCACTTTCGCTGAGGATAGCAATGTCGTCATCGAATCATCATTGTTATCCTTTCGCCTTGAATTTTAAATCCACTCTTGAATTTGTCTCTTATTTCCGCAACTTTTTAGCGTCCCTTAGGTAGCGCGGTCGTTAGTGAAGGTGCTCAATCTCGGATGACGAAGGAAAGGGGAAGGAAATCGGCCGTGCCCTTTCAAAGGAGCCATCCCGGCGTTTACCTCGAGGTATTTATGGAAATAACAAAAAATCTGAAACTGGGTGGCCGGACGAGGATTTGTACCGTCGTCCTCCCGAATGCGAGTCCAGTGTGCTAACCACTGCACCACCTCACTCGGTGTAACCGTATATCAAGGTCGTTGGCATGACGAGGGTGACTCCTTGTATCCGAAATCTTCGGCCGCCATAGCTGATTGTTGTTATTCAGATTTAAGTAGCATGTAATATCGTAACTTATGTCAGGCCAACGAGTGTGCTATGTTAATCTACCGGTAAAGCACCTGTTCGGGAAAAATCAAGAAATCGAACATCGAGTACTGATAGCAGCAAAATTTTTTTTCAAACTTATGAATAGTTTCAGACATCACCTACACGGTCACTCCCAGTACTTTTTTTTAAGAAAATTACATTTTTTAATACGAAAGAACGTTTGATAACACGAATCGTGCTTTTGATTTACTGTATTATAAGGTAAGAAGAATACTGTACAAACACGCGCACAACTCGTGATCGAAGGGTTCAATACACAAGTAATTATATACGCAGATAATATTTTCGTGAGGCCCAATGGTCCGGTGTAAATGTTTCTAATTTGGAGCCGTTTGGGCGACTTGCGCATCTCTAACCTACCCCGATCATTCAACGGGGGTAAGGTGACCCAAGTTCAAAGTGAAATTCGAAATACATATTGTTCCTGGTGCTTCTTCACAACGGTGATAGGTTTGCAGCTAGGCTGAAACGAAGATTGAAATATCCGTGGTCCGATAGAAATTTTATCCTACCACTTCTCGGTTCCGATCACGCTCTTTACCACTGCAGCACCAGGCCGACTGCAGTTCATCTATAGGTTTTGATGAGTGAGTCTCAGAGTATCAAAGTATGTGACATATTTATGACCGTACTTTGTGACTGTATTGACATAGAAGCCCAAATTTCGTACACCACGAGGAGACACTAGACCTTAAAGCAACTTAATAATTTTTTCTTACTGATAAATGTATAGATAATTATGTTTTAAAAGTATTTTGAACTGACGGACAAAAGAAGATTTACGCTTTTCGTTTATTAGTTTTAGCAATATTTATCATTCGTTGTTCTCATGTTCTGGTGATAAAACGTATAAACGAAGTGCTCTGTAATTTAAAGTGAAATTGTGCTAAATAATGAAAGCTAATTCAAAAACAATACGATTTTCTCGTTTACGACACCATGGATCAGGTCCTGTGGCGCTGGGAGAATTTAGATGGAGGCGACGATCTTCACGACGGCGCTGTTCAACAATGGAGGTACGTGAATGCGTTCATCTCTTTCCCTTCGTGGCCACTAATGTCAATACCAACATCTAGGTCACATTTGCCGCAACATTCAGAACCTGCAATCTTCCTTTTTAATTAATTACGAAGTCCGATTGTTTGCTTTCTCAGATGAATAAACGCAGCCAGCCGGAGTGGCCGTGCGGTTCTAGGCGCTACAGTCTGGAGCCAAGCGACCGCTACGGTCGCAGGTTCGAATCCTGCCTCGGGCATGGATGTGTGTGATGTCCTTAAGTTAGTTCGGTTTAATTAGTTCTAAGTTCTAGGCGATAGTTGACCTCAGGAGTTAAGTCGCATAGTGCTCAGAGCCATTTGAACCAAGCCAACAAACGCATTTGAACCACAATTTTTTTTATCCAGACAACGGAGAGTGATAGCACTTAGAACTTACGGCCATTTCCTCAGAGAAAGTGGTACAGACAGACAGACTCTAAGAGGGACAGACATACGGACAACAATGTAATACTAGAAGGTGTCCGTTTTTACCTGTTAATGTACGGAACACTAAAAATAAAATGAAATAATCGGTTTCTCTGATTCCTATTTGTCCCTTCGCTATAAAATCTCTAAGTTAAAATAAGTCGTTTCGTATGCGATGTCTACTCTTAGATGTCCTTACAAAGAAATTCGCATGAACGTAGTTTGAAATATTTGGTACGTAATTTACATTATATTATTTATTATTATTCGCTTTTGGGTCCTACTGGATCTCGCGATGGGGCGTTTTAACAGTTTTTTGGCGTTTCTCCGTCTCCTTGTTTCTTTCATTCTTTCATAATGAACTCTTTTCCGCTCATCAGTTCAAGTACATCTGGACTTCTAGGACGTTCCCGCCATGCCAACTGTCCACTACTCAATTTTTCCTAAAAGTTTTCTGTCTGAGCTGTCAAGTTGTGTTATTCCTGTTCACCTTGTGTCTTCTGTTACCGCAACGATCCATTTTGTTATTTCAAGCCGGCCAGTGTGGCCGAGTGGTTCTAGGCGCTACAGTCTGGAACCGCACGACCGCTACGGTCGCAGGTTCGAATCCTGCCTCGGGCATCGATGTGTGTGATGTCCTTAGGTTAGTTAGGTTTAAGTAGTTCTAAGTTCTAGGGGCCTTATGACCTCAGCAGTTGAGTCCCATAGTGCTCAGAGCCATTTGAACCATTTGTTATTTCTATTTTTGCTGTTTCCTAGTTTTGTGGAATTTCATAACCTGTATAGTTAATCATATTGGTTCGGTTTTTTGATATACCCATAGAATTTTACCCTGCCTTTTTTAGTATCCGGATGCATGTGAGTAAAATTTCTTTATCTGCTCTTAGTCTGTAAGTTTCAACTTTAGTATGTTGCGGTCTTAAAATTTCCTTGATTACCTTTCGTTCTCTCTTTCGAATTTCTACAGTCTCTTTCTGTTCAAACTGAGTTTTTCTGCCCTATAAAGAAACCCTGATTTTAGTAACTATATTTTAGAGTCAATTTGGCGTATTTTGAGATGGATTGTTTGTTATGTATGACTCCTAACTCAGGTACGAGCATATGGGATTGGTTCCCAAATATGTGAGTGGTTCGAAGACTTCTTAAGTAACAGAACCCAGTACGTTGTCCTCGATGGTGAGTGTTCATCGGAGGTGAGGGTATCATCTGGAGTGCCCCAGGGAAGTGTGGCAGGTCCGCTGTTGTTTTCTATCTACATAAATGATCTTTTGGATAGGGTGGATAGCAATGTGTGGCCGTTTGCTGATGATGCTGTGGTGTACGGGAAGGTGTCGTCGTTGAGTGACTGTAGGAGGATACAAGATGACTTGGACAGGTTTTGTGACTGTTGTAAAGAATGGCAGCTAACTCTAAATATAGATAAATGTCAATTAATGCAGATGAATAGGAAAAAGAATCCCGTAATGTTTGAATACTCCATTAGTAGTGTAGCGCTTGACACAGTCACGTCGATTAAATATTTTGGCGTAACATTGCAGAGCGATATGAAGTGGGACAAGCATGTAATGGCAGTTGTGGGGAAGGCGGATAGTCGTCTTCGGTTCATTGGTAGAATTTTGGGAAGATGTGGTTCATCTGTAAAGGAGACCGCTTATAAAACACTAATACGACCTATTCTTGAATACTGCTCGAGCTTTTGGCATCCCTATCAGGTCGGATTGAGGGAGGACATAGAAGCAATTCAGAGGCGGGCTGCTAGATTTGTTACTGGTAGGTTTGATCATCACACGAATGTTACGGAAATGCTTCGGGAAGTCGGGTGGGAGTCTCTGGAGGAAAGGAGGCGTTCTTTTCGTGAATCGCTATTGAGGAAATTTAGAGAACCAGCATTTGAGGCTGACTGCAGTACAATTTTACTGCTGCCAACTTACATTTCGCGGAAAGACCACAAAGATAAGATAAGATAAGAGAGATTAGTGCTCGTACAGAGGCATATAGGCAGTCATTTTTCCCTCGTTCTGTTTGGGAGTGGAACAGGGAGAGACGATGCTAGTTGTGGTACGAGGTACCCTCCGCCACACACCGTATGGTGGATTGCGGAGTATTTATGTAGATGTAGATGTCTTTTTGTAAGCGCGAAAGCTGTTTCCTTTTTGTAGCAACGAATTTCATAAACAACTTTTGTCAGACCACTTTTTTAGAAGCTTGGCCTAAATATCTGAACTGTGAAACTCTTTCGATTTTCCCGTGTTAAGTGCTTAGGCCTTTGGGTGGCAAGCTTTTTTCTAGACAGATATACTGTTTTTTTAGTCCTATGGTTCACATGTCCACTTCAGTAGACGGCTGTTAACGGTCGCTTCTTTGGAGTTTCCAGACGGGCCTGACGCTGCAAATTCGGGGCTCAGCACCAATGCTAAGTGTCCACCGGAATGCACTGTATGCACTTGCAGCCTCAGGACTGACTGAAAACGGCGAAGAACCTGCCACTAACAGCTGTCCACTGCAGTGGACATGTGCATCACAAGGTTACATGACATTTGGAGACCCAGTCTTCCTGCTGTCGCTTTGAGAACATGTTTTTGTGTTTTTTGAATGTCCTGTCGCGATATCGCCAGGTCGTCTTCAAAAGCTAAGCTATTTATCCCAACAGTGATCCTTGCTACACTACTGGCCATTAAAATTTCTACACCAAGAAGAAATGCAGATAATAAACGGGTATTCATTGGACAAATATATTATACTAGAACTGACATGTGATTACATTTTACCTCAACTTGGGTGCATAGATCCTGAGGAATCAGTACTCAGAACAACCACCTCTGGCCGTAATAACGGCCTTGATACGCCTGGGCATTGAGTCAAACAGAGCTTGGATGGCGTGTACAGGTACAGCAGCCCATGCAGCTTCAACACAATACCACAGTTCATCAAGAGTAGTGACTGGCGTGTTGTGACGAGCCAGTTGCTCGGCCACAATTGACCAGACGTTTTCAGTTGGTGAGAGATCTGGAGAATGTGCTGGACAGGGCTGCAGTCGAACTTTTCTGTATCCAGAAAGGCCCGTACAGGACCTGCAACGTGCGGTCGTGCATTATCCTGCTGAAATGTAGAGTTTCGCAGGGATCGAATGAAGGGTAGAGCCACGGGTTGTAACACATCTGAAATGTAACGTCCACTGTTCACAGTGCCGTCAATGCGAACAAGTGGTGACCGAGACGGGTAGCCAATGGCACCCAATCCCATTACGCCAGGTGATACGCCAGTATGACGATGACGAATACACGCTTCCAATGTGCGTTTACCGCGATGTCGCCAAACACGGATGCGACCATCGTGATGCTGTACACAGAACCTGGATTCATCCGAAAAAATGACGTTTAGCCATTCGTGCACCCAGGTTCGTCGTTGAGTACACCATCACAGGCGCTCCTGTCTGTGATGCAGCGTCAAGGCGAACCTCAGCCATGGTCTCCGAGCTGATAGTCCATGCTGCTGCAAACGTCGTCGAACTGTTCGTGCAGATGGTTGTTGTCTTGCAAACGTCCACATCTGTTGACTCAGGGTTCGAGACGTAGCTGCACGATCCGTTACAGCCATGCGGATAAGATGCCTGTCATCTCGACTGCTAGTGATACGAGGCCGTTGGGATCCAGCACGGCGTTCCGTAGTACCCTCCTGAACCCACCGATTCCATATTCTGGTAACAGTCTTTGGATCTCGACCAACGCGAGCACCAATGTCGCGGTACGATAAACCGCAATCGCGATAGGCTACAATCCGACCTTTATCAAAGTCGGAAACGTGATGATACGCATTTCTCCTCGTTACACTAGGCATCACAACAACGTTTCACCAGGCAAAGCCGGTCAACTGCTGTTTGTGTATGAGAAATCGGTTGGAAACTTTCCTCATGTCAGCGCGTTGTAGATGTCGCCACCGGCGTCAACTATGTGTGAATCCTCTGAAAAGCTAATCATTTGCATATCACAGCATCTTCTTCCTGTTGGTTAAATTTCGCGTCCGTAGCACGTCATCTTCGTGGTGTAGAAATTTTAATGGCCGGTAGTGTAATTTTACTGGTTCGTCAATTTTAAGATCTGATTTTAGTTTCCGCCACTCTTGTATTACTTTTGAAAGGTAATGCACACAGTCCATCGCTTTTTCTCACCTCTCACTTCTGTTTTAATTTCAAACCATTTCGAAATTGCTCTGTTGAGTTTGCCTTAGATTTTGTACCGGTTTATGTTTCAATAAGGTTGCTTCTTTTTGCGTCCATATACTTTCCTGTCTTTGGAAAAGAGACTTATGATCCACTGAGCAGTAAGCTTTTTTAAATTATACGAAGTCAAAAGCTACTTTGTATTACAAAAAATTTTGGTGGCCGACAATTAGTTTCAGAAGTAAAACTTGTAATGGGGAAGACCTATTTGGTCTAATAACCGCTTGATATTTGCCTAGTTTCACTTCAAGTCGTTGTTGCTGTCGGTCCAGGAGTCAGTGACGAAGGAAACTCCCTTTACGATGATCAACATCATCTCTGTCTGCCTTTCTATGCAGTCGATTTTTCAAGTCAGTTTTCCAGTCACTTCGAATAATCTCAGTTTGGTAAATGTACTGAATGATTAATACAATTTTGTTTAAGATTTTTAGGCCCGTTAATTTTATGAGATCTGCAGCAATACTGTCTTAACGAAATGTTTTATTGTGTTTTAATTTTTTAATTTGTACATTTGATTATACTGTACCTGATATTCAAGACAATGACTCCAACATTCGGTATTTTGTGACAGGCTGTATGTAGCACTAAATGTCACCAAATTCTGTGTTGAAGGCAAAAATAAATTTTTACTTCACCTTAAGGTCTAAGACCACAGCATATTACACTTGGTGAGTTAGTTCTTGCCATAGAAATATGACTGAGAAACCGGGAAGATGTCCATTTAGTCTTCGGATTGTAAATTCTTTTTATCTCATACTGTATGCTTCTTATATTGCACAGATTAAAATTGAGAGAATAAGTTGTCAGCCCACACAAGCAATTAATTGTGAAGAAACATATGTGAAATCGATTTCGAGAATGTTTCACAGCCTAAGAAAAGTTTTCTTCGTAGAACAGCAGTCAACATCGCGGCTGGCAAGATATCCACCTAGCCACGAGCATTAACTTGGGGAAAAGTTGGGGAAAAGTTTCAACGATGTCTCCAGAAGGCCACGAGGCTTTATCGAATTAAAAGACTACAAGGGAAGGCCATCGAAGGAGTCGAGGACTGGCCAAGTCAGTAATCTTGTTTTGTACTTGGTAACACGATCGGTCTGCTACGCTGCACTTTTGCGCTATTTCCACCGCGAAGACAAGGGCTGCTTACGGGTCACTTGCTAACAGTTACAGATACAGACAAAAGGAAAGTAATTTGAGCAAGCATTTTTTGAAAGATTCACAAGGGACCACCGCGCCTGCGCGCCATTACCGAATTAGTCCAAATGTATGGTAAATGCAAGGCTTGGCCAGAGATGAAAGTGACAGAAGTGGAGCCTACCGTATGGACAAAAACAGTAGGTTTGGCGCAGATCGCGCAAGACATTCGAAATCTTCCTTTGCCTCTTATCTCTCTCTGGCTCTGAGCACTATGGGACTTAACATCTATGGTCATCAGTCCCCTAGAACTTAGAACTACTTAAACCTACCTAACCTAAGGACATCACACAACACCCAGTCATCACGAGGCAAAGAAAATCCCTGACCCCGCCGGGAATCGAACCCGGGAACCCGGGCGCGTTGCCTCTTATCAAAATATTAGTAAATACACTGTACTGAGCAGTATATTTGCAGTGTGAGTATCGTGAAAACTGGAAAAACAAAAATGACCTTTCCACTTATGGACTCGATCGCAAGACAATCAGATTGCCGTTCTCAACTCAACCCTTAAGCGCCCATAAATGGCTCATGCGTTGCCTGACTGCTATTGTTATCCAAACTCTATACCATATGGAGCTCCCATTTCCGTCATTTTAATTTCTGGCTAAGCCTTGCCTATACCATAAATCTGGATGAAATAGGTAATGACGAGTAGGTGTAGTGGTCCCGTTGGTAATAAAAAAAAACAATACTAAAATAATATAATTAAGGTCGTTGTTGCTCACCTAATTTGCGTTTCATTTTCTACTCGATGACAATTTGATCAGTTGCTGTCTCAGAAGATTGAGCTCAATACCGAGGAGAACAGTGCACTATACAGTGCATAACAAAAAGTAGGTCACATTTCATGAAGGACATACTTCTGCAACTTTTCGTAGTACGTTAATCTTGGAAAGAAAATAAACATTACACACTACCTATGTCTTACATGCTTTTTAAACATGCCCTATTCGTTACGTGTTATTAGGCTGCAGTTCTTACGAGGAGAGTCTTATATAGGATTCAAATGTACCTTATTATTCCCCACTCTCTTGGCTACAAAACCCTGTTTTTGCAATGTGACTGCCTTTCGCCACCTTACTCGGAACTCCCGTATGCCCGCGTTGTAACATTCTACTGGTCGGCGTCGAAACGGCCGTGTTGCTGCATCAATAACCTCCCCATCATGCACGTACTGCTTTTCACGGAGGCCCTCCTTCATTCTGCGGAGGAGAGAGGGTGTGGTGCCACAGCATGGACTGCCGTTTTGTTTCCATTCGAAGTGACGAACCCGTGTTTCACTGTCTGTGATGATCGGACTCACACCTTTTGAGGGCTCCTACTGATGGACAAGTGGTCAGCCTTACCAGCAGAGACATCCAGATGTGGAGCGAGTTGTTTGAATGTGATTTGCCGATGACCTAGAATGAGAATGTCCTCACGTTCCAAAATTGCAGGGATCAGGTGTGCGCGGCCGGCATTCAGATCGGACAGGTTTCCGCGACCTAGTTACGATGATGGCAGACGCCTCGCCCAGCGACACACCGTGCGTTTGTTGTCTGCCAGGTCTCCGCTTATGAATAGTCGTGATGCTCTGGTTTACCGCAAAAAGCAACTCAGTGACAACTCTCTCCTTGGAACTCATCTCCGTTATGGACATTTTGAAGGCTATGTATAGCGCCGCCACCTCCTGGAACTTCATGAAACTGTAGGGGCTGAAGAAGGAATATTCCACGATGTACCATAACAACTTCCGTAATTTTTCAACCGAAACTGTCGGAAAAAATATGTGTTGCATCACTATTGAATATCTCTCATAGAATTAACTCGAATATTTAGTGATCCATTTAATTCTCGTTGGCTTCTAAATAGCGAATTCCATGACTTGTAGACTGAAAAGATGGCCTAATTGTCTGGTTCTGAATAGAACCATACTAGCGTTTTACTTGCTGCCATATTGGAAGGTTGTGGTTTACGAATCCTGGTGCAAGATGCAGAAGTTTCCAAGCCCGTATTTTTTAAAAACTGCGAAAACGTATCAATATTTGAAGGATCCAGCAGCTGAAGCGCGATTCAATGCGACAGCGGGATGATCAAACGCTAAAGGCGATCATTTTGAAGACTTCGTGTAAGAAAAAGATTGCTGTGGTACGCTAGTACGCTGCTGCTGTGTCTTTGTAGTGATTAATGTGCTGTGACGGGTGGTAGAAAATGATATGTAATTCGGAGTTTGCGCGTTACTTGACTCATCCGTAGACTGCATACACTGCCAGATCAGAACTATCCGGCTGTCTTTGCGTAATGTGGAACAGACCACTAGGTGTCATAAACGCGGACACTGTAGTATAAAGGCAGGTGCAGGGTACTGTGTTATAAACAGAGAAGGAGTTACAGCAGAATGAGTCGATGAGGAGAGCTCAGCGGTTTCGAACGTGGATTACTCATCAGGGATATTTCAAGCTTTATTTAAAGCTCGCCAAGACGGGGCTGTTGGTGATGTGAAGCAGAAAGCGAAGGAACAACGACAGCTAAATCATGTTCTCTTGAACTGACGGACAGATAGAGTCTAGCAATGCGGTAGGTGGTTGTATAAAAATCACACCAAATCAGCCGGGGAATCACTCGTGATTTCCAAACCGTTACCAGTAGTCCAGCCAGTACATTGACTCTGCGTAAGGGGTTAAAAACTGGGAACAGTGCTCGAGCAGCTCTTCATCAGCCACACATTTCCGTAGGTACCGGTAAGTGACGCATGAGGTAATGTGAAAAGCGACGCTGCTAGACAGTAGACGATTGCAGACGATTGATTTTAAGTGATGAATCATGCACTAGCTTTTGGTAAACGATGGAAGAATTTAGGGTTGCACAATGCTTGGAGAACGTTACCTGCCATCACATGTAATGGCAACAGTGAAGTACAGAGGAGGTGGTATGACGGTATGGGGGTGTTGTTCCCGTATTGCAATTAAGGAAACGCTGAATTCGGGAGGGTTTAATACATTTTACAGCATTGTTTACTGGATACAGTAAAAGAGTAGTTCGGAGACGATGACTGTGTCAGGTTAACAATGGAGCCTGCAAAAGGTGGACGTATATAGGTGAACTGGGCTATTATTTTCGGATAGTTCCAGAATGAGTGGAAATTTCATGTTTAGAGAGGGAAGCAGTCACGTGTGACATATGTGAAATAGTCGAATTACGGCAGTGACGGTAGTACCTCTGAACTTGTGTATTTTTGGCTGAGCTGTAGAGCGGAGAGTAGTGAAGTGTTCGACATGGAGGCATGCATGATGGAGGATGATTTTGCTGAAGAAAATTGTTAGGAATTGTTAATCTGATGGAAGGACTTACAGACGCAGAATTTATGGAGCAGAAAGAATGGATTTGCATTATTGATAACTTTTAAGGTAATAATTTTTGCTGGTGCTTACTGTTAAGATTAGCTATTCTTGCAACATAACAGTGCAGGTCTCCACCTCAGTTTATGTCATTTCAGTTAAATTCAGTTCAGTTTGCATAATCCTAAAAGCATTGCATTTTAATACTTCTGTAAAGAAAGTAAAGTTTTCGGTTTTCTATGACTTTTATGTTCTTGATAAATAAGAGTTTTTTTTTTAGTCTGAGAAAATCATCCCAATCGTTCCCCTAGTAGTTTAGTTTTACTTTACCGTATTTGAGAGAGCGTGATTTCCTCCTTCTGTGACGCTGCCGCTGATTAACGTGTAATTTTTCAGGTGAGATTCTTCTCACATTTTGTTGGTTCTTTCGTTCCTCATCTCACGTCTCCATTGCGCAAATTCTAATAATTTTCTTTCTAATTCATGTTTTTAATGGGCCAATGAACAGTATGTGTTTCATAGTGTTGCTACGGAATTTCAGTGTTTCAGTTTTTTTGGCAGTGCAAAGTTTGATACTGGCAGTGGCTTTTGAGTAACAGTTTTGATTAATTTCCTGCCCAGTGAATGCCATTTAGTTTTGTCTTTATGTAAATGTGCGCAATGAGACACACTGTTCACAATAGTAATTTCAATTCAGGCTTTTGTAACAGAGAACAGTACATTCAGTTTTGAGTAAAAAGCAAGCAGGCATTTTTATGCTCATGAGCGAACGAACGATCGAGTCAGAGCAAATAACTTTAGCCTGCTATAAGGCAGCATTTGTGAAGTAGTAGCTTGTGGGCAATAACATTCATGAAATGGACTCGCCTGCCTAGAGTCTCGACCTGAACCCAATGGAACACCTTCCGGATGAGTTAGAATATCGACTTCACTCCACATTCCATCGTCCAACATCACAACCTCCTCCGGTTTTGGCTCTTGACGAAAAGTGGGGGACCATTTCTCCACAGACGCTCACACACCTCAGTAAATGTGCCCTAGCAGAGTTCAAGCTGTCATAAGAATGTAGGATTGGCACACCCCTTATTAATATACAATATATATCGAATCAGTGGCAAGTCACGCTTTGTGCTGCGAGCTGAGAATATATACTAACATTGCAAAAATGCGTACGTTGTGTTCAACGTTTAATATGTATATGAACACAGAGCTAGAGGCTTGTAAGTGAAATGGGTGGAATGCAGATCATATGGTTGTAAGTGAAATATGTGTGGTAGCTGGACATCAATAACAGGCTCAAAAAACTTCCTTCTGAGTTCTTCAATTAGCTTTGTTTTACCAAAGAACTTTTGATAAAATTGCTGACTTTTTATTTTATTTTGTACTGTCTTTTGTGTAGGACGTTACGGTCGGTGGTGTATCGACGTCAGGTCGAAATCAGAACGAAGTCAATGGTTGACCATCCAAAAGATGCAGATAAGTCAACTCAGAGGGTAGATATCTGATGCTCGAATCTATTATAAAAATTGTATTACAATATTAAACATCTACTGTCCACAAAATACAACAGTTAAGGCTTTAATGTTCAGGCAGCCAGCACAGGCTGGAATGGAAGCAGCATACCGCTGGCGAATGCACCTGTCAGCACTCGGCACACAGTCAGATGTGTGTTCACTCAGCAGCATCGACGTCACGAGGGCAGTCAACTCGCCTGAATTAGCACTCATCCGCATCTGTGCGAAGTGAGGCTGCACCCAGCTTCCAGGAGATAATGGTTAGGGCACCCATGATCTCGCTGTAGACTGCACAAAGGTAAGGCATCGAGCAGCTGTGCTCAGAGTACATCAAGTCGTGCACAGAAGTGCCAGGGCCTTCTGTGAGGAGAGAGACAGGCACCATCGAAATTTGCCACACGAACAGAGGCCAGCCCCAGCAGTGATTGTTTCATATAGGAGGGGGATATCTGCTCCCAGTCCCTACTGGTTAGGCCTCCAGAAGCTCTGCTAGAGGGTGACTGACGAAGCTCTCTCCCAGGCTTTACTCGGCAGCTGGTGTTGTAGCTTACAGAGATCAAGTTCCTATAGCAGGATTTGTTGCTCCAATAGAACAATAAATGTGAAGAGACAATGAAATGATGGGGGAAGGAGTAACTCAGCATACAGGAAAGTAAAAACAACCTTCGTTGAAATTAAAATCAAGGCTGGTAACATTAAGTGTGCAGTGGGAATTGCACTGTTTAATGCAAAGGAGAGAGCGGATAGACGGAACGAGTACACTGAAAGCTTCTACGAGAGGAAGGACTTGGCTGATAACGACATAGAAAAAGAAACAAGAGGCGATAAAGAAGAGAAAGAGGATCGGGTTTTACAATAAGAATTTAAAAGATCTTGAATTAGACAGAAGGGATAAACCACATTCCATCAGAATTTCTGAAATCATTGGGGGAACTGACAACAAATCGGTTACTCATGTTGATGTGTAGAAATGAGTCTAGAGATATACCACGATACTTCTGGAAGAACGTCATCCACACAATTTCGGAGACTGCCAGAACCGACAGATGCGTGAATTACCGCACAATGAGCTTAACAGCTCATGCATCCAAGACGCTGACAAGAATAATATACCGAAGAATGGAAAAGAAAATTGAGGATCTGTTAGATGACGATCAGGCTGACTTTAGAAAAGGTAAAGGAACCAGAGTCCCGACATTGCAGTTGATAATGGAAGCAAGAGTAAAGAAAAATCCAGACACGTTCATAGGATTTGTCAACCTGGAAAAAGCGTTT
Source organism: Schistocerca piceifrons (assembly GCF_021461385.2). Classification (NCBI taxonomy): domain Eukaryota; kingdom Metazoa; phylum Arthropoda; class Insecta; order Orthoptera; family Acrididae; genus Schistocerca; species Schistocerca piceifrons. Next base: position 431,518,399 of record NC_060140.1, on the reverse strand, counting down.
GACAACGTCAAATGGGGCAAGGTGATCGAAATTCTGATGAAAATAGGGTAAGTTATATAGAAAGACGAGTTATATGGAACATGTACAAGGACCAAGAGGGGACAATAAGCGTGGAAGACCAAGAACGAAGTGCTCGCATTGAAAAGGGTGTAAGACAGGGATGTAGTCTTTCACCCTGACTGTTCAATTTGTACATCGAAGAAGCAATGACCGACATAAAAGACAGGTTTAAGAGTAGAATTCAAATTCAAAGGGAAAAGATATTAATGATAAGATTCGGTGATGATTGCTATCCTCAGTGAAAGCGAAGAGGAATAACAGGACCTGCTGGATGGAAAGAACTGCCTAATGATTGCAGAATATGGAATGAGAGTAAATCAACGAAAGGAATGAGGAGTGGCAGAAATGAGAACAGCGAGAAACCTAGCATCACGATTAGTGATCACAGAGTAGATGAAGTTAAGGAATACTGTTAGTTACATAGTTGGAGCAGGAAGGACATTAAAAGCAGAGTAGCATTGGCAATATAGGCCTTAATGTGAGGGAGAAATTTCTGAGAATGTATGTTTGGAGCACAGAACTGTACGGTAGTGAAACATGTACTGTGGGAAAATCGGAAGAGAAAAGAATCAAAGCATTTGAAATGTGGTGCTACAGAAGAATGTTGAAAATTAGGTGGACAAAAAAAAATGGCTCTGAGCACTAAGGGACTTAACATCTTTAGGTAGACAGATAAGGTGGGGAATGAGGACGTTCGCTGCAGAACCGGCGATGAATGAAATACAGGGAAAACACTGACAAGAAGAAGGGACAGGGTGGTAGGACATCTGATAAGACGTGAAGGAATAATGTCCTTGGTATTACATGGAGCTGTAGAGGGCAAAATCTGTAGAAGAAGACAGAGATTGGGAAACATCCAGCAAATAATTGAGGATGTAGGTTTCAAGTGCTGCTGTGACATGGAGAGGTTGGCACAAGAGAGGAATTCACAGTGGGCCACATCAAACTACTCAGATGTCTGATAACACACAAAAGAAAGATTGTCGAAGGCGACTAGAAAGTTGATCGAAATTGACCTCCATCTCATCATGAGAGCTGCAAACTGAACAGCACTCCGCCAGAATAGAAGTATTATTTATGCAGGATGAGTTTGTGTAGTTTGCTGTGATGGGTCGGCAATGACGTCCTGTTTTCCTTTTTCGGTAAGCTCTCTTGGTTGTTTCAAAATTGCACCTTTCTACCATGTCAGTGAACTGAATAGTTACTCTTGCATCTGATTCAAGCTTTCCTGCAACATTTTGCACTGTTACCAAAAAGAAAATATCAATATGTTGCCATGATGTCATTTTGTTATGTTCCTAGATCAGGTGCTCAGCTCGATCAGGATGTTAATGTTTCAATAGCTTCTCTCTTCCCAGCTGCTCCAACAGTGGTCCTTTCTCGATGGCACCCCACCTCGCTGTTGACCTGAACTGCTCTGCCTCTGGTGTTTTAATAATTTATCATCTAGGGCAAGATTCATCTTGATACTGTCAAATTTATTTCAATTACCTTCCTCATTTTTATGAAATGTATAATTTTTACATGGAAAACTGTGAAATGTCCCCTTAGAAAAATTAATGAATTACTCTGCTGATAAACCTCTTACATTATTTGACACACAATATTTTTAGCGCAACGCAATCTAACTTTCAATAATGCCTACAAAAGAATGGCCATGACTAACAATAACCTATACCTTTCATGAATCACTTACCTCACAAAAATCTTCGTTACTCAAACTACTGCAATACAGTGAGCGCCAATACAGCCAGCTAAATAAAAGATTCTAACTACTGAAGTCACTAACTACTGATAGGCATAGTTAGCAAATAAAAGATTTTGATAAAGAACAAACAATGTATTTACCTTAATAGTGTTCAAAAGTCATTATATATATATATATCAGCTCAAATTTACTGTCTCTGTCCAGATCATCCGCTCTCAAAACTCAGCTATCTCACTCCCCACATCCACCGCTGCTGGCTGCTCACCTCCAATTGCGCAACGCTACGTGCCGTTAACTGCCAACTGCCCAACACTACAATAGCAAATTACAACAATGCAAACCAGCCACAGGCTGCACACAGCACAGTCAGTGATTTTCATATAGAGCGCTACATGGCGTTACCAACATAAAAACCTAAACAGCCTACTTACATAGCCCCCATGCTCCCCACAAAAAAATTTACAAATTGTTTTTGGCACTGGTCAATACATATTTGTTAAAATTTTTCATAATTACAATAACAAAGATATCAAATGCACACTCTTATTGATGCAATTTTGGTCAAAAGCAAAGATTTTCTCACAGCCCATAAAGACAGTCCTGATCATTGATCACAGTATTAATTAAAATTTTATGCACCAAGTCCGAGCAATAAAAGAAAATGCACATGGAAGTAGTGGATTTCCATGCAGTCTTGAAGATGTAGTGTTGTCCTACCAACGGAAAGACAGTTCTGACTCTTGACATGCAGACAGGTAATGGGCCATAAAAGAGCAAACCCACAGCAGAGTCAGTCGAAGTTTTGAAGAATATTGGTAGGTAGGTCATCACAGAGCAGACCCACAGTAGTCCTGGTAGAGAGATTGGTATTGGTGCGCCACCAGAGGTGCAGACCCACTGCAGTCCTTGTAGAGATAATGGTATTGGTGGGTCACCAAAGGTGCAGACCCACTGCAGTCCTTGTAGAGATGGCCAGCAGCCATGTGTTGCAACTGTGCAGGTGCCCAATCACCATTGAAGAGTCTTGCGGACAATATAGCAAGTCCATAACCACCACTTGTGCACTCACAAGGTTTTTGGAATTATCCTTAGAACCGGCAATGCTTTTAACCAGTCCCTTGCTGAATTATTGACACACATACAAGCACTAACAGTCCCAACTTCTCACATACTGTGCATATATTATGACCAACAGAATCGTGTGCACTGAAATGAAACTTAATTTGAAGGACTGGTGTCTATACAATTATAAATTTATAACGTAAGAATACAATTACAAAGGTACAAAATACATCATTAAAGAACATAACAGTACAGATGACATGTGTAGTAACACAGACTTTACAAAAGAATAGAAATAAACATATACATCAGTGTTACAGGAATTATGATAAAAGTAAATACATAAAGAATCAGAATAGCTTTCGAAACATCAACTTCACATGTGAGCATTAATACAAAACAGAATAAATAATGTCTAAACATCTTTACAAAGTAAATAACATATTATAAATGCAAATTATATTTGAGGATAGCAGTATTTCTCATCATAGTGAATGTAGCTGCACTCCGTCTTCAGGCCACAAGTGGCCCACCGGGACCATCCGACCGCCGCGTCATCCTCACGTATGAGGATGCGGATAGGAGGGGTGTGCGGTCAGCACACCACTCTCCCAGTCTTTATGATGGTTTTCTTTGACCGGAGCCGCCAGTATTCGGTCGAGTAACTCCTCAGTTGGCATCACGAGGCTGAGTGCATCCCGAAGAATGTAGCTGAGTATTAGAAAAATTATACAACATAAATCTTATCAGATAAACACATAAAGACAGGAAGAACACAAATACGCAAGGTACACAGACACATAGTGGAATGACACAAAAGAACAGGACAGGGTTTGTTTTCAGTGTGACATTTGGTACTGCAGTCCAACCCAAAACTTCATTTCATAGATGTTCCCTCTTATTTCACTTTTTTTTATACCTTGTCAATGCATTACTTCCAATTCATCACAAGTCATTCTCTTATATAGCCTACCCACTCTTAAGCTAACTTAAATCTACTGAGCTCAGATGCTAAACTAAGGGATGAGGCAATGCAGCAGCACAAAACAATTAACACAAACACCAATGACAAAAAATGCAAATTGGCAAAGCAAGCAGCAGTATATCTAAATTCGCAAAACTAATGCAACATTAGAGCTATTATGAGCCAATGTGCAACAACAAGAAAAATAAATCAGTCGTAAAACTGGCTTAACAGAGTAATACAAAGTGAAATTCAGTAGCACTATGCCTGGCAAACAGCAGTAGCAAATGCAATAACTTATACCTAAATATGATGTAGCACAATCAGAAAAAGTAGTACACTAAAGACAACAATGCAGATAAGGGAAAGGTCTATTCATATCTTAATGTCTATGTAATTAATGTGGTGCACCACAACAAGTTATTCTACCAAAAAAATTACCAAGTAGTTGAAAAGAAAATTATGTATGCAGTTACTGTTATTAATCCCTTCTTATTGTTCTTTTCTTTCCAAGTGCTCCTTTTTTGAAGAATGCGGATCATAAAATTATTATTTAATAGATCTGTTGACAGAAAGTTTTCACATTAGCGGATGCATTTAATTTTTTTTTATAAAACCAATGCTGCAACACAGCTGGAAACCAGATATCAAATGAAATAAGCAACTATCTAAAGCGAAGCATAAAAATATCATTTAATAGTCATGTGGCATTTCATAAGTTAGTAGAAATTCTCTAAACTCTTGTAGAAAGGCACTTGTGATAATCAGGTGTGCAGATGTAAGAATATTTCCCGTCAATTCATAAACATTTCAGTAAGTAGCACAAAGTACGATATGTTTCCAAGTAATGAGCGTGTCGTATTTGCGATGCTTTCTACAAAAGAATGTCAATAGAGAGGTTAATGGTCTCTTTTTTCTCCAGTTAATGGCTTTTTCTCCAGGCAGATGGCACAGCTGGGCGCCCAAGGTCACTTAGCTTTCTTACCGAAATATTTACGACAGCAGTTTGCACTACAGTGACAGTCTCATATAAAAATGTTCAGAGGTCGAAAATTTGCGTTACAAAATCCTATAAATATAAAAGTGTCCAAAAATTTTCGCCGGCATTGTGATACATTCACGCATTTACACACATTTCATAACTCTTAAAGTATGATTCTTGGTTTCCAACATCCTTTTTCACAAATCAGAGTCCCTAACCACTACTCATTATTCCTTACCTTATTACACATATACATATTCGTCGACACGTCGATCTTGCGTCGAAACTTCAATATTTCATCATAATAAATACGTAGCATAATCAGATTCCTCATATAGCATCAGCTTATTGATCATAAACATACCTAAACAGCATAATACACATCGTCATCGTAATAATAACATCATTACAGATCAATCACATCTCAAAATCGTCGCAGCTTCTTTCAATAATTTCAAAACCTAAAGAAATTCTCTGCTCATTTCAATGGTGTCATCTACTTCAAACGTACTTTAAAATCATGATCTCATACCAAATACACCATTCAAAGCTCACATAGTATCACAATGGATCCGAAAAAAATGTGAACAGTTCACAAAGTACAGACAAATACAATTTCATAAGTCTAGAGTTAGCCAACTGTGTAATTGTGTAAACATGTGTCACTGACATAGTAAAAAAATGTTTGCCGCTCTCAGTTAAATGATCAGATAGTTGTGTAATTACTTGTTAGAGAAATATGGTACCAGTGTGTTAAGTTGTATAAGCAAATACCATATTAGCTAGGGCTCCTTGTGCTTGCCAAACACATGGTACACAAAGTAAGCGTGTACCTCACTGAGGATTAATGTAATTATACCCTCAGGTGTTACAGATTACAGCAATAGAATGAAATGTATCATGGAAAACCTTTGTATCATTGCAATTCAAAAATATTTAAACATAAATGCTTTAAGTACAAAATCAATCACTCAAATACGTGTACTGTAGCACTAATCTGTGCGTCTTGTTGTAAAACAATCTCTGTCATTACTTAAGGGTAAAAAATGTGCCAAGTATCGTAATTATCGTCGTCCGTAAGCAAAGTTCTGTAGAAGTCAATGTACTTACCTCGTAATAAACAAAGTGAATTGCTATGCGTATAAATATCGTAGTTGTTACGCTTATTGCCGTGATGAAGTAGGTACTGTACTGTAACGTATTGTTGTGCTACAGAAAAGGCTGTCCGATTGTAGCTATACCAGAAAAGTTACTACTAAAACACGTTATCCTTTCCAGAAGAATTCAGAAAAACTGTGCAGATATAAAACAGATACACCGCAAAAGCAACAATGTAAATTGTGTCACACATTAGTAGCGTCGTGATACAGTCGTGTAGCTGTCAAACAAACTAACCACTGTGTCATCTGGTATCTCTCAGAAAGCACTTTAAATCCATGATGTATTTTCAAGTAAACCAAAATGTTGCAGTAAAATCTCACTAGCAGTACTGCTATATGTTCTAAGTATGTAAGCCTTATAGTCGTTATGTAATCGTGCAACTAACAAGCAAGAATGTACACACACAATAACACTGTGTCGTCTGTTCACTATAACAATCCATGCGTAATTACTGTCTAAATATGTTCCTTAGGTTCTAGACTGGATAGTTAATTTTAAAACATAGCTGCATGTTAATATTTTCGAAGTGTGACAAAGAGTACTAGTAACGTGAAGTGAAAAATTTTATAGCAAAGACTAAGTTAAAAAGCAGACTATCTCTCAGTAAATGGTTTTACACACGAAATATGGTGTAAACCTCTACTCTTCCTAGTCCGCAGAGTTTCAGTTTCAACGAAATTATCATGTGGTATACATCGGTAAGGAATACTGGAATTTTTCTCAAGGTTAGCTTATGTTTTTTTTTTCTCAAACCCAGCTGGCGCACGTGGCTGCCTGTGGTGCAAGTCATTGTCTGTTTCTTTGTTGGCGCGCATCGTTCTTAGGACTGGGAGACCTCACTTCTTCAAATTCACCTTGTCGAGAGGGCCCTGCCCTGTTTGAATCCCGCCATTTCTGATGAAATTCAGGTCTGTCGTTTCGTAGGTAGTTTGCATAGTTTCTTTTTGTCGGTCATGTGGTGGAGAATTTCTCCCGGAATCGTAACTGCAGGGTGGACCATTGCGTCTGAAGTTATTCTGTCTCCCTTGATAATAATTATTTTGGTTCCCATATTGTCTGTTTCTCTGATTGTCTCTGTGATAGTCACTACCGCAGAGAGGTGATCTTTCCCTGTAATTCTTACTACTGTGCCACCGGTTGTCATACGGGTGGTGTCGGTTTTGGGCACGATTTACGTTGTACGAATAGCCTTGCCATGTCCAGTTATTATTTCTGTCATCGCGGAATTGTGACGGATGTGACCTGTAATTGTTGTGCTCCTGTTTTCGCGTTCCGCGATTGTCAGTGTCAATTTCCAATTCTTGTAACAGTCCCTGAAAAGCTTCAATGTCGTCTTTGCAACGTCCTGCCAAAATAATATGTCGTAAATGTTCAGGCAATTTGATTAAGCAAATGCAGATGAGTTCTGAGTGGCTGTGTGGGTTTGACAGGTACTGATTCTTGTGCAACATGTCTTCAAAATATTTCACAAGACTGGAAAATTTAGATTGTTCGAAATGTTTCATCATTATGATGCTATGTTTTACTTAGTCTTGTGTAGCTTGTGACCAATATGCATGATAAAATTCTCCTTCACTGTGACAATCGTGAATGACTGATCGCATTCTTACAGCTGGTTCATTCTCTAACTAGCCACGTATAAATTCTAACCTGTGCTCCAATGACCAGTTGGGAGGAAAACAATGAGAGAATTGATGGAGCCATGCTTGTGGATGAATGTCGTTGCCAGAATTCTTAAATGTTTTGAATTTACGTGTAGTAATGAACAGCTTACAGTCAATATCATTGTGTCGGCGAGTCGCATATCGGTCATTGTTACGTCGTGTCGGCGGTTCCATCTCAAAATGCGGTGCACCTTGCCAATTTCTTTCATAATTTACGAAATACCCTGTGTTATTATTTTGTAGCTTTTTCGTATTTCTACGTCCCTCTTCCCGAGTGTCCTCTGAAATATGTAATTCTTGTATTACTTGTGTCAACTGATCTTGTACTTCCAGGATTTCTCTTTTGTACTGTATATTGATTTGATTTTGATTTTGTTTGAATTTTCTAATTTGTTCATACTCTTCTGTGTCAGTGAAGGCTACTGGTCTTGTGTCATTCATATCATCATCTACCTTTGTAGATAAGTTAATGAACTGATCCGAAAGGTCGGCTACTTTCTCCGATAGTGGACTTATTTCCTCAGTGTGTTTTTCTGAACCAAGTTTCAGAGTGTCCATTTGCGTTGAAATCGTATCTACAATGTCCTTTAAGTTTTCCTGAGTTTTTACAAGTTGCGGAACCGCATCGGTAGATGCAACTGAGTCAGTTTTAGCTTGCAAGGTGTCGTGATTTTCATGAACAATAGTTTGCAGTTCTTTTATGGCTGCTTCGTGATTCTGTAATGAATTTTCATGACGCGAAAAAATAGGTTGAAAATGCTCACAAATTTGCGTTTTTGCGTGATTACAGACTTTTCGACATTTATATTCGATTTTAAGTAACTCTGCAGTTAAATCTTCACGTTTTTGTTCAAGCGTTTGTTCCATTGAGTCTAAGTTTTGAAGCTGTTGCTGTGTTTGTCTTTGGTGTTGTTCCATTGTATCTAACTTTTGCTGTGTTTGTCTCAGATTTTATTTCATTTGTTGCATTAATTGCAATAATAATGTATTAGTGTCTGGAATCTGTTTCTCTATGTTTTTTGGCAGTGCACTTTCAGCGGCAACATTCACATTTTGACAAGCAGAAAATGTGTCTTGACTCATTTGAGAAAACGGTGAGGACCCAAAACCTGAATCTGCGGTATTTGCAAGATTGTGTCCTGTCATTTAGGATTCCTGAGGCGAGCTGTTGCCGACCGATTGATCGATAATGCTTCCCTGTTCACTAATTGTTTCACTGTCTACACCATTATTTGCCGCCCGCTCCATTTCCCTATGCACAATTACCAAATTATTGCTTTGAATGTCCGTTAATTCATTATACAGTGGTACTGATAAGCTACGCTCGTCGTCACTATCATTCCTCAATTTACTTTGGAGCCTAGTTTTACTTTTTTCACACACCATAATTATCACGCATTTCACACGATAACAAGAAAAGCACAATTTGGAGAGCAAAATTAAGAAAACACATTAACATAGCACTGAAAATAATATCTCGTTAATCGCAAGCGCAATACTTGGTGCAAATTTACATGCATGCCACAACTGTTTTACTGTACAACAATGAAAAACTACAACTACAAAGTAAATTCTCTCTATAATTATGCGCTAGCAACAAACAATAGCTGCACTAATTACACAAACTACAAGAAAAAATCAAAAGATTTCAGTGAGGTTTCCTGGCAGGGTCGACATATGAAACGTCCCCTTAGAAAAATTAATGAATTACTCTGCTGATAAACCTCTTACATTATTTGATTTTCAAACAGCTGAGCAGAACTGAACGTACTCAGACATTTCGCTCTTTACCTATTCTGATCAACACTAAACTGCCACACAATATTTTTAGCGCAACACAATCTGACGTTCCCTAATCCCTACAAAAGAATGGCCCTGACGCACAATAACCTATACCTTTCATGAATCACTTACCTCATAAAATTCTTCGTTACTCAAACTACTTCAATACAGCGAGCGCCAATACTGCCAGCTAAATAAAAGATTCTAACTACTGAAGTCACTAACTACTGATAGGCATAGTTAGCAAATGAAAGATTTTTATAAAGAACAAAGAATGTATTTACCTTAATAGTGTTCAAAAGTCATTTTATATATATATATATCAGTTCATGACATCCAGTCTTACAAATTTACTGTCTCTGTCCAGATCATCCGCTCTCAAAACTCCGCCATCTCACTCCCCACATCCGCCACTGCTGGTGGCTCACCTCCAACTGCGCAACGCTACGCGCTGTTAACAGCCAACTGCCTAACACTACAATAGCAAATTACAACAATGCGAACCAGCCACAGGCTGCACACAGAACAGTCAGTGATTTTCATATAGAGCACTACATGGCGTTACCAACATAAAAACCTAAACAACCTACTTACATCTGTATAAAACTATATAACATGGTAAGCGTGATACATTGACCGGTAAAATGAAAGGAGTCACAAGTTACTGTTAGTTTGTTTTAAAAATAACATTGCACAAGTGTATTATCATGTCATTAATTGTTTGCACACTTATTTTTACTGTTAAAGTAAATACAGGATTTTTAATTGATGAAATTCTTCGAATAATTCTCTATTAACTTTCTTCAAATGTGGCGGCATCTGTTTTAGATCTCACATGCTGCTGCTCATCAGTACTATAGATTAGACATAACTGTGCAGTACCTGCAGAAATTCATCCTTTCTGGAGCACCGCTTTCCTCCAATTGGTTTGTCTATATGGAATTTGTATGTTTCACGTATGTACAATTCCTGGACCTTCAATTTAGTTATTATGTATAAATATCTACGTTAATTTAAATCATTCTGCTTATCTTGTTAATAATTTACTAATGGAGATTTTAGTTTTTTGTATGACTGAAATTCGACGTGGGGATGTTGGGATGTGGCTACGTAAACTTCCCAGCATAGTAATTTGCTATATTCGTGGCGTGTCTCCAGCCGGAACACATCGTCATCTGGACACAATATTTCGGCGGCCCACCTGGCTGGCATCTTCAGATGAGTTGCAGGCGAGTTAGTGCAATGGAACATGGCACGTGATGCAAGACCTATGAATCGGCTAGTACTGTAAGACCAACAAGTATGAGTCTTAAATTATACTGTTCTCCTCTAAACTGTATCTACTAGTTTCACTTACGTTGTACAGTTGGCCACCTCTCCTTCACCTAGCACCAGCAGGTTCTAATAGCTATTATGCAGTTTATTGAGACATGACTCTACTGACATGATGTAAGCTAACTGTGGTTTACTAGTTTTCTTATAACACCGTACAAAACATAAAGCGAAAAACAGAACCTTCTATTGCATATATATTCTGATACTGTTTCTAATGTATCATATGATTTATTTATTACTATATCAGTATTGTTTCATTTTGTAGACAGACAGGCACACCTTATTAAAAGGCCTGACATAATCTTTTATAGTCAGGACTTTGTACTGTGATCTGGTTGATTGGCTGCTGTGCGGGAGGCGACCAAACAGCTAGGTTGTCGGTCCTATCGGATTACGGAAGCATGAGGAAGGAAGTCGGCCGTGCCACTACAAAGGATCCATCCAGGCATTTGCCTGAAGCGATTTAGGGAAATCATGGGAACCATAAATCACGATGACCGGACCCGGTTTCGAACCGTCGTCCTCCCGGATGCGAGTCCAGTGTGCTAATCACTTCGCACCTCGCTAGGTACTTTAACTAATATTATGTGTAGCATGACATATGGTGAATGACTTTCGATTCACTACTTCTAATAAGATAATACATGTGAGGTGACGAACATAATACGGCAGTGGATATGGCCCCTGTAGTTTACTTTATGTTAACAACCATCCACAGATAGTCTTCGTACATCCATATTTAAATTGGATTATGGTGCGACACAGCTGGTATAATTTTTATTAAAAATGAAACTCCTCCAGCTGTACTTAAAATTTTATATTTATTTGGCTACTAGTTTCGACGTTGCGTCAACGCCATCTTCAGGGTCTGAAACTTGTAGCAAAATAAATATAAAATCTTAAGTAAGTTGGAGGAGTTTCATTTTTAATAAAGAAATCCACAGACAGGTTCCTAAACATCTTTGTTATATCATAACAGCTGTTATTCTTTTCTGTTTGTGTTAGATAAAAGACATAACCATGTGCAATATAGTTAGGATTAACTAAGCTGATCAAGATTATAATATTAATAAACATAAAAGTGAAGGCCTCCAGATATTTAAGTACTCTACTGGCCATTAAAATTGCTACACCACGAAGATGACGTGCTACAGACTCGAAATTTAACTGACAGGAAGAAGATGCTGTGATATGAAAATGATTAGCTTTTCAGAGCATTCACACAGGGTTGGCGCAGGTGGCGACACATACAACGCGCTGACATGAGGAAAGTTTCCAACCGATTTCTCATACACAAACAGCAGTGGACCGGCGTTGCCTGGTGAAACGTTGTTGTGATGCCTCGTGTAAGGAGGAGAAATGCGTACCATCACGTTTCCGACTTTGATAAAGGTCGGATTGTAGCCTATCGCGATTACGGTTTATCGTATCGCGACATTGCTGCTCGCATTCGTCGGGATCCAAAGACTGTTAGTAGAATATGGAATCGGTGGGTTCAGGTGGGTATTACGGAACGTCGTGCTGGATCCCAACGGCCTCGTATCACTAGCAGTCGAGATAACAGGCGTCTTATCTGCATGGCTGTAACGGATCTTGAAGCCACGTCTCGATCCCTGAGTCAACAGATGGGAACGTTTGCAAGACAACAACCATCTGCACGAACAGTTCGACGACGTTTGCAGCAGCATGGACTATCAGCTCGGAGAGCATGGCTGCGGTTACCCTTGACGCTGCATCACAGACAGGAGCGCCTGCGATGGTGAACTCAAGCAAAACGTCATTTTTTCGGTTGAATCCAGGTTCTGTTTACAGCATCATGATGGTCGCATCCGTGTTTGGCGACATCACGGTGAACGCATATTGGAAGCGTGTAATCGTCATCGCCATACTGGCGTGTCACCCGGCGTGATGGTATGGGGTGCCATTGCCTACTCGTCTTGGTCACCTCTTGTTGACATTGACGGCACTTTGTACAGTTGACGTTACGTTTCAGATGTGTTACAACCCGTGGCTCTACCCTTCGTTCGATCCCTGCGAAACCCCACATTTCAGCGGGATAATGCACGACCGCATGTTGCAGGTCCTGTACTGGCCTTTCTGAATACAGAAAACGTTCGACTGCTGCCCTGGCCAGCACATTCTCCAGATCTCTCACCAATTGAAAACGTCTGGTCAATGGTGGCCGAGCAACTGGCTCGTCACAATGCGCCGGTCACTACTATTGATGAACTGTGGTATCGTGTTGAAGCTGCATGGGCAGCTGTACCTGTACACGCCATCCAAGTTCTGTTTGACTCAATGCCCAGACGTATCAGGGCCGTTATTACAGCCAGAGGTGGTTGTTCTAGATACTGAATTCTCAGGATCTATGCACCCAAAGTGCGTGAAAGTGTAGTCACATGTCAGTTCTACTATAATATATTTATCCAATGAATACCGGTTTATCATCTGCTTATCTTCTTGGTGTAGCAATTTTAATGGCCAGTAGTGTATTATACAACTAATCCACAATTCGTAACATCTATAAAATGGGTAAATTATTGAGGAAAGGCGGTGTTATAATTCCAAATAAAATGATATAGGTAAGTTGAACTAGTAAAATAACATTATGAGCCCACAGAACGTACAGTATTTTACATGGAAGTCATCCACAGAAAGGTTCCTAACCCAATACCCGTAGAGACTATGGATCTATGCAAAAATAAAATTTTAGAATTAAACATTTGTTCCAAGGCTGGGGTTCGAACCTGGGTCTCCTATTCACTAGGAATGCACGAACCTCTACGCCAGTCTGCCACAGTGCTTTTCCACAGCTGCGCCTACTACCCTAATACGCCTCCCTCCTCAACCCAAATTTCCATTCACACTAGAGCGCTGGAGTGTGAATGGGAGTTAGAATTGAGGTGGGAGCTATGCTAGAGTCAACGGTGCTGTTGTTCAAAGCCACTGTGCCAAGTTGGCGTACTTCTTAGCATATCTGTTTTGTGAGCAGAAGACCTAGGTTCGAATCCCAACCTTGCTACAAATTTTTGTTTGTCCCTTCAGTCTGCATAAATACATCATCATGATCCCTGTCTGCCTTTGTGTTAGCATTATATGAGCGCTGTTGATTGATAACAAATCGGTTCAAAAATGGTTCAAATGGCTCTGAGCACTATGGGACTCAACTGCTGAGGTCATTAGTCCCCTAGAACTTAGAACTACTTAAACCTAACTAACCTAAGGACATCACAAACATCCATGCCCGGGGCAGGATTCGAACCTGCGACCGTAGCGGTCTTGCGGTTCCAGACTGCAGCGCCTTTAACCGCACGGCCACTCCGGCCGGCTAACAAATCGGTTCAAATGGCTCTGAGCACTATGGGACTTAACATCTGTGGTCATCAGTCCCCTAGAACTTAGAACTACTTAAACCTAACTAACCTAAGGACATCACACACATCCATGCCCGAGGCAGGATTCGAACCTGCGACCGTAGCAGTCGCGCGGTTCCGGACTGAGCGCCTGAACCGCTAGACCACCGCGGCCGGCAACAAATCGGCTTTGTTCCAAAGACAGATTAGTACAGCAACTTATACCGATGTGCCAAAACACTGTAACAGGCTGCTTTCTAGCGTGTTGGTTCACCTTTAGGATTCTGCTTAGAATGGATTCGAAAGGTCCTTGTGGGGTTGTGGAAGGACCAGATGCCTACGTACAGGTCACGCAGTTCCCGAAAATAACGGGCCGGGGGTTCGTGGGAACGCGTGTTAATTTAAGATCGGACGGTTCTTGGATTAATACATCAACTGAGTTCAGTGCCATGCGCCTCAAACCACTTTAACACGATTCTGGCGTTGTGACATTGACATTTATCCAGCTGGACCATCCCATCGCCATCGGGGAAGACATAAAACTTGAGGCAGGTGATAAGTAGCAGTTTTCACGTACTCCACAGCTAGAATTTCAGGAAGAATTTAGGGGATCTGTTGAGTGGAATGAAAAGTCTTAAGCACACACCCCATCGACTAATAAGGCAGAGAAAGGTATCACGGAGTAGCACAAGTGAGATTAGATATGAAATTAACATCAAATTTCTTGACCGCGAAATCGACGAAGTTTAACCAGTAGATGGAACATATGTTGAAACGCCAAGGAAAAACTTTGATGGTCCTAGAGGGAGCTGAAGTGGTTAAAACTGTGAGGAAAGACATATTTTGGAATACATCCAATAAATAGTTGACGAGAGGGTGCAAGTGTTACTCTGAGATGAATAATTTGGCACAATAGGGGAATTCGTAACTAAATGCATCTGAAAACTAAAGGTGGAGAGGGGGTTGGAATCTATGTAAAGTAGGCTGCATAGCCTGATTCGTTCTGTTTATGTCGATTTAAAGTCACAGTGGAGAATCTCGCTCAGTTTATTATTGGGATAAGATGAGAAAGCGAGCAACCAACACAACGGAAGGAACGTTATACACAGCATAAGTATTTTTGCACTATTTTGAGAAACAATTAGAGAGTACATTGGTAATAAATGAATAAAATGAAAGTATTTGAATCAAATAAGCGAATAAAAGGAAAATATTTCAGTCAGTTAATATATTTTAATGCAAGATGATATAGAAATTCAGGAGAAAAACGTCGAAAAAAGGATTTAGGCGTCCACGATTACAAACATTTTTTAATAACTTGAAATGTTAGCAATTTTTAACTGCAGTGTATATGTACACAATATAATGTCGTGGTATTAGACATGAACGCATGTATCTGTCCCATTAACCTACATCTTCTATGGAGGGTAACAGAGCGACCCGTTTCATGCCTGAGGCATGGATCCGCTACACTTGAAGGAGACGGCGGTGGCAGCGAATAATGTTTTTACAACGACGTTGCAAGTTTCATTCCTCAACGATAAGCATAAGACTGTTTTTTCGCAGGAGTTCGTGTTTCACTATGCCAGGTCGACATCAGGTTTATGAAGTCTGCCTTTGTTTGAACAGCGCGACATGCAAATGTTAGCGAAACTGCGCAACACTCTGTTACCTAACAGCGTCTGCTAAAAGTTTCTCGGAAGAGCCAACGAAATTTTTAATTGTAAATCGCAAACACAGGAAGAGTGAAGACGTAAAATAAACACATTAAGAAATCTGGAGCCTGCTCGGTAAAAACCAACTTAAAATTCACTCTTTGGTGCAGTTAATTTTTAAACAGAGGACTTACGCTTCGATTGCATTTTATTTTACGTTCCATGTAATTCTTCAGGCACACTTATAAGTAAATGTCATTAAGTTTGTTGTCCTTCAGTAGGTCTGTTAATTTACAGTTCCGAATATTCTGCTTTGTAAATGAGTGCTACAAAACCCCTCCGTTATACTCAAAATCCTTTCGAGGCAGCCTTCTGTACTTAGAGAAAAGCTGAACCAACTGCTTCACTGCTTTACAGTTACTAACAACAATTTTTTTTAAAGATAACACGTCGTTAAACTAGCGAGTTATAGCACAGTAACCTGCAGCGGCTCTGTGCATCGCTCGCCAATGAGGGACGGCACCAGACCAACGACCGTGGTTGTTTTCTCCCGTATGTAAACAATTGTCATTCAGGAACACGACCTGCGGCTTGAAGCTATTGGGAATCCAATTTCACATTTGCTCCCACGTCGTAAGTACCAAGAAACATTTCATCTCATAAAAGAGGATGAAGATCATTTACGGAAAAAAATATACTTTAGTGAACAGAAAAGGTACGATCAGTTCTTTGGTTATTTCAATTTCTCCCTTGTGTGTGGCTCGGAACAATATTCGGAGTGTCGTAACTCGTAGGAAACTTTCTATCCTGGGAAATCGGCAGAGCTTGCACCACGGTCGTTTATACTCTCTTACGTGAGGTTAAATTCGGGATTTTATCGAAATTGATACACAACTTGGACACTGATTCGCATGTTACAGAGTGAGTACGTCATAGCTCCCAAAACAGTTTTACCAAGGTGTACGATTGTGCCTGTGATTATTTTAAGAATTTTCAGAGTCGACAATGAGCGGAATTCTGCAGAGCCACAGAGATTTCATTCCAGGTACTGACCTCGGTAACGAGCGTCAGACAGAGTACGATTATGAACTGTAACTTCTAATCATTTTGTTTGATAGACTTGAGAATTCAAAATAGTAACAAAATTTCTACCTGGAAGTGTGGGAGATAATTGTGTAAAAATATTGGGGAAGCGACTTCTCTCGCCCAAAAGTTTCCATTCAAGGAACTAGATATTATTTAGCCATAATAATTTAGCTTCAGAAATCAGAGGGGGAGGGAAGTTAAAACAGAAAACGTACACATCACACTGGTCTGTTATTTTCGCACCCCTTTCATACATTTATCTTACCCAGTCTTATTTCAGCTTTTCAGTATTTCCGCCAGGTACATTTTTACCTGTCGTGCCGATCTTTGGAGGAGGATTTGGACATTTTATTTTAACTTGTTTCTGCTTTGTTACAAGAATCAGCAGTCATATACGAAGTTGCAGTACTGTCACCTGCATGAGATGGTACTGTGGCGGCATTGTTTCAATTTAGAGGACGTTACTTTCTTTACTTTATGAGTCACTGGGAGAGGGGGGGGGGGTAGTAGGAGGAAGGGTGACGCTCGCCTTTTAACAGGCGCCGAGAATTGGTCAGGTGCCGCACCTCCATAAAGAGCTGACTCTGGACACTGCGTTCGGGAGAGGTTGTGAAACTTACTCGCGAGAGACACTCGTGCACGGCTATCCGGTGAGTACACACATTTCTGATGGGACCTGGAGTTAGACACTGAGTCAGGTTGAGTTTTTATAAGTTTAATTTTACTTTTGGGTGTGAAGTTAAATTCCTTGGGGTGGAACATTCTAAATTCGAGTTGTTGCGTGACTTTTTTAAAAGTCACGTGGTTATGAAGCTAGTCAGTTTTGCACTTGGTCTCTTTCGCGCCAGCTAGGTGACTGTAGTATCAATGCAGTTTGCTCCAAATTCAATGCTGAGCGAATTTTGTGATTTTTCTGTTGCCATGGTGTCAGAAGCCCTAACTAGAAGGAAATCAGGCCCAAGAGTCTATCGACTCCAAATAGCCAGGGAATCAAATGAATGGTCAGTGGCTCCTTGGAATTTACTACAGTTTAGGAAGGTCATTCTAAACTAGATCGTCCTCCCATGTTTATGAAGACACCATTTGTGATGAATTCCCTTACTATATTAACATGTATACATAGGGGCCTAAAGTAGAAAAGGTTGCCATCTCGTTCAGATTAGGTTTTCTGCCAGTGGTCGGCGTCTTCCCAACAGGATATTTCGACGCCGTAACTCACATTCATCGAGTGTTCCCTCAGACTGCCTGCCTTGTTGGGAAGATGTGGATTACCAGCAGGACACCCGAGTGCATCGAGATAACAACGATCGCCGGGAAAGCCTAATACAATAAGGTTGCCGTTACCAAGCCCTATAACAAACGAACGTTCTTGTGAAAACAGCCATATTCTTTTTCTTTCCCTCACAATGTTATCATCCCAGAAGCTATCAAAGGTACTAAACAGAGAATGCAAGTAAATAGTTTTTCGCTGCATGGTCGTGCCGGATCTTCACGCATTCCCTGCGTTTATCCTGTGGCCATGTTGCTTTGGGTTATAGCAATCAGTACAAGTAGGAGCTACACATGATGCTTCAGAAAAGCGAAATTCTGTGTGAGACTAGCATATGTAGTGAAAGGCTTACATATCCGCCCACGAGGCGAGATATGACCAGCGTAATCATACTCAGCGTACCAACCTAAATAGAATCCCCCTCAGTAGAGCATGTTGGATTACAACAACAGTATCTGGTCTAGCGTTATCCTGTTGGGAAACACCACCTGGTATATATTTACTATTAAAAACAGTCTTGATCACGATTTATTTATCAAGGTGACCGGTTTCGACCACTACTGTGGTCATCTTCAGACCATTGAGTAGGAACCTCTTTCTGTTGGAGAATTCTGATTCTCCAACAGAAAGAGGTTCCTACTCAATGGTCTGAAGATGACCACAGTAGTGGTAGAAACCGGTCACCTTGATAAATAAATCGTGAACAAGACCGTTTTTAATAGTAAATATTTATAAGACATTGATCACTGCTGTTTCCGTAATGCATTCAAAAGTAAACCACCTGGTATGCTGTTCATGAATGGCAGCACCAGATTGATGCACAAATTTGCAGCCACGGTGCATGGCATAACCACGAGAGTGCATCTGCTGTCATACGAAGTCACACTCCTGACCATAACCCCAAATGTAGATCCATTGTGTCTAGCACTCCGACAGGTTGGCTGCAGGCCCTTAACTGGCCTCCTCCTAACCAACACACGGCTATCACTGGCACCGATGCAGAACTAGTTTCCAACAGAAAACACAACACACCTCCACCCTCTCTTCCAGTGAGCTCTTACTTGACCTCAGTGAAGTCGCAAATGGCGGCGTTTTGGGGTTAGTGGAATGCACACTACAGGACGTCCGGCTCAGAGATCTCATTGAAATAACCGATTTTTAACAGTTTGTGTCACTTTGGTGCCAACTGTTACTCAGATTGCTGCTGTAGATGCAGTACAATGCGACAGAAACAAACGACGTACACAGTGGTCTTCCCTTTTGGTAGTGTCATGTAGCCATCAGGAGTTCGGTCTACTTGCGACCGTATATTCCCCTGACACCGCTGCCAGCAACCTTGTACAATGACCACATTCCTGCAGATTCTTTCTGCACTGTCGTAGAAGGAATATCCAGCATCTCGTAGCCCTATTACACGACCTCCCTAAAACTCAGCGAGTTGTTGGTAACGGCGTCTTTGTCGCCTTAAAGTTCTTGACTGACGTCAGCACATCAAGTCCAATCTTAAAGTTAACTAACGCTCACGACCGTTACAGCAGGTATTTAAGTGAAACCTATCTTCCATTTTCACAGTGGTGCTACTAGCGCCCCTCTTCTGCAACTGGCATGAAATTTGAATATACGTCATCTATCAGATAAACTTCCGTTTATGTCGCTCATTTTTCCTTGGTGCTGCGAATTTTTTTTCCTGACAGTGTAGTTACCTAGATCAGCAAATACCTAGTGGCCTCTACAGTACATTGCTACTTCTCATACAGCTTTAGACCGAAAACTAGTGCTTTAATGTAGAAAGAAGAACTTGTCAATCCCAGAAGCCATATATTCGTACAGTTTATAGAACGAGTTGGTAAAAAGTATAAAAAATTTTTTTTAAAAAACTAGTTCGGGTTACCATCGCTTGCTTAGTGTTATCAAGGAGGTAAAATCCACATGGAAATTATTTTGTGTCATGTAACATAATCACAGCACGAAAGAAAAAAATTTTTACTGTCCGCAACATAAACTATTAATAAGTAAATCTATTGAATACGGAGTCTAATAATTCCATGACACTTAAAAAGACTTATATTTGATGTACAGTGCACATTATTCTCAGTGCCCACTTCTCACGAACAAACACTGTATTTCATTTATATACACTGACATATCCACAGTAGGGATTGTAACTATTCGAAATAAACATTCTTGTTCTTAGGTCAGCACAATAAGAGACGCTATTCACTGAAGGAGATTCTCTGCTGACCTTCTTGACTTGTTTATATGTTCACTCCATTTTAACTTGTTATGAAATTGGGTCTCTAGGAATTTTACGCGTGGCGGTACATGTAGTGAAAGACGATTACTGGCTACTTCTGGTGCTAGCAAATCAGTTTTGCATGTTTCAAATAGTGTGATTTACGTCTTTGTGAGATTGAGACTTAATATGTAAGACAGAGTTCACGCAGCAAAGGATCGGCCCAAAGAAACCAAGTCTAACTATTTGCTTTAAGATCATTATTGTAACTGAAAATGTTGTTCTACTGGTCAACTTTCTACTAAAATGAAGAACGTTATTGCAGTCAATGCATGAGCTCTTTAGGATAATAACGGCGGATAAAATTAATTATAATTAATTTAACGGAATCGAAGTGCTGTTTGAATGAAGCGATTTAATGGCGTCATTGAACAATTAAGGCTAGGCAGACTTGTGACAAGTTTGATGCGGCACCGTCACGACTATACGTCAATTGTGCCAGTGTCTTCACGTCAGAGTAGCACTTGCACGCTACGTCCTCTGTTATTAGTTTTTGGCGGCTACATCCCAATATTTTAACTCCCCAGCACTTTTTACTGTCTACACCTCGCCCTTATGCCACAGAAGCTATTCCTTGATGTACAATCACAATGTCTTATCAAGCTACCCCTTCTTGTTGCCAGTGTTTTCCATACGATCCTTTCTTCGCCGATTCCTCAAGAATCTCCTTATTCCTTTTCTTATTAGTCCGACTAATTTATAACCTCTTCCTGTAACACCCAATCTCAAACGCTTTGAATTTTTTTCAGGGCTCCCACAATCGATGATTCAGTTGCATACACCGCCAACCTACATTCTTAAAAATTTCTTCCAGTAATTAAGGCCGATGTTTGATACTAGTAGATTTTTGTTTTGGCCAGGTGTATCCTCTTCGTCTTTGGTAATCTACTTTCTTTGTCCTCTTTGCTTCGTTAATGTGTTATTTTGATTGCAAGATAGCACAATTACTTCACTGCATCTACTTCTTACTAACCAAATTTCACTTTGTCACTAATCTCTCTTCTCCTATTCCTCATTACTTCCGACTTTTTTTCGGTTTACTCTTAGTCCATATTCAGGATCCATTACACTGCTAATTTCATTCGATATCTTCTGTAAATCCTCATCACTTTCACTGACGAGAGCAATGTCGTCAGCGAATCCTAATTTTAATTCCACTCCTGAACCAATCTTTTATTTCCGTCATTGCTTCTTCGATGTGTAGATTGGATAGTAGTAGCGAAACACGGAGCCCCTGTCTAGCAATCTTTTTAATCCAAACATTTTGTTACCTGTCTTCCATTAGTATTCACATATTACTTGCCTTTCTCTGTAGCTTACATCTCTTATTCTGAAAATGTCAAACAAATTACTCAATTTTACAATGCTGAACGCTTTTTTTAGGTTGACAAATTCTTCCTAAAGCAAAACTCATCGTCATCTAATTGTAATACATTGATTATTCCTTGCTACTGTAGTGTTATCTGGAAGCTGTGAGAAAGGAGGACCGGTGTTCCAAGACGCGGAAGCAGAGACGATGCTGAGGGCAGATGAAACTAGGAGAGATATTGTTACATGAAGTAAACCGTAAGCGGAGAGCCTTGCGAAAATGCAGACGCCCCCTGACGCGGTCCCAGGGCGTTAGTTACTCTTCAGGGAATTAACATGTAACTTCATATGTTGTCTAGACGCTGTAGTAGGTTGTCACCGTAGGACTTTGTAACCAATAGGCACGTACTAGTGTATAAAGCCAGTCTGATACCAGCCCTGAGAACAGCAACGTCAGTAGATTCACAAGGGTTAGAAAGAGAGCGAAAACGCCAAAACCTGTTGACCTAGCAGTCCCTACTCCGGGGAGCCCGTGGGGTGGGGCTAAATGACATATAACAATAATGTTGCAAGCCTTATTTGGCAGAGCAGTTACGTTTAGCTTTCAGCTGAACAATGTTGATACCAAATACGGACTTACTTCGTGCAACTGCATTAACATCCCCGCCTTAGGAGCAGTAGAGGAGACCTAACTAAACTATGATTGGCAGGCACCTGCAAGAGACCTACGGGATTGGCTTGGTGGCTTTAAGTGGGAAAAACAGTGCCCCCAAGCGACTCTTTAAAAACCCCTTATTCCGCATTTTGACAGAGTTGTCAGTCAGTCGATCTGGGCGCCGAATCCGCGTCCGTCGACACCAGCCTCGGTCCAGCTCCGTGTAAGTCTGCTCTCTCTCTCTCTCGGAGTGCCTCAGTGAACAGTGTCACATTCATTATGTTTTGTTTTGCAACTAAGTTGTTGCCTTAAGACGCTGCTAGTGTTTGCTGCTGTGGTTAGCATCCACTCCTGGGACTTCTGCACTGTCTTCTGTTGTAACAGTACTATTCATGCTTTTTCAAACCCTAGAACTAGCCTCCAGTGTATTAGTTAGTCCTGTCTGGAATAAACAACTATTTCAAAACCCTGTTTGTCCAAGAGTCTCCACAACGAGTTCCCTACCAAGTCTCACCAGCAGCAATTCTAGTAAATACCAGTACCAGTGTTGGCTTAGATAGAAGAAAACAATCAAATGCCTTCACTGTGAATTGTCCTTCTGCCTTATGCTCTGTACCGCTCGAGAGCGCAGACTGACCAGCAACCCCTTTTTTCCCTCTCCCACCTATGTCAGGACACGACATAATTTCGCTGCTTTTCTTCTGTATACTATTCCTTTCAGCAAGTTGGATGCATGACGCGTTAAGCTGAATGTGCGATAGTTTTGGCACTTACCTGCTCTTGCTGACTTCTGTATTTTGTGGATATATTTACCAGACTCATAGTCGCTTGGATGGCACACCCGGCAATGATTTCAGAAATCCAGAAAGAATGATATTTACCTCTTCTGCCTTACATGAGCACAAGTTTTCCAAAGGCCTATTGAACTCTAATAGTGAATATCGTTCCTCTTCCATGTTGACTCCCATTTTTTTTCTCAATCACGTCATAAGAGAAGTCCTCCTTCTTGTAGAGGCCTCTTTGGCCTACACGCTCTTCCGTCTGCTGTTAACACTGGAGATCGGCTTGCATTCATAACGTTGACACTTTTGCCTTCCGTTTCGCTGAAGGCTGTTCTATATTTAGAATCGATCGCTTCAGTGACCATTTCATTTTCGATTTCCTCGTATTTATCCTCCACCATACACTGTATATGGTATCTCTACTTTCTCTGGTTATGTGTAGAGCCTAGGCAGCAGACTGAACCTGAACAGAAACATCATTATACCAACAATGTCAAGACTGCCTGAAGAATAAGGAACCGAAAACTGTTGATTATGAAGGTTAACAGGAACTACATTGTATGCTAAGTAGCGGAGGTATTTGTTGCTGATCGCTCATCCGGCACGATGTGCGAAAGTGACGTGCGTGTTGTGTGAAGTTGGTTTTCTCTCTAACTGCAGAACGTCATTGGATTACGAAATCCCGCATTATTAACTTATGCCACTACTGTTTCTACTGTTTACGGGTAATAACAGTCGCTACATTTTCTTACGCAGTACCTGATATTTACGCATTAAACCAGCAAGTTCCTCTAACGAACCGTCTGTGCATGCGTAATTGCGATAAACGGCATACGCTTTGTACGTTGGAGCTTTGTCCGCGTGGGAAGATAATACACACACCTACGCAGCCGTTACAGACTGCCATAGGGTAGTTGTGGAAGGCAGAGGAAGGGGGCAGCCCTTGCGGCAATGAAATTAGTACCTGAAGGTTGAAACCCGAGCAATAACGGCGTTTCTCGTGCATTGCCGAGTGCTGTACATTGCTGAAGAGCTTAGTAGAGGTCCATGACTTGGAATCTAGCAGCAAATTCCGCAGGTTTCGGAGCCTGATGTGCTATCCACTGCACCATTATTACGAATTTCAAGTCCAGATTTGTAGATCTAGGGATGCGACGCTGCATATCCCCCGTGAAATGATGAATATTAATTGTCTTTCTTATGTGTAATTATGTTTATTTCATCTACACGCACACCTAATCGGCAAGCCACCATGTGGTGCTTGTTTGAGCTCATTACCTTTTCTGCTCACTCGCAAATGGGGCGAGGGAAAATGTTCAAATGGCTCTGAGCACTATGGGACTTAACTTCTAAGGTCATCCCATAGAACTTAGAACTACTTAAACCTAACTAACCTAAGGACATCACACACATCCATTCCCGAGGCAGGATTTGAACCTGCGACCGTAGCGGTCGCGCGGTTCCAGACTGAAACGCCTAGAACCGCTCACCCACTCCAGCCGGCAGTCCAAAACTGTCTTAAATTCAAAGGGTATCGACAACTGAAAGATTTATATCTAATAAATTAATAAAAGACGGTACTGATCCCCATGGCGTACAAAACAGGTCAGAAAGTTGTAGAAGCAACGAAAAATGCATCCCAAATTTTAAAGAATGCAAAGTCTTCACACTTTACGATGTTTCACTGAAGCTCGAAACTTAGAGCGGACTGCAATGCGAGATGCTTGTAATAGCATCTGCAACGAAATACTGTCTAAAAATCTGGCGGAAAATCCAAAGTGATTCGGGTTCTCTCCCATGCTGATACGTGTGTCTTCATCACTCAAAAATGATCCATCTGTTTCATCTAATGTAGCCTTAAGGATATGCATATGTTTATAACCTCTTTTGAAATTTATTTGTCTGTAGGTGAGATAGCTTTGCATATGAGTATTGAGAGCGTTGGGAATTTTATCATAATTTTGAAGATTATTGAGTTTTTTAACTCCTGTCAAGAGGTTTAGTTTTAAACAATAGATTATATAATCCTAAGGTTACTGGGTATTTTTAATCAACAAATTATAGTGGAGTATTAAAAATGTAAGATGATAGATACAGACAAATTGTATGGTTAATAAACCTGCCCCCTCTCTTTGGAGCCAGATTGTAGTATTAGGAAATAGCCTAGTTGTGTTAATGACAAATTAAATACCGTCTCACACGTCCGCTGTCTCCAGACCAATCATGATGCAGTATTAAAAATCAAAATTTGGGGAAGTAGCTCAACTGTGTTACTGGAAAATTTAAAACCTCTTTCCGGCCAATCAGGCTGTAGTATTAAAATAATGCGCCAGAAATACAGTACAAAAATTACGAAACCTTAGCTTGGAAATCAAATGTATTTATTATCTCCTTGAATGTCAAAGATACTCATAAAAATGGTAAATAGTTGCATTATTTATGTACAGACCGGTTGTGTGCTTTATTTCCCTCCCTCTCATCTATCCAGTCAGTTAGAATGCGGTAGTAAAATGATGTGCGAGAAATGCAGTTAAAAAAAAGAGGGAGAGAATGTAACCCTGAGTTTAAAGTTAAATATATCCGTTATTTCCATTAAAGTCACATACGTCTGCACAAATGTAAAAATAAAGCCAAGGTCAAAGTTATGCGTTAATTATCATCTTATACATAAAAAAGGCATAATATTTAAAAGATTCAAAGGTCAATGGTATGCATTATAATCGAGAAAATGAGTTCTCTGTATTTCAAAAATTCTGTACTCCTCACAAACTTGTGTTATGCCTGTGTTTCAAATAAAAAAAAAAAAAATCTGTACTCCAAAACACCCGTGAGATAAGGTAATCATTTTTCTCTGTTACCTCTGACTTAGTAGTAAAGCCATTGTCAAAGAAATGCGTTATTTACCAACACATATATATGTCTCGTATAACACCACAATGATTTCACTGTCAAAGATGCGAATTATATACGTAAAACGTCGCGCGCTAGTACACACACACACACACACACACACACACACACACACACACACACACACACACACACATCGTTGTACATCTATACTCTCACATGCAGGGGAAATATACAAATTTATGCACGTTCTGCATCACCTTAAACGTTTCTTACAGCATAGTCTATTGCAAGTAATACTTCCTTTCAATTGGAGAAGACGTTTGAAACAATTCTATTAGACAACCAAGATGTCGCTACTGAATCTGTCTTAATGAAAGCGGAGAGCAAAGTATGTATATTATGAATAATATATCCATAATGCCGCAGATAATGATCTTACAATGGAATAGCAACACTGCTGTTTAATAAATACACACATACCTATTGTACACTTTAGAAATAACATAGTGCTCGGAATCAGTAAATCACGCTTTCTGAAGCAAACGTACTATTCACTTACTGACTGCTGTAAAATCTTTTAGATCACCAGTGACTTAATATGTGAGAGTTAAACACTCTTGCGAATACAAGGAGTCACAACAGTCTTCTTTTAGAGCTCTGATAATAACATCTCTTATTCTTCCACTGCCTATCAGTATTGTTTAAATCGATTGTGTAATGTTATTCTCTTTTCTGCAATAATTACGCACACATCACAGATGTCAAGGGCGTTGAGTTTAGCGGAGCTGATAATCGAAAATCTTGACGGTTGATAAATCTTCCAGTCCTTCTGATGAACCAGCACTGTTGCTTCAAGTCTGGTTAGACGTTCCCTGCGCTCAATATCGGGTGGCGCTGCCCTTTCTCCAACGCCTACACTACAGTGAGTTGACAGAGGTCATTGGATAGCGATATGTACACATACCGATGACGGTAGTATCGCGTACACAAGATAGAACAGGGCAATGCATAGACAGAACTGTCATTTGTACTCACGTGATTCCTGTGAAAGGGTTTCCGACGTGATTACGGCCGCCCGCTCGATGAGAATGAACAGACTTTGAACGTGGTGTAGTAGTTGGAGCTAGACTGATGGGACATTCCATTTCGAAGACCGTTAGGGAATTCAGTATTCCGAGATCCACAACGTCAAGAGTGTGTCGAGAATACCAAATTTCAGGCACGGACAATGCTGTGCCCGACGTCCTTCAATTAGCGACCGAGAGCAGCGGCGTTTAGCCGGCCGCTGTGCAGAGCGGTTCTAGGCGCCTCAGTCCGGAATCGCGCTGCTGCTACGGTCGCAGGTTCGAATCCGGCCTCGGGCATGGATGTGTGTGATGTCCTTAGGTTAGCTAGGTTTAAGTAGTTCTAAGTCCAGGGGAATGATGACCTCAGATGTTAAGTTCGTGGTCGTGCGGTAGCGTTCTCGCTTCCCACGCCCGGGTTCCCGGGTTCGATTCCCGGCGGGGTCAGGGATTTTCTCTGCCTCGTGATGGCTGGGTGTTGTGTGCTGTCCATAGGTTAGTTAGGTTTAAGTAGTTCTGAGTTATAGGGGACTGATGACCTTAGATGTTAAGTCCCATAGTGCTTAGAGCCATTTGGACCAATTTTTGAGCAGCGGCGTTTGCGTAGAGATCAACACCGCCTGGAATGACGCAGAAATCAACGTAGGAATTACGGCGAACGTACCCGTTAGGACAGCTAGGCTAAATTTGAGGTTAATGAGCTACGGCAGCAGACGACCGGCACGAGTCCCTTTGCCAACAGCACGACATCGCCTGCAGCTTCCCTTCTGGAGTCGTGGCCATATCGGTGGGACACTAGATGGTTGGAAAATCATTGCCTGGCCAGATGAGTCCCGAATTCAGTTAGTAAGACCTGATGGCAGTGTCCTTGTGTGGTGCAGACCCCCCAAAGCCAATGACTCAAGTTGTCAACAAGGCGATGTGCTAGCTGATGGTGACTTCATAATGATGATGGGCTGTGTTTACATGGAATAGACTAGGTATTCTGCTGCAGCTGAACCGATCATTTACTGGAAGAGGAATTTTTATGGATGACAGTGCGCCATGTCACGGGGTTTGAAAAACATTCTGAACAATTCGAGCGGACAATTTGGCCATCCAGATCGCTCGACATGAATCACACCGAACATTTATGGGACATAACCGAGAGGTCACTTCGTGCGAAGATCCTGCACCGGGAACATTTTCGCAGTTATGGAATCCCATGACTTCTATCACCTCAGTGTATTACAGTCTGTACTGCACTCCCAGTCTCAAAATTTTCTGATTTCATGTATCACAATAAGTAACTGGTAAGCAAAAATATATAGATTCCTATTACTAGCAGTGCGAGCTGTACTCACATCAAGACAGCCACTGCGATGTTGGCTCTCCAAAGCATAGGTTCAGCATCGACTGATTCTAAGAGAGTTTTCCAGCTTTTATAGTAAGTATCCCTGCTGAGTCAGCTGGAATTCCCTGTCTTGTGTTCGGAAACTGAGGCTGCGCAATAACATTCCCAGAAAAACAGCGTTTTCTAACAAACACCAAGTGTAACGAAACATATAAAACCTAAGCAAGCTCAGATACTTTTTTTTTTTGAAACAGATAAGAAACAAAACTACTGGAATTGACTTGTGTTCAGGCGAGATGGCTTTGCTTATGAGCGTTGGTAAAGGCTGTGTATTCTATACTGATTTTCTGTAAAGAGGTATGGTTCCATATGATTTTGCTTATAACAAGCAATATCATTGAAAACAAAAATCGAAAGCAGTTGCGCTTCATCACGTGATACTGCTCCTTCGATACTTAAAAATGTGAAATATCCAATATCATTCATTTTTTCAAACGCTTGTGCTACCAAGTTTTACTTGTATTGCACAAGCGATTTGGAATTTATATTTATGTTCTTAGATTTGAGGCCGTTATTCCGGAAAGACAATCTCTCTCTTTGCCGGATGTGTGTGTTGGAGAGGAAATATTAAGCTCACAGAACTCGCTCCTTCACCACACAACTTTACGTTAAAAATAAATTGCGATAAACGTATGTGCTGTGGTAGTTTAACTGGGTACTTGTCTTAGGTGCGATGATAATACAAGCCCTCTCAGCATTTGTCATATTTTTGTGACAGATAGGGATGTGGCATTATCCCTTGCATATGACTGTTACCAGTGCTTGGTTGCTCATATCTCACTATATATTGTAGACGTAAGACTGGCTCAGTTGTTTTCAACTCTTCTGTTGAAGTGAACACGGTCTCTCATCATCTCTTCCCATAATTCAATGAGGGCTTTTCAATTCAATTCAGCAAAATACACGGACTGCTTCAGAAACTGCAAAATCTTTTTTGTCATCTCTTAACTGATGGACTGTGTCCATATGCAGTCTCCTAGTATTTCACTCTAATATTTTCAACAGCTGTCATAAAATTCAGAGGACAATCCAAAGTCCTCAACTCAGCTCATATTTATTTCCAGTCTTTAATCTCATTTGCAATGTGCTATGAGATGTTTAATAAATTTTAGCTCTCTTATTAAGATATAAAGCAGCAGCAACTACCTTTTTCCACATCTTTAACAGCCCATATTCCACTCACCTGAAACATTAAAAAGAAGTGTATGAGATTAATTTTTACAGGATAGCCAAACATGGTTTTATTGAGAGTTATGTGATACAAAACGAAATGCTTACCTTCGGGTCTGATTCATTTCCACTGTATGAGTTGGAAGCTTGCTTCCATCCCTGAAACAGCAGATCAGAGCACGTTTCGTTTGTGGGTTGTAACTAGAAGCGACTTATTTTGATTTACTGTGTGTACTTTAGCTTTAATTCCTAAATTGCTTGCAAGTTTGAATGTCTAGTATCCGCGGTTTCACGTTTCAGTAACTCTATAGAGTATATGTCCGCCGTTTGTATCGCAACAGGCGTATGAAAAAGCAGTTACAGTTCAAGAACTCGTAAGTTGTGGGGTAGGACCCAACTCTGGAGCAGCAGTGTGTTTGTACCCATAGTTCCACGCTTCAGTAATTGTCTAATCTGTAGTTCCACCGTCTGATGTGGGCTGAATTGGTGACCCTACGTTCACAGCTCCACGTAGTGCTGCTTCAGTCATTCAGTGTGAGGCTGTTGCCAACGGACATCACTGTGGGGAGCCAGACTTAGGGAGTCAGTGTACACTCCTGGAAATGGAAAAAAGAACACATTGACACCGGTGTGTCAGACCCACCATACTTGCTCCGGACACTGCGAGAGGGCTGTACAAGCAATGATCACACGCACGGCACAGCGGACACACCAGGAACCGCGGTGTTGGCCGTCGAATGGCGCTAGCTGCGCAGCATTTGTGCACCGCCGCCGTCAGTGTCAGCCAGTTTGCCGTGGCATACGGAGCTCCATCGCAGTCTTTAACACTGGTAGCATTCCGCGACAGCGTGGACGTGAACCGTATGTGCAGTTGACGGACTTTGAGCGAGGGCGTATAGTGGGCATGCGGGAGGCCGGGTGGACGTGCCGCCGAATTGCTCAACACGTGGGGCGTGAGGTCTCCACAGTACATCGATGTTGTCGCCAGTGGTCGGCGGAAGGTGCACGTCCCCGTCGACCTGGGACCGGACCGCAGCGACGCACGGATGCACGCCAAGACCGTAGGATCCTACGCAGTGCCGTAGGGGACCGCACCGCCACTTCCCAGCAAATTAGGGACACTGTTGCTCCTGGGGTATCGGCGAGGACCGTTCGCAACCGTCTCCATGAAGCTGGGCTACGGTCCCGCACACCGTTAGGCCGTCTTCCGCTCACGCCCCAACATCGTGCAGCCCGCCTCCAGTGGTGTCGCGACAGGCGTGAATGGAGGGACGAATGGAGACGTGTCGTCTTCAGCGATGAGAGTCGCTTCTGCCTTGGTGCCAATGATGGTCGTATGCGTGTTTGGCGCCGTGCAGGTGAGCGCCACAATCAGGACTGCATACGACCGAGGCACACAGGGCCAACACCCGGCATCATGGTGTGGGGAGCGATCTCCTACACTGGCCGTACACCACTGGTGATCGTCGAGGGGACACTGAATAGTGCACGGTACATCCAAACCGTCATCGAACCCATCGTTCTACCATTCCTAGACCGGCAAGGGAACTTGCTGTTCCAACAGGACAATGCACGTCCGCATGTATCCCGTGCCACCCAACGTGCTCTAGAAGGTGTAAGTCAACTACCCTGGCCAGCAAGATCTCCGGATCTGTCCCCCATTGAGCATGTTTGGGACTGGATGAAGCGTCGTCTCACGCGGTCTGCACGTCCAGCACGAACGCTGGTCCTACTGAGGCGCCAGGTGGAAATGGCATGGCAAGCAATTCTACAGGACTACATCCAGCATCTCTACGATCGTCTCCATGGGAGAATAGCAGCCTGCATTGCTGCGAAAGGTGGATATACACTGTACTAGTGCCGACATTGTGCATGCTCTGTTGCCTGTGTCTATGTGCCTGTGGTTCTGTCAGTGTGATCATGTGATGTATCTGACCCCAGGAATGTGTCAATAAAGTTTCCCCTTCCTGGGACAATGAATTCACGGTGTTCTTATTTCAATTTCCAGGAGTGTATATCTGGCACGCCCAACATACCCCTGACTGGTTCACTATGGTGACTGCCTCATTACTGCTCTCATTGAGGGTGACACTTTACCGAGTGGGAGCTCTTTTCCATGTGTGAAAGGCAGCGAAATTATTTCTGGGTGACCAATCAAGAGACCTCCCCAATACCTCTGACAAACAGCTTTTGACCACTATCAATGACTGATAAAGGTCCTGACCAGATGGAGTCGCTTTCCCTGTTACAGAAGAACCCTCTCAATGTGCAAGATCTGGGAATTCACAGAGGGTGAGATTAATGGTAGTTGGAACCTCCAACGTTAGATGCCTGATAAGGTCCCTTAGAGGGGAATAAATCCAGTGTGCATTCCTTGCGCAAGCCAAGAGTAATCTTTCCAGATATGGATCAGGTGCTTTCCTATGCCATGAAGAGCAAAGGTTACAGCTAACTACTAGAGGTGGCCTATGTCGAAACTAACGAAGTGTATCGCATTAGATCGTAAGAGACACCCTCTTGTTTCGGGTGACTAACTGAAGTAGTAAAGACGGCCAGTTTTGCTTGTAAGATGAAGACGGAGATTATCATTTATATCATCGTCGACATGGCCAAGCGTGGACTTTTAGTACACAGCCGAGTGAATAGTCGCAATCATAGGCTCAGACGATTTTGCGACCGTGCGGGCAGCAGATTCCTCGACTTACGGCGTAGAATGGTGAGGTTTGGAGTTCTGATTACAAGGTAAGGGATCCTCTACTGGCAAGTCAGCTGTTTTTTTTTTATTTTTTTATTTTTTAATTTTTTTTTAAGGTTAGAGGGCCTGAGGAAAGTAAGACATAGTTACAATCTGTATTATATTTGCGGAAGGCACTGAATCTCAAATAGTGATAAGTACCGAAAGCTGGCTAAAGCTTCAGGTATGTGTAGAAGAAACATTATAAAAGTTCAACGTTCAGAAAGGATAGATTAAATACAGTTGAAGACAGCGCGTTTGTTGCTGTTGGAAGTAGTCGAAGTCGATAGTTCCTGTGAGTTACTATGGATAGAGGTTATACACGACAACCAGAATAAATTATTAATTAGTTCCCAGACTAATATTTTTACTCTGCAGCGGAGTGTGCGCTGATATGAAACTTCCTGGCATATTAAAACTGTGTACCGGACAGAGACTCGAACTCGGAACCTTTGCCTTTCGCGGGCAAGTGCTCTACCAACTGACCCACCCAATCACGACTCGCTCCCCTTCCTCACAGCTTTACTTCTGCCAGGTAGAGCACTGGCCCGCGAAAGGCGGGGGCCAAGGTCCCGAATTCGAGTCTCGGTCCGGCACACAGTTTTAATCTTCCAGGAAGTTTCTTATTAATTAGTTACATTTATCGACCACCGACTCAGATAGTTCAGTTGCTGAACACTTCAAAGAAAACTTGACTGTCATTTCAAATAAATAACCCATTCATACGATTATAGTTGGTGGTGACTCTAATCTACCCACGATAACTAGACATCGTCAGAAACTATGTTAAATGCGTTCTTCGAAAACTTTTTTGAGTGGTTGGTTTAGAAGGTCACTCGAAGTGTAAATGGCTGAAAAAAAACTTGACTTCTTAGTAACAAATAATCCTGAGCACGTTGGGAGCATCATGCCGAGTACAAGGATTTTTTACCACAAGATCATTGTAGCGAGACTGGCGACCGCAACATCCAAATCCATCAAAAAATGTATCTGTTTTAAAAAATCAGATAAAAATTCTCTCCACGCCATTGTAGAAGACT
Organism: Schistocerca piceifrons; assembly: GCF_021461385.2. Classification (NCBI taxonomy): domain Eukaryota; kingdom Metazoa; phylum Arthropoda; class Insecta; order Orthoptera; family Acrididae; genus Schistocerca; species Schistocerca piceifrons. The sequence goes on along the minus strand of NC_060140.1, from coordinate 431,485,025 downwards.
CAACTACTTGCAAACTAACTGTGTAAGTGTAGTCCAAAACTGGCTTAAATTCAAAGAGTATCGGCAACTGAGAGATTTATATCGAATAAATTAATAATAGACGGTACTGATCACCCATGGCGTACAAAACATGTCGGAAAGTTGTAGAAGCAACGAAAAAAGCATCCTAAATTTAATAGAATGCAAAGTATTCACAATTTACAATGTTTCACTGAAGCTCGAAACTTAGCGCGGACTTCAATGCGAGATGCTTGTAATAGCCTCTGCAACGAAATACTGTCTCAAAATCTGGTGGAAAATCCAAAGTGATTCCGGTTCTCTCCCATGCTGATACGTGAGTCATCATAACTCAAAAATGATCCATCTCTTTTATCTAATGTAGCCTTAAGGATATGCATATGTTATAACCCCTTCTGGAATTTATTTGTCTGTAGGCGAGATAGCTTTGCATGTGAGTATTGATAGTGTTGGGAATTTTCCATAATTTTGAAGATTATTGTGTTGTTTAACTCTTTTCAAGAGGTTTATTTTTAAACAATAGATTATGTAGTCCGAACGTTACTGGGTACTATTAAATCAACTCCACCGACATTTACCGTTGAGTCATAAGTCATACAGACCCTTGCTTTGATCGAAGTCTATGCTGTATAGAGTATCACATGTTTTGTACGTTGGTATATAAAAAAACGGTGCTGCCAGTCAACCCTCTTTCCTTTTTTCACCTCAGTCACTACTGCATTCATCATATTCTTTTTCAGCTTTCATAAGCACATTGTTTTCATGGGCTTCATCGTGGTCTAGTAGGTTTCGGAATAAACGTCTGTTTTCCAGAAGAGGCTCATGAGCTTCAGACTTTTTTTTTATACCACTACTCTCGTCGTCAGGCATTATGTGCTACTGGGTCTTAAATAGTATTCTAGCTAGTGGAGAGGGAAAACGGGTGACAATAGTCAAAAAAGTTCAAATGTATGTGAAATCTTACGGGACTTAACAGCTAAGGTCATCAGTCGCTAAGCTTACACACTACATAATCTAAATTATCCTAAGGACAAACACACTCACCCATGCCCGAGGGAGGACTCGAATCTCCGTCGGGACTAGGCCCTGACAATAGTCGTGGGGTAGTGGTGTGCATATGTACTGATGGCGGCAGCATCCTCGACATCATGTAAATGGACATTGCGTTGGGGGAGCTGTCATTTGCATGATTCATGTGAAAAGGTTTCCAGCGTGGTTACGATCGCATGACGGGATTTAAAAGACTTTGAACGCGGAACAGTGGTTGGAGTTGAATTCATAGGCTATTCCATTCCGGATATCGTTAGGGAAATCAATATTCCGAGGTTCGCAGTATGAAGAATAAGTTGAGAATGCCAAATTTCATGCATTACCTCTCACGCAGTGGCCGACGGCCTTCACTTATCTACCAAGAGCAACGGCGTTTGCGTACAGATGTCAGTCCTAACAGACAAGTAACGCTGCGTGATATAACCGCGGAAGTCAACGTGGGACGTACGACGGACGTATCAGAAGGGTACGGCGAAATGTGGCGTTAATGGTCTATGACAGCGGACAACTGACGCGACTGCCTTTTCTAGCAGCACATGGTCTGCAGTGCCTCTCTTGGGGTCAAAACCACATTAGATGGACCCTAGGTGACTGGAGAGCAGTAGCCTGGTCAGATGAGCCCCGATTTCAGTTGGTAAGAGCTGATGGTAGGGTTCCTGTGTGACGCTGACTCCACGAAACCACGGACCCAGCTTGTCTGCAAGGCACTGTGAAAGCTGGTGGTGGCTCCTTAATGGTGTGGGCTGTGCTTACATGGAATGGACCGGGAAAATTACTGGAAATATGTTCGGCTAGCCGGAGACCATCTAAAGCAATTCATAGGCTTCATGTTCCCAAACAACAATGAAGTTTTTATTGACGACAATGCGCCATGTCACTGGGTCACAATTGATCGCGGTTGGTTTGAAGAACATTGTGAACAGATTGCGTGAATGATTTGTCCACCAAGATCGTTTGACACGAATCGCATCGAATATTTATAGGACGCAAGGAGAGGTCTATTCGTGCACAAAATCCTACACGGCCAACACTTTGCTGTTATGGACGGCTATAGTGGCAGCGTGGTTCAGTATTTGTGCGGGGGGCTTGTTGAGTCCATGGCACGTCGAGTTACTACACTATGCCGGGCAAAAGGAGGTTTGACACGATGTTAGGAGGTATCCCATGAGGTTTGTCACCTCAATGTAGTGTAATGTAAATTCGTATATATATATATATATATATATATATATATATATATATATATATATATATATATATATATATGTGTGTGTGTGTGTGTGTGGATAATATTCCGTCAAATTTGGTACACATATTATTTACTGTTCAGAAAGAACTGCTGTGTAGTGAGAACCGCTTATCTATCATAGGAGTGGAGGAGGGTGTCAAAAACTTGTAGCCTGCGGCACGTGCATACTTGTTCTTTAGTCAACCAGTATTTGAGAAGGGCAGAGCTTAGTGGCTTGCAACAATTCTTACACGTAATTTCAAATCTTTACAAAAGGTTTTCTCGCTGACAACCCTCACAAAATGATGAAACGAAAAACTTTTAACACTTACTTCATTTTCGCTGTTCTTTCAGTATAACTCCCGCATGAAGAACGGTGTTTTGATTTACTAGATCTTTACTGTTAAATGCTTTTACGACACACTCACATCAAATAAAGTTTGACATCCCCTTGGTTCTGAGAGTTCCGGAACCTGTACAGAAAATTGGAATAGAGATCAACATAAACATCATATCCGCTCTTTTTGTTGCTCATGAAAACGACACATTGCATGTTGTACCACCATACAGCGAGACCTTCAGAGGTGTGGTGCAGATTACTGTACACACCGATATAGCTAACATCCAGTAGCACGTCCTCTTGCATTGATGCATGCCTGTATTCTTCGTGGCATACTATCCACAATTTCATCAAGGCATTGTTGGTCCAGATAGTCCCACTCCTCAACGGTGAGTGGCCGATGGGTCACGTCGTCCACAAACAGCCCTTTTCAATCTATCCGAGGCATGTTCTATAGGTTTCATGTCTGGAGAACATGCTGGCCACTCTAGTCGAGCGATGTCGTAATCCTGAAGGAAGTCATTCACAAGGTGTGCACGATGGGGGCGCGAATTGTTGTCCATGAAGACGAATGCCTCGCCAATATGCTGCCGATATTGTTGCACTACTGGTCGGAGGATGGAATTCACGTAACGTACATTAGAAAAGCAGAATGAGGTTGTTGTAGATTTTAGATGGCATCGTTGGAAATGGACAACGCCAATGGCACTGGACAAGAAAAATCCAGTTGCACCATTTGTTAAGATTCTTTTAGCTGAAATAGCACAGGTAATATACAAAGTTATTATTGTTTGTCCTCTGAATAACATTTCTGTAACATTATGTTTTATAACATTTTCATCTGCATACATTTACAAATTATAGTCATGTAATTGCAAACTAAAAGAAAAACGAACAAGAAATTAATACAAAATTTAAAATTACAGCGAGAATGGGGGGTAGCGTCTTTGGCTAGTACTCGAAACGGCCTTGATCCCGGGTTCTAACCTGCCACTGTTTCAATTTTGAATAAAAATCTGCAGCAATGGCAAGCGAACACTTTCACCATAAGAAATCACCCTCGACCTACCAAAGGCCTTGTCAAAGAGGTCGGAGGAGTGGATAGAGGTTCACGGCACTGTCTTACCCTTTGGGATGGAAACTGCCACTAAAAGGCAGAAGATTCAGCGATGATCAACGGCATGAGAACGCAGAAGACAATGGAAGTCACTACTTTAAAGACACATAATGTGGCACATAATTGCAAAAGTGTCATGATGATCTATCTATTGGCAAAAGATTCCGAAATAGTTCCCCAATACGATCTTCGGGAGGGAGCTGCTAAGGGGAGGTGACCATGAGAAAAAGAGTGAATAGACAACGAAAAATAATGTTCTACTTGTACGGCCGTTGAATGTTAGAAGTTTGAATGTGGTAGAGAATGTAGAAAATATGAAAAAGGAAATGCTAAGGCTCAATGTTGGTATAATGTGGGTCAGTGAAATGAAATGAAGAGAAGGATTTTTGTGGTCAGATATTATAACAGGAGCAGGATTCGTTACGTAAAGGAAGGGCAGATAGTGAGCTACTGTGAATAGTTCAGTGGTAGGGTTGTTTTCTTCAGATCTGGCAGAAAACCAACGCTGAGACATGCAGACCTCGCAGGCAAAAGACGAATAGATAAATAGATGAAGGTATTGAACACGTAGTTCAGCACGTAATGGGAAACGAAAATCTAATAGTCACCGTACCTGAGTCACGCGTATATACTCTATTTCACTCCGAAAATCCCGGAAACTAAATGCCCCAGGGTGCCATTACAAGTAAGATAAAAATTTTCCAGAAGATAGAGTCACACTTGCTGTATTCGGTACCAAAACTGATAATAGACATTGCCACTTGGTGTGACCAACTACATTTCCACAGCGACCAACGCATAAAGCTACAAGGTGACGGACTGATAACAAATGGTACGCTGTGCGGCATTTCAGGTCCCACTTTCCAGTTACCTACCACCATTACCAGAACCACAATTCGAAACGCCAGCTACTGGTACCTACCAGATCTGCGGTTCCAAACCCTGCCCAAAGAAATCCTGACTTTTCTAAAAGCTACGTTAGACCCAACTCTTCTGCCTACCCTATTCTAAATACACCAGCAAAAAATGCTCGTGTAACGATGCAGCATCTACTCGATCACATAACAAAAAATCGGAACGAATGACTCAACCAACTTGTAACCCTAGAGACTAGCATATCAGCCGTTTGCATAAGTTTGACCAGAGTAAATTTTGTGTAGTGCCACCTCAGTCGTAGATTTGCTCAAATCCCTCCCTTATCTACCTTCAGCCTGCGGGTATACAGCAGTCATACCGGGACCAGTGGAGATGTGACTCAACCACAGTGGACAATAATAAAATGTGAAAGAAAAAAAAGAGGGCAAAAAGCAAAGAGGGAGGCAGAAATTCAGTGCTAAGCATCGTAGGGTGAGATACTGTATCTAGTGTAAAATAAAAAGAAAACGGAGGATACGCCAAATTATTATTCAAGCAATGGAGAAACGTTGATAAATGTGAGTTGTGTTCTAGTCAGACTAACAAAACAGGAATCCGGAGGTCCGGAATAATCGATGGAGGGAGGAAATGTAACGGCTCAGTCACCGACAGCCGAGACCGCAGCTCAGCAACCGAGACAATGACGCTGTTACCGGTCGAGGCCTGCCAGCTCAGCAGCGTTAACAGCGCATGAGCATGATGGACTCACGCGAACTCCCGTCGCAAGAGCGACCGAACCATCTATAACACAACACCAGACCACTGACCCCGCTCCAGATGTTTCGACGTGCCCTCAATACAGGGGGCCTTCTGCAACTGTCAGCATGTGGAAGCGCGATTTAAGCCAACAGGATCAGCCGATCATCGAGACTTCACAGCTGGGCCGTCCGATGACGCACAGCTCGTGTCGGTCGTCGCCGCACCTATAAAACTGCCTCCGCCGGGCGGCGAACCAGCGACCGCTGCTAGAGTGTCCGATCGGGGCACAGAGACGCCGTCTCGCTGCCCCACCGCTACCTCGCAGCCGTCAGCCCCCATCCGCCAGCACGCTTTGGTTTATTTATTTCTTTATGTACACGTAAAATTCAAATGGTTCAAATGGCTCTGAGCACTATGGGACTCAACTGCTGAGGTCATTAGTCCCATAGAACTTAGAACTAGTTAAACCTAACTAACCTAAGGACATCACAAACATCCATGCCTGAGGCAGGATTCGAACCTGCGACCGTAGCGGTCTTGCGGTTCCAGACTGCAGCGCCTTTAACCGCACGGCCACTTCGGCCGGCCACACGTAAAATTCCGTAGGACCAAACTGAGGAGCAAATCTCCAAGTTCATGGAACGTGTCAGTACATGAAATTACAACCTAAACGTAATAACAGATAAAAATAAAATTTTTATTAATCCAAAAAAAGTCAGGCCATAGATTGAAGTAAACGTAATCAACAATAGAAGCTAAGGATCGGCTTTATTTTTCAAGGAACTCCTCGACAGAATAAAAGGAGTGACCCATGAGGAAACTCTCCAGTTTCGATTTGAAAGCGTGTGGATTACTGCAAAGATTTTTGAATTCTTGTGGTAGCTTACTGAAAATGGATGCAGCAGTATACTGCACACCTTTCTGCACAAGAGTTAAGGAAGTTCTATCCAAATGCAGGTTTGACTTCTACCGAGTATGAACTGAGCGAAAGCTGCTTACTCTTGGGAATAAACTGATACTGTTAACAAGAAATGACAGAAAAGAATATATATATTGAGAGGCCAATGTCAAAATACACAGGCTAGTGAACAAGTTCGCGAACTTACACCACTTATTGTCCGAACCGCCCGTTTCTGAGCCAAAAATATCCTTTTAGAATGGGAAGAGTTACCCTAAAATATAAAACCATACAACATAAACGAATTAAAATACACAAAATAGACTAATTTTCGCGTCAAACGATTACTTACTTCAGATGCCGTTCGAATAGTAACCGGCCCTCCGCTACCACGTATGGGAAACGCCTGCGTCGGTAAGCACGTACCGGTGACCGGTGCTCTGCGGACCGAGGATCACCTCCTGGCGTTTGCAGTCTGTCTGTTTCGGTTGTACTGAACCATGTTTTTTCGTGTTCATTAATAAAGTGATCTGCCAACTGATTGGCTGCCTTCTTTTCCCGTTCCATCAAAGTCCAGCAGGGAATCACTCGCCCACGCCTATACTTCAGTAAAATCCTTTTACAGAACATTTGCCGCAATCAGCTGTAAGTAACGAAATCTACGTGCGCAAACTGTAAATTATTGCATTCTATATGCACTGCGCTTACGGCGATGTATATTAAGCATTTCAACTGTACCGAGAAGCAGATTGTATGGAATGGTTTAACAAACAGTTGTATCATATTACAGAGTGCATAGAAAATACTTGTTGCCAAAGAATCAGATGTTTACTGCTGTGGAAGAAGAAGACACATTTTGAACAGCAGAAATTTGAGACATCTGCAATGAACGCTTCAAGCAGGCTGATGAGAAATGCAGAGATGACTTTCATTTCACATACAAATTTCGTTCAGCTGGAGATAATAGATGTAATTTAAATTGTACACATGATTTTATGGCGTCTGCTGCATTTAAAAAATCTATCGAATTGCGATGTGTGCTGTGCACTTTATAAAGATGAGCCTCTGTGAACGAGTGGAAGAATTTTTAATCGGGATGACCATGGGTTGCAGAAATCAGTAAATTCTTTAAATTCAGATGAATGATTGTCAAAAAGTTAATTTTATAAAAAAAGATTATTATTAAAAGATTTTTAAAAACATTTGCATGGGACTTGATATAACAATAGTACAAATTTAGTTGTAACAAACTACATATGCGCGTGGGCTCAGGCACCACCATCGCTCCCCACGCCCGGTCCCGCCAACTCCATACACCCGACTGTTAGCTGCTAAAATGGCTCTGAACACTATGGGACTGAACTTCTGAGGTCATTAGTCCCCTAGAACTTAGAACTACTTAAACCTAACTAACCTAAGGACATCAAACACATCCATGCCCGAGGCAGGATTCGAACCTGCTACCGTAGTAGTCGCGCGGTGCCAGACTGTAGCACCTAGAACAGCTCGGCCACCTCGAAAGGCTGCTAGCTACTACTTACTCCTACTGCCGGAGCTACAACCGGAGCTACAACTACTACTGCTGCTGTCACTGCTCTCTGGTCTGCGATTCTATTGTAGCTTACGTATCGCAGGCAGCGCGTGAGCAATCCATCGAAGTTACGTTTAGTCAAGTGCGCTAGCAATAAATTCCTTAGTCATGGACCTCTTACAAAGCGACTAAAGTAAATATGGGTTATGTATATGTGTGTGGTATTAGTTCTTTCCCGTACGCCCGAAGGAACAGACCAGACACCATTTTGATTCAGCAGCCATTATGAATTAAGACATAAAATGCAATGAGTAATGATGATAATGGCCATGGGGCTCTACATTATAAGTTGAGAATTTGAGGCTGACTGAAGTCAGTTTCAGTGACCACTGTGTCCGGATGGGTTTCTGGATAGGGCATCTGCCTAGTAAGCAGGAGACGTGAGTCTGAATCCCAGTCTAGCACAACGTTTCAGCTTTCTCTACTGATTTCAATCAATGCCCCTTTGCAGTCAGTGCCTTTAATTTCTTTGTGAGAAAAGATTCACTAAATCTGTTGCAGTGAGCCATCGTAGTGACATAAAATTTTGCTTTAAAGATTCCGTCAAATTTCTGGTATGCTATCTAGAAAAGTCTCATATTTAATACCCGGAGAGTTGAAAATAACAAAATCTTACTTTGATCAACTAGAAAGGCAGCATATAACTGACAGATCCGTTTTGTTGGATTGGTTGTTTGGCTGATTCGGGGGAGGGGATCCAAACAGCGGTTTTGTTGGAGGAACAGTTACTGCCGACTGACCTATTCAAAAATTTGCTGATCAGTGAAACGACATTCAAAGTATCGGATTACCATAGATTATGCAAAGTATGGGGTTTATTTAAATGCAAGCCATTAGGAGATTACTTCAGTTTATACTTGAAAACTGAAATTTTGCTTTTGGCTCATGTGTTTGAAAAATTCTTCACACTCTATCTTAAAGCATACGTACTAGATCCGGCCCTTTAATGGGACATCAAGCGTCTTGACATGGCAAGTGTTGCAGGAAGATACTAATGCAAAGCTGCAATTTATTATGAACGTAGAATAAGTGCAATTCTTTGAGCGTGTCAATAGAGATGGTATTGTTCACTGCTCACAGAAAAAACGTATTACCAAACAACGTTTTCATAGCTGACTGTGATGAAAATGAGCTTTACATTACATGCAGTATACACTGCGCCAAATAAACTGGTGTAGGCATGCGTATTCAAATACAGAGATAAGTAAACAGGGAGAATACGGCGCTGCCGTCTACAGCGCCTATATGAGATAAAAAGTGTCTGGCGCAGTTGTTAATCGGTTACTGCTGCTACAATGGTTGGTTATCAAGGTTTAAGTGAGTCTGAACGTGGTGTTATTGTCGGCACAGGAGCGATGGCACACAGCATCGCCGAGGTAGCGATGAAGTGGGAATTTTCTCATACGACCATTTCACGAGTGTACCGTGAATATCGGCAATCCGGTAAAAAATAAAATCTCCGACATCGCTGCGGCCGGAAAAAGCTGCGGTAAGAACGGGAGCAACGACAAATTAATAGAAACATTCAACGTGACGTAAGCGCAATCCTTCCGCAAATTGCTGCAGGTTTCAATACTGGGCCATCAACAAGTGTCAGCGTGCCAACTATTCAACGAATCATCATCGATATCTGAGGTCATCAGTCCCCTAGACTTAGAACTACTTAAACCTAACCAACCTAAGGACATCACACACACCCATGCCCGAGGCAGGATTCGAACCTGCGACCGTAACAGCAGCGCGGTTCCGGATTGAAGTGCCTAGAACCACTCGGCCACACTGGCCGCAGGGCCCGTCAACACAGACAATGGACTGTTGATAACTGGAAACATGTCGCCTGGTCAGACGAGTCTCGTTTCGAATTGTATCGAGCGGATGGTCGTGTATGGATATGGAGACAACCTCATGAATCCATGGACCCTGCCATGTCGCCGGTGGACTTAAGCTAGAGCGTGTGCAGTTGGAATGATATGGGACCCCTGATACGTCTAGATATGACTCTGACAGGTGACATTTACGTAAGTATCCTGTCTGATCACCTGCATCCTTTCAGGTTCCGACAGATTTGGGAAATTCCAGCTGGACAATGTGACACCCCACACGTCCAGAATTGCTACAGAGTGGCTCCAGGAACACTTCTCATTTTAAACACTTGCGCTGCCCACCATATTCCACAGACATGAACATTATGGGGCATATATGGGATCCCTTGCCACGTGCTGTTCAGAAGAGATCTTCACCCCTCGTACTCTTACGGATTTATGGGCAGCCCTGCAGGTTTCATAGTGTCAGTTCCAGCTCGCGGGACTCCAACCAGTTTCTTGGGCTCTTCAGTGTATACATCGATGTTAAGTCTATACAACTGATCAATGTTGGGACCTATCACTCCCTGATTTTGCATGGATGTCATGGACGGATTTCATATAATGTCCATACCCTGAGTCAGAATGGGTCTCAAGTATCCAAAATATCACCATGAACTTCACTCGTTTTTACCATTATGTCCAGAGAAAATTCTACCACCACATAGTATCAACAATTCAGGAGTGCCAAAGAAGCTCATTTACACATTATACAGTAAGAAAAACTTGGTGGTTCATTATAGAAATTTAAAGCAGCGTTTGGAGAACAATATTGTTCCACACGAAATTCACTGGATAAGAACGATTTCGAAAATATTCTTTAAACATATGAATAGTAGTGTTTTCGGCTAAATTTTGTGAAGTGGGCGAAAAATGAGAGATGCGAAACAAGTAACGCCCGGGAAAGGTAAATATGAAGCTACTGCTTTTATTAGAAAACCGGATTTAAAGTGCAATGTCGTTTTTCCTGAATTTGATTGCAGCTAAATTATGTAGGCTTCACATTGTTTTGTAAACCTATAGCTACTGGAATGGCTATTTTAGATGTTTCCAAGACAATGCTTGGATATTTTCTTATTTCTATACGTTGAGTCACAAAATGTTAAAATATTTTACACAGACACAAATAGCCTAATTATCAAATGTCATTAAAAATCATATGCGTGCGTGGCCTGACTCTGTAATTTATCCAGATAATAACATTCACAGCATCCTACAAGTCAATAATAAGAAAGTTGGTTTGATTAAAGATGTCTCGTGAAATTATTGCAAAATTCATGTTGAGAGAAAAAACGTATGCTCTCGAAACGGGGACACAATGCGTAATGCATAGAGTGAATAGCCTAAAGTGCTCATCAGGAAAAGAGATAAGCGTTGGTGATGACCAGAAATGTGTCTTAAATGATACTGAAACGTCGACTGTGCAGCATGTAATTTGTTCTAAGGTGCACAAAATTACGAACAAAAATCAATGAAAATAAGCACGTTGGCGTTAGATGATAAATAAGTATTTCATACTTTTACATAAGGGTTACACGTGTGCTTGGTTCACTATCACTTGAAGAATGATGATGGCGAGTTATTTTATTGTAAATAACGTACACATCCAAAAACTACAAAAAATGCTACGTGTGTGTGTGTGTGTGTGTGTGTGTGTGTGTGTGTGTGTGTGTGTGTGTGTGCGTATCCTGAGTGCGCGCATTTCAGTTATCTTTAACATAGCGTATATTCAATTGAAGTTCATATATTTTTTATACTTGAAAATATTTTATACCCTTGGACTTGAAGAAATTTTATGCGATTCAGACACAACTATCTTTGAATATGACGGCATTAGTAGGCAATTTAAGTGAAGCTTATATAATTTTCAGTATGGAAATACTGCATGTCTTTGAATTTAGCGTCATTTTACGCAATCCAAGCGGTTGGCTACCTCATTTCAGTACTACGTGTGAGTGGCTGCAGAGGGAAGGGGTGAAGTGAGAGGTGGAGAGGATTCGAAGTACAACTAGGACGAGTACATCGTCTGTCATTTTTAAATCTCCCCACTATTACCAGCATCCTACATTTTTTAAATTTTCAACCGCCACTACCTTGTGTTTTCAAATTTCCATCCATCCGTCGTCTTGATGCCGTCATACGTTCAAGGTCATTGGTGACGTCATTGCTCTGCCATACAGACAACCTGCATGGCTCGTCACAGGCGCTAGTCACGTGTGAAGTGTTTCCGATTGCCCACCATTTCTAAAGGATAATCAATTCGCAGTTTATATGCGAGAGCCCCTTTTCCTTACAGACATCTGTAAAAGTTATCTCACGAATGATAATGTTATGCCAAATAAATTTTGATTCTCGGTCTTTAGAGGAAAGAAGGAAATAAAGTCTATCGCAAAACTTACGACATAGCTCCTACGTGCATTCGCCATTTCGAGTAACGAAAATATGGATTTACTTGAAATTTGAACCAAATTAATGGAACATCCTGTGTCAAACGTGTGCCAATAAATGTGGCCAGAGGCAGTTATTTTGATTTCATTAAAAACATGTTGTACTGAAGTATCTTTTTATTATTTACATTCTGACACTGAAAATATAAAATTGCGTTTCTGTGGAATTCTGTGGCGTTTTGTGCGAGAAGTGTTGGTCGTCAAATGTCCTGAAGGTTATTAATGTACGGTAGCCTCAAGTTCCAGTACTTCCCGTTTTGTTGTTGAATACTTCTGTGTCTTTCAGTTCCTGGTTTCGTGTTCTTACTCTTCAGGATATGCAGCGGACATTAGACATTCTAACAACATTCATAGAGCACGCAAAGTTAAGTTTGTGGTTGTCAGAAAATTAATTAAACCTAAGATACATGCATACAAAAAATATCATTAATTTAATTAATTTTATATTTAGAGAATTTTCAGAATTGCATATTCAGATGAAAGGTCCATACCGATATCGGTTTTATGCGTTTCTGCCATGCGTTTTGCCTGTGTTGCACATAGCAGTAAAATTCTCTACTTCACAACAGACGCGGAAGTATATATGTTTAATACAGTATTATTGAGTTAAATGCATATATGTGGCAATTTTGTTCTTTATGTTACCTACCAATATCGTTTACTGCAACACGGGTTAAGTACATTTAGAAGCGCCATGGATCACCACCTAGAGCTCAGTAGTGTAAATGTATCTGTCCACCAAAATATGTGGGAGTGAAATCCTGTCGACGCATCGTGAAAAGAATATGTAACTAAATGAATTAGAATCAGCGAGACCAAATGACTGCATCAATAGGAAAGAAATCAGTGAAGGTGTAGTGACATGAAATGTCACCTCTGAAATCTGTTTAGATATTCTATATCTCTAATGTGATAAATATGTGGTGATAATCAAAATTTGTGTCAGGTGGAAATCAAATCAGGCTTCTCAGTTCTCCCGACCGATCTCCTTAACTATTTGGCTACATGACAACAGGGAAACTTCCCTCCTTACTGAAATTTTCGTTACTAGTGATACTTTCACCTACAACTTTTGAACATTACTGCCAGAAAGGTTCTACCACGGAGCACTTAAATTTCCCAGAAATCAATATTGCTCTGAGATAGAAGTAAGATTTGCACTGGAAACCTTTCTCTGTCCCTTCTTCATTATTAATAAAGCTTTTGTAAGCCCTTGAAAGTAAGAGGTATCTTTCGGATTGGGTTGTAATAATCTGTTGACTGGACAACTAGCTTTAAAATCTTGAAGGTAGTAGGTGCACCATACGGGAAGCACCTTGAACAGAAAGCAGACTACAATAATGGGAATCGAAGGACACGAAAAGGCAGCAGTGGTTGAGAAGGCAGTAAGACGGGTTTGCAGTCACTCTCCTATGTAATTGTACTTTGTGCAAGCTGTGAAAGAAATGAAGCAGAAATTTTGAAAGGGAATTAACGTTCAGAGAGTAAAAGGAAGAAATAGAATTTTTCTTATGAGGTTATAATTTAGGTCAGTCCGCCCCCGGTAGCTGAGTGGTCAGCGCGACAGAATGTCTATCCTAAGGGCCCGGGTTCGATTGCCGGCTGGGTCAGAGATTTTCTCCGTTCAGGGACTGGTTGTTGTGTTGTCCTAATCATCATCATTTCATCCCCATCGACGCGCAAGTCGCCGAAGTGGCGTCAAATCGAAAGACTTGCGCCCGGCGAACGGTATACCCGACGGGAGGCCCTAGTCACTCGACATTTACATTTTATTAAGAACTGGAGGAGGAGTTGATCGTCAGAAATAATGCCTTAAAAACAGATTACAAGGTGAATATGTATAAATCTACTGGAATGCAGTCGAATAAAATCAGGCTGTGCTGAGAAAATTAGTAAATAAGACGCTAGAGTAGTAGATCATTTTTGTTATTTTGACAGGCAAATAACTGTCGATGACCGAAGTTGAGATGACCTATAATACAAGAGTGAGAAACTGAGAATTCCAGTTGGAAGGAAATTTTGATTTTCACGACATATTCATATCATTAGAGGTTTAGCATCGCTACATATATTTCAGTGATGCCATTTAATTTTAATCTTCAGAAAAGAATCTGAAAAAGAAAAGTTTGTTAACATGTAATACGAATTTTTATCTTAGGAAATCTTCGGAGGGTATCTGTCTGAAATATAGCCTTGTATGGAAGTGAAAAGTGGACAAAAACCGTTCGGGAAGAAAGAAAATAGAAGCTTTTTAAACGGGGAATTACGGAAGAACGCGGAGTGTTTGCTGGGTTAATCGAATAACTGATGCGGACGTACTGAATCGAATTGGGGAGAATAGAAATTTACGGCACAACTTGACTAAGTAAAGAACAGGCTGATACGTCACATCCTGATGGATCAAAGAATTGTAATGGAGTGAAGAGTGGGGTGGTTCCACTCTGTAGTGGGAGACCATGCCAGAAGTATAGCAAGCAGGTTCAGATGGATGTAGGTTACATTAGCTATTCAGAGATGAAGAGGCTTGCTCAGGATAGATTAGTGTGGTGAGCTGCATCAAACTTTTCCTCAGACTGATGACCATCACATCAACGGCAGAATTTTATATTTGTATATTGTACATTTACAATATTTATTGCCAGTCGCGGAGTATACAAGAAGTACAAATTGAGTTATTACTGTCGATAGCATGGAAATATTTAACAAAAACCGCTTTCTATGCAAAGGAGGAGGGCAAGGCGCAGTACATAAGACTGTGTATCTTGGAAACAACTGAAAACAGAGTAGATAAGTGATTCTGTGCACGTACGGTTTCGATGTGGAGATAAGGAAGATATGTTCACTACATAGCTCCCGCCATAAATAAATTCATATATTTCTGTAACGATCTGTTTTGTTAGCAATAAGTGCTGAGGATGCAGATCAGGAACAAGTGTTCCGTACGGCGGCTCATGATGGGCTTTTCTTCTTTTTGATGCCGACGGGTGAAGAAATATTACCCATGGATGATACACATGATGTTACTAGTATTTTCGGCTAAGGATGTTAGTAATGTATTGTATTGTACGGAACTGGGGACCTAGAAACGACGGAGACGCTTCGTCCCCACCGTAGCCCAAAACAGGCTACAGCAGTCCACCCCCCCCCCCCCCCCCCGCCGCCTCACACCGAACCCAGAGTTATTGTGCTGTTCGGCCCCCAGTGGATCCCCCGGGAACTTCTCACACGAGGCGAGTGTAACTCCAATGTTTACGTGGTAATTATGGTGTACGCGTACCTGGAGAAAGTGTTTGCGCAGCAATCGCCGAGTAGTGTAACTGAGGCGGAATAAGGTGAACCAGCCCGCATTCGCCGAGGCAGATGGAAAACCGTCTTAAAAATCATCCACACACTGGCCGGCATACCGGACCTCACCTCGACACTAATCCGCCGGGCGGATTCGTGCGGGGGACCCGGACGCCTTCCCACCCGGAAAGCAATGCATTAGATCGCACGGCTAACCGGGTGGGCTAAGAATGTTTAGTATTGCGTGAAGTGTATCATACTACTATTACTAAATGACAGTCCCTCGCTATGTTTTTTTCTCTGCATCAGAAGGGTAATCTTCGGAACTACTCTAGGGATTTCGATATAATTTTCACTAATAGATAGATTCACGATGAAGGTATATCATCTATTGGTGCTACTCGATGCAAATTTTCCGGCTGTAGATACTTAGTGCTATTCGTGCGAAGCCATAGATGACTGGGGTGAACAACTGCTGCGGTGATGTGCAGGAGCGAAAAGACGTTCAACTGTTGAGCAAATGATTGCCCAGATGAACCAAAGGGCTACCAACAATGTCTCCTCAATGACCGCTCAGTGAATGTGAATGTTCCTGCATGTGGGCACCCGCAATAGGCGCCTAGTTCATACACCAATGCTGGAAGCTGTTTATCGACGAGGAAGGCTGGAATTTGCACGCCTGTACCGCAACTGGACGTCTGCTGATTTGCGACAGGTAACCATTTCAGGTGTCACGTTTCACGCACCCTCTGACAGATGGCGTGAAATGTGTGAAAGTAAAAATCCTACAACAATCGTCGGCAGGTTGAGAGAGCGTTCGTGTCTGGGAAATGTGTTCCCTGGGTCATCTCGTCGCTCTGGAAAGCACAATTGGCCAACACAAGTAAGCATCTATGCTTGGGGACCATGTCCACCCTTATATGCAGTTTCTTTTTCCTAGGCACGATGGCATCTACCAGCAGGACAATGCAACAGCTTACACAAATTTCGCTGTACATGCACGGCTTGAAGAGCGCCAGGATGGGTTTATCGAACTCCCCTGGCCACCAAAGTTCTCGAATTTAAACCAAATCGAGAATCTGTGTGACCACCACGATGGGGCTGTTCGTGCCATCAGTCCTCAACCGAGAGACCTCGTACAGCTGGTCTCGGCAATGTGGTGGGTCTCTTCCAGAACCTCACTGACTCTCGCAGCGATCCGTACTGCAAAAACGCAAGTGTTCTTTGGCAAAACTGAAGCCAAGAGAGCAGTCATTGTAATTAGGATCGCAAGACAAAGCCACTCGGTAAAAAGCTTCAGATATCACCGGTATGATATAACCATATGAATGTAGGTTGTGCCTTTCCAGGTACTGGGACAAACCCACAGTTTTACGGAAAACAAGATGAAGCTCATGAAACTGTCAGCCGCAATTAACTTCAACAAGAGTTGCGTCTGAGAAGACAAGTGAGAATAAGAGGATGTAACGCAATATGACAGGAAATAAAACGATATAGCGAAGAACCATGGCTAAAGCTGGAACTTAAATATTTGTATCAAAAGAGTGACCGGGTTTCAAAAAGATTTATTTAGACCATTTACAGTTAAGTAAACACGTACACAGAGACAACTTTATTGTGTTGTTGTCGAAGAGAAGATGCAAACTGCGATGAATAATCACAAAAAGAAACGACACAGATAGAAAAACATCGCAACACCAAAAAATAATTATTATACAGAAATGAAATTTCGGGCATCATTTGTATAGGTAACATATTTAAGTGATTAATATTGCAATATCACAGGTTAGTGCATGTGTGAGATACGCGATTGCGAATGGTGAATTTTGGAACATTAATAACCGGTGCAACCGCCAGAATGTTGAATACAAGCACGAAAACGTCCAAGCATCGTATTGCACAGGTGCTGGGTGTCATTTTTTGGGATGGAACTGCATACCTGATGCACTTGGTCGGTAAATATTTGAACCGTTAATGCTGTTTGTGAATGACGCTGGAATTGTCGTCTGATAATGTCCCATATGTGACCATCTAGTGGTAGATCCGGTGATCGAGCAGGCCAAGGTAACACGTCGAAACTCTATAGAGCATATTGGGTTACTGCACCGGTAAGTGGGCTAGTGTTATCCTGTTGGAAAACACCCCCTGGAATGCTGTTCATGAATGGCAGCATAGCAGGTCGAATCACGAGACTGAAGTTCATTTTTGCAGTCGGGGTAGGTGCTCATGCTGCTATACGAAATCGCCACCAGTGTGTCTAACATGCAGTCAGGTTGGTTGCAGGCCCTCAACTGACCTCCTTCAAACCAACACACGGCCATCATTGGCAACGACGCAGAACCAGCTTCCATCAGAAAACACAACAGACCTCCACCTCGTCCTCCAGTGGTGGTGGTTTGTGTTAGTGGAATGTACGCTGTAGGCTGTATGGCTCGGAGCTGTCCTTGAAGTAATTCACTGTGGTGCCAACTGCTGCTCGGTTGGTGTTGCAGATCCAGTATGATGCGCCAGTGCCATACGCTAAACACGATAGTCTTACCTCTCGGTAGTGACAAGTGGCAGTCCGGAACGGATGTTCTTGCCACCGTACATTCTCGTGACCACCGCTGCCAGCAATCATGTGCAGTGGTTATATTCCTGCCAAGTCTTTCTGCAATAGCGCAAAGAGAACATCTAGCTCCTTGCAGATCTTTTAAACGACCTCGTTCAAACTCAGTGAGATATCGATAACGGCGTCTACGTCATCTTCAAGGCATTCTTGAGTAATATCAGCTCATCACGTACCACCTCAAAGGTAACTAACGCTGACGACCGTTACAGTGTGGGGTAAAGGAAACTGGATTTGCATCCTCATAGTGACAATACTAGCAACTCGTGCAAAATCTGAACAGACAACATCTTTCAGCTGTAGATATTCGCCTACCAAATTTTATGTCGTACAGGTGCTTCGGGTGTTGCGAATTTTTTCCATCTGTGGATCTACAGTCTAACATAGACAAGGCTTACTACACGGGGTATATTACAAACTTAGTGGTCACATATTTTCTGATACAGTTGTAAAGAATACAGGTATTAATTATAGTACCAAGGAATTCGTGTTGTTAAAAACAGAAACAAATATGTTATAAACAAAACATTGCAAAACAAGGATATTTAAATCATACTAATCGTAGAAAAGAGAACATTTAGTTTTGCAATGTTAACTAAAATACAACAGTATTATCTTTCTGGCAGAGTTCCTGAGCTACCTGTCAATAAGTATGCTAAGAATTGAGAAATGAGCAGCGGAAAGTCAGCTGAGGAGGAGAAAGTAGGACCCAACATGGGCATGCACGAAGCACATCAAAAGCGTGCTGAAGGCACACGTATCTCGCTTTTGTGCTCAGCCGAAGATCCGTAAACAGAATTTCCAGTGAGGCCAACTGTTTGCCACTGTATATAGGGAATTATGCGTATAAGTTTATAGCCAAATTAAATGAAATTTTGTTCAGGATGAATGTTTTCTAACAAAAATTTGCCATCCTCAATACATATTATTTGGTGAATAAAATTACATAAATACTTGCGCCAGTAAGCTATAAACGGAATTTGCTGTATATAAAAGACCCACACATTAATGTGCCTTTAGATGAAGCTATTATGCTGGTAAAAAAGAATTTCTCAGAGCACAAATGTACTCGTATGCCACTGGGAGAAATAGATGAATTTGTAAGATTTCTTGAGCCGGTACTATCATACAACTATGAGGGGTGATCAACAAGCAATGCAACACAATTTTGGTTTATTCAGGATTCCAGTACACTACATTATTCCACAATCTTTTGGATACACTACCCTATTTTTCAACCTGATCTTTTTTCAATGCGATGGCCTTATGCCAATTTACTGTGAGGGCCTGAATACCTTCTAGTTGATGTCAGAGCCAATGTCTTGGTACATCAATAACCTTCCCACCATCGATGTACTACTAGCTGTGGAGTGGATCCTTCATTGGGCCAAACAGGTGGAAGTTGGAAGGTGTGACATCCGGTTTGTAGAGATGACGATGTTTTGTAACCTCCTATCGGGTGCACAGCGTTACCAACAGAGACGTCCAACTGAGCAGAAATCGTTTGATTGCGATCCGTCAGTCACCTCGAATGAAAGTGTCCACGCATTCCAACATTGCAGGTGTCACAGCTGTGTGCGGCCAGCTAACACATGGGGGATTGGACAGGTCTGCGCCACCATGTTGCAATGATGTCAGACGCCTCGCCTACTGACTAACGATGTTTTTGTTCACTGCTGTCTCTACTTAAACATTCTGGAAGCGCATATGAATACATGTGATGTTATGGTTTTCCGACAAAAGAACCTCAATGACAGCTCTGGGCTTGGAATGCACCTGCGTTACAGATGCCATTTTGTTGGCTACGTATAGCTTCGCGACCTATCGGAAATTCGTGAACCTATAAAGGCTGAATTGTAAATATTCCACTATGTCCCACAAAAAAATCCACGTTTTCCAACCCAACTCAACGCATTGTGATAGGTACAGAATGACGTTTTTCTGTAGCGATGTTAATAGGTTAATTAAAATTGCGTTACAATATGAAGAGAGAGAGAAACAGAGAGAGGGAGATAGAGAGAGAGATAGATAGAGAGAGAGAGAGAGAGAGAGAGTATGAGAGAGATGCGTTGAACTACATTACTTTTAATAATGGGTTCCAACCTAATGTTGTTTCCAGTTATACACAAAAATCATGAGAAAGAATTATGGCTTGTTGAATGAAATCTCACTCGATCGGAATGCAGCCAAACAGAAGATATTTTCCAGCATATCATACATTAGCCCAATTTCAATAAAAGTGACACAAGGATTCCACAGCGTGAATGTCAGAATCGGTTTCAAGAATAATACTACGTAAGCCAAATTACTAACACATTCAACAGAACATTAGGATCCATCTTTGAAATCGGGAGTGTATCAGGTAATCTGCAGTAACTGTGATTGCCTGTACATACGCCGCATAGGGAGAACGTAAAAGAGAGGTGCCACAAATCCACGAATTTATTTTGTGAACAAACTGAATCGAAGAATGGGCAATTCTTGGATTGTTATCACAATTTCTTATGAAATTAACACATAGAGGTATAGCGCTGTTTTCAGTATTCCTGATACTACTGTGACTTAACTTCGCGATGTACCTTGCCAGGGACAATTGTACCCACATCCCTATAATTGAAAAGAAAGTATGTATAGTTTTTATCTTTCATTTTATTGCGTTGTATTATGTACTATATTGTGTACCAAACACAATGTACTACATTGTGCTTTGTGTTCATTACATTACGTTTTGGCCCCATGTAAACTTACCCTTCCACAGATCACTATTAAATTTCTCTGCCTTTGCACAAATTTTGAAAGCTTAGAGAGGCGTAAGATACACAAAAGAATAACTTTATACATATCTCGTTGTCGTTGTCGAAGGATCAAAGTCTTATACAGGGGTACATTCTTGCAGCTGAAATTTCGGTTTTGTATGTTATTGATGACTAAATAACTGATGAAGATTTGCCTATATTATCCTGAATTTTATTCTTTGTTACATCTTTCAACATCACAACGTTTTTACGTTTTCCACATTAAAACAATCAATAATTACATTGTTGGTGACAAACTTAGAAAATTTCTACTTCCATCAGAGACATGCCCACCACTACCTACATTCTGTGGTACTCTCATTATGCCAAAGAGCTTACAAAGCAAAACAGTTTACAAAATTTCTTTACCAAAATAGGATCTTTGCTAAAATATAACATTATTTTGTAAATCAATCTAAAAATAAACTTAATAATTAGCATTAGATTGTACAATTAATAATACAAATTTGAAGTATGTGACAAATTTTGTAATTTCAATTATTTTTAAAGAAGAGTAATTATAACTATTAATTCTTTTCTAAACATTTTAGCCTGAAATATACTTCAGTGTATATAAAATCATATGAACTGTTTTAGTGAAACAACTGAGATAATATGAACATATGCAAGTATCGATAGTATATATGGTATCGGTTATATTTATAAAAAACTAAAGGTAATGTTAGAGGAGGGTGACTCATTGTATCCATCAGTCCTGAATTACTTTAAAAATAGAAAAAAAAACATTTTTGCACCTGTTGATGTCTATATGGACTTATTTATTGTATATTTGAGGAAAAATTAAATTTTCATACTTGATTTGAAAAATTAAAAGTTGTCCATTTAATTTTATATCAGACCAGGGAGATAGTTGAGGATGCGAAATAAGAAGTCAACAGTTAAATATATTAAGCATTATTTATTTTGGAAAATCTATACCAAAGTCTAATTTTTATAAAATTCAGGAATCAGTACATAATATCAGTAATTTTCAACTAATGATATTATCATACATAAGACAATAAGTAAGTAGAACATAAACAGATAAAAAAATTTACAAGTATTTCATACGGCACACAGAGCAATTTTCATGCTGTTTTAGTCAGAGGTTAATATCAAATTTTGAACCTATTTTTATCTCTTGACAGGGGTGTGTTTTTACATCTACCTCTATCTCTGCATTGATCTACATTTGGGAGGTGGTTTCACATTCAAGATAATCATCTTGAAATGAAATTTCCTCCATTGCATGTCCCGTGACTACCTCCTGTGTGATCAACACATCCTTTTTGCAGTTATTTTTTCACATCCTGCCTTTGTTTCTTGGCAAATAGCAGCTTGAATGTTCTCAAGTTTATCTTCCGTCTGATATATTGATATCCCTGTCAGAAACATCTCGTTCCAACAACTGCAGGGTCTCCGTAATGTGATCTGGATTTGTTCCATCATTCAACTGTTTGTTATCCGTAAACAAAACAGAATATAACAAAACTGGGGCATGTGTCACTGATGAAAACACCGAAAGATACAATATTAACTACAGGACAATCTCCCTAAAATAATTTACAAGCTCAAACTGCATGTTACGAAGCAAAAGGGAAATGAGGCGTTACTGCAATGAGCGCAAAGAGAGAATACTGGATTAAAAACAGCCATTATCTCGTAGCGTTCACTGCACCATACTGAAGTCCAGAATTTTGGACAACGACATTTATTGTTACAACAGTTCAAGTATATTAATAGTCTCAACTTTCTTACAATTAACTTCACAGTTGGCTCTTTCTAAATATATTTTCTGTCCCAGAAGCCGGCCGTTATGGTCGAGCGGTTCTAGGTGCTTCAGTCCGGAACCGCGCTGCTGCTGTGGTAGCAGGTTCGAATCCTGCCTCGGGCATGGGTGTGTGTGATGTCCTTAGGTTAGTTAGGTTTAAGTAGTTGTAAGTGTAGGGGACTGATGACCTCAGATGTTAAGTCCTATAGTGCTTAGAGCCATTTGAAGCATTTGAGTCCCACAAAAATACACTTTGTTCTTCGTAGTAGAAGTGTTGCTTATAAGCTAGATTCTTAAACACTTTAAACAAAGAAGGACGTATATTTTATGCTTGAAAGTCCGTTAGCTGTCTCTGTTTCGTTATTTAGGTTATATTTCCGGAAATGTGATGTAAAATGCAACCTAAAACATAATCTAGAATGAAACGTCCTGGCAGATGAACCATTAGGACACCGACACTCGAACTCGCGACCTGTGCCTTTCGTGGGCAAGTGTTCTGCCGACTTTCTACTTTTATTTATTTGTTTTTGTTCGTTACATTGGGTCGTGGCGAACATCACATGACACCCACAGAAGTTCATCGATAATCCCTTCAATCAGGTTTTTTTCTTTATATATATATATATATATATATATATATATATATATATATATATATATATATGACAGAGCAGCTACAGCTCTCTGACCAAACACTCCGAACTACCGTGCCGGCTGAGTTACCCACGCACGACTCGCGACACGTCCTCTCAGCTATACTTCAGCCAGTACCTCCTCATAGTTTTAATCTGCCAGGAAGTTTTACTATTTAATCTGTCTGCGTGTTTCTTTAGAGATTTAATTTCCGTTAAATATCGGAAGTAAAACCCAAACCCCGACATACAGCACGTCTACAGACCATTTTCTTATAAAATATAAATCTTTTACTGTATCTATATGACACACGAAACCGTTGTGATTTATTAAACAATAAAACAAGTGCATCATTTATTGCCTCTTTATTGTTATACTTCTCGCATGACCCATTCTCACAAACATCTGCAGTCTTTAGATTTCTCCAGAATCTCTATAAATTAAAGTTTCATCCGCCTCACTCTCTGTCATGTATATTACAACAGCATTTAATTCCGCACGCAGTGGCAAAAGCAGAACTTTTCGTCTATCGGTTGGCAACATGGAAAACCAAGACACAATCCGTCTTACGATACGGAAACACAGAACGACAGCGGTGCAACTAGTGGCCTGACAGTGGATTTTGAATACGGGAAAACATGCAGCGAAAATCCGTATTTTTATTCGAAATATTTTTCATTAATACTTTATTAGAGTGCCTCGTAGTTTAACAATAAAGTGCGTGCCTGGAAACCGAAAGGTTTTAGTGACCTTGCAAATAATATATTCGAGAAATTTCAGTCAAAAACCAAGATTAACCTCACATAGCTGGCGTGCACGGTTCTGTGAAATTTTGTAAGTGCTGTTGTAGCTGCCCTTTGACTGAAAAAGTATTTGTAAAACCCAATTTTGCATTTCGACCTTCTGACCATTTCAAGTAGAAATAATTCCGCCTTAGCACAAGCTAAAACATGAAAATCATCTGACATGACATGTCACAGAAGCTGGTTTCATGACACTGTGTTCCTTACTACAACTTTTGCATATGCTGCACTCTTCGAATTGCCTTGTCAGTACGTTGTCCGTGCTCTGCTTTATTTTTGCATGCATCAGTAAAACTGCATGGAGTCAGTGGTTATATATTCGCTTTTGTATCATATATAGCCGAAGCTGGGATCGTCGCACAGCACTCTGTGAACATTTGTTCCTGCCTACGAATCAGTGCGTGGACTGCTCGATTTGAAGGGGATGTAAGTACATTTCAGCTTCTAACAGAACTGATATTCAACTTTATTACATCTTGTCACAGAATGAGTAGACAACGTATTTCATCTTTGAATTGTGTTCCTTCTCGCTACTGAGTATACATTGTCTTACTGACCAAGTCATTCTTTCTTGAAAATGCTACAAATGCAACAGTAGTTACTCAAATGCGCTCACACGATATTAACAGGTACTCCATGGAATGCACATCAGGAGCAATCAGTGTCCTACATTTGTTCTTCCCCTCCAATGAAAAATTTAAAAGCAAATAACACACACTCTGATGCTCTCGTCGTTGGGCCTACTAGTGAATCCTATATTACTAGAGGTCAGTTAATGGAATACCAGTAACTACGGTGGAAGTACGTTCACACTATACCAAACAATCTCACGTACAAATATGCACTTTGACAGAATACTTTTGCTGCATAGCAATACCTGGCACAATAACTATGTACTCGGTCACTAATATTACAAAACATGTTCAGTGACAAGAAGCAACAATATGCAAAGCAGAAAAACATACTCATTCCGTGACAAGATGTAAAAAAGTTGAATAACAGTTGCATCAAATGCTGCTAATATGGAAGTCATCATTAAACACGAGAAAGCACAAAAATGGATGCAACTAAAATAGAGGAGAATACAAACAACAAACTTATAACACAGTTAAATCGAGCAGCTCGCACACGGATTCGTAGGTAGGAGCAAATGTCCACAGAACGCTATGATATAAAACCAGCTAATGCTTTACATGAAATAAAAACAAATATGAAATCATTTACACCACACCATATTACTGATGCAAGCAAATGTCAAGCAGATTACGAGCAATATATTCACAATGCGAATCAAATAGAGTAACACTCTTACCCAAAGGCGACTAGGAACTCTGTGCTATTAAACCAACTTCAGTTTTGAACGAAACCATAACAAATATGGAAGACTTTAAATCACCCAGTAAGAAACTGAGACGATGGACTGATAAACTCGCAGCGCTCCAAGTTGCGTGACAGCGAAAGCGAACCTAGGTCGTGTTACTGGAAGTCTCCATATGAGCTTCATACCCGTGGTTGGCACGACGGCGCTACACGCGTTGTAATTTGACGTGTGAAATGGGAGGGGGGGGGGGAGGATGTTGCAAGTTACGTATTTCCAGTTAGGTAAATGAGAAACATGAAGTGATACTATTGCATATGTCTCCGGTCGGGCTAGGCCTGTCGTCATGTTCCTACAAAGTATGTAGTTCATGACGTACCATACTTTGCGTGTTACATACACAATATGCGTGATACGTTGTTGTTCAATTATCTCAGTTACATATAGGCATACTTTTGCAAAGTAGTTCTGTCGCTGTGCGCAGCGGCTTTGTATATCATAGATTTATTGACACATGAGTGCAGAGATGGTTACTTTAGTGCTTCTGGATACTTGCTCCATGTCTGTTAATGTAAGAGTTATGTAATAAACAGCTACAGACTTTATGGTACTGCATGTGGCGTATTAACTGCCTGAGGGATGTGTAATAATGTCGCGTGTTAATACGGTAGTGTATTGCTTCGCGTAACTTTTGTTTTTCTCGTGCAGACTGCTAATTTCACATTAATGCATGCGAGTCTGTTTTTACGAGTATTTTTCATATATTGTCTAATATAGGTATCACCTTGCACCTGTACCAGATGTTGCAGTATTTATTTTATGTATTTCCTGTATTATCCGTCTAATGCCGTATTAGTTATTACGTGTCGCCTAAGGGCACTGTGAGGGTATTTGGTTTCTTTTACCTGCCAGAACTAGCGTATTATTGTCTTTGAGTCATCGAACGACGCATATGAAGATGTGCTTAGATTTACATCGTCTCTTACAACATCACAGAAACGGCGCTACTTCTGCAAATTCTTCTGTTCCAACGTTTCGAGCACGTATCAAACGGTCAAGTGGGCAAAATGACAGACATCGAACGAATGGAGATGCCACTCGTTCGATCGGAATAGGAACTACGATGTTGGAAGTGATGCATTTTATTTGCTAGTAAGCATTTCTCACGTAGATAGCTGAATTAGGCTTGACGTTAATTGCATGTTATCTGGCTGCTAGTTGTACCCTGTTTAATGAGTTAACACACGGCCTCAGGGTTTTGTCTTGTAATCCGTATTGGCAGTCAGTGCAGACTTCAATTCAGTTTTATGAATGAGTACTTGGACAGCTTCTAGTAGTTTTTCTGTACACCGTGTTGTTGTTGTTCGCGTTGTATTTTTACGTTTAGTGTTCCTTTAAAACCATGTTTTTACTTTTTTCCCTTGCCATACATAAAAAGAGAGGTTCTTTCACAGTTACTGTACTTCTGGATCGAAATTTGTTTGTATGTTTGCACATATCGAGGGTGAGATCCTTTGTACTTGCTCGTAACAGTTGACTAAAACATTCGTTATCTACGATTAAATACTGCCACTGAGCAGCAGGATTGCTTTGTAGCCGTTTGGAATTTCCATTTAATTTCATTACTGGAGTAAACTATGATTAACGTACGGTTTTCTTAATGTAACTGATAACGAGATTTTCTTAAGTGATTTGATTTGTCACACTGTTTAACATAAAAGTACTTGGTAACACATATTGTGGCACTGTTTTTTACTTTAAGGATGACTGATGCATTGTAAAAATTGATGTACATAGAAGTCTGATGACGGTCATCGAAACTGGTAGCATGTGAATAAAAAGCTAATCACATCACAGGTGGTGTTCACCATTAATTCTCATACGAATTAATTATGGTGTTAGCTTAAAAGGTCTCAGGTTGTGTCAGCTCTGTTTAAGTTATCTGTGGACCTATAGAACTTCTTCATTATTACGAGAGTCATGCAGTAAGTATTGAGAGTAACTAAGCCCATGGTCATTCAGATAAAAGAGTAATGTAAATATCCACCCTTCGCAGTTTCCAGCAGTTCGTTACTTGAAGTGGTGAGAAATCACGTATTATGGTGATACGATCCCTATTCGGTGCAGTGCACCTAGGTTTGATTTTCTTACAGCTGGTTCACGAACAAAACATCTAGCTGGTATCCCAACTATTAATAAATATTGTCGACATGGTTCTTACTGGCGACTTATAGGAGAGAAGACACACATTGTAGTTAAAGGAACTGTTTCTACTCTGCTGATTTAGGCTTACCATAGTTTCCCATAAAAATTTATGTGGGTGCTAAATTGCATTCTCAAAAGGATTAATACTAAGAAGTAATATGGAATGCGACGGTGGCGTAAAGTCAGTATTTGTGGGATTATCGTGTGAAAGATGTAACTGTTGGCAGGATTCTAGGGAAGTGCAGTGGGTCTCTAAGGCAAACCACAGAAACGGTGCTAGTACTGCAAATACTCCTGTTCCGACGTTTCGAGACAATATCAAATGGTCAAGTAGGCTAAAATGCCTGAAATCTGATTTCGCAGATCAGAGCGGATCAGGTTGTGGAAAGGCGCCAAGGTCAACTACTGTTAGTTATACAAGAACACAGACACAACTTTATTCCTCAAACCAATGCACAGTTTTCTCTTTAAAACACAAAGATCAATTCACAGCTGAGGGCCCAAGTAACATCTCCAGAATAAGTTTAAATGATTGTTTTTAAAACACCAGGATTTAGAGTAACGGCTGAAGGCCGTACTTAAGTAAAATTACAATATCTTCTCCGCTAAAGGCCGAAATAATATTTCACATCAGCTAAGGAAATACTTTACATCCAAGCATTTACAAATTCCGGCTAATGGCCATATTAAGGAAAATTCAAGTTATTTCTTCGGCTGAAAGCCCAAAAAAATTTTTTGTTTTCATATTAACAGAGGGGATTTAAAGATAAGCTTTTACACGGTACAACAGCAAAGCATCTTAAGAAAACTTTAAGTATCTTGTCGGCTGAATGCCCAAACAATTACTCAAGAATAATTAAAGACCACCTTAACATAAACGTTTATAGAACATGGCTTAAGGCCGTTTCAAGAATTCAAGATAATTAAATAGAAACCTTATAGGCAAGGATCTACATATTAAAGCCACAGATTCTGAAGCAAACGCAGCTGAAGGCCTAAATACAGAGCAACAAGAATTTTAAATGAAACACGGCTGAAGGCCTAATCTTAAAGTTGTTATGAAGTTCGGCTGAAGGCCATACACTAAACATAAAACAGACAATATTAATACACGGCTGAAGGCCTGGCACAGAATCTGCGCCCAAATAAAATAACAATCATAAACAACAAACAGTGGTGCTCAGAAGTGTTCCAAGGGTCGGCCTGGGGAGAAAACTCTAACTGCAGTTTAGGTGAGACAGCAAGCGTGTCACGTAACAGTCGGGTGACAACACAACCTAGGGACGGCTGAAGAACCAACCAACAACCTAATCAATTCCCTCTGTCCTAAACGACCAACTGCCTACTACAGCACGCAGACAGCATCTATCTGCTCAATGGAAATCACAGAAGCTACACGTGGTTCCATGTAAACATACTTGCACAAGAACTCGAACAATCGTAAAAGCAATCGCTGTGGAACCACAAGGACGAATCAGTTCGACACACAGAGAGCTTCTGCGGGTGGTCGGCGACAAAAACACGTCGTCCGATGAGACGACCGACCGAACGACGAACCAACAGTCGTTCCCACTCAAACTACGTGTGTCGGGAACGGTCGGGCGAGTCTTGTCCGTCTGAAGCGGAGTGCAGCTCCAACCCGACTCTACTCGATGTCCGTTCGGAAAATGGTTCAAATGGCTCTGAGCACTATGGGACTTAACTTCTGAGGTCATCAGTCCCCTAGAACTTAGAACTACTTAAACCTAACTAACCTAAGGACATCACACACATCCAAGCCCGAGGCAGGATTCGAACCTGCGACCGTAGTTGTCACGCGGTTCCAGACTGTAGCTGTCCGTTCGGAACTGGGAGAGACGGCGACCCGGGCACACCGGCTCGGACCCAACCATTCAGAGGTAACTCTTATCCATTGGCCACGACATCTCTGCACAAGGAAGGCACCGACCCACGTCCGGCAAGATGACCAAGTGAGGAGGCCCAGAAACGGTCAAAAGACCAAATACACTTTGCCCGATGAGACGACCAACCGAACAACCTACTGACGGTCGTCCCGCTCCAATCTCCTTCCGTCGCTCAGTTCATGTGTGTCGCCAGCGGTCGGCGAGCACTGGCTGTTCGCACCTCTGTGGCGCTCCGTGCCCGACTTCACTGCCGCTGCGTCCCGACTGAGCTCCCGACTGAACTCCAGACACACGACGACCCGGAAACACTCGCGGTCGCTCCAGAGATAGTACGACGGTGCATTTATCGCTGTTGCTGCCACTCACGGGAAAGCAAACGAGCAACTTAGTGACGCCAGTAAATCGAATTAAAAGAAAAACGTGGCGACAGAACCATAAAAACAAGATGACGAGCACTGAACGGCATGACCGCGAGCCGCGCGTGGCTGAGTGACAAACATCGAAGGAATGGAGAGGCCATTGGTTGGATCGAAACAGGCTGGTATAGCCCTCACTAAAGGGTAACAGAAATGATCGAAATCGTTGGAAGAAAGACGGCTCAGTTCTCTCGAAATTCTGATACACAAATTTAGAAAACCTCTGTTCGAAGACAACTACGATCACTAGCACTGCCTTACTACCTTATATCTCGCGTCGGAAAAATTAAAAAAGATTTGGGTGTGGAAAGGGTTAAAATGGATATCGATTGTATTGGTACGAAGTACCCTTATCCATGCACTTCATAGTTACTTGTAGGTGTGGACGTAGCTCTGAGTTTCCATCACTTTCACTAAGATTCGGTATTAATTCTTAGACCTTGTGTTTGTTACACAGCTATCGATTTACCATCTACATTTAAGTGCCATTATTCCTCCGGAAATTGAGGATGATAACATCTGACGCACTGACTGACTGTAATGTACTCAAGGTTTTATTTTGTTTTCATTGCAAAGAGTCCTGTGGTTTCGTCAGTGACTATAATATTGCTGTCATCAGAAAAGAGAATTTTTTGCTCAATACCAGAACTGGTAAGAAGGTTACTAATATACAGAATATCAAGAGCTTTGCTGGTCCTAATTTTCTTTCCTGAGCAACCTGTATTGTAAATCCATTTTGGTTATGTTAAGTTCACAATTAAAAGTTTAGCCTTCCTTGAGGTTCGTATTCACTCTGCTCTTTGTGTCCTAGATGTAAGCGTATTCCTAATGATTCTAGCTCATTTAGTCGAATCTATGATCAATAATATAAAAAACGTCAGATATGTAAAACTGCGCCAGTGGCACTCTCATGGAGAGCATCAAGTACCACTTTCTAGATTCTGCTGTGGCTGAGTCCACATTTTTGTCTCTTTGGAACTCATGCCATTTCGTCAGAAACTGGCATTTTGAGTCCATGCCTGTGAAAAAAATATAGTTTGACTCTTACATAGAAGATAACAGCAATCAGCCACTTTTTACAATGCTATTTATTTATTTAAATGGCGCCATTACCGGTTTCGAACCGACAGATTCATCTTCAGACAGCTGGTTCACGTTTTAAATTAGCTTTCGCCTTTTGTTTCCCCAACTGACGAAATTACCTTGTGGTGGTGATATCTTACAATCGAAACAAGATGTGAGACAATGTCTTTTTCAGTGTAATTATGCCTCACACCGATGTTAAGTGATGTAAACAGATTATTAAAGGGAAGATGTTTCAGTTACTTACGATGAAAAATGGAGCCATTATATTCCAGTGCAGACTGCTTATGACCTTGCAGCAGCAAAAACTGTCTGATGCACTTTTCTATGTGTATGTATGCACATAATGTAAAGCATCACGCACATACTAAGAAGTTTCATCACTTGGAGGTATTATACGAAGATAGCGATATTACAACCATAACAATACCAAAGACTTCCACTCTCAGAGATATTTTGTTGTGTACATGTATGCGGCAGTAGAAATTTACAAATTACCAATGTTACATTACTTACTATTTATATTGAAAGAGAACTGATTAAAATTAAGAGAAACAAATAAAGCTGTTAGTTATAAAGTGTTACTGCAGTGATATTATGTAAAAATTATGGTATACATGGGAACCAAAGTAAATGATAAGGGCCAAATATACATAAATAATTATTAAAACCATGGACATATTATGTAAATGTTATAGCATACATTGAAAGTGCAGTAAATGGTTTTGGGGATGTGCATATATAAATAATAAACATTACAACAGTGGACAGTTCATTGGTTCTTTTGTTTTTACTTTGCGCTGGAAAGCAGGTGTCTGAAATTTTGAAGAAAGGCTGCATTGCCTAACTCGGTCTGTTCATTTAGGAGATTTTATGGTGATTTGATTTCTGTACATGTATTTCAGACTCCTCAACAAATTCATGGAGGTACCTTTCTCAGCATGTTGCAGTACTTGTACATGGTCCTCAGTCGTCTTTATTCCATGACTGTTACTAGCTGTGTGCATGGTAAATGAGGATTTTGAAATATTGTTAAAACGTATGGCATCTATATGCTCTTTGAACGGAGCGTCAATGTTTCTTGCTTTTCCAGTTTGTCCTATATAGTAAGAGAGGCAACTTTGACAGCTGAGTTTGTAGAAGCCAGATTTTTTGTGTGGAGGGGGGGGGGGCGGGTTATTACTAAGTTGTGTGAACTGCTAACAGCTGGAGATTGTTTTTTGTGCGGAAGCTTGTTTTAATGTTTGTGTTTTCAAATAGACTGCTTATTGTAGAGGATCTGCTCTCTAAGAAAGATAGTTCAATATATTTTCTGCTGTTTTCTACTGTGCCTTGTTTATTTATGTATATCTGGCCCTTATCATATACTTTGGTTCCAAAGTATACCATAATATTTACGTAATATCACTGCAGTAACACTTTATAACCGACAGCTTTATTTGTTTGTCTTGATTTTAATCAGCTCTCTTTCAATGTAAATAGTAAGTAATGTAACATTGGTAATTTGTAAATTTCTACTGCCACATGTATGTATACAACAAAATATCTCTGAGAGTGGAAGTGTTTGGCATTATTATGGTTGTAATATCGCTGTCTTCGTATACATACCTCCAAGTGATGAAACTTCTTAGTGTGTGCGTGATGCTTTACATCATGTGCATACATGCACATAAAAATGTGCATCACACGGTTTTCGCTGCTGCAAGGTCATAAGTAGTCAGCACTGGAATATAATGGCGCGTTTTTTCATCGTAACTAACCGAAACATCTTCCCTTTAATAATTTTTTTACTTCACTTAAAATCGTTGAGAGGCACAATTACATTTAAAAAGACATTGTCTCACAACTTGTTTTAGTTGTAAGGTACCACCATGCCAAGGTAACTTCGTCAGTTGGGAAAACAACAGGTGGACGCTAGTTAAAACGTGAACTAGCTCCCTGAAGATGAATCTGTCGGTTCGAAACCGGAAATGGAGCTATTTAAATAAATAAATAGCATTGTAAAAAGTGACTGGTTGCTGTTATCCCCTAAGTAAGAGTAAGCTATACTTTAGAACTCAAACTGTAGTGCAGTTTGAAGGATGTATTTACTCAATTAATTCATTAAGCATTTTTGTTAATAGCCACTTGACTGTTCTTGTAAATAATTTATTTAACGTCCGCTTTCATAACCTAGAAGTCAAATCTTTATGTTAGATCTTTTACATCAGAAAAGCTTTCGATAAAATTGTGATCAAATTATGGTTACAGTCAGTGGTGAGAAATAGAGTAAATTACGTACATGCTAAATCATGACGTTAAACTTCTAATATGGACGGGACTGAACATTCTTTGTCGATGAGTAAGTGACACAATGAGGGTAATTCGATCTCGCCATTACTGCAAGTTTGTCATTGTTTAATGTGCAAATAATTTGCTCTATTTCTTACTATTGACTGTAACTATAATTTGACCACAATTGTAGCGAAGGCTTCTTTTAATTTAACAGATCTAACCCGAGGATGTGGCTTCTGGGTTACGAAACCGGTTGTTAAATAATTTACTTACAAGAGCAGCCAAGAGGTTGGTATTGAAGATATCTGCTTAGGCTGCGGCTGTCACTCATACAAGATGACGTGTAATACATTAAGATCTCTTCAATTAGTGATTCTGTAGTCTTTCAGAATAACGTGGACAGGGAAATAGTCCTGTAGTCGTCTGAGTTTCCTGAATTTTCTTTGCTTAGGAGAGGTTCCAACCTTGCCTGTTTTAAATACTGATGTGGGTGACTCATTTATTATTTATTTTAAGGAAACGTAATTAAGTAGAGTTCATCACACAGATTGGTACTCTTCCTAGGCTTACTGAATTTTTATTTTTTCGTTTCTGTCCAGTTTTACTGACTTAACGTTGTTTG
The DNA here is from genome assembly GCF_021461385.2 of Schistocerca piceifrons. Classification (NCBI taxonomy): domain Eukaryota; kingdom Metazoa; phylum Arthropoda; class Insecta; order Orthoptera; family Acrididae; genus Schistocerca; species Schistocerca piceifrons. The sequence continues at coordinate 431,451,143 of NC_060140.1, read as the reverse complement.
GTTGGTATTATCATCACTATACGTAGTGATTATTTATGATGAGCCAAGATATCATGAGTAGTTCCCACCACGATAGCATATGCCACTTCATGCTGTTGTGAGCACGAGATGCGGCAAGAATAATTTTTAAGAGAAGGATCATCCTAGGGAAGATACGGGAAATCCACTGATTTGAGATAATTTGGTAAAGAGCAGATTCTGGTGACAATCCGCCTGTGAAAGAACTTCTCGGAAAGGCGAATCTAGTTAATGCATCTCTTGCCGCTGAAGAATTATGTGCAGTACATCCGTCACGATAGGATCACATCACTTGACGAATTATCAAGGGTACATTTTAACAAGGGTAAAGTATATAGTAAAAATTTTTGTACTTTTCCGTGTTTCGAAGTTACATTCCTGTGATTGGTAAACGAGGTCTCATAAGTAAACAATTCTTTGCCTTCAAGTTTATTGTTTTGGAGGTTCCACTGACAGTACTCAAAACGATAGTGAAAGTAGTTGCCGTTCTTGAAGTAAAGATATTGCATGTGGAACAAGTGATATTAATGTATTTTGAAGAAAACATAAAACGTTTGTTTGGCTGATTCCGACTTCTCTTCCTTTCTGACGTGAACTCGTATGCGGATTTACTGCAGCAGCTGCAAGAATCATTACTTATTTAATTTCATTTTAGCACTCTGCATTCCTGCACGAGCTTTTGTATTTGTTTAGAGTCTTCAATCTTGTGACTGGTTTGATGCAGCCCGCCCTCTCTGGCGCTAACCTCTTCATCTAAGAGTAGCGTTTGCACTCTGCGTCCTCAATTATTTGTTCGATGCATTACAGATTGTCTTGCTTTACAGTTTTTAGACTCTAAAGCTCCCTCTAGTACCACGCAAGTTATTCCCCATGCCATAACACATGTCGTACCATCCTGTCCCTTCTTCTTGTCACTGTATTCCATATATTCCTTTCTTCGTCCATTCTGCAAAGAACCTCCAAATTCCTTACCTTATCAGTGCACTTACTTTTCTACATTTTTCTGTGGCGCCATTTCTAAAACGATTCCAGTCTCTTCTGTTGCCGTTTTCCCACTCTCCGTGATTCACTACCATAGAACTCTCTGCTCCAAACGTACATTCTCAGTGTTTTCTTCCTCAAAGTCAGGCCTTTATTTGATACTAGCCGACTTCTCCTCACCAGGAATTCCCTGTTTTCTTGTGAGATTCTGCTTTTTATGTCCTCTATGCTTCGTACGTCATGGGTTATTTTCCTTGTGAAGTAGCAGATTTCCTTAACTTCGTCTACTCCGTAATCACGAATTTTCATTGTAATTTTCTCACTATTCTCATTTCTGCTGCATCTCACTAATTTCGTCTTTTTCCGGTTTACTTTCAGTGCATCTTCTGTATTCATTAGACTCTTTATTCCCTCCAAAACATCCCGTAATTCTTCACTTTCTCTGAGGATAGCAATGTCATCGGTGAATCTTATCATAGGTATCCTTTCACCCCGAATTTTAATCTCACTTTTGAACCTTTCTTTTATTTCCACCATTGCTTCTTCGATGTATAGATTGAACAGTAGGCGCAAAACTCTGCATTCTTATATTACACCTTTTTTAATCCAGATCTTCTTTCGTGGTCTTCCTGTCTTATCGTTCCTCATGGCCCTTGTACACGCTGTGCCTACATCACACATCTTTCCCTATAACTTATTCCTATTTTTCTCAGAATGTCTGGCATTTTGCACCATTTTATATTGTTGAAAGCTTTTTGTAGGGCTACAAATCCTACGAGCGCATCTTGATTTTTCTTTAGCCCTGCTTCCATTACGAAGCGCAACATGGTGCCTTTACCTTTCCTAAACCAAAACTGATCGTCATGTAACAGATGATCAATTTTCTTTTCCATTCTTCTGTATTTTATTCTTGTTAACATCTTTTATGCATGGACTGTTAAGCTGATTGTATGTCAGTTTGTGCACTTATCTGTCCTTGATATCTTCGGATTGCGTGGATGAAATTTTCGCGAAAGTCTGATGGTACATCGCCAGTCTGATAGATTCTACGCGCCAACTTGAATAGTCGTTTGTTTGCCACTTCCGTCAATGATTTCAGAAACTCCAATGGAATGTTATGTATCTCTACTGCTTAATTTCGTCTTATGTCTTCCTGAGATCTTTTACATTCTGACCCAAATGCTAGATTCCCTATCTCTTCCACATCGGCTCCAGTTTCTTCTTCTATCACATCACCAGATAAGTCCTCCCCCTCATAGATGACTTCATTATGCTCGTTCAGCCTATCCGCCCTCAGTTCCACGTTTAGCAGTGGAATTCCCTTTTGTACTCTTAATGTTATCGCCCTTACTTTTAATTTCATCGTACGTCGTTCTCACTTTTCTATATGCTGAGTCAGTCCTTCCGACGATCATTTCTTTTTTTCGATTTCTTCACTTCCTTACTGTGGCTATTTCAGCTTGGATGCTCTTTCTTTCATATTGATTTCATTCCTAAGTTATTTATAATGCTGCGTTCCTGTCTTTCATCGATTACTTTTCATTCGTCGATAAACTGAAGTATTTCTTCTTTTACCGAAGGTTTCTTTACACTTACCGGTGTTGTACCTATCTTTGTCTGTCCAACTTCCGTGATTGCCCTGTTTAAGGATATTCACTCTTCATCTGAACTTCTATTCTGGTATCTGGCATCTTTATGGCACTATCCACATCCTTAGAGTGTCCCATCATTCCTCAGTGCTTCAGCACCCTACAGTCTTCCACACTGATGAAACGAAATTAGATGTCGTGTGGCGAGGGTACCCTCGCGTAGACCGTTCGACTCGTGCAAGTCTTTTTACTTGAAGCCACTTCGGCGACTTGCGTGTCACCAAGTCCCCTATTGGAGAAAATCTCCGATCCAGGCGGGAATCGAACCCGGGCTCCTTGCTTGACATTATGCAGCGCTGACCACTCAGCTGTGGAGGCGGACTGCACATTGATAATTTCGGCTGATTGTGTTAAAATTCAGTCTACTATTCATAATTAGTAAATTATTATTAAGTATATTTCTGCACCTGGGTACGCATTACAAACCAAAATTAGATTTGGGAAATCACTGCCCAACCGTTTTGTACCCCAGCTGGAACCTACCAGTGTCTCCAGGTCTTTCCCAAGTATACCTACTCATCTTGTGATTCTTGAACAAACTATTTGCTATTACAATATGAAATGTATTGAAGAATTCATTTAGTCTTTCTCCTCTCTCATTTTTACTCCCAAGCCCAAATTCTCCAGTAACCCTTTCTTCTATCCCTACCCCTACAATCGTAGAGCGAGGTAGCACAAATGCCAGCACAATGGACTCGCATCTGGGAAGACAACAGTTCAAACACCTGTTCGACCATCCTGATTTAGATTTTACTGGATTTCCCTTTCAATATCCTCATACTATTTCTGTTTTGATCTGCTGCTTGCGACGTCGGCATACATACCTGAAGCATCGTTGTCGGCGTTTGTTTACTGTCGAATCTTATGAAAACAACCGAATTACCGGACTGTTCACAGTAGCTCATCTCGAAGTGTATCATGTGACGTGATTATTTAGACTACTGTCACATGTGTGTTTAACGAGTTGGTTTTTGCGTGAAAGAATAACAACAATTGCAAACAAGGGTCGTAGTTGCTCAACGTACTACTAACAATATTGACACGGTTGCCAGAGAACTTAGCGTAGCATTACTCCGTGAACGGACCATTTTAACATTACTATAGAAACGTAACTTCACCTATGTCTGATAACTCTTCTGAGTAAGACAATGTGTCGCGCATAGGCTCTTCTGCGTAATAGCCGCTATCACTAAATTTTTAATTCGCTTGAGTTACTCGAAATATTACAATTAGCTGATTAATTAAGTTGATTATACATGAAAGCGTACTACTCATTCCTGAATTACTCGTCCCAGAATATATAACGATTAATGTTTAAAAGCCACGTAGTGGTTTTATTTTACGAAATACAGATTCATAACTGCGATATCCTACAGCGTCTCATAGATCTTGGGGATTGATGGTGAATGGATGAATCTATAGTAGGAACCTGCTCTGTGCAGTCACGGTCACATTTTCTTCGAGAAACGGACCTTTCTTTTATCTACACACTGGAAAACTGTCATCCTCTTTTCATCGTTAAAGCTGTACTTCCACATGGACGGATTCCTGGAGATGTATGGAGATCGATTAATGACTTTTTTATACACTCCTGGAAATTGAAATAAGAACACCGTGTATTCATTGTCCCAGGAAGGGGAAACTTTATTGACACATTCCTGGGGTCAGATACATCACATGATCACACTGACAGAACCACAGGCACATAGACACAGGCAACAGAGCATGCACAATGTCGGCACTAGTACAGTGTATATCCACCTTTCGCAGCAATGCAGGCTGCTATTCTCCCATGGAGACGATCATAGAGATGCTGGATGTAGTCCTGTGGAACGGCTTGCCATGCCATTTCCACCTGGCGCCTCAGTTGGACCAGCGTTGGTGCTGGACGTGCAGACCGCGTGAGACGACGCTTCATCCAGTCCCAAACATGCTCAATGGGGGACAGATCCGGAGATCTTGCTGGCCAGGGTAGTTGACTTACACCTTCTAGTGCACGTTGGGTGGCACGGGATACATGCGGACGTGCATTGTCCTGTTGGAACAGCAAGTTCCCTTGCCGGTATAGGAATGGTAGAACGATGGATTCGATGACGGTTTGGATGTACCGTGCACTATTCAGTGTCCCCTCGACGACCACCAATGGTGTACGGCCAGTGTAGGAGATCGCTCCCCACACCATGATGCCGGGTGTTGGCCCTGTGTGCCTCGGTCGTATGCAGTCCTGACTGTGGCGCTCACCTGCACGGCGCCAAACACGCATACGACCATCATTGGCACCAAGGCAGAAGCGACTCTCATCGCTGAAGACGACACGTCTCCATTCGTCCCTCCATTCACGCCTGTCGCGACACCACTGGAGGCGGGCTGCACGATGTTGGGGCGTGAGCGGAAGACGGCCTAACGGTGTGCGGGACCGTAGCCCAGCTTCATGGAGACGGTTGCGAATGGTCCTCGCCGATACCCCAGGAGCAACAGTGTCCCTAATTTGCTGGGAAGTGGCGGTGCGGTCCCCTACGGCACTGCGTAGGATCCTACGGTCTTGGCGTGCATCCGTGCGTCGCTGCGGTCCGGTCCCAGGTCGACGGGGACGTGCACCTTCCGCCGACCACTGGCGACAACATCGATGTACTGTGGAGACCTCAAGCCCCACGTGTTGAGCAATTCGGCGGTACGTCCACCCGGCCTCCCGCATGCCCACTATACGCCCTCGCTCAAAGTCCGTCAACTGCACATACGGTTCACGTCCACGCTGTCGCGGCATGCTACCAGTGTTAAAGACTGCGATGGAGCTCCGTATGCCACGGCAAACTGGCTGACACTGACGGCGGCGGTGCACAAATGCTGTGCAGCTAGCGCCATTCGACGGCCAACACCGCGGTTCCTGGTGTGTCCGCTGTGCCGTGCGTGTGATCATTGCTTGTACAGCCCTCTCGCAGTGTCCGGAGCAAGTATGGTGGGTCTGACACACCGGTGTCAATGTGTTCTTTTTTCCATTTCCAGGAGTGTAATTTCCACCTTGTGGGATTACATGTAAGACCTCCCCCAAGCAGACTATTTGATTCTTCAGAATGCTATACGACATACGCCAGCAATATAATAGTATTGCTAAATTGAATAACGTCCTTAGTTTACAGAAATTTGTGCTATTAATACAAGGAAGAAATATCTCTAAGCTCATCATTAGTTTTTGGCTTTACGTACAGACCTTTTCTAAGACTGAATTCTTTTGACTCGATATAATGAGTATTAGTGTTCAGACTTGTAAGATTTAAATGAGAATCATTTGGACTTATTAAATAACTTTAAATTGGATAGTCACAGAGCCAATCAAAGTCGTTCAGAGGGATACTCTACTCTCTATCCTACTTTCCTATTCACAACGATTCTACTCCTGTTATACCATTTTCTGTTGCTGTTGACGTTACCTTATATTCGTCTGACCAGAAATCCGTACCTCCTTTTGATTTCATTTCACTTACCTCCATTACATCTGGATTTAGCCTCAGTATTTCCCTTTTCAGATTTCCTAGATTTCTTATCCCACTATAGCTCTATTGAGCTTTAGCATTTCCCTTTTCAGGTTTCCTAGCTTTCTTATTAAGTTCAAATTTTTGAAATTTCATGTCTCGAGTCGTAGAATGTTATCCCATCTTTGCTTATTTCATGTTTTTCTCATGGTCACCTGCCATTTGGCAGTCCCCTACAGGAGATCCTAATGGGGGGGGGGGGGGGGAGGTAATCTGGAATATTTGCCAATGGCCATCATAATGACACTTTTACGATTACAGGCCACATATCCTGTGGATACATACAATATGTTCTTAGCGCCATTGTTCTCATTGCCTTGGGCATCATCATGCTGATGATCTTTGCTGATTGTTCAGCCTTTCAGGAGCAGTTTCCCACCCCAAGGGAAGAGAGTGCCCTGAACCTGCGTCTGCTGCCCTGGCCTCTTTGACAAGGCTGTTGGCAGAATGACGGGGACTTCTTATGCCGAAAGTCTTCGTCCGCCATTGCTGATGATTTTCATTCAAAAGCTAAGCAGCGGCGAATTTCGAACAAGGGACCCAAGTCGTTCTGATTACTAGTCAAAAACACTACTTAGAGACCACGTAGACGATCTAGTTAAGCAAACCTTCGAGTTTCGTGAAGGCTGTTGGTTGTGTTACCAAAGGTGCCACGAGTTGGCCAGCGTCTACTTGCGAACCGTTCTGCGTGCATTTTTTCTGCTCGTGATGAATTTTGGTAACATTCGCCATAAATTAAGAACATGTCGACCAATTCCTCATTGTCAAATGACATTCCAGTTGCACTCGTGAAAATGGTTTATGCGCCACTAACGATCACACTATATGGATATTTTTCAAGTAACACGCTATCAATAAAACGTAGCCTTTCTGTTAGCAAACCTGATTTACGTAGACAGTGGATCAACTACACTTCAGTTGACTCCTCTGAACAGCAGAACACAATTGACGACGTACCTCCTGTCTCGACACACATTTTCGTTGAGTGTACCTACTACCTCGTAGTCGTGAGTTTTGCGGGCGAGTGGCGTGAACTTCCGGGTGGCGGACCATTAAACGACCGCAACAGCAGTCCAAAACTCTTAATATTCAATGTATTTTTACTCTGCGATATCTTGTTACATTAACAAAAGAACTGTATCAATTTGTCTCACCATTATTCCACTGGCGAAAAATAGCATGGTTCAGGTTAAATGCCTCCTATCGGTTGTTAATGATGTTTGAAGAACGCGTATCTGTTAATTTTATGAGTTCCTGGTCACTGTTCGTCTAGCAGAAAACATATTATAAACGTTTTTAAGGGTTCGAAATCGATTCTCCTTGTGAGGTAGTGATATACAGAGTGAGTCACCTAACGTTACCGTTGGATGTATTTCGTAAACCACATCAAATAATGACGAACCGATTCCACAGACCGAACGTGAGGAGAGCGGCTAGTGTAACTGTTTAATACAAACCATACAAAAATACACGGAAGTATGTTTTTTAACACAAACCTACGTTTTTTTAAATGGAACCACGTTAGTTTTGTTAGCACATCTGAACATATAAACAAATACGTAATCAGTGACGTTTGTTGCATTGTAAAATGTTAATTACATCCGGAGATATTGTAACCTAAAGTTGACGCTTGAAACCTCCGACGTTCAGTTGCGTGTTGTAAGAAACACGGGCCACGGTCGGCGAGCAGCATCTGCAGGGACATGTTTACGATGATGACCGTGTTTACGAGTGTGGCTGTAGTGCACTCTAGTGGTTTGGTCTAGCTGTCGCAGTGTCCGCATGTAGCGCTTGCTGCTATTGTTATTCTGCATTCGTCTCCGCACGCAGACCAACTGTAGTACACCGTGTTACCAGACGTCTGTGATAGTGTAGTGTTGTAGGAACTGTGACCATGGTTTATTCGAACTCTGAAAAGGCGGAGATGATACGCATCTATGGCGAGTGTCGACGAAATGCAGCTGAAGCCTGCAGGGTGTATGCAGAACGGTATCCGGACAGAGAGCATCCAACGTGCCGCACATTGCAAAACATCTACCGCCAACTGTATGCAACAGGTATGGTCGTAGCACGCAAACGGGTCCGTAACAGGCCCGTCACAGGAGAAGCGGGTGCAGTTGGTGTGTTAGCTGCTGTTGCCATGAACCACACATGAGTACACGGGACATTGCGAGAGATGGTGGACTGAGTCAAAGTAGTGTCACACGCATACTGCATCGTCACCGCTTTCACTCGTTTCATGTGTCGCTACATTAGCAATTACATGGTGATGACTTTAATCATCGAGTGCAATTCTGTCAATGGGCATTAACAGAGAATGCGTTGCAGTTCTACCTGTTTACCGATGAAGCGGGTTTCACAAACCACGGGGCAGTGAATCTACGGTCCGTGGACAATCCTCGCTGGCTCAGACAGGTAGAGCGACAGACACCGTGGACTGTAAATGTATGGTGCGGAATCATTGGCGACCACCTTATTGGTCATCACTTCATTGCAGGGGCCCAAACAGCTGCAAGATACATCGCGTTTCTACAGAATGATCTGCCAACGTTGCTCGAAAATGTCCCACTGGAAACGCGTCGACGTATGTGGTATCAGCATGATGGTGCACCGCACATTCCGCAATTAACACTAGGCTGACCCTTGACAGGATGTTCGACGGGCGTTTCATAGGACGTGGAGGACGCATAAATTGGCCAGCCCGTTCTCCTGATCTTACACCTCTGGACTTCTTTCTGTGGGGTACGTTAAAGGAGAATGTGTACCGTGATGTGCCTACAACCCCAGAGGATGCGAAACAACGTATTGTGGCAGCCTGCGGCGACATTACACCAGATGTACTGCGGCGTGTACGACATTCATTACGCCAGAGATTGCAATTATGTGCAGCAAATGATGGCCAGCACAATGAACATCTATTGGCCTGACATGTGGGGACACACTCTATTCCACTCCGTAATTGAAAACGGAAACCACGTGTGTACGTGTACCTCACCCCTCATGGTAATGTACATGTGCGTCAGTGAAAAAGACCAATAAAAAGGTGTTAGCATGTGGACGTAATGTGCTGTTCCAGTCTCTTCTGTACCTAAGGTCCATCACCGTTCCCTTTGGATCCCTACGTAATTCGGTGCTCTCCGATACACCCGATCGAACAGCGGAGGAGTGGTACTCAAGCGTCAACTTTAGGTTACAATATCTCCCGATGTAATTAACATTTTACAATGCAACAAACGGCACTGATTACGTATTTGTTTATATGTTCAGATGTGCTAACAAATCTAACGGGGTTCCATTTAAAAAAAAGGTAAGTTTGTGTTAAAAACATACTTCCGTGCATTTTTTTATGGTTTGTATTAACCAATTACACTAGCCCCTCTCCTCACGTTCGGTCTGTGGAATCGGTTCGTCAGTATTTCATGTGGTTTACGAAATATATCCAGCGGTAATGTTAGGTGACTCACCCTGTATATATTTATAGACATATTTTACACTGAGCTGACAGAAGCCGCTGTAGCGATATCCACACATATACAAATGGCGGTAGTATCGCGTACACAGGGTATACAGGGGCAGTGGACAGGCGAAGCTGTCATTTGTACTCACGTGATTCATATGAAAATGTTTACGAAGTGATCGTAAGCGCCCGACGGGAATTCACAGACTCCGAACTCTGAAGTTTCGGAAATCGTAAGGGAATTCAATATTCCGAGATCCACAGTGTCAAGAGTGTACCGAGAATACCAAATTTCAGGTATTACCTTTCATCATGGACAACATAGTAAATGACGACTTTCACTTAACGACCGAGAGTAGTGGCGTTTGCGCGGAGTTGTCAGTGCTAACAGATACGCAACACTGCGCGAAATAACCGCAGAAAACAACGTGGGACGTACGACGTTCCTATCCGTTAGGACAGTGCGGCGAAGTTTGTCGTTAATGGGCTATTGCCTCAGACACCCGACGCGAGTGCATTTCCTAGTAGCACGACGTCATCTGCAGCGCCTCTGTAGGCCCGTGACCATCTAAGTTGAACCGTAGACTATAGGAAAGTCGTGGCGTGGTCAGATGAGTCCGATTTCAGTTTGTAAGACCTTACGGAAGGGTTGGTATGTGGTATGGACCACACGAAGCCACGGGCCCAGTTTGTCAACAAAGCACTGGGCAAGATGGTGGTGGCTCCGTAATAGTGCGGGCTGTGTTTACATGAAGTGGACTGGGTCCTCTGCTCCAGCTCAACCGATCATTGATTGGAAATGGTATACTCGATTTCTAGGAAGACCGTTTTCTGCCATTTATGCACCTAAGGGTCTGAGACAACGGTGGAATTTTTATGGATGATAATGTGCCGTATCACCAGGCCACGTGTATGAAGGATCGTAGATGCCACATTAGCAACCAATAAAGCTTGGGTATTGATGTTTATAATATGGTTCAAATGGCTCTAAGCACTATGGGACTTAACGTCTGATGCCATCAGTCCGCTAGAACTACTTACACGTAAGATACCTAAGGACTTCTATGCCCGAGGCAGGATTCGAACCTGCGACCGTAGCAGCAGCGCGGTTCCCGACTGAAGCGCCTAGAACCGCTCAGTCACAGCGGCCGGCTTAAGATTGTCAGCTGGCGACTGTACGCAGTTGCTAACAAGGCAAACTCCCTCTCGGACACCTCTTCAGATTTCGTGGTAAAGGGCCCAGTGGACATCCGTCAAAAACTGAACACAGATCGAGCATGAAAACAGGAAGAACGTGTACTGAACTATGAAAAAAAGGCAAAATAGAAATAGTGAACGGTTCAAGCACAAGAAGTGCAACACAGAACAGTATGGAAAAGCTACGGCGTCATGGTTGTAAACGGTGTTGGACTACAAAGCAGACGAGCCGTGTTCAAAGCTCCCTTCAGTTAATTATTATTGTTATTTTTTTCGTTGTTCGCTGTATACAAATTTGTGTCTGTGACTGTGTCGTGGTGTAACGTCCGTGAGCAACAGCGAGGTGTAAGGAAGGGACGTATAATGGAAGTTGAGTCTGTACAATTACTCTATTAGCGGTGGAAAGGAAACTGTTTTGGAATGGGAACCGCAAACGTTTGATGACGATGCGACAAGTCAACCGAATCCTCCACCGTAAAACACGTCTAGTATTTGATACACGGCATTAGCGGGAGTACATGTGTCATACGATAGAAATCTCTTACCAACGCACCTTCTACGCCTTTTTCGTATGAATGCGAATGTAATCACTCTCAAAAAAATGGTGAAAACCTGCAACAAATGAACCTAACAGTTTCACAATCAGACAGTTTATCTGTGGTCTGTTAAAACATATGCTATTAACGTTTTGAAGTTGCATTCCGTTTTGGAAGTTTTAACTCTTGAATTCCTTTGTTGTAACGTGGCTCTCGCCCGTTTATTAGTTGTTTCATTTCTGTCAGACGTCTATGTGGGATCTCTCCTGCTCTAACTATTTATCACATTTACTTGTGACACTAACGTATTCTTACCACATGACTCTTGTTTTATAATCAGTGTATAGTATTACAACTGACAAGACTACAGATAGAGAACAAATATTTCAGTGACCGGACGGACAGTTTATAAGTGGTACGAGGGAGTTTTGAACCAAGATCGTCCGGTTTTCAGTCCAACATGGAAACCACTTTTTCTTTGTTAGGAGTCTCATTCTGTTCGTTATCGTTCGTTGCAGTTGTTCGGGGCGGACGTCCCATGATATCTGTTCAAGTTCAGCGTTGATCCTTCTGCTCAGTTTCATTTTATTACCGAGGGCAGCTAATCCTCTGACCGAACACATTGAACTACCGTGCCGACTCTTCTACGTTACACTGCGTTGCACTTCATGTACACTACTGGCCATTAAAATTGCTACACCAAGAATTCAGATGATAAACGGGTATTCATTGGACAAATATATTATACAAGAACTGACATGTGATAACATTTTCACGCAATTTGGCTGCACAGATCCTGAGAAATCAGTACACAGAACAACCACATCTGGCCGTAATAAACGCTTTGATACACCTGGGCATTGAGTCAAAGAGAGCTCGGATGGCGTGTAGAGGTACTGCTGTAGAGGTACTGCTGCCCATGCACCTTCAACACGATACCACAGTTCACCAGGACTGGCGCATTGTGACGTGCCAGTTGCTCGACCACATTAACCAGACGTTTTCAATTGGTGAGAGATCTGGAGAATGTGCTGTTCAGGGCAGCAGTCGAACATTTTCTGTATCCAGAAAGGCCCGTACAGGACCTGCAACATGCGGTTGTGCATTATCCTGCTGAAGTGTAAGGTATCGCTGGGATCGAATGAAGGGTAGAGCCACGGGTCGTAACAGATCTGAAATGTAGCGTCCACTGTTCAAAGTGCCGTCAATGCGAACAAGAGGCGACCGAGACGTGTAACCAATGGCACCCCATGCCATCACGCCGGGTGATACGCCAGTATGGCGATGACGAATACACGCTGCCAATGTGCGTTCATTGCGATGTCGCCAAACACGGATGCGACCATCATGATGCTACAAACAGAACCTGGATTCATCCTAAAAAATGAAGTTTTGCCATTCGTGCACCTAGGCTCGTCGTTGAGTACACCATCACAGGCGCTCCTGTCTGTGATGCAACGTCAAGGGCAACCGCAGCCCTGATCTCCGAACCGATAGTCCATGCTGCTTCAAATGTCGTCGAACTGTTCGTGCAGATGGTTCTTGTCTTGGAAACGTACCTATCTGTTGACTCATGGGTCGAGACGTGGCTGCACGATCCGTTACAGCCATGCGGATAAGCTGCCTGTCATCTCGACTGATAGTGATATGAGGCCATTGAGATATAGCACGGCGTTCCGTATTATCCTCCTGAACCCAACGATTCCATATTCTGCTAACAGTCATTGGATATCGACCAACGCGAGCAGCAATGTTGCGATACGATAAACCGCAATCGCGATAGGCTACAATCCGACCTTTATGAAAGTCGGAAACGTGATGATACGCATTTATCCTCCTTACACGAGGCATCACAACAACGTTTCACCAGGCAACGCCGGTCAGGTGCTGTGTGTGTATGAGAATTTGGATGGAAACTTTCCTCGCGGCAGCACGTTGTAGGTGTCGCCACCGGCGCCAACCTTGTGTGAATGCCTTGAAAAGCCAATAATTTGCATACCACAGCATCTTGTTCCTGCCGGTTAAATTTCGAGTCTGCAGCACGTCATCTTCGTGGTGTAGCAATTTTAATGGCCAGTAGTGTACTTGCACGGTTCACTGTTTCTATTTTTCTTTTATTTCACAGTTCAGTACAGCTGCTTCCTGTTTTCGTGCTTTATCTGTACTCAGTTTTGGACTGGCTGTCCACTGGGCCATCTTACTTCTATGCGATGGGGAGTCCACCTTGTAAGGTGCGCTACTAAATGATTTAAACGATAAGGAATGACAGTAGACGCTACTCCTCATGACAAACGGTAAGAAGCACAATGAGGTACGTTATAAATACTACAATGAAAACAATGACGACTAGACGCAAACATCCGTAATTTGGTGATGAGTTGGATGGTTGGTTTGGGGAAGGAGACCAGACAGCGTGGTCATCGGTCTCATCGGATTAGGGAAGGAAGTCGGCCGTGCCCTTTCAGAAGAACCATCCCGGCATTTGCCTGGAGTGATTTAGGGAAATCACGGAAAACCTAAATCAGGATGGCCGGACACGGGATTGAACCGTCGTCCTCCCGAATGCGAGTCCAGTGTCATTGGTGATGAGTAATTAACGCCTCTTTACCCAGGTGGCACAAACGCCAGGCCGAAAGACGATGACCAAGTGGCTGCACTCACCCGCGCTCGCTGGCTGCCAGAGCGACGCCAGCTCTGCGGGCGCCTCAGGCGGCGTCGCGTTGTCGCTGCAGCTCACGTCCCACGGCGGCGCGCCGTGTGTGCTGTGCTGCGTGGGCGACTGGCAGCCGCCTCGCTCATTTGGGGCCGCAAACAGAGAGCGGGCGAGCAGCGGCCACAGCCAGCCGGGATGCCGCCGTCTTCGTCACAGCGAGCCCGTGTCACTGTGCAGGTGTTCGGCCACCCACATCGTATTTACCTGCTCTGGAAAAACGAAAACGTATTGCGACACACTACATTTCTGTTGAGTTGTTGAGAGGGCGACCCCTGCAATTGATTGTTTCGTAAAACTGATTATGTCAAAAATTATTTGATTAACCGATACAGTCAAAATGGTTCAAATGGCTCTGAGCACTATGGGACTTAACATCTGAGGTCATCAGTCCCGTAGAACTTAGAACTACTTAAACCTAACTAACTTAAGGACATCACAAACATCCATGCCCGAGGCAGGATTCAAACCTGCGACCGTAGCAGTCGCGCGGTTCCGGACTGAAGCGCCTAGAACCGCTCGGCCACCGCGGCCGGCAACCGATACAGTCACTCATTTGCAACAAAATTATCGCGCTGGCAGTAGCGATGACGGTAATGACTCAAGCAACAGGTTTTATGTTATATTGTTTACCTTTTCAACACCAGTTTAACCGTAGTGTTAAAACTGCTCAAAATAACCGCTACTGAAATAACCGATTTTTCTGTTTTTTGTTTCTATTATTTTACCTCTACTATGATTTTACCTCTACTACTTTTATATGATTACTCTCCAATTCACACTTAAGTGCTTGCCAGTGGGTACACCGAGCCACCTTATTTTACTATGATGATCATTCCTCCCTATGTAGGTGGGTGCCAACAAAATCTTTCACATCCTGAGCAGAAATATAGTGATTGAAATTACATGAGAAGATCCTGCCTCAACGAGAAACGTCTTTTCGTCAATGACTGTCGCCCCAATTCACATATCACATCGGTGGAGCTCTTTATCCTATTTCGCGATAACGCAAAACGAGCTGTCTTTCTTTGAATTTTGAATCGATGTCCTCTGTCGATCCTATTCGATGTGAACCCTACACCCCAAAGCAGTACTCCATAAGAGTAACAGTGATCGTATGAGACCCAACTCGCTTTATTTGTTCATGAGACCCAGAAAATATCAGATACAGGTTCCCAGGTAGATGTCATTTTCCTTGACTTCCGGAAGGCGTTCGATACAGTTCCACACTGTCGCCCACGGAATCTCAGACCAGCTGTGTGGCTGGATTGAAGAGTTTTTAGCAAACAGAACACAGCATGTTGTTCCCAATGGAGAGACGTCTACACACGTTAAAGTAACCTCTGGCGTGCCTCAGGGGAGTGTTATGGGACCATTGCTTTTGACAATATATATAAATGACCTAGTAGATAGTGTCGGAAGTTCCATGCGGCTTTTCGCGGATGTTGCTGCAGTATACAGAGAAGTCGCAGCATTCGAAAATTGCAGCGAAATGCAGGAAGATCTGCTGCGGATAGGCACTTGGTGCAGGGAGTGGCAACTGACCCTTAACTTGGATCCTTTATTGTATGATTATATGATAGCAGAACAAACATTGGTAGCAGTTACTTCTGTAAAATATCTGAGTGTATGTGTACGGAACGATTTGAAGTGGAATGATTATATAAAATTAATTGTTGGTAAAGCGGGTGCCAGGTTGAAATTCATTGGGAGAGTCCTTAGAAAATGTAGTCCATCAACAAAGGAGGTGGCTTACAAAACACTCGTTCGACCTATACTTGAATATAGCTCATCATTGTGGGATCCGTACCAGATCGGGTTGACGGAGGAGATAGAGACGATCCAAAGAAGAGCGGCGCGTTTCGTCACAGGGTTATTTGGTAAGTGTGATAGCGTTACGGAGATGTTTAGCAAACTAAAGTGGCAGACTCTGAAAGAGAGGCGCTCTGCATCGCAGTGTAGCTTGCTCGCCAGGTTTCGAGAGGGTGCGTTTCTGTATGAGGTATCGAATGTATTGCTTCCGCCTACTTATACCTCCCGAGGAGATCACGAATGTAAAATTAGAGAGATTCGAGCGTGCACGGAGGCTTTCCGGCAGTCGTTCTTCCCGCGACCCATACGCGAAAGGAAAGGGAAAGGGAGGTAATGACAGTGGCACGTAAAGTGCCCTCCACCACACACCGTTGGGTGGCTTGCGGAGTATAAATGTAGATGTAGAAGAGCGTAACGTAGGCAGTTTATTTAGTAGAGCTGTTACATTTTCTCAGTGTCCCGCTAATCAATCGTAGTCTTCGGTCTCCTTCGCCCACAACGTTATCTGTATGATCGTTCCAATTGTAATCCCTAAGTATTTAGTTGCATTTACAGACTTAAGATTTGTATGATTTGTCATGTAATCGAAATTTAGCAGATTACTTTTGGTACTCATGTAATGACTTCATACTTTTCGTTATTTGGAGTCAACTGCCTCTTTTCGCACCATGCATTTATGTAATTTGTTTTAATTATCTGATGACTTTAGAAGACGGTAAATGACAGTGTCACCTGCAACTAACACAATCTACGAAGGCTACTCAGTTTGACTCCTAAACTGAACTGTTATAATAACATAAAATAGTAAAAAATGGCTCTGAGCACTATGGGACTTAACATCTGTGGTCATCAGTCCTCTAGAACTTAGAACTACTTAAACCTAACTAACCTAAGGACACCACACACATCCATGCCCGAGGCAGGATTCGAACCTGCGACCGTAGCGGTGAAGCGGTTCCAGACTGAAACGACTAGAACCGCACGGCCATACCGGCCGGCAAAATAGTACATAATATGAGAGAATAATGTACAGCATGTAAACAACAATTATTACGATTTATCACAGTGGTGTAGAAGAAGTCGAGACGGACAGTTTGATAAAGGACACTTGTGATCTATCGAGTAGAGAAAATACCAAAATCTGGCTTATGAAAACCGCGTAAGCCACAGCTCATGAGCGTCCCGCTAGATTTTCAGTATTTCCTCGCGCAAACAGTCATAGAAAGAAAAATTAGTAGAACGCTTTTCAGAGAAAAATTTAATATTGTTCATTTTTGTGCTGGGGTACGTTCCCGCTAGAGGTTAAGTTTCCGCGTTTTTCAAGAGAAACCTTCAAACGTGACATTCAAACACACCTCCACCCCAAACACTCACTGGGGTACGTTCCCGCTAGAGGTTAAGTTTCCGCGTTTTTCAAGAGAAACCTTCAAACGTGACATTCAAACACACCTCCACCCCAAACACTCACCTCTCACTGGTCAGCATTTTTAGTATGTTTTTCATGGCTCTCGGCTCTCCCTCCTGCACCTGTATGAAATTTCCGACTGCACGAATTATTTTCCGTTTTATACTTTTATGGTGTTCACTAACTGGGCTATAACATACCTGACTTAACCTGCCATTTCGTTAATATTAGCTATTTAAACTTCCTCATGATATCAATGAAAGAAAAAAGACTTTTCTAAAACTTATGCAAATACTAATTACGTTTACAATTCGATCTGAACTTAATACTTAAAAAATATTGTAGTGTTGTAATAAGGCGGCCAGAAAAACAAAACGACTTAATTATTAATTTTATGCTATTAAAACTCACAAAATCGTCGAATAATATTTACAAGAACCCCAGTTTTACGATTAATAAGTGCATGACTAAGCTGGTTATGTAATAATAGTCCACACAATGAATACCAAAACAGTTCGAATACGGGAAATAATTTGTGTAGTTGAATACACAATGTATAGTGGTATTAGGGAGCACCAAGAACAGTATACTGAAAATCCTGACCTATAAAGAGTGAGTGTGGGGGTGCATTTGAAGGAGATTTCTGAACTTTTTTCTTGTATAACAGTACAAAAGTAAACTACATTAAATTCCCTACAGAGAAGGTCATACTCATTTTTATCTAGGGCAAACAGTTTGTGAGCGAAGAGGGAGAGAATATCGAAAATCTCGCGCGATTTTTATGAGCTGTAGCTTAGGTAGTTTTTATAAGCCAAATTGTGGTGGTTTCCCTAGCTGATGAACCAAAAGCGTCCAGTGTGAAATTGTTCGTCATGACGTCTTCTATACCACTGTGATATGTTCTACAGCATTGACATGGGAAAGACAGTAAGTTAAAAACAGTTTTCAGATTTTTTTTTTTTGAGAAGGTAGCAAGAAAATGGCTCTGAGCACTATGGGAGTAACAGCTATGGTCATCAGTCCCCTAGAACTTAGAACTACTTAAACCTTACTAACCTAAGGACATCACACAACACCCAGTCATCACGAGGCAGAGAAAGAAGGTAGTAAGACATATAGCCGGTGGCACAGAAGTAGTAGAATGTCAAAGTTGTGAACTTTTGCGTTCTTACAAACGACGCAAATGGGTGTTTGCAGAAACATCACGTGAGCTGGTATGGATGTAGGATTAAGTCAACAGGACACAGAGTTACCAGCTTTTACTCTATGACTAACCGTTGATTACTGTGTTACTACCGAGCGAGGTGGCGCAGTGGTTAGCACACTGGACTCGCATTCGCGAGGACGACGGTTCAATCCCGTCTCCAGCCATCCTGATTTAGGTTTTCCGTGATTTCCCTAAATCGTTTCAGGCAAATGCCGGGATGGTTCCTATGAAAGGGCACGGCCGATTTCCTTCCCCATCCTTCCCTAACCCGAGCTTGCGCTCCGTCCCTAATGACCTCGTTGTCGACGGGACGTTAAACAACACTAACCTAACCTAACTGTGTTACTGATTCTGTAGTAACGTTACTAGGAATTGTTGGTTCCTTAAAATTTCTCCGAAACTGTGCCATTCAAATTGGTAAATCATATTTTTCGTTTTCAATGAAATGTTGATCACATTCAGTGGTAACGCCTAGTTTTGTATTTCATTATAATCTAACCGATTTGTATATTTCCTTAGTGCAGGCTACTTGTAAACGCAATTATAACTGCTGTAGTTTTGGAATCATAATTGAATGTCAAGGTAATTTTGTTTTTCGCTTAATCAGTATAATACAGATAAAACTAAGATGGTTGCGTAATATAGACTATCCTGTTCTAAGCAGAAGACAAACATATGTCACATACTGTGCCTTCAAAAGGTGGCCACGTTCAAGTGTGTACGAAGATTTTCAAAGATATCTTGGGATCATCGCAAATGCATGTTTACCCTTCGATTGAAAAAAAGGAAAGGGGAGCATTGTTTTTCAGGTCAGACGGATAAGAAACCCCGATCCCACGCTTATAAAGTGAAATAGATGCTTATGGCATGACAGCATTGCTACTCGCGGAGGAAATGAGGTCGTCTCTTGTCTTGTAAAGATGTTCACCTGTGATATAACGTAAAAGACAATTCTGACAGTGTGATGTGACAACTGCGCCGGCCAGAATAAAAATCGGATGGTTTTAATGGCTTTAATCTACGCAGTGGTAAACAGTATGGTTGACAACGTCAACTTGAAATTTCCAGTGTCGGGGAATTCGTACATACCTTGTGTCAGAGGATTTAGGCATAACAGAGAAGAGAAAGAAGTTTTCACAACCAATGACTCCTGACCAAACAACTGATCTGATTAGAGAAGCAAAGGATGTACAACCATTCAGTATTGTAAACATGACGGAGAAACATTTCTATGATTTCGCCTCGGTATGCGATACTTTATTGGATACAGCACCAGTGAAGATCAGTTCTGCTTATTGGATCAGAATTGTGAGAGATAAGGTGCCCATCATGGAAATAAAAGATTAGTTCAATGAAATGGAACCATGGAGGGAGCGCAACATTTCGAAAGAGGGCAATTCTGTCAAGAACATCTCTGTAGTTCTTTCTCTACCACCAGCTGGACGAAGACCAATCATTAGTGACGCAAAAGGAAAGACCTCATGGCGATGCTGGTCGTCCTGGACATTAAATACAATGAGTTTTACCACGATCTTTGTACACCGTAATTATATTTCTTATACAAATATGACAGCTTGCTGTAAATACAATATTAAAGTTAATTTGGAGCTTCTGTAACTGTTTTGCATATACAGCTTCATATTTCATACTGTCAAATTCGTATTTTAGTTCTCCTTCCAAATTTGCTTTTTATGGCTTACACCCTTCCCCGCGTCAATGCGTCGCCGTTTACATCTTGTATGATATCGAAATATGTTAACAGCAAATGAATAATCAGAAACCCACCAAGGGATTTGCTTTATATGTAATACCCTTTAAGTGGATATTCAATTAAGACATGTATTCTGCAATGGTGGGATTGACCCACGGTCTGTAATTTACGGGAAAATAGCAATTTAAAGCTGGTCGTCGCATGTTATTCGTGGTGCTCCTATCCTTTTACATCTGCATTTGCATCTACGTCTATACTCTGCAAACTACTGCGAAGTGCATGGCAGAGAATACGTCCTATTGTAACAGTTATTAGGGCTTTTTCCCGTTCCACTCACATATGGAGCGCAGGATGGATGATTGTTTAAATGCCCTGTGTGTGCTGTAATTAATCTAACTTGATCTCACCGTTCCTATGGGAGCGATCGGTAGGGGGTTTTAGTGTATTCCTAGAATCATCATTTAAAGCCGGTTCTCGAAACTTAGTAAGGAGGCTTTCTGGAAACATCCCCTAGGCTGTGGCTAAGTCATGTCTCAGCAATATCCTTTCTTCCAGGAGTGCTAGCTCTGCAAAGTTCGCAGAAGAGCTTATGTGAAGTTTGAGATGTAGGAGACAAATTGAAGCTGTGAGGACGGGTCGTGAGTCGTGCTTGTCGTGCTTGGGTAGCTTAGTTGGTAGAGCACTTTCCAGAGAAAGGCAAAAGTCCCGAATTCGAGCCTCGGTCCGGCACACAGTTTTAATCTGTCAGGAAGTTTCATATCAGCGCGCACTCCGCTGCAGAGTGAAAATCTCATTCTTTCTATGGATAGTTTATATTTATCTTCAAGAGTGTGCCAGTTCAGTTTCTCCAGCATTTCTGTGACACTCTACCGCGGGTCGAACAAATCTGTGACCATTCATGCTGCCCCTCTCTGTATACGTTCCATATCCTCTGCTGATCCTATTTGGTTTGGGTCCCGTGCAGTTCAACATTATTCTAGAATGGGGCGCAATAGCGGTTTGCAAGTAATCTCCTTTACAAACTGTTTGCATTTCATCAGTAATTCACCAAAAAAGGAAAGTCTACCACCTGCTTTAAACACGACTCAGTCCTTTCTTATTCCTACAACGTGTTACACCCAGATATTTGTATGTTCCGGCCAATATTAGCTTTAACTCCTTGGTATTAGATTTATAGGATACTACGTTTTTCGTTTTGTGAAGTTCAAAATTTAAAGCAAGTTACAAATAATTTCACCACTTTTAAATCTTATCAAGATGTGACTGAATATTTATGTATTTCATTCAGGCAGTATTAAACCGTAGATAACTCCTTAATCTGCAAAAAGTCGGAAGTTACTATTAAAATTGTCGGCAAGATTATTAATATACAACGTGAACAGCAAGGGTCCCAACACACTTTCCTGGGACGTATCCTAAGGTACTTCTTCATCTGACTGACTATCCAAGATAAGATGCTGCATCTTTCCTACAAGAAAATGCTCAGTCCAGTCACGAATTTCGCTTGATAGCTCATATCCCTCTAACCATGATCCATGGACCCCGCCGCTGGTGAGAAAGCTTGCGTGCCTCAGCGATACAGATAGTCGTACCATAGGTGCAACCACAATGGAAAGGTATCTGTTGAGAGACCAGACAAACGTGTGATTCCTGAAGAGGGGCAGCAACCTTTTCAGTAGTTGCAAGGGCAACAGTCTGAATGGTTGACTTACTTGATATTGTAACATAAACCAAAACGGCCTTGCTGTGCTGGTACTGCGGACGGCTGAAACCAAGGGCAAACTACAGCCGTAATTTTTCCCGAGGGCTTGCAGCTTTACTGTCTGGTTAAATGATGATGACGTCCCCTTGAATAAAATATTTCGAAGGTAAAATAGTCCCCCATTAAGATCTCCGGGCGGGGATTACTCAGGAGGACGTCGTTATCCGGAGAAATAAAACTGGCGTTCTACAGACTGGAGGGTGGAATGTCAGTTCTCTTAATCACGTAGGTAGGTTAGAAAATTTAAGAACGGAAATGGATAGGTTAAAGTTAGATATAGTGGGAGTTAGTGAAGTTCGGAGGCAGGAGGAACAAGACTTCTGGTCAGATGACTACAGGATTATAAATAAAAAATCGTATAGAGGTAGTGCAGGATTAGTTTTAATAATGAATGAAAAAATTGGATCGCGAATAAGCAACTACTAACAGCATAGTGAACGCATTGTTCTACCCAAGATAGACACGAAGCCCACGTCTACCACAGTTGTGCATGTTTATACGCCAACTAGCTCCGCAGATGACGAAGAGATTGAAGGAATGTAGGCTGTGAAAGGAAATTATTCAAATAGTGAAGGGAGACGAAAATTTAATAGTCATGGGGGACCGGAATTCGATAGCAGTAAAAAGAAGAGTTGGACAAGTAGTAGGTGAATATGGAATGTGGGTACGGAATGAAAGAGGAAGCCGCTTGGTAGAATTTTGCACAGAGCACAACTTAATCATAGCTAACAATTCGTTTGAGAATCATGAAATAAAGTTTTATACATAGAAGAGGTCTGGAGACACTGGAAGGTTTCAGATAGATTATGTAATGGTAAGACAGAGATTTAGGAACCAGGTTTTAAATTGTAAGACATTTAAAGGGGCAGATATGGGCTCTGAACACAGTCTATTTGTTATGAGATGTAGATAAACACTGAAGAAACTGCAAAAAGTTGGGAATTTTAGGTGATGGGACCTGGATAAACTGAATAAACCAGAGTTTGTAGAGAGTTCCAGCGAGAACATGAGGGAACGATTGGCAAGAACGGGGAAAAGAAATACAGTAGAAGAAGAATGGGTAGCTTTGAGGGATGAAATAGTGAAGGCAGCAGAGGATCAAGACGTTGGCAGAGGAAAAAGTAGGTAAAAAGACGAGGGCTAGTAGAAATCCTCGGGCAACAGAAGAGATTTTGAATGTAATCGATGAAAGGAGAAAATATAAAAATGTAGTGAATGAAGCAGGTAAAAACGAATACAAAAGTCTCAAAAATAGGAAGTGCAAAATGACTAAGCAAGGATGACTGGAGGGCAAATGTAAGGATGTAGACACATATATCACTAAGGGTAATATAGACACTGCTTACAGGATAATTAAAGAGATCTTTGAAGAAAAGACAAGCACTTGTATGAATAGCAAGATATCAGACAGATAACCATTTCTAAGCAAAGAAGGAAATGCAGAAAGGTGGAAGCAGTGTATAGAGGGTCTATGCAAGGGCGATGTACTTGATAGCAATGTTATGGAAACAGAAGAGACTTACAAGGGGAGGCCGCCAATTGTGAAATTCAGATTCGATTTATACTGCGCATAATAAAAACTCATGGCCAGAGGTGTAACGTGGCAAAGCACCAAGATGCACTTCTCAGCCGTTGTCGAGAAAATCGACAGTTAAAAGACACCGTTGCGGTGAAATACTCTCTACGATTGATAGTTTTCTCCAGCGTCGTGGCGCAGCGGTAATCGCTCGGGTTTTTAATCCAATAGTCGCCGTATCGAATCTCGCGAATGCAATTTTTTTTATAATTAGCTTTTTGTAATTCTAATATATATATATATAATATATATATATATATATATATATATATACTATTAATGAATTGCTTATGCATGTTGGTGAAGGCGGATCGGTCTCCAATTGTACCGCCTCCATTTTTCCGTTTGTTTAACAGGGTGTACCAAAGCTCTCCCGTCCGCACTGATTTTCGACGATGTTATAAGTTGCGCTAGGGACCGCATCTACCTTCGTTCGAAGTTAGCAGGCAACTACGCTAGTTATGCGGCGGCTCGTTTCGGGCCATTCAACGTCTGTTCTTCAAGTGTAACGAGCGAGTAACAGAGTTTATATTTCATACCTGCCACAGCAAATTTGTGTTCGTGGGGTCTCTATTCTAATTCGAACGTTTGACTTACGCTATACGTATTCGTTTCGGAACATCGTTTCTACGACTTCCGTTAACTATACGTGGTTAACATTATGAAGACAGTTAATAACATTTGTGAAATACAACTTTGTTTACGGAAAACATAATAATGTTCGAAGTCGCCAGTTTTTCCACGACAAACGACTTTCAACAACTTATTATATGCATAATTGTAGCAACTTATTGCCAGGAATTATATATATATTTGAATTACAAAAAACAAATACTAAAAAAAAGGTTGCATGGCGCGAGATTCGATCCGGCGACCTTCGGAATACGAACCCGAGCGCTTACCGCTGCACCACGACGCTGTAGAGAGTTATTAATAGTAGAGACTATTTCACCGCAACGGATTCTTTTAACTGTCGATTTTCTCGACAACGGCTGAGAAGTGCATCTCGGTGCTTTGCCACATTACACCTCTGGCCATGAGCTTTTATTATGCGCAGTATGAATCGAATCTGAATTTGACAATTGGCGGCCTCCCCTTGTTAGATAAGACGAAGTGAGAGATATGATACCGCACGAAGAATTTGACAAAGCATTGAACGACCTAAGTGGAAATAAGGCCCCTGGAGTAGACTACATTCCATTAGAACAACTGAAAGCCTTTGCGGAGCCAACCCTAAGAAAATTCTACTATCTGGTCAGCGATATGTATGTGGTAGGCGAAATTTCTTTAGACTTCTAGATGAATATAATAACTCCAGTATAAAAAGGAAGCAGGTGTTGACAGGTATCAAAATTACCGAACTATCAGTTTAATGAGTCGTGGTTGTAAAATACTAACACGAATTCTTTGTAGACGAGTTGAAAATCTAGTAGAAGCCAACCTTGGGGAAGACCGGTTTGGATTCCGTAGAAATGTTGGAACACGTGAGGCAATACTGACCCTACGACTTATCTTAGAAGATAGATTAAGGAATGCCAAACCTACTTTTCTGTCATTTGTAGACTTAGAGGAAGCTGTTGAAAATGTTGACTGAAATACTCTCTTTCAAATTCTGGGGGTGGCCGGGGTCAAATGAAGGGAGCGAAAGGTTATTTACAATTTGTATAGAAAGCAGATGTCAGTTATAAGAGTTGAGGGGGATGAAAGGGAAGCAACTGTTGGGAAGGGAGTGAGATAGGATTGTAGCTTATCCCCGACGTCATTCAGTCCGTAAATTCAGTAAGACGTAAAGGGAAAAATTGGGAGTAGGAATTAAAATCCATGGAGAAGAAATAAAAACTTTGAGGTCTGCCGGTGACATTGTAATTCTGTCAGAGACAGCAAAGGACCTGGAAGAGCAGTGGAACGGAATGGATAGTGTCTTGAAAGGAGGATATAAGATGAACATCAACAAAAGCAAAACTAAGGTAATAGAATGTAGGCGAATTAAATCAGGTGATGCTGAGGGAATTACTTTAGTAAAATTTAGAAATCTGTGGTAAAGTCTTGTGGGACCGGACTGATGAGGTCATCAAATTCAAATGTGTGTGAAATCTTATGGGACTTAACTACTACGATCATCAGTCCCTAAGCTTACACACTACTTAACCTAAATTATCCTAAGGACAAACACACACACCCATGCCCAAGGGAGGACTCGAACCTATGACGGGGAGGTGGGAGGGGGGAAGGGGGGGGGGTGGAACCGCGCAGACCGTGACAAGACGCCCCAGACCACGCGGCTACCCCGTTTCGGCTAGATTAGGAAATGAGACGCTTGAAGTAGTAGATGAGTTTTGCTATTTGGGGAGCAAAATAACTGACGATGGTCGAAGTAGAGAGGATATATAACATGTAGACTGGCAATGGCAAAGAAAGTGTTTCTGAAGAAGAGAAATTTGTTGTCATCGGGTATAAATTTACGTGTCAGGAAGTCTTTTCTGAAAGTATTTGCTTGGGGTGTAGCCATGCATGGAAGTGAAACATGGGCGATAAATAATAGAAGAAGAGAATAGAAGTCTTCGAAATGTGGCGCTACAAAAGAAAGCTGGAGACTAGGTGGGTAGATCACATAATTAATGAGGAGGAACTGAATAGAATTGGGGAGAGAAGAAATTTGTGGCACAACTTGACTAGAAGAAGGGATCGGTTGGTAGGACATATTCTAAGGCATCAAGGGATCACCAATTTAGTATCGGAGGGCAGCGTGGAGGGTAAAAATTGTAGAGGGAAACCAAGGGATGAATACACTAAACAGATTCAGAAGGATGTAGGTTGCAGTAGTTACTTGGGGATGAAGGATCTTGCACAGGATAGAGAAGCATGGAGATCTGCATCAAAGTAGTCTCTGGACTGAAGACCACAACAACAACAAACCCATATGGTAGCATTTTGTTATAATAAGGGTAGATGTGGTACCGAGTCAAATGCATCTATCTGATTGCTTTAATCCATAGCTTTCGGTATGTCATGTTGGAGAAGTGTGAGTTGGGTTTCGCATAATCGAGGTTTTCGGAATCCACGCTGGTAGGCATGGGGAGGGGGACATTTTTTTTAGATACAGCTCATTATGTTTGAGCTCACGATATGTACCAAGATCCTACAAGAAATCGATGTCAAAGATACTGGACGGTAATATTGTGGATCACTTCTACTACCCTTCTTGTATAAGGGCGTGACCTATGTTTTTTTTCAGCTTCTGGACACTTTTTTTGTTCGAAGGCTGTACAGTAGATTAAAGTTAAAAGATGTGCTACCAGCCGCAGAGTCAGTTTCAAATTTTATAGGGATTCCGTCGGGCCCTGCAGCTTCTTTAAATTCTAACAGTTCATTTGTTTCTCAATACCACTGACACTAACACGTATTTGAGTCCTCTTTTCAGTGGAATTGCTGCAGTACTCATGGATTACCCTTTGTAAATGAAACTTTGAAAACGGAGTTAAGCATTTCATCTTTTGCTTTGATACCCTCGTTTTCAGTCCCTCTCTCATTCGTGAGACACTGGAAACAAAGTTTGGTGTCAATCATAGCCTTTACATACGACCGCAACTTCTTTGGGTTTTGTGGAAGATCATTTGACAACATTCAGCTATGATAGTCACTGAAGGCTTCGTGCATTGCCCTCTTGACAGCCAAATATTAGTGATTCAGCATCTGCCTGCCTATTTCTCTTATCTTGTTCTATGCTAGGATTTCTGGACACAGCTTTTACTTGGTACCCGGCTTTAATTCTTAGGTAGTAGACGTCGTGTTATTCCTTTTTAAGACCTTGCACCTTTTGTAGTATTTACTGAACACTAAGCTCCTCTTTTACTTTACTGTTGATGAAGATGATGATATTTGGTCTGTGGTGCACCCAACTGCGTGTTTATCAGAGCATGTAGACACTCCCAATCTTTTCATAGTCTGATCTGGACACTTTCCGAATGATGATGAAAAGGTGGGACAACACAAAAATAAAGTTTCAGGGCTGGGAAAATCCTCGACCCCGTGATCCAGATGAAGCATCGCTAGCCACTAGGCAACGAGCTGAGGACTATTTTACTCTTCCTCTTTTACAATCTGCATGCTGCCGACGATCTTAGAAGAATCATTTCTGCCGTTTCAATTCTTTGCAATTGTTTGGCCGTTAAAGTAAATACTTTGCAGCCATAAAACAGAAAATGTACAGTCACAGTGTTACAGAATGTAAGTACCATCTCTTTCCCGGTTTTATTCATAAACGTTCTCGTAGTAGTACCTAAAATGTGTAAGTACCTTTGTACATTCAAATATGCTATGCTAGATTACAATCTTAGGTCTAAGATGGTATTTTACACAAAAAGCCCTATTTAAGTTTTCCTTGTGAATGTGATTAAATTATATTGTCTTGCCATTACATTTAATGATCGTACAGCTTCTTGTAGGTTGTCTTCTTTGTCCACCAATATGACCTGGTGACCTACAAAATGACTGAGTTAAATACTGACAATCTTGGTGAGTAGGAACCTTCCTTTCCTGTTTTCATTTATTGACAATGTGATTTGCATATACTCTACCGGAAAGACGACGTCGATTTAGATCCGATGACGGCATATGCCACCTGGGGAATAGTAAGTGTGCTGATAATTGTTTGCCGGCCGGTGTGGCCAAGCGGTTCTAGGCGCTTCAGTCTGGAACCGCACGACCGCTACGGTCGCAGGTTCGAATCCTGCCTCGGGCATGGATGTGTGTGATGTCCTTAGGTTAGTTAGGTTTTAAGTAGTTCTAAGTTCTAGGGGACTGATGACCTCAGATGTTAAGTCCCACAGTGCTCAGAGCCATTTGAACCATTTGATAATTGTTTCAATGTCGTCCGCCAACAGATAGCGTAGTGGCATAGCACCATCTTTATCTACCCTTTAATGGGGAATGCTCACAGCCAGAAGGCTCAGTATACCGCAAACGAATGAAACAAACAGGAAACCATGCCATGGAGAAGCAATCGTGCTACCTACAGTCAACTGGGCGAGTTCAAAAGGTGTCAAATTGTTACCCTCTGAATGATGAGATGGTCCTTTCGGATAACTGTCAAAGTTGATCGTGCTGCGTCAGTTGTGATTCCGTGAACATTCTCACACACGTAGATGAGGTTTCGGACGTCCACGCAGCGCATACTGATGCCGTCAGGGGATCGCTTGGAAGATGGAATGGGGCGCCGTGGTCTTCAGCTCCCTCCGCGCAAGTGATGGTCGTTTTGGCATACAAAGTAGAGCTGGTGAGCGCTGTCTCGCAGCGTGCATTCATCCAAGGCACATGCGTCCCACACCAGGCTTTATGGTCTGAGGTATGATAAGCTACAAATCTCGTTCATCTTTGGTGTTTCTGGAGAGAATGCTAACCAGCGCCTGGTATCGGCAGAATGTTGTTAGACCCGTTCTACTTTCATTCTTGCAACGAAAGGTGTCTTGTTCGAACAACACACTGCCCGTGGAACTCAACGTGCTCTGACGTGCAGCACCTTCCCTGGTCAGCACTACCACCAGATTAATCTCCAATCGAACACGTGTGCGATACGATGGGGCCAGAAGTGACTTGTGCTACTCGTTTAACAACAACTCTCATAGAACTACGTGAACAGGTCGAGCAGGCGTGGAGTTACGTATCCCATAATAGTAATTCCCATCTGTACCATAGACTGGATGCCAGAGTCAGCGCCTGCATTGCCGCCTGTTCACGTGGTTCTATGAGAGTTGTTGTTAAACGAGTAGCACAAGTCACTTCTGGCCCCATCGTATCGCACACGTGTTCGATTGGAGATTAATCTGGTGGTAGTGCTGACCAGGGAAGGTGCTGCACGTCAGAGCACGTTGAGTTCCACGGGCAGTGTGTTGTTCGAACAAGACACCTTTCGTTGCAAGAATGAAAGTAGAACGGGTCTAACAACAATCTGCCGATGGGTGTTTCAGAGTGGGTCGATACCTGGTACCTCAGAACAGCTTGTGGTATTGATCTGTAGATATAAAAATTTGATGTAATCCATACGCACTGTTGCAACAATAAATCTTGAGTGAATTTGAAATCTCTAAAATGATGTACTAATTTTTTCTGGCAGTGTGCTTCTTCTCACTCCTATATTTATTATCGAGCAGACTCTTGATGTTATCAGCATATAAATTTGATTTGACCTTGTTAAATACCGAAGACTGGCAGAACCTCCTAAAATTTCCTATAATTGAGTTGTCCCCATCTGATCAAAGGACTTTTCATAATCCAGAAAAGCTAAATACGTTGGATGATTTAATTCGCTGTGATTTTCTATTATCTCGTGTTCTGAGAAAGCTCTATCGATACATGTTCTTTCCTTTCTAAAACCATTTTTTTCTTGTATCAGGAAAGTCTCTGTTAAAGCACTGACTCATTTGGAAGTTTTTTGGTATATACACACACCAAAAAAAGTCTTGCATCACCCCGGTTTCCAGAACTACTGAAGATAGACGTTGACTGTGGATATTGTATCACAGACACAGTCCCTTTGACTCTTCAGAGATGTCACTAAGCCCGCCCAAAGATGTAAAGAACCATGCATGAGCAGCAGCTATTAGACAGAGGGGGTGTGACAGCCGATCGGTTCCAGTCATTCCACCAGGAAGGAGGTACACGGCTCGTGTTGTCTGTAGTTCAACCATGCCTAGACGGTCAATAACGCGGTTCGATCGCGTACGCATTGTTACTTTGTGCCAGGAAGGGCTCTCAACAAGAGAAGTGTCCAGGCGTCTCGGAGTGAACCAAGTGATATTCTTCGGACCTGAAGGAGATACAGAGAGACAGGAACTGTCGATGTCATGCCTTGCTCAGACCGCTCAAGGGCTACTACTGCAGTCGATGGCGAGGTCAATCTTTGCAATCACGACACCATGAAGTGCAGAACATATGGGCCCAACAACATGCCGAATGGACCGCTCAGGTTTGGCATCACGTTGTCTTCACCGATGAGTGTCGCATATGCCTTCAACCAGACAATCGTCGGAGATGTGTTTGGAGGCAAGCCGGGCAGGCTGAATGCCTTAGACACACTATCCAGCGAGTGAAGCAAGGTGGAGGTTTCCTGCTGTTTTGGGGTGGCATTACATGGGGCCGACGTACGCCGCTGGTGGTCATGGAACGCGCCGTAGCGGCTGTACATTATGTGAATGCCATCCTCCGACTGATAGTACAACCATATCGGCAGCTTATTGGCGAGGCATTCGTCTTCACGGACACCAATTCCTCGGATAGATTGAAAAGGGCTGTTTATGGACGGCGTGACCCACCAGCCACTCCGAGGTGTCTACGCCGAATCACCGTAGAGGAGTGGGACAATCTGGACCAACAGTGCCTTGATGAACTTGTGGGTATTATGCCACGACGAATACAGGCACCCTTCAATGCAAGAGGACGTTCTACTGGTTATTAGAGGTACCGGTATGTAAGCAGTCTGGACCACCACCTCTGAAGGTCTCGCTGTATGGTGGTACAACATGCAATGTTTGGTTTTCATGAGCAATAAAATGGGTGAAAATGATGTTTATGTTGATCTGTATTCCAATTTTCTGTACATGTTCCGGAACTCTCGGAACCGGCGTGATGCAAAACTTTTTTTGATATATTTATCTCATACCTACAGCTTAGTAGGCTTATAGTACTATAGTTATGGCAGTAATTCGGTATTCTGTTTTGTAAGTTGGTTAGAATCCTGAGTCCTGCCAATATTCTGGAATATAGCCATTCATCGGGTATAGATTTTTAAAATTTAAAAAGATAATTTTAAGATTATCATAGACATATTTAATAAGCTCCGAATTTATTTTCTCCTGGACACTATTGCATCTTCCAGTACTTACAAGGAGATTGGATCTACATTCACATCTGGCTGAACTGTTAAAGTATTTCCTTCTCTCCCTGTCCATACGTTCTGAAAGTAGTCTAGCCATGTTTGATGCGGAGATATTATTCCACTGTAGGGTATCTTTCACCTCTTTATTGAGAGCTTCATTGAGCCTATTTATTGAAAGTTTTATTTTTTTCCCAGAAGTATTATTTTATAACTTTCCCACCTCTACCCCTTTACTCATTCCGTTTCTATTGAAACGAATGGTGTTTGTCTTTTATATTCAGTGTACCTTTCTTGCCTTCAGATATTTTAAATAAGCATTTTTCTTTCTTCCAATCATCTTTGTTACATCTTCATTCCAGATAGGAAGCCTTTTCTTGTTCATATAGTTCTTCTCCTTCCTATAGCACCTTCAGTTGATTTTATTTTTATATTACTAATTTCTCTCCGTTATTCATTTATGTTCAGGTTTATTTTTTGAATCTTTTTATATTACATTCATTTTCTGTTATGGTAAGACCTCAGTTTTCTTTATTGTATTCTAGCGTCTCTCTTTTTTGACATAATATGAGTACCTTGTCTTTTAATTTTTAAACACATTTTTTATAGCTCTGGGGATGGCTGACACCAGCTAAAACCACTGGTATAATTAGACATAAATATGACTGTGCCAGATAATTAAATTATTAAAAAGATTATAATTCCACTGTAGTAGTCGTCCCCCCTACCCAAAAATTTTCAGTATGACAATCTGAATAATCTGAGGAATATGAAAGAGGAGTGTGCACAAAATATCTTGGCACATACATGCACAGATGGCGGGGTAGGCGGAGGGGACAGCGATAGAGATGGGGGCTCCATTGTGATTAGTCATAGTGATTAGGGAAGCTGAAGTTTGTCGGATGAGACCTTTGCACAAACGCACATCTAGCATAATTTATACGCTACACCTAGTGAAGCTACGATCGCTTGTGTTGATATGTTCTGTTAATGTGTTCAATAACTGGAAATCATATACTTCCAAAGTCGATAGTTTATATAGAATATCCAAAAAAAACAGACATATAAACAAAAGACCAACCATAACAAAACAATTCTCACCACCTGATTCTCACCACCTGCTACCAGGAGGATATCTCGTAATGCAAAATAGTACCAGAACAGGGAACGTCGCTTAGCATGATGCTAACAATGTGGCACATCTCACTGGAAATTGTGCCGCCTCCTGACAACCTCTTTGTCAATATTATGTAATTTTATAGTTTTGGATCTTACGTGACTTTCTGAACTATTGAAGCCTTGGGAAGTAGTTGTAATTGTTTTCCTCTTCCTTCTATATTGTGTTTGTTGTTCGATTACGATAGTGGCTGTTCCTGCAACCCTCTCCAGCAAATTTTTTAATGGGACTTTTGTTTTTCCCAACTTTTGGTATTCCCAACTTTTGGTTTTTCCCAACTTTTGGTTTTTTCACAACTTTTGGTTTTTTTCTCAACTTTTGCTTTTTCCCAAAATCAATTTAAAGGCATTACATATAATCACATGTGCCTAGTTAAGAAGATTCTCCCTGCAGCTACAATTTTTGATAATTGGATTCTCTTCGGAATATGTTGGCGTAATAGATCCATACTTGGCAGTTATATACAGCTGCTTGCTCGACGATAGATCCGTATCTACGGGCTGAAAAGTTGCACAGGTCACACCAACTCTCAAGAAAGGAAGCGGAAGTAATCTGACGAATTACAGATTCCTATCACTGATGTTGATTTGCACCAGGATTTTAGAACATGTACTCTGTTCCAACATTGAGAATTACCTCGAAGAAAACGAAGTGCTGACACACGGTCAACATGGATTCGGGAAATGCCGTTCTTGTCAAACATAAGGAGCTCTTTATCCTCACAAAGTAATGAGTGCTATCGACAGGGGATGTCAAACTGATTCCTTGTTTTCAAATTTCCTAAAGTTTTTTGACACCATTCCTCACAAGCGAATTCTAATCGAACTGCGTGCCTATGGAGTTTCGTCTCAGTTTTGCGACTGTACTCCCCATTTCCTGTCGTAATGATCGCAGTTCGTAGTTGACGGAAAGTCATCGAGTAAAACATAAGTGATGTGTGGAGTTCTTCAAGGAAGGGTTATAGGCCCTCTGTTGCGATTTAGAATACAATCTGAACAGCTATTCTCTATTATTTACGGATTATGTTGTCATTTGCCACGAAGTAAAGTAATCAAAAGATGAAATACAATTGCAAAATAATTTATACAATATACCTATATTGTATGAAAAGCGGCAATTGACCATAAATAATGAAAAGTGTGAGGTCGTCCACATGAGTAGTGAAAGAAATCTGCGAAACTTCGGTTGCACCATAAATCATACAAATCTAAAGACTGCAATTCAACTAAACACCTAGGAATTACAGTTATGAACGATTTAAATTGGAACTATTACACAGGTAATGTTATGTGGGAAGCAAACCAAAGACTTCATTTTATTGGCAGAATGCTTGCATAATGCAACAGTTGTACTAAAGACACTGCCTACAGCCGCGCGGGATTAGTCGAGCGGTCGAGGCCGCTGCAGTCCTGGAGTGTGCGTCTGGTCCCGGCGGAGGTTCGAGTCCTCCCTCGGGCATGGGTGAGGGTGTTTGCCCTTAGGATAATTTAGGTTAAGTAGTGTGTAAGCTTAGGGACTGATGACCTTAGCAGTTAAGTCCCGTAAGACACACACACACACACACACACACACACACACACACACATACACTGCCTACACCACCCTTGTCCGTCGTCTGCTATGACAGTGTATTTCTGTGCAATGTGGGATCCTAACCAAACTGGATTGACAGGGGACATCGCAAAAGTTCAAAACAGGGTAGCTTGTTTTGTGTTATCGCGAAATAGGAGACAGAGTGTCACGAATATGATACATGCAATGGGTTAGAAGTCATTAAAGCAAAAGAGATTTTCGATGCGGCGAGACCTTTTCACGCAATTTTGATCTCTAACTTTCGCCTATGAATACGAAAACATTTTATTGATGTCCTCCTACACAGGATGAAGTATCATCGAAATAAAGTAAGGTAAATCAGAGCCGGCCGCGCAGAGAGATTTAAGCATTCGTGTTTCCCACGTTGTGTTCATGAGTGGAACAGCAGAGAAAACAGTGTAATTCGAAACTCTGCCAGGCGGTTAAGTGTGGGTTGCAGAAATGTCATGTACATGCAGATGTGAACATGTCATTCTATGTAGTAAAGATATGTGAATGAGTACGATGAAACTGCACAGGTCGGCCTGCGACAGTCAGTTGACGTGTCTGCACCTCCGGAATACACAGGTGGGCTCGCCAAGCGCTCCGGGTGAGAATGTGTTTCCGTGCAGCTGTGTATACGTATATATCGTCAGAAAAGTATCTATAATCCCTGTAGACACGATTTCCATGCACATCGAAAGGTCGCACGCACGCACACACACACACACACACACACACACACACACACACACACACGCACACGCACGCACGCACGCAAAAGTCACTCACAAAATTTCGTCCGGAGAGTACATCCGGCACAAGAAGGACGTTAAAGAGTGGCAATCTGGCAACGCTGTAACCACATGTACGGTAACTACCTCTGTAAGCACATTTTAGTTGTGTCGTACAGTTGGTGCATGGATAGAGTTTTGGGTTTGCATGAAGGAAGTCCATGGTTCTATCCTAGGTTAAGGCATATTTTTTATTTGGTAAATGTAGTCCAGGTGGTATAGTATCTGACATCTTAATCGTCAACAGCGATTGCAGCAGATCCTCTGGAAAACATTTCCACTTACACACTAGAATCGTAAAAATGGAAGATTGGTCAGTTTTGAAAGAAGCCCTTTCCACCTCGTGGGCGTGAATTTATTCTCACCACTTCATCTACTTGATGCGAAAGCTGTTGTCTTTGTAGCTCCTCCAGTGGTCCCATAGATTAGCACGAACTGTTATTCTTGCTTCGTTCAGGGCCATTACATTGCGTTAGGGCCTTACGTTACCGGCAGGACTGGCAACGTGCTTTGCGAATTATGCCCAAACCCAGTTACTATTTGTTGTGTTATCACCATGGTCCCATTAATTATGCCTTTCAACAATGAGTCTGGTAACCGCATGCTGTTTGTACATTATTAAAAGCATTATTATTATTATCATTATTCTATCGACGGGATTGTGGAAACATCACGTGTATTACCGTTAGGGAAACAGTGTAATTCGAAACCGAACATTTCACAGTTAGCGGTGTCGGGATGAATCATGCAGAACAATATCTGTCGGAGGGTTAATGCGCGTTAGGTGGAACAACACGCAGGACTGACGGAATGTTTGTACTGTGTGGGCTGTCCACTAGACTGGGAGTAGTTGCGAGTGGAGTAACGAGCCCGTGATAGGCTCCAATGTACATGCGTACACGTATCGAATTTTCTCATTGTAAACCTCTAAACCAGTGTGGCAGGCGTATGGCATACACGAACGATGAACATGTGGATATGCTTCTGGTCCTTGGTGCATCTGTAACAGGGCTGGTGTTGTCGCTCGTGAATATGCTGTTGGATATTCTCGTCGACGCCATTCATATAAAAATGTGTTTTGTCGTCTGGAGCTGCGCCTTCGGGAGTCAGGTTCTCTCCTTCCACCATCGCGTGACTCGCCATACTCCAGCTACTGAGGAAGCTATTCTGGAGGTTATACACCAGAAAGCTCAGCAAAGTACACGTAGCGTAGCAAGGCAGCTGGTGTTTCGCAACGCACGGTCATTAACGTGCTGCACGAGCATGGGCTGCACCCCTATCGTTATGCTTTCACGCAACACCTACACCCTGCAGATCGCCATCAGCGAATGCAATTCTGTAAATGGTTCCACCAACAACAGGAAGCAAACATTAACTTCGTGAACACCGTAATATGGCCTGGTGAAGCAGCATTCACTCGTGATGGTGTCTTCAATATGCACAATGCCGACCATTGGTGTGAGGTTAACCTGCAGGTCACCCGCAAGCGTGGATATCAAGTTCGCTTTGGTATCAGTGTCTGGGCCAGAATATTGGGCGACAGGTATTTGGGCTCCTACATGTGGCATGACTGGTTGACTGACCGAAGGTCTCATGCATTCCACTCAAACTATCTGCCTTATGCGCTGGAAGATGTTCCCCTACAAGTTCGGCAGAGGATATGGTTCCAACATGATGTGCAGCTCCACGCTCAGTAATTGATGTGCGACAGTATTTGGACAGAACATATGCAGGGAAATGGCTCGGACGTGGAGGTCCAGTTGTATGGCCACCACGTTCACCTGTCCAAAATCCCCTAGATCTCTTCCTGGTGCGGACACCTAAAGGAGTACGTGTACTCTACTCCGTCGGCAAATGTGGAAGAATTTGTTGCACGTGTTCATGCTGTTCTTGTTACTACTGTGGACGTGGCTTTGCTGCGGAGGGTCCAGAGATATATGATCTGACGAGTTGCGCAGTGTTTGGACGTGCAGGGACGCCGTTTGAGTATCTGTTATTCTGAGAACAACGTATTCTCTTGTGAAGGTCATGTGGTCATTAATATGGACATTATTATTGTCAATGTTGGCTAATGTGCGACATCCGAGCACTCATATTACATGTAATATAAATGACAAGTAGATGTTGTGTTATTGTACTGTGCTATCATCTTTAGCATCTCGAAATTGACATCTTTTTGTAATTATTCTGTCCTAGGACAGATCATTTGTTTCAACCATCTATTTCTTATTCGTCCTACCACTTATTTGTTGTGTTCTGCGTTACAAAATGTTGTAAATTTAGGATAGATGTGACCTAAGAAACGATGTATATTACAGTATGAAATGTCAGAATGAAATCAGCAAATAAAAAAAAAAATTAAATGTTGTAAATTTAGGATACGTGCGACCTAAGAAACGGTGTATATTACAGGATGAAATGTGAGAATGAAATTAGCAAATAAAAGAAAATGCGCTCTAACCAAAGATCGAACCCTCGACCTCCTGCATGCTAACCCAAAACTCTACCCCCTGCACCAACTGTACAACAAAACCAATACGCGCTGACAGCGGCAGTTACCATACATGTGATTACAGTGTTGCCAAGTTGCCACTCTTTAATGTCCTTTTTCAGCAGCATGTACTTGCACGACGAAATTTGGCGAGAGACTTTTTTTATCGCTGGCATGTAAGGAGTCGCGCTGCGAAGCCCACGTACACGAATTTCGCTACACCAAATATATGCAGGGTGTTTGGGGAGGAAAGGTCAATATTTTAAACAGTGATAGTAAGAAGTAATTCTGATCAAAAAACGTTATAGGAACATAGGTCCGCAAATGCTTCGTTAGGGAGATATGGGTATTGAAAGGTACTTTAATTCTGCAAAATTGATGTGCACAACGTGAACGTATACGCAGTGTAACTCGACCGTAACGTGATTTTCTTGGAGATAATGCATGGGTATATGCCACGTTTACGCTATGCAATCTACCAAGTATTATGGCCACGTGACGTACGTAGTACATAGAACAATCACCCGTTGTTTACGCAGTTGTGCCGTGTAAGCCGCGTTGTGTAGTGTAACGGCGACGGATCGGTTAGCTGTGTAGTGTATGGTGTTAACTGTGTTCGTACAAGCGCTGCTCACAATGCCACATGTCTAAATGGCTCTGACCACTATGGGACTTAACTTCTGAGGTCATCAGGTCCCCTAGAACTTAGAACTACTTAAACCTAACTAACCTAAGGACATCACACACAACCATGCCCGAGGCAGTATTCGAACCTGTCACTGTAGCGGACGCGCGGTTCCAGACAGTAGCCACTCCGGCCGGCACCACACGTCTACAGTAATGAGGAATACGCAGATACGGTGTATGTTTATGGCTTCTCCGACGGTAGTGCTACCGCAGCAAGAGAAGAATACCACAGGCGCTTTCCGACTCGACGATTACCTGATCGCAGGGTATTTACCAAAGTGTTTATCACTTTGCGTGCAACAGCCTCTCTTCCAAGTAGACATTTTTCGTCCGAGCGTGCACGACAACAAACTTTACAAGACCAGGAAGAAGTTATCCTAAGTGTTGAGCGAAGTCCCAGTACGAGCATACGAAGAATGTCTCTGCATATGTATGTCCCACATATACGTGTATGGGAAACATTCCATGCGGAAAACTATCCATTTCACATACAGTGTGCCAAAAATCTTCACGTTGGTGACAATGTCCAGCGACTTCAATTCTGCCACTGGAGAATAGTCATTTGCTTCCATACATACTATTCACTGACGAAGCCCATTTTTCCGACATGTAATAAACAACACATGCTATAATCATTGATGGTCACGGGAAAATACACATGCTTCAGTGGATAGCAATTTCCAAGTTCGTTTTGCCTTAAATGTTTGGTGCAGTATGATCGGTAACGTTTTGATAGGTCCATTTATTATCAATCAGCGACTGACGGGAGAGAGGTACCTGCATTTTTTCGAAAATTTATTTGTGGAACTATTGGAAGTCGTTCGTTTAGCCAGGCGAACTGGAATGTACTTTGAACATAAGCGTGCCCCCCCCCCCCCCCCCCCCACACATCTTACCTTCCGTGTGGGGCACCATCTCAGCTGCACCTAGCCTAATCGATGGATTGACCGTGCTGGTGCTATTAACTGGCTTCCAACATCACCTGACCTTACACGTATAGATTTATGTTTACTGGGTTGGATGAAATCAGAGGGGCAAAAAGATAAATACACGAGGTGAATTGATTAGGAACCAACCACAGACAACTGAACAAGGAACACAACATGCTGTCGCTAGAGCGTTCATGGTGGGATACTTGAACCTGTTCTGTGAACTGTACAACATCTGTACGATAAGTGTTCAAGCCGTTGGTAAAAGACGTGGAACGTCTTTTTCAACTGAATACATGTAACATGCCAATAAAAATTATGTGAAAATGTGTAATGTAACTGTACTTCTCTGTAACATTGTTTTCAAGAAAATCACGTTACGGTCCAGTTGTATTGCGTATACGTTCACGTTGTGCCCATTACTTTTGCAGAATTAAAGTTCCTTTCAATGCCCATACCTCCCTAACGAAGCAATTGTGGACCTATGTGCATATAACGTTTTTTGTTCAGAATTACTTATACTATCACTGTGTAAAATACTGGCCTGTCCTCCCCAAATACCCTATGTCCCATTTATCTTGACCACTCTAAATAACTGTTTGTCCGGATGCAAATTACAAAATGCTTCAAGCAAATGTTCTTTGGCTTTCAGGGTGACATCAGTCAGCATGATTGCCTTCGTTGTAGCTTTGTGTCTTACAAACAAAAAAAAGTTCAAATGGCTCTGAGCACTATGGGACTTAACTTCTGAGGTCATCAGTCCCCTAGGATTTAGAACTACTTAGACATAACTAATCTAAGGACATCACACACATCCATGCCCGAGGCAGGATTCGAACCTACGACCGTAGCGCTCGCGCGGTTCCAGACTGCAGCGCTTAGAACCGCTCGGCCACTCCAGCCGGCTTGTGTTTCACAAAGATATGAACAGCGGTATTACTTTTCTAAATGCCATCCTGTATTTTTGTATTCGGTAATTCATTTCATTTCCTAAAGACCTATTCAAAAATGTATCACAGTGTACCATTCACTGAAACACAACGTTATTAATTACATAGCACAACATTGGCGTTGACGCTTCCAGCGCTAGCGCAGGTACCCGAAGTAATGGAACACATCCACGTGCTCACGTTGCCAGAGAACAAGTGTAAACATAAGCAGAATGCACACCCGTCATTCCGTCAACCATCCTCAGCTAAAGAGTTGTGTGAGTAGAATGTGCACCAACGAAGAGAAGGTAGAAATGATACTCATCTAATTGGAATGTTAGTTAGCTGAACAGTAATAGCAGTACTGTTTTCTTATGTACGGGTACAATTAGTACAGTAGTTTAGTCCTTTTAAATACTGTTGTCTAGAGTAGGCATACAGTAAAGGCTACCCTTCCTACAAACTGCATCGACATAACGTTTCTTTTATTGTTGTTGTTGTTGAAGGTAGGCGAAATGCTACGCAGGCAGCGGAAATGTACAAAGAGCGATATCCTGACAAAAACCAACCTTCCAGACGGATGTTTTCTCGTCTTGTTGCGACGCTTCAGGAAATGGGAAGTTTCAGCCTACAACAACACAATCGTCGTAGCACTCGCACAGACGAAGCTGCTGAAGTTACTGTTCTTGCTTCCGTTGTTATGAATCCACATGTGAGCACACGACAGCTCTAACACGAGATTGGCATTCTTAAAAGCAGAGTACATCGTATTCTTACACGTCACCGATCCCTTCTTACCACGTACACCTACATCAAGAATTGCATGGGAATGATTTCCAGAGACGTGTACAGTTCTGTCAGTGGGCACAGCAGCAAATCCTCGCCATCCCGAACCTCTTCTCCAATCTCCTGTTTACCGATGAATGTTCCTTCTCAAACAAAGGACACGTAAATACAAGGAACATTCATTATTGGTCGAGCAACAACCCACGATGGCTTAGACAGGTGGAACATCAGCTTAAGTGGAGAGTTAACGTCTGGTGTGGGATGCTTGGTACTACAATTATTGGCCCTTATTTGATCAATGGCAGTCTAAACGGCACAGCGCATGCCAACTTTCTCAGACAAATTTTTCCTCTTCTTCTGGATGAAGTACCGCTAAGAACAAGAATGCTTATGTGGTATCAAATGGTTGGTTCAAATGACTCTGAGCACTATGCGACTTAACTTCTGAGGTCAGTCGCCTAGAACTTAGAACTAATTAAACCTAACTAACCTAAGGACATCACACATATGCATGCCCGAGGCAGGTTTCGAACCTGCGACGGTAGCGGTCGCTCAGCTCCAGACTGAAGCGCCTAGAACCGCACGGCCTAAGTGGTATCAACACGATGGATGTCTAGCGCATAATGCCTTGAGTGCACGTCGTGTTCTGAAACGAAGGTATCCTGCCAGATAGATTGGTCGAGGCGAACAGTTACTTGGCCTGCTAGGTCTCCTGATTTAAATCCTCTGGACTTTTTTCTTTGAGGATGCATTAAAGACGTTGTCTATCGCGATATTCCAACAATTCCAGAGAACATGCAGGAGAGTATCGTGCTTGCTTGTCAGTCTCTTCAGCAGGCAACACTGGAAGCAGTAAATAATTCTTTCATTCAAAGAGTCCACCAGTGTATCGGTGTCCAGCGTAAGAGAAGATATTTTTATTGATGACTCACTATGATGTACTGAACAACATTATATCAGTATTTATATCATTTACAGACTCATCGAATAGGTATAAAATACAGATTGTTCAGGTGTACGCTCCCACCTCAAGTCACCCTGATGAAGAAATTGAATCCTTTCATGAAAGTCTGGATAACACCTGTAAAAAAGGTAGTGATTGGCACTTCCAGAAGGTCATTGGCGATTTCAATGCAAAAGTTGGCACCAAGAAACAAGGCGATACAGTGGTGGGCAACTATGGGATTGACGACCGAAACGATAGAGGTGAGAGATTAGTCCAGTTCGCTGAGTACACCAGTATGTCCATCATGAATACGTTCTTTAAGAAGCACCCTGACCGAAAATGGACTTGGAGGAGCCCAAATTTCAGTGTCAAAAATGAGATAGACTTTATTCTGTCAAATACTCCGCAGATTGTAAAAGACGTATCAGTTCTAAATCAGTTCAACACTGGCAGTGATCACCGTCTTGTGAGAGCAAGGGTCGAACTCAATGTAAGAAATGAAAGGAGTAAACTTATGAAAGAGAAGAGAAGGGTAATCAACCTCAAAAACCTGGAAGAACATTCCTCGAAATTCCAAGAAGTCCTCAAAAGCAAGTTCCACGTAACTAAAGATTGTGATTTGGCGGAAATGATTGTTTCAAGTGCACAAGAAGTCGG
The DNA here is from genome assembly GCF_021461385.2 of Schistocerca piceifrons. Classification (NCBI taxonomy): domain Eukaryota; kingdom Metazoa; phylum Arthropoda; class Insecta; order Orthoptera; family Acrididae; genus Schistocerca; species Schistocerca piceifrons. Next base: position 431,408,754 of record NC_060140.1, on the reverse strand, counting down.
TGGCCTATGCCAAAAAAATAAACAACCAAAGAAATTCAGTGCCAAAACTGAAACCCTTTTACAACAGAGGAGAGAAATGAAAATCCAAATCGATCGTGACATGGTTGCGTATTCCGAACTATGTAAGGCAGTGCGAAGAGGAATGAAAACTGACTTACAGAAATTCTCTGAAGACACCTTACGAGCAAGCTTGGAGAACAAGACAAGTTTAAAGTCAGCCAAACGCAAACACACAATCGGTAAAAAGCAGATTATCGCACTCGATGGAAATGACAGTCGAATCACTGAAAAGGAGGTGGTTTTGAAGTTCATCAGAGACTTTTATAGCAATTTGTATAGCAATCCAGGGGAAAATTTGAGTGTATCTAATTTAAATGATATACCTAGTGTTCCAGATATACTCCCATTGGAAGTCAACTGTGCTCTAGATAGCATGAAGAAGGGAACAGTGCCGGGTGATGATGAGCTCAGCGTTGACATCCTCAAACTGGCAGGAGAGGTAACAATAAATCACTTGGCAAAAGTATTTACTTCCTGCCTGCACTATGCTTCAATCCCACTATCGTGGAACAAGGCTAAGATTATTTTGATACACAAGAAAGGAAGTATTCACAATATTAAAAACTACCGTCCTATCAGCTTGCTCTCAATTTTGTACAAAATTTTCACAAAGATCTTGTTAAACCGAATTAGTTCCACCCTAGACTCAGCCCAACCTATAGAACAAGCTGGATTCCGAAGCAATTTTAGCACTATTGACCACATTCTGACCGTTAGTGAAGTGATAAGCAGAGCGAATGAATACCAACAGCCTCTCTGCATTGCCTTTGTTGACTTTGAAAAGGCATTTGACTCCGTTAGCCATGTAGCTGTCCTCCAAGCTTTGAGTGAGCAAGGAGTGGGAGCAGCATACATTGAAGTGCTCAGGAAAATCTACGAGAATTCTTCAGCTTATGTTAACATCGGCGAATCAACTCAAGAATTCCGCATCATGAGGGGTGTCAAGCAAGGCGATCCCATCTCCCCAAAACTGTTCTCTGCTGTATTGAAAATGGCTATGTCAAAGCTGAGCTGGGAAGGTAAGGGAATTAGAATTAATGGAAGAAGGCTTACCAACTTGAGATTTGCTGATGATATTGCCTTACTGGCCAAAGACTTCGCAGAGCTCCAAAACTTAGTTACAGATCTTGCATCGGAATGTCAGCTGGTTGGCTTGAACATGAACCTTTCCAAAACAAAAGTAGTATCCAACAAATGGGTCCCAGCTGGAGATGTGAAAGTCAAGGACAGTCTACTAGAAGAGGTCAGTGAATATGTCTACTTTGGCCAGATTATAAATATGGAGACATAAGACCAGAAATCTATCGACGCATCAAGCTTGGCTGGCAAGTATTTGGAAAGAATTCAAAAGTATTCAGATCAAAAATGCCAGTAAATCTGAAGAAAGCAGTATTTGATCAATGCATCCTTCCTGTGATGACGTATGGCTGCGAAACATGGACACTGAACTCATTCACAAAAGGGAAACAGGACAGCACAGAGAGCCATGGAGAGATCAATACTGGGCTATACAAGAAAGGACAGGAAAAGGGCAGATGACATCCGATCTGTGACGAAGGTTAATGACATCTTAGCGAGAGTAGGTTCCTTGAAATGGCAGTGGGCTGGCCACGTTTCAAGAAGAAAAGACAACAGATGGACGAAGCTAGTACTGGAGTGGAGTCCGAGAGAGCACCGAAGGCCTAGAGGAAGACCACCAGACAGATGGGACAAAGACATCAAGAAGATCGCTGGTAACACCTGGCAGAGAACTGCCCAAGACCGTCCCACTTGGAGAAGACTTCTGAAAGCCTACCTGAATCCACGACTCGAAGAGGCCACATCATCTAATGATTGAATTGGCTGATGATGATGATGATGATGATGATGATGATGATGACAGACTCATAATTATACATTATAGCCACTACAAGTCTTCTGTTGCCATTGCAAGGTTTAGGTTGCTTAGTACCTGGAGTACATGTGGCAAGAGCGAACCATTAATACCTATCCCCCCCTGCGTAGCGGCTCAGATGTTGAAGTTTGGACGCCTGGACGCAAAACGATTGTTCTATACTGACAGGTGTAGTCCCTGGAATGGCGCAGTATGACCATGCAGAAAACATTGGGTTGAAAACTTTGTGACCTGTTTTGGGAAAGACCTTTCGATACTGAGAGAAACAGCAATAAACTGCTACGTGTATGTATTAAGGTAACAAATATAAAAATATCTGTACTTATATCCCTTACACTATACATATAGGTGACATTTCAATGGACCCAGAAGTTCACATGCAGTCGAATTCCGACACGCGCTTGTAGACGTTTCTCCTACCTTCACAGACATAACACGATCATCTCGCAGGCAACCAACATTTAAATGCTGTGTAGTCTTCCGTTATATTCAGACTGTAGAAGGGATTGCTTGTGCCTATTTTGTGCGACAGCATTAAAATACTAACACGTCGTATCCCTCATTTCAATTTTACATGTTCTGTGCGTCCCTGTCATGGTGCTGCAATTTTGATGGCTGAGAATGTTGTATACGAGTATGCTGCAGTTATAATCCGTGTTCCAATGGCAGTTATATATATCTTGAGAACGACACAGATCTGTAGTCCAGTGTATGACAACAGGTCCTCCATATATGCCTTCATTGTATTCAGCAAAGCTTTTTAACATATTGAAATGTTTATTCGTTATGGGTCACGAGAGTTTACGCAAAGAATAGACACACTGGGTAACTGCCAGTTATATACGTCCTGCAAATCAAAGTTATGCGTAATTCATTAAAGAAGATTTTAGAACTGAGGATACGTCTCTCTCGTTCGAAAGTTATTCAGAGGCGCTAAATAAAACAAAAACGCAACAGAATTGCTGTTTCGGTGAACTTGGAACGTAGATTAACAGTCATGATTCAGAACTGCAAGCACACTCCACTGACACATTCCAGTGACTGGAGGACGGAAAACAAGTAGGCGGTGACTGTTGGCGGTCATGTGGCGCCCGCAGCGCCTCACTCGGATGTGTGGAGAACCACTGGCGTGGGCGTTGACTGCGAGAGCCTCGCGGGACTGTCGCCCTCCAGGGGCGTGCGGAAGTTGAAGAATGGCTCTGGAAGTCACGTTACAGCCCTAGAGAACAGTGGCGGAAAGCAGACTTTTATGGGACTTCCGTTAATAATTAAACAATGTAGATACCGAGAAAACATATATATTTTGGGATTCACTACTTCAAGAAAAAAAAGAGAAGAGAAGAGAGAGAGAGAGAGAGAGAGAGAGAGAGAGCGAGAGAGAGAGAGAGAGAGAGGGTCATATCTGTTAAGTTACAAGGGCGTCATACTCGGGGGCATGGTGGGTAGGTCCACCCTCACCCCCTATAGCTCTCAGGGAAAGGAAAAAGAAATACAGTGTAGGTAAGATGTTTACCTTTCAAGAAAATGATTTACAAGTTCGTATTACGCGAGTTTTCAACAGGGTCGGAACTGGAACTTTTTTTATAGCTACTTGCACTATTCAATTTGTCTTTCCAAATGTTAAAAATACCCCATGGCCACAGATCTAGCCTCCCCCATCTAGCCCCCCCCCAACCAAAAAACAAACTACCGTATGGGCACCCTTGCTATTTGCGAACTATAAGGCTAAGGGTTTTTCAAAGCAACTTCTATGCAATAAATATGAACCCAGTTTTGTGGTATATAACGTGGCCACATGGTACAGAAATTCACGCACTTTGTCGAAGGACACGCGTTTTTTCAAAGTCGTACCTCAGGCAGATGGTCCTTGACCCATTTTCTTGCTCCAAAAGACGCTAGTGGTAGCGGAAAGTCATGCGTTAAATAAAGCACTGCTGCGGCCAACTCCTGATTGTGCCTGCGATTTTTGAGGGTTGCTCTACATTCACTTTAGTACGCGTGGGTAGGCCGACACTAACGGAGGAGTTTACTGACAGTGAAGTGCTTATAATGGAGGTCGCAAAGCACAAATGTTTACGTATATGATGTTCGCAACAAAGGTTATAATATTCGTTATAAGAAACGAGAAGCATATGAAACAATTGTCGGAGATCGATAGGGGATATATGGAAGTAGAAGAAAGAAATGAAATAGGTAACCCGTTGTAGTATTATTCACTTATAACTCTTAAAAGCACGTTAATGCTAGTCACTTTGACTAAACAGTAAGTGGCTATTATGAGGTACATTTGACAAGTAATTAGGTGCATAATGAAAACAATATAAACAGTTTTTAGAATGTTATGTACATCTCATTTTGTATAGAAACTAACTCAGTTCCAGTATCTACATGCAGCTATTCCGCTACGGAACTGACCCATGACTTGAATATGCTGCAAAATTTTCTCGCGCATCTATTTCCCTTACACTTACCTTTCTTCCTCAAGGCGATACACATTCTAAAGAATATAATAGTGTGTCTTTCAACTCGAAGCCATCCCGTTTCCTGACGAAGTTTTGTGACAAATAACATCTTTTGATTATGGAATTCGCAAACTTTACACGAACTTCAAGAGTACGGTGAAAAATGCTCCACTTATTGCTAATATTCCAAACGCACATCCTAAAAATCTTCAGGTTCTGCTGAGCCGATAGTATGTTAGCATTTTTCTTGGATGAAACCACATTACGTTTTGACACAGCGCAAAACTTCAACAGGTACAAAGACATACGGAATTGGTTGGGAAGTGATTGCTGGAAACGTAAATTGAGGTTGCTTGAATAATGTAACTATCTTTCATACATTTGAATCACCATCCTTACAAACGCACCGACATCGATGTATGTGAAACAACAACAAGTATCCATTACAGCCATTAGTACTATGGACAAGTACGTTTCGTGATTAAAAAAGGCACGGCAACTGTGCCATTGCTATGTAATATCAATGTATTTAACGTCTATTGCTATCACGCAGTGTGGAAAATTAGCTCTTAATTCAAACTGAGCACTGATATTTCCAATTTTCAGTTGTTTCAGAACTGACCTTCACAATATCTGCTATGATCTGAAGTCCAATAATATATTCGAAACACAAAAATCGAAAGCAACAACCAGAGGCTAATTATCTGAAAAGAAAAGATTATCAGTCATTATAAATAATATTTCGTATTATCGGTTTAGTTTTGACGACTGCGTGAGATATTAACGCCATCAAAAGCAGGTTTGTTATGCCGTCTAGCCATGTTGTGTTACCGTAACGAAGCTGCCTTAGCTTGCACTAGAAAAATTTCTTACTATTTATAGGATTGTGTACTATCACATTATCAATGTCTAACTGTGTAATGAAATTAGCGAGCAATGTACTGCAGGAAAAGACTTGCAGAAGAAGTGGAGGAATCTGAAAGAGGCGTACAGTGATATGAAACATGCAGCCTCCGGAGGGGCTGCAGTGTCTAAGAGACCATATATACACTCCTGGAAATGGAAAAAAGAACACATTGACACCGGTGTGTCAGACCCACCATACTTGCTCCGGACACTGCGAGAGGGCTGTACAAGCAATGATCACACGCACGGCACAGCGGACACACCAGGAACCGCGGTGTTGGCCGTCGAATGGCGCTAGCTGCGCAGCATTTGTGCACCGCCGCCGTCAGTGTCAGCCAGTTTGCCGTGGCATACGGAGCTCCATCGCAGTCTTTAACACTGGTAGCATGCCGCGACAGCGTGGACGTGAACCGTATGTGCAGCTGACGGACTTTGAGCGAGGGCGTATAGTGGGCATGCGGGAGGCCGGGTGGACGTACCGCCGAATTGCTCAACACGTGGGGCGTGAGGTCTCCACAGTACATCGATGTTGTCGCCAGTGGTCGGCGGAAGGTGCACGTGCCCGTCGACCTGGGACCGGACCGCAGCGACGCACGGATGCACGCCAAGACCGTAGGATCCTACGCAGTGCCGTAGGGGACCGCACAGCCACTTCCCAGCAAATTAGGGACACTGTTGCTCCTGGGGTATCGGCGAGGACCATTCGCAACCGTCTCCATGAAGCTGGGCTACGGTCCCGCACACCGTTAGGCCGTCTTCCGCTCACGCCCCAACATCGTGCAGCCCGCCTCCAGTGGTGTCGCGACAGGCGTGAATGGAGGGACGAATGGAGACGTGTCCTCTTCAGAGATGAGAGTCGCTTCTGCCTTGGTGCCAATGATGGTCGTATGCGTGTTTGGCGCCGTGCAGGTGAGCGCCACAATCAGGACTGCATACGACCGAGGCACACAGGGCCAACACCCGGCATCATGGTGTGGGGAGCGATCTCCTACACTGGCCGTACACCACAGGTGATCGTCGAGGGGACACTGAATAGTGCACGGTACATCCAAACCGTCATCGAACCCATCGTTCTACCATTCCTAGACCGGCAAAGGAACTTGCTGTTCCAACAGGACAATGCACGTCCGCATGTATCCCGTGCTACCCAACGTGCTCTAGAAGGTGTAAGTCAACTACCCTGGCCAGCAAGATCTCCGGATCTGTCCCCCATTGAGCATGTTTGGGACTGGATGAAGCGTCGTCTCACGCGGTCTGCACGTCCAGCACGAACGCTGGTCCAACTGAGGCGCCAGGTGGAAATGGCATGGCAAGCCGTTCCACAGGACTACATCCAGCATCTCTACGATCGTCTCCATGGGAGAATAGCAGCCTGCATTGCTGCGAAAGGTGGATATACACTGTACTAGTGCCGACATTGTGCATGCTCTGTTGCCTGTGTCTACGTGCCTGTGGTTCTGTCAGTGTGATCATGTGATGTATCTGACCCCAGGAATGTGTCAATAAAGTTTCCCCTTCCTGGGACAATGAATTCACGGTGTTCTTATTTCAATTTCCAGGAGTGTATTTCATAAACAAATGATCTTACTCTGTACAACAACGGAACATTGAAGGTCACTCGGCGGTATATGTTTTGTGCGTGTCTTATTGGAAAGAATAATTTTTCTTTCGGTACATGCTGTAACATGAAGGAAACAGTCTACGAGGATGGACTTCCCAATAAGAAAATGTATCCTACCCATATGAAACTTCATCCGCAAGTGACGCTACAGCAGGAGCTACAGTTTCTCCTGCAGTCAGCAGCCAAAGCAAAAAAGAAGAAAAGTTAACAGTTTTGAAGAAGATCTGTTACGGATTGTTGAACAAGGTGAAAGTACCTCTCACAAATCTGAATCCAACAATCTAGATAGAACGTTCTCATATCGTTATTGCCAACATTCACAGAACGAAACAGGAGTGCCTAATTAGATTTCCAAATTAAAGCTATGGAGTTTTTACAAACTTGAGATCTTCATCCTAGCTCACAATGTGATATTCTAGATTTTCTCTCTTGTGACTAATCAAATTCCATAACGTATGTGTATCCCACAGAACCACCTACTTTTCTGAATTTAAATGAAAGTGTCGAATATGGAGGTTCTTGAGTGCTATGTTTGAATCTGAAATAATAATTGAATCGAATTATACTGTTAGTATCTCACTTTTTTTGTAAAAACGATATTGTCTTGGAATTTTTATAATAAATAGCTGTGTCACAGTATGGTGAGCTTTTTTATCATTACCATTACTTTATATGAATAACATTTATCTGAATGAAACTGCTTACTGAGAGGGGAATTATAGTTACAAATAATTATTCACTCATGTTTATAATAATAATGAACTCTATTCTCAAGTAATAATTAACAAATAATTACAATTTCTTAACAGACCTCCGTTTGATATGCGTCCGCAACCTACAAAAACCAACCAACAAAAAGGTAAAAACAAAGGAAGACAAACGCAGATCATAAAAGGAATTTACAATTATCATTGTCTTTGTATGATACACATCGATATATCCAATTACATCATAGAATATTATATAAATAATTAATATTTATTATCGTTTTCACTATTTATTCATATTTCGAATAGATAATGTTTATAACTGTTACAGGCATAATTTACTCTCGTCGCACTGTAGCTAAAATTTACCTTGTGGATGTTACAGTGGGTTGGAGGTATACAGAATACGATGATTAATACATAGCTCTGGTACGCGAAGTTGCAACATACGATCGAACGAGTTTCGGATCACAGATACTGCTTCATCTGTATGCCAGAGTTTATCAGTAATAGTGGCTGGTGTGTAGTGGTGCGCCAGGCTCTGGGCAACCAGCGACAAGCTGTTCTGAAGGGTGCGACATGTGGAGTATGTGGCGGCCAAGGCAACAGTGGAGAACCTCCTGTATCGAGGCAGATCAGCACAACACTGACAGGAAACATGAAGTCTTACATAATCTCAATGAACGATAAGGTCGCAGAGGCATACAAATAGGTCATCTCCACTACTGTCCAAATTAACAGCTATCAGAGCTTATCGTGGGATCTAAAATGGGTCTAAGCACTTTGGGACTTAACATCTGAGGTCATCAGTCCCCTAGACTTAGAACTACTTAAACCTAACTAACCTAAGGACATCGCACACATCCGCGCCCGAGGCAGGATTCGAACCCAGGACCGTAGCAGCAGCACGGTTCCGCACCGAAGCGCCTAGAACCGCTCGGCCACCTCGGCCGGCAGAGCTTATCCTGGTGTGAACCCAATGCAACCTACACACTTCTGGAGGTTGTAAAGGGGATATAGTTGATCAAGTTTTACATAGAAATCCATGTCTGGCAACGTCATCCAATAACGCCCGTCCGTGATGATGATACAAACTTTCAAGGATGATGTACGAGTATCAATTTGAGGTAAGGGTCCGTGGTTCAGAAACGAACGAGTCGAAAATTAGAAACGAAAATCATTCTGATACCTCTGACGGTTGGAATGCATGTGCCGGTAGTGTTGTTGCTAAGAACTGTACGGTAAGCAACTTTCAGAGTTGGTAGTATGGACCAAACGTGGGCTCTAAAATGCACACCTTAAGAGCTATGAGCACTTGTTCAACAGAGGAGATGCGTTTTCACTCTAGCGAGGATGAACAAGTGCTCATATTTCCTCAGGTAAGCATTTTAGAGCCTACGTTTGGGAGGTTTTTTTTTCTTGTTTTGGTCCACACTACAGCCTCTGAACTGGGCATTCGGTACAATCTTAGCAACAACAGTACCGGTGGATGTACTCCACTGTCAGAGGTATAAGAATGATTTTCGTTTGTAATTTTCGAGTTGTTCGTTTCTGGACCAGGGACCCTTAGCTGAAATTGATACATTTACCCCTCTCCATCACCCTTGAAAGTCTGACATCCCCACGGAATCACTCTGTACACACATTAATTTACAGGCGCCGGAGCCTTAAACACTGACGCCCTGTTGGGTCGCTGCATAAAGTTTCTGGACATGGGTTTCTACGTAAAACTTGGTCTAAAAAGTCCCCTCGGTAACCTCGAGAAGTGTGTATTGTGAAACACCCTGTATATCTACACGTATCACCCATCAGTGGGTGCAATCAGCCATCGTTCTCCTCGGAATTTACACGCACGTGATTGTGAAGCTGTATGCAGAACTGGAATCATGTAAACAAGTTGTCGTCGGGTGCACCCCTGTCGGCTCGTTTCTCTCTCCGCTTCTGCATTCAGACAAGTCGCAGCCATAGCTGTCGTGCTGAACGTCGGTGTCACTGGAGACATTGCTGCACTGTCTTTCTGCAATCAGTCGTGTTTCCTGACTCAGTGTACGAACGTGGCGTGGCTGTACGACCCAGGGTGGCCGAACGAAGAGATTTTCTGACCTCTCGGGTGCTGATACTGTACGGCCGATGAAAACTTGAACCCGTCGACTCTATATTCGCATGACAGTCGTGGCATCTTGATAATGCGAGCAGCAATATGATGAAAAAGTCTGGATAGGCCACAGCACTTCAACCGACGGTTTTCAGCACGTGCTGATGGATCTTACAAACACAGACAACCAACATTTAATTGAGATTTACTGATAAACAAAGGTAGATGACGTAACTTACGCCTACTTTTAGCGGTTATGTCGAATCGTTGATCATTTGCATATCCAGCAATGTAGTACATTTCACGCCAGTTTCATGATGGGAGAGATCGTCCGCGGTATACAGTCACTGGAAAGGAACTTCTAAAGAAACAGGGAATACTGCATAATAGGTACAAAACAAAGCATAGGTCTGTGGATAGAGAGTTGCTAAATGAAACACCTTTGGCTGCCGAGAGAGCAAAGCATGAAGTTTATAGCGACTAGTGTAGCAGAATACTTTCACAAAACAAAACAAAAAAATGTAGTCTTATGTAAAGGCTGTTAGTGGCCCCAAAGTTAATGACGAGTCACTCATGGACAAGACAGGAACTGAAATCGTGGGCTGCAAAGCAAAAGCAGAAATACTTAACTCTGTTTTCAAATGTTCCTCCACGAAGGAAAACCCATGAGTATTGCCCAGTTGAATCTTCGTACCACTGAAAAAACGATTGAAATAGATATTAGTGTTGGTGGCGTTTAGAAACAGCTCAGATTGTTAAAACTGAATAACGCCTTAGTGTCCGATGGAACGTCTATCAGATTCTATATTCTATATGCCACCGAGGTAGCCCCTCTGGTAACTATAAGCTGTCGTACGACCTCCGAGAAAAAAGTTCTCAGTAGCTGGAAGATAGTACAGGTCACACCTGTCTAGCAGAAGATTAGCAGAAGTGAGCCACAAAACTATCATCCATTTATGCTTGACATCCACTTGTTGTAGAATCTCAGAATATATTCTGAGCAGTAACATAATGAGGTATCTCGAACAGGACTAGCTTTACCATACTAAACAGCGTGGATATCGAAAACATAGATCATGTGAATCCCAATTCGCACATTTCTCGCATGGCATCCTGAAAGTCAGGAAGATGCAATATTTCTCTGTTTCTGAAAAGCGTTTGACTCAGTAACCACACCTATGGTTATTATTGAAAGTACTATCATATGAGATACCAGGATTGAGAATTTCTTGGTAGAGAGGGCACAGTATGTTATCTTGGACGGAGCATCGTCAACAGACGAACATGTAACTTTGAATGTACCCCAAGGTCGTTTGTTGGTCCCTTGCTGTACATGCTGTGTATTAATAACCTTGCAGACGTCATTAACAGCAACCTTATACTTTCCGCAGATGAAGTAATCGTCTACAATGAAGTACAGTCTGAATGAAGCTGCAAAAATATTCAGTCAGACCTTCAGAAGATTTCAAAGTGGTAGAAAGACTGCCAATTTGCTTTAAATGCTCAGAAATTTGACGTTTGTTGCACCCAGTCTTGTTGGTATAATTTTAAAGATAAGCAGTCCATGCTCTGGACTGGAACCCCAACAGTGACTCTTTCATCTGAATGTCTCTTATTGATTCACTAACCCCAAATCGACTCTACACCATCTCTCGGCTTCAGTCATCTAGTAACTGTTGTGTCGGTAGCTGGGCCGACACCGTGAAGTTGAGATGGCTGAAAAGGCAAGCTAGACTAACGCAGACGGGCGTGATGTACTGGAACAGGATACGTAATTAATGTTAGGAAGAAAAGTACGGAGCAGGTTTAATACTTAACTTTACTCATTCCTTGTGGTACATCTATCTTGACGATACACAGAAGACTTTAAGTACAATCACTGTATGGCTAATGGCGCCTTGCTAGTTCGTAGCCATTAACTTAGCTGATGGCTATTCTGTCTCTCGGCTAATGAGAGAGAAAGGCTTCGTACATCTGGTCGGTAGCTAGGTTCTCGTACAACTGGGCGGTAGCTAGGTTCTCGTACAACTGGGCGAGTGCTCTCTCGTATCACGAGACCTGCCTTGGTGGTGGCGCTAGGTCTGCGATTACACAGTGGCGACACGCGGGTCCGACATGTACTAAATGGACCGCGGCCGATTTAAGCTACCACCTAGCAAGTGTGGTGTCTGGCGGTGACACCACATTCCTCCCCCGCAAATCGGCGAACGGTCGTGTGATAAGGCTTCCGCCCGCCGTGGGGAGGACCACATGTTGACGTATGCGATGAGGTGGGGAGCCTAACAACAGGCGAGGTTGTGCCACCCGCACCCGGCCATTCGGTCCGAGGGGAGCTAGGAAACGCCTGAAAAACTAGTCCAGGGTGCACGTCAACATGCGGTGTATGCGCCCGTAAAGAGACAGGAGGGACCGAAGGATCAACCTCCATTGCGTCGGGGTAGCCGACGCGCGATGACGTCATGTGGTCCGGAGCGGGCGGGAGTCCCATGGCGGAGGACAGCTGTTCACGGGAAGCGATCGGCGGCGCGTGACCCTGGGAGGCGCTTGGCGGCTGCAACGAAGCGTCGAATGCGGGCGGCGCCGGCGGGAGAACAAGCGGCGGCGGCGGCGGCTGCTGCTGCTGCAGCGGCGGCGGCGCGTCGCCATGGGGCAAAATGGAAGGCATCGTCGGTAACACCTGGGGATGAGGCGAGCCAGTAGATGGGTCCCCAGGGCGCTGACCGGACGGCACCGTCGCTGAAAGCAGACGGGGAGCGGCAGAACCCGAGCGACGACAGAGGCGCAGCTGATTGAGATGCCTACGCACCTCACCAGAGGCCCCCAAAACCAAATACATCGCGCGGCCGAGGCAGCGAAGAATGCGCCCTTCGAGCCAACGCCGTGAACCTCGATAGTTGCGATAAAATACAACGTCGCCTGGAGCAAAAGCAGGAGTCTGCCGCTGCACAGGAACCTGATGCGGCGGATGCAGCAAAGACATCAAGGTGCGATGAGGACGACCGTGGAGCAACTCAGCCGGCGAGCGACCATCTCGGGGCTGAGAGCGATACGAAGACAAAAAGAGCAACAATGCGTCCTCCCGAGAATGCGACTCTTTCAATTTCAACATCTGTGACTTGAAAGTCCGGACCAATCGTTCAGCGGCACCGTTGGACTGAGGCGAAAACGGCGCGGATGTCAGATGTTGAATACCATTGGCCTGGCAGAATGACTGAAATTCTGCAGACATGAATTGTGGGCCATTGTCGGAAACAATAGTCTGCGGAAGACCCTCAATGCAAAAGATAGCAGACAACGCTTGGATGGTGGCGGAGGACGTCGTGGAAGACATCCGGACAACAAAAGGAAAATTACTGAAGGCGTCGACCAGAACCAACCATCGAGCATTCCAGAATGGACCAGCAAAATCAATGTGCAAGCGTTGCCAAGGGGAAGTGGCTTTTGGCCACGCAAAGACTTTCCGCGGCGGTGCGGACTGTTGTTCGGCACACGCCGCGCACGAAGAACACATATTCGTAATCGCAGCATCGATTCCGAACCAAGTACAGTGCTGACGAGCAAGTTGTTTCGTTCGCACTATACCCCAATGTCCTTGGTGAAGAAGCCGTAAAACAGAGGACTGTAACGAACGTGGGACCACGACTCTGGACTGATCATTATCAGAACGCAACAACAAAACACCACGGCGAACAAAAAGTCTCTCCTTGTGAGCAAAAAATCGGCGAACCAACGGATCCTCGATCCGAGACTTTGACAAAGGCCATTGCGTAGCAACAAAACGTAGAACAGTAGCAAGGACAGGGTCAGCAGCTGTGGCTGTAGCTACACGACGAAAATCAATCGGAAACGATTCGACCACTTCATCCGTTTCCGAATCAATGAACATGCAAGCAAGTTCGGAAGAATCGAATGCTTTATCCTCAGCAACAGGCAAACGGGACAACGCATCGGCGTTTCCGTGCTTAGCAGTGGACCGATACAAGATATCGTAGCGGTACTGCGAGAGGAAAATAGACCAGCGAATGAATTTCTGCGCTGTACGTGGAGGTACAGGCTTGGTCGGATGAAAAAGCGATGTCAAAGGTTTGTGGTCTGTGATGATGGTAAAGTGACGACCATACAAGAAATCATGGAACTTAGTAACACCAAACACGAGAGTCAAAGCTTCTTTATCTGTGAATAATTTCTTTGCGCAGACGAGAGCAATTTGGACGCAAAGGCAATAGGGCGATCATGGGAGCCAACTTTGTGCGCAAGCACAGCACCGATCCCGAAATCCGATGCATCGACCATCAACAAAAGGGGTTTCTGGGGATCGAATGGCGTAAGGCAAGTATTAGAAAGCAACGCCGATTTCAACTGGCGAAAGGCGCGTTCACATTCCGTCGTCCAGACGAACGGAACACCTTTACGGCGTAAGCGATGAAGCGGAGCTGAAATGGAAGAGGCATTGCGCACATATTTATTGTAATAATTAATTTTACCCAACACACTCTGTAGCTGTTTCACATTCTGAGGGGAAGGCAATTCTTGTATGGCACGGAGGTGCTCTGGACTCGGATGTATGCCTTGGGCATTAATGACATGTCCCAGGTATGGTAAGTCACGAGCAAAAAACACACATTTGTCCTTCCTCAAGCGAAGACCATTTTGCCGCAAGACCTGAAATAATGTTCGTAAGTTCGCAAGATGATCTTCTTCTGTCTGTCCGGAGATCACTATATCGTCCAGATAGTTTGCTGCAGTAGGGACCGACGCACAAATAGTTTGTAAATATTGCTGAAACAAGGCAGGGGCGGATGCACACCTGAATGGCAGTCTTTTGAAGCGGTACAATCCAAGATGCGTGTTAACCACCAATACGCGCTGGGATTCGTCGTCCACCGGTATTTGCAAGTACGCATCGGCTAGGTCCAACTTTGAAAAATATTTTCCCGGGCACAGTTTAGCAAAAAGATCTTCCGGGCGGGGCAAAGGAAAAGTAGCAGTCACTAGCTGTGGATTCACTGTGGCCTTGAAGTCCACGCAAAGTCTCAATTTTCCGGAAGGTTTTGGCAAAATTACTAAGGGTGAGGCCCAGAGAGAAGCTTGCACACGTTCAATTACACCCTGTGATTCGAGATCGTGTAACGTTCTGGCGACCTCATCACGCAATGCGTGGGGAACATTGCGCGCCCTGAAAAATTTCGGTTGCGCGTTTACCTTCAGTTCTAAATGTGCTTCATAGTTTTTAGCGCAACCTAAGCCCGGTGCAAAAATGTCTGCAAATTCGTCACACAGCCGAGAAACACGGTCGGTAGGCACAGTCTGATTCACGGATAGGACCTGATTTACAATAGACATGTTAAACAACCGAAATAAATCGAGACCAAACAAGTTCACTGCAGAAGAAGAACGAAGAACGTAAAATGACACAAGTTTTGTTTGTCCCTTGTATGTTGCAAGAAGGCTGCACTGTCCTAACACAGGAATTTTCTGTCCGGAATATGTAGTTAGCTTAACATTTGCGGAACGCAACGGAGGTTTGCCCAGTTGTTTGTACGTGTCGTGATTGAGCAATGAAACTGCAGCTCCGGTATCGAGCTGGAATGGTATCACTTTGCCTTCAAAGTCTAAGTCCACAAAAAGTTTATTGTCCTGCTGACGACAAGAGCGACTGTTTTGTGCAATTGGAACAGACACTGGTACAGAATCACTTGCTAATTGACGTGATTTCCGGCGACGTCGACGCACAGTTTTTGTGGGACGTTCACAGTCACTGTTAGAGAAAGTGTCACTGGACGAAGCGGAATTAACGACATGAATGTCCATAGGCGAAGGTCCACGAGCCTGAGTGTCCTTGGTTCGATTCCGGCGCGAAGCAAAGGGCCTGGAATGATTGTGATTGTCTGATCTGAGCTTTTTCTGGCAAACACTTTGAACATGTCCTTTCTTATTGCAGAAAAAGCAAATAGCTTGGCGTGACGGGCAATGTTCACGCGAATGTCTAGTAGCACACCGCGGGCACGATTTCACTACATTTGTGGGCTGGCGCGGCCCACGTGGCTTAGCGCGCGGCGGCAGCTGTGCGGACGTGCGCGAGGCCCGGTTACCGGGCCGCGCAGCGCGTCCAGCGGGCCGGTTAATGGTACACACGGCTGGCGAAGTTTCAAAAGATACCTGAGCACAGTCAAGTGTGTCCTGTCTATCCAATATGTCTATTACTTGTTGAAGGGAGGGATTAACTAGTTTCAAAATTTGCTCCCGTATGCGAACATCAGAAACGTTCTGTGCAATTGCATCACGCACCATTGTATCTGAATAAGAAAGACCACAGTCACATTCAAAGGCACAGTCCCTAGTAAGTCCTTGCAATGTTGCTACCCACTCCCTATTAGTTTGACCGGCCGTACGTTTTGTACGAAAAAACGTATACCGTTTTGCAACCACATTAACTGTTTCTTTGAAATAGGCATCTAATGCAGACAAAATTTCCTCGTAGGACAGAGTTGCTACGTCGCGTCGGGGAAACAATTTCACTATCACACGGTATGTGGACACACCGACACAAGAAAGCAAAAACGGCTGCCGCTCTTTACCTTGAATTCTGTAGGCTGCTAGATGAAAGTTGAACTGGCGAGACCACTCGTGCCAGGTCTCATCGGCTGCCACGTATGGTCGAAAGGGAGGTGCAACAGCGTTTAGTGGCAGCGGTGTTGAAGAAGCGGCGGCGGCCGCATCGGTTTGAATGGTACGTTGACCCTGGACGAGCTGTCCAAGGGCATCCAGTAACGCCTGCGTCTGCTGATTCTGCAAGCGATAAAATTCGGACAGTACATCTGGAGAATGTGGCGAAGCCATGACACAATTAAATGTAAGCAATCAGAAAGAACTCTTTTCCCTCGTCGCCAATGTTGTGTCGGTAGCTGGGCCGACACCGTGAAGTTGAGATGGCTGAAAAGGCAAGCTAGACTAATGCAGACGGGCGTGATGTACTGGAACAGGATACGTAATTAATGTTAGGAAGAAAAGTACGGAGCAGGTTTAATACTTAACTTTACTCATTCCTTGTGGTACATCTATCTTGACGATACACAGAAGACTTTAAGTACAATCACTGTATGGCTAATGGCGCCTTGCTAGTTCGTAGCCATTAACTTAGCTGATGGCTATTCTGTCTCTCGGCTAATGAGAGAGAAAGGCTTCGTACATCTGGTCGGTAGCTAGGTTCTCGTACAACTGGGCGGTAGCTAGGTTCTCGTACAACTGGGCGAGTGCTCTCTCGTATCACGAGACCTGCCTTGGTGGTGGCGCTAGGTCTGCGATTACACAGTGGCGACACGCGGGTCCGACATGTACTAAATGGACCGCGGCCGATTTAAGCTACCACCTAGCAAGTGTGGTGTCTGGCGGTGACACCACAGTAACAATCACCTGTCTCATAATAACTGAGCCAGTAAGAACACTGGCTACACAGGGCGTTCTCTTGGGTCGAGATCCCTCGTGAAAATCCTGACCAACACATATAATGTTCTCACTGGGCCTTCCGTAGCACTCTTAACTCTTGGACAAAATAAAAGATTCATTGTGATTTAGTTTATCTACATTGCATGTTGCCTGCACTTTTGAGTGACCATTTTAGAAAAAATAATCGTTATGTAGTTCACAGAGTGTAACTAGAAGATAAAAATCAATTGCAATTAGATAAGATGTCTTTATGGTGCGAAAACTGGTAATTGGCCCTAAATAATGAAAAGTGTGAGATCACACACATCGATACTAAAAGGCATCCATTAAATTTCGGTTACACGATAAATCAGTCAACTCTAAGAGCCGTAAATTCGACCAAATGCCTTGGAATTACAATTACGAACAACTTAAATTAGGCAGAATACGTAGGAAATGTTGGGGGATGGTGAATCAAAGACTGTCTTTTAGCAGCAAAACACTTAGAAGATGCAACAGGTCCACTAAAGAGTCTGCCTGCACTACGCTTGTCCGTCGTCTTTTGGAGTACTGCTGCGCTTTGTAGGGTACTTACCAGACAGAATTAACGGAGTACACCGAGAAAGTTCAACGATGGGCAGTACATTTTGTATGATCGAGAAACAGGGGAGAGAGAGGCACTGACATGATACAGGATTTGAGGTGGGCATCAATAAAACAAAGGCCTTTTCAAGCTGTAGCGGAATCTTCTCACGAAATTTCAGTCACCAGCTTTTTCCTCTGCAGGAGAAAATATTTTGTTGATGCCGATCTACATAGTGAGAAACGATCATCATAATAAAATAAGAGAAATCAGAGACCGCAAGGGAAGGTGTAGGTGTTCGTGTTTTCCGCACGCTGTTCGAGAGTGGAATGATGGAGAACTATTGTGAAGGTGGTTCGATGAACCCTCTGCCAGGCAATGAACTGAGATTTCAAGAGAAGCCAAGTAGATGTAGATGTAGACGTAGACGTAAGTGTGTGTGTCAGCAGATGAACACTATTTATTTACGTAAGTAAGAGGACTGCCAATCATTCAGTAAGCAAGCCATGCATCAGAGGGATGCACTGAGATGACTTTTTCTGCTATTTAAAGGAGTAATCGTTGACCCGAATCTCAACGTATTAGAGCACAACTTGTAAATGCACTGCTGTCGAAACTCAGGGAATCATGTACGAATCCTGATTCGGGAGACTCTAGAGTCACACAAATTCAATTCTGTTTATATGCTGATACAACATGGAACATCAAGACAAACGGTTTACAGATCTATTGAAGGAACATCTAAAATGTACCAGTTACTGATATGATAGTGGTGTTGTCGGGTAGGTGTATTGGTTATCGGACCGATTTCTCTGTTTCAAAACGGCATAATGATAGAAATTAAGGTTAAAGAGCCAGTATGTATGAAGGGTAAATTTTAGGAATTGTTAACGTGCTTCCTTGGACTATCGTGAAAAAGTCGGGAAGACCCTGCAATCTCAACTGAACAAATAACGTAGCATGGGACTAAGTACGCATCTACTACAACGGTGTCCAAACTATTTTGCTCATGGGACTCTGACATTCACTTATATTATCCGTACCAACGAGCCCGTCGTCTGGGGGTAACGTCCTAAACTAGTAATCAGAACATCGTGATTCTCGCATTAGAAGTCAGCCACAGCTTAAAATACGAATAAAAATCAGCGTCACTGGAGACCGAAGACTCCCACCGTGCAAATTCACCCTCGGTTTGCCAACGGCCTTGTCAGTGAGGGGGCAAGAGTAGGTGGAGATTCCGGAAACTCTCTTGCCCCAGAGGTGGGAATCTGCTCTTAAAAGACAGATAAATCATCAGTGATCAACACAGCGTGAGCATGCAGAAGCCAATGGGAACCACTACATTACAGACACATAACGTGTATCCACAAAAAATGCCTGTAATTGAAAAAGTATTATGAATATCTCTCCAGTAGCAAAAATTCTAGATTAGTCACCCAATTGGATTTTCGATGTGATACTGTCAAGGGGGTGGTTACAATGGAGAAGAGATAGGAATAACATTGTATCTGTCGGAACATGAAATGTCAGTCTTTGAACGTATTAGGACAGTTAGAAAATCTTCAAAGGGAAATTCATAGGCACAATCTAGATATAGTGTGTGACAGTGAAATGAAATGGAAAGAAGTTAAGGATTTCTGGTCATACTAACGCAGGGTAAAATCAACAGCAACAGAAAATGATATAATGGGAGTAGAATTTGTAATGGATTGGAAAATAGTGCAGACAATTAACCGCTATGAAGAGTTCATGAATAGGGCTCTTCACAGCGGTTAATTATCTGTACTATTTTTCAATCCGTAACAAATTCTACTCCCGTTATACCATTTTCTGATGCTGTTCAGGTATACACGTCGGCGTCGGAAATTGAAGATGAAGAGATAGAGAAAGTATATGAAGACATTGAAGGAGTAATACAATATGGAAATGGAGATGAAAATCTAATAGTCATGGGGGGCTCGAATGCAGTTGTAGGGGAAGGAATAGAAAAAAAGGTTACAGGAGAATAAAGGCTTAGGAGAAAGAATGAGAGAGGAGAAAGACTAATTGGGTTCTGTAATAAATTTCAGCTAATAATAGCGAATAATCTCTTCAAGAATCACAAGAGGAGGAGGTATACTTGGAAAAGGGCGTGTGATACTGGAAGATTTCAGATAGGTTGCATCATGGCCAGACAGAAGTTCGGAAATCAGATACTGGATTGGATTGGATTGTTTGGGGGAAGAGACCAAACGGCGAGGTCATCGGTCTCATCGGATTAGGCAAGGACGGGGAAGGAAGTCGGCCGTGCCCTTTCAAAGGAACCATCCCGGCATTTGCCTGGAGCGATTTAGGGAAACCACGGAAAACCTAAATCAGGATGGCCGGGCGCGGGATTGAACCGTCGTCCTCCCGAATGCGATACTGGATTGTAAGGCGTAACCAGTAGCAGATATAGAAAAAATGGCTCAAATGGCTCTGAGCACTATGGGACTTAACTTCTGAGGTCATCAGTTCCCTAGAACTTAGAACTACTTAAACCTATCTAACCTAAGGACATCACACACATCCAAGCCCGAGGCAGGATTCGAACCTGCGACCGTAGCGGTCGTGCGGTTCCAGTGCAGATATAGACTAAGACCAAAATATAGTAATGATGAACAACAGACTGTAGTTTAAGAGATTAGTCAGTAAAAATCAGTATGCCAAGAAGTGAGATACGGATGTACTAAGGAATGATGAGATAGGCTTGAAATTCTGTAAGACTATAGATACAGCAATAAGGAATAGCTCAGTAGGCAGTACAATTGAAGAGGAGTAGATAGTTCTAAAAAGTGGAATCACAGAAGTTGAAAAGGAAAAAGAAGGTAACTGCGAAGAAACAGGAGAAATACTGCAGTTGATCGATGAAAGAAGGAAGTACAAAAATATTCAGGGAAATTCAGGAATATTTCAGAAATACAAGTCGCTGAGAAATGAAATAAGTAGGAAATGCAGGGAAGCTAAGGTGAAATAACTGCATGAAAATGTGAAGAATGAGAAAAGAAATAACTGTCGTAAGGACTAACTCAATATATAGGGAAGTCAATATATCCTTCGGTCAAATTAAAACATAGGTGGTAACATTAAGAGTGCAAAATGCAGATGAGGGAGCGGGTAGGTCGAAACAGTACACTGAAGGCCGACGACGACGATTTGTCTGATGTGTTAAAAGGAGAAACAGGATTCGATTTAGAAGAGGTAGAGGATCCTATATTAGAATCAGAATTTAAGAGAGCTTTGAAGGACTTAAGATCAAATAAGGCAGAAGGGATGGAGAAAATTCCATCAGAACTTCTAGAATCATTGGGGGAGGTGGCAAAAAAGTGCCTATTGAAGTAGGTGTGTAAAATATATGACTCTGGCAAAATACCATATGATTCTCGGAGAAACATCATCCACGCAGTCCCGAAGACTGCAAGAGCTGACAAGTGTGAGAATTATCGCACAGTCAGCATACCAGCTCATGCATCCAAATTGCTGACAAGAGTAATACACAGAGGAATGGAAATCGAGGATGTGTTAGATGATGATCATTTTGGCTTTAGGAAAGGTAAAGGCACCAGAGAGGCAGTTCTGACTTTGCCTTTGATGATGGAAGCAAAATTAAATAAAAATCAAGACACGTTCACAGGGTTTATCGACGTGGAAAAAGCGTTCTACAATGTAAAATGCTGCAAGATGTTGGAAATTCTGAGAAAAATAGTGTTAAACTATAGGGAGAGACGGGTAAAACACAATTTGTAAAAGAAACAAGAGTGGGCGACCAATAACGGTGTGCTTGGATTAGATATGATGTAAGACACAGATGGTCTGGAACGCGGAACCGCTACGGTCGCAGGTTCGAATCCTGCCTCGGGCATGGAAGTGTGTGATGCCCTTAGGTTAGTTAGGTTTAAGTACTTCTATGCTCTAGGGGACTGATAATCTCAGATGCTAAGTCCCATAGGGCTCAGAGTCATTTGAACCATTTTTATAAGACACGTAGTTTTTCGCCCCTACTGTTCATTCTGTACAACGAAGAAGCAATGGTGGAAATAAAAGAAAGGCTCATCAGTGGGATTACACATTCAAAGCGAAAGGATACGATTCGCTGATGACATTGCTATCCTGAGTGATGGTGAAGAATAATCGTTCGGAAGAATCAATAAGGAATTAAGTGGAATACTGAAACAAGAAGGAATAATGTTACGCGTTTGAAGTTCGCTAAGGGATCGCCGAATGAAGGAAGTACCAAACTATTCAGGGAAAAAGAGGAATAAAGCAATACAAATAACTAGGGAATGAAATAAATAGGAAGTACAGCGCAGCTAAGGCGAAATGGCTGCGGGAAAGACGTGGAGGCATCGAAGAAGAAATGACCGTCGGAAGGACTGACTCAGTACACAGAAAAGCCACAATAGTTTTCGGTGAAGTTAAATGCCTGGCTGGTAACATTATGAGTGCAATGGGGGTTCAATTTTTAGACGTAGGGGACGGAGCAGTTAAGTGGAAAGAGTATACTGGATGCCTCTATGACGGAGAGAACGTTTTTTATGAGATATCTTTGCTGCTGAGTAGTAAAACAACTGGCGATGACGAAAGTAGAGAGGATGTAAAATATAGACTGGCACTGGCAACAAAAACGTCTCTGAAGAAGAGAATATTACCTTAGAACATAAACTTTGTTAATAATTTTTTTTAGAACTAAGGGGATTGAATCTTCTGAAATGTAGTGCTACAGCAAAATCCTGAAGGCTAGATTGGTAGATCACGTAACAAATGAGGAAGTACTGAATAGAAGTGGGGGAAAAAGCTGCTTGTGGCATAACTTGACGCAAATAAGTTATGTATTGCTGTGGCAACCTCTGCGACGTCAAGGAACCATCAATTAAGTACTGGAGGGAAATTTTAAGGTAAAAATTGTAGATAAAAACGGAGATAAGAATACATTTAGTCGACTGAAATAAATAAAGGTTAGAGTATTTGGCCGGCCGGAGTGGCCGAGCGGCTCTAGGCGCTACAGACGGAAGCCACGGGACCGCTCCTGTCGCAGATTCAGATCCAGCCTCGGGCATTGATGTGTGTGATGTCCTTAGGTTAGTTAGGTTTAAGTAATTCTATGCTCTAGGTTGTACTCGCGGTCTAGGGGTAGCGTCTTTGATTCATAACCAAAACGTATTCGGTCCCGGGTTCGATCCTCGCCACTGCATACATTTTGATAAATAATCAGCATTGGCGACCGAAGACTTCCGGCATAAGAAGTCAGCCTCATTCTGCCAACGGCCTTGTCAAAGAGGGCGGAGGAGCGGATAGAGGTTCAGGGCACTCTCTTGTCCTAGGGGTGGGAGATTGCCCTTAAAGGCGGAAGAATCAGCAATGATGAACGACATGAGGATGCAGAAGGCAATGGAAACCACTGCATTAAAGACACGTAACGTGTATCCACAAGCCATGTGGCCTGTAATTGAAGTGTCATGATGATCTCTCCATTGGCAAAAGATTCCGGAATAGTCCCCCATTCGGATCTCCGGGAGGGGACTGCCAAGGGGGAGGTTACCATGAGAAAAAGATTGAATAATCAACGAAAGGATAACGTTCTACGAGTCGGGGCGCGGAATGTCAGAAGCTTGAACGTGGTAGGGAAACTAGAAAATCTGAAAAGGGAAATGCAAAGGCTCAGTCTCGATATAGCAGGGGTCAGTGAAGTGAAGTGGAAGGAAGACAAGGATTTCTGGTCAGATGAGTATCGGGTAATATCAAGAGCAGCAGAAAATTGTATAACATGTGTAGGATTCGTTGTGAATAGGTAGGGCAGAGGGTGTGTTACTGTGAACAGTTCAGTGACCGGGTTGTTCTAATCAGAATCGACAGCAGACCAACACCGACAACGATAGTTCAGGTATACATGCCGACGTCGCAAGCTGAAGATGAACAGATAGAGAAAGTGTATGAGGATATTGAAAGGGTAATGCAGTATGTAAAGGAGAACGAAAATCTAATAGTCATGGGCGACTGGAATGCAGTTGTAGGGGAAGGAGTAGAAGAAAAGGTTACAGGAGAATATGGGCTTAGGACAAGGAATGAGAGAGGAGAAAGACTAATTGAGTTCTGTAACAAGTTTCAGCTAGTAATAGCAAATACCCTGTTCAAGAAGCACAAGAGGAGGAGGTATACTTGGAAAAGGCCGGGAGATACGGGAAGATTCCAATTAGATTAGATCATGGTCAGACAGAGATTCCGAAATCACATACTAGATTGTAAAGCGTACCCAGGAGCAGATATAGACTCAGATCACAATATAGTAGTAATGAAGAGTAGGCTGAAGTTCAAGACATTAGTCAGGAAGAATCAGTAGGCAAAGAAGTGGGATACGGAAGTACTAAGGAATGACGAGATACGTTTGAAGTTCTCTAACGCTATACATACAGCAATAAGGCATAGTGCAGTAGGCACTACAGTTGAAGAGGAATGGACATCTCTAAAAAGGGCCATCACAGAAGTTGGGAAGGAAAACATAGGTACAAAGAAGGTAGCTGCGAAGAAACCATGGGTAACAGAAGAAATACTTCAGTTGATTGATGAAAGGAGGAAGTACAAACATGTTCCGGCAAAATCAGGAATACAGAAATACAAGTCGCTGGGGAATGAAATAAATAGGAAGTGCAGGGAAGCTAAGAGGAAATGGCTGCAGGAAAAATGTGAAGACATCGAAAAAGATATGATTGTTGGAAGGACAGACTCAGCATACAGGAAAGTCAAAACAACCTTTGGTGACATTAAAAGCAACGGAGGTAACATTAAGAGTGCAACGGGAATTCCACTGTTAAATGCAGAGGAGAGACCAGATAGGTGGAAAGAATACATTGAAAGCCTCTATGAGGGTGCAGATTTGTCTGATGTGATAGAAGAAGAAACAGGAGTCGATTTAGAAGAGATAGGGGATCCAGTATTAGAATCGGAATTTAAAAGAGCTTTGGAGGACTTACGGCCAAATAAGGCAGACGGGATAGATAACATTCCATCAGAATTTCTAAAATCATTAGGGGAAGTGGTAACAAAACGACTATTCACGTTGGTGTGTAGAATATATGAGTTTGGCGATATACCATCTGACTTTCGGAAAAGCATCATCCACACAATTCCGAAGACGGCAAGAGGTGACAAGTGCGAGAATTATCGCACAATCAGCTTAACAGCTCATGCATCGAAGCTGCTTACAAGAATAATATACAGAAGAATGGAAACGAAAATTGAGAATGCGCTAGGTGACGATCAGTTTGGATTTAGGAAAAGGAAAGGGACGAGAGAGGCAATTCTGACGTTACGGCTACTAATGGAAGCAAGGCTGAAGAAAAATCAAGACACTTTCATAGGATTTGTCGACCTGGAAAAAGCGTTCGACAATATAAAATGGTGCAAGCTGTTCGAGATTCTGAAAAAAGTAGGGGTAAGCTATAGGGAGAGACGGGTCACATACAATATGTACAACAACCAAGAGGGAATAATAAGAGTGGACGATCAAGAACGAAGTGCTCGCATTAAGAAGGGTGTAAGACAAGGCTGCAGCCTTTCGCCCCTACTCCTCAATCTGTACATCGAGGAAGCAATGATGGAAATAAAAGAAAGGTTCAGGAGTGGAATTAAAATACAAGGTGAAAGGATATCAATGATACGATTCGCTGATGACATTGCTATCCTGAGTGAAAGTGAAGAAGAATTAAATGATCTGCTGAACGGAATGAACAGTCTAATGAGTACACAGTATGGTTTGAGAGTAAATCGGAGAAAGACGAAGGTAATGAGAAGTAGTAGAAATGAGAACAGCGAGAAACTTAACATCAGGATTGATGGTCACGAAGTCAATGAAATTATGGAATTCTGCTACCTAGGCAGTAAAATAACCAATGGCAAAAAAGGCATTTCTGGCCAAGAGAAGTCTACTAATATCAAATACCGGCCTTAATTTGAGGAACAAATTTCTGATGATGTACGTCTGGAGTACAGCATTGTATAGTAGTGAAACATGGACTGTGGGAAAACCGGAACAGAAGAGAATCGAAGCATTTGAGATGTGGTGCTATAGACGAATGTTGAAAATTAGGTGGACTGATAAGGTAAGGAATGAGGAGGTTCTACGCAGACTCGGAGAGGAAAGGAATATGTGGAAAACGCTGATAAGGAGAAGGGACAGGATGATAGGACATTTGCTGAGACATGAGGGAATGACTTCCATGGTACTAGAGGGAGCTGTAGAGGGCAAAAGCTGTAGAGGAAGACAGAGATTGGAATACGTCAAGCAAATAATTGAGGACGTAGGTTGCAAGTGCTACTCTGAGATGAAGAGGTTAGCACAGGAAATAAATTTGTGGCGGGCCGCATCAAACCAGTCAGTAGACCGATGACAAAAAAAAAGACGAATGTTGAAAATTAGGTGGACTGATAAGGTAATGAATGAGGAGGTTCTACGCAGAATCGGAGAGGAAAGGATTATGTGGAAAACACTGATAAAGAGAAGGAACAGGATGATAGGACATCTGCTAAGACATGTGGAAATGACTTCCATGGTACTAGAGGGAGCTGTAGAGGGCAAAAACTGTAGATGAAGACAGAGATTGGAATACGTCAAGCAAATAATTGAGGACGTAGGTTGCAAGTGCTACTCTGAGATGAAGAGGTTAGCACAGGAAAGGAATTCGTGGCGGGCCGCATCAAACCAGTCAGTAGACTGATGACAAAAAAAAAGAAAAGTTCTAGGGGACTGATGACCACAGCAGTTAAGTCCCATGCCGGACGGAGTGGCCGAGCGGTTCTATGCGCTGCAGTCTGGAACCGCGTGACCGCTACGGTCGCAGGTTCGAATCCTGCCTCGGGCATGGATGTGTGTGATGTCCTTAGGTTAGTTAGGTTTAAGTAGTTCTAAGTTCTAGGGGACTGATGACCTCAGAAGTTAAGTCCCATAGTGCTCAGAGCCAGTTTCTGAACCATTAGAGTAGTTATTAGGAGATGAAGAGGCTTGCACTGGATAGAGTAGCATGGAGAGCTGCTTCAAATCATTCTTCAGACTGAATACCATAACTTCATCGTCATCATAAATAACAACGTGTTTTTCAACAACATATTTTTGTCAAGCGTGGTTAATTACTACGTTTTGTTTGAATATCAGACGAGATATTATTATGTTATGGCTGTGGGACTGATATTGTATAAATTCGTATTATACATTTTATTTTTTATTTCCTTTTTAATTTGTCTTCAAATATTTTTCTCAACTATAATAAAACATATTGTCCGGTCACTTACCGTCGAAATTTAGCAATTACTTACATCCGTCACAAGCGTACGAGGAGTTCTGTTACGCGCAAAGAGTGGTGGAGAGAGCACGCCACCGAAGCATGACTGCTGAAATGCTGCGTCGTGTCCAACTTCCGAACCAACTTGTAGCCAGATGCGCCTGCAATGGATCCCTGGGACCCCATTGTGACACTCAGGCGGACGAAGTAACAGCAGGACAGCACTCAGAGGAAGCTTCTGAATGGAATACGGTGTTCAGCAGTGCGAATATAGCGCAATGTGCGCTATTTGGACCATTAAATCCCTCGTCCTGAATCCCGGCACCTCCTCCATCTGTCCACGTTTCCACTTTGGCCCGCGTATTACGGCGATACATCCTCCTAATAGGCCTTAGTTATCTGTATTGCCCTTCATATGAACGCACCGAAAAGACGGTAACACGCAGAAACGGGACGAACATCAGAACGTTCGAGTGATCCTGAAATTTCTTAGTAATTATTTAAAGGAAACGTCTCTTTTTTTTACTTGAAAAATCCCGTTACGTACGATGTTTTATGGCTGGGTGAAGTGTGTTAGTTGCACCTCTCATGTTTACACCACCTCAGTGACACTGTACAGAAGCTAGATCGGTGTGTGCAGCATTGTCACAGAGGGGTGAGAAAATCAACCCGATATGGTGAGAGCACTTTATGGGTTGTCTAATCGAGCTCAATCTTCCAGATAACCATAGGTCAAAATGTAGCGTTGGGCAGCGGAACTGTAAGCATTTCAACTAAATTGCCTCAGTTCAAAAATGTTTCCGTGGTAGAGTAATGTTGGTGTACGCATACGTGGAGAACTTCTTTGCGTAGCAATCGTCGACATAGAGTAGCTGAGGCAGAATAAGGGGAACCAGCCCGCATTCAGCGATGGCAGATTGGAAAACCGCCTAATAACTATCCACAGACTGGCCGGCTCACTGGACTTCGACACAAGTCCGCCGGGCGGCTTTGTGCCGGGGACCAGGTGCTCCTTCCCGCTCCGGAAAGCCGTGCATTAGACCGCTCGGCTAACCGGGCGGACTTGAGTACAATTACATCCAGATCTAACTATTCAGTTTCATTTAGTAATTCAGTTTCCTTTGATCGTAGAACCTGGATATTCTTTGTACCAATCGCAATCCGTTTCCGTAGTCATTGTCATATATCTTTACAACTGTCCTAAATCCGAGGCTTGTGATGGTCGGTTCTTGTGGCATGAAAGTTTTCCATGGAAGTGGGCACAAACCTATCGCTACAACATCCGACTTGAATGACAAGGTAATTTGGATCGAGGTTTTCTTCCCTCAGCCTTTGAAAAATGAATGCCGTGTACTGCGAGGCAGGAGCAAAAAAATCTTCTCTGTTAAACCACAACACAGAGAGCTGCAGCTTCCGCTCTTCAAGCCATTGTAGGATGCACCGGATCCCATATTGTAGCAGTGTTCACCGTAACAATGACAAGTGACCCCCACAAGGTGCTATGCTATCATCCGGGCCAGGTGAACCAATGTTTTTTAAGGAGGTGTTACTCTTTCACTACCTTCTATCCCAACTGGTCTTGAGACCAGCAACGGCAGATATTAAAGTTCTATCCATGCTAGCTACGTTTGACGTGAACGTTTCGTGGGGTTCACTGAGTAAATCGTGCGTATTAAATCAACTACCCTAAAAGCATAGTCAAGCCATTAATTCGTTCAGATGACCAACAAACTTCAGAAACAGCGCTGTAGTAAAACAGTCGACATGTTGCATTGTAAGACTCAATGTTATTAATAATGAAAAGGCTACATATCTTATTTTTTTCTAATTTGCGGGTACTATGTATAACATTTACAGATGAGTACTTGTGAACTCAGAGAATGGTGAAGAAGAAAACAGTAATTCTGTTTTAACTCTTTAATCGTACATAAAATCAGTGTAAAAACATTTTAGATCTCGATGGTTATTTTATTAAGATGACAGTTTTCGGATAATCTTGGCCCATCTTCAGACAGCACTATGAACTGAAGTTGACGATACTAAACAGTCAGTTGACATTCGCTGAAACCGCAATTTCAACGACTGAGGTCAAATAACTGTTCTAAGCATCGTCAACTTCAGTTCATGGTGCTGTCTGAAGATGGGCTAAGAGTAGGGCGAAACCTGTCATCTTAATAAAATAGCCATCGCGATCTAAACTGTTTTCCCAGTGATTTTACATGGATTACAAGATCGCTGTTTCCCAAAAATGTTACCAAAATATTTTATTGTGTGTTTGGGGCTTACGGGTAAACTCTTTACTCTCAAATTGCATATTTGCATAGAAGATTTTATGAATTACTGCATCTTCTGGGATGATAGGCAGTGCAGTGAAGCACGACAACCACATTGTATCGCAGCATGAGCAGCAGCAGCAGCCGAGCAACAAAACCGACCAGGAACGTTCACTTACCAGTCATACTTACACGCGTTTTTCGCTGACTTATTGCTGTTTTATGACCATGGATCCACAAAAGGACACTTTTTTCCTGTGTTTAGCTGCAAACGCCTGCACCCCGATATGATCTCAGGTTGCTTTTCTACAAAAAAAAAAAAAAAAAAAAAAAAAAGGTTCAAATGGCTCTGAGCACTTTGGGACTTAACTTCCGAGCTCATCAGTCGCCCAGAACTTAGAACTACTTAAACCTAATTAACCTAATGACAGCACACAAACCCATGCCCGAGGCAGGATTCGAACCTGCGACCGTAGCGGTCGCGCGGTTCCAGATTTAGCGCCTAGAACCGCTCGGCCACTCCGGCCGGCGCTTTTGTACACATCGTATATTAGCCTCAATGGTGAAAAAGCAATTTTGAGATAAGAATGAATCTGAGGCTGCAATGAAATGATCTTCAATCTTCTTCTAACATTATCTATTTCGAAGCGTCTAGCCTCAGCTCTACCTGTACCTCATACATATACACCAAATCGATGTGTGGTGCAGGGGCCGGATAAAAGTACGGAAATACCAAAACCACAACACATTACTAGTCTAATATAGTGTAGGAAACACGTTGGCATTGTAAACAGCTTCCCGTCGTCTCGGAAAGGATACTTCAGTTCCTTCTGGTTTTCTTATACCATCTTATACCATTACTACTGAAAAAAATTGGCAAGTTCAGGTAACGATGGAGGTGGAGAGCGATCACGCACCCTCCTCTTCACAGTAGACGACAAAGGTCCAATAATATAGAGATTGGCGGGCAAGGGAGACGCGACATTTCAGCCTCGTGCTCACAAAAGCATTGCTGGATGATGCGATCTGTGTGAACACTGCATCACCGTTGTGGAACGAACACTATGGCATGGTACTGATAGGATCAGCCAAAATTCTCACCTAATCCTTGGCAGTTAAGCGTCCTTGCAGAGTAACCATGAGGCCCATGGACTACTATGGTATGCATGCCCAAGCCATCACCCAATCCCCGCCATGTTTCACTGTTGACAAATAAACTCGGCCAGAAGCTGGATACAGTGTGAAGCAAAACTCATCCGACCAAATGACTTTCTTTCATTGCTCCATAGTCCAGGTTTGATGGCAGCAATACCACGTTTTCCTGTTAGGGCATTTGCATCAATAATGAGAGGTTTTAGAATTCCAGCTAGCCCTCCAATTGCCTGCTCATGGAGCTCCCTTCGTGCTGTTTAGATGCTGATGGGGTCCGCGATTGCAAAAATGGCTCTGAGCACTATGCGACTTAGGCGTAATGGGGCCCCTTAGGGATATGGCAGCAAGAGAGGGGAAGAAAACCAATGTGCACTCCGTGTGCATACCGGGCAGAGTCATTCCAGATGTGGAAAGGGTCCTTCCGGATGCCATGAAGGGTACAGGGTGCACCCATCTGGAGGTGGTCGCTCATGTCGGCACCAATGATGTGTGTCGCTATGGATCGGAGGAAATCCTCTGGCTTCCGGCGGCTATCTGATTTGGTGAAAACTGCCAGTCTCGCAAGCGGGATGAAAGCAGAGCTCACCATCTGCAGCATCGTCGACAAGAATGACTGCGGACCTTTGGTACAGAGCCGAGTGGAGGGTCTGAATCAGAGGCTGAGACGATTCTGCGACCGTGTGGGCTGCAGATTCCTCGACTTGCGCCATAGGGTGGTGGGGTTTCGGGTTCCGCTGGATAGGTCAGGAGTCCACTACACGCAGCAAGCGGCTACACGGGTAGCAGGGGCTGTGTGGCGTGGACTAGGCGGTTTTTTAGGTTAGATAGCCTCGGGCAAGTACAGAAAGGGCAACAGCCTCAAAGGATGCGTGGCAAAGTCAGGACATGCTGGGACCAAGCAGCAATCGGTATTGTAATTGTAAACTGTCGAAGCTGCTAGGTTAATAATTGGTTCCTTTTACCGACCTCCCGACTCAGCAGCATTAGTGGCAGAACAACTGAGAGAAAATTTGGAATACATTTCACATAAATTTTCTCAGCATGTTATAGTCTTAGGTGGAGATTTCAATTTACCAGATATAGACTGGGACACTCAGATGTTTAGGACGGGTGGTAGGGACAGAGCATCGAGTGACATTATACTGAGTGCACTGTCCGAAAATTACCTCGAGCAATTAAACAGAAAACCGACTCGTCGAGATAATATCTTGGACCTACTGATAACAAACAGACCCGAACTTTTCGACTCTGTAAGTGCAGAACAGGGAATCAGTGATCATAAGGCCATTGCAGCATCCCTGAATATGGAAGTTAATAGGAATATAAAAAAAGGGAGGAAGGTTTATCTGTTTAGCAAGAGTAATAGAAGGCAGATTTCAGACTACCTAACAGATCAAAACGAAAATTTCTGTTCCGACACTGACAATGTTGAGTGTTTATGGAAAAAGTTCAAGGCAATCGTAAAATGCGTTTTAGACAGGTACGTGCCGAGTAAAACTGTGAGGGACGGAAAAACCCACCGTGGTTCAACAACAAAGTTAGGAAACTACTACGAAAGCAAAGAGAGCCTCACTCCAAGTTTAAACGCAGCCAAAACCTCTCAGACAAACAGAAGCTAAACGATGTCAAAGTTAGCGTAAGGAGGGCTATGCGTGAAGCGTTCAGTGAATTCGAAAGTAAAATTCTATGTACCGACTTGACAGAAAATCCTAGGAAGTTCTGGTCTTACGTTAAATCAGTAAGTGGCTCGGAACAGCATATCCAGACACTTCGGGATGATTATGGCATTGAAGCAGAGGATGACACGCATAAAGCTGGAATACTAAACACCTTTTTACAAAGCTGTTTCACTGAGGAAGACCGCACTGCAGTTCCTTCTCTAAATCCTCGCACAAACGAAAAAATGGCTGACATCGAAATAAGTGTCCAAGGAATAGAAAAGCAACTGGAATCACTCAGAGGAAAGTCCATTGGACCTGACGGGATACCATTTCGATTCTACACAGAGTACGGGAAAGAACTTGCCCCCCTTCTAACAGCCGTGTACCGCAAGTCTCTAGAAGAACGGAAGGTTCCAAATGATTGGAAAAGAGCACAGGTAGTCCCAGTTTTCAAGAAGGGTCGTCGAGCAGATGCGCAAAACTATAGACCTATATCTCTGACGTCGATCTGTTGTAGAATTTTAGAACATGTTTTTTGCTTGCGTATCATGTCGTTTTTGGAAACCCAGAATCTACTCTGTAGGAATCAACATGGATTCCGGAAACAGCTATAGTGTGAGACCCAACTCGCTTTATTTGTTCATGAGACCCAGAAAATATTAGATACAGGCTCCCAGGTAGATGCTATTTTCCTTGACTTCCGGAAGGCGTTCGATACAGTTCCGCACGGTCGCCTGATAAACAAAGTAAGAGCCTACGGAATATCAGACCAGCTGTGTGGCTGGATTGAAGAGGTTTTAGCAAACAGAACACAGCATGTTGTCGTCAATGGAGAGACGTCTACAGACGTTAAAGTAACCTCTGGCGTGCCACAGGGGAGTGTTATGGGACCACTGCTGTTCACAATATATATAAATGACCTAGTAGATAGTGTCGGAAGTTCCATGCGGCTTTTCGCGGATGATGGTGTAGTATACAGAGAAGTTGCAGCGTTAGAAATTGCAGCGAAATGCAGGAAGATCTGCATCGGATAGGCAGTTGGTGCAGGGAGTGGCAACTGACCCTTAACATAGACAAATGTAATGTATTGCGAATACATAGAAAGAAGGATCCTTTATTGTATGATTATATGATAGCGGAA
The DNA here is from genome assembly GCF_021461385.2 of Schistocerca piceifrons. Taxonomy (NCBI): domain Eukaryota; kingdom Metazoa; phylum Arthropoda; class Insecta; order Orthoptera; family Acrididae; genus Schistocerca; species Schistocerca piceifrons. Next base: position 431,375,484 of record NC_060140.1, on the reverse strand, counting down.
CAAACACTGGTAGCAGTTACTTCTGTAAAATATCTGAGTGTATGCGTGCGGAACGATTTGAAGTGGAATGATCGTATAAAATTAATTGTTGTTAAGGCGGGTACCAGGTTGAGATTCATTGGGAAAGTCCTTAGAAAATGTAGTCCATCAACAAAGGAGGAGGCTTACAAAACACTCGTTCAACCAACTCTTGAGTATTGCTCATCAGTATGGGATCCGTACCAGATCGGGTTGACGGAGGAGATAGAGACGATCCAAAGAAGAGCGGCGCTTTTCGTCACAGGGTTATTTGGTAACCGTGATAGCATTACGGAGATGTTTAATAAACTCAAGTGGCAGACTCTGCAAGAGAGGCGCTCTCCATCGCGGTGTAGCATGCTGTCCTGGTTTTGAGAGGGTGCGTTTCTGGATGAGGTATCGAATATATTGCTTCCCCTTACTTATAGCTCACGAGGAGATCACGAATGTAAAATTAGAGAGATTCGAGCGCGCACGGAGGCTTTCAGACAGTCGTTCTTCCCGCGAACCATACGCGACTGGAACAGAAAAGGGAGGTAATGACAGCGGCACGTAAAGTGCCCTCCGCCACACACCGTTGGGCGGCTTGCGGAGTATAAATGTAGATGTAGATGTAGAACTTCTGAGGTCATCAGTCGCCTAGAACTTAGAACTAATTAAACATGACTATCCTAAGGACATCACACACATCCATGCCCGAGGCAGGATTCGAACTTGCGACCGTAGTGGGCACTCGGCTCCGGACTGTAGGGCCTAGAACCGTACGGCCACTCCGGTCGGCTCGCGAATGCAACTTTTAGTTCTGCAATGACTTTGACAGCTGTTGTCCTCTTATTTTTTCATCACAGTCCTGTTCAATGAGTCAGCCGCTGTGGCCGAGCGGTTCTAGGCGGTTCAGTCCGGAACCGCGTTGCTGCTACGGTCGCAGGTTCGATTCCTGCCTCGGGGATGGATGTGTGTGATGTCCTTAGGTTAGTTAAGTTCTAAGTCTAGGGGCCTGATGACCTCAGATGTTAAGTCCCATAGTGTTTAGAGGCATTTGAACCATTTGAACCTGTCCAATGACAGTCTGTCTCACACACACACTCTTTCGTTCAGGATGAGACTTGGCGGACAATATTTTCTCCGATTCTCCTGTATGCAGTACGTATACTGTCCCTCTTGAAACACCACATAGGCTACCTTGGTTACGGATGCACGCACCGTACAAGGACAGACACTGTGCCCACGTTGGAATTCACTTAGCTGTGATGTAATACATTCGTAGCTACTCAACACACTGTTATGACCTTAATTGACATCTACGATGTATTAACGGTAGTGCACAGGTGCCACTCGAGGCCAGCTACAGCAGCGAAACCTGCAGGCTTCGCATCCATTTGCATTTACGTTCAAGCAAACATGACTCCCTGTGTTTATGTATTTTTGCCCAACCCCGACAGCTTTATCTTGCTCTCGTCATGTGTCCTATAGTAAAGTGCGTTGTCAAACCAGGGACCCACAGAGCCACTCACAAAGAGAGACTGTCAGTGACCCGCCACCAAATCTATCAACAATGGAACGGTAAAATAAAGACATTTCTTTCCTGAAGACCTACTGGAAAATACTAAAAACTAAACGAAACTCATCCCGAACAGGCCATGAGGGCCCAACGGTACTGACCGGCCGCCGTGTAATACTCAGCTCGTAGGCGTCACTGGATGCGGATATGGAAGCACATATGGTCAGCACACCGCTCTCCCGGCCCAATGTCAGTTTCCGAGACTGTAGCCGCTACTTCTCAATCAAGTAGCTTCTCAGTTTTGCCTCACAAGGGCTGAGTGCACCCCGCTTGCCAACAGCTCTCGGCAGACCGAATGGTCACCCATCCAAGTACTAACCTAGCCAGACAGCGCTTAACTTAGGTGATCTGACGGGGACCGGTGTTACCACTACGGCAAGGCCGTTGGCGCTAGAAAATACTACACTGAATTATTCGTCCAACGACAGGAGACTGATAGTTACGTTTAAGTTTAAATCCAGCAATGTGCGTAGATGAAATAAAAATATTTGTTAAATAGTGTACTTTGGGTTGTTAATATTTGCAGCTACTATTTGCTAGTTGCTACTTCAGATATGTATATCATGTGGATAAGAACAGTGGAAAAGAAACCTGAGGATGTGTTGGATGGCGATCAGTTTGGCTTTAGGAAAGGTGAAGGCACCAGACAGGCAATTCTGACTTCGTGGTTGACAATGGAAGTAAGACTTGAGAAAAATCAAGACACTTTCATAGCATTTGCCAGACTGAAAAAAATTGCTAATTTCAAATGGTGCAAGTTACTCGAAATTCTGAGAAAAACAGGGGTAACCTATAGGGAGAGACGGGTAATATACAATAGGTACAAGAGCCAAGAGGGAACAGTAAGAGCGGGGGCCCAAGAACGAGTTGATCGGATTAACGTGTGTATAAGTCGGGGATGTAGTCTTTCGCCTCTAATGTTCAATGTCGAAGAAGCAATGACAGAAATATAATAAATATTCCAGAGTGGAATTAAAATTCAAGGTGAAATGATATCAGAGACAAGATTGGCTGATGACATTGCTATCCTTAGTGAAAGTGAAGAAGTAGTAAAGGATATCTTGAATGAGATGAACAGTCCAGTGAGTACAGAGTATGGACTGAGAGTATATCAAAGAAAGACCAAAGTGAAGAACAGTATTAGAAATGAGAACAGTGAGAAACTTAAAGTCAGGTCTTGTGATCACGAAGAGGATTGAGTTAACGTTTCTGCTAACAAGGCAGCAAAATAACCAGTGACGGACGTAGCAAGGGGAACAAAAAGGCAGACTAGCACTGGAAATAACGGTATTCCTGGCAAAGTGGAGACTAGTAGTATCAAACATAGCCCTTAATCTCTGAGAATTTACATTTGGACCACTGCATTGTACAGTAGTGAAACATGGACTGTGGGAAAACCAGGACAAAAGAGAATCGAAGCTTTTGGGATGTGGTGATACAGAGGAATGTTGAAAATTAAGTCGATTAGAAAGGTAAGGAATGAGGTGATTCTCTGCAGAATCGGCGAAGAAAAGAATATATTGGGAACACTATCAAGATGGAACATGATGGCGGGACAGGATGTTAACATATCAGTCATTAACTCCATGGCACTAGAGGGAGCTGTACAGGGTAAAATCTGTACGGAAAAAGAGAGATTGGAATACAGCCAGTGAATAATTAAATAATTGAGGACGTAGGTTGCAAGTGCTAATATGAGATGAAGACTTTGGCACAGGAGGAAGAGGAATTCTTGTTGGTCCGCATCCAGACGTCTACTACGGATCATGTTTACGTTTATTAAATGTGAAACTGGGACGACGTGTGCTACACACTGGTACACGGAAACACACGAAGTAAATACCAGTTATATCACACTCGTTCTGAATAAAAGAAAAAATTTGCAACAGTTTGTTCGATCAGAAATTTCATTTTAACATCGCTTGTTAATGAGGAGTTCGTTCTATGCCTCATGTAGGAAGGGCAGCGGCAAGATCGTGACATCGAAATTGCAGTGATGTTTGATAGTGCTGCTCAGGTTACTCGAGATCCTACGACTGTTTAGCGTACATCAAATGGTAGTTCAAGAGCCCCATACCTAGCGCCATGCAGGGTGTTAACTGTGCCACATCCGGGCCCACCTATCTCACTTCCCCCATCCCTCCCTCCCCCCGTACGGCAAGATATACATAAAATTGCTATAATCACGTCACACACGTAGGAAACATGATGATCAGTACGATGACGTCTACAGTCCCACAGACCGTGAGCACTGCGACCATCGTGATACGAGTCCAGCACATGGCGTAATTCTAAGGGGTGCAATAGGGAAAATAACGTGACTACCTTCGGTTTGCAGAGCCAGTAAACTGCCCTGCAACCATTAAAATTCTAATGTGATATGTTTGCCAGCTACTGTCTTCATGGTATCGTCCTTACAGCTTTACTTGAACCAATACCTTGTATCCTGCCAAAGAGGTTACAATAAGGGGAGATGCCCTTACGGCACGAAAGTGAAGCCACCGCCGCCGTATTGGTGAGTCCATAACTTTTTGTGTAGAGTGAGTATTCATACTGCACTGCAAGGAACCTTTATACTGATTAACATACATGCTTATAAATGACTGTCTATTAGACGTATCAAAGGTACGAGAGCAAGTGCCATACAGTATTTAATCTGGAAACTCCCTTCCCGGGCTCAACAAATGGTGCCCTTGGCCTCAATCGATGGCTGTTCAAATGGCTCTGAGCACTATGGGACTTAACATCTGTGGTCATCAGTCCCCTATAACACATCCATGCCCGAGGCAGGATTCGAACCTGCGACCGTAACAGTCGCGCGGTTCCGGACTGCGCGCCTAGAACCGCTAGACCACCGCGGCCGGCAATCAATGGCTGTGCTCGGTGTAGGTAATGCCATCTCCCCTTAGTATAACCTTCTTGCGTTCTATCTTCCGCTCCTGGAAGAAATGAAATTGTGGAGGCATGTCTGGGTACATCCCCGTGGCTGTGGATAACCCATGTCTCCACGGTAGCTTGTCTTTCAGGACTGCTAGTCCCGCAGGTTTCGCAAGAGAATCTCTGTGGAGTTTGCAACGTAGGAGAAGACGTACTGGCGGAAGTAAAGCTGTGGGTAGCTCGACCGTTAGAGCATTTACTCGCAAAAGGCAAAGGTCTGGAGTTCGAGTCTCGATGTGGGACACAGCTTTAATCTGCCAGAAAGTTTTATATCCTCTATTATTTATCATTCATTGGAACTTCTGATTGCTGAGAGACTGGCACTTCACCTCTAGCAGGCCTGTATGACTGTCGAATTATGGCACCGAATTGTCACCATGTAAGCTCACTTGAGTTCCATGTGCATCGTGGTTGGATCGACGCTTGCTACAAGAGGTGGCGTGTCTTGTTCTAAGTTTCACACTTTGTTTGCCCGCAAATCAGCTACAGACTAATGATGTTGTTGTTGTTGTTATGGTCTTCAGTCCTGAGACTGGTTTGATGCAGCTCTCCATGCTACTCTACCCTGTACAAGCCTCTTCATCTCCCAGTACCTATTGCAGCCTACATCCTTTTCAATCTGTTTAGTGTATTCATCTCTTGGTCTCCCTCTACGATTTTTACCCTCCACGCTGCCCTCCAGTACTAAATTGGTGATCCCTTGATGCCTCAGAGCATGTCCTACTAACCGATCCCTTCTTCTGGTCAAGTTGTGCCACAAACTCCTCCCCTATTCCATTCAATACCTCTTCAGCATTCTTCCGTAGCACCACATTTCGTAAGCTTCTATTCTCTTCTTGTCCAAACTATTTATCGTCCATGTTTCACTTCCATATATGGCTACACTCCATACAAATATTTTCAGAAACAACTTCCTGACATTTAAATCTATAATCTATGTTAACAATTTTTTCTTCTTCAGAAACTATTTCCTTGCCACTGCCAGTCTACATTTTATATCCTCTCTACTTTGACTATCATCAGTTATTTTGTTCCCCAAATAGCAAATCTCCTTTACTACTTAAAGTGTCTCCTTTCGTAATCTAATTTCCGCAGCATCACCCGACTTAATTCGACTACATACCATTATTCTCGTTTTGCTTTTATTGATGTTCATCTTATACCTTCATTTCAAGACACTGTCCATTCCGTTCAACTGCTCTTCCAAGTCTTTTGCTGTCTCTGACAGAATTACAATGTCATCGGCGAACCTCGAAGTTTTTATTTCTTCTCCATGGATATTAATACCTACTCCGAACTTTTCTTTCGTTTCCTTTACTGCTTGCTCAATATACAGATTGAATAGCATCGGGGAGAGGCTACAACCCTGTCTCACTCCCTTCCCAACCAGTGCTTCCCTTTCATGTCCCTCGACTCTTATAACTGCCATCTGCTCTCTGTACCAATTGTAAATAGCCTTTCGCTCCCTGTATTTTACCCCTGCCACCTTTAGAATTCCAGTCAACATTGTCAAACGCTTTCTCTAAGTCTGCAAAAGCTAGAAACGTAGGTTTGCCTTTCCTTGATCTTTCTTCTAAGATAAGTCGTAGGGTCAGTATTGCCTCACGTGTTCCAACATTTCTACGGAATCCAAATTGATCTTCCCCGAGGTACTCTTCCTGAAATGCCGTGTCCGCACAATAAGTAATATTTCGTTAGCAGCTGTTCTTTATTTATGTTGCTGTTTCAATGGCCAGCATTGTACAAATTGCTTCCAACGGTACGAGATGGCTACTAGATTCTATTCAGCCATAATCCACTGTGCAACACGAAAAATGAGTAGGTTAAGTAAAAGCTGAGTGAGACAGTTGGCGCACCGAGTCGGCTAGCGGACTGTGAGGTCGCGGGCCGCGGTGCTAAAATACGGCCAGGGCGCCCAGGGAAATCTTAAGATCGGGGGCCCAGTGCCGGACAGCACAATATGTCCTGCGGGCGGCCTCGCGGCACAGCCGGTCCCGGGCCCCCTGCCGCAGCCACCATCGTTAATCTCTCGCCGCCGAGCGCTGAAGAATCCCGGATGGCTACTGCGCCCCATTATGTGGCGCCTGTACTTCTCTCACGTAGCGTAATATGTTCATTAATCATTTGCTGAGCGACCCACGGAGACGCAGCGAGGAGGACAAGTGAAATGCATTATTTGTGCGAGGAGTTAGTTTCACTTTTGTGTTTACAGTTTTGGTACATTTTGTGCAATTATGTAATTCAAATGTCTCCATGATGCCGATTTAGCTCTTTTTAGGGTTCCGTATGTCAGTCGGTAAAAACGGAACCCTTGTGGGATCTCTCTGGCGCCCGCCTGTCTGTCCGTCTGTTTCTGTCCCACTGCTAACACCGCTTTTTCTCAAGAACGAGTAGAGGTATGAAGTTGACATCTACGTGCATACTGACGTCCCGGTTTCTTTCCTGGTGTGAAAAATTTAAGCTTCTAGGTCATTGCAGTCGTCGAGAGATGCGACCAATTATGTCATATATTTCGATGAAAAATTCACTCATCAATCGCTATAGGATACTTACTGCTGACTTAGAATTATATAATATGATCAGAAGTGAGATTTCACAGTAAAAGTAAAGGAAAAAAACGCAAAAATTGTGAAGTTGTAATCATATCACACAATTTTTTCGACATTTGTCGTCTGTCTGCCCACATGTCCGTCCCTCTGTTTAGGCCACTTTTTCTCAGGAGCAGATAGACGTATCAAGTTGACCTTCTGGTCGTGTAAGAAACTTAAGCTTCTGCGTCCTTGCAATCAAACAATAAGACCACATGTCACATATTTTGATACTCGCAAACCTCCTCACAACCTAGAGATGATCTGTCGATATATATGTCGGGCCTGGTGGTCTTGTGATAAAGCCGCATCGAATTTCAAGTGTTTGTATGTCCATCATTTTGATTGGAAGTTTGGGACTTCGGCCGTTCACTTACATAATAAAATGGAACACCTACAGCCGTCCTTACGATGTTAGATTAGTTAATACAGAGGATGAGTCACCAACTATTACCACTTTACGGGGGCCATAATATGAAATTGGTTTTTTGTTGCTACGTGGGGTCGCGTCAGGGATATAAAAGTCAAATTTGTTTTTTTAAATGGGATGCTATAGTTTGGTACTTATTTTCTGATAGCGGCTATCAAGAGGAATCCAATGGAGTGTAATAGTAAGGTCTTTTAAAGTCAACGAAGGTCAAAAACGTGGCATGAACGTGCAATTACAGAAAGTATTCGAAATGATGAGCATTCGTATCAGTGCAGTGCTGCAATCTTCTTATCATGGGTTGAGTGGTATTCTTTACCACTTCGGCACTTATCAAAGCACATGCTCTGAAAATTCACACTCGTATATAGTGCAAACAGTAAATATTTGCCGTATACGGCGCATCTATCTAACGTGCCATTGACATGTAAACACCATTCGACGGTTTCACAATACAACAGCAATAGGAACGGTAAGGCTAGTATCGTCGAATTAAGCGAGCGTGAATGAATATCCGGCAAAGGAAAGTTACTAACGAGGAAAAGAAAATTGGTACTCTTGTCACTGTGTTTCGAGATCCTTGTGTGAGTTCGCGTCAAATCGCAAGGGAATCTGGCATGAGCCATAGTAGTGTTGTTCGTGTTCTGCATCGCCGTAAATATCATTCTTACTGTATCAGTCTCCACGAAGAATTAACTGGTACGCATTCTATGCGTCACATTGAATTCTACCGCTGGGCTCAACTTCAGATTCAGAGGGATGACACATTTATTGATCTGATTTTATTTACTGACGAGGCTAAATTCGCGAACCATTAATTTGCATAACATGCATTATAGGGCAACTGGTATTCAATCTTGGCTGGACAAGTTGCACACTAAAAACTGTGGTTGGTGAATGTATGGTGTGGATTCTGGACGACAGAATTATAGGCCCCTACTTCATCGAAGGGAATTTTAATGGTAGGAGAACACCACATTCCTGCAAGAAACATTAGGTCTGTTATTGGAAGAAATATGGTTAAAATGGTTCTGAGCACTATGGGACTTAACATCTTAGGTCATCAGTCCCCTAGAACTTAGAACTACTTAAACCTAACTAACCCAAGGACATCACACACATCCATGCCCGAGGCAGGATTCGAACCTGCGACCGTAGCAGTCCCGCGGTTCCAGACTGCAGCACCTAGAACTGCACGGCCACCGCGGCCGGCGTGGAAGAAATATTTTTAGGAACAAGGAACAAATTGTGGTATCAACACGATTGGTGTCCGGAACATTTTTCGCTGATGGCTATAAATGTTACATAGACAATTCTCAAATCGTTGGATTGGACGCGGAGTAGATGTGTCGTGGCCTGCTTCTCCGCCAGACTTGACGCCTCTGGATTCTTTTTGTGGAGATTCGTAAAAGACATTGTTTATAAAGATGTTCCAGCTATACCTGAAGATATGCAAGAGAGAATTGTCAGAGCATGTGCTTCGATAAGTGCCGAAGTGATAAGAAATACCACTCAATCCATGATAAGAAAATTTCAGCACTGCACTGATACCAATGGACATCACTTCGAACACCTTCTGTAAATGGACGTTCATGCCACCTTTTTGAACTTCGTTGCCCTATAAAGACCTCACTGTTACAAAAATGGTTCAAATGGCTCTGAGCACTATGGGACTGAACATCTGTGGTCATCAGTCCCCTAGAACTTAGAACTACTTAAACCTAACTAACCTAAGGACATCACACACATCCATGCCCGAGGCAAGATTCGAACTTGCGACCGTAGCGGTCACGCGGTTCCATACTGAAGCGCCTTGAACCGCACGGCCACACAGGCCGGATTTACTGTTACACATCACTGTATTCGTTTCTATAGCCACTATCAGAAAATAAGTACCAAACTATAGCATTCCATGGAAAAAAAAAAGTTGACCTTCATATCTCCGAAGTGAGCCCACCTAGCAAGTAAAAGCCTACGTCATATTTGGCCCCCATTGTCCCATGCATCTTTTGTCCCAGAAACTTTTCAGCTACTATCATACTTTCAGAGCTATTCTTGGTGGCAATAGTTAGTGACTCACGCTGTATAGGTACTAGTTTCGGTGCTTCAGTGCACCATCTTCAGGTCTTAACTGACGTTGAGGGGAGGGGATCAACTCCAATCGTATGTACGAGTCATCAGATGCCAATTTCTATGAACTGGTTCTCGTAGACTACATGTAACAATTGGAGCATAGCATTGTATAGTAATGAAACATGGGCTATCGGAAAACCTGGACAGAAGAGAATCGAATCATTTGAGATGTGGTGTTACAGACGAATGTTAAAAATTTGGTGGACTGATAAGGTATGGAATGAGGAGGACCTGCGCAGAATTGGAGAGCAAACAAATACGTGGAAAACTCTGACAAGGGACAGGACGAGAGGTCATCTCTTAAGACATCATTGAATGTCTCTCAAGGTACTAGAGAGAGCGGTAGAAGGCGAAAACTGTAGAGGAAGACAGAGTTTGGAATACATCCGGCAAAAAAATTTAGGATGTTGGTTTCAACTGCTGCTGTGAAATGGAAAGTTTGCCACAGGAGAGGAATTCGTGGCGGGACGCCTCAAACCAGTCAGAAGACTAAAAAAAAAAAAAAAAAACACCTCTGACAAAGCCGTTGTCTCCAAAATCGTTAGTCTGCGGAAATCAGTTCATAGAAGTTGGCCACTGATGTCTCGTACATACGACTCGAATTAACCCTCTTAGTGTCAATTAAGGCCAGGAGATAGTGCACTGAAGCCCCGAAACTGGTAGCCATATAATAAATACCATCATAAGGACGGCTGTAGATGTTCCATTTTATTACATTAAATTTAATTTCGGACGGATCATGGAGTTTTCCTGTCTTTGTTACAACGAAGCCTTCACTTTTAATCATGTAATGAATTGCCAGAAATCAAACGTGGTTTGGATTCCACGTTAAGTTGTAGGTTCCTATTCCGCTGTTGGACAACTGGAGTACGATAGGAACACGCAAGACCGCGAAGTGGCACCAGGCCACCAATCCACACGAAATTATTAGCGCGAGCCCTACTTGCACTAGTCAGGATTTTTTATTCCTGTGAAAGTCAATTTCCTTCTTTCTCTGCGCCTAACCGAAAAATATTTTTGGTTCGTCGCAAAGAGTAGAGGATTTTTGATACGCATTATCGAACTGTGCACCAGACGTGTTATAGATGCCTCTCTTGATGGAACGACAGTCACAACGTAAATTCCGGCATTCAATTCATGAAGCACGTCGTATAGATACGTGGAGAAGAGCTAATATTGCCTTCCAATCGATTGTACATACATGCTATAAACATCGAAATAAAATACAAAAGCAGCTGTAAACAAGTTGACATTTACTACAATAGACAAATAGCCGCTGAAAGCCCGATGGAAATTCAGTATATAGTCAACTCTACGAAAATAAAATAGTTGTGTATACTGCTTTTTTAAAATAGCTGTATTCTGAATAAAGTCTTCTCAAGCCACCAGTCCCGTCAAGCGGTTGTACAGGGCTATTCATAAGTATTACGTTGGTGCTTATGTTGGCAGCATTTTCGTTTCACATGTTCGTATTCCGGTTGCTATTGGTTTATTTATCGCTGTCGTTTTTTATTTGTAGTTCATTATTTCTGTCTGAGCACATTGTGATTTGGAGATAGAAAATGGAGCTGTGGACGCTAGAAAATGGAGTGCCAAGTGACGAAATAGTAAAATTTCCGACATATTCTTCTGCTTGTGTTCAGTGGAAGGGTGAAGGAGCGGAGGCAGCCAGAAACATTTGTGCCGTATGTTCGGATAATGGCATTGGACAGATTACGGCTAGAAAATGTTTTCTCGTTTTAATGGGGATCGATTTGACATTGCGAATCTCCACGGTCAGGAAGGCCTTCGGGTTTGGTGAAGACAGTTTTAAACGCATTGAGCCGGCCGGTGTGGCCGAGCGATTCTAGACGCTTCAGTCTGGAACCGCGCGACCGCTACGGTCACAGGTTCAAATCCTGCCTCGGGCATGGATGTGTGTGATGTCATTAGGTTAGTTAGGTTACAGGGGCTGATGACCTCAGATGTTAAGTCCCATAGTGCTCAGAGCCATTTTAAACGCATTGAACCACAATGGTCCATGTCAGTGTAATCGAGAATTGACAAACGTGTTGAACTGTGATCATTCCAGCATCGTGCGACGTTTGCTTGGAGTGGGGAAGTTTAAAAATAGGGTGTATCGATAACGCATGTTCTAAGCCAAAATCACATAGATCAGCGGTTGGCCATAATGCATCTCTGCTTGCCCGTCATGAATTGGCTCGTGAACAACGTCAGCTATTCTTACCTCTGTAACGAGAAATGGTGACTCTATGCTAACATAAGGAAAAGAAAGGAATGGCTAGGCCCAAACAAAGCGGGAGTTTCCCGTTCTAAGACCTGTGTGCATCTACAAAAGATGCAACAGCGACACTGTATTGTACTAGGAATAGCTTCCCCGAGGTGAACCCATGGCGGCTGACATTTAGTCAACAAGTGGGACGTCTAGCAGACGCAGTCCAAGAACAGCGTCCAAAATGTCCGCGTGAAGTGACGCTGCTCCAAGATAACGACTGCCCGCATTCTGCTACACTGATAACAATCACTGTGTACGAGTTGGATTGGGAAGTCTTTCCGCACCCACATTAATCACCCTATCTTGCGCCCTCAGATTTTCACGTTTTCCGCTGTCTATCGAACAATCTTCCAGAAACTTTCTCTCTGGATAAAAATGCGCTGCGAACACGGCTCGTACAGTCGTGGAATACAAACGTTACTTCAGCGTTGACAAACTGTTGTACATAGTAAAGACTTTGCTATATGCGTTATTTGTGTTTATTAAACTTTTGGAAAAACGCTACGAACTTACGCACCAACCTAATGCAACCGAGACATACAGAAAATGATTCATCTCAGTATCTCCAAGTTCCGATTCGTGAGACACAGTATGCCGAACTGCAGAGCCCCAAACTAGCGGCCAGGTACGTCAGAAAATGTGGACTAACCGTCCGCTTTGTGTTGTGACATCAAATTATTTCACACCTGCGTTGCACAACCCAGTGAACAGACTTCCACTGCAGATTGCTGTCATTGCATCTCCCTGGGCAACACTAGCAGCTGCGACTTCAGTGACCTGCACACACGTGCTCTTCCGCTCGTGTTAGTTACCAGTATCGAACACCTGTAATGTGAGTTAAACTGATTAATTTCCATTTTCTGTATGAGGGAATGTTTGGGCAGGGGTCTTCTGAAACGCTGGAGGTGATTACGAGTAACCCTTTACACTGAGGAGACAAAAGTCACGGGATACCTCCCAGTACCGTGTCGGACCTCCTTTTGTCCGACCGAGTGCAGGAACTCGTCTTGGCGTGGACTCAACAAGTCGTTGAACGTCTCCTGCAGAAATATCGAACCATGCTGTCTCTACAGCCGTCCAAAATTGCAGAAGTGTTGCCGATACAGAATTTTGTGCCAGAATTGACCTCAATTATGTCCCATGAATGTTCGATGCGATTCATATCGGGCGATCTTGGTGGCCATATCATTCGCTCGGATTGTCCAGAATGTTCTTCTAAACAATCGCTAAAAACTGTGGACCGGTCACGTTGCACGTTCTCACACATAAAAATTCCACCGTTGTTTGGGAAAATGGTCTCATAGGTGCCGAATATAATCGTTTCCAGTAAATGATCGGTTCAGATGGATCACAGGATTCAGTCCACTGAGTGTAAACACAGCCCACACCGTTATGGAGCCACCACCAGCTTGCAGAGTGCCTGTTTGACAACTGGGCTCCATGGCTTCGTGGGGTCTGAGCCATACTCGAACTCAGCCGTCAGCTCTTACCAACTGAAATCGAGACTCATCTGAAAAGGGCCACGGTTTTCCAGTCGTCTAGGACGCAAGCGACCTGGTCACGAGCCCAGGAGAGGCGCTGCAGGCGCTGTCGTGCTGTTAGCAAAGGCACCTCGTGTCAGTATCTGCTTCCGTCGTCCATTAACGCCAGATTCCGCCGTACTGTCCTAACAGACACGTTCGCTATCAAACTTCTTGGCAGATTAAAACTGTGTGCCGGACCGAGACTCGGACTCGGGATCTTTGCCTTTCGCGGGAAAGTGCTCTACCAACTGAGCTACCCAAACCCGACTCACGCCCCGTCCTCACACCTTCACTTCTGCCAGTACCTCGTCTCCTACCTTCCAAACTTTACAGAAGCTCTCCTGCGAACCTTGCAGAACTAGCACTCCTGAAAGAAAGGATATTGCGGAGACATGGCTTAGCCACAGCCTGGGGGATGTTTCCAGAATGAGATTTTCACTCTGCAGCGGAGTGTGCGCTGATATGAAACTTCCTGGCAGATTAAAACTGTGTGCCGGACCGTGACTCGAACTCGGGACCTTTGCCTTTCACGGGCAAGTGCTCTACCAGTAGCTCAGTGGTAGAGCACTTGCCCGTGAAAGGCAAAGGTCCCGAGTTCGAGTCACGGTCCGGCACACAGTTTTAATCTGCCAGGAAGTTTCATATCAGTGCACACTCCGCTGCAGAGTGAAAATCTCATTCACGTTTGCTATCCTTTGAATCTAGTGATCTTGGTGCACACGAACAAAATATCGGCCCAGTGCTCATTGTAAAAAGGCAAATGACTGTCCTGTGACCGCTGTTCCGTTTACCTTGACCATCCCAAATATCCTATTGTCCAGAAGCCAAATAAGAAATATATTGTCAGACCCTAACCACAGTCAACTCGAAATCAGAAAGCAAGTATGTCAATGAAGTACAACACCTACCACAAAAACGTTTATTCTGAATCTTAACGTATAGAATGAACGGAAGTCCTAGATTAAGAGTTCTGCTATTTATATATACAATGAACATTCCAGAATATAAGAAAATAAGCGTTGTCGGGAACCTATTCGAAATGATAAGTACCTAATGATAAATAATTACTGGTGGCTAGGCTCGAAATTGGTGACTCGCAGCAAAGCAGCCAGCCAAGCAAACCTCTATTCCACATTTCACGCAAAATATCTCGCGGCTGTTAACAAGCTTGACTGTTTTCCTTATAATTTCGTTCGCTACGAAGAAATGAACAGCAGTACGCCTTTTCTGAACAGCATTGCGTTGTCCACGTTCTCTCCTCAAGACCTGCTCAAAAACGTATTGCAGTGCACTATTCTCGTAAACATGGCGTTATTAAAAACAGAACACAAAACTGACTCTATCTCTCTTATACTAGCATGCGGTGCAGGTACCTGTGGTAATGTTAACGCGTCCACTTGCTGAAGTTGACAGTAAATGACAGTAAACAAATTAAAACATCAGCAAAAACACACCAGTGATACAGTCAATCGTGCGAGGTCTGAGTGAGTTTTCAAATGGTTCAAATGGCTCTGAGCACTATGGGACTTAACATCTGAGGTCATCAGTCCCCTAGAACTTAGAACTACTTAAAACTAACTAACCTAAGGACATTACACACATCCATCCCCGAGGCAGAATTCGAACCTGCGACCGTAGCGGTCGCGCTGTTCCAGACTGAAGCACCTAGAACCGCACAGCCACATCGGCCGGCTGAGGGAGTGTAACATGCACCACTGATGAGAAGACATGGAGGATCAAAGTTAAACCTTCAACTGAAGACGGTTGACTAAATGACCAGTGTATGTTTTTCTTTTGTTTCCGCTTGTTTGCTTTGCACTCAGGCAGTCGTATTCCGAAGTTGTAAAAAATATATAACAAAATAAAAAAGATGTGATAATTCCACTGTCACCATGTGGTGGAGCCTGGTTAAATTCCCGGTATAGCAAGAGGCTGTTCTTCGGTGGAATGATCGGAACGGGGTGCACTCAGACTCGTGATGCCAGCTGAGGAGCTACTACGAGTAGCAGCCTGGTGACGCCTTTGGCAGAGAACGACACGGCGGTCGGTCGGTCACGATTGCCCCATCTGTTGCCAGAATGGCAGTGCTTTCTTTTCTAATCTTTTCTCTTTTTTTTTCTTTGCAGCTGCAGCAAGTGGACGCGTAACGCTACCCCGGTTATCTGCACTGAGGGCTAGTGCAGATGAATAAAGTCAGTTTTGGGGTACGTATGTAACAACGTAATGTGCTTTGTACTACGTGATACGTTTTTGAACAGGAGGACAGGAAATGGTTATCGAATGATAAATACAGAGTGTCATTTAAAAAAGGACAAAGAAACTTTCTGGCAGATTAAAACTGTGTGCCGGACCGAGACTCGAACTTGGTACCTTTGCCTTTTGCGGACAATTGGAAAGTTCGCAGGAGAGCTTCTGTGAAGTTTGGATGGTAGGAGACGAGGTACGGGCGGTATTACAGCTGTGAAGACGGGTCGTGGGTCGTACTTGGGTAGATTAGCCGGTGCCGGTACTGTAGCTCAGCGTGTTCGGTCAGAGAGGCGGTGGTCCTCTGTTATAAGACAAACTGAGTAAAGGAACCAACGATCAACTTGAACGGATGTCATGTGACGTCCGCCCAGACCAGACGCAACGAACGACACCGAACAAAATAACAAAAAAAAAAAAAAAAGTTGGTGGTTCACTTGCCCCCGAAAGGCAAAGGTCTCTTTTTTAATTGCGCTATAGAAGAAACCATATATCTTCGTTCGTGGGACCACTGTCAGTCAAAATCGCAAAGATTGTGGAGAAAGATGAAAGCTAGCGAGTAACACAAGCCGAGGATCCTGTTGTTTAGGCCGACGTCTGCCGTCTGCAACACTCAGTCTAAGTGTGGGCTGCGATACGTAGAACGGACATAACGATACGTTCTGCAGATAACAGGGGTAGCACTTACCGAAACGTCGCGCCATTACGGCTGACTGGCCCAGCTAGGAATCAGAGATCTTATATTAGTATACGGGAGATTTCCTACTCAGCTTACACTAAATAATTCAAACGCTCCATATCTCTCTAGAAGAGAGATATGGAGCTACACCTGAGAGCAGTCAGTGCACACTATGATACTTAGATTTCGTAAGCAGTAGACAGATGTAGTAGTTGACGCTACACGCCTATCAAAAGACAGAAGACGATATTTTTTACATACAGCAAAGTAACTGTTAGAAAACTTTCTACAGGAGGGTCCTACCACCAAAATGAAATGCGAAATGGATAAGGTCTGCAAATGTTTGGAACGTTTAAGGTAGAATTCGACTGATCTTTGTGAGGCAACATTTGAGATATGGGTCCATCACTACAAGACAAAAACAGTTGTGTGTTGAGTCTGGTGGCAGTAAATCAGAAAAGGTATATAACTTATCTTCCGAAAGATATAACCAGATTTTTGTGAGGTGTAACAGTGATTTTATGTATTTTATTGCTCGCAAAACATAAACAACTGAAAAACGCTACACACGTTGTCAGCACTAATAGAATGAAGAGAAGGTAAGTGAGCAGCAACTAGTCTACCACTTTCGCTTTACCCTCACAATGACCAGGTTTCTCGCTGTGCTGAATTGCAAACCGATGTTTTTGTTGATGATGTTGTCAAATATTTTGATGTCTGTAGCTCCTGTAGTTGCGCTATAGAAGAAACCGTTGATCTTCTTATGATCTTCAGCACAAAGTCTCTGACTGTAAACGTGCTCCACCAAGAGAAGCATTCAGAGATCTGCAGTACGATTTAGTGTATCATAAACACTGTTAACAATAAATGTTACCCTCCAACTTTCGTCCCTCCTTCTCCTCTGCCAGCATTCCAGACTGGCAACTGCAACCTACGTACTCAATTATTTGCTCCATGTCTGTGGCTTCCTCTACAACTTTCACCCTCTACATCTCCATCTAGTTCCAAGGAAGCTGTTGTCTGGTGTCTTAACATATGTCCTATCAGCCTATCCCTTCTTGTAAGTGTTTTCCATATATTCCTTTCCCCACCGATTCTCTGGGGAACGTCCCTCATCCCTTACCTCATTAATCCACCTAATTTTGTGCATTCTTCTGTAGCACTACAGCTCAGATTTGCCTATTCTCTTCTGTTCCGTTTCTCCTGTAGTCCATGTCTCACTAACATGCAATGTCCTGATCCAAACGTACATTCTCAGAGATTTAATCCTAAAATTAAGACCTATGTTTCATACTAGAAGATATCTCAAGGCCAGGAGAGCCGTTTTTGGCAGTGATAGTCTGCTTTTTATGTTATCCTTGCTCCGATCTTCATGTGTTATTTTGCTACCTACGTATCAGAATTCCTTAACTTCGTCTACTTCTCAATCACCAAGTTTGCTGTTAGGTTTTTTTCCTGGTCTCATTTCTGCTACTTCTCATTACTTTCGTCTTTCTTCCATTTACTCTCAATCTATATTCTGTACCCGTTAGAATATTCATTCCATCCAACAGATTCTCTACTTTTTCTTTGCTCTCACTGAGGATAGGAAGGTCATCAGATGGAAACTATTCACGTATGAATAAACTGTATTCAAACACAATAAGAAAACGACAGCCCACGTATAAAAACGGCTTACGCAAACAGAACGAGTTCTTACAGCCAGATAAAACTGCACGGGAGAGACGTTTCGCTACAATAACTAAACAGCTGACGTATTTAGTGTTATTTAGTGGCAAAGCATTTCCTATGTAGCTTATTGAGGATTTATAAGACACATTCAGCTCCACAACCTGACACTTATCAGAGTACATACGTTTAAATTACTTTTGAAGATAGCTGCGTACCCCAAGACAAGAGTAAAAAGATTTGTATTGCACACCGAAGAACGGAACACGAATTTATTTAATGCGTTTCAATTATATTTCGACTCTCTTCTTTAGCTGTCTAAAATACTGATTACTACCTAATCTGCGTGTCGTATGAAGGTATGAAGTGCCAATTGCACAGAGTTTTGCACGATATACTGTAAAAAGTATATCAATTAACGTCAATTCCAATAATTGCTTGCATGAGGGCCAGATGTGGATCAAAACGTTACTCACTTCATCAATTTGTGAAGCTCTTTCTCTTGAATAAAACACAAAATTCGACCGAAATTGTAATCATTTGTTTTTCTGTGCATGTACATCACATCTACAAATTTCCGTTCCATTCGGATAATTCGTTCGTGGTGCGTCGTTTCTTTTGTGTCAGAATGTAAAATGAGAGTGTTGCTTTTGTAGCACAGGCGCTGACTGCTCTTCTCTAAGACAATAATATGACAGTATGACTACGTTATGACATAGTCATATTGAAGTTGGACATTCTTACTGCTAGCATTCCCATCGTCTGAGAAATAACGCAGACAACCACTATTACATGGTTGTCTGCGTTATTTCTCAGATACCCAAAAGACAGGGATATATATATCAATTGTCAGTGCAAGAAATTTTGATTGCTAGGAGACGGAGAATAGCTAGTGGTATGTAGATGTTAATACTAGCTAGTACTATGTTGAAGCTTATATCTATGAAAATTAATTCACGGAAAACACACATCGGAATGAAACGTGAAGCTCGCAGGTCACTTTGGTGCTGTGCGAAAGCAGTAGGCTGTCTTTGTGTTTCACCTGCTCCATTCTGCCAACAATAAAACACTATATTGAACCCCACAAACATGTACAACACAGATAATCGTTAAACACAGTGTACAAATTTTGACGAGAGTGCTCTCGATAATTAGCCTAAAGAATTACTCAAGAGAGTTTCCCACTCACCACTCACGACTTAACTTTTCATTATTGGTTTCCTTATTTACGTCTGTTTTCCTTAGGGGGAAGAGTTAATGTGATGAATGTGAAATTTTTAAGTGAACCAAACATCATACCTATGGCAGGGACACAGATGTGTATTGAATGTGTATCATAAAAAAGACAGAGTTGGCCCGCAGAAAGGTTATAGCCAATAAATGCTCCTAGCAGACGATCAGGGCAAGTGATAAACAGTAATAAGAGTAAATTATCCACATGGACTAAGACTCAGCTTCTACGAACGTGATTTAAGTTTCCCATGTAATCCCCTCGCTATAATCAATGCAATCTAGAATATATCAAGAGTAGACTCGGGTGAGAACTATTGTGAGCAATCAACTTAATACTTTATACAGTCAAAAGTTTTTACAAGAACAATATACAGAAGAATGGAAGAGAAGACTGAGGATCTGTTAAATGACGATCTATTTGGCACTTGTAAAAGTAAAGGCACAAGGAGGCAGTTATAAAGTTGCGACTAATAAAAGAGGCAAGTTTAAAAAAAAATCGCCACTCTTTCATAGGATTTGACGATCTAGAAAAATGGTTCGACAATGTAAAATTGTTGAAGGTGTTCGAAATTAAGAGAAACTTTCGGTGTCGGAGCTAAGACGGAGAAAAAACTGAAGGAGAGGATTAAACGTCAATTCTGGCTGGAAGCCGGCGCCAGAGAGAGGTTATCGCCTGGAACCGACGCTCCAGGTAACGGCCGGTAGATGTACATCTGATTTAACTATTTACAGCCAGTGTATAGTGAGCATGTAGTCAGCAGATCACGTTCTACAAGAACAAACAGTCTTCGCTTCTGCTCGGCACGTAGCCCACAGTGAACAGTACTGCATCGTTACCGAAGAATGCTTTTCTTCTTCTTCTTCTTTTCCTGAATTTAATGGCTTAGGTAATATAGCTGCCCTTAAGAATGCAGTCTCGCGGCGGTAACGTTAAATAATAAGTTTTCTGGTTTCCTGCCGTCTCAAGTGATTGAAATTACACGAGCCTTCCGCCAAACATTTCCTGGCCATTGTCAAGTGGTATGACTACCAATGGGCTGCAGTAACGCCCCTTACATACTGTAGCTGCCAGCTGCGACCACACTGGTGCTCGCGGAATGTTCCCTTGGCGTTCGACGTGCCAACTTCAGCCGTTCGATCGCTGGAGCCGGCCGTAGTGGCCGAGCGGTTCTAGGAGCTACAGTCTGGAACCGCGCGACCGCTACGGTCTCAGGTTCGAATCCTGCATCGGACATGTATGTGTGTGCTGTCCTTTTGTTAGTTAGGTTTAAGTAGTTCTAAGTTCTAAGGGACCGATGACCTCAGAATTAAAGTCCAATAGCGCTCAGAGCCATTTGAACCATTTGATCGCTGGACTTGACGCCGTGCTGAGATGCAGGCTGCCATCGCTATTGATGTTGTTACCGGTGATTCTTATTTTAATAACTTCTTTAACAACACAGTCCCACAAGCCGTTAGTGCGAGACACAATGGATTTTGCTTTAAATTTTGACCGGTGACCGTTTTCTAAAGCATGCTCAGTCAAAGCAGATTTCTAGCGGTAGCGTAGGCGATAAAACCTCTCACGCTACTCCCTGCGTTGTTCCACTGTGGGTATTGTTTGTCCATCGCAAGACAGGTCACACTCGCAAATTATGTTTTAGGCATCAGGTGTTCTGACACCTGCTGCACCTTTACCTTTTTTCAGTAATTGGCGAATTTTTGACGGAGGCCGGAAGATCGATTTGATCTTGCGTCGTTTCAGCAGGCGGCTTTTCTTACCCGACACAGAGCCACAACAGGACAAGAAGGAAAGTTACTCTTCCTTCCCCTAGCCAGCGGTCTTACTGAGATTCCTCCTTGAAATCATTTATTTGATGAACATTGTAGCCGCTATTTCTGAAAATCTTGCTGAGGTGTCTCAGCTTATGGGGCACGTCAACAGCGTCTCATATGATTTTTGAACGATGCACCAGTGTTTGTAAAACAGTACGCTTCTGTGCCGGGTGATGATGGCTGGTGGCGCCCAAGTACAGATCGTTGTGTGTGGGTTTTTCATAGACGCTATGGTCAAGGTATCCAATTCACCTGTGACAGACGAGGAATTCGAGGAAAGGCAATGTGTTATCTTTTTCTACAACCATGGTGAACTTCATGTTACTGTTAATGCAGTTGAGGTGTTCCAAGAACTTGTCGAGTTTCTCACGTCCGTGTGTCCAAGTAACCAACGTGTCTTTAACCTGTCGTAAGAAACAACTAGGCTTTTGTGCCGCAGTATCTAAAGCAATATTCTCATAATTGTCCATGAGGAAGTTTGCAACAGCCGGCGCTAACGGACTACTTGTTGCAACGCTGTCCGTCTGATCGTAATACTGGATGTTGTACAGTAAATAAGGGGACGTAAGAGTGCTTACATCTCTCGATGACGTCACTCATAAAGAACTGGGATACTAAGTCCAAAAGGTCTTTGATAGTTACATTCATAAAAAGCGTCACCACATCTTTTATTTTATTCCAATTATTTATTTATTTGAGTCTTATGTCTTCTGACTGGTTTGACGCGTCCTTTTTCTACAACTTTTACCCTCTACAGTTCCCTCAAGGGCCACGGAAGTCCTTCCCTGATGTCTTAACAAATGTTCTATCACCGTCTTCCTTCTCCTTGTCAGTGTTTTCCACATATTATTTTCTTCTCCGATTCTGCACAGAACCTCCTCATTCCTTACCTTATCAGGCCACCTAATTGTCAACATCTCAAATGCTTCGATTCTCTTCTGTTCCGGTTTTCCCACTATCCATATTTCAATAACGCGTCATAAATGACCCTTATGTCACCCTCACTAAGACGGCTAATTCGGCCGAGTTTTTAATATGATGTCCATAGAGATCCTCATGTAAAGCAAGGAGATCAAGTATTGTATGTTGCTGAACCAATGGCGGATACGGTGAGGCGGATTGGCGTCCCATCCTTATAGATCTTCGGTAAGACCTAAGCAGTAGCTGGCCTACGTGTCTGTGGGATAAGATTCTTGGCCACACTGTCTTGCACCTCAGCGCGTCTGAGAAGTTGAGATGCCTCGGTGTTGAATCCTGCGGAAATTTGCGTTAAGTACCTTCAACCAGCTGCACGCAGAGCTTCGTAAAACACTCTGCGTTTTCCATAATTACGACTGCGTTGCCCTTGTCAGAAGTAAGGACCACAATGCTTTCATCTTTTCCCCAGTGCTCGCAGGCCATTGAGCTCAGCCCTGGTCATGTTCGGTGCTGGTTAGTTTCCTTTCGTGAGAATACGACTCCTTCTTCGCCACATTTCATCCACTGAGTGCCCTTGATAGTTATAGATGCAAGGCCATAAGAGGCCACCTGTATCCAGCCGTTTCCTGGCGTTATATATTCTCCCTCGTAGTGTGCAAAGCAGGCACGACGAAATGTCCTCTTGGAGACGGAGGTGTTGATGCGATAGGGTACCATAGCAAATCGCGCAATAGCCTTCTCTTCACGGCATTGCCCTTGGAAGGCCTTCAAACTCAGTAAATTAGCCTTTTATGACGCGCACCTTCACCAGACTTATAACGCTGCCCCACGTTTCCTCCCCGTGGAGATACGTAAAGTAAGAATGCAGAGCGTCGCGGCGGTAACATTGAATGAAGGCATACACTTACGTCTTCTTGCTTTCTGTACAACGGCCAGCATTACGATCAGACGGACGTCGTTGCAATGGGTTGCCCCTTTAGCTCCAGCTGTAGGAAAACTCTTCATGCAGAATTCTGAGGATATTGCTTTAGACACGACACAATGGAAAAAACTCAACTGCATTAACAATAACATTCAGTTCACCGTGGAGGCAGAAAAAGACAACGCGTTTCCGTCTTCAGGGTCCCAATCCATCGCAAAAGAAGTGCCCTAACCAGAGCGCCTATAGAAAACCCACCCACATAATCTGTACATGCACGCTATCAGCCAACATCACTCACCACAGAAGCGAGACACAAGATCAAGTTGATTTTCAGCCTTCCAAAAAAATCCGTGAATTACTTAGACCAGTTAAAGACGCATCAGGTCTCAGAATATCTGAGGTCTACGGGATGACTTGAAGCGTGACCATTCTTATGTCGGACAAACAATACTTCCTGTGGAACAAAGCAGGAAGGAACTTAAGAATTTTTATCGTCTATGCAATCTCGAGAAAACTACTTTAGCCGAGGATACATTAGAAAACGGTTAGTGGATAAAATAAAAAAAATGAATAATCCGTCGTGGCTCGCACTAATGACCTATGAAACTGTGTAGACAAAGAAGCCATTCAGATAAAAATTTCCGTACACAACCTAAATAGATACAGTGACCTGCAGCTCAGTGTGGCGTGAGATCCTGCGATCGCGTGGTTGAAGTGGGCACGTGGAAAGCCGCGGTAACGTATGCTCATATATGGTGATGCCACGAGCACCAGTGACGTCACAGCCGGCAGTTATTATGTGTATGGGGAGTACCAGCATCGCACTGGGAGACATACAAAATGGCTCTGAGCACTATGGGACTGAACATCTGAGGTCATCAGTCCTCTAAAACTTAGAACTACTTAAACCTAACTAACCTAAGGACATCACACACATCCATGCCCGAGGCAGGATTCGAACCTGCGAGCGTAGCGGTCGCGCGGTCCAGACTGAAGCGCCTAGAACCGCTCGGCCAGTCCGGCCGGCTGGGAGACATACCATTTGACAATGACCAAGGTGTGTTTGCCCGAAAGTTGGTGTAATGTTTAGCAGCTGACGCGGCTGGAAACTCGAGAACTTTTTATTCAATATAGCTGCCTGTTCCGATTTTACGTGATTAATTACATGTCTTTCTCGGCCGTCCTGCGTCTCTTCTTTCTGAGGGTTTGTTTATAACGGCGAGAACCCTGTCTTCTTCCAACCTTTTAAGGTGTTGTCTCTATTCTTTCCTGTATTCTTTAATCTGCTCTTTTAAATTATAAATTCGCAATTCTGCCCGAATGTAACCATTTTTCAAGCGGTCCCTCCTTGAATGACCTTTTACAGTTCTTAAAAGTCTCAGCTCCGCTGACTGCATGTTATGTTTACCTATATTTTCTCTCTGTCCGGGACCCACTGCCTTAAAGTAACAGAGATGCTGCCACTTCTTTATACAATTTCAATTTTTCGGCTTATCTAACATTATTTTTTGATGCTTTGTTTATAAGTCCACACTTATGTTAAACTGGGTACTAGTGTTACTTTCTATACCTTTCTTTTTGCCAGAATCTTTGTTATTCGCTAGATAACTGATGCTGAACATTTACTCAAGTACAGTCGTGGACAAAACGAGTGAGACCCCTCGCCTTTTCGTTATGCTGATTCTCACAACTTGAAAGTCTGCTACATAGCATAAAAGGAAAGGCGATGAAGTGCTACCAACATACTATGGACAGGCTTGAAATTGAAAAACTATCCGAACTTTGTCAGACTCTTTTCTATCATGTGTAAGACTATATTAATGCTGATTAGTGTGTTAAACACAACACGTCAATATAAGATATAAATTAAAGAAGAGACGCTAATTAGTATGAACTGTACTAATAAAAATGAATTTCACCTTATCGAGATGACAAAACTGTTTTAGTAAGACAAAGTACCCCAGATCATTACGAATTAGCTAAATATTATGCGCATTCGGCCGCGAAACGGTCTGTGTCAACGTTCAGAGTCATACTTGATTACCGTTGCTGACCTACCATGAAAGGGTGCAAATTTAGCAATGCGTGAATATTCATAACGAAATTCAGTTAAAAATCATCAGTGCCACACTTAAGTCAATTCAGTTATTGACAGAAGCGGAATAAGTAGGCAGTAACAGGTATGACATTCTACAAGAGTTTCATATTGACTTCCACAGGGCGCCAGTACAGAATAAAGGTAGTAATAAAACGTATTGGGGGCGCGAGGATTTCTTAAAATTGCTTTACCTTCTATCAATTGCCAACGGCCTTCTAGGAGGGTGGATGAGCGGCTGGAAGGAAGGGCACTCTCTTGCCCCTGGTGTGGGAAACTGCTCCTAAAGGCGGAGGAGCCACAAGGTGGCCAACGACATAGAATGGAGAAGGCAGCGGGAAACCACTCCATTAAAGACCCGGGCAGGTATCCCAAGTATCAACAGCTTATGATGGAAAGCTCTTTGGTTAAATTCTCCGGAGGTAAAATAGTCTCCCATTCGGATCTCCGGGCGGGGACAACTAAAGAGATACCAAAATCCAAAAGCATTAATGTAAGAAGGATAGCAACATGGAACGCCAACTCACTTCTTAAATGTGGTAAACTGGAAAACTTGAAAATGGAAATGAAACGAATGGATATTGATGTACTGGGAGTCTCAGAAATGAGATGGCCAAACGCTGGCGACTTTTGGTCAGGGGATTACAGAATCATACACACTGGAACAGCACAAGACAATCCCGGGATTGCAGGAGTGGTAATTATCCTCCATAAAGAGATGGGGTTAAGAGTAAAAGGATTTGTTCAACATAGTGAGAGGATAATTTATGTCCTATTGGAAACTAAACCAAGAGACACAATCATAATCCAAGTATACATGCCAGGATGATGAAATCGACATGATGTATGACCACCTTGAAGAAGTAATTGGCAAAATTAAAGGAGCGGAAAACCTTGTCATCATAGGAGATATGAATGCCGTTGTTGGGGAAGGTAAAGAAGAGGATGTGGCAGGGAATTTTGGATAGGATTAAGAAATGAAAGAGGGGATAAACTTCTAGAATTCTGCCAAGGAAATAAACTTTGCATTACAAATACCTTCTTTAATCATCATCCAAGAAGAAGATTTACTTGGAAAATGCCTGGTGACATTAACAGATATCAAATTGACTTCATATTAGTGAAGCAAAGATTTAAAAACCAAGTTAAGGACAGCAGATCATATCCAGGCTGTGATGTGGAAAGTGACCACATACTCGTTATGATGACGACTGAACTAAAATTCAAGAACATTAAAAAAAGTACATGTAAATGGGATTTGACAAACCTGAAAAACGAAAATACACTGAAGCACTATCAACTAGAAACAGACAAGAAAACAAATACACAGGGCTGCAATGACATCCAAAGCAGCTGGGAAAAAAATAAAAACTGGTATTTTAGAAGCAGCAGAAGAAGTAATAGGAAAAGAAAGGACAGAGAAAAGGAAGGAATGGATCATTAATGACCTAGAAGGAAATTAAAAAATTCTGTAAAGAAGGAAGACCAAGAGAAATACAAGAGTCTGAAAAACAGAATCAACAGAGAGGCAAAACAAGCAAGACAAAAATACCTTGATGATCTCTGTATTTCGGTTGAGGACAACATGAGCAAGTGAAATACCGACAAGGCCTATAAATGTGTGAGACGTTGCTTTGGACACAGAAGAAACAAGTGTAGGGCTGTGATGGATGAAAATGTCAATATGTTGGATGACGATGATGAAGTTGCAAGAAGATGGAAACAATATATAGGAAAACTGTACAGCGGACCAGACCTGTCTGAAAACATAATGGAAGAAGAAACAGAAGTAGATGCACTCAACATAGGTGAACCTATATTAAAGGAAGAGTTTGAACTAGCTCTGAAGAAATTGAAAAACAAGAAATCGCCTGGTATAGACAATATCCCAGCCGAACTTCTGAAATCTGGAGGAACAAAACTGAATCAGGAGTTGTATAATCTTGTTTTCAAGATGTACGAGCAGGGTAAAATTCCTACAGACTTTGAGAAAAACATTATGATCCCCATTCCAAAGAAGGCAAATGCTACAAGATGTGAAAATTGTAGGACGCTCAGCCTAGTTACTCACGCCTCTAAAATATTAACCTCAATTATCCTAAAACGCATAGAACAAAAAGTCGAAGCTACACTCTCCGAAGACCAGTTTGGATTCCGGAAAGATAGAGGAACCAGAGAAGCAATATTTGCTCCAATACTAATAATAGAGAAACGACTAGATAAGAACCTGAAAACATAGATAGCTTTCGTAGATGTAGAGAAACCCTTTGATAGTGTTAAATGGAATAAGATGTTTGAGGTACTCAAAAAAGTAGTAATAGACCATAAAGATAGAAAAATGACATGGAACCTGTACAAAAACGAGACAGCAGTTATCTGTGGACGGACAAAACTAGAAGAAGTGCAGATACGGAAAGGTGTCCGACAAGGTTGCGCACTATCCCCTGTTATCTTTAACGTATACATTGAAGAGGCGCTGAAAAAAGTAAGGGAAAATTCACAGACAGGTGTAGTAATTCATGGCCAACGAATAGATATGATAAGATATGCCGATGATATAGCTGTCCTGGCTGAAAGTGAAGAAGATCTTGTAGTGCTACTGAATATAATGGATAAAGTTATGGGTGAAGAATATAATATGAGAATTAATAAAGCAAAAACAAAAGTAACGGCATGCGACAAAGAAGATCAAGTGAAAGTCCAAGTTCATGTAGGCAATGAACCGCTTGAACAAGTTGATAAATTTACTTATCTGGGCAGTAATATTATAAGGGATGGAAGGAGCAAGGCAGAAGTGAGAACTAGAATAGCTCAAGCAAAGGCTGCTTTTAACAAGAAGAAAAACATATTAATATCTAAGAGCATCAGCCTTGAAATCAGGAAAAGATTTTTGAAATCATATGTGTGGAGTGTGGCATGCTACGGGTGTGAAACATGGACTCTCGGGACAGAGGAAGACCAAAAGCTAAATTCTTTTGGAGTGTGGTGCTATAGACGCGTGCTCAAAATAAAATATATCGACAAGGTCACAAACGAAGTGGTTCTGGAAAGAGCAGGTGAGAAGAGAAGCTTCTGGAGTTTCATTGTTAAAAGAAGAGTGCAATTTACAGGCCTCTATTAAGACATAAAGGACTCCTGAACACAATCGTAGAGGGATATGTCGAGAGAAAAAGACCAAGAGGAAGACCACGACTTAGGTACATGGATCAAATCGTGAAAGATGTGGGATGTAACACCTATAAAGAAATGAAGAGAAAAGCTGAAAGGCGCACAGAATGGAGACAAGCTGCCATTGTAGCTGTTGCAAACCAATCCTTGGATTGACCACTACAGAAGAAGAAGAAGAAGCTTTACCGATAGTCTATCTGCCTCCATCGAGATTAGAACCGAAAACAAACCTGACCTCCCTTGCAGTAGCAAACACCTTTCACTACGCAAGCACACAACCCAGGCAAACAGACCTCTATTATTACCCTAGACATAAATAAGCCGGCAATTTCGCAATGAAAGTGGCAAAATTATCTGCAGTTTCTATTGCAAAGAGCTTTCTGGACTAAAAAAAAAATGAATTTTGCTATCTTTATGTCACCGCCTATGTGACAATCATTCGGGAATTTTATCGAAATAACAAAATACTGTTACTATCGAGTAAATTTAGTAGGATAATTCTGCACCACCCCAGGAAATAAACGGCTACATAGCTGCTAAACGTGTTCTACAATGTTTAGAATTCTCCATTAGACTCGCCACAGACAGAAAATGTTCATTAGCCGAAGTGTTTCTCAAGCTCGCACTTCTAAAACGCGTCGGCCGGAGTGGCCGTGCGGTTCTGGGCGCTACAGTCTGGAGCCGAGCGACCGCTACGTCGCAGGTTCGAATCCTGCCTCGTGCATGGATGTGTGTGATGTCCTTAGGTTAGTTAGGTTTAATTAGTTCTAAGTTCTAGGTGACTGATGACCTCCGAAGTTAAGTCGCATAGTGCTCAGAGCCATTTTTTGAACTTCTAAAACGCGGTGGCATTTATACTGGGATCTGAATTACCACGTGTATAGGCAAATGGATTTTATTCACATTCCTGTAAATGTGATTTGGATCGAAAGCGTAGCTACGATTAATATGTTGATGTATCGACTGCAAATAGAGCATTTCGAATAAAGAGTAGGGGGAATTATTTATGCGACCCTCATCTGAAGTAACTGTCGTAGCTATTTTCGTTGTTAGGATTTCGTTACTTAAATCGGTAAAAATGGAACCCTAGTAGTCTCACTTTCTTGGCGGTCTATCTGTCTACCCAACCCTTAAAACCCGTTTACCTTGAGTACGAGTAGACATAATAAGCGGAAATGTTTCGCATTTCCTGCGGTATACGGTCCTTCGAAGGTGTTTCTTGATGCTTGCAAACAGATGAAAAGCAGATTGGGCCAAGTTAGATCACAGTCGATGGCTGTGAATTCCAAGCGTCGCAACGTTAGTATGTGATCTGGTACTGTCAGCTGAAGAAGAGGGTGCTCGATCTGTGGACGAACTCTTTGAATTCGAAACTCGATTACAACAAGCTGTTTTTCACGCACCGACACAGTTACGTTGCACATCGCCATGTTACAATTCAGAGCCCTCCATCAGCATAGGGCTGCAAATATGAGGACATGAAGAATAAAGATTTAGGATGTCAATAACGTTTATTTCATTTAAAAGCTATAAGTGTTTTCATAAAATATTTGGGAGCATTATTTTTCAGGACACCCTCATATATATGGAGAATAAAAGTGATTTAATTTGCAAGGAGCTGTCTGTTGTACACATCATTTTTTGCGGAACGGAAAAACTGTTCTGTAGTATTTACTCCACTGCCACTGAGTTGATTGATGCTAATGAACTTGTGACAGCATAAGGATATAGTTTACTTGTCCTAAATAATTGCTCACTAATAAGACAAAACAAAATAAAGTAGATCCTACCAATACTTCCCCCATCTATTTTCTTTAAGATAAATACCACAAACCACTGAAGATAATATCCTCACAACTCGAAGTCACGAAGTGCCCTGCATGTTTTCCAAATCAGAGCTCCACTCACTGTGGAATGTGGAAGCTCGTTGCAAAATTAAGGTATGATTCAGTTGGAACGAACTTCATCGTGTCTGTGATGGACTCGAAATTGCTTGGTGAGCGCTGAAACACATTTTCAAAAAGCAATTGCAGTTCATGTTTCCATTGACACAAACATATTTTCGAAAAGCTGTAGCAGTTCCCGTTTCCAATGACGCAGAATCCTTTGACATGTATTTTGTGCAAAACACAGCACGAAATCACTGTATTAAACAATAATTGCTAGCCTATTTGATTGTAACACTGGAAAATCAAAGTTCTCTCATTTCAGATAATGCCTGTGATGCGTATCCCTGGTATTAGATTCTTTGCAGTCTTCTCGCACTCGCGATATAAGATGTTAGCCCCGCTTCTGACAGATAATTGATAGTTCCATTTTAACACCTCATTTCAGTATTATTAATTTCAACCTAAAACCTGTAACTGTATATGAATGGCACATTAGACAGCTATCTTATAAATTACATAGTGATAGGTGTGCTTCAGTCATCTCTTATACGAATTTTTATGATACACTCCTGGAAATGGAAAAAAGAACACATTGACACCGGTGTGTCAGACCCACCATACTTGCTCCGGACACTGCGAGAGGGCTGTACAAGCAATGATCACACGCACGGCACAGCGGACACACCAGGAACCGCGGTGTTGGCCGTCGAATGGCGCTAGCTGCGCAGCATTTGTGCACCGCCGCCGTCAGTGTCAGCCAGTTTGCCGTGGCATACGGAGCTCCATCGCAGTCTTTAACACTGGTAGCATGCCGCGACAGCGTGGACGTGAACCGTATGTGCAATTGACGGACTTTGAGCGAGGGCGTATAGTGGGCATGCGGGATGCCGGGTGGACGTACCGCCGAATTGCTCAACACGTGGGGCGTGAGGTCTCCACAGTACATCGATGTTGTCGCCAGTGGTCGGCGGAAGGTGCACGTGCCCGTCAACCTGGGACCGGACAGCAGCGACGCACGGATGCACGCCAAGACCGTAGGATCCTACGCAGTGCCGTAGGGGACCGCACCGCCACTTCCCAGCAAATTAGGGACACTTGCTCCTGGGGTATCGCCGAGGACCATTCGCAACCGTCTCCATGAAGCTGGGCTACGGTCCCGCACACCGTTAGGCCGTCTTCCGCTCACGCCCCAACATCGTGCAGCCCGCCTCCAGTGGTGTCCCGACAGGCGTGAATGGAGGGACGAATGGAGACGTGCCGTCTTCAGGGATGAGAGTCGCTTCTGCCTTGGTGCCAATGATGGTCGTATGCGTGTTTGGCGCCGTGCAGGTGAGCGCCACAATCAGGACTGCATACGACCGAGGCACCCAGGGCCAACACCCGGCATCATGGTGTGGGGAGCGATCTCCTACACTGGCCGTACACCACTGGTGATCGTCGAGGGGACACTGAATAGTGCACGGTACATCCAAACCGTCATCGAACCCATCGTTTTACCATTCCTAGACCGGCAAGGGAACTTGCTGTTCCAACAGGACAATGCACGTCCGCATGTATCCCGTGCCACCCAACGTGCTCTAGAAGGTGTAAGTCAACTACCCTGGCCAGCAAGATCTCCGGATCTGAACCCCATTGAGCATGTTTGGGGCTGGATGAAGCGTCGTCTCACGCGGTCTGCGCGTCCAGCACGAACACTGGTCCAACTGAGGCGCCAGGTGGAAATGGCATGGCAAGCCGTTCCACAGGACTACATCCAGCATCTCTACGATCGTCTCCATGGGAGAATAGCAGCCTGCATTGCTGCGAAAGGTGGATATACACTGTACTAGTGCCGACATTGTGTCTGCTCTGTTGCCTGTGTCTATGTGCCTGTGGTTCTGTCAGTGTGATCATGTGATGTATCTGACCCCAGGAATGTGTCAATAAAGTTTCCCCTTCCTGGGACAATGAATTCACGGTGTTCTTATTTCAGTTTCCAGGAGTGTACTTCAAGACAGGACGATATATTACACGAAATACATGGTAAGGCTGCAGGTCAAGCACGATTACATACAGTAGAATTTACAGTAGAATTATTCATTCTCATCAGTTAAAAAAACTCGCTTTTGACCCTTCCTCACATTGTTTAAAAGTGCAAATGCCGGCTTCATCTTCCGAAAGTATTCTGATTGATGGAAAACAAAGTTTTGTCAATAGTTAAATCTCCCTTAAACGAAAAGAGATATGTTCGAAAAAAATTTTAACTCTTGGAAAACTAAAATTTTAACTCGTGAAAAGTTAGCCATGCAAACGAAGCTTTGTATAAGGCACCACAGCCAGATTCGCAAAACGACTGATCAATTATCTTACTACAGTTCTGCATAGACAGTCTAAAGAAAGGTTCCTTGAGCAAGGCTGTGGTCGATTTTCTTTATTATCTTCATCCAACGGAATCTATTCTCCATCTTTATGTACTGAAATTCAAAAGAACGCTCAACTTCCATACATATCACATCAACAATGCCGGAAAGTGCATTATATGCTATGTGCTGTCCTGGGAGGTTATCATTTAATAGTGATCATCTAATGTTTTTTAGATAACCACTAAAGATGCCGAAGTTTTAACCAGAAAAATTCTCTTCCTCACGCTAGTGTTCGGGCACTGGTGTAAATCACATGCAGGAATGATCTGTCGGTCGGCAACAGTGCAAGTTTCTTGATCTATGTTAATACCATATCAATCGTTGCTCAAACTAAGACTTTCGAGGACGTAAAAGATGAAGCTGCCGAAGGTGTTTCGAACCGCAGCGAAATGCGATATGAAGCGCCTGAATTCCAGCACTGGCAAAGTTTCTTGATCTATGTTAATACCATATCAATTTTTGCTCAAACTAAGACTTTCGAAGACGTAAAAGATTAAACTGCCGAAGGTGTTTCGAACCGCAGCAAAATTGCGATATGAGCCGCCTTAATTCCAGCACTGGCAAAATGCAAACCTATCTACATCGTCCCAGTAACAGAGAAGCCTAAAGAAACTTACATATAACCTGGATAGGTTAATTGTTGTGAAACTCTCAGAGATCCAGATACGCAAGTTTGAAATTTAACTACAGCCTTGACTCGACGACTACACTGACGATCCTTGATGTCTCAGAATGTGTCCTACCAATAGATGCCTACTTTTCGTAAGATAGGCCACTAATTTCTTTTCTCCTCAGTTGTATTCAGGACTTCCCCACTAGTTACGCGATCAGTCTATCTAATCTTTAACATCCTTCTGTAACATTACACTTCAGAGGCTTCTGTTCTCTTGTCTGAAATGTTGATATTCCAAGTTTCTCTTCCGTACATGGCTATTAATCTTTAGAAACGCTTTTCTTCTTATTGTGAGCCTACATTTTATATCTCTACTTTTTCCATCATTAGTTATTCCACTACCCAAACTTCAAACCTCATCAATTGCTTCTGGCGACCCTTTTTCCTAAGCAAACCTTCTGAGTTTTGCCTAATTCTACTTCATTGCACTACCCTTGTTTTAGTTATGTTGATGTTGATCTTATAGACTCCATTGAAGGCACTGTCCATCCATTTCAGTTACTCTTTCAAGTCCTCTGCAGTCTCCGATCTGATCAGCGAGCCTCAAGGTTTTCATTTCTTCTGCCTGAACTTCAATTCGTTTCCCAGGCGCTTCCCAGGCCACAACACTGTCCCACTGCCTTCTCAATCAATGTTAGTTTAAAGGTAGATTAAGTAGTGTGTAAGTCTAGGGACCGATGACCTCAGCAGTTTGGTCCCATGATCTGGTGTAGGCTGTGCTTTTTCCAACTAGGGTGCAGTGGAACAATAGCAAAGCCATAGATAATATTTTTATTCATCCTTCATTACTATATGGGCATTTTGACAGTAAAGGGATGAATCGCCGTTCAGACCATGATGCACAAATTTTAATACTAAAACGCTTTTGTTCTCAAGGGAGTGTCACATATAACCACAAACTATGTAGGAAAGTTAACCCAACGTAACAGAGAGTTTTTTAAAACTTGCCGAGGAACAAGAGTGGCAGGATGTTTGTAGTGCTGATAACACACATGACAAGTATAATGCTTTCCTTGACACATTTGTAATGATCTTTCAGAGTTGCTTTCCATTAGAACGTTCTAAATGGGGTACTAGGAGTAAAAGGCAGCCTGGATGGCTGACTAATGGGATAAGGACATCATGTAGATCAAATCGGGAATGTAATCAAAATGTTAGAAGTAGCCATAATCAAGCTACAGTAGCCCATCACAAACAGTATTGTAGGGTGCTTAAAATGTTGTTAGGAAGGCAAAGAATATGTGGTACGCAAATAGCATAGTTAATTCACAGGATAAAATTAAAACCATATGGTCAGTTGTGAAGGAAGCGTCTAATAAGGAGCACACGCTCGACGATATAAAGTCAGTGCGTAGTAAAAGTATTTCTGTTAGTGATAAATCAGATATATGTGCAGTAATTAACAATAGTTCCCTGAACATGGCTGGTGAATTAAATGAAAATTTAGTTTCTACAGGGAATCATGTAACTCTATTGGCAAATGCCTTTGCGACATTGAGGTCCGAAATATTGCTCTGTGATTCAGTCAAGGGGGAGATTGAGTCAACAATTAAATCACTGAAGACTAAGGACTCTCATGGATATGATGCATTGTCTAGCTGAAAATTTAAGTACTGTGCCTTACTTGTAATTTTTCCTTTAGGAATGATCGGTTTCCTGAACGATTTAAGTACTCAGTAGTAAAGCTGATTTATAAAAAGGGAGAAAGGGATAATTTAAACTATTTTAGACCTATTTCTATGACATCAGTGTTTGCTAAAGTTATTGAAAACGCTGTGTATGTAAGCATAATTAATCATTTTATATCACAAAATTTGCTATCAAATGTACAATTCATATTTAGAAGTCGTTTAAGAACTGAAAATGCTATATTCTTTTTTCTCTGGGAGGTGCTGGATGGGTTAAACAAAAGGTTTATAACGCAACGCATATTTTTTTATTTAACTAAGACTTTTTTTATTTATCTAAAACGTTTGCTTCCATTAGAACTACTTACAGCCTTGGGAGAGCCAGTCCTGACAAAACTCTACCATCTGGTGAGCAAGATGTATAAGACAGGCGAAATTCCCTCAGACTTCAAGAAGAATATAATAATTCCAATCCCAAAGAAAGCAGGTGTTGACAGATGTGAAAATTACCGAACTATCAGTTTAACAAGTCACGGCTGCAAAATACTAACGCGAATTCTTTACAGACGAATGGAAAAACTGGTATAAGCCGACCTCTGGGAAGATCAGTTCGGATTCCATAGACATATTGGGACACATGAGGCAATACTGACCCTACGACTTATCTTAGAAGCTAGATTAAGAAAAGACAAACCTGCGTTTATAGCATTTGCAGACTTAGAGAAAGCTTTTGACAATATTGACTGGAATACTCTCTTTCAAATTCTGAAGGTGGCAGGGGTAAAATACAGGGAGCGAAAGGCTATTTACAATCTGTACAGAAACCAGATGGCAATTATAAGGGTCGAGGGACATGAAAGGGAAGCAGTAGTTGGGAAGGGAGTGAGACAGGGTTGTAGCCTCTCCCCGATGCTATTCAATCTGTATATTGAGCAAGCAGTAAAGGAAACAAAAGAAAAGTTCGGAGCAGGTATTAAAATCCATGGAGAAGAAATAAAAACTTTGAGGTTCGCCGATGACATTGTAATTCTGTCAGAAACAGCAAAGGACTTGGAAGAGCAGTTGAACGGAATGGACAGTGTCTTGAAAGGAGGGTATAAGATGAACATCAACAAAAGCAAAACAAGGATAATGGAATGTAGTCGAGTTAAGTCTGGTGATGCTGAGGAAATTAGATTAGGAAATGAGACACTTAAAGTTGTAAAGGAGTTTTGCTATTTGGGAAGGATGTAAAATGTAGACTGGCAATGGGAAGGAAAGCGTTTCTGAAGAAGAGAAATTTGTTAACATCGAGTATTGATTTAAGTGTTAGGAAGTCGTTTCTGAAAGTATTTGTATGGAGTGTAGCCATGTATGGAAGTGAAACATGGACGATAAATAGTTTAGACAAGAAGAGAATAGAAGCGTTCGAAATTTGGTGCTACAGAAGAATGCTGAAGATTAGATGGGTAGATCACATAACTAATGAGGAGGTACTGAATAGAATTGGGGAGAAAAGGAGTTTGTGGCACAACTTGACTAGAAGAAGGGATAGGTTGGTATGACATGTTCTGAGGCATCAAGGGATCACCAATTTAGTACTAGAGGGCAGGACCAAGAGATGAAAACACTAAGCAGATTGAGAAGAATGTAGGCTGCAGTAGGTACTGGGAGATGAAGAAGCTAGCACAGGATAGAGTAGCGTGGAGAGCTGCATCAAACCAGTCTCAGGAGTGAAGACCACAACAACAACAACAACAAGAAGTTTGATTCTGTTGATCACAAAATTATTGCTCCAGAAGTTGGATCATTACGGAATATGGGGAGTATCACACAATTGGTTCATCTCTTACTTTAACAACAGACAGCAAAAGGTCATTACTCACAGTGTAGACAGTGGCTCTGACATGGGGGCTGAGTGGGGTACAGTCAAATGGGGGGGAGGGGGTGCCCCAGGAATCAGTGTTGGGACCACCCTGTACCTTATTTATATAAATGATAAACGATATGCCCTGTACTGTAATGGGTAACTGTATAATATTACGGTTTGCTGATGACACTGGCTTGGTAGTAAAGGGTATTGTGTACAAAATTGGCTCGGTTTTAAATAGTGCAGTTCAGGATCTAAATTGATGGCTTGCAGAAAACAAAATAACGTTAAATCACAGAAATAGTTTTTACAGTTTCTAACACATAATTCAATAAAACCCGACGTTTTAATTTCACAGGATGGGCATATGATAAGTGAAACTGAACAGTTCAACTTTCTAGGTGTTCAGATAGATAGTAAACTGTCATGGAAAGCCCACGTTCAGGATCTTGTTCAAATATTTAATTCTACCATTCTTACTATTCGAACGGTATCTGAAGTAAGTGACTGTTTGACACTAAAATTAGTCTACCTTTTATTTTCATGTAGTATGGTATTATATTTTGGGGTTACTTTTCCCTTACTGAAAGGATGTTTTTGGCTCAGAAACGGGCGGTTCGGGCAATATGTGGTGTAAGTTCGCGAACCTCTTGTCGACCCCTGTTCACTAGCCTGGGCATTTTGACATTGGCCTCTCAATATGTATATTCTTCACGTTTCTTGATAATAATATCAGCTTATTCTCAAGAATAAGCAGCTTTCACTCAGTTAATACTCGGCAGAAATCCAACCTGCATTTGGATCGAACTTTCTTAACTCCTGTGCAGAAAGGTGTGCAGTATACTGCTGCGTACATTTTCAGTAAACTACCACAAGAATTCAAAAATCTTACAGTAATTCATGCGCTTTCAAATCGAAAATGAAGTTTCCTCATGGGTCACTCCTATTTTATTGCGGTGTTCCTTGAAAAATTAAGCTGATTTTCATGTTACATTGTTGAGTGTGTGTTCTTAAACTTATGGCTTGACTTTTTCTGGGTTCATAAACATTTTATTTTTGTCTGTTATTACTTTTGTGTTGTAATCCCATGTACCGACACGTTCCACGACCTTGGAGATTTGCTCCTCAATTTGGTCCTACGGAACTTGACGTGTAAATAAATAAATAAATAAATAAATAGTAACTATTTTTCCTTCTTTTCCTTTTCCTACTGTCGAATTTAAGTGCGACATGTCAGTTAAATTTCCTCTAACTTAACTATCTGAATAATACACTGATAAGCCAAAATATTATGACCACTGCCCACCGCGACCTTGCATGACACCTGGTGCCGTTGTGGGCACACGACACTGTAGCAAAAAGATGTAAGCGGAGCAGAAACTGACGGGGGATCACCATAGCGAAGATATCGGCTCTAATTGGGTAAATCGGTTGAGATAAGAGAATTTGATAAAGGGTAGATTATTATTACGCGGAGCCTGTGAACGAGTATATCGAAAGCGGTGAAGCTGATCGAATGTTCACGCGCTACTACCGTCTGCGTCTATGGAAAGAGGTACAAGGGCAGTGAAACTACCAAACGGCCCTAAATGGTAGGACGTTCACGACTGTTCACAGAACGTCGGGTTCGGAGGCTTTTCTGCTCCATAAAGTGGGATAGATGTTGGCCTGTGGCATCTCTGCCGAAAGATCACAATGCTGGAGCACGCACAGGTGTTTCGGAGCACACAGTTCATCCTACATTGTTAAATATGGAGCTCCACAGCAGATCACCTCTACGTGTTCACTTGTTGACCCAACGACATCGTCAGTTACAATAGCAGTGGGCACGCGTCCATCGGAATTCAACCGTCGATCAACGGAAACGTGTCGGCCGTTCGTGTGAATCCTTTTTTTTTTCTACAATGGTTTGAGGAGCATTATACCGAAATCAGGTCGATGTCTCGTCGACGCAATTCACCTGATGTAAATTCAATGGAACCCACCTGTACTGCCATCACCACTCATTATTTACGCGAATTACAAGGCCCTCACGCAGACATCTAATGCCACGTATCTACAGAAACCTGCCAACTGACTGTCGGATCCGTAATACGCGCAATCGGTGATTTACTCCGTTTCAAAGGTGGACAAACAACGTATTAGGCAGGTGATCATAATGTTTTGGCTCATCAGTGTATACAGCACAGCTTTAGACTCTAATGTCAGACAGATGTCATTTGTCTGTCCTTTTTTTCTATTTATACTTGCTTCTAAAGCCCTGCAGTATTTTAGGAACAAAAAATATTATTTTTCATTTGAAATTTTGCTTATACAGTTGGTAGTCCGATCTGGTATTCTTTGATAATATATTTTCGTTGCATAAATGCATAATTTTTCAGTTTCTCGTTCTGAATACAAAAATTAATAGTAATGATAATACGCTGAGTCACCTTCAGACATGCAAGACGCTGATACAACAGTATTGACGGTCATTGCCCTGTACGCGATCCTAAACGACGTTGCTGTCTCATTTAAAAGATTTGCATCACTAGTTAGTTGTGAGGTTGCCGTGAATGAGTCCTAACTGAAATATGTAGAGAACACCAATCACAGTGGAATATAATGGTACCAATATAAACTGGAAGTCTTTTAAAAAGAGCCTTCACGCAGTTCACGCGGATGAAATAACGGGATCCTCTACGGACTCAAAATGTGCATCAGAAAATGATTTAACAAAGACTCAATTTGTTTAAAATAATTTCATTCCATGTACGTACACGTTTTATCCATCACTCGCACTGCAGATTTTCTGGATGAGGGACACTGAAACGTTCCTCTATTAGGGAATAGGGAAACAAGAGGAAGGACTGGACCCCTTTTGTTATCACTCGTTTTATTTGACAATCATATCAACAAATTCCTTTAAAACAACAATATATTAATCCTGATTACTTCAGGTAATGAGACCAGTAAGTCACAAGAATTTGGCGAATCTGCTACCAATGTCTTTATATGAAACAAGTCTATCTCATATATGAGAAAATTTTAAAACCACTGACAATTATGCACCTGACGGCTGAAGTTCAGACACAGTATTTCTGACTAGTCTTCAGACACTGAAAACTGATGTTCTCAAATACATTTACCTAAATAACAACCCGCCAGAGATGCACGCAATAAGCAGCAGGATGAAGTTAATAGAAAGGCACTTGCTTCACACTCAAGGTTGAAATGGTTCAAATGGCTCTGAGCACTAAGGGACTTAACGTCCGAAGTCATCAGTCCCCTAGACTTAGAACTACTTAAAACTAACTAACCTAAGGATATCACACACATCCATGCTAGAGGCAGTATTCGAACCCAACTAACCTAAGGACATCACACACATTCATGCCCGAGGCAGGATTCGAATCTGCGACGGTAGCGATCGCACGGTTCCAGACTGAAGCGCCTAGAACCTCTCGGCCACACCGACCGGTCTTCACACTCAAGAGTCAATCAATATCACTAAGGCTTACTAAGGTTTCAAACTTCGGCTGCAAGGCCCAGTAACACAATCAGTGAGGGCAAAGTCTTACTAAGAGTAGCACAGCCACAACCTTTCACAATTGTATGTTGCCCTTGAGACAAGGTTTAATAAGTATAATAAATACCCAAGTAAACAAAATTAGCGCCAGAATTAATTATCGAGGAGTGACGCCAGGTCGCTCAAAGGCAGAACGAAAACAGCTTGGAGAAGCCAAGGCGGAAGGCGGCAGTTCTTATAAGACCCACTTCTCGAGCTTCGACCCGGAGTCACCTCCCAGCATTTCACAGCGCCGGTACCCGTAGGTGGAAAGTTAGCGCTTACTCCAAAACACCAGCCAGCCAGCTGTAACATTTAACAAGCGGACAGAGCAGGTCCTCAAGAACAGTGTAAAAAACCACCAAAAGATATTAAATAACAAGTTAAATTAGCCACTAGTAAAACGGCACACTTTCTTTGCTCCACTACGAATGAACTACACAGGCAAGGAACAACCAACAGCGCAAATCTTATCAATAACCTAAAAAGAATTGTCTGCTTTTAAGATTTTAAAAAAAGAAAACAACTTACAATTACTAGCAAGGCCAGCGGGCACTCCAATCTTAGTCGCAATTAAATTACGTGAACTCTTACACCCCCCTCCCCCCTGTTCAGTGAAAACCGTAATGAGCACAATTCTGAAAATTTCATTATAACCTTTACTGAGGCTCACTGTCCTAAGTCTACCAAACACTCCAATGCAGTATATTTGATAAACAGGTTATGGCCTTGCAGCTGATTACGTATTACATCAAACAACTATTTCCCACGAGCTGGAAGAGGCACGCCCGTGCATTGTAGTAATATTTAACACCTGTCTTAAAGACCACGAACTCTTCATAGGCACAACTTTACTTCGATTGTAATACCCATGCGATTGCAGTTACCAGAAGTGAGGTAGCAGCCCTCAACAGCTTCACATACATGCCCTAAGTACAATGTCACTTAACGTTCCTCTGGACGTCCGATATGGTTTGCGTCGGATACAGCAGCGGACGACCTTAGACAGCCGTGTCCGGAACTAGCAGCATGCAACCCAAGGCAGCAACGAGCCTCCTCACAGGCGACAGGAAAGGCTCTCCACCAAGCTGCCCCATACACGTGGTCGGTTCCTGCTCCACTACAAACGCGCTCCGGCCTCAGGTAACATCGAACGCCAACTCTCCCGTCCTTGGCGAGAGCCTCCAGTTAACTCCTCCGGCAAAGATAAGGCAGCCAAGACTCAGTACGTGCTACAAGCAAAGATAAGAGTGCGAAGGCGAGGTAACTGGAAATACGCTAGCGCGCCAGCAAATCGC
This sequence comes from Schistocerca piceifrons, assembly GCF_021461385.2. NCBI lineage: Eukaryota > Metazoa > Arthropoda > Insecta > Orthoptera > Acrididae > Schistocerca > Schistocerca piceifrons. The sequence continues at coordinate 431,333,994 of NC_060140.1, read as the reverse complement.
CACGGCTCAGACATAATGTGCACACGAGGTGAGCACACCACTTGTGATATATCTTCGCGTACAGTCATTCGTAATGATGCACTGTATTAATGAGACATTCTAGACCAGGACGTAATACAATAACGCGTATTTTGGTGAATACTTCACACATTTATTTAGATTTTCCAGATCTTTCGATTTTTGTCCGGTTCAAAACAAAAGTTTTAACCAGTTTGCTGGGGAAAAGTGATATGACGTTGACAGAATTACCCCTCTGCATAATGAAGTGTTGCGCTAACTCAATGTAGGACTTTACATTTAATTAATACCAACAATGTTATTCGCTTAATTAAGTCCTACAGATGCAGCACTAAAATTAATCACACCGATGAAAAATTCAGACTTGGCTCCACGCTACAATATTAAAACGGTACATAGGAGTAATTTAATTGTTCAGACAGCACATGACGGATCGCGTCTGATTAGGACAACGGTGGGAATATGTTCACCGCCGACACGCCAAAATGTCACAGTGTTAAAATCTCATACATATTCGACCGTGTATGAAAGTGGAAGGAGCAGAGAAACGCACGAGTGTACAAAATGAGTTATATCCTTAAGATAATACCAGAAATGTTACAGAGGTTGGGAACTGTTACAAACAAAGAATGTGCCACAAAAAATGTAATCATAAAAAATTTAAAAAACGTGTTGAAACTGAAAATATGTAAGTTACAAAATTCATACAAAACTGAATTTCCCGATAGCTCCCCCTCCCCCCATCCCCAACAACAGTACAGTTAATGGCGAAATAGGTGACCCCAAAATGCCACATACTCCTGGCAGAGACGTAACAGAGTCACAAGAAAACACCACCAACTCGACATATTTTAAGGACAAAAAAGCACACGTGCCAGATAACAGTCGTATAAATCGATCCCGCTCGAAAATTTGAGCCATTATCCCAATAGGTATGACCTTCTGTGAACGTAAAACTTTCAAACACGCTCGAGTCGCTTGTTTCTCACTCGCTCTGTCCCACTGCGCCCGCTTACTGCCCGAGTGGGAAGTACTTAACAGTGGAGTGGAAATGAGGTTTGTACTTATGATGTTGAAACAACAGGCGATGGTGCAGCACCTCCAGAACGGTATGGAATGTCGGCCAAACTGCAACCTTTAAACGTCAAAGAACGAGAGCCCCTGAAAGTTGTGACTGATAAGCATCGTTATATGTGTCTGATCGACATTTATACAAGGTAAACGAAAGTTTCATTGCAGCAATAACAGACAATTTCATGAAGGAAGAGATGCTAGGTATAGAGCAAAGCGTAGGACTAACGTTTGCTGTATGTTTACCAGAGCAAAGTGATGACGATAATGAGGCTGACCTTTCACCACAGTCATATTTGTCGAACCACGTAATGGGTGCAACTGGACATGGATGCGAAAACGAAGAAGCAAGTGACGATGAAGTACGCTTTGAAGATGTAGTGTCGTAAGAGACCACTTTGCCCCTATCCATTACAGAGGAGTGTATGGAAAAAGCTTTTAGCTTTTGGAACCGTACATTTGCAGTAGATATCCTGAAAAGCAGTCTACACATCAACAAAAGCTTTGCAATGTCAGTACAAACTGTCTAGATAAATATAACAACACTTTCAGGAAAAAAGATATGGATGTTAATATACAGATGGGTCCACAAAAATGTAAGCACTCTTTGATACTCAATATTAATGGAACAAAATGACATGCCGTTGCAGTTCTTGTATAGGAGAAAGGTTAATTTATGTGTTAGCAGCCTAACAACGTCGATGCCGCTGGACTGTTGACCGAACTATCGCTGTCAGTGCTGCCAGTGTGACAGACGCACGGGACGCCTCTATGATTCCTCGCAGCAAGTTCAGTGTAGCTGGCTTCTGTTGATGAATTTCATTTTTCATGATCACCATAGGTAGAAGTCAAGGGGTGTAAAGTCTGGAAACCGTGGTGGGTACGCAACAGCTCCTCTTCGACCTATCCAGGTAGTTTTTCATCCAATTAGGCTCTGACATCTCTGCGGTAGTTAGGCGGAGTGCCGTCTTTCATTTACAAACACCTCTAGGATGGCAGGTAAAATCGATGTCTGCAGCATATGAAGACTAACCTCACCAGTTACGATATCTTCAATGAGGAATAAGCCAATGAAGCCGCGCGATAACAGACTACATCACACATTAACACCCGGTGGGTGAACATGTTTGTCTAAGTGAAGGTGTGGATTTTTAGGAGCCCAGTACATGCAGTTGTGGCGGTTTACAGTACCGTGAAGTTTGAGTTGCCCCTCGTCAGACCACATAACCAACCCTGCACGTTATTCATCATCGCGAAGCACGCCTTCAGATCAGTCACAATTCTCCTAGTTCATAGCGTGCAGCTATCTTGGAATGTACACTTTCCATTTTGCAGCCTTCAGAATTCGTCGTCCGCTCGATCGACTTACCCCTCTTTTATGTGCACACTGCTTCACAGCAGCACTGGAAGGCGGACTTCTTGATGGTTTTGGTCGGCCAGACCTTTCCTTACGCATATCTCGAACAGTACCGTCTGCTGCAAACTTATCATGAATGCGATAAATTGTTGTACGTGCTGGTGGCTAACTCCAGTACACATTACGCCACTGCCGTTGTACCTCCATCATATTTTCCTACCTCAAGTACCACTCCAATACTTCCTTGCGTTGCTCAAACAACAATCTTACTTCATTCATTGCTGCACTGTCATCTAGTGGAAAACGCGCACCAAGATCTGTTGACGAAACAATGGAGTACGTCATCGCGCAAAATTGCAACGATATGTCATTTTGTTGCAAATATATTAACTGCTTTTTTCTGGACCCCTCTGCACAGCAGCGGGATGTTCAAGCACCAGTAGTGGTGAAACTTCCTGGCAGATTAAAACTGTGTGCCGGACCGAGACTCGAAATCGGGACCTTTGCCTTTCACGGGCAAGTGCTCTACCGACTGAGCTACCCAAGCACGACTCACGCCCCGTCCTCACAGCTTTACTTCTGCCAGTACCTCGTCTCCTACCTTCCAAACTTAACAGAAGCTCTCCTGCGAACCTTGCAGAACTGGCACTCCTGAAAGAAAGGATATTGCGGAGACATGTCTTAGCCACAGTCTGAGGGATGTTTCCAGAATGAGATTTCCACTCTGCAGCGGAGTGTGCGCTGATATGAAACTTCCTGGCAGATTAAAACTGTGTGTCGGACCGAGACTCGAACTCGCGACCTTTGTCTTTCGCGGAGAAGTGCTCTACCGACTGAGCTACCCAAGCACGACTCACGCCCCGTCCTTACAGCTAGTTTTGCAAGGTTCGCAGGTACTGGCAGAAGTAAAGCAGTGAGGACGGGGCGTGAGTCGTGCTTGGGTAGATCAGTCGGCAGAGCACTTGCCCGCGAAAGGCAAAGGTCCCGTGTTCGAGTCTCGGTCCGACACACAGTTTTAATCTGCTAGGAAGTCTCATATCAGCGCACACTCCGCTGCAGAGTGAAAATCTCATACCAGTAATGGTGTTTAAACATCTACTTAGTGGGTGTACGAAGGGCTTGTCGCTAGCACCAGATGTTATAGAAGCAGTTGGTAGCCAGAATGGGTACAATATGGACTGGAGCGGTTCTCATTTAGAAATCACATCCGGTCGGCCGCTTGCTAAAAAAGGGGCGAAAGACGTCGACACAGTGGTCTTGTGGAGAAACCCGTTCGCTGATGGACACTTGCTGTCACCTCTGGTTGTAGTTTTAAAAGAGCCGGCGAGATGTTTTGGCGGTGAGTTGAATAAAGTTTATTTCATGTAGACGGTACTGTAGCTGTCGTCTCATCTTCTGAAACGTCCACAAAGAAAATTTACGGATGTGGAGACAAAAAGCGTTTTCTAAAATCGTACAAGTTGATAGCAGAATGGTTTTAATCGATGATTCATTTCCCGGCCATATCAGCATGTCAATACATGAAATGGATGGAGAAGAAGACACTGCATTTCTATACTGACGATGCCAGGAAATGGAGGAGGATACTATCTGTTGTGACCAAACGAAACTAAAATAGTCTCTCCTTACCTGTTGATTCTTGGATTTCTGTGGGAGAAGGCTTATCAAACTAGAACAAATGCAATATTAGTTCACTTTGTTACATAAATGAATGAGCGATTTACTTAACTATGACAAAATTCTTTGTCATAGGATTGCTGGATAATTTACTACTGTATCTGACTAGAATAGGATCACTTGATGCCATTATTGACAAACTATTCTACTGCAGTACAAAATACAAAATTTCAGACAGTACATTTCATTTAACTTGACCGCAGCCTGAGGTAACTGCTAGTGCTGGGAGACAGGCGTGGTCTTCTGGAGTATCTCCCATTGGTTGTTGCGGATTGCAGCGAGCCCTTCCTAATATCTGTGGTAGCGATTCGCGTTGCTGACTTTGGCGTAGCTCCTCGATCTCCGGACGATACCACACTGTCAACTGCTGGATGTATTGGCCTTTCGAATTGTAGCAGTACTACTGTTTGGGATAGGAAAGGCCAGTTTTGGTGCAATATTTCTGAGTGCACTAGTTACAGAGAGGCGTAAGCCTGTTTACAGTGAGTTACACTCACCAGCAGTTGCGAAGTAAAATAGAGGCCACAGGGGCGTACAACCACTGGAAAAAGTACATGCAGCAGTTTGCATGGCGCAAGTCATAGGCAGATGGGGCCCACTGGCCAACCTTAGTGTTATGAGTAGACGCATATAAATGGGTGCCGTTCCAATAACAAAGCATTCCAGTTTGGCAGCTCTCCTGGACGGCGGCGGGTGTCACACCACCGGCTACACACAGCAGCAGATGAGTCGCCAGCATTCCAGTCCATGGCGGGATGCTGGTTCGATCCTCTGCGGCCGATGTGGGGTCAGTCGCCTGCCAGCGGCGGGTCACTCCACAGCTTGCTCTGGCAGTCGTCTTGGCTCCCAACATGTACTGGAGACATCTCGAGGCGAGGGCCGCAGATTCGGATGCCGGATCGCAGGCGCTCGTTGTCGCTGCATTCTTAGCCACACCGGTGAGGACGCGCACCGCTGGTCACCTTGTAGTGGACGGCGCTGAGGCGGCAGAGGCGAAGGCCGCTGAGTTGGCTACTGGCGCATCCTGACATCGACGCAACTCCGCGGCCGTACAAGGCCGACACACAGAGGGGCGTTGCACGGGTCACTGAGGCAGCCATTCCGCGCCAAGCCGTTTCGCAGACAGCAAAGTGGTGTCCTCAGCGTTGCAGGACCCGGTGACGCTGACTGAGGGGAACGCGGCACTGTAGTTGGAAACAATAAATCACTTGGAGAGCTTGGACGAGTCTTAATATGGTGCCTTCTACCCGCTACGGCCGGCCGGTGTGGCCGTGCGGTTCTAAGCGCTTCAGTTTGGAACCGCGTGACCGCTACGGTCGCAGGTTCGAATCCTGCCTCGGGCATGGATGTGTGTGATGTCCTTAGGTTAGTTAGGTTTAAGTAGTTCTAAGTTCTAGGGGACTGATGACCTCAGAAGTTAAGTCCCATAGTGCTCAGAGCCATTTTTTTCTTCCCTCTACATTTGGTGTTGTTGTTACATTCGGTGTCAGAAATTACTACTACAGCATATTGTCTGCAGGTTCTCCAAATCTATGCGGCTGCACCAACGAGAGATATGCAAAAGTTTAACTGGTAGAGGAACGATGCTTCGATGGAGGGAAAGATGATTTGAAACTGTACCTGGAAGATATGCAGATCCAGCGAAGAAGAGGGTAACCTGTGGGACATTCCAAGGCTCGTGGTGTAGTGGCTAGCATTGCTGCATCTGGATCACAGGGTCCCAGGTTCTATTCCTGGCCGGGTCGAGGATTGTATCCGCCCAGGGACTAGGTGTTTGTCTTGTCCTCATCATTTCATCATCATTCAGGAAAGGGACGAGAACAGACAGTGAAATGATTGGTAATTTGTATAGACATTGATAACTGTGCAGTTGAGTGCCCTACTAACCAAATTACATCCACCTCTGGATCACCTACTGTAATCCAGTTTGCAGTAGACTCTACAACGCTAGTGGGTCTCTGTCTGGGTGTACCATAACTTCTGTAGCGGTTCGTGATGTGGAGGTGGAGTGTATCACAGTGGACTGGTAGGACCATTGGTGAGAACACACAGTAACTGACATTTCAAAAGCTCTCCCCGTTTTTAGGAGAATATGCTATTGCAGCTGAAAAGCACAACGTGCTCCACTACTCCAGAAAAGGTGTCATGGCATGGTATGATACTGTATCGATCAGTCTTATTGAGTTTGTATGCATCCGTCATCCATGGTGACTAGCCCCAACGAATCGAGAGATAAGACTGGTGACAGGGTCTTACTGAGGTAAGAAATGATCTAAAAAGGATTAATGTCCAGTTTAAGAAACTGGCTGGAGTTGTTGTAACAACAGAAACTCCTCCCCCTTTAAGTTGGGCTGTATATTCCAAATTACATGTGTTGTAGATGTCGATGATACAGATATACTACCCTCTGTGTAAGGATCAGACGACATACGCTAAATGCTGAGCGTAGTCCATTAGGAAGAAACCGTGCACTTATTACCCTTAGGAAATTATGCGTCTTCGAGACATGAATCCCCTGTGTTTCTTGAAGCAAAATGGTGCACGAAATAAAAGTGACAAGATGGGTATCCTCCACTGAAGTGACAGTACTCTACAAAGTAATCCAGTCTCCACTTTTGCAAATTTTAACACATTAATGACAAAGCAAACAGCTGCAAAAGTTAAAACCTCCACTCACACTCACTGAGTGACGTGGGCACTGGTTAGCACACTGGACTCACATTGTGGAGGATGACAGCTCAAATCTGCATCCAGTAATGCTGATATAGGTTTTCTGTCGTTTATCTAAGCCACATCAGGTAAATCTCGGGATGATTCCTTTGAATGGAGGTGGTCGACATCTTTCCCCATCCTTCCTTAATCCAAGCTTGTGCACTGTCTATAATGACCTCATCGTCAACAGGAAGTTTCATACTAATTTACATCACCTCCCTCCTTCATCTACTCATAGTCAAATGAGTAATGGCAGTATCAATGTAAAAGCAATAACGAAAGGTACAGATAATACTGTAGCACAGCAGAATAGTATACTTGTGCAGTTAGAAAAAATTCGAAGACCTTCCCTAGCGACACAAGAGGCGTAAGACATTTGGTCAATACACAGGTGGAATTCCAGCGAAAATGAGCCGCTGATGGTGTAGAACTGAACATGGAAGCTATTGCAACACACTTGAATGAGCTGGACACCTGACCCACCAAAGTAACAGAATGACATCATGGCGACACAGAGAGATCGTCATAAAAGTGACTGCACAAAGTTGCAAGAAAGCTCCGTGCAATAGTAACTATTCATTGTACCGAGATGGCACAAAGAGTGTCTGGCAGGTGAAGTTCTGGAAATACTGAAGCAGCTGAACAGAAGAGAAAAGTAGTACAATTGATGTCACTGCCACCTTTCCACAGCAGGCAACACAAGTTTATCCTTCTTAAAAAATAATACTACTACTGTTCTGGTGAAGTTCTATTCTGTTTGCTAGCTTTCCATCGGGTGTAGTGATCTGAATTGGTCGACCCTCAGCTCGATCTCCTACGCAAAAGCAAGTCCTGTCTGGATTGATGTAGACGATGTGGACTACAGTGCCGACTACTGAGTCAAGACTGATGGGAAGTTATGGCAGCCACAATCTAGCAGGTCCTTGTGATACAGCTCATGCAACAATTTCACATTGTGATTATTGAAAAGAAACATTTTTATAAGGGGACCCATAATCATAAGCCCCAGGCATAGAGTGTTCAGAGACTCATACAACGTCTTGCAACCATCGTACAGTTCATGGTCTTAGTGCTATTACACAATCTTGTTTGACATCAATCACATCAGGACAGCCCCACTTGGTGTGAATGCAGCAGCCTGCTAATGCAGATGAGGTCGCTGGCCCAGTGGCATTGTGGTAATTTAATCAACATGCTAATTGGTGTATTTTACGCCAGAACTCTACTGCTTCCTGAATGATATTATCTAAACTGTCATATTTTATGGACAGTAAATGTTCGTTATATCAGTACTGTAATAATGACGCCTTCAGATGTCAGTCAGACGTCTACCCTCCAAGTTAGCATTACCCATGTACATAGGTGGTGCTCTGTTGGCCTCTTTACCTTGACCTGACCTTGACATGCCACCCACAGAGCATTAAAATGCCAAGGTCCAGTCACGGAAGTTATACTTTAGATATTTTGTGATTCTCTAGACATACACAATCTTGGAAACCTTAACGCACAATTTCGCGCATAGAGTTTAAGGGGACTTGGTCACCGTAAGTCTCTGGTGTAGAGCTGTTGAGCACCTCATACAAGTGGATGAATTATGCCTTATGATTATGGGGAAGTAGTAACTCTTAGCCCTGTTACAAATCTAATGTTTCAGGTCGAATTGTGTTCTGATCTCCAGACCCAGTGACGTCAATCTTGGGTAGGTGGTCGACGATTTACATCCCAGCGCCCACTTCCCAATCTGGATATACATAGCAGACGGAGCATTGCCCAAACGTAATCAGTTGCCATATACAACAAGAAGTGCCAATCAAACGCTGTATTTTTGAACATCATGATAATGTTCATTAATGGCTGCCATCCTCACAGCAGCTGATGCATCCATTCCTGATCCATTGGGTCAATCGTGGCGGATCAGCACGTCCACCGTGGTGGCCTCCTGTCCCATGGTGGATGAGTAGTGCTGTTCTGCTATCATGTCAAGGTGTGTGGCTCTGCAATGAGTTAAACGCCCAATGAACTGGAGGAAACCGCATAGATTTTCTGATAGCGAGAGAAAGTCACATTATTTTAGTCTTTGTTTTGTGGCATGCCACGTGAATTCCCTTCCTGTGGCAATCTGTCTAAGACCTAACGTCCTCAATTATTTGCTGAATATATTCCAATCTCTGTCTCCCCCTACAGTTTTCAACCTATAATACCATAGATGTTATTTCCTGACATCTTAATTCATGTTCTATTATTCTTTGCCATAGGCCATGCTGCAGTGGATACATTGGTTACATCAGATCAGTGAAGTTAAGCCGACCACTTATCTTCCCAACCACAGTTCTCACATGCTCGTTCTACCTCATATCGCTCTGCAACGTTACGCGTAAATATTTAAATGACTTCACTGTGTCAAGCAAGGCACTTGTAATACTGTATCCGAACATTACAGATCTGATCTTCCCACTCATCCGCAAGAACTTACATTTTTCCAAATTTAGGGCCAGCTACCATTCTTTACACCAAATGGAAATTTTGTCTAAGTCGTCTTGTATCTTCTTACAGTCCCTCAACTTCAACTCCTCGACAAACATCATGAACATCATGGCATCATCAGCAAACAACTGTAGATTGCTGCTCACCCTATCCGTCAGACCATTTATGTACACAAAGAACAACAGCTGTCCTCTCACACTTCCCTGGGGCACTCCTGACGACACCTTTGTCTCTGATGAAGACTAGCCGTCGAGGACAACATACTAGGTTCTATTACTTAAGAAGTCTTCGAGCCACTCATATGTCTGTGGACTTATCCCATATGCTCGTACCTTCGTTAACAGCCTGGAATGGGGCACCGTGTTAGATGCTTGCCGGGAATCTAGAAATATAGAATCTGCCTGTTCTTCATCCATACTTCTCAGTATAACATGTGAGAAAACGGCAAGCTGAGTTTGGCACTTGTGATGTTTTTTAAAACCATCCTGATTCATGAACATAAGCTTCTGTCTCAAGGAAGTTTATTATATTCGGACCAGGAATATATTCAAGGATTCTGCAGAAAATGGAAGTTAGGGATACTGGTCTGTAATTTTGTGTGTCCGGTTTTTACCCGTCTTATATACTGGAGTCACCTGCGCTTTTTTTCAGTCGCTTGGGACTTTCTGCTGGGTGAGAGATTTACGATAAATGTAACCGAGGTAAGGGGCCAATGCAGTCGAGCTACCTTTGTAAAATCGAACTGGGATTCCATTCGAACCTGGTTATTTATTTGCGGTCAAATCTTTCAGTTGTTTCTCTACGCCAGAAATGTTTATTACTATATCTTCCATACGATGGTGAAATGGCGACATGTTCGTACAATTCTCGTGTGTGAACAATTTCTTGAACGTGAAACTGAAAACTCCAGCTTTCGTTTTGCTATCTTCAAATGCCACATCAGACTGGCCAACCATCGAAGGTTCAAATCAAATGGCTCCAAGCACTATGGGACATAACATCTGAGGTCATCAGTCCCCTAGACTTAAAACTACTTAAACCTAACTAACCGAAGGACATCACACACATCCATGCCCGAGGCAGGATTCGAACCTGCAACCGTAGCTGCAGCCCGGTTCCCGACTGAAGCGCCTAGAACCACTCGGCCACAGCGGACGGCAAACCATCGAGGATCTTTTCCAATCTTTATCCACTTACTAGCTTACTAGGAACATTGCTCTTCAGATCAAGATGTACAATCTGCTTAAACTTTGCCCATAATTCCTCTACATCCATCTTACTTTAGTTGAGTGATGCCAATTCACTGACAAAGAAAGATGTTAATAACTGCTTATCTACTCTATCTGGCAGTTGAGTGATGCCAATTCACTGACAAAGAAAGATGTTAATAACTGCTTATCTACTCTATCTGGCAGAAATACTCTCCTACCATTCTTGACTGATTCACTAACTTTCGTAATCACTGTTGCTATAATGACATCATGATCGCTAATCCCCGTTTCTATACTGACATTGTCGATAAGATCTGGCCTGTTTGTAGCTACGAGGTCTAAGATATTTCCATTGCGTGTAGACTGCAGATCTAGCTGCTCTTTACAAATTTCAGAAAACGTGTTGAAAAGTATTTCGCATGACTGTCTGTCTGTACCCCCGAAATGAAGCCATAGAGATTCCAGTCTATACTCGGCAGGTTAAAGTCGCCTCTGACTAGTATTGCACGATCTGGCTATTGACCATAGACTTTCTTTGAATGATTCTAGAACTGCCACAGCACAGACGAGTGGAACATAAAAACATGCAACAATTAACTTGCTTTCACCTACACTTGTTTTATGGGACCAGATGACTGCCACACTCAACTTCGAACTGAATAGAGACAACATTTTTGTCAACTGCAATGAACATTCCCCGTTCTATGGCCTCTAAACTGTCTTTCTGATATACGTTCCACGACTCACTAAATATATCAGAGCTTTCCACTTCGGATTTCAGCCAGTACTCTGTACCAAGTATAAATTGAGCAAGAGAACTTTCCTGGAGGGTAGTAAATTCGGGAACTTTATTACTAATACTTCAGCAGTTTACTGATAAAACCGCGACAGTGGAAGTGTCTTCATTCTGAACGCCATTTCACTTCCCTTGCTGCATAACGACTGGCGATTGTTCATCAGAGCATCCCAAACTACTGCCTAGCCTAACAAACCCACATGTGCACTGCACAAGTACTCTGCTACCCGAGTAGCTGCTTCGTTTGTGTAAGCACCCCTGACCTGTCAAGGGGAGTCCTACAAATCCCTGTAGGATAACGCAGGTTTAGAAATCTGCAGCCAAGACGGTCAGGGAGAGTCGACGAAGACTTGGTTGACACCCTTCACTTTTCCAAACCAAAGCACCTGACCCACTCTGGAAATGATGCTACAAATTGCGAGCTCTGCTTGCACCCTACGCGCGAGGCCAGCAGTCATCATTACCTGCGTCAGCGAACTCAGGATCGCCCCAGAACCCTTGCGACAGGCGTTGTTGGTACTGACGTGAGCCGAAACGTGCAGACAACTGCAACCTGCATGCTCGATAGCCACAGGGTAAGCTTCCTCCTCATCTCGGATGACATTGGTTTAGTTTCCAGCCCTGAACGCTGTCTGCCTATGGGGCTCCATAACGCGCCTGACATTGGAGCTCCCAATAACTAGTAAACACACCCCGCTTCCTCGGACAGTCGTGAAGGAGCAGACACCTGCCCCCTCCAGGGTGCATGGGCGAGGCCGGTTGGCCAGTCTCCGTATTGGCCCTCCGCCTCGAGCTACGCGACCGCATTACCATCCGCGACTCACCCTGCTGCGAAGGTGCATCCACCGCATCGGGTGCACTAGGAAGTGCCTCGGAACAGATCCCGTGTGATGTGGCAGATCCTCCGCCACCCACCGCTACACCCCGAGGCAGCAGCCTGAAGGTGATTGACCGCAGCCAAAAGGACATTCAGCTATTCGCGAACTGCCGCCAGCTCCTCCTGCGTCCGCACACAGCATGCACACATCATAGCCGTGTTAGCAAGACTAGATATGCAACTTGCTATCCTCCTGACGTGTCACCAATGGTTGTTGATGCGTTAATGAGCTTTGTAGCTGGCTGTTCAGTGGGCAACCATTGCGCTACAGAGTGAATGAATTTACCTTTACAAAAACGTACGAAACTTAATAAATATACTACGAGGAAAACACAGAAAATGATAAACACTTAACTTGCCTGTCTGCAGACGTATACCAGCCGAGAGCTGGGGCATCCTGAGAGCTGGATCCTCCCAGTTATATGGAACTGAACCGTTCCTTGGCTGGAAATGGTTATGTTCAGCTGCTTGGTGACCATTTGCAGTCATTCATGGACTTCATGTTCCAAAACAACGATTGAATTTTTATGGATGACAATGCGCCGTTTCGCAGGGCCACAACTGTTCGCGAATGGTTTCGAGAACATTCTGTACGATTCGAGCGAATGATTTGGCCACCAAGACCACACTACATGAATACCATCGAACATTTACGGTACATAATCGAGAGGTCAGTTCGTGTGAAAAATCCTGCATTGCGAACGCTTTCGCAGTTTTGGACGGCTACAAAGACAGCTGGATCATTGTTTCTGCAGGGGCTTGCAAAGACTTGTTGAATACATGCCATGTCGAGTTGCTGCACTACCTCGGGCAAAGGGAGATCTACGATCCGACATGATATTAGGAGGTATTCGATGACTCTTATCAGCTTAGTGTATGAAATACGGCTCAGAACCTCCGAACTACACTAATATTTAAATCCTGTCGCAGTTTGAATACGACTGCTTTAGAGGGTAAAAACTTTCGGGGGAGACATATGGGAATATAGCCAGCAGATAATTGAACACGGATGCATGGGCTAGCTTGAGATGAGTACGATTGAGTACGATGGACACGAGAAGAATTCGAGACTGGTCGTATGAGATCAGTCAGTAGAGTGATGTCAAAAAACAATAAGCCTGGATTATAGTAGATATTTATCAGCAAGACTTTCACATTTGAAAACCTCGAAGTATCCACAATGATGGTATATGGGAGCCCACAGGACGAGCACCATCTGTAATGTATGTGCTAAGAATATTGAACTACCACTATACACCTCACGACAATTCCACGTGGTCTCTTGGCTGGTGCTTAATCACTAGTGATCCTCCTTGTTATGCAACTGCCCTTGGAATTGACTTCCGAAAATTAGCTATGAATGCCGACGCCATTGAGCCGTGGTAAAAATTGCTGTTTGAAGAGCGCGCCGCAGCGCGTAGTGTAAAGCAGTCGCCCTCCGTTTCTGGCGGTGGCGCCTCTGTGGTAACCGTAGCTTTGGTGTCTCCCTCTGGTGGGAAAGGGGAAAAGTTGCCTGTTCACGTGCATTGAAGGGGTGCTATGAGCTCGGCAGTGGTGAGTCGGTCAGTCTGAGTCGGTGCCGTCGGCGGCGAATCTGGTTAGTTGGTTAGCCGGATCAGCGTGGGACAGTCAGTGTCTATCTTTCGTCGGAGTGCTAGTATGTCTTTCGTTTGGATCATACTTCAAAACCAGAAAATGAAAGTGTTGCCACTCTGCCAGTAACAGAACTCAGCGAGTGGTCGCCCGGTCGGGGCTGAGTTCCTGCATCTGAGTCTGCTCGTTAGGCCGCCAGTCTGCTCGAGTTACTCATTGGCGGTTGGATCGGCCTGTTGGTCGGTCGCGCACTGGGACACAAGATGACTTGCCCGCCTGGAGAGTTGGCGCATGTGAGGTCGCCATGTGAGTCCAGTGGCCGCGCCGTATAGCGAAGCGTAGTGGCTTCGCAGCCAACACGAGAGCAACAGGAGTCAACCCACGACATCGGTCTGGCCGGGGCGAGCTGCGACGCCGTGAGACGGCAGATCGGCGCGCCTTCCTGCGTCCCTTGAAGCGGCTGGCAGCGGACGGTTCGGGAGAGCGTTTTGGGGGTGCTGCGCCAGGTCTTCGCCAGAAATCGCAGTTATTAGAATTAAGTGATTAGTTATGTGTTGTTTCAGTTACTAGTTAAATTCTACTTGTGTACTTGGTCAGTCTCTTGTCCGCATTTGTTAGGCAGTTAGCGCATGTCTGTCTGTCTGTCGGTCTGCCGTACGTTAATAACTGCCTCTATCATGTTTGTCGGATTCGGTGTTAACGAATTTATTGCTTAAAGGCCGAATTCTTGAAATATGTTTCTATCTTGCCTATCATCTTGTGAGATGGTATATATGTAATGTAGAGCATGTTGTACACTTAATGTAAGTCTGCATTTTATGGGTTTTATTTAAATAATTATTTTAGTTTATAAGCTTGCCACCCTACCACCGTAAGAGTCCTTAAAAAATGCACTTTCGGTGGCAAATAATTTGAGGGTTGTACCATTTCCATTCCCCTTACGGGGTGCATTGTTTACATGTTTGTGTGAGTTGTTAAAAATTTTTTGTTTAAAGTAATCTGGTATGTTGCAGATTTGCACCAATGTACTCTTTAAGACGTTGTTGTGAGCGGTCATGACTACGGCCGTGTTGAAAGGGAGCAGGCAAGCTTCTCAGCCCAAAGGCTCCTACTGTTAATATTGTTCTTTGCCTCTAAATAAAACTGTAACTTGACATTTCGAGGGTGCTTTTCTGCTTATAATTTTAAATCTGTTTTGAAAAGACTCTTAGGAATAAAATTCACATTTCTTAAATTGTGACGATATTTTGAGGGTGCTTTACTGCTTATAATTTTAAATCTGTTTTGAAAAAGCTTTCGGAATAAAATTCACATTTGTTAAAAGTAATATTTCCATCAGTTACTTCCTGACAACTACTTCCACGCTCATCTAGTGTGATTAAATGTGTCAATGTTCTTGATGAACCGCCAGTAAATAAAGTAAATTCTTTAAGAAAAAAATTTGAAAATAAATTCACGGTTCAGCCATTTTCAATCTGTGTGGAAGCTGAGCGTACGCATTTGGTGTGGATCAGATAGTATTAAGCCTTGGCACGGGTTGGTGTCGTTCATTAACCTCGGAGTTGCCCAGGTCGAATATTATTTAAAGCTAACAAAAGAGACGCCTCACAACCTCGTTTGATCAGGTGCCAATGAGATTAGCTCTATGTCTGTTTGACAAAGCAGACAGGGCACGTGGATTTAACATAATACGAATCAAAACACAAAACAGGTTAGGTAACACAGAATGGCGATAATAACGGTAGTTTACATTGCGTGCAAGCTTGGTAGCGACCCAAACGAGTGAAAGTGGTCCAAAATCGCACACCAACTTGTAGCTTTTATTCAGTCTGCTGCCTCCATGAGCCACCACGTCCGACGTCTTTCTGGGTTGCGTGCTTAATATCGCATCGTCACCATAGTACGGGACACTCGACCTTAATCTTTATGTTCGACTGTGTTTCAGGTTATTTGTAATATTCAGCTCTGTTTGTAAAAACAAGATCGCAAGTAAATTTTGACATTCCACGGAAAAACTACAAATGTGACTGAATGTCACTCTCAGCGTGTGCCAATTTTCATTTAGGTACGCTGTTCCTCTTCACGCCACTAATTTTAGTACCTCCGTAATGATGCAATTCCGAAAAGATAAGCTTTGGCGTCTGAAACATTTGACACATTACATATATCAATTGATTTACGTCACAGGCTTGGAAATGTGTCATTGAGCAGTACATTTTTGTTCAAAATTCGGGGGTAATGGTTCGTGCTGTCACATTTTCCACATATAAATTTAGTATTTTCAGAAATATTAGATATGGCTGTAGCCAAAGAGCATGCCATCTGCAGAAAATACACTACTGCCCATTAAAATTGCTTCACCAAGAAGAAATGATAAACGGGTATTCATTGGACAAATATATTATACTAGAACTGACATGTGATTACATTTTCACGCCGTTTGGGTGCATAGATCCTGAGAAATCAGTATCCAGAATAAGCAGCTCTCGCCGTAATAACGGCCTTGATACGCCTGGGCATTGATGGCGTGTACAGGTACAGCTGCACATGCAGCTTCAACACGATACCGCAGTTCATCAAGAGTAGTGACTGGCGTATTGTGACGAGCCAGTTGCTCGGTCTCCATTGACCACACGTTTTCAGTTGGTGAGAGATCTTGTGAATGTGCTGGTCAGGGCAGCAGTCGAACATTTTCTGTATCCAGAAAGGTTCAAAATGGTTCAAATGGCTCTGAGCACTATGCGACTTAACTTCGGAGGTCATCAGTCGCCTAGAACTTAGAACTAATGAAAGCTAACTAACCTAAGGACATCACACACATCCATGCCTGAGGCAGGATTCGAACCTGCGACCGTAGCGGTCGCTCGGCTCCAGACTGTAGCGCCTAGAACCGCACGGCCACTACGGCTGGCTATCCAGAAAGGCCCGTACAGGACCTGCAACATGCGGTTGTGCGACGAATACACGCTTCCAATGTGCGTTCACTGCGATGTCTCCAAACACAGATGCGACGATCATGAAGCTGTAAACAGAACCTGGATTCATCCGAAAAAATTACGTCTTGCCATTCGTGTACATAGGTTCGTCGTTGAATACATCATCGCAGGCGCGCCTGTCTGTGATGCAGCTTCAAGGGTAACCGCAGCCACGGTCTCCGAGCTGATAGTCCATACTGCTGCAAACGTCGTCGAACTGTTCGTGCAGATGGTTGTTGCCTTGCAAACGTCCCCATCAGTTGACTCAGGGTTCGAGACGTGGCTTCACGATCCGTTGCAGTCATGCGGATAAGATGCCTATCATCTCGACTGCTAGTGATACGAGGCCGTTGGGATCCAGCACGGCGTTCCGTATTACCCTCCTGAACCCACCGATTCCATATTCTGCTAACAGTCATTGGATCTTGACCAACGCGAGCAGCAATGTCGCGATACGATAAATCGCAATCGCGATAGGCTACAAGCTGACCTTCATGAAAGTCAGAAACGTGATGGAATGCATTTCTGCTCCTTACAAGAGGCAACTGCTGTTTGTGTATGAGAAATCGGTTGGAAACTTTCCTCATGTCAGCACGTTGTAGGTGTCGCACCGGCGCCAACCTTGTATGAATGCTCTAAAAAACTAATCATGTGCATATGACAGCATCTTCTTCCTGTCGGTTGAATTTCGCCTCTGTAGCACGTCATCTTCGTGGTGTAGCAATTTTAATGGCCAGTAGTGTAGAATGCAACGATTCCGGACTGCCTGAGTCGAACACCACGCAGACAGTAGGGCCATGAACTATCTATGCTGAGATTAACATTACCACTCACGCTGATGAACGATACTTGCAACGGTAGTCGGATATGATTCTGTTTTAAATAATCGAGTATCAAGCAACCAGGAGAAATTTTCTGAATGTTAATCCGGCTAGGAGACCGTACGTTCTACTCCTGCGGCTATAGTAACAGATGGAGACCACTACCTTGCAATCAGTGTTTTTTTTCTTTCTTTGTATTTTTTTAAATCATGTTAGAGGTTTGGGATGGCGCTCGAGCTAAGCAGGAAGTCGCAGTAGCGGAGCATCAATTTCAATTGTGGTCGTCACCTTTATGAAGGGCTGCTCTGTGGGACTGAGGCTGGGACCAGGACACGGCGATGATTACAAAAGTTAGCGACGAAGTTGGCGGCTCGGAGAACCGCTGGGGGCCCTCATTTGGTCGCTTCCTGGCCGCACTTTGCCTAACCGCTATATCTCAGCAGCTTTCTCTCTGAGCTCGCTTTGCACTGTTTACCCTGTAGGGCAGTTCTTGAAACGTCTGCCGCAGACAGGGACGAAAGCAGTTTGAGGCTGCTGCTAATTAGTCGCCTATAAGTTGTAAGTATTTTACAGGTATTGGGCCGTTACATTTAGCCTGCCGGTCAGTACCTCCTACAGATGGAACCTAAATGAACAGATTCCGCTGTGTGTGGTCTCAGAAGCAATATGCCGTATTCTGCTTGCACTGATTAATCAAGGTTTTTGCGATTTGTGGTGTAACCGAAATTTAGTAGATTCGTTTTAGTACTTATCTGAGCATTTTCGTTATCTAATTAAGGAATATGTTTACTAATGGTGGACTTCTTTTAGCGAAGAATGTCTTCTTAGGCTGTGATAGTGTGCGTCTTATATTCTCCTTACTTCATCAGCCAAGGCATAATTTCCCTTCCAAGGTAGCAGAATTCCTTCGTACTTTCTACTTCCAGGTCACCAATCTTGGTGTTACATTTATCACTAACCCCTTTTCTGCAACTCTCTTTTACTTTCGTCTTCCTTTGTTTTACTTTCAATCCGTGTTCTATGCTCATTTCACCGCTCATTCTATTTAACAGGTTCTGCAATTCTTAATCACCTTCATTGTGGCTAGGAATGTAATCACAGAATCTGTCGCTGAAACCTTTTACCTTTAATTTTAATCAGAGTTGTGAAACTTCATTTTATTTCCAAAACTGCTTCTACGTTGAACGGGTTGCACAATAGAGGGGAAGATTTTCTCCCTAACACCCTTTTCAGTCAAAAGGAAATCGTTCTAGTTCTATTTTTATTGTTCCCGCTTGGTCCTTGTGCATAATTTTTATAACCCATTTTTCTCTGAAGCTCATATGCCTTTTTCAGAGAAATTCAAACGTCTTGTACGATTGTATATTCTCGGAAAAATTTTGTAGACAGGCATGAAGTCAATCGCCCATCAGACGTTTATATACAAACAAATATTTTTCATCAAGATCATAAGAAAAATGTGCACTACTGTAAGCCATCAGGTTCCGCTGGGCGACAAAGCATCAATTGAAAAAAGGGTAATATGTATATACTCTCTTCTTCGGAGGTACCCGTACGGCGTACCGTTACAGATCATATACATACGTATGACACTTGGAAGGACTGTATACATTGTGAAGAACGGGAGAGGAATTATGCGACTGTAAAACATGATAGCTTATTATTGCGAATCGATGATTCATCATGCGATCACGAAGTTAATTTACCCCTCTCGAAGATCAACGTGACGATCTCTATTAGAGGCTACTGCTCTTTCTCTGATTGTGTAAATTCGCAGTACAAAACTTTCTCTGACATGGCCGCTAAAATGGCGTGCATTATCGCAGACACTCGACGGAGACGTTAGGTGTTGACAACTCTGGAAAATCGACAAAAGTGACACTGATATTTCCTATCAGAGCCTATTTCAACTACTCGATCTTGGTAAGGAAACAGCAAACTGTTTTGTATTGCACTGTGGCAGGACGTTCTCACAAATCATCCGGAAAATACTGGCAAACACAAACCTTTCCATACGCCAGGACCTGGCACCACAAAACAGCCTGAGATCAAGGTCACCTCTATGGAAAACGGGTGAAGAGGTGTTTCCCTTCGACCCAGAAAATGAGTAGAAGACTTCATGGAGTAGAAGCACAGTAAGAGACAGAAAACTGGTTACTGACCCAAGCGTACCAATAGAGGGCTTTAAGTTTCTGGAAGTGTGTGGACTACGCTGAACCGTTTGAGGACGGGTGTCGGAAGGTGCAGGGAGATGATGAGAACATGGGGCCTCGCGAACGACCCTCATTGTGAATGTGGACTCAACCAATCAATGGCCCGCACGATCAAGTGTACTGTGCATGATGAACTGGAGGATATACATAACCTCACGGACAATGCCATTGAATGGCTTAAGAAATAAGTCATATTGTACAAAATTTTTTATATTATATTATGGAATTAAGTAATTCTGAGTGCGTCATTTAAATGCTGTGATGTCCTAGTTTAATATTCCGCCTTGTAAATGCCGATCGAGTAAATAAAATAAAATCCGGATTACTTTCACAAGCGGCTTCGAGGGAAAACTGCAAATGTATTATGCTGTATCTGCGTTGCATCAGATAATCTCCACCCCTAGTTTTTATCATCATTTGTGTAGAAAATGTAGTCTTGTGGAATCGGATGAATCTCCCTGAAACCCCCTGTCTGTCTCTTGGTAACCACGCAACAATACGCAGAGGTCGCTATTCCACCTAAGGTGCAGATTGCCGCCACAATCTATATCCCCGTTTCCCAGTTTTGCTTAAGGACTGCTCCTTTGAGAGACGCAGCGCGCATCTGCTTTGCTTGCACAGCAGATTCCACTGCTGGGGACCAGGCGTCGTAACCCTTGCAGACGCCGGCGGCGTCGAAGTCCCCACGGCATCTTGTTACGGGAACGGCGCGCCCTGCTCCACTCGCTACAGATTAGTATTGCTCCTTCTTGCTGCAAGTGCACTGTGCCTCCGAGGCGAGCTATTAAACTCAAAGCCGTCGCGCGGAAAGGATTTTTGCGTTTACTGTTCAAGCAACAGTATTCACGGGAAAGGAAAAGGTTTACTCTTCCCTGCTGTTTTCTCTGTTGAGTGCTCTGCGCTGTTTAGTGACACAGAGATCTACATCCATATTCTACAAACTGCTATGAAGTGCATGGCAGAGGGTAATTCCCTCTGTGCCAGTTATTAGGGCTTCTTCCCATTCCATTCACGTATGCAGTGCGTATAGAACGACTGTTTAAACGACTCTGTACCCGCTGTACTTTATCTAATATTGACGTCGCGATGCGTACTGAATGCGCTCTTGTTCTGACTATACTTGTTTTCTATAAAACGATTCTTAATATTCATTCCCGTCTTACAAATATTAAACGTTTCAGTATCCGCACTTGTTCTTCTAGATATCACATTCCGAATATTTATTACTGTTGTTGGCAATTTTGTGGCGTTCCTAGAACCTACTGTACCTTTCGTCTGATAAGCTGTTTTAACAATAGTTTTTCTGAAAGGTTGTGCAATTCTGTCTGAAAGATCACCATTGTATGAGGTAGTAACAAACCTGTTGCCATCTGTTTTGACCTCAGTTTCTCTATCTACATTCATTACATCATGATCCTTATATCCTTTTGCCCTCACTCCTTGTTTAATCACATTCAATTATTCAGCATCCTTCTTATGGTTGAGAGGCAGTTTTAACAAATTGTTGATGACGACTGTAATGTGTACCATTTGTTATTCCTGCAGTGATAGGATTTCGCATTGATGATCATATTAGTAACTATTGACCTCCTAAATATTCCAATCTTGTGTTTATCATCAATTGTAGTTAATCCGAGATCCAGGTACACTGTTCTCAGGTACACTGTGAATTTAGCTTTTTCATGCTTCGCATTCATTTCTTCTGCTGCCTCACAGATTTCTTTTTCGTCGCCATTACATAGTAGTATGATGTCATCTACATAAAATGTACACTACTAGACATTAAAATTGCTTCAACACGAAGAAGACGTGCTACAGACACGAAATTTAACCGACAGGTAGAAGATGCTGTGACATGTAAATGATTAGCTTTTCAGAGCATTCACGCAAGGTTTGCGCCGGTGGCGACACCTACAACGTGCTGACATGAGGAAAGCTTCCAACCCGATTTCTCATCCGCAAACAGCAGTTGACCGGCGTTGCCTGGTGAAACGTTGTTGTGATGCCTAGTGTAAAGAGGAGAAATGCGTGCCATCATGTTTCCGACTTTGATAAAGGTCGGATTGTAGCCTATCTCGATTGTGGTTTATCAAAGCGCGACATTGCTGCTCGCGTTGGTCTAGATCCAATGACTGTTAGCAGAATATGGAATCGGTGGGTTCAGGAGGGTAATGACAGGCATCTCGTCCCCATGGCTGTAACGGATCGTGCAGCCTCGTCTCGACCCCTGAGTCAACAAATGGGGACGTTTGCAAGACAACAACCATCTGCACGAACAGTTCGACGACGTTTGCAGCAGCATGAACTATCAGCTCGGAGAACGTGGCTGCAGTTACCCTTGACGCTGCTTCACAGACAGTAGCTCCTGCGATGGTTTACTCAAAGACGAAACTGGGTGCACGAATGACAAAACGTCACTTTTTCGGATGAATCCAGGGTTCTGTTTACAGCATCATGATGGTCGCATCCGTGTTTGGCGACATCCCTGTGAACGCACGTTGGAAGTGTGTGTTCGTCATACCCTTCATTCGATCCCTGCGAAACCCTACATTTCAGTAGGATAATGCACGACCGCATGTTGTAGGTCCTGTGCGGGCCTTTCTGGATACAGAAAATGTTCGACTGCTGCCCTGTCCAGCACATTCTCCAGATCTCTCACCAATTGAAAACGTCTGGTCAATGGTGGCCGAGCAACTGGCTCGTCATAATACGCCAGTCACTACTCTTGATGAACTGTGGTATCGTGTTAAAGCTGCATGGGCAGCTGTACCTGTACGCGCCATCCAAGCTTTGTTTGGCTCAATGCCCAGACTTATCAAGGCCGTTATTATGGCCAGAGGTGGTTGTTTTGGGTACTAATTTCTCAGGCTCTATGCACCCAAATTGTGTGAAAATGTAATCACATGTCAGTTCTAGTACAATATATTTGTCCAATGAATACCCGTTTATCATCTGCATTTCTTCTTGGTGTTGCAATTTTAATGGCCAGTAGTGTATTAAGGATAATTTTTGTAAGTGTCAGCGTTTTGCTCAATAAACTATTTTCTATTTCAGTTATGAAAATCTCAGCTACAGTACCCAACAAACTGTTACTCAGTGCAAGTCAATCCTTTTGATACGATGTTCTAATATTTCCATGATATTTTCTACATTACAGGTCCATTCTTATATTCTCCAACGTTTCATGTACTGGAACGTGACTGTTTACATTAACAACAACAATGACGCTAATGTCATTCCAGTTACGATCATGTCTCTCAAAAACTGATAGCTACTTTTGACATTGTATGTTCTATAACTATGTGCTGCTCTCAACCTTTAATGCTGTCCTCAGTTAACTTTATAATTGGGATGTTACGTGTTGTTAATCGCCAGCGTATTCGATTATCCTGTTTTGTGTAATTTAATTTGTGACCAAAGTAATAGAATTGACGGATTCATAATTTTTAATTTACTTTTTTCTTTCTCATCTGTAGCAAAAAAATCTATTCCTTTCCGCTTGTGTTCTGACGTCTAACTGAAATTTATTCACAGGAGTTCTCTTGCTGCAGCTAACTCATTACCTGCGGCAGCACCGCTGCTCTCCGCTACGCGGAGGCGGCTGTGCATGGGTCTCGACCCGCACCCCTCGGACGGGCGGGGGGCGGTGGCTGGCGTTGTGACGCCTGAGTCCGTCCCTCGACCTCAGCACTGGCGGCAGCAGGCGCGGCCAGCGAGCCGGCGCGGCTGTTGTACCGAGTCCTGTGAAGGAGCCAGCGCAGCGGCAGATGCTGCCCGGCCTCGAAACGGAGGCTGCAGCTGGCGCTGCCCTCGTTTCAGCGTCTGGCGGTACTCCGGCGTCGTGGCGTGGCTGCTACACGACGACCAGGTCCTCGAATCGAATGACGTCCTGCACTCAAATTCAGCCTCATTTATACTCCGTTACTGTCGATTTGTTTCTCTACAACGTGGTGTCTAGTCACGTCACCCATAACAGGGAGGTTCACTCGAGTATGGTGGCAACGACTCGCTTACTATATTGTTCTTTTCTGTGCGGGCCAGTTTACCGCTGCGCGCAGCTATCCTCGCTTTGCAACTCACTTTCGTATCTGTTATTGTGTTCTACACGTCGACATTGCGTGACTGACGGCCAGTGTTGTTACCGAAATACTCTGCGTAGCGTACACGCTACTTTCAGCCACTTACGCTGAAGTCTTAAAACTTTTACCTAAATACTGGATGTTGCCATTACATTGTCTCCTAGGTCTTACTCTGTCCCATTACTCTACCTCAAGTCCTGTATTCCTATCACGTAAGTACTATATAAGGCGATATATAAGTCATCTATTGCCATAGGAATCCAATATTTCGCATTGCCCCTGGATCGGGTTTCCTCATACTATGCCGACTCAAATATAAAAGAAACTAGGCAGAGGAAAATCAGAATCATCATGGTGCTAGGAATTGCGACACTCTTAGTTGATTTCTCCTACTCTCTTTCTGCTCTATATGCTGTAGCATTTGTTCTGCAGTTATCCGCCCTTCTTGAGCTGCTATCATTTGGCTTAAAAAGTGGTTCAGACCGGGCTCTCACATATCGTTCAAAAAAGGTAAGAATAAGTGTGGATAAGATCACTACTAGTCCGTCAGGTAAGTACAGCTGTGGTTGTGTCACATTAAGTAGAGTAACTCCTGTCATAGTCGCTGGTAAATGAAGTGTCGGTCCTACTACATTGCACCTAGTCCTGTTAATTAGCAGTCCGCTGCCTCGCAACTCCAAACGTTTTGCCCCGTGAGTTTCCCTTGCTGATAACAACTAGCGACCACCACTGCGTCATTGTAAATCCTGTAGACCCAGTGGAGCCCTGCTCTCCGAAAATAAGGTTTTGGTTCAATCACGCCCTTTGAGCAAAGATGTTCTCCCGTTTTTCCCTTTAATAGTTGCATGATCCATGTGTCCCTACTCATTATACACTCGCAAGTTATGCACACGGTAACCATCCCGTTCTGACATTCATGGAGCTCACTTGCATTCATCTCCAGGAGTCGATTCCTGTTTTCTGCTAGTAGTAACACCCCTTCTTCCCTTACTTGCATACATTTAGCAACTGCCGGTAGCTTCACCGGATAAGTGTGCACTGTGTAATATCTAAATACTGTGTTCTCCCAGCTACTGGTATTTTTACCGATATTTTTATATCTGTTACTACACCCACTGCTGCACTATGGTAGTGAAATTATTTGTTCTGACTACTCGGTTCTGACAGTAACTCCCCTTGCACCTTCCTCAGACAGCAAGACAGAACTTGACGTACCATGTAGCGCCGGGTGGACTGCCTCCTGCAAATTTGTTAGCTCGACCCTTGCGTCCCGCTACGGTCGCAGGTTCGAATCCTGCCTCGGGCATGGATGTGGGTGATGTCCTTAGGTTAGTTAGGTTTAAGTAGTTCTAAGTTCTAGGGGACTGATGACCTCAGCAGTTAAGTCCCATAGTGCTCAGAGCCATTTGAACCATTTGAACCTTGCGTCCCAGATGCTGTCACCTAGCGACAGCAATAACCTTGTCAAGGTGAACCCTCCATCCGATACATGCATACGTACATTCACTTTCTCCATATCCTGGTTTAGGGTACTGGCCGAGGTCCTGGTATAATCCATGACGTCCTTAGTCAGCTGGCTGAGTATGTACGTGTTATTCAGCACGCCGCTCTCCAAGTCCATAAACTGTGTGGAATGCCACTCTACAGTCACCTCATTCGCTTCTGCTAACCCTCTTGCGGCTTCTCCCGTGTCATTCAATTTGCTCACGTCGCTTGCGTCTGCTGTCCCGAAAATTGTTCTCAATATGTTACCCTCAGCTTCTGTCCATCCCTTTTACTCCCCTGAGATTGCGCGGAACTACTTCAATGGCTTCTTGCATCTGCTCCTTTAATCGTGCATATGCCGCAAGCATGTCCCTGTGTTCGTTTAAGACCTCTCTTTGCTTGCCACTACTAAACGCCAATTCTTGTTTTCCAGGAAATATTTCTTTCAGCCTCCTGATTTCATTTCGTAACTCCCATATATTAAATATTATTCTAAAAGAAAAATTTATGGCTACAAAATACTACACCCAGCTGTCTGTAAAACAACACCCAACTGTCCAAGTCATGCACTTGTAGCCCCGTTACCACACCCCCCAGCGAAAAGGTGTAGTAGTGCAAAAATTGGGTCTCTTCTTCTCCTTCGCCGGAAACCTGAGGACAGGGATACATATCAGCTCCACTACTCCAAGAAGCCTGCTGCCAATGAACAGGGATCATCTTATTGTTCTTCTGATAAGACTACCACAAATAAATGTACAGGTCTACTCCTACTACTATCTACATTATGTTGCACACTGCACCTACAAATAAACTGCATAAAATCTATATACATAACTACCTTCTTGACCTCCTTATATAATGAGTCCGAGGTAGCCGGACGTCCCTCTACCGTTGCTCATCGTTTAGCTTTTTGCTCTTAATCTCCTTCCTCGCCTTTACTAGCACTTATTGTGGAATGGTCTTTAACGGTTGTAGAATCATCGTCCTTCTTGGCAACTGCAGCTTCACATTCACCAGTGATGTAGTTTCGACTACTTGGTGTGGGTCCTGGTACCGCTTTTAAAGCTTCTTTGTCTTTCCCTTCGGCGTTTACAAACTCGATAACATCATCCAGTGGCTCAAATTATACTGCAGTAATGTCCCCATACGCCTCACTGCCTCTTCCTATCTCTCCAAAGACTTCGTACTGCACTTTGTACGCTGTTCCTCACCCACCATCGAAGAGGAAAGGCACATGAGAGAAATTTGTGGCGGGCCGCGTCAAATCAGTCAGAAGACTGATGACACACCAAAAAAATAAAAAAATATTTTGAAGGCACAGGGCACCATAAAGACGATTACTGAACGTTTTGGAGGAAATGGAGGTTTTTCTACATAGAAAGTGGCAACTGGGTTTATTGCTGTATGAACTGAGTGAGCTTTTCTTGAATTCTGATGTATTCAGAAACTTCTTAGTGTTAATGGTGTCGAATGTCATTCATCCAATGACTTGACGTACAGCCATGTGCATCTGATGAAGGCAGCATGTAGACTGGACCTTCCTCCACAGGCAACAAGCACAACGAGGAAAAAACCAACATACCATGCCGGGAGGTCGTAGGTGGAACCAGCTGGATTCAGCTCTGAATGTGCTATAGAATTTCAAGATGGAGAAAAGCGAACTGATGTATGTCTGAAACTTCTATAACCTTGGTAAAATTCATTTTAACCTGACGGCAATTCACTGGTTATTGTTACACTACGGACCATTAAAATTGCTACACTAAGAAGAAATGCAGATGATAAACGGGTATTCATTGGACAGATATATTATACTAGAACTGACATGTGATTACATTTTCACACAGTTTGAGTGCATAGATTCTGAGAAATCAGTACCCAGAACAACCACCTCTGGCCGTAATAACGGCCTTGATACGCCTGGGCATTGAGTCAAACAGAGCTTGGATGGCGTGTACGGGTACAGCTGCCCATGCAGCTTCAACACGATACCACAGTTCATCAAGAGTAGTGACTGGCGTATTGTGACGAGCCAGTTGCTCGGCCACCATTGACCAGACGTTTTCGATTGGTGAGAGATCTGGAGAATGTGCTGGACAGGGCAGCAGTCGAACATTTTCTGTATCCAGAAAGGCCCGTACAGGACCTGCAACATGCAGTCGTGCATTATCCTGCTGAAATGTAGGGTTTCGCAGGGATCGAGTGAAGGGTAAAGCCACGGGTCGTAACACATCTGAAATGTAACGTCCACTGTTCAAAGTGCCGTCAATGTGAACAAAAGGTGACCGAGACATGTAACCAATGGCATTCCATACCATAACACCGGGTGATACGTCAGTATGGCGATGACGAATACACGCTTCCAATGTACGTTCACCGCAATGTCGCCAAACACGGATGCGACCATCATGACGCTGTAAACAGAACCTGGATTCATTCTAAAAAATGACGTTTTACCATTCGTGCACCCAGGTTCGTCGTTGAGTATACCATCGCAGACGCTCCTGTCTGTGGTGCAGCGTCAAGGGTAACCACAGCCATGGCCTCCGAGCTGATAGTCCATGCTGCTGCAAACGTCGTCGAACTGTTCGTGCAGATGGTTGTTGTCTTGCAAACGTCCCCATCTATTGACTCAGGGATCGAGACGTGGCTGCACGATCCGTTACAGCCAGGCGGATAAGATGCCTGTCATCTCGACTGCTAGTGATACGAGGCCGTTGGGATTCAGCACGGCGTTCCGTATTACCCTCCTGAACCCACCGATTCCATTTTCTGCTAACAGTCATTGGATCTCGACCAACGCGAGCAGCAATGTCGTGATACGATAAACTGCAGTCGCGATAGGCTACAATCCGATCTTTATCAAAGACGGAAACGTGATGGTACGCATTTCTCCTCCTTACACGAGGCATCACAGCAACGTTTCACCAGGCAACGCCGGTCAACTGCTGTTTGTGTATGAGAAAGCGGTTGGAAAGTTTCCTCATGTCAGCACGTTGTAGGTGTCGCCACCGGCGCCAACCTTGTGTGAATGCTCTGAAAAGCTAATAATTTGCATATCACAGCATCTTCTTCCTGTCGGTTACATTTCGCGTCCGTAGCACGTCATCTTCGTGGTGTAACTATTTTAATGGGCAGTAGTGTATTTTTATAGATCTGAAGGTGACTGTCTTGCGTCCAGATCTAGTTATCAGCTTTAAAGTAATGAATTATTGCCATATAGACAATTAAAATACTATTAAAAGATTTTTTACTAAAATTGTAGCATGTTCTCAAGCCGTCAGCAGCACTTGCCGTGGACATAAGTGTATTGATTATTGATGTTGATACTTGCATCAGAATACTTTTTGGTCGGTATGTTAGTGACGTATTTGTAACAGATGATGGCAATAGCCAAAACGGGTAATTGGGAATTGTACAGTATATGTGATCAAGACGGACATTTGCAAACAAAGTTCCGTAATATGATGTTGGACTTATTTATATGCTTTCTCTTTTACTGATAAGTGTTGTATAAAGACGGGAGCAGCCTGCTACTTCGTTGGCGCTAGTTTTTTTTGTATTTATCTACATTTTGAAGAAAGAGAAAGGGGTGAGTATAGTGCACAAGCTGATGGATGCACACCAAGTCTTGGCTACAGGCTTGTGGAAGCCGTTCGAAAATACAGCCTGGGGCGACCTGATGTGTGACAGATCGGCAGTGACCACGTTTCTGGCATTATTGTTCTGCCGTTTCTCTTCTGAATTGTGCTTCGCAAGTATATGGCACTTCGTCTGGGTCTACGTATGGATCACTACGTTCATTCGAGGCGAAACAGTCCCAGCGAATAATATATGGGGCTTACATAAGTAGAGCCCACCTGCCTCTGATTGTGGAACAGAGTACATTGCATTGTCAGAAAAAAAGCTGCATAAGGAGTTGTAGAGTCCCTCTGGTGCACTGTTTGGACGAAAACAATCCGTACGATAATTAGTGGAAATTAATATGGGGCGTTTCACCCTTCGCCCTTGTGATGGCTTGATCTCTGCTGGAGAAACTTTCAGTGAGATTTGTGAATGTGGACGAATGGTGTCCCATTTTATCTCAAGAGCGGAAACCAAAGAAGATAGAGACGCTGGACGCTGGGATTAAGGCGAAATCGACATTCTAAGTCATCCCAAACGTTTTCCGTTGGGGTCATGTTGGGAAACTGGGAGACTCAGGAATACTACTGTTGACAACCCACTGGCTCACAGATACTGCCTTACGGTAGGGTGCATTGTCATGCTGACAAAGTCCATCATTGGTTCTACACGTAATGGCAGGTAACGTTCTGGAGGCATTCACCAAAACCAAACCCTTCTATCGACTTGCCTGTTTGAACAGTGTGATTCATCACTCCAAATCACTTTCTTCCAGTCATAAACTGTCCAGTAGCATTGCTCTTTACACCATCTGCAGTGCACCACAGCACTGATCACAGAAAAGTGTGGCTTATGAGGAGCTCCTCGACCACTGAGCTCCATCCATTTCTCTTTGTACAAACAGTCGTGGTACTAGCTAGAATGCTGGTCGGAATTTGGAGAAATCAAGTGATTCCTTCCTCTCGTCCATGCGTTTTCTCATTATCACCATCCACAATGTTCAATAACCCCTGTCCGACAGTATGAAGGTCTGCCTGGTCTTGGTATAGCTGTAATTGTTCCTTCGCATTTCTACCTCAGAATTAATGAGCAACACTCGATGTGGACAGCATTAGAATGACTGAATGACCTGATGAATTTGTTACTTAGGCGATATCCACTTACTAGCACACGTTCGTAGATGCAGAGCTCTCTTGTCCTACACGTGCTGTGCAGTTAATGCTTCTCTACTGACGGCAGTATACTTGCCAACTCTTTCTGTATTGACGGGTCTGTCTCCCGTGACATCTAGTGGTCAGTTCAGCATTGTGTTGGAGTGCCCGGGTATTTTGACCAAACAATGTACAGAGCTTCTTGTGGATTGCTTGTAAGATGGCGATGCTGTGATGTACATTCCTTAGAAAATTAGTTAATCCTTTTTTGCTCTCAAACAAAGGAACAAAGGAAGATGTCTTTCTCTGGAGGTTGAATGCAAGTAATATAGCAGTGTCAAGTTAATAGTTCCCCCTCTTACGAGACACTTACACATTTATTATCTTTTATCGAGTATTTGTAGCTCGAACCCAAGTGTCCAAAATCTAATGATGTTCAATTTCTGTATGGGAGACATTATAGAAATTACTTTTTGTTTTGTCCACCAATGCTCCTCTGACTCGGGGACATTTCATCATGAACTTGTTCGTTCCCTCGGGCGTCCATACGATCGTATGTGTGCTCATCATCATGTCCATAAGACTAGACGAAGTTCATATGGTGTAATGGATTAGTACCAGATATTTCTGGTCTGTTATTCTCCGTTCGTTGTTTGGAAAATGGCGAAACATTGCTATACTAAAACCATTATTTTGCTTCTTCGGTTCCGTTTGATATTCACCTTGTTCGGCTCAAAAATTCACTCTGGCGGCATGGTTACTAATAACGAATTCATTTATATTCAACTGAATGAAGAGATGTAATATTTTTGAGGCTAATTGCCCCTATGGTGAGACATGACAAATCTCAGACGCTTTAGTTTACTGGAAGACAGCCATTCAGATTCACATAAGGTAGCATATGGATGTTGCACCATGTGGGATAAATTCCATTGGGCAAAACATATTCCATCATGATCATGTGCTGGGTGCGTGAACGATCACATGAAATGACTGAGAAAGACGTTTCCTCGTCTCCCATTGGCTGTACAGAGAAAATTCTCATGAGGAAGCGTTGCTTTTCCCGGCTTCTGATTGGCTAGCATTCGTGACAGAACGAGCCTTAGTGTGTGGATGAATGTGTCGTTGAAAGACACACATACAGTGAGAGTGTGTTTTTTTTTTCTGTTTCAGTTGCTTGTCATCACTTTCACAGTGCACGGTGCTTGTCATAAAGTCTGGTACATATTGAAAAACTACAGTTCCGATAACAAATAAAAATAATATGATATCTCGAAACAATACGCAATTATACATTTTCGATAGCTCGTCGGACAGTTGAAATAGTAGCGATCCCCATTGCAGTAAAGGCAGCGTTATCAACGGACCCAGGAGCCTGCGATATGTTCTATGTAAGAAATATAACTTTGCCTGAAGTCAAGGCCACCTTGAGAACCAACCAGCCGCTTACGGTCAGTTTTTCTCTGTTTTTCATTCTTCTACCTACGAGAGTAAGCCTTCCCTCGGTCCGTGACAGAAAACGCACGCTATTCAAGGCGTCGTTTCTGGTGCCATTTCGTCAGTATAATATTACAGAGGAACAATTACTAGCGAAAATATGTCTGCTGGTTAGCGTGCTGAATCAAATAAGCTGTCTGACCAAATGATTCCAATTTCTGACGATTTCAGCCAGCTGAGTATTGAAGCGAGACAGCTTCAGCTGAAGTGCTTGAAAGTATTTGATAGAATAACGAACGAAGTGGATAACAGACCTCAGATATACCACACCATTTCATCTGACTTTAATTTACTATCAGGAAATGACTTACACGAAAATTCTGCTTATTATCTTGAAAAATATTCAGATGATGTTAATGCCAAATGGGGCAGAAGTACTGATACAACGGAATTCTTTAATGGAATAGCTGTATTCAAGTTCCAAATGAAATAACTGATGAAGGCCATTGGAACACTACCCGGTTGGATATTTTGAAGGTTTTCTTTTCTTTTTTTGCGAATTATAGGTTAAAAGATGCTTATCAGAAAATCGAAAAAACGTTGAGGCTATTTACAACAATGCCAGTTACTGCAGCATTTTGTAATAAGGGATAAATAAAAGGCGATAACAAAGTACGTCAGTTATAGAACATATGCATAGTGAAGCCATACTTGATTAGTCAAGTATCATCTTGCACCTAGAAACGAAAGTTCTTTTACCACAGAAAAAGTGGTGTTTGCAAATGAACTGGGTTTCCTTAATATCTCAACAGTTTTACCTGTTGAGAAAATGAAAGTTTCGGTTACTTTCCAATAGTTTCTATTTCAGGATGTATTTGATTTTAACGTTTTTTTTTTTTTAACACTTCCACTTCATTTCTCGTCATTTCTTGATTATTGGTGTGTTGTAGAATAATAACAAAGAACATATAGAGTGACAAGATTTCTCCATTACAACTCTTTAAAATGTCAGTCCAATATCTGTTCTGGAATACATGATAATATTGTACATTTGAACTTTTTTCACATTAGCAGACCTCAGCTTTCCAGAGAAATTTTTGTAATTTCAGAAAACGAATTCGGCAAATAAAAGAAGAATGTCATCTTTTAAGAATGGATAGTACAACATATTAAACTTCTATTACAGGGTTGGCTAGAGGCAAAATGATGAAATATATTCCAAGATACAACATTTGCCTCTACGTCTACATCATACTGAACCAACGTTCTGTAGCTGCCTTTCACAATAAGATATAAATTTTGTTTTAGTTTCCGTTTTTTAGAAATTTTATAGACATTGTGTTTCAGTTCTACAATTTAATTTGTTGGATGCAGTATTTTACACTAATAGACTTCATTAAAGTTGTATTTTTTCAGTAAGGCTGAATTCAACTCGAATTATTAATGAGCATATTTTTGCTGAAGCTAGAAATGTACAATACGTTTCACTGTTACTCCTTTCACACAAAGGCTTTAAAGATTTTACGAACGATCTTAAATGGAAACGATTTTTTTTTCTGTTTTTAATACTTAGCACTGAACTACGATTCAGAAATTTATATAAAAAACACTTTCTCCCTGTAGTACTTACTTTTAAAAAAGTGTTCCGACAATCAGTAGATTTGAATTTATTGTTAAAGGTCTTAGCAAGAGACCAATTAAAGGTATCTGATTTTGGAGGGATGAGGATAGGGACCAAATGATTTGTTAGTTGTGTAGAAGGATGTTCTTCACTTGGCCCTGCCTGAAGTGTACATGTCCAAGTGCAGTGGTGTTATGTCTGGCTGTTACAACCAGTCGACATCATAAACGTTTCAGATGTAACGCTGAGTGAATATTTTGCACTTGTTACCCTTTTGGGGATGATTTAGGGTGTCTTTGACTGTGTTGGAATTCCTGGTAACAGTTGTTAAATGTACAATTTGAAATGAAATGTGACTAATATAGTAATGTGTTAAATGCAGATGGGTGATTAAATGAAAAATGGCTTTGAACAGTAATAGAGGTCAAAATGACTGTGATCACTATATTGACCAGCAGAACATCAGTTTCTAGAAGATTGAATCTTCAAATAGATAGATCGTTGAAGGTACAGTGATAATTATAACGTTACGGCACAGAGCCATACGGGCTCCAAGTTGTTAAATTTTTAGCGGAGTTCAACCACTTTGACGTAAGATAGGCTGGTTGCGCCACCATTAGCGGCGGACCAGGAAGCACGGAGATGCAAGACAGACAGGCAGCACGCTCTGCAACTCTGCAGTAGCTGAGTCAGAGAGAGCACACGCAGCGGGAAAACAGTAAAGGTCAGCGACTAAGCAAAATAACACGCACGCCCGTTCGCGCGGTGGGATGTCGCAAGAGACAATAGACATGGCAAGAGAAAACACTCATAGACCAATATAACTAGCTGCTAAGAGAGAATTAAAGCAGGGTAGCAGAATAACTAGGCCACATGCGGTCATCGCTAGTAAACCGCACGTCACAGAACTACGGAGAGCTCCTTAAATAGTGGAGCCCCAGCTCCAAGTAGGGGAGAACGATTCACGTTCCATGACCATGTTGTTATAGTAAGTCTTTGCTCAGGTCGACCAGTGCAGTAGTAGCCATCACCATCAGTGGAGTGCCGCAGAGCTGAACACTGACTTCATGCCGAGTCACACCAATCGCTACTGATGGAAGAGCCGATGAACTACCAGCAGCAGTGCAGTACCAGGTGCTATACTCTCTGAGTGTGGGACGGAAGACGACAATCAGGGTTCCTGGCGGACCACGGTCTGG
The DNA here is from genome assembly GCF_021461385.2 of Schistocerca piceifrons. Classification (NCBI taxonomy): domain Eukaryota; kingdom Metazoa; phylum Arthropoda; class Insecta; order Orthoptera; family Acrididae; genus Schistocerca; species Schistocerca piceifrons. The sequence continues at coordinate 431,299,593 of NC_060140.1, read as the reverse complement.
CACGCCGAAGCGCATCCGGGTGCGGAGCCTAACAGGCCGGAAATACTGGGTTCAACGCCAGCCAACTACACCACACCGAGGATGGAGTGATCCAGGGAAGAAGAGGCATGGAGTGGGGTCGAGTACACTCCCTCAGTAACAGCTACCAACGATGTACCAGGCTGAGCTAAGCATCTCTATCGACGCAAGACTAATGACGTCTCGCTAGGACAAGGCGCAAGGACCGGTGCAGTGTCCGACACCGAGAGTCTGTCTGTGACCAGGGCAGGAGGCAACTACGGCCAACAGTACAAAACCCTTTGTAAAAGTTGTCAAAATAAACGATTTACTGAATAATCATATTTTCTTAGTGCCACGAGCGCTTAAAGACGATTCCTGACATCGTCCAGAGGTGTCATTCGTTCGACCCCTCTGAAGTCTGTCTGTGACCAGCACAGGAGGCAACTATGGCCAACAGTACAAAACCCTTTGTAAAAAGTTGTCAAAATATGCGATTCACTGAATAATCATATTTTCTTAGTGCCAAGAGCGCTTCCAGACGATTCATGACAGCGTGCAGAGGCGTCATTCGCTCGGCCCCTCTTAAGTAATCTGTTCAGTAAGCTGTCGATAAATTGGCTAAAAAACAATGTTACAGAACAGTTAAGTTTGAATCAAGGACTCTGGGGAAACTAGAAAAGTAGAGGATTAGGGAGGGGGGAAGGTTCAAGATGTGTTGCTATAGAAGGACTTTGGACTTCAAGTGGCCTAATAAAATTGACAAGATGAAGGGCAGGGTTGGACGAGGTTTAAAACATCAGGGAGTAAGTTCAGTGGTAGTAGAACTGTAGTGGAAGACAGAGACTGGAATACATTCAACAAATAAATGGCGATGTATGGTGCTAGTGCTCCTCAGTGACGAATAAGTCGGCACAAGAGAGGAATCTGTGGCAAGCTGCATCGAACCCGTCAGAAGACTGATGATCCTCCTGCCCCAAAGAAATATTGGAGACGTGTGCTGCAAATGCTACTCTGTGATGAACAGGATGGAAAGCTAGCGGAATTTGTGTGGAGCTGCATCGCATCCGCTGGAAGGCTGATAACACTTTATCTACCCAGAAAAAAGTCTGATAATGATCGCCAAATGTATTGAACTTCGACCTACTTGATACAGAGGACGGACGGAGAGAGAGATGAAGTCAGCTCTGTGCGACCGCCAGCCGAGTAACCAGCTGTGATGATCCAAGCCCCACCAGCCACTCTCTAAACGAGCTCGACATAAATTTTCTAGTAAGCTGATCGTTTATCTTTGTCGTAACAGAGACGCACAACAAGCTTCATATAGTAGCGGAGGGCAATTTGTAGCCAGAACTTAACAAGTTACGCGGTAGTAGATGTCACTGTTGTGTAATTGTCATTAACATTTACCAGATGTGTGCGAACAAGAAAATATTGTAATACTTAGAAATAGAACTGTACGCTACTCTTAAGGTAGCGTTGATGGTGATCATTCGTCTTAAATGCTTGACAGAAGATCAGCATCTGTGAAACATACCCTCCGTAATATGGTAATTCCAACAAACGCAGTGTTAACACTCACCTGATAGTGATAGGTCAGATGAAATCCCAACAAAAACAACTAAAATAAGTCATAGCACAGCATCAGCAGACACTATAGCTCTTGTCAGTGAATGCGAACGGCGAAATATTAGCACTGTGATAAATATCACTGATAATGAAGATATGCTAATGAGGTTTCACAGGCAATCGTCAACAGGATCTCAAAAACAAAGTATAAACTCCAGAAAAATTACATTGCAAAGATCATAAAAAATTTGACAACCTCAAAGAAGAAATACGCTTTGAAGACTCAGCTTGTTTTCTTGAGTGTAAAGAAAGGCTAAAATTATTTAATGATGCTTTGTGAGAAAACTTGTTCAATAATAACCAAACGATTGAAGGTCACGAGATTAAAATTAGTTGCTTCAAATCTGGTATTGTTCAGTTATTTAAGAGTCAGCAAAATAGTGAAGCTTGTAGTTAAATTATGGGCAGCAGAAATCAAATTTAAGTTCTGAGAACTCAAAATGACTAAAATAATTAAGAAGAACCTGTCAAAAGTACGTGCAGTGGAGAAGCAGGTGAACTTCATACACATCTGAAAAAGATTCGTACAAACTGGAAAGTAGATCAGGCGCAGATTTAGAATCAGTGAATAATTATACCAATAAAGCTCATAAAGAAATTAAGCAACAACGCGAGGCATGCTAAGAGCACAGAAAACACAAAAACATTCGTAAGACCATAAGATGCAAATTTCATCGTGTTTCAGCTAGAGAAAACATACACCCTTTCGCCTTTATTAAAACAATTTGCGGGAATATTTCCATTCAGTAAAATGACAAGAAGCGTATTGGGTGTGTGTTTAGCAGACTGGAATAGGAGTGTTGTCTTGGGGAATGAAAACACTATCACAAATTAACACGTGCGACCAATTTATAGCTACTTTCATGAACCAATATTGGCCGAGTAGCGTGAAAAGAAGAGACTGAAGTTTACAAACAGTGGATGCAAAAGCTATCAAAAATTCTGCCAAACACAGAATAAACTTGTTGTTTTATTATCTGCTGCAAGAACCTCACTTGATTTCAATCACCATTATCAAATTACTTGTGCCAGTACAAGAAAAGCAAACAAGAATATCTAAGACAGATCTTAACAGAATAGTGCTACTGCGGGACAAAGGCTCAAGCGAAAGGAGAAGAGGAAGAAGCTTAACAGAATAGTGATAGCTTTGGATCAGCTACATTCGTTTGCTCGCAGTAGTCCAAACTTAGAGAGAGTTGACACAGAAACAAGTGGAGATCGGAAAGACGAAGCGATGCACAATGACGGAATGACGTGCGGCCCCTAAAAAGCGTGTGATGGTAGCGAAGAGTGACGTACGTCGTCATGTATGGGAAGGTAGGTCAAAGCAAGAATCTAACAGGTCACTTAACTGCCATCACAATCATCCCAGACACCATGGACGGCACCTAGGAAGCACTGATGAGGGGAAATGTACATATCTGAAGCGCATCAACCAACAGTGGAAATTGAGAAGTAGAACTAGAACGTAATAGCGAAAATAGATTCTGGATCACAAAGGACAGTAGTGTACAACTTGTATGAGATGACTGAACAGGATAACGAAATACCAGGGTTACCAATGCAAGAGGTGAAAATACTCACTGCCTGTGGAGGCAGACGCAAACTAATATGACGACACATACAGTTAATGTACTGGTGCGCCTTGATTATATGTGGGTCTAATATTAACATGAACTGGCTAATTAATAATAGAGTTAACTTGATGTAAATGGAAAAGAAATATATAGTAAATAAATAGTATATACAAGCCAAAAGGAAAAAAAATGTGAATGCGTGAAAATTAATAGATATGAGGAATTTTCCCGTGGAATTAGCAAGAGAAAAAATTCCTAGTAATAGCACGAGGGTAGGCTGTAGATGGACTGAAACAGGTAGGTGTAACTTTGAATCACAAGTAGTGCAAAGGACATACTCTGTGTACGTAGTCTTATGATTTATTAGGTCTTAAAAATAGTTTTTTCCTAAGATATCAATGTAAACCTTAGCGTTGAGGGCACATAAAATGGATCATTTCTGAATTGTTATGCCGCACATGTAATTTATTAATGGGCACAATTTCACGGTTTATTGACTGTGCAATGTTTACATTAGCTTAATCTGCTATTTCTACGTCTGCTGTAGTCTGTTCTAATTCTATGGGCGGGAACGATACGGAAAAATCGTCGTAAACGGTCAATATTACTACCAGTTCTAATGTTTTCGGTATTATTTAAGTGATTGGTGAGCTATGTTAAATACACTCACATTGTCAACACACCAGACGTGGTAAATAACCAATCTATGTTCGCACGAATGAAGTACAGCCGCACTTAAGAACACGTGGCGACAGCTAACGATGGGCAAGCCTACTGCTAACTCTTAAATATCTGGTGATCGACAACTGAACGTAGGGAAGACGGTGTTTGGAACACGATCACTGAAAATCGTATTGTTTAAAGAAGAAACTGGAATAAAAATTGTTCCTTTGATTTGCGGTTGTAATTACAATTACAAATTATTTACTGGTAACTGACAATGGAAGGTATAAATCTACAAAGTATTTTTTTTATGACGCCTAGCACCCTGCAGGTTGTAGTTAATTGTGTAACTTAACAGATTCTCTGCTTCTCAGTACCTGAGTGAATCTTCTTAAAACTGACTACCAATATTTCTCAAAAAGATTATCAAACGAATTTATTCCTAACTTAAACTCGTATCCTGTGCAAAACTGTGACTGTACTGAATTATACAAAGGCTTCATATGATTTACTCAACACTGTCTACAAATTGAAGCTAACTGTTTCAATAAAAATTTAATCATACCCTGAATGTAGCCCGATTCCTGAAATGAAAATGCAACTGAACTTATAAAGAAATTCCTAGCCCTAAACTGTAGTTTTCGCTTACTTTGTGACTTGAATTTTTTCTTTCATATTTCTCGAAAGCAGCGCACAGCATACAGCAGGATGGCAACATTAAAAAAATTACGACTGAAAATTCCTTACCACAAAGTGCAGTGTGCCTACATACACAATAAACCAAACGAAGGGCAGTAATTTTAACTGGTAGGAAATGACTCCTGAGAAGATACAAAGGAATCTCAATACTGAAAAGTAATGCGTAAAAAATCAACTAAATGTCTCACGATAAGTCTTACATTACATTAATTTAAGAAATAACTATAAGCAATCGTGATTTCATCTTCCTATCTGGTCCTACTATCTGAGCTTCGTTATTGCAATCTAAATAAAACAAAACAAAGCTACACACTTTCATGCTCACCTAAATCTCTCAACATTCCAGAAAGACTCACAAATAATCTCCTTAGTTTCTTTCTCCATAATTGCATCAAAAATATTCGTACTCGAGTTCCATAATTCTTACATCACAGTTCTAAAGAAAATGTCCAACATTTCTTCCAAATACGTCTGCTACTCAAAACGACGCAACGTAGAATGCATTTAACTTTTCTAGTGCTCTCACGTAGAGGGGGTGTAGCAACACGAAGATATTGTAGCAACGGTCAAAGATTACTTAACGTGTAACAACACTGTGCTGATTAAGTGGTTACAGAGTTCGAATGCCACGCGGGTGAGCCGTGTTCAAACCCCCCTTCCTGCTGAATTTCCTATTTTTTGTTGTTGTTGCTGTATTCAAATTTGTGCCTGTGTCTTGGTGTAACGTCCATTTGCAACAGCGAGATGTAAGGAAGGGACGTGACAGTTGACTCTGAACAACTACTGTACTAGCAGCCGAAAGGAAGTGACTTTCGAATGGAAACAGCAAATGCTTGCTGACAAGGCCACAAGTGAACCGAATCCTCTACCGGAAAACACGTCTGGTATGTTAAACACGGCACTAGTGACAGTACGTGTGTCATATGACAGGAATCTCTTACCGACGCACCTAATTTGTACACCTGGCAAGTGAGTGACATATGCCTCCTTGTCCTTGTGCGTTTGGATTTGAATGTGATCACTCTGAATGAAATGATGAAAATATAACAGTTTGTCACATAACCTGCAAAGCAACACACTTTCACGTAAAAATTTCACAATCACACAGTTTCAGTGTGCTGTGTCAAAGCATATGTTTTTAACGTTTTTGAAGTAGTGTTCCGTTTTGCAAGTTTTGCCTCTTGAATTCTTTTGTTGTAACATAGTTCACATCCGTCTATTTGTTGTTTTCATTCCTGTGGAACGTCTATGTGGTATCTCACTGCTCTCACGATTCATCATGTTTACTTGCGACGGTAACGTACTCGTACCACATAACTTGTACCCTATAACCAGTGTATAGCACGACCAATGCCAAGGCTACAGAAGCAGAATAAACGTTTCAATGACCGGAATGACAGTTCTTTTTTTGTTTAGTCATCAGTCTTCTGACAGGTTTTTTGTGGCCCGCCACAAATTCCTCACCTGCACCAATCTCTTTATCTCAGAGTAGCACTTGCAACCTACGTCCTCATTTGCTGGATTTATTCCAATCTCTGTCTTCCTCTACAGTTTTTCCCCTCTACAGCATCCTCTAGTACCATGGAAGTCACTCCCTTATGTCTTAAAATATTTGCTATCATCCTATTCCTTCTCCTTGTCAGTGTTTTCTACATATCCCTTTTCCCTCCGATTCTGTGCAGAACGTCCTCATGTCTTGCATAATCAGTCCACCTAATTTTCAGCATTTGCCTGTAGCACACATTTCAACTTCCCCCATGAACCATGGACCTTGCCGTTGGTGGGGAGGCTTGCGTGCCTCAGCGGTACAGATGGCCGTACTGTAGGTGCAACCACAACGGAGGGGTATCTGTTGAGAGGCCACACAAACATGTGGTTCCTGAAGAGGGGCAGCAGCCTTTTCAGTAGTTGCAGGGGCAACAGTCTGGATAATTGACTGATCTGGCCTTGTAACATTAACCAAAACGGCCTTGCTGTGCTGGTACTGCGAACGGCTGAAAGCAAGGGGAAACTACAGCCGTAATTTTTCCCGAGGACATGCAGCTTTACTGTATGATTAAATGATGATGGCGTCCTCTTGGGTAAAATATTCCGGAGGTAAAATAGTCCCCAATTCGGATCTCCGGGCGGGGACTACTCAAGAGGACGTCGTTATCAGGAGAAAGAAAACTGGCATTCTACGGATCGGAGCGTGGAATGTCAGATCCTTAATCGGGCAGGTAGGTTAGAAAATTTAAAAAGGGAAATGGATAGGTTAAAGTTAGATATAGTGGGAATTAGTGACATTCGGTGGCAGGAGGAGCAAGACTTTTGGTCAGGTGATTACAGGGTTATAAATACAAAATCAAATAGGGGTAATGCAGGAGTAGGTTTAATAATGAATAAAAAAATAGGAGTGCGGGTTAGCTACTACAAACAGCATAGTGAACGCATTATTGTGGCGAAGATAGACACAAAGCCCATGCCTAGTGCAGTAGTACAAGTTTATATGCCAACTAGCTCTGCAGATGATGAAGAAATTGATGAAATGTATGACGTGATAAAAGAAATTATTCAGGTAGTGAAGGGAGACGAAAATTTAATAGTCATGGGTGACTGGAATTCGTCTGTAGGGAAAGGGAGAGAAGGAAACATAGTAGGTGAATATGGATTGGGGCTAAGAAATGAAAGAGGAAGCCGCCTTGTAGAATTTTGCACAGAGCATAACTTAATCATAGCTAACACTTGGTTCAAGAATCATAAAAGAAGGTTGTATACCTGGAAGAATCCTGGAGATACTAATAGGTATCAGATAGATTATATAATGGTAAGACAGAGATTTAGGAACCAGGTTTTAAATTGTAAGACATTTCCAGGGGCAGATGTGGATTCTGACCACAATCTATTGGTTATGAACTGCAGATTGAAACTGAAGAAACTGCAAAAAGGTGGGAATTTAAGGAGATGGGACCTGGATAAACTGAAAGAACCAGAGGTTGTAGAGAGTTTCAGGGAGAGCATAAGGGAACAATTGACAGGAATGGGGGAAAGAAATACAGTAGAAGAAGAATGGGTACCTCTGAGGGATTAAGTACTGAAGGCAGCAGAGAATCAAGTAGGTAAAAAGACGAGGGCTAATAGAAATCCTTGGGTAACAGAAGAAATATTGAATTTAATTGATGAAAGGAGAAAATATAAAAATGCAGTAAATCAAGCAGGCAAAATGGAATACAAACGTTTCAAAAATGAGTTCGACAGAAAGTGCAAAATGGCTAAGCAGGGATGGCTAGAGGACAAATGTAAGGATGCAGAGGCTTGTCTCACTAGGGGTAAGATAGATACTGCCTACAGGAAAATTAAAGAGACCTTTGGAGAGAAGAGAACCACTTGTATGAATATCAAGAGCTCAGATGGCAACGCAGTTCTAAGCAAAGAAGGGAAGGCAGAAAGGTGGAAGGAGTATATAGAGGGTTTATACAAGGGCGATGTACTTGAGGAGAGTATTATGGAAATGGAAGAGGATGTAGATGAAGATGAAATGGGAGATAAGATACTGCGTGAAGAGTTTGACAGAGCACTGAAAGACCTGAGTCGAAACAAGGCCCCGGGAGTAGACAACATTCCATTAGAACTACTGATGGCCTTGGGAGAGCCAGTCGTGACAAAACTCTACCATCTGGTGAGCAAGATGTATGAGACAGGCGAAATACCCACAGACTTCAAGAAGAATATAATAATTCCAATACCAAAGAAAGCAGGTGTTGACAGATGTGAAAATTACCGAACTATCAGTTTAATAAGTCACGGCTGCAAAATACTAACGCGAATTCTTTACAGACGAATGGAAAAACTGGTAGAAGCGGACCTCGGGGAAGATCAGTTTGGATTCCGTAGAAATGTTGGAACACGTGAGGCAATACTAAACTTACGACTTATCTTAGAAGAAAGATTAAGAGAAGGCAAACCTACGTTTCTAGCATTTGTAGACTTAGAGAAAGCTTTTGACAACGTTAACTGGAATACTCTCTTTCAAATTCTGAAGGTGGCAGGGGTAAAATACAGGGAGCGAAAGGCTATTTACAATTTGTACAGAAACCAGATGGCAGTTATAAGAGTCGAGGGGCATTAAAGGAAGCAGTGGTTGGGAAGGGAGTGAGACAGGGTTGTAGCCTCTCCCCGATGTTATTCAATCTGTATATTGAGCAAGCAGTAAAGGAAACAAAAGAAAAATTCGGAGTAGGTATTAAAATTCATGGAGAAGAAGTAAATACTTTGAGGTTCGCCGATGACATTGTAATTCTGTCAGAGACAGCAAAGGACTTGGAAGAGCAGTTGAACGGAATGGACAGTGTCTTGAAAGGAGGATATAAGATGAACATCAACAAAAGCAAAACGAGGATAATGGAATGTAGTCAAATTAAATCGGGTGATGCTGAGGGGATTAGATTAGGAAATGAGACACTTAAAGTGGTAAAGGAGTTTTGCTATTTAGGGAGTAAAATTACTGATGATGGTCGAAGTAGAGAGGATATAAAATGTAGACTGGCAATGGCAAGGAAAACGTTTCTGAAGAAGAGAAATTTGTTAACATCGAGTACAGATTTAAGTGTCAGGAAGTCGTTTCTGAAGGTATTTGTATGGAGTGTAGCCATGTATGGAAGTGAAACATGGACGATAACCAGTTTGGACAAGAAGAGAATAGAAGCTTTCGAAATGTGGTGCTACAGAAGAATGCTGAAGATAAGGTGGGTAGATCACGTAACTAATGAGGAGGTATTGAACAGGATTGGAGAGAAGAGAAGTTTGTGGCACAACTTGTCTAGAAGAAGGGATCGGTTGGTAGGACATGTTTTGAGGCATCAAGGGATCACAAATTTAGCATTGGAGTGCAGCGTGGAGGGTAAAAATCGTAGAGTGAGACCAAGAGATAAGTACACTAAGCAGATTCAGAAGGATGTAGGTTGCAGTAGGTACTGGGAGATGAAGAAGCTTGCACATGATAGAGTAGCATGGAGAGCTGCATCAAACCAGTCTCAGGACTGAAGACCACAACAACAACAACACATTTCAAATGCTTCGATTCTCTTGTGCTCCAGTTTTCCCACAGTCCACTACCATACAACGCTGTTCTCTAAATGTACACTCTCAGAAATTTATTTCTCAAATCAACGTCTATGTTTGATACTAGAAGACTTCTTTCGCCTATGTTTGATACTAGTAGACTTCTCATGGCCGAAATGCCCTTTTTGCCAGTGCTAGTCTGCTTTTTATGCCCTCCGTCCTCCGAATATCGTTGGTTATTTCACTGTCTAGGTAGGAGAATTCCTTAACTACATCCTGAGGTTAAGTTTCTCGCTACTCTTATTTCTGCTACTTCTCATTACTTTCACCTTTCTTCTATTTACCTTCAATCCATGTTCTGTGCTCATCAGACCATTTCATTCAGGAGATCATGTAATTCTTCTTCACTTTCGCTCAGGATAGTAATGTCATCGGCGAATCGTCTCATGATATCCTTTCCTCCTGAATCTTTCTTTCATTTCCATCATTGCTTCTTCAATATACAGTTTTAACAGTAGGCGCCCAAGACTACATGCCTGTCTTACAACCTTTTTAATCCGTGAATTTCGTTCTTGGTTGTCCACTCTTATTATTCCCTCTTCGCTCTTGTACATATTGTATATTATCCTTCTCTCCCTACAGCTTACCCCTGTTTTTCTCAGGATTTCGAACATCTTGCATCCTTCTACATTGTCGAACGCTTTCTTCGGGTCGATAAATCGTAACAGCCTGTCTTGATTTTTCTTTAGTCTTGCTTCCATTATCAACCGCAGCGACAGAATTGCCCCTGTAAGTAAATTTATTCATGAGCTGTTACGCTGATTGTGCGATAATTCTCGCACTTGTCAGCTCTTGTTGTCTTCGGAGTTGTGTGGATGATATTTTTTCCGAAAGTAAGAAGGTATGTCACCAGTCTCATAAATTCTACACACCAACGTGAACAATTGTTTTGTTGCCACTTCCCCCAATGATTTTAGAATTTCTGATGAAACGTTAATAATCCCTTCTGCCTTATTTCATCTTAAGTCCTCCAAAGCTCTCTTAAATTCTGATTCTAATAATGTATCCCGTATGTCTTCTAAATCGACTCCTGTTTCTTCTTCTGTCACATCAGACAGATCTTCCCCCTCTTAGAGGCATTCAGTGTATTCTTTACACCTGTCCGCTCTCTCCTCAGCATTCAACAGTGGAATTCTTGTTGTATTCTTAACGTTACCACCCTTGCATTTAATTTCACCGAAGGTTATTTTCATTTTACTATAAGCTGAGGCAGTTCTTCCGACAATCATTTCTTTCCAGATTCTTCACGTTTTTCAGGCAGCCATTTCGTCTCAGTCTCTATGCACTTCATATTTTTTTCATTCCTCAGCGACTTGTGTATCTGTATTCCTGAATGTCCCTGAACATTGTTGTACTTTCTTCTTTCATCGATCAGCTGAAATATTTCTTCTGTTATCCATCGTTTCTTCGCAGTTACCTCCATTGTTCATAATATTGTGAAAAAAATAAAGTAAACGAGAGAGACTTGAACACGGCTCGCCCACCCTGCAGTCTTATACTGTGACCACTTAGCCACAACACGGTTGCTATTATCCGTGCCCTGTACTGCACTTCTTATCCTTCGACAGCTCACTGTTTTTGTTTTGCTTTTTTTCATAGTTCAGTATACTTTCTTTCTGTCTTCAGACCTGATCTGTCGTCAGTTTCAGACAGTATCCAGTGAGCCATCTTACCACTAAATCTGAGGGGGTTGCAATAGTAAGTTTCCCTTGTCAGCTACATGGTTTTGTTCAGTGTGAGCTTTGCATGTCGATATTTACGTAAGAAATAGAATTTACAGAGTGACCAAAATAATCACTACTATACATCCCAGGGAAACTTGTTTATGTAATTTTCGATGTTAGCAACATTTCTGATAACGTACAAGCCATTATGCCTGTCATCATAACTCGGAGATTGTCTCTAGCTTTTTTTGCCACCCATATGTTTGTCCTGAAAGCGCGAGGAAAAAAACCCTGCGAGCACTCCGCGGTGTATTCACTGGGCGGCGCTGACACTCGCTTAATCTGCTGCTTCGACGCCCGCTGCCGTCCATGATTTGCTACAGTTGAAAGACAGGCGTCAAGATCTTGATGCACAGACGAGGGCACCTGCGCAGTCCAGAAAATCGCTCCGCCGCATTGTGCCTCGCCAGCTGCTTTGTCCCTGTAAGTAACGTGTACTACAATAGGCTGCGGTTTGCTGTCACTCCATTGTTTTCTATCGATTCAAGTTACACGGTTTCTTAGCTTGTACTCTGCCTTCTGTCAACGTTTCAAAAGTTAGAATAGAGGCTGTTTTCTTCTTGTTGCCCACGATCAGATACGTGCCTTCGCATTGAATTAATTGCAGTATTCTAAGTCGCATCTACTGGAGGACTCATTCACCGCAGAAGTCTTTGTTTCCAGTCTACCAATATTCCAGTTCCGTATTGACGGCTTGCGCAGTGCCATCTGCTACCTGCGGCTGTATTGATGTCAATTTCTTTTGTCATTCCTTCTTTCTGTTGTAGTTGTATTTGGTTGGTCTATTGAAACTTCTATTAATGCATGGGCATTGTATTTCTCGTTATCGCATAACGTACCTTTTCTGTTTTTTGTTTTTTTTTGTTTTTTGAAGAGAGAAAAAATGTTTCGTCAATTTGAAATGAAAAAGTTTGACTGAAGAAAATCTCTTTTACTTTCATTAAAACCCACAGCCAGATTTTCTCTGGGTGCTATGGTCAGAAATATCATGCGTATTCCAACGTGAAGACATCCGTCTTACTCAAGATGGATAAAAAACATATTTCTTATATGTTACGCGATAAGCAAATTTAATATAATATTCAAACAATTATTTTTCTCCGTGAGGCTTGATAATCCAGTATAGCTGCCTACGTGCAATGGTAGTGTACACATTTAGAATAATTCCTTTCAATAAAACTCTACCTCTGGCCTAAAATGAAATGGAAATTATTATGAGACGCCGTTTTTCATTTACTGGGATTAAATCCTTTCAATACTTTCAGAATTAAATAGCTATGAAGAAATTTTTATGAATTTTAACAGCAATGGCGTCGCTTCAACAATGCAATTACAAATGGCCAGGGTAAAATTTAATTGTTACGTAATTAATTAAATAGCGGGGACAGGGAAGGCACCTTCTTGCTAATAACAAAACACATACTGCATTAAATACTGACATATATATTTACCAGAAATTCTAAATACACTACATATAGTAGAAATAATTCTTTGCAGACCGTAATCTAAATGGGACATCAGAACCAACCAGGCACGGAAGACAAGAAAAAGAAGATAATGAAATCTTTTCGTATATACTACGACACAGAAATAATAGTAATTACAATTCTCTGAGCACGTATAGCCGCTCCATTGTAGTCACATATCGATAAAGTGATTTACATTACTTTTTTTTCAAGAAGCGATGCTATATCGTGCGCGTTAGTTATTGAAATAAATTTTTCTTTTGCTACATCGTCCATGTCCGAGATGAAACCTTTTTACATTTTTACGGCAATGACCGTTGTTCTCCCGAGATAACATTTCATTCTTGTGATTTCACTGCTCAGAAAAGTACCTCTATCAACATAAACGCTCTACCAGCAGTGGTATGATTGTGAACTACACTTACTGGTAATGAATAAGTATCTAATGGAGATATGTGCTAATGAGAGGATTCTTTTGTTTTACTTGGTCTAGATATTTGTTGGTATGAAAAATACACTGAGTAAATCCACACTGTTAGTCACATTAATGTGACCAGCTTCCAAATGCCTGAATAACATTTTTTTATTGCGCGGACCACTGCGAGATGTGCAGGAAGAGAGTCAGTAAGGTTCTGGAAGAGAAGGTATCGACAGATTTGTCGAGCCATACCGACTCCAGTTCCGTGGGCTGCTGCGCGAACAGACCAATCGAGGTGGTCAGTTGGGTTGTCCTGGGAGTTTGGTGGCCTGCAGAGAACGGCAATATCGTTCTGGTGTTCTCTGAACCACAAACGCACACTTCGATCAGAGTGGAAAAATGAACTGTATGTAATGGTGAACATAGTCCCCAAGGGTAGAACTGTATGTAAAGGAGAACATAGTCCGCTAGGGTAGATGCGTACTTGAGTTGATCCAATGTACCTTCCAGAATGACGAGATCACCCAAGGAATGCCACAAAAGTGTCTCCCAGACCATAACGCTTCCTCCTCCGACTTGGACACCTTTGCTTTCAGACGTTTCACGCCGAACACGCCATGTCAGATGGAAGGATCCCGAGTTCGAGTCTCGGTCCGGCACACAGTTTTAACCTGCCAGGAAGTTTCATATCAGCGCACAATCCGCTGTAGAATGAAAATTTCACTTTAGAAACATCCCCCAGGCTGTGGCTAAGCCATGTCTCCGCAATATCCTTTCTTCCAGGAGTGCTAGTTCTGCATGGTTCGCAGGAGAGCTTCTGTAAAGCTTGGAAGGTAGGAGACGAGGTACTGGCGGAATTAAAGCTGTGAGGACGGGGCGTGAGTTGTGCTTGGGAAGCTCAGTTGGTAAGGCACTTTCCCATGAAAGGCAAAGGTCCCGAGTTCGAGTCTCGGACCGGCACACAGTTTTAATCTGCCAGGAAGTTTTATAGAGCGGTACTTCACTGTTATTACAAAAGTCTTTCTTTTGATTTGTATGTCATTCTAGTCAACAGATTTCAAGCCATAAATGTCTGACTCCTGGGCTGGCTTTTAAACGTAATTTGGTAACGTGATGATGATGGTAGTTTGCATGTATTTTGCTCAGATATTCAAATAATCTTTTAGTTGTTTAACATAACTGTAATTAGAAATTCCAAACGTATTTCCCTGGTTCCTCCTCCCTTGTCAAAATCAAAACGTTGAATATGCTTCCCATCTCTCACCATATTGGTGGAACGCCTGTCCCTTCGACATCCTCCTCCCTTTATTCCGGCTCACGCCGTTGATTTGTGCTTACTTGTGACAAAACCTTTAATTGCTTTGCTGCAATTTGTCTGCTTTTTCTCCTACACACTCTAGATGTTGATAGAAAGCTTTTCTTTGGCAGCCTGATTGAAACCAGAAATTAGTTTTTATGAATGGTTTTGAGTCATGTGTCCATATAGACTGGGATATCTACACATTCTGTCGGCGTCAATGCTCATACTACTTATCAGTCAGAAACTCAGACACTATTATCTCATGTATTTTGGAAAGTCAGCCATTTTTGTACTCATGGTGGTTTTTGATATTGATCAGTGACCTTCAGTGTGCATCTGCTTGTTCTGTAAAATGAACGCTTCCTTTTCTCCTAACAGAGCATGTTATTAACAAACATTATGTCATTACTACAGATTTTTCCGAAATTTCCCTCAGCCACGTGCTTATATACGATCACTGTTGATCCTACGCCCGGTTTAGCTGGTCTATTACCCCAAACATTCCGTATGCTCCATAACTTTACAAGTATTACATATTATGTGAGTTTCAGCATTTACAGGTAAGTAGTCATACAGTATATTGACGATAATTGCACAGCCGGCACTGTCGGCAGATCGGCTCTCTTCAAATGCTTACAGAAATATGGGTCTTTTATTCAGGGATTATTTGTTGTATGCCTGAGTTGTTACAAATAATCAAAATGGCACATACTTGTGCGTAACATGGACGATTTCCTATAAGAGTTTATAATCTGTACATTCAAAGATTCACCTATAGTTTTTTTTATTATGGATCTAAATATAATCATACTGTCGGTGAGTATCCATTGCGCTTCTGGAGGTAAACTGCCGCTAAGACATAATCTGGAAAAACGGCTGCAAACGACTTGCAAGATGTGTTGTTCTCGACTGAGTCAGAAAGACAACAACTGGGTTTCGCTTTTCTTAAGGAACCATCTCAGCATCCGCTTTCCTTTATTTAAGGAAACCACAACAGACTGTAAATGAGATGGCTAGAAGATGATTTGAATCCCACATTTGCCTCGTGCCTCAGCAAATGCGCCCTCTCCGCCCTCTCGAACAGTCTTTAGCATTTCAACTTTCTGTTAATGAAGAATAAATGATTATTGCCCCATCAGCAGCTGTGCATATTCTTACAGTACAGTACCATCTTCATAACTAGTTAACTATTCAGCCAATTTTCTACCTTCCCATACGTCTAAGACTTTCCCAAGTACACTTGCTTACGTTTTTTCTTGGTACTAACTACTGCATGTAGTGGAAAGGTACCGTACAACTGCCTTCATGTTGCATTCTCTCCAGCCAACAGCTCCTTCTAAAATTGTTTCAATATGTCCATATCACTTCAGTATCTTTTATCCGATCTATGAGATTCTAACCAGCTAGAGGTATTAGGAGTGTCATCTCTACCGCCTCAATACTCCTGCTTAGAGTGGCGTTTAGAGTCCAAGTCTCTGACAGATACGTTAAAACCGGCACTGCCATCATATTATGAAATTTTAGTACTATCTTCTTTTCTGACTTTTTTGAGGAGAAAGCGATTTATAGTACCTACCAACTTGTGGAATTTTGGCATTTTGTATTCTTGATCATTGTGGGTGATATATGAGAACTCACATCCCAGGTGTTTAAAAGTATTTATTTGTTCACGCGGTTTAAAACCAATCATTATTTTCGCTCTTATATGCTCCTTACCATTGAATGTCAGTACATCCGTTTTACCTTTACGTATATATACTATCTTGCGTAAGTAGCAAATTACGCTAAGATTATTTGATAATGTGCAATCAGGAGTCTATTTACAACTTTATTATTAAGCTTATAAAAGAGCACAGCCTTAATATGCCATGTTTTATGACGTCATTTATGTATATATTGTCAACGGCCTTGCCGCAGTGGTAACACCGGTTCCCGTCAGATCACCGAAGTTAAGCACTGTCAGGATGGGCTAGCACTTGGATGAGTGACCATCCGGTCTGCCGAGCGCTGTTGGCAAGCGGGGTGCACTCAGCCCTTGTGAGGCAAACTGCAGAGCAACTTGATTGAGAAGCAGCGGCTCCGGTGTCGTAAACTGATATACTGCCGGGAGAGTGTTGTGCTGACCACATGTCCCTCATATCCGCGTGAGCTGGGAATGACACGGCGGCCGGTCAGTACCGTTGGGCCTTCATGGCCTGTTGGGGAGAAGAGGAGAGAGGAGTTCTATGTAGATATTAAATAAAATGAGTGATGAAAGGCACTCTTGCCTCACTGCTTGAGAGCCGTTTCCCGCAAACGAACTTCAGTTTCGAACTTTGATTATATTGTGTACATACATACTTCGAATTACTCTTATTATATGCTGGGGTATACCATTATTTTCTAAAATTTCCCATAATTTAACTCCGAAAGCTTTCTCGTAGTCAGTAAAGTCTACGTATGTTGGGATGATGAAATCTTCCGTGTTGTTCAGCAATTCGACAGACTGGAAAACCACTGTCCAAGAGAATCTTTCCATCTGACGCCCATCTGTTCTTCAGTAAGAAACGTTTGCGAAAGTACCTTTAGTCTGTTATTAGTTTCACATATATCTTGAATTAGAAATTTTAACTCTGGAAACAAATATGGTTCAAATGGCTCTGAGCACTATGGGACTTAACATCTGTGGTCATCAGTCTCCTAGAACTTAGAACTACTTAAACCTAACTAACCTAAGGACATCACACACATCCATGCCCGAGGCAGGATTCGAACCTGCGACCGTAGCGGTCACGCGGTTCCAGACTGAAGCGCCTAGAACCGCACGGCCACACCGGTCGGCCCCTTGAAACACCAACGCATTATCCGTGATGCACATTTCCTAAGGGGGGAGGATACTGTTGTTGACTTATATCAATGACATAATTCCCAACAACATACTGATGCGTAAGTAAGGTCCTGAATCTGGAAATATTGAAGATGAAATTCATTGGGAAAGCTGACAGTTACTGTTAAGACTTAAATTTATGGATAAACATTAACAGAAAAATGAAAAAACATTTATGGAAATTGGTAGACGAATTCATTAAAAGCAATAAATATTTTCGTCAAAAGTTTAAAATATAAAGTAACTAACCAGATTACTATATTATCAAAAGGTGGGCATAAAGTAAACCCCCTTGGTGTTGCGATGGTTAATGAGATTGTTGTAATAGTTACACATTGATAACCATTATACGCATTATGTGACGCGAAGACAAATCCTCTATTCTGAAAAATGAGAATGATATCCCGACGGAAAACCATGTTTATCAAGGACGATCCGAAATATTCGCATACATTAGGAGGAGCTGTGCCTATGTTAATGGGCACTAGACACAGGTATCGGTATCGCTGGTTAGTGACGTAATGCACCAAATCGCCGAGACCTGCGATGATTTGCGGCAGCTTAAGATAGCAGGGCGGAGCGCAGGTGGGCTTGACCTTGGTGGAGAGCCGCCGGACACAATGGCGTCCAGGTGGAGAGCTACGAGGAGGCCGGCGATAAGAGCAGCGCCGCCCGGCGCTCGCTTTGTGCCGCGCGTCACATAAACCACTCCTCCAATAAGGGCTCAGCCCTCGGGGGTGGGCTCTATCCTTGGCCACCTGTGATGTCAAGATGCCGGCATGCGCACACCTGAAAGGCATACAGGGAAATGACGACAGAGAAGAAAAGCTCAAGACTGGACAGTTGTCCCCACTCTTCTTCCAAGGTGGGACCCGACCTCGCTATCCACCGATGGAAGTCGGGGGCCTCCGGGAAGTTACTCGTGTGACAACGTTAAGTGACTGTGGTTCCGTTCCCGAAAAAAAAAATTGAGGTCAAAGATCATGACGTAAGATTTGATTCGAATCAGGAGGAATCGGTAGATCACACGAAAACAAGAATAATTTGTCCATGGATGTACGGTTCCAACTTAACAGTTTCCTATAAATCGAAGAATTTGTTATTTTGTTGTGTTGCAGATGCGATATCATTTTTATGAGACAAAGTACCTCCACATCTGTATCTTTAGAAAGTCTATATTCTATCACACGACTAGTATCGGTAGCACATTACCGACATCCTCAGACACTGTTTACTAAAGGACGGTAATACGATGCCAGTATTAGAAAACTAAACAACTATAAAACAATGAACACATAAAATTATGTACTCTAATGTATTCTTTGAAGTAACCTTAAGATAATATTCAACGAAGAACCAATGCAGCACATACCTCAATACCTCCATTTTTTTTTCTTTTCTCTAGTCCAGAAGCGTGTAAAACATAAACGAGCCGTGCGCGGCTCGTGTTCATGCTGTTTATTGCTTGTCATCTTGACTTTACGGTACTGCCGCCCCGTTTCTTATTCGATTTACTGGCGTCACTAAGTTGCTGGTTTGCTTGCCCGTGAGTGGCAGCACCAGCGCTTATCGATAACAGCACTGTTTTACTATCGACCGCTGGTATTTGCGAGTCGTCTTCTGTCGGAATTCAGTTGGACGGAGCGCCAGTGAGGTGCGGACAGCCAGTACTCGCCAAACTCTGGCGAAACACATGTACTGCCCGACGGAAGGAGACTGGAGCGGGAACGACCGTTAGTTGTTCGTTCAGTCAGTCGTCTCATCGGGCGACGTGTATTTGGTCTTTTGGTTGATCCTGGGCCTCGTCAGTTGGTCATCTTGCCGGTCATGGGTCGGTTCCTTCCTTGTGCAGAGATGTCGGTTGCCCAATGGGCAATTGTTACCTCTGCATGGATGGGTCCGAGCCAGTGTGCCCGGGTCGCCGTGTCTCCGAGTTCCGAACGGAAATCAAGGGAGTCGGGATGGAGCTGCAGTGAGCTCCGGAGAGCGATGACTCACCCGACCGTTGCCGACACACATAACTTGAGTAGGGACGACCATGGATGGTCGTATGGTCGGTCGTCCCATCGGACGACGTGTATTCGGTTGCCGACCGCTTATGGAAACTCTGTGTGGGTCGACTTGTGATTTCTCCTTGTTGTTCCAAAGTGATTCGTTTAAGGATGGTCGGAGTTCTTGCTGCATGTGTTTACGTGGAACTGTGTGTAGCTCCTGTGATTTCCACTGAGCAGTTATGAATGCTGTCTGCGTAGTGGAGCAGGCACTCGGTCGGTTGGGACAGAGCAGCGAGGAAGTCTCCGCGGCGAGGTCTTTAGCGTAGTGTTCCGCAGTGTGTTTTTCCCCGCCGTGTTGACGCTGTCCGGGACCGCGTGTAGTTCGACAGCCTTTGCTGTTGTTCATGTTTTTGAATGGTTATTGTACCTTGGCTATTTTTAGACGCCAATTTTGAAAACGTGGTGCTGCTGGTATCTTCGTCCTCGGCTGATGTTTTCCGTTGTCGTGCCGTTGGTCGGCGGAATGGTATTGATTACATTGTTGGTCGGTTCTTCAGCCGTCCTTGGGTCTGGTTGCCATCCGATTATTTAGTCTTATTCTTGGCTGCCTGTCTCACCCAAACTTATGTTAGAGTTACTTCCTCAGGCCGACCCTAGGAACACTACTGAACTCCATTGTTCTGTTGTTTTTAAATTATGATTTTGTCTCAGGTACTGTGCGAGGCCTTAAGCCGGCTATTAATTTAGTTGGTTTAATTTTAAAATAAGGCCTTCAGCCGACTTAAACTAAGCTTTGAAGATTGATTTGTTTAAAACTAATTTTAAAAAGGAGACTTGGCTCCATTTTAAATATTTGTTATCGAGGTCTTAGGCCTTGAGTTGTTCACTGTTCAGTATATGGCTTTCAGCCGAGCTTTTACGTGAAATATTTTTTAAAGATAAGGCCTTCAGCAGCCGTAAATTAAAATTCTGAAGATTCTTTGTTTGAACATATTTTTTTAGAAGGTTCCCTCTATGTTCAGGTGAGGCCTTAAAGCAATTTTAAAAACTTGTGTTCGGGTTTTCAGCCGTATTGTTTTGAATCATTTTACGGCCATGCGCGATTAAGTGTTTTTAGGAAAATAAAGTTGTGTGATTTGTGCAACTAACTTAGTAACTGATTTTGGCCCCTTTCCACAACCATAACATGATCCACTCTGTCCTGCGAAACCATATTTCAATAAACACAGAATAAACCTGAATCAGTGTCACAAAACACATGGCTGTCGTCGTATGTAGAAACAATGAACATCTAGAAAGACAACTTTCGCTCCTTTCAAACCAAATCATTAAAACAACACAATGTACCAGGAGACAAATTTCTCAAAGGGTTCCAGAAATCATTTATTTTTAAAGCCGTATGCCAAGGTGTACACGTGATGTAAAAACCAACCTGGTACAGGCTAACCACAGACCAATTGCAATTATAAATGAACCACACAATTTTGTGACAACCTATCTCCAAGAACTGAAAAGGTCCTCCTGTCGAAACCATTGATAACTATGTACCCTCAAATAACCAAATATTATGTTCACTATTACACTCTTGTGTGATAAGTACAAACACGTAACCGCGAGAAAAAAAATCTAAAATACGCAAGTCACGCAGGATATTCCTCAGAAAAGTGTGTCTTATGAGTAGCTTCTAGACCATTGAACCCCTATATTTTTAACTTCCTACGCACATTTTGCTGTAGCACTTTGGCACTCAGGAGTGATTGCTTCCTCAGTCTACACACTGATGAGCCAAAACATTATGACGACCGGTCTAGTAGCTTGTTTGTCCGTAGTTGGAGCAAAATGCGTCACTGATTCTGCGTATAAGGCATCCGAGACTTGGTAAGTTTGTGGGGGTATGTAGCACTAGCTGCCTACGCACAGATCATGTAATTTGCCTAAATAACGCGCCGCTGATTTGAGTACGCGGTAATGCCCCCAGATAGCGATTAGTTGAGTTTCTTACGATTTGCATCGGGCGAATTTCGTCACTGAGACAACAACGTCGGTTTACTAAATGGCTCCTCAAACCCCTGTGGCACGATTCTGGCTCACACGGACAGTTATACTGCTAAGTGAAGACATCGCCGTCGGGAAAGATATCAAGCATGAACGAATGCAGGTCGTTCGCAGCTGTCAGCATGTCTTCGATTACTACCACAGGTCCCACAGAACCGCAGGAGATTATCTGCCATAGCATAATACTTCTCCCACCAGCTCGCGTCCGTGACCCGCTGCGCTTTTCGACGACGGTGTTTATGGAGATGACCATGGACCTAGTATAGCATTCACCCGAACAGCCGACACTGATCGACGGTCGAATCTCGGTGATTCCGTGCCCACTGCAATCGTAATTGACCATGTTGTTGGGTCAACATGTGAACATGGAGGGATTCTCCTACGGAGCCCTATATTCAACAATGTACGATGAACAATGTGCTCCGTAACACTTGTGCGTGCACCAGCATTATGCTCTTTCGGCAGAGATGCCACAGGTCACCCACTATCTAAGGCACTTTACAGAGGAGGTAAGCCTCCGAACGCCACGTTCTGTGAAGAGCCGTAGACGTCCAACCATTTAGCGCCTAGTGGTAGTTTCACTGTCCCTCTACCTCTTTCCTTAAATGCTCAGGACAGTAGCTTTGAACATTCGACCAGCTTCGCCGTTTTCGAGACACTTGTTCACAGGCGCTATGGAATAATAATCTACATGTCCAAAGGAATATTACATCGTTTTTCTTAACAGTTGAAGCACTCATTCTTAGAATTATTTTTATTTCAGTTTACCAATTTTCACAGATTAATCTTTCATCTATAAAAATCTACTTCGTTTGGAATATTATAAATCATTAGAACAACAAATCGACAATGTATAGCCCTATAAATGAGATTCAAACACTGTATGGTAAATTGTCATCTATGTTTATTATTATCACATATAATATAGACATTTTTGGAGGAATCATGGTATTATGCTTCTGTGAAAAAGATATTGACATCCAATAAAACACTATTAGCTAAGTTTTCATAAGATAATGAAGTGGGGATTTAGATAGCAATGCCAAGCAATGCCAAGAAATAATTATCTGGGCGCGAAGGACAAATTATCGACGCAGTTCTTCCTTTAATTACTTTTATTTTTTCAATGAAATGTAATTAAATTAAATAACCTGGAATACTATATAGAAATATTCTACTTGAGCGTGAGGACGCCAGAGAAAACGGTGCTGTCACGGATTATGAGTGGCAGTGTGAATGGCGGTATTTCTTTTTAAACAGCTCTACATATTTTTTATTCGGCAATAAATTCCTCTCTTCAATATATGTTTCAAAATGTGTCGCAGCGAACCATTCAAGTAAACATGACGTTATTAGACCTATGACAAAAAAATTCTCTGGTTTAATGTACTAGCAGACATCACAGGTTCTCGGGATAACATTACTCCTCCATTTCTCGGAGGTTGCACTGATCAGTTGGAAACACAGGGAAAATTAAAACTTATTTTGTGTGCAGCTGTGTGATTTTTACTTTTCCTTCGCTGGTGTACGTTGTACTCATATAAACCTACAACTGAAGGCAGTTGATTGAATGAGCAGTCTGTATTTTTCATGTGTTTCCGTTTGTGTGCTACAAACTTCTTGAGTACTATGGACTTCAGCAAGTGAACGAGTTACTTTACTTCAGGTGCCTAGTACAGAAAGTCAGAGTCAGTTTTAAGCTACCTTTTTAAGAATGTCATGATTACTTCAATGGTACACTGTGATACGTTTCTGAATAGGGCACGAGTTACGGAAGTGTATTACCGAATACAAAAATACAGGATGCTCTTTAAAAAATATCTACTGCTGTTCATATCTTCGTAACGAACGAACTTAAAAGAAAGCACGGTTAATGTCCCACTGGTAGCAAACAACAATTGGTTGATACGTTTTTCATTTTGCTTGCTGTTGGGGTAATTAAGATAAATGGAACACCCGGTGTATCTTACCATTTTGTCTAAATATCTATTATTGTTACTGTCATATTAGATATTATTTTACTTTTAGGAGAGAGCGACCATTAGGTAGACGAATATACATGTGTAACTTAAGAGCAGATATATCTGTTAGTGACTGAGGACGATGTACTGAACAACATTACATCAGTATTTACATCATTTACTGTCTAATAATTACAGCTATTACAAGTCGTATGTTTTATGGTTGGTTACTACCTCCAACTACATATGTATGGTAAGAGCAAGTGTGGACGGACCTGTGGGCGCTAGACGGTCGGTCTATACTGACAGGCGTAATCCGCTTGGTGGTGCAGTTACGACCATACAGAAACCATCAGATAGTAAAGTTTGTGACGTGTCTGTGGGGAGACTGTTCGATGCGGAGACAAAACAACCAAAATACTGATGTGCTTACATATTATGGATATTATGACACCACATATAAAAATGCCTGTACATATAACCTTTACATCCTATATATTTTAAAACACTGAACATGGAATAAGAATCCTTTTGAGCACAACACTAACAGAAAATTGTGTTATTACTTGACGTGATAACCGTGAGTACTTAAGAGTGAGGCATAAGCAATGGCAGAAAATATGAATGGCTCCACCCGCGGAACCTCTCCGCCTGTTTGGCAATCCGAGCGAGGGACGGTTTCCGTGGGCGGGTGGCGGCTACAATTAGTTCCCGGCAGCAGCTATGAAGACGCCGCTGGCCCATTAGCGGCGCGGCGCCCCTGGCATTCATCCGTCTGCGGCGCGACGTTTGCCGGCTTCATTTGCCTAACAGATTGCGTTACACCGGCTTCCGCCAACTTCTCGCCGCACCAACTCTTGCGAGCTGCTGCTCCCTGCACCTGAGGGCCTGGTCTTAGCCCGCAGCTAACGTATTTCACACGCTTCCACACGGTCGTGGTGAAGCATAATTTCGTCTCTGTTCGAACTGTATAAACATTTAAATAAATCAGTAAGTGGGTGTTGAATTTTCTCTCTCTTGCAGTTACACCATCTGCCGTATTAGCCAATGGAAAATGAAGCGTACGGAACGAAATTTTCATCATTATCTTATTCAGGCGTTTAGTGTTTTCATTTACTTCTTTCATTAGTTGTTATAACTTATCACATTAATCCCAAAGCAATTTGGAATACACTGCTGCCCACTAAAATTGCAACCCAAAAAAGGCAACACGTAACAAACGTCAAATTCGCATGAGATAAAACCACACGCTCGGATGTGAAAAAGATTAGATTTTCTGAACAACTGCACTGACTAGGTTGAAGTAATACACACTGAGGCCACAAAAGTTACGGGATATCTTTAATATCGTGTCAGACGTCCTTGTGCTCGGCGTAGTGCAACAAGTCCATGTAGCACGGACTCAAAAAGTCTTTGAAAGTCTCCTGCAGGAATAATGAGCCGCGCTGCCTCTATACCGGTCCAGTGTGGGATTTTGTGCCCGAACTAACATCTCGATTATGTTCCACAAATGTGCGATGGGATTCAAGTCAGGCGTACTTGGAGGACAAATCATTCGCTTGAATTGTCCAGACAGTTCCTTCAACCAATCGCGAACGATTTTGGCCTGGTGACATGGTGTATTGTCATTCACAAAAATTTCGTCGTTGTTTGGGAACATCAAGTCCATGAATGGTTGCAATTTGTCTCCAGGTAGTCGAACATAACCATTTCCAGTCAGTGATCGGTTCAGCTGGACCAGAGGATCCCGTCCATTTCATGTGTACACAGCCCACTCCACTGTGGAGACACCACCAGGTTCCACATTGCCTTGTTGACAACTTGAGTCCACGTCATCGTGGGATCCGCACCACACTCGAATCCTATCATCAGCTCTTACCAACTGAAATCGGGACACATCTCACCAGGCCACAGTTTTCCAATCGTAGGGATCCAACCAATGTGATCACGTTTCCAGGAGTGGCGCTGCAGCTGATGTTGTACTATTAGCAGACAGACTCGCGTCGGTTGCCTGCTGCCATAGCCCATTAATGCTAAATTTCGGATACGTTCCTCGTACGTCCCACATTGATTTCTGCGGTTATTGCACGCAGAGCTGCTAGTTTTTTTAGCACTGACAACTGTACGCAAACGCAGCTGGTCTCGGTCGTTGAGTGAAGCCAGTCGGCCACTGCGTTGTCCGTGGTGAGAGGTATTGCATGAAATGTGGTATTCTAGGCACGCTACGGATTTCGGAATATTGAATTCCCCAGCGATTTCCGAAATGGAATGTCCCATGCGTCTAGCTCCAACTACAATTCCGTGTTCAAAACCTGTTAATTTCTGTCGTGTCAGAAATGTTTTCACATGAATCACCTTGTATAAGTGACATCTCCGTCAATACACTGCTCTCTTGCACCTTGTGAACGGGATAGTACAGCCATCCGTATGTGGGACTATCGCTGTCCCGTTACTTTTTATCACTGCAGTGTACATTCTGCATACAAAGAGGTTTAAAGCAGCCACTTTATCGAATAGACGATGAATCTGAATGTCGTTTGTTTCTGAGAAGATCGTGTTAGAATCAGCGCTTCGACTGGAATACATTTGAAGCAACATGGAATGATTTACCTACTTCTTCCAAATTCAGACTCACTTGATGGAATGGATCATTTATCAGTATATTAATTTCACAACCTGTATACTCCTAAGTCGCCTACTATTTTACTAGGTCTTCAAATTTGCTTCCGTTTTTACACGAAGTTCGAGGCTTCATTGTGAAAAATGTACAAAAAGTTTATGATTCAAAATACCGGCCGTCGCTGGCGACTACTTTCAGCCATCGCTCGGGTACCATTAGAATCACGCGGTGGAAGAAATGGGCGTCCTTTTAGGTGATCCACGAATCGATCCCATTTCAGATTTGTTCATGTGACCTGAGGTGCTGGTGAGCCTAGCAAGGCGGTAGTCAGAAGGATCAATGTCTAGAGAATACGGCAGGTGAGGTAGGACGTTGCGTTTCAATGTTTCCACTTGGTATTGTAACGTGAGGTCGAGTTTTGTCGTTCTACAAAATCAGCTTTTCATGTCTATCGCTCGTATTGTGGTCGTTTATATTTCAGCGCTCGACTCAAATGTGTCGACTGCTTTCGATAACAATCTCCTGCGACTGTTTCTGTAGCTTCTAAAATTCTCTCTTGCTTCACCATGTCGGACTTCGAAGTTAAAATCACATTTCTCGAAGCGTTGGAACCATTCTCTGCACGTTCTTTTTCTAATAGGTGCATCGCCATACGTCTTACCCAGCCTTGTATGAGCGTCAGTTGCTGATTTCTTCATGCCAAAGTAGATAATTAGACTTAGGATAAATGACGTGAAATGGGCTGGTAAGTTGACATATTCAGTCGAGAACAACTTTATAATTCAATCACAAAACGACCAATATCTTGACGGCGCTATGTTTACAGATGCCTAGCATTATTGTATGAGACTTACGACCTAACATCTGTACCACCATTTGCGGCTACTGCCCTCTGTTCCAAAACGGGGGAAGCAAGGATCTAGACCTAATATTGAGACATTAAATTATATGCCGTCTACGCACAACAAGGAAAATAGTTATTTGCTATCCTCTCTGGTGTTGCCCAATAGCATAAGCGCTTCTGTGAGGTATCGTCTTCGTCTCTCTAGACCCACTATATTGTACAAGCACACAAAGTGAAATTTCATTATTTACTATAGCTCCTGGGTTGCAGTTTAGTGGCCAGTAATGTTTCTGAAGAAGAGATATTTGTTAACATCGAAAACAGAGTTCAATATTAGGAAGTTTTTCTGAAAGAATTTGTGGAGTATAGCCGCGTAGGCAAGTGAAACATGGACGATGAACAGTTTAGACGAGAAGAGAACGTAAGCTTCTGAAATGAGGTGCTAGTGAATAATGCTGAAGATTGGATGTCCAGAGCGCATAACTAATGAGAAGGTAGCGAATGAAATTGGAGAGAAAAGAAACTTTTGGCGAAAACTGCCTAGTAGAATGGATAGGTTGGTAAGACATGTTCTGAGACAACAAGCGATCTCCATATTAGCACTGGAGGATGGTTGGGGGGGGGGGGGGGGGGTTAAAATGGTAAACGGAGATCAAGCAGTTTCCGTAAGATGTAGGTTGCAGTAGTTATTCGGAGATGAAGAGGCTTGCACAGGTAGAGTAGCATGGAGAATTGCATCAAACCAGTCTCCAGATTGAAGACCACAACGAAAGTGATGTAACACGTTTCTCTTGCTGTCTCCTCAACAACTTTGTCTTTAGCAGGTGGTTGTTCCATTTCAGAGTTTTCTATTTCTTAGTACTTCTTACCACGATCTTTTGATGTTCACGTGGGCGTTCTGTAAAGTAATACTTTCGAATTTTTTATGTGAGAACTCATTAAGCTTTTAAATAAAACGAAAGTTATTAACAATCTACATCTTTATTCTTCATGTATAATTTACAGCCCTCTGCCACTAGAGCCCCAGGAATTGTAGCGTGTAACATGGTGGTGTACAACGTAATTGTGTCGGTTCCTGACAAACAGTGTGTTGTAATTGAGATTCGAATTCGAAGATTTCATCCACACATGGAGCATCCTCTCTTTCAGCACGATAATCCCAGACCACATACTAGCGCTGTGACATCTGCAATAGTCCGACGCCTAGGATACACTGTTTTCGCTCATCCTCCATGCAGTCCCGACTTCGCCCCGTACAAATTTCATCTGTATCGAGTACATAAAGAGTACCTTGGAGCACTTCACTTTGCCAGTGGTTAAGTGGTGCAAACAGAGGTAAGGTTGTCGCTCCGTCAACAAAGACAAATATTCTACGGTCTCTCTAATTGGGAGAAATGCGTTCATCGGCAGGGTTACTCTGTTGAGAAATAGTGCAGACATGAAAATAAAGATGGATAATGCTAATAACGTCTGTTTTATTTTTAAAAATCTGTAAGAGTTTTCACTTAAAATATTCAGAGGTATTAGTTTTCAGCACGCCCTCCTATATATACTTTTCTGCAAAGCTTAAGCAACGTAACATATTAACCACTCGACGGGGAATGAAAGAAAATGTGGGAGCATGTTTCTAAAGGTCTTCCAGTCGTACAAAGAAAGCTGTACGTTCCGTGGCGTGGCTCCGTGACTGCAGCGCCAAATGCACCTGGTCCCACAACATGAGGCAGTTGAAGGAACGGGAAAAGACAGTGTGTGTATGTCAGCAAGTACTTACGGTGTACTGTGGTGATGTTCTTCATTACAACATTATACGAACATAAGGCTTGGCTCACATCAGACTGGGAGAACCATCGGAAAACTGGAAGGTGGAAGAAGTGAGACGACTGTAGTCCAAGAGTTGCTCACAGGCAGTGGCGGCTATTCTGTAAGAGCACAACTTTCGTCACCTTGTTTATTTTTTATTTATTTTTATTTGAATGCTGCAATCTGAAAGATACGGCACTTAAATCTACCGCGCTGCTGCTCCTCTTGACTCAGGGTCGCGAGTACACTTTCAGTTGTGTACGTTTTCAGGAGCTTCTCCGCATGGGCAACTGGCGTGGCATAATTGACTTACAGGCCAAACAGACACGAATTTGATAAACGATGTGCACGGTTCACGGCGTGCACTGCTAGTCCTTACGAATTAATTAAAAGTTTACATCAATGCCATGAGGTAGAAGCACACTGCAGTAGACTTATCCACGTTCACTTGGCATAAATCCCGCTAGGCGGTAACACACGCCACAGATATGCCAATTCACTCAGTATATAGTAAAATTAGATCGTACGTCAGTATATGCTATAGTTATTCCCATAGAACAACCTATTTTGTGGAATTCTGAATGAGATACTGTATATTGGATTTTATCTTACAGTAATCCATTTGAGACCGTGAGGACCATAACACATATCATCGCCGATTGTAAGACTGTAGCAATGATTGATGCTTCTGACATATTTCTGTTTATGGGGCATCAGGTTTATCTGCCCTGTAGGCCCACGTTGAACGTATATCTGAACACTCACTTAAATATGGCGGTCGAAGGTGGTGTGCTTTTGGTCTCATTTGTGTTCTAGTCCAGGGAACTTGTAGGTAGATAGTACTACTTGAATTTAATATTTTCCGCAAATGGTAGTTTGTGTTTGGAGTTGGTCGTTAACCGTGCAGGAGTCGGCTTTTCTGTGCAGTGTCAACATGAGCTCTGTTGAACCTGTATTAAGCGCTAACAGGAAAGGTTAGGCGCAGAGGAAGTATGGCCTCCCAGATCAGATCCATTGTGTGAGATAGTGACGAAATCAAATAAACGTGACTACAAGCGAACATTTAACAAAGAAGTACATAACAAGAGTAAGAATTGTGGGTGCAA
Source organism: Schistocerca piceifrons (assembly GCF_021461385.2). NCBI lineage: Eukaryota > Metazoa > Arthropoda > Insecta > Orthoptera > Acrididae > Schistocerca > Schistocerca piceifrons. The sequence continues at coordinate 431,269,774 of NC_060140.1, read as the reverse complement.
CGTAAAAACGCCTGATTTTCATCTTGGAAGTTAATTCGTTAACTAATTCGTGTGTTTTGGATGTTGTACATTTGTACGAAAAAATGAAAAAGCTCGAAAACTCGACTTTCACAAAAATGCGAACAGAGTAGTGAAAGTTTATACATTATTTCGTTCTTGCCATAAACTCAATTATGTACAAAATTCCATAAAAACCATTCTTCCTTTTTCAGACAACTTATATATATTATTATTGTTGTTGTTACTGGTAGCGGCTGAAGTTGTATAAATATGTTGATAAGCATAATAGCTATACAGAAAATGCTATTGACTTCACGCTGATATTTATCTGAATTTAAAAATTTGTGAGCACCAAGAACGTATACTTGCGAGCCGTCACTGATCACAGGATTATATTACTCGCACAAGGAGAGTTCAGTACCACAGGCACGGACACAGCATCAGATGATCGCTACATTATGCAAGAGCCAATAAGGGACAACACGTCAAATAGAGAGTGCAGTTGCAATCACGTTCAACAGGACTGCAAGCCACGCATTTTCGCTCACCACAGGGGCACCGCGACTTCATGGGAATTGTCTCTTCGCCCGAAGACCAGAACCGCGTATTGGTTGCACAGTTTGCTATGGTGCCAAGGGCTTAGGTACTGGAGCAAAGGGCAGTGCATCGCGTGCTCTTCTCGGATTAGAGCACATTCGGTCTCTGATTCTGCACGTAGCGAGAGGTGGGTACACGCATTGCACATACGAACGTAGTTGAACATGACCGCTTTGATGGTCCACCTGTTATGGTGAGGGCGTTAGCACACTACTGCATGGTTATATCTTCGAATCTTCGAGCACGTTATTGTGACACTGTACTCCTTACCCATGTGTGTCTTTCTTTTACGGGTACATTTGGCCGTGAATCCGTTTTTCTTATATGAGAATACTCGACAGCGTCAAACAGCGCTGGTGGAGGGGCTCTTGGAACTATAAGATAATCAACGAATGGAATGACTTACCCGTTCCACCAACGCGTGAGGAACGTTGAGATGTATTATAGCGCGCCCATATGCAGTAATGACCATACAGTGGTTGTCAACCGCGCTGGTGGACGAATACAACACGTTACCACAAGAACTTCTTACTAACCTTCTGGCTAGCAGGGCAACACGTTGCAATGCAAGCATTGTCGTCCTTGGTGGTCACGAACGACGGCTCGTGTTTTTTAATGTACAGGAGACCATGGTAAGTCACGGTACGTCAGTGTAATTCTTGTCTAAGAATAAAAGTGTTTTTTTCGTACTTCTCATTCATTCATTTACCACCTATACTATAAAGTACTTTCCGTGTGTAGTCCAAGTTTCATCGAGATATATTACTTGGCAGTGACATATTAAACGAAAGTTACCTTTTTCCATAAATTTTCCGCACCAGTGCGTAATATTCTCCTTGATGATGTAGTTTCTATGTAGATTTGTGTCCTTTTTTCTTTGGAACCGGCTGATGTATGTTTACTCAGAAATCTGAATTAGTTTAACACCCTTACATTTGTATTATTTCCTTATTGGTTGTTGTTGTTGTTGTTGTTGTGGTCTTCAGTCCTGAGGCTGGTTTGATGCAGCTCTCCATGCTACTCTATCCAGTGCAAGCCTCTTCATCTCCCAGTACCTACTGCAACCTACATCCTTCTGAATTTGCGTAGTGTATTAATCTCTTGGTCTCCCTCTACGATTTTTACCCTCCACGCTGCCCTCCAATACTAACTTGGTGATCCCTTGATGCCTCAGAACACGTCCTACCAACCGATCCCTTGTTCTGGTCAAGTTGTGCCACAACTATTCAGTACTTCCTCATTAGTTATGTGATCTACCCATCTAATCTTCAGCATTCTTCTGTAGCACCACATTTCGAAAGCTTCTATTCTCTTCTTGTCCAAACTATGTATCGTCCATGTTTCACTTCCATACATGGCTACACTCCATACATATACTTTCAGAAATGACTTCCTGACACTTAAATCTATACTCGATGTTAACAAATTTCTCTTCTTCAGATACGCTTTCCTTGCCATTGCCAGTCTACATTTTATATCCTCTCTACTTCGACCATCATCAGTTATTTTGCTCCCCAAATAGCAAACCTCCTTTACTACTTTAAATGTCTCATTTCCTAATCTAATTCCCTCAGCATCACCCGACTTAATTCGACTACATTCCATTATCCTCGTTTTGCTTTTGTTGATGTTTATCTTATATCCTCCTTTCAAGACACTGTCCATTCCGTTCAACTGCTCTTCCAAGTCCTTTGCTGTCTCTGACAGAATTACAATGTCATCGGCGAACCTTAAGGTTTTTATTTCTTCTCTATGGATTTTAATTCCTACTCCGAGTTTTTCTTTTGTTTCATTTACTGCTTGCTCAATATACAGATTGAATAACATCGGGGAGAGGCTGCAACCCTGTCTTACTCCCTTCCCAACCACTGCTTCCCTTTCATGTCCCTCGACTCTTATAACTGCCTTCTGGTTTCTGTCCAAATTATAAATAGCCTTTCGCTCCCTATATTTTACCCCTGCCACCTTCAGAATTTGAAAGAGAGTATTTCAGTCAACATTGTCAAAAGCTTTCTCTAAGTCTACAAATGCTAGAAACGTAGGTTTGCCTTTCCTTAATCTTTCTTCTAAGATAAGTCGTAAGATCAGTATTGCCTCATGTGTTCCAGTGTTTCTACGGAATCCAAACTGATCTTCCCCGAGATCGGCTTCTACTAGTTTTTCCATTCGTCTGTAAAGAATTCGTGTTAGTATTTTGCAGCTGTGGCTTATTAAACTGATTGTTCGGTAATTTTCACATCTGTCAACACCTGCTTTCTTTGGGGTTGGAATTATTATATTCTTCTTGAAGTCTGAGGGTATTTCGCCTGTCTCATGCATCTTGATCACCAGATGGTAGAGTTTTGTCATGACTGGCTCTCCCAAGGCCGTCAGTAGTTCTAATGGAATGTTGTCTACTCCCGGGGCCATGTTTCGACTCAGGTCTTTCAGTGCTCTGTCAAACTCTTCACGTAGTATCGTATCTCCCACTTCATCTTCATCTACATCCTCTTCCATTTCCATAATATTGTCCTCAAGTCCATCGCCCTTGTATAGACCCTCTATATACTCCTTCCACCTTTCTGCTTTCCCTTCTTTGCTTAGAACTGGGTTTCCATCTGAGCTCTTGATATTCATACAAGTCATTCTCTTATCTCCAAAGGTCTCTTTAATTTTCCTTTACGCAGTATCTATCTTACCCCTAGTGAGATAAGCCTCTACATCCTTACATTTGTCCTCTAGCCATCCCTGCTTAGCCATTTTGCACTTCCTGTCGATCTCATTTTTGAGACGTTTTTATTCCTTTTTGCATGCTTCATTTACTGCATTTTTATATTTTCTCCTTTCATCAATTAAATTCAATATTTCCTCTGTTACCCACGGATTTCTACTAGCCCTCGTCTTTTTACCTACTTGATCCTCTGTGCCTTCACTACTTCATCCCTCAAAGCTACCCATTCTTCTTCTACTGTATTTCTTTCCCCCATTCCTGTCAATTGTTCCCTTATGCTTTCCCTGAAACTCTGTACAACCTCTGGTTCTTTCAGTTTATCCAAGTCCCATCTCCTTAAATTCCCACTTTTTTGCAGTTTCTTCAGTTTTAATCCACAGGTCATAACCAATAGATTGTGGTCAGAGTCCACATATGCCCCTGGAAATGTCTTACAATTTAAAACCTGGTTCCTAAATCTCTGTCTTACCATTATATAATCTATCTGATACCTACTAGTATCTCCAGGGTTCTTCCATGTATACAGCCTTCTTTCATGATTCTTGAACCAAGTGTTAGCTATGATTAAATTATGTTCTGCGCAAAATTCTACCAGGTGGCTTCCTCTTTCATTTCTTAGCCCAAATCCATATTCACCTACTATGTTTCCTTCTCTCCCTTTTCCTACTCTCGAATTCCAGTCACCCATGACTATTAAATTTTCGTCTCCCTTCACTACCTGAATAATTTCTTTTATCTCATCATACATTTCTTCAATTACTTCATTATCTGCAGAGCTATTTGGCATATTGTACTACTGTAGTAGGTGTGGGCTTCGTATCTATCTTGGCCACAATGATGCGTTCACTATGCTGTTTGTAGTAGCTTACCCGCATTCCTATTTTCCTATTCATTATTAAACCTACTCCTGCATTACCCCTATTTGATTTTGTGTTTATAACCCTGTAGTCACCTGACCAAAAGTCCTGTTCCTCCTGCCACCGAACTTCACTAATTCCCACTATATCTAACTTTAACCTATCCATTTCCCATTTTAAATTTTCTAACCTACCTGCCCGAGTAAGGGATCTGACATTCCACGCTCCGATCCGTAGAACGCCAGTTTTCTTTCTCCTGATAACGACATCCTCTTGAGTAATCCCCGCCCGGAGATCCGAATGGGGGACTATTTTACCTCCGGAATATTTTACCCAAGACGACGCCATCATCATATAACCATACAGTAAAGCTGCATGCCCTCGGGAAAAAGTTACGGCTGTAGTTTCCCCTTGCTATCAGCCGTTCGCAGTACCAGCACAGCAAGGCCGTTTTGGTTATTATTACAAGGCCAGATCAGTCAATCATCCAGACTGTTGCCCTTGCAACTACTGAAAAGGCTGCTGCCCCTCTTCAGGAACCACACGTTTGTTTGGCCTCTCAACAGTTACCCCTCCGTTGTGGTTGCACCTACGGTACGGCTATCTGTATCGCTGAGGCACGCAAGCCTCCCCACCAACGGCAAGGTCTATGGTTCACGGGGGGGGGGGGGGGGGGGGCCTTATTGGTTATTACCTCTGAAAGTGCCAAAGATATACATTCCATAATACGAGTAGTTCATTGTTCATTGGGTAAGGTGTAGTCGGTCCAAGCGAATGTCGCTTCAGGCAAACCCACTGTTCAGGTGTTACTTTCTCTTACGTCATGAAATGTCTCTCGGGAGAGGAATTCTTCCCTTTTGCAAGGGCTTGGACTCTCACTAAGCAATAATCGCTCTTTCATTATCGCTTTTACGCCAGCGTGATTGCAGCGTTAGCGACACTAAAAGCTTCTGAGTACTCTTGAACATTACATTATAAATTAGGTCTTTGCTTCCCAAACTGTGAAAATTACTGTTTGACACCGATTATTCGCCTTTTATGCTAACAAAAGTCAGTTGTATACCGAGGATGGCGACTTAACTAGACGATGTTCTATGTCGCTCCGTTTCGTTATCTTTGTTGTTGCTGCTTTCCTCCGGCAGTTTTCATTTACGTCCGGGATATTAGGTAACAGCGGATGCTGGTTCCGTTTATTCCGGCGATATTCACGAAGTAGATATGATGTTTCGCTTATGTAGGTTCCGTTGTGAACAAACAGGCTTCAGATAATTGCGGAAGGGAATATGTTTATTTTGAAATTTAATAGCAGAATCTCTCTCTCTCTCTCTTTCTACAAAACTGCGTAAACTTCTAGGTAATTCTTTACAACCGACAGAATCATTCAATGAGATACTTCTTGTAATAACGGAAAAAAGCTGTACAGTAGCTATATAAGTTCGTAAATTTTGTGAGAGAGACTTTCTATTTTTGGACTTTCACTAGATGTTCTTCTGTTTTCACAACGATATGGACCTTTGTGTCAGCCGCATTTTAAGTTTGTTATTAGTACTCAGGTTTGAATTTCGTCGCTGTTTGTGTATGACGCTTGATCGAATGCGTAGAAAGATATTATTTGGTTGAAATGTCCTTTCATTAGCATCCGTCAAGTCGTGAAAGAATGGACTGTTCTCGACTAACCAGAACTGAGCGTTACTTTTCCTTCGTTGACACATGGATGCCAGAATTTTCATTCGAGCATATTGTAAGTCTACGGAGGATGTTGGTTTTAACTTGCATCTTGCAACGGCAGAGTGTGTGGGGGTAGAGGTGTGGATGGTGCTGGTGGTTTCACTAGACTAATTTCAATTCATCATTTGTTAGTAATAGTTCAAATGTAAACGTTGCACGTAATTATAAGAGCGACTTTACGCTGGCTGATGAAAACAGTTTTCTCTCACAATACACATTATCACATTTGGCAATAAGACAAAAAGTACTACCAATACAGTTTCAGGGCGAAATAACCGTATTGCCACTTAACAGTAAGAAAGTGGATATTTTGTCATACACTTGGTAGCATAATACGTGTGGCTGTAATGTATCGCGCACGTTATATAGAAGACATAGCAAAACTCAGACATGCATACTATTAAGGCGCAATGACCCACCAAAAGTGATGACAAAAGTATATGAAACTGATCAATACAAAAACAAAGACTGTAGTGATAGATACTTAAATTTACAGTTACTGCAACTTCGCAACCTGCTGTACTCTCTGCTTGTGAATCGTCAAAGGCGTTCACAAGTAACCACCAACTTCTATAAAATAAATGTTCATGTGTAAACTTTTCACAATCGAAACATAGATAGCTAACATACAGGAGAGATTAACTATAGCGCAACTGGCGCACTATACTTTACACAGCCGGCCGCGGTGGTCGTGCGGCTCTAGGCGCTGCAGTCCGGAACCGCGAGACTGCTACGGTCGCAGGTTCGAATCCTGCCTCGGGCATGGATGTGTGTGATGTCCTTAGGTTAGTTAGGTTTAAGTAGTTCTAAGTTTTAGGGGACTGTTGACCTAAGATGTTAAGTTCCATAGTGCTCAGAGCCATTTGAACCATTTGAACCATACTTTACACAGTAAAATGATCACGCATTTAGAAGCAGACAATTCTTATATAACACTGGGGGTGGCTCATGATTTTAATATGCTGCAATCTGACAAGCCCAGCCATGGTTGACCAACCTCATACGCTAGACAAAAATAGTGTAATTGATCATAACTGATTAATGTTCTTAAACAACCTATTCAGGATCAGCGGAGTAAAGAGTACTTCTAGTTAAATAAGAATAGTGGGACACTAAGGTGTTTATCACAAAAAAAACAAGGAAATTGCGCAACAGAATATGTACAAAGACAACATTCAATTAATTCTACTGGTCGGACCAAGTTTGTGACTGGCACACCACCTGTGTCCTGTGCGAAAATCGCGACCCCATTTTCACGACAGGAACACTGATGTGGTTGATGGTGTCTAACCTCTGTGTTAGAAAAAGCCTCTACCCTGACCGGCGCTGACAACAGAGAGCTCAGAGAACAACTTAGTGGAACTGAACGCATTCACCGCTATAGTTCCCCATTTCTTAAGTCGTGATGCGTGTATCATCACAAACGGTCCAATGGAGAACACGTCTACTACGTCGATCTGGGGAAGACTGCGGTCATCGTGCAGATAAAGTGTGGTGTGCAGGTGTGAATTTATGTACATACAGGAAATATGGCTGTGTTCAAAAAACGATTCAAATGGCTCTGAGCACTATGGGACATAGCTTCTGAGGTCATCAGTCCCCTAGAACTTAGAACTACTTAAACCTAACTAACCTAAGGAATCACACACATCCATGCCCGAGGCAGGTTTCGAACCTGCGACCGTAGCGGTCGCGCGGTTCCAGACTGTAGCGCCTAGAACCGCTCGGCCACCCCAGCAGGCGGCTGTGATCAGAAACTCCTAAGTTTAAAGCTACTGAAGTACAGAGTCGGTTCACTCTGCTAACAGAGAAACAAAATGATCCTACTACAAGTGGCGCTATCGGCACTTTCTCAGACTAAGCTTGAGAGTGATCACTAGGTGCTTTCTGTAACAAATCATACGCTCTACAGCGACGTGTGTCAGCTGGACACTCAGCAGAGAGTCCCCCGAAACATGTTTTGCTTCGATATTAGAAAACCTCAGTTCACTAACTGTCAATATCAATGAAATTCTCCGACAGTTGTGTAACTAAGAAGTTATTTTATTTCATTTTGATGACAATGAGTTTCGTCATTCCACTACGCCGTCTTCAGGCCCCATATTCATCTCTCAAAATAAACGATAATTCTTAACAGTGCCATATATCCCTGGATTTCACAAGGGCTTCATTCTAAGACGTAGTAGTGACTGTCAGTTGCTACCAAATCTTCGAATGAAGCACTTGTGAAACGTTTTGAATTCACGAAATCCAGGGATATATGGTGCTGTGCAGCATTATCGTTTACTTTGAGACATGCATAAGTGGTCTGAAGATGGCACAGTAGAATGCCGAAACTGATACTGTCAAAGGAAAATAAAATAGCAACTCAATTATATGGCTTCTGGTGAACTTTATTGATACTGACAATTACTTAAGCTGATGTCTCCTGTCCACGGTGGACCAACAGAGTTCAATTCAGTAATGTCAATGATGGCCTTTGTTACAACCTGATTTCCTCCTACCCTTTCTGGGCAGGAAATCGCTGGCCAACCCTGCGCTCTTCATAGAAGATGGTCTAGAAGCATGTCTAAAAATTATAACAACGTCCACGAGAAGGCTCAGCCAGTCGCAAGGCCTCCTGGTTACAGTGGAGTTCTGTACAGAAATAATTCTGACCATTGACTCCTGTGCGCCTATGGGGAAACAGGAAATGCATTCCAACAATAAAAAAATCTGCAAGCGATTCTTGTTAGATGGATGTCTTTACTGCCCTCTTTCAACTTTCGCCCAAGCACCTGACAATGGGAGACAACGCTCGCTAGGCCGCTCAGCCGGACGGTTTTCCGGTGGTCTGTAAAGTGCTACCCTTCGGCCACCGAGAAAAAATTCCCAGTTCACCCCCCAACCTGCCTCAAGTCCGTCACTTCCTCAGCCTCTCTCGCTATCCTAGCCAGCGTAAAAATTATTTTTGTAAAGCATGCAGTAATACATTTCTTAGTGTGAAGTTGTCCAGTATCAATCAGTTTGATTAATAAATTCATGGCCGGCCGGGGTGGCCAAGCGGTTTCAAGGCGCTTCAGTCCGGAACTGCGCTGCTGCTACGGTCGCAGGTTCGAATCCTGCCTCGTGGATGGCTGTATGTGATGTCCTTAGGATAGTTAGGTTTAAGTAGTTCTAAGTCTAGGGGACTGATGACCTCAGACGTTAAGTCCCATAGTGCTTAGAGACAAAAATAAATTCATGTACCGACCTAACTTTCGATTCCGAATAATATAAATATGTTAATCAAATCGATCGAATTAGTTGCGTTAAAATTGCGTTAACTGACCATGTAAGGAGGCAAAATACCGCTGCCTTACACTTTAAAATAAGTACCCAGCGTTAAATTCTGCTAAAAGGACCATTCATGATTTGTATATTTTTTAGCTTAACGCACATCGAAGTGCACTAAACCTTACAGAATCGAGCGGAAGCAAGCTGAGAGCAATAGCTTTACATATTTTGAAACATCTAACTGAGAACATCAGTGCTAACAGCACGATAAATATTTCACGGTATTGGAATGGCAGGAAGCTTCGGAATACTATCTGTCAATAAAATATGAATGCCCTTCGCAGCACGTATGTACTAACTTAGGAAGACAAACGACAAGCCAAACTAAGCACTAAATTCAATCGACAAACGGAAACGGTAAGGGAGTTTCACATTCGAAAATAGGCCACACACGCTCTGAGGAACACAGTTTAACAAGCACACTAGCTCAGGTACAGCAGGCGACACTAACACAACTAAATTAACTAAACAAACATGACATTAGACACCAGAAAAAAGCACTGCGCCCCACAAATCTCAATTGGCGACAAAACATCTTCGCTCCCACCGTGATAGATAGACCTCTTTCAGCCACAAGTGAGCACCATGCTAATCTGATTTCGTCACTTTGGCATACACACCAACTTGGACGTGACAGGGGTAGAATGTACCAGGCCGCTGTACCCCACACACATCAACAAGAAAGTGATAAGCCTACAGCGTACTTCCATTGCTGATGTTACGACATAAAGTCAAGCGCCGGCACGCCAGTCGGAAACGGTAGAGAATAGATAGTTGTGAGAAGCTGTCAGCCAGTAGCATGCTTACCGACCCCTCTCCAGGACGACAACACGGCAGCAGCGGCCCCTAGGTGAACAGGACATAATCGCCCGACTGGTCGCGGCCCAGTTCAATAGTAGCTTCAAGAATAGTGACTTGAACAGCAACGTGAACTCTAGTTACTTCGCTTGTACTATTAATGTAACACAGACCTGGAATTGTTTATGTTGAAGAAAATTGCTTATTTTGTATGTCGCCCTTTGCATGCGACACATCTGTGTAGTTACAAAAGTTAATCAATAATAAAACTCATTAATATGATTTGCTTCAATTGTTCGTGTAGCGAACCGAGTGCATAGGTTTCCTAGACACCACAGACTCAAGGCACTCCAGCAGGTCACGTGTTCCCTTTCTCCCTCAAAGACCGACTCCAGTCTGATTGCCCACACTAGCTAACGCTGCAGCTCTTCCGCCACGACCACAGATTACGCGCCCCACAGCACATTCATGGCAAGTCTCTCTGATACTTGTACTCAGAGACATGCTGGCACAGCTCAGTTCTACTGAGGATAAGCGCCCAGTTCCTACTTGGTATGCTAAAAAAGAAAACAAAAACCAATAGTTAAAAAAGAGTAACTAACTCTCAAATCGCTGTTCAACATCTTGCTTAACATATTTGGCTCTAGAGTCTGCTGCCACATTATATTTGTATCCTACAATATTTCTTCGAGGTAACTGAAATCTTCAGGTTGTGGCTGTTTATAGTGTTGCAGGGAGCAACTAATAATGTCCACTTTTTGATGGCCTGCATGGAGACCTCATTTGAAAGTACCGCGTTCGTGATCGGGTCGCTTGTAAGTAAGTAATGGTAAATCGTCAAGACAACGATACCTAAAATAGAACTTCTGCTGTATGCCTGAGACGTATGTGATGTCACACGTATCCAGCTAAGACTACCTGTAGCATGTGTTTGTAGTTGCTACGTTCTTTACATTTGTGATGGAAATCTCTTTCTTCACGGTTGGGACCCACGCATCAGAGTGTTACGTAATCACTATTTACCATAAATGCTTCAGAAATATTGGGCGCAAAAACTATTATTTTTACACTCCATCTGATGAAGACTGAAGACGAAAATGGATATCAGCAGTACGAAGTTTAGATTGGATTCCCAGCTCACAGTCTGTCGTATCTTCACATTTATGATGATACATATAGTGCCACATTTTTAATAATTCTGTGCTTCAAAACTGAGTATTTTCAACACTACTTGTAACATAGCATTGTGTAACCTCTCCCTGTTTACAATAGTTTCAGTCCGTTTTCCTTTGTTCAGATTCAGTCAAATCTTTCACACTAAGATGTATACTTATTTCCAGATAAGTAAATTGGATTTGAATACAGACATTTTGAGCAGTACAAGCACGTATGACGAAGTACTGGTACACTGCCTACTGTACATTTGGACCGCTAACGTTTGAAGAAAGGTGGGCAAAAATTTGTTCAGTACTTAACCAAAAATGCTTTTAATCAATCTTAATCTGCAGACAACTGCAGTGTAAATAATTTATAGATTACTTTCGTACTTGCCGTCTTATTTCTAGTTGCGGTCCCATCAGATTAGACAGGGTGTCCTACACACGAGTATTTGCCTCAAAAGAAGGCATTTCTTGAAAAGATGCAATCGTCATGTGCACTTAGAAAATAATGAACCTCAGTGAGACGTTCAGCAGCGTGTGGTATCGCATGCAGAACGATTCAGTTTAGAAGAAACTACAACGAAATAATGCGGTCTAAAATCGCGGTAACTGCTTCATGATAAAGAAATCAAACAGAGTACGACGTGTGTTGTTGAAGGATGAAATATTCTGTATTACTTTGTAACAAGTAGTATTTACTGCTAAGCGCTTCTGTTGCTGATGATGAGTTAAAGGACGCTGAGAAGATGATGTTACTCAGGAAAGTAGGTGACATTCATACAGTAGCTAATGCTCTGAAGGAATTGCGTGTGATGGCTAATGTTGTAGAGTGTTCTAGTCGTATTGAGGTGAGTTTGTGGAAGGCTGCGCTGTGTCGAACAGTGTGCCCATTTTCCATGGTGCCAGCTATCATATTGTTGAATATGTGGTACTGGAAAGACAGAGTGTTGCCGTTGCAGACATGTGGGCGACGTATCACGGCCGTGGCGGTGCTGGGGAGTGGCGAGAATGACGGCGAGAGTCAGCTGGACTCAAGTAGAACAGATACATCGCCCACAAGCAAGGGCCGGGGCTGTGGTCGGCACCCACAGTGTGCCATCCACAATGATATGTAGTTGCTGGAAGACGCCAAGGAAGGCAGTTCTGCGCGAAACCAAGGACCTTACCGAGTTGGCTTGTGCATCGACTCTTGTCGGAGATGGTCAACGTAGGCAGTGCTGACAACAATTTGTTGTAGCGGGTGCTGTTTTATCCTGTCGCACACACGGCACTACAGGATGTCGACAACAGCTTCTGCAGACTGCAAGAAGCACAGTCAGAATATTTTGTCTTAACGCTAGTATCCTTGTGCTGTTGTGATCCTGTTGAGTCATAATGTTATGTGCAAAGCGCATTAAGTGAAGTCTATTATAGCTCACTTCGTCCACTTCGTCCAGAAGTTGTCAGGACTGAGTTGTTGTTTCTTGAGACTATTGCACACAAGGCAGTATTAAGTGAATATTGTGTACTGTGCGCAGGGTATCATAAATCAAGCGGGTTCATATTGGTACATATAACGTGTGTAATTCTGCAAAAAGTAAATCCAGTTTAAAATCTCGTTGCAACCATGGATCTGTTTCATACCCTGTCGTTTTATGTTGATTCAATAATGCCCATGTTAGCGGGTATTCAATTCATTCATGTGTACTGTTATTTACTATATTACGTTATACATATGACTTGAGTTAAAGCGGGCTGGGAAGACGATGTTACTCAAGAAAGTATGTAACATTCATGCAGTAGGTAATGCTCTGAACGAATTGTATGTGTGTGTACATCAGCTGATCTCTTGGACGTATCATGCACAGTTGAGCAGTATATTAGTAGTTCAAGTTTGTTGACATTATCAATCAACCAGGAAACACGAGAACGGTTGTAATAACTAATAAGATTATGATAAATTCCAAGAACATGAGTGTTACGCATTTATGCTTGCAGTCACTTAGTAAGCGTTCAACCACAGAGCTAAATACACACTACTGGCCATTAAAATTGCTAAACCAATAAGAAATGCAGATGATAAACGGGTATTCATTGGACAAATATAGTATACTAGAACTGACATGTGATTACATTTACACGCAATTTGGGTGCATAGATCCTGAGAAATCAGTACCCAGAACAATCACCTCTGACCGTAATAACGGCCTTGATACACCTGGGAATTGACTCAAAGAGAGCTTGGATGGCGTTTACAGGTACAGCTCCCCATGCAGCTTCAACACGATACCACAGTTCATCAAGAGTACTGACTGGCGTATCGTGACGAGCCAGTTGCTCGGCCACCATTGACCAGACGTTTTCAGTTGGTGAGACATCTGGAGAATGTGCTGGCCAGGGCAGCAGTCGAACATTTTCTGTATTCAGTAAGGCCCGTACAGGACCTGCAACATGTGGTCATGCATTATCCTGCTGAAATGTAGGGTTTCGCAGGGACCGAATGAAGGGTAGAGCCACGGGTCGTAACACATCTGAAATGTAACGTCCACAGTTGAAAGTGCCATCAATGCGAACAGGAGGTGACCGAGACGTGTAAACAATGGCACCCTATACCATCACGCCGGGTGATATGCCAGTATGGCGATGACGAATACACGCTTCCAATGTGCGTTCACCGCGGTGTCCCCAAACACGGATGCGACCATCATGATCGTAATCAGAACATGGATTCCTCCGGAAAAATGACGTTTAGCCCTTCGTGCACCCAGGTTCGTCGTTGAGTACACCATCGCAGGCGCTCCTGTCTGTGATGCAGCGTCAAGGGTAACCACAGCCATGGTCTCCGAGCTGATAGTCCATGCTGCTGCAAACGTCGTCGAACTGTTGGTGCATGTGGTTGTTGTCTTGCAAACGTCCCCATCTGTTGACTCAGGGATCGAGACGTGGCTGCACGATCCGTTACAGCCATGCAGATAAGATGCCTGTCATCTCGACAGTGATACGAGGCCATTGGGATCCAGCTCGGCGTTCCGTGTTACCCTCCTGAACCAACCGATTCCATAATCTGCTAACCGTCATTGGATCTCGACCAACGCGAGCAGCAACTGTCGCGATACGATAAACCGCAATCGCGATAGGCTACAATCCAACCTTTATCAAAGTCGGAAACGTGATGGTATGCATTTCTCCTCCTTACCCGAGGCATCACAACAACGTTTCACCAGGCAACGCCGGTCAACTGCTGTTTGTGTATGAGAAATCGGTTGGAAACTTTCCTCATGTTAGTAAAATGCTTCAAATGGCTCTGAGCTTTATGCGCCTTAACTGCTGAGGTCATCAATCCCCTAGAACTCAGAACTACTTAAACCTAACCTAAGGACTTCACACACATCCATGCCCGAGGCAGGATTCGAACCTGCGACCGTATCGGTCGCGCGGTTCCAGACTGTAGCGCCTAGAACCGCTCGGCCACTCCGGCCGGCTCATATTAGTACGTTGTAGGTGTTGCCACCGGCGCCAACATTGTGTGAATGTTCTGAAAAGCTAATCATTGCATATCACAGCATCTTCTTCCTGTCGGTTAAATGTAGCGTCTGTAGCACGTCATCTTCGTGTTGTAGCAATTTTAATGGCCAGTAGTGTAGTTTTTATTATTTTTTCTTCTGTTATATCTCTTTATATTACTTAGGAGAGCTGGTAGTATATATAACATATTTAAAAACTTCATACTACCCCTCTGCAGGTCTTCCCCAGGGCTCTGTCCTCTCAATCCCCTCTACCTCCTGTAAACGGCAGATATGTCCCCCCACCCCCCTCCAGTACACCTCTTGCAGTATGCCGATGACACCACATTCCTTGCCCTCGCTCCTACCCTCTAACGGTCCCAACACCTTCTCCAGAATCACCTTAACTTTTTGCTGCATGGTGTAACCAGTGGCTCCTGAAAATCAATCCTTCCAAGACCCAGGCAATCATCGTGGGCCGTACCACTCGCTCCTTCCTTCTCCTGGATTTCTCCCTTACCATCTGCGCCCAACCTGTCTGCTTCTCCCCCACCCTTTACTTACCTTGGCCTCACCATTGACCGTCACCTCACCTGGATCCCTCATCTCCGCTCCATCCAATCCAAAGCCCACAACCACCTCCAGCTCCTCAAACTCCTCTCTCCTCCACACCTACAAATCCTTAATCCGTCCCATCCTCTGTTATGCCAGTCCCTCCTGGATATCCGCCCCCCCCCCCCCCAAATTCTATAAGTCCCTCCAGATCCTCGAATGCCATGCACTCCACCTTGCCTTCCGTATATGCCTCCCGTCCCCCACTTGGATCCTCTACAACCTCATTCCTTTCCCCTATCTGCTCCTATTCCTCGAACACATCTGCATACTCTACACCTCCTGGTGTCTTGATCCCTCTCCCTCCCCCCCCCCCCTGGTTGCTCCTCTCCAATCCCCGCCCTCTGCCACGCCTTCACTGTTGTGTCCCCCCTACCCTCCATCTCTACACGCTTCATCTCCTTTCCCAAGGTGGCTTCCATCAACTTCAACTCCTGGATGATGCCCTCTCTCTCTTCGTTTATCCCTCTTATCAACTCTGATCCTTGCTCCTCCTCCTTTTCTCTATCCTTTCCCCAGTCTCCCTCTTTGCCCCCTTCTATCCTGTTTTCTCCTCTCCGAACCTCTCTCTGCCTACCTTCTCCCCCCCCCCCCCCACCGAATCCTTTTGTATTCCCCCACTCTGCCTTTCTGCACTCCCTATCGCATCTGCCCAGCAACCCCCTTTCTTATGGGTTCTCATCCTCCACCGGCTCCTTTCCCCCTCCCCCACTTCGGTTTTCCTCTCCTTCCCCCCCCCCCTCCCACCTTTTCTTTCCCATCATCTGTCCAGGTTCCCTCCGTCTGCCCTCGGCTGAGGTATGTCATATTTGTGCCAACCTTTTAGTGCAGTGTTCAAGTGAATGTTCAGTGTTGTTTGTCTTTCCACAGTGTTATGAACAGAAATCATGGTGTTGCTAGGTGTGAATTTTATATCTCTTGCGAACAGACTGTCGCCGTGTTTTTTAATTGTCTGTCTATTATTTTACCTGTCTGCTCCATATCTATTTTATTAGCATCTTCAACCCTTTGTTTTACGTTTTTAGTTCGACGATTTTCCGCCATTTTACCATTTAAGTCATCGGTTTGATCGCCTGCTTTGGTTATTTATTATCTTCATATTTTTAAAACAAACTCTATAGGCTAAAGAGCAGCGTATTAAGCTGCTGTCAGCCCGCCCCCTTCGGGGGGAGGGGGGGGGGGGGGGGAACCGAAACTCAATAGAGAAAAAAAAAAAACAGCTTCATACACCGATGCAGGATCAGAGAGTATATCCTGCTACAAGGTAGCCCTCGGGTAACTTTACGATTATGACCATGAAAGATAATAGATTCGATCTCATCGAACGCTAGTAGTATGTACTACGTACTCATAAGCTTCGCATACCTAAGGAAGTTCACGGATGTAAATAAGAGCACTAGCAATGTAATTACGGGATGAGTTACCGTTCAAAAACTGCCAGTAGCCAAGATATCGGTATACTGACTCCTATCCCTCAAATACTAAACGTATTCGAGGCAATATATTAGCTTAGTTCACAAGCTCGTGGCGTTTTGGTTTTGCATTTTGCTAATCCGGTTACTGTGGATCTATTCATCGAAGGTAATTTTTTCTAGTTCGCTGTAGCTATTTGAGTTTACATATTGTCATTTAGTCATTTGGAAATACAGAGTGGAGCGGTGGACACTATCATATGGAGTGCCAAGTGAAGAAATAGGAACATTTCAGACATATATTTGTCTTTAAGTTCATTAGATAGCAGCAGAAGCAGGCAGATACATTTGTGCCTGCATGGTGACAATGCCATTGGATAGAACACGGCAAGGATATGGCTTTCTCGTTTTAAGGAGGTTCGTTTTGACATTAGTGAATCTCCACGCCCAGGAAGGACTTCTGATTGTGGTGAAGAACATTAAACGCATTAATCCACAATGACCAACGGCAGTACACTGGAGAACTGGCAAATGTGACGAAATGTGATCATTCCACCATCGTCTGATATTTGCATGCAATGGGGAAGCTTCAAAAATCGGGTGTACGGATACCGCATACTCTAAGCCAAAATCACAAAAATCTCTGCTTCCTCGTCATCAATTAACTGGTGCCGGCCGCGGTGGTCTCGCGGTTCTAGGCGCTCAGTCCGGAGCTGCGCGACTGCTACGGTCGCAGGTTCGAATCCTGCCTCGGGCATGGATGTGTGTGATGTCCTTAGGTTAGTTAGGTTTAAGTAGTTCTAAGTTCTAGGGGACTGATGACCACTGATGTTAAGTCCCATAGTGCTCAGAGCCATTTTTGAATTAACTGGTCAACAACACCGACCATCCCCATCCTGTATCGTTACTGGCGACGAGAAATGGTGCCACTGGGCTAACGTAAGCAAAAGTGAGGAAGGGCTGAGCCCAAACAAAGCAGTAACTCCACCTACAAAGACCTGCGTGTATCCACGAAAGATAATGTTTTGCACCTGGTGGAACAGCGACGGTGTGGCGTACTATGAATTGTTTCTCCGACGTGTAAACATCACTGCTGATATTTATTGTCAACAATTGACACATCTTCTAGACGCAGTCGAAGAACGACGACTGAGAAGACTGCGTGAAGTGATGCTACTCCACGATAACACAAGCCTCCATTCTGCTAGACTGACAAAAAACACTATTCAGGATTAAGTTGGGAAGTCATTCCTGACCCACCTTATTCATAAGATCTTGCGTCCTCTGGTTTTCACTTTTTTCGCTTTCTATCGCAAAGCCTTCGTGGAACTTTCTTTCCAGAAGAAAACGTGCTCCGAACATGGGTCGACGATTTCTTCGCCTCCACATCACGTGATTTCTACACTCGCGGAATGGGAAAGTTACTCCACAGTTGGCAGACTGTTGCAAAAACTAAAGTAAAATGTATTATTGGTAGCTAAATTCTCTGTTACATGTATCTGATGTGCCGGCTGGTATGGCCGAGCGGTTCTGGGCGCTACAGCCTGGAATGGCGTGACCGTTACGGTCGCAGGTTCGAACCCTGCCTCGGGCGTGGATGTGTCTGATACCCTTAGGTTAGTTAGGTTTAAATAGTTCTAGGTTCTAGGGGACTGATGACCTCAAATGTTGAGTCCCATAGTGCTCAGAGCCATTTGAACCATTTTTGTATCTGATGTGTTTATTAAACTTACGGAAAAAAGCAACGAATCTATGCACTAACTCAACATTTACTGCATGTACAATAAAAGGATACATAAATATTATTATTATATGCAATTTTGTCATATGATGACATGACTGGAGACCATGGCTGTTATTTGAAAACAAATGTTGATGGTGTTGAGAAACAAAACCAGCCACAATTTTATTATTAAACCTTGTCTTAGAAGGCAATTACGTTAAATCGGCTTCCACGTTCTACCGATCTGAACTTAGGCTACGTGTAATCCTACCACCTATATGTTGAAGACTATTGTAAATAAATCTCAGCGAGGCATTCTAGAAATTGTATTAAGGTAGATTATGCAATGTTTTTCTCATGTAAGTGGCAATGCCAACCATGTAATGGTACGAAGTTAGTTATAAATAGTTATATTTCTAAAAGTTTATCTCGAGCAAAGGTACAGTCGTGGACAAAACGAGCGAGACCCCTCGCCTTTTCGTTATGCTGATCCGCACGGCTTTAATGTCTGCTACACAGCATAACAGGCAAGGCGACGAAGTGCTACCAACATACTATGCACAGGCGTGCAATTGACAAACTATCTGAACTTTTTTAGGCTGTTTTCAATAATTTGTTAGACTATATTAATGATGATTAGTGTGTTAAATACAACACGTAAATATAAGACAGAACTGAAAGAAGAAACGCTAATTGCTATGGACTGTCCCAATAAAAATGAATTTCAACTTGTCGAGATAACATAACTGTTTTAGTAAGACAAAGAACCCCAGATCGTTACGAATTTGCAAAATATTATCCGCATTCGGCCGCGAAACGGTCTGTGTCAACGTTCAGACCAGTCATACTGGATTACCGTTGCTGACCTACCATGAAAGTGTGCAAATTTAGCAATGCGTGAAGATACATAACGAAATTCAGTTAAAAATCATTCAGTGCCACGCTTAAATCTATTCCATTACTGACAGAAGCGGAAAAAGTAGGCAGTAACATGT
The DNA here is from genome assembly GCF_021461385.2 of Schistocerca piceifrons. Lineage (NCBI taxonomy): Eukaryota > Metazoa > Arthropoda > Insecta > Orthoptera > Acrididae > Schistocerca > Schistocerca piceifrons. The sequence goes on along the minus strand of NC_060140.1, from coordinate 431,250,385 downwards.
ATGAAATTCTACAAGAGTGTCATATTGACATCCACAGGGCGCCAGTACAGAATAAAGGTAGCGATAAAACGTATTGGGGGCGCAATAATTTCTTAAAATTGCTTTACTGATATTCTAACTGCCTCCATCGAGATTAGAACCGAAAACAAACCAGATCTTACTTTCACTACGCTAGCAACAACCCAGGCAAACAGCTCTCTATTATTACCCCAGACATGGATAAGCCGGCAATTTCGCAATGAAAATGGCAAAATGATCTGCAGTTTCTGTTGCATAGAGCTTTCTGGACTCAAAAACATGAATGTTCTTCGTTTATGTCACCGCTTATGTGACAATCATTCGGGATATTTATCGAATAAACAAAATACTGTTATTAGAGAGTAAATTTAGTAGGATAATTCTGCACCAGCTCAGGAAATGGTTGAAATGGCTCTGAGCACTATGGGACTTAACATCTGAGGTCATCAGTCCCCTAGAACTTAGAACTACTTAAACCTAACTAACCTAAGGACATCACACACATCCATGCCCGAAGCAGGATTCGAACCTGCGACCGTTGCAGCAGCGCTGTTCCGGACTGATGCGCCTAGAGCCGCTCGGTCACAACGGCCGGCTACCCCAGGAAATAAACGGCTACATAGCTGCCAAACGTATTCTACACTGTTTCGAATTCTCCACTAGACTCGCCACAGCCATAAAACGTTCATTAGCCGAAGCGTTTCTTAAGCTAGCTAGCAATGGGAATGTTCGCACTTCTAAAACGCGGTGGCATTAATACTGGGATGTGAATTACCACGTGTATAGGCAAATGGATTCTATTTGCATTCCTGTAAAAGTGATTTGGATCGAAAGCGTAGCTACGATTAATATGCTGATGTATCGACTGCAACTAGAACATCTCGAATAAAGAGTAGGGGGTGTTATTTATGCTGCCCTCATCTTCAGTAGCTGTCGCAGCTGTTTTCGTTGTTAGGATTTCGTCACCTAAACCGGTAAAAACGGAACCCTACTAGTCTCACTTTCTTGATCGTCTATCGGTCCACCCAACCCTTAAAACCCGTGTACCTCCAGAACGGGTGGACATAATAAGCGGAAATGTATCGCACTTCTTGCGGTAACCGGTCCCTTGGTGGTGTAAAAAAGTGAGCATCTATGTCAACGCAATCTAAAGATACGGCCGTTTATGTAAAGAAAATTTACGCGAAAGGTCAAAATATGGCTTCAAGAACTATGCGACCAAACTGCTTAGATCATCAGCCCCTAGGCCTAGAACTACTTAAACCTAGTTAGCCGTGCGGTTGGTGACTGAAGCGCCTGGACCCGCTCGGCCACCGCACCCGGCGAAACCCTATTCACCTCATGTATAATGATAATATATACTGTCTAGTGAGGATAAACTGTATTCGCCAGCAACTCAGATCGTTTGATCACGGAACTTTTACGAAGCTACATTCAAACTTTGTTCGAAGTCGTCTGAAATATCCATTTATAAACACCCTAGGAACGTCGTATGCGATATCCACTTCTGAAGACGCTGGCAGATGCTGGCAGTACCATAACAAGTAGGTAAGAATTTATTGTTACTAGTCCATGCATGACACTTAATTTCAATATCAATTTAACGCGCCTAGGTGTTCGTATATGGCTGAAACTAATGAAAAAAAAGTAAATAAACAGCAAACAACTTCGATGTTCAAATCAAATGAAAGTCACATGTCGCAATTACAACATAATTTCGTTGTTACATCTACATGACTACATCAACACGATTTCTTTGCAATCCAGACTTACGTGCCTGGCAGAAGGTTCGGACTATTTCTCTATCGCCCCACTCATTAACAATGTGCGGGAGAAAGGTCCACTTAAATCCTTTCTTGCGAGCCTTGAATTACATTATTACTATGGTTTCTTCCTGTGTATGTTCCCGAGGAAACAATGTATTGGCACTCAGAACAGATGTTGGTGATTGAAATTTCGTGAAAAGATCTCGCGGCAACGAAAAACGTTTTTGTTTTCATGAATGTTACTCCAACTCGATTATCAGGTCTGGGACCCTCTCTCCCCAATTTCGTGACATTACAAATCGTGCTACCGTTCCTTGGACGTTCTTGCGTGCACAGTCAATCACGTCTGTCAAGGATATTATAGCAGTGGACGGACAAACATAGCGTAGGCAGTGTTTTCAGTTGGCCTCTTGCGTATTCTTAGTGTGCGGCCAATAAAACGCAGTCATTCGTTTGCCTTCCCCACAAAAGTATGTTTTCGATCGCTCCAGTTTAAGTTTTACTGGGTACTGAGATGAACTGACAGTGCTTCGACTTGTGTTTTGCCATTTAACCGAAAATTTATTATTGTTATTGGACGCAACTTTCGTTTTTAATGTATTCCTCAATCAACAGAGCACACTCCTCGTACACCACACATAACTGTTTCAAAGTATTAAATTGTTACTGATATTACCAAGTTGCAGTGGTCATCTTAACTTGCCGTTTTGAAACAAAGGAAAATATTATAGCGAAATGTTGCAACTAAGAAGCGGAGTATCCAAATAAACAAACATTTCCAGTTTAAGTAGTTGCAGTAGGTCTACTACACAGTAACGTAAATTAGGAGCAAAGTCCATTAGTAGATCGTTATCAGGAAAATCAGCCCTCATAATGCAAAGTGCCACTACAAGAAAGAATGTTTCCAAACATGTCAATGAGTAGTCGAGGAAAGTGGACGCATTCTGTCTACTGAATCACAACGCACGCCACTTACGAGGGGACCCCGATCTTGCTGAAACTTCGCTCAGTGAAAGAGGGGACAAAATAAGCTAACACGTGTCTCGGCTTATCTGCTTACACTCTACCGCTTCTGAGAAAACGACGGTCAAAGTTTTCAATGCGCTGTTGCTATAGTGTAGATACCTCTTAGCGGGTAAGGATTCAACTGAAGCGGTGGCTCTGCGGCTACCATAGCGACTTCGGAATTTTGCGCTGCGAGTTCGAAACCCGGTTTTTCCTTTTTTCCCCCCTCACTCTCTGAATTATCTACGAATGTTTATTCCAATTTATGTTGAAACACTGTTGTCGTTATTCGTCAGTTAATTTACTGGGTAAAGAAATAAGTTAAAAAGGGAACACATAGCGTGTAGTGGGGCGATCACTCTGTTGTAGAAATAACTCAGAAGCCAGGATCGCTTAAATACTGTTTACAGGATAACCGGTTTCTACACACTAAAAGTGCCATCATCGGATCTGAATGTAGATTAACATTTATAAACCATTTGGATATAACGATACATGAGGCAGACCAGAAGATGTTAGATCAGCTTGTCTCATTCGTTTATTATTTTTTTAATTTATTAATTACACATGAAGTTAATTGGCGAATAATGACAAAATTATTTCAACATAAATTAGAAAAATACATTCGTAGATAATTCTGATAGAGAGGCAGGAAAAAATAATAATAAAAATACCAATATGGTCTCGAACACGGGAATCAAAATTAAGAAGGAACGACGGTAGCCAGTGATCCACCTCTTCAATTGGGTTCTCGGCTGCAGAAGTATCTACACTATAGCAACAGCGCGTTGGTAACTTTGACCGTCGTTTTCTCGGAAACGGTCGAGTGTCTGCAGATAAGTCGAAACATATGTTCGTTTATTTTGTCCTCTCCTTCACTAATCAAAGTTTCCGGACAATCAGCCTATGACACCTGGCGAGTTCCCCTCGTTAGTCGAGTCGCTTCTTACACCCGGCGAAAATTATTTATGCCTCAGAGTAAACTGTGCCACTTGGAAACACGGCGATCGGGGATAAACCCGTTTTCCTTGTTATAAGGCAACCTTCTACAGCTAAAATTCAGGAAGTGTTCTTCAGGTTGCCTCAGATATTTCAGAAATGTTCCTTTCGTTAGGCCTGCCGCATATGCAAAACGTAAACATTTCATTTTATGTAACATTTATCAGGATAAAACATAACAATAGTGGACCAGTCCCTTCTGAAAAAAAAATACAGATTCTCAGTTGCTCCACTATGTAATGACACGGGTACGGGCTTGCGAACTCTCGTTTATGCCATCGATTTCCGTGTTACACATACTTGGCCACTGCCTTGTGGCTGCCATCGTGGAGGAGGCAGTCTGTTTCCTGATAGCGCTGTTTCTGCAGCAGATATTAACCGCGACGAATCATTCAGTCAACGCTAAATGACCCATCTGGCTGAGGAAGACAAGGGCGTTATAATAGCACTCCATGCAGAGGGATCTTCAAATGGCTATATAGCAAGAACTATGGGTCTTCACAAGTCGACGGTAGCCAGGTGAATCAGACGAAAGGAGGAGAGTGGTAACCTGAATGGGAGGCCTCATGGCCGTCGCCGCAAAACAACAGCAGCTCAGGATCAGTAGATACGCAGTTTCAGTGAGAACCACCCATTTGTCAACGCACGACAAATTCAGCAAACTTTGGGTCTCAATGTTAGCAGTAAGACCGTCACTCGTCGTCTAAGGGAAGGTGGACTGAGAGCAAGAAGCGCTGCTGTGAAAGAGACATTGACTGTGTCCCACAGAGAAGCTCGCCTTGCTTTTGCTGCTGAAAATGTCGACAAACCTCTCCAGTTTTGGAGGCGAGTGATTTTCATGGACGAAAAAGTTTTCTCTGCGGCATCAACCGGAAAAGTACTTGTTTACCGGCCTAAAGGTGCTAGGTATAATAGAAAATATATTTACAGTTGCCGAAGGAGTGGCAGGGAGTCGGTAACGGTATGGGCATGGATATCGGCCGAAGGGTGTGAGCTCCTGTGGGAAGTGGAAGGAAGATTCGATGCGCGCAATTACATATCAATTCTGGAGAACGTGATGTTGCCTTCTGTGACAGCAAGTTTTGGCGATGATCACATCATGTTCCAACAAGATCACTCGCCTATTCATATGGCACGTGTTGTTAAGAGGCGGTTCGACGACCATAGTAATATTACTGTAATGGAATGGCCACCTAAAGGGGCTGACATGAATTCCGTTGAGAATATTTGGGCAGAAATGGTCAGAGTAATACGAGAAAAGGGTCAGTCACGGTCGACTCGCCGACGTCTTTCTGATGTGATTCATGACGCTTGGAATGAGTTACTTGAATCTCATAGTTATGTGGCTCGAGTTGTGGGCTCAATGCCCAACAGACTTCGAGCTGTTGTGGAAGCCGAAGGAGGCTATACGCGATACTAAGCAGTATCTGCAGAGGTGTTTTTTTTTTTTTTCTCCAGCCCTTCACCAATCAGCTGCAACAGCTGTTTCAAGTTTTTTTTTTTTTTTTAATTTGATAAGAGAAGAAATACTCACCTTATATATTCATGCAATCTAAAAAATACATGGCACACGTGTATATGCAAGAAGGGTAGAAAACAATTCAGCACAAATGAAAAATATTGAGGAGAAGCTCGCCGATGAAGGCGTAATTGGAGAACAAAGGTTGGGCTAGAAGGAGATTGGTATATGCGTTCGGAGCAACAGTAGAATAATATTTTTATTTACTGATTTTTGAGGCTTTATTTTGTGACGGCTAAACAGTGCTGCATCATGAGACCCACTATTTGTCCACATGTGGCTAAACATCAGAGGTGTAAAAAAAATTTGAGAGGTGCCGAAGTTCTCTGGAAGAGTAACGTGTTTTAGACAAGAAGATGACTTTTAGTTCATTTCATTTTAACCATTCACACTATGCTTTGACATTCTAATCTTTGATTTCATTTTATTATTATGTATCTTTTCTTCAGTGAAAGTCAACGGTAGTAAGTTGCAAGATATGAAGAATAACTGGAAGTTTTTAATTTGTGGAATAGCGTAGTTAACACTTAGTATTTTCAACAAATCTGTAGTTATAGGACATATTAAGAAGCAAGTCAAAAATGGCATTGTGGAAAGATCAGGTTGGTCTCTAAAGGGTAACGACGGTAAAATAGCAAATACGAAACGATGGGTAACAACTATTGTTGTTGGTGAGGAGCCATAATCGATATGCCACTATTCTATAATTGTATTTCTGAAGTTTATCGTCAATCCTAGGACTGAAACCGATACTCTGTTTTACGTAAAGAATATAACCTACAAAATTTATTTAGCAGCGCAGAATATTAAATCATAGTTTATAGATCAGGAACCTAATCCAACTGCCTTTAATTTTATTCTCACGGATGACATTGAGATAGTAAATAACAAGAGAAATAACAAAACTCTCAGAATCAATATAGAGAATTCACGTGTCCAATGGTTTCAATAGTTTGCTACAATAGCGAATAATTGATTTTACTGACTCCTTCATGCCTACGTTTTCTGTCAGACAATGTTTGAAACTAGGACTAGCAAGGTAAACAATTTTTCCACAAATTGTCAAATTGGAAGTCGGAGGGCCAGTTACATAAATTACGATGACAACAAACGTTTTTCAAGTAAACTGATCACAGGAGGCATCCAACGCATTTATTGTCTCTTACATGCACAGTATGTAAACTGGCAACGCCACCAACACACAATACCACTAACAGGGGAACATCCACATCGCACCCCCTCGGATTTAGTTATAAGTTGGCACAGTGGATAGGCCTTGAAAAACTGAACACAGACCAATCGAGAAAACAGGAAGAAGTTGTGTGGAACTATGAAAAAAATAAGCAAAATATACAAACTGAGTAGTCCATGCGCAAGATAGGCAACAACAAGAAGAGGGTGAGCTCACGAGCGCCGTGATCCCGTGGTTAGCGTGAGCAGCTGCGGAACGAGAGGTCCTTCGTTCAAGTCTTCCCTCGAAGTGGAAAGTTTAATTTTTTATTTTCAGACAATTACCTGTCCGTCCGTCCGTCCGATGCAAGGTAACTGCGCCGTAGTATGATGACGCTACACCTAAACAAACATCGAAACACATGACGTCAGTCTACTACAGCGCATGGAAGAGAGAGTATTCATGCTAACGAGCTCCCTGGCTGGCAGTTGACTCTTCGCTACTTTGGACGAGACTGCATTAAATACGTGAGATGCATTCCGTGGGCAATATGAATCCAGCAAATATAGCTCGCGTATTCAATAACAATGTCAATGAATATTTTCCGAACTGTAAGGCATCGGAAAGTTCCTTAAGAGATCGAACGACTGTCGAACATTTCTATGATTATTTCCTACATTTGTTGATAAACAGTACGTGTGGTGATGATTCTCTGAAAATAAACAATTAAACGAATCACTCGAGCGAAGACTTGAACCAAGGACTTCTCATTCCGCAGCTGCTCACGCTAACCACGCGACCAAGGCGCCCCCGGCGCTCACACCATCCTTGATGTTGATAATCTTGCGCATGGACTACTCAGTTTGTATATTTTGCTTATTTTTTTCATAGTTCCACACAACTTTTCTCGATTGATCTGAGTTCAGTTTTTCAAGGCCTATCCATTAAGCCAACTTATAACTAAATCTGAAGAGGGTGCGATGGGGAGGTTCCCTTGTTAGCTATGAAACAACTGTAGCAAAACGGAGTATCCTCGTTATCCATGTCATGGATAAAAAGACTAATTCGCAACATAAATCTCAATGTAAGCATCAATTTCTGTTGGAACGTGCTTCCTGGACCAAATAACATACATTTCCTACGTCTTCAATGCGAATCATGTAGCAAATGTAATTTAAAGGACATAAAAATATCGAGTGAATTTACTAACATAATTATGAACCACTCACGAACATAAATCGATGGTCACATAGTTGTCAAAAGTATTCTACAGTGTTGCCATTGTCCATTACACTAAAAGTAGGAAGAATACGATCGCTCAGCTGTGCTGAGATAGCTTACACTGACGAAGCTCGCGCTTCGATGACGCCACAGCATCGTCTGCCACCATTTCATGGGAAACGAAATATCTCAACTATACAGTCTTAGACATAAAAACTGACCGCCGGCGTAAGCACCATGCGATCCGCGATATGACGCCGTTGAAAGCACGGCTAACCCCCGCCGGCAAGCTGTTAATATCATCTGATGTTGCTAACAAGTTATTTACTTCTGGTGAATGATTTTCTGCGCAGTTCATTTAAGATAGAATAACTAAAATATATTTGATGTTACGGAAGACGAAGGATGCCGAATTCATTTCCCTCTCTTTACTTATGACGTTAGATTCGCAATATCTGAGCATACGTATTACCCATAACCACACTTTAGCGCCACACAGATATGTGAATGAAACACATTGGGGTACAGTTTTAGACATAAAAACTGACCGCTGGCCGGCCGCCACAGAAACTAAGTCCGAGTCGTTCACTTAACGTGGCCAATAAAACTGACCGCCCCTGTCAACTCTAAGTCCGGCCATCTGCACAATCTGGCAACACTGTTAGATGCGGAAGTGTTAGGAGGAAGTGTTGTCTACTTCGGAGATGTTCTCGGATTGTGTGAGCCCGTGGTCTAGTGGCAAAGGATAGCCCTAACCATGATTTCCCATATTTCGCCTGGTATATAGGCAGCTTCTGGGATGGGTTTAGTCAGGAGCCAACGCCTGAAGTGGATCAGATTTTTTTGTTATAGGATGAAAAGTGGCGGTGGCACTTAGGTTTTTTTTAGTTCCATTTTTCTAAGGGGCTTTTTAAGGGGAAAAATGTGGTAAAAAAAAGAAAAAACAAAAAAATAAAAGAACAAAAAAGTGTTTCGCTGCTAAGCAAAAAAAAGTGGTAATCTTCGTGCATTCTAAACTTATGGTCGCCTGTTGGCGTCCAACTGTTTTTTTTGTTTTTTGTTTTTGTTTTACCACACTTCGGTCTAAAGTTATGAATCTGATTGAGCATCGAAGATAATTCGCTTAACATTCTACCCACCAGCAATAACAAGTATTCCAGAAACAACTCCGCAGGACAGCTCGTGGCTGCATCGCTATCATAACAGCTTACGCTCGAGCGTTTCTTCGCGCTGCAGCGGCTGCTGGCCACCGGCCAGACGCCACCCGCCGCCTGAAATCCGGCGCCGCCCATATGAACGCGGCGCCACGCTGTCAGTGTATGTATCAACTGCCAGTTTCGAATTTGAAGTTCTAGTTATCATCTTGCAGTTAAGCATTGGATTTTGCATACTTGAAAATCATGAACTACAGTTAAGCATTTTAAAATTGAGTCGCAAGTAAAAAAAAGGTGTAACATCTGCAACACAAAGCTTACTTGAGACAATACGTGGCTTCACTAGGTGACCTATTACTGATATTTAGGATTCTGTCCGTCCTAGGCGTAAAGGGTCATCTAAAGTTTTCAGTGCTAGACGCACGACATCGTCCGAACCCTCGCGGGAACACAGTGTGGCCGCGTTCGAGTGGAATAATGGCCGGGGGGTGGGAGGGGTACCGCACATGTGGTATGCGGCAAAGATGGGAATTCGCGTCTGATGAGGAGCGTTTGTAGATAGGTGCTGCAGAGAGGTTGGTTGTTGTATCCCGACAGTGCCCACCGTCGGAGCTTCGAGTCCTCCCTCCAACATGGGTGTGTGTTGTCCATAGTGTAAGTTAGATAAGTAGTGTGTAAGCTTAGGGACCGATGACCTAAGCAACTTGGTCCCATAAGTTCTTACCACAAATTTACAAAATTTTAAATCCAAAATACTTCATCTCGGTTCCTACAATAGCGCAATAGATGCGCACTGGTTAGATGTAACTGAAGAGAGTCTCCATCTCGGATTGTGGTTAAGGGCGAATCCCAAGCGCATGGCCACGAACAATTGGGAGCGGAAACTTAATGTCATCGGAACCTTGTGGAAAGACCATGACTTGCGATCGTTAGACTGACTGCAGAAAGTTCAGTTTATAAATACATACATACTTAACAAAATTTATCATGTCGCAGCAGTCTTACCGATACTGGAGGTCACTGCACATAAAATATTAGCTGTAGCCTGTTGGTATGTGTGGAAACAAAATATCTTCAAAGTATTTGCAGAGGCAAAACAGAGGACTTGGAATTAAAGACGTGCCTTTAAACTAATACATGCCACTAAGACAAGCATCACGAAACTTCTGTTCCTCTCGTTAGATCCTGGGGATAGGAACGCTCCTGTTAATGTAGCACGCCAGCCTACATTACGTCCGAAAGTACTATGACGATTGGAGCTGTATAAGACTTCCACCAGTACAAACCAACACTAGAACCGTCTATGATTATATCACCAGACATCGTCTATACAAATCAACTCCGGTAAATTAACCCACAAAAAACTGGAGGAACGTCCGGAAAAAATCAACTAGAGTCAGTGCCGTATGGTGCGACGTTGTAAACGAAACCATATCCACAGCGGAACGATTATGAAAAATCAAATTGAGACCATCTCCATACCGCGACAAATGCGTGCTTGTAGAAACTGTAGCGCACACCTTCTTATGTGAAAGTAGAATCAGAATTAGGAACTGGACTAGGAAGAAATTATCACTATCAACAGAACCGCAGAAAGTCATATACCGATAACTGAAGCTTTACAACCCGACTGGAAATGTTACCCATCCGCAAGGAATAACAGTTATTCGTGGCTTCTGGGACAGTTTGTGTTTTACGTCGTAATAAACAAAACTTAGAACTTAGAAGAGTGCATGTTTTATATTGCAGAAGAACATTTTAAGCTGAAGAAGAATAACAAATATAAGGAATGGTTTAAATTTTTTTATCTATTGCTTTATGTGGGCTACAGAGAGGTGGACAGTTTTATTGGTTAGATGCAGAATACTATCCTTTCACTTCTTTTTATTCCTGGAACATTCTTTTACGTTGGTTCTAAAATCAGAACTGTTCTAATTTGGCAAAACCCCTCCGGCTCCGAAACTTCTTCCATTTGTTGAAAAATATATTGCTTCCTTACAGAACTCAAATGCATCCAGTGCATAATAACTTAAATTGTGAATATATTTCTGAATGAATGTTTGTTATTTATTTTTCCGTCGCCCTGTTCACTGTTATAAGTTACGTTCCACAAGGAACGCACGCCATTGGAGGCGACAATCTGTAATTTATTTTACCTAAATTACTACTTCAATTTTGTTCAGCAATTTAAAGGAATATATGAGTGCAAACATGGAATCCATGTGAATAATTCAGCTGCTCAGTGACAGGTATGGGGGAGGCATTGTGCCCAGGCCTCGGATTTTCGACCCCTGCCCTCTTTGCGTCCGCCTACCTGGTGCTGAAAGTCTTCTCAAACTTTTTAAAAAAATAATATTGCAGTGGTCAGCACGTCTGTCTACTAAGCAGGAGGTCTAGGTTCGAAGCTCAGTCGGTCACAAATTTCCATCTGCCGTCGTTGCTGTATTTCAACGCGCTGTGACAGTGTGGACGTCGGTCCTTCGATACTTAAGATGCAATTGTTTTTTGAGGCAATAGAGGTGATTTGCGAACATTTGTCTTGCCATCAAAATAATGGGACTCCAACGGCATCCAATCCTTAGTCATACCTTCGTGCCGGAGAGAACCAATGTCATATACATGCGAATTTGATTGTAGTTCATATTTAGTCAACTAACGAACGGTCAGTATACAAGTACGCCGGCCAGGGTGGCCGAGCGGATCTAGGCGCTACAGTATGGAACCGCGCGAGAGCCACGGTCTCAGGTTTGACTCCAGTCTCGGGCATGGATGTGTCTGATGTCCTTAGGTTAGTTAGGTTTAAGTAGTTCTAAGTTCTAGCGGACTGATGACCTCAGACGTTAAGTCCCATAGCGCTCAGAGCCATTTGAACCATTTTTGAAGTATTTACGAACGGTAGAAGCAGGATTGCAGCGAACTGATCACTTAGCCAAGTGCAACATAGAGTACCTGTGTAATGAGTCATTTCAGCTGCATAGCTGAGGGTAATATTTTTTAAGCAATTCATTGCAGAATTAATGTAAAACCCGCACGATGACCTCTGTAGGCACTGTATCATTAGCAGCCCGCGAATGTAGTATTATGTTCGTTAAATCGGATTACTCAAGCTGAGCCCAAATAAAGACAAGCGACGACGCCACAACACTATCTTTACTTAAGTAGGTAGTCAGCGCTAAATTATGTGCGCCACCATTAACGTTGCTGTAAGTAGTTTGACAGCGTAACACCACCACAACTACTGACAACCCAAACCGCGGTTGTAACTCGCAGTGATTACAAGTTTCTCATGTTTGTCAAGAATAGCGGAAAGCGCCTCTGAATTTCCATTTCCATTACGCCTAGGACGGAGAGAATCCTAAATATCAGTAATAGGTCACCTAGCGAAGCCACGTATTGTCTCAAGTTCTAGCAGTTTGATGTTAATGCAGTTCCAGATGGTTTCACACTAACGGGTTCTTTTGGCTATCGGAATACTCATATGGGAATTATAGAAGTGTAATGGCTAGAACGTTCAACTATCTTAATAACACCTCATTCTGGATTGAATACGACTCGGAAAGCAACGTTAATTTGACGTTTCCATCCATCTTCTGACATATTACTGAATGAAGTCTGAAGTGCACGCACAGTTGTGTTGCCTGCCGCAAGGATTCTGTGAAGTGTTGTGGCAGCTGGCAGTCATTGCTGAATACAGACATGTGCAAATATCCTCACTGCTCCAGGGGAACTCGTCTTTGTTGCATTTTTTCCATACCGTAATTAGCACAATAACATAGGGCTTGTTCTGCTGAAGAACTTGATGCCCACAAGTCTTTAAATAAGAATCTCCAAGCGTGAGTTATGCATGAAAGGAAACAGACTTTTGGACAAAAGAATGGACAGCTCCATGCTTTTTACGTTTCCGATAGCGTCTACGATAAGAATCTAGTGTCATATTATGTTTCAGAACCCTAAACTGTTTATTTTTTTACCTCATACTAAAACAAAAGTTATGATATGAGAAGAGGAAATGACTTATATGCTTCTCAGGAACTTAAGTTTTTCGTGTTTATTTTCCCAATTCATACTAAAACAAGGGCGTTAATATGAGAAGAGGAAATGAAATATACGCTTCCAAGACATAATATTTCCTTGTGTGCTACTACTGCATACATGAAAGCCCTGCAGTTAATTTTTGTATGTTGGATAAATTTTGATTTCACCTCACATTCCTTTGTGAGAAGGTTCCTATTTTCTTGGGATTCAAATAGAGTGGACATTTCATCACTGGTTAATATTCTGATGACTAGTGACATGATACCCGGTGGAATTGCTCCATGGCACCTGCGAGTAGAGTCTCACGTTGGTTACTATAAGAACACGCAGGCAGTGATATCCGTTCACGTGCAGTCAGAGCCAAGGTGATTTCTTTCTGTTTATGGCAAAGCGTCTGCTGAAGTGTCCACGCTCAGCCAACATAAACAAATCGCGGCGGCTTTGCGCACTGCTGATTGCTGCGCTTGTCGCGAGCCTCGACAACAAGAGCGCACTGTCTCTGCTAACGATACTATGGAGTTAATACATCTTACTTAACGTAATATGCAGGATGTGGGTTGGGAGAAAATTCAGTTTGTAACTTCTCATCGAATTAAAATACTTTACAGTCATATTTGATGCAATATTTATTGTTGGTTGTCTCTCTAATGTTAATAGTACCACGCCCGGGTTCCCGGGTTCGATTCCTGGCGGGGTCAGGGATTTTCTCTGCCTCGTGATGACTGGGTGTTGTGTGATGTCCTTAGGTTAGTTAGGTTTAAGTAGTTCTAAGTTCTAGGGGACTCATGACCATAGATGTTATGTCCCATAGTGCTCAGAGCCATTTGAACCATTTTTTGTTAATAGTATTGATTCAGATTGTGCATGCACACGAAAACACACAGACACACACACACACACACACACACACACACACACACACACACACACACACACACACATAGTCATTGATTCCAGTGAGGGTGACAACTACTGTGTGTTGAACAACATATGCACCAGTCAGTTCCTCAGTTGGCGTTGAGTGGATGAGTTTTTTCAATTACCTTGCATTGCAAGAATTGTAAAGAGGAGCCTGAAAGTAAATGGACTTGTATGCTAAAGAGCTGCGACAAAGCAAAGCTTGACCGATTATCAGATAATTGTCCACACGGGTTTTGTGGACGTGTATACTTTTAGTAGCCGCGCGGGATTAGCCGAGCGGTCTGGGGCGCTGCAGTCATGGGCTGCGTGGCTGATCCCGCCGGAGGTTAGAGTCCTCCCCTGGGCATTAGTGAGTGTGTTTGTCCTTAGGATAATTTAGGTTAAGTAGTGTGTAAGCTTAGGTACTGATGACCTTAGCACTTAAGTCCCATAATTTTTCACACACATTTGAAATTATTTTTATACTTTTAGTAACCAACCCACCCACGAACATTATGTAGGGTTTCTCGAAGGCGCAGGGGAATTGATTTCATTAAGTCGTCGACAGTGTAGCGTGATGGTTTTTTTTTTGTCATCAGTCTACTGACTGCTTTGATGCGGCCCGCCACAAATTCCTTTCCTGTGCTAACCTCTTCATCTCAGAGTAGCACTTGCAACCTACGTCTTCAATTATATGCTTGACGTATTCCAATCTCTGCCTTCCTCTACAGTTTTTGCCCTCTACAGCTCCCTCTAGTACCATGGAAGTCATTCCCTCATGTCTTAGCAGATGTCTTATCATCCTGTCCCATCTCCTTATCAGTGTTTCCTTCCTCTCCGATCTCGTAGACCTATCTATCCTTAATTATAGTACTGAATCTCTTATTACTATTCTCCTTACCTTATCAGTCAACCTAATTTTCAACATTCGTCTATAGCACCACATCTCAAATGCTTCGATTCTCTTCTGTTCCGGTTTTCCCACAGTCCATGTTTCACAACCATACTATGCTGTACTCCAGGCGTACATCCTCAGAAATTTCTTCCTCAAATTAAGGCCGGTATTTGATATTAGTAGACTTCTCTTGGCCAAAAATGCCTTTTTTGCCATAGCGAGTCTGCTTTTGATGTCCTCCTTGCTCCGTCCGTCATTGGTTATTTTACTGCCTAGGTAGCAGAATTCCTTAACTTCATTGACTTCGTGACAATCAATCCTGATGTTAAGTTTCGCGCTGTTCTCATTTCTACTACTTCTCATTACCTTCGTCTTTCTCCGATTTACTCTCAAACCATACTGTGTACTCATTAGACTGTTCATTCCGTTCAGCAGATCATTTAATTCTTCTTCACTTTCACTCAGGATAGCAATGTCATCAGCGAATCGTATCATTGATATCCTTTCACCTTGTATTTTAATTCCACTCCTGAACCTTCCTTTTATTTCCATCATTGCTTCCTCGATGTACAGATTGAAGAGTAGGGGCGAAAGGCTACAGCCTTGTCTTACACCCTTCTTAATACGAGCACTTCGTTCTTGGTCGTCCACTCTTATTATTCCCTCTTGGTTGTTGTGCATATTGTATATGACCCGTCTCTCCCTGTAGCTTACCCCTACTTTTTTCAGAATCTCGAACAGCTTGCACCATTTTATATTGTCGAACGCTTTTTCCAGGTCGACAAATCCTATGAAAGTGTCTTGATTTTTCTTTAGCCTTGCTTCCATTATTAGCCGTAACGTCAGAATTGCCTCTCTCGTCTCTTTACTTTTCCTAAAGCCAAACTGATCGTCACCTAGCGCATTCTCAATTTTCTTTTCCATTCTTCTTCATTATATTATTCTTGTAAGCAGCTTCGATGCATGAGCTGTTAAGCTGATTGTGCGATAATTCTCGCACTTGTCAGCTCTTGCCGTCTTCGGAATTGTGTGGATGATGCTTTTCCGAAAGTCAGATGGTATATCGCCAGACTCATATATTTTACACACCAACGTGAATAGTCGTTTTGTTGCCACTTCCCCCAATGATTTTAGAAATTCTGATGGAATGTTATCTATCCCGTCTGCCTTATTGGACCGTAAGTCCTCCAAAGCTCTTTTAAATTCCGATTCTAATACTGGATCTCCTATCTCTTCTACATCGACTTCTGTTTCTTCTTCTATCACATCAGACAAATCTTCACCCTCATAGAGGCTTTCAATGTATTCTTTCCACCTATCTGGTCTCTCCTCTGCATTTATCAGTGGAATTCCCGTTGCACTCTTAACGTTACCACCGTTGCTTTTAATGTCACCAAAGGTTGTTTTGACTTTCCTGTATGCTGAGTCTGTCCTTCCGACAATCATATCTTTTTCGATGTCTTCACATTTTTCCTGCAGCCATTTCGTCTTAGCTTCCTTGCACTTCCTATTTATTTCATTCCTCAGCGACTTGTATTTCTGTATTCCTGATTTTGCCGGAACATGTTTGTACTTCCTCCTTTCATCAATCAACTGAAGTATTTCTTCTGTTACCCATGGTTTCTTCGCAGCTACCTTCTTTGTACCTATGTTTTCATTCCCAACTTCTGTGATGGCCTTTTTTTAGAGATGACCATTCCTCTTCAACTGTACTGCCTACTGCGCTATTCCTTATTGCTGTATCTATAGCGTTAGAGAACGTCAGACGTATCTCGTCATTCCTTAGTACTTCCGTATCCCACTTCTTTGCGTATTGATCCTTCCTGACTAATGTCTTGAACATCAGCCTACTCTTCATCACTACTATATTGTGATCTGAGTCTATATCTGCTCCTGCCGGCCGCTGGTGGCCGAGCGGTTCTGGCGCTACAGTCTGGAACCGCGCGACCGCTACGGTCGCAGGTTCGAATCCTGCCTCGGCCATGGATGTGTGTGTTGTCCTTAGGTTAGTTAGGTTTAAGTAGTTCTAAGTTATAGGGGACTTATGACCTCAGCAGTTGAGTCCCATAGTGCTCAGAGCCATTTGAACCATTTTTTATATCTGCTCCTGGGTACGCCTTACAATCCAGTATCTGATTTCGGAATCTCTGTCTGACCATGATGTAATCTAATTGAAATCTTCCCGTATCTCCCGGCCTTTTCCAAGTATACCTCCTCCTCTTGTGATTCTTGAACAGGGTGTTCGCTATTACTAGCTGAAACTTGTTACAGAACTCAATTAGTCTTTCTCCTCTTTCATTCCTTGTCCCAAGCCCATATTCTCTTGCAACCTTTTCTTCTACTCCTTCCCCTACAACTGCATTCCAGTCGCCCATGACTATTAGATTTTCGACCCTTTCAATATCCTCATCCACTTTCTCTATCTGTTCATCTTCAGCTTGCGACATCGGCATGTATACCTGAACTATCGTTGTCGGTGTTGGTCTGCTGTCGATTCTGATTAGAACAACCCGGTCACTGAACTGTTCACAGTAACACACCCTCTGCCCTACCTTCCTATTCATAACGAATCCTACACCTGTTATACCATTTTCTGCTGCTGTTGATATTTCCCGAAACTGATCTGACCAGAAATCCTTGTCTTCCTTCCACTTCACTTCACTGACCCCTACTATATCTAGATTGAGCTTTTACATTTCCCTTTTCAGATTTTCTAGTTTCCCTACCACGTTCAAGCTTCTGACATTCCACGCCCCGACTTGTAGAGCGTTACCCTTTCGTTGATTATTCAATCTTTTTCTCATGGTAACCTCCCCCTTGGCAGTCCCCTCCCGGAGATCCGAATGTGGGACTATTCCGGAATCTTTTGCCAATGGAGAGTTCATCATGACACTTCTTCAATTACAGGCCACATGTCCTGTGGATACACGTTACGTGTCTTTAATGCAGTGGTTTCCATTGCCTTCTGCATCTTCATGTCGTTGATCATTGCTGATTCTTCCGCCTTTAGGGGCAATTTCCCACCCCTAGGACAAGAGAGTGCCCTGAACCTCTATCCGCTCCTCCGCCCTCTTTGACAAGGCCGTTGGCAGAATGAGGCTGACTTCTTATGCTGGAAGTCTTCGGCCGCCAATGCTGATTATTTATCAAAATTTAGGCAGTGGCGGGGATCGAACCCGGGACCGAAGACATTTTTGATTATGAATCAAAGACGCTACCCTTTTTTTTATTCTTTTTTTGTTTGTATCCAATGTCAGGCTTACCATCTTTGCTGACATACATGTTGTTGTACTATCGCATAAATAGTGTCTACAAAGTCCATATGGTGACAAATAGTGGCTAATTAGAAAATTAATTAATTAAGGAAATGAATAAAACTGAAAATGCTCAAATGAAAGACATGAAGACATTGCGTCTGTCAGCTCGTCCTCTGTTATCGCTGTGATGAAAGTCTCTGCATCCAGTGGTGGTCCTCTATCTGGCATATCCGAGATGACATCATGCAGTGTCTCGTGGTTCACATGTACAGGCCCATATAACTGGCGGAAATAGTCGGTAAACACATGCGCAATATCACGCTGGTGCACAACTTGCTGGCCAGTTTCAGAGATTAGTTCCCTGATCAATGTCCTGCGTCGTCGTTGGCGTTCACGTACCACGTGGTGCATAGAGGGGGTTTCGGCAGCAACTGTGTCCGCCAATCTCGCCCGGACCATTATACCTTCCATTTTGTACCTTCCATTCTTAGTCTCGTCAGCTGTAATAACTTGGCTTTTATCCTGCGCATAGCCGTGTGCCTTACGGCGATGGTTGTTGGGTCATCAGCTCCCTCAGGGCTGTAAAATAAAAATCAGCCGTTGTGCGGTTCCACTGCGATTTGTCCTGCCCGTATCGTATCAACGTTCTCCGTAACGTTGGTTTTGCGCATTTAATCCACCACTGGAGAGCCGAGGTGTATGCTCGTTGGCGGCGAACGCAGGTCTCCCAGGCCGCCTCTATCGACCGGTGACATTCAGTGTCACGTAAAAGTGCACAATTCATTTTCCAGTGACCTTTACTCCTCCATATCTTCTGACGCGTTAGTGAAATCGTACAGACGTACGCCATATGATCCGTAAAAGCCGCTGGCCGGATTTCGGCATCCAGTATCGTCGTCCGTAGAGCTCGTGTCACGTACACTCTATCAAGTCTACTCGCCGAGTGTCCCGTGACAAACGTATAACCCGGTCTGTCACCATGCTGCAGTTCCCAGGTATCCAGAAGCGCCATTTCGGTAATCAACGCACGCAGTTCCATGCATGGCACATAATGAGGTACTTGGTCCTTTTTGTCGACGACACAATTAAAGTCGCCGCCCACTATATAGTTATCAAAGCGTCCAGCGAACAACGGTGCTATCTCTTCGGTGTAAAAAGTCGCCCTTTCTCTTCGTTTTGTGGAGCCAGATGGTGCGTATAAATTGATGAAACGAACGCCGTTTACAGTGATCGCTATGCCACGTGCCAAAGGGAGAGACCTGACGTCCTCCACTCCTATTCCTTCCCTGGTGAGAATCGCCACACCGCATCCACTTTCATCGTGCACTGAATAATGAGCCTCGTAACCGTAGAACTCTGGCGGCGATGTGAAACGCACTTCTTGTAGGAGTACAATATCCACGTCCGCAGCGCGTAACATATCTTTCAGCATTTGAATTTCAAACGGTGTCCGTATGCCATTAATGTTTATCGTGGCAATGCGGTACGCGTGGCTTGTGCTCATCAGTTGTAGGGCGGTGTCATTAAGCGTCCATCTGCACCCCCGGCGCTCCTCAACACACTAAGTTGGTCAACATTTACCGACCCCTCCCAGCCTCTGGCCAGGACTGTCCTCAATCGTCGCGTTCGTATTTTCATCCTGTTCCTGTTGGTCCATTTCTTGCGCCCAGTCCCCCAGCATATTTCCGGAACTGGTCGAAGGATGGGAGGTAACGTTGTCATCGCTCTGATGTTGGACAGTTGTCATCTCCACTTCCGCCTTCCGGTCACCAGAAGGAGAGTTCAAGTTATCGTCGCTGTGTAGTTCCTGCATCGTCATCTCGGTATCTGTTGAATCCACTGGTCTCAGGTCGATACTGTCGTTGTCGTCCACTGTCCCCTCGGGACTATGGCTATCGTCAGCAGAAGTCAGTCGACGCTTCTTTCTTCTCTTCGGCGAACGCTGTTTCCGTTGCCTTGCTTCCGCATCGGCTGTTGGGGTTGCGTATCCTCCGTCTTGGGCCTGGCCTGTCACGCTCTCGGTGGAAGCACTGGCAGCCACCACGGATGAGCCTGGAGCGGCCGTCAGCTGCATCTCTTGTGTGGTGTCCTGTGTCTGCTGTGGTGGAACCGGTGGTCGGAGTTCCAGTCCGTTGGTGTCCATGTTCTCTATAGGGGGCAGCTGCTGGTGCCCATCGGAAGTCTCCCTCACGTCGCCTCTCAGGGCTTCCACAAAGGTCAACGGTAAGACAGTCGTCGGTTGTGGCGCCTGAACGTCATCCCGTGGAGTTTGCACTAAACGTCGCTGGAGGCATTCCGAGCGGACGTGACCTTCTTTCCCGCACCCCGAGCAAGTGCGAGGTTGCCCATCATAGATTATAATCGCTCGACAAGCTCCTATGTACAAATAAGAGGGGACGTGCTTGCGCAGTTCTATCCGTATTTGTCTCACCCCATTTAAAACGGGGTACGTGGTAAAACTCGTCCATTTTTCGGCCACATGGGATAGAACTGTACCGTATGGTCGAAAGGCGTTGGTAACAAGTTCAGACGGGATCTCAAACGGAAGTTCGAAGACTCGTATTGTGCGGATCCCCATTCCCGCGTGATCGACTGTAACCGCACCAACATTCCCGTCGGCATGACAGAAACGATACCCGTTCGGTGATCGTTGTAGAAGTCTTTCGCAAGCAGCCTCGTCAACAAGCTTGACATAGACGACGCTTGAAACGAGCGATAAATTGATTCCCACGATTTCCTGTGGATCGATTTTTACCTCTTCTCTGAAGAAACGGTCAATCTCGTGTGCCTTTGGTCGTGTATAGTCGTTCGCAAAACTGAACTTCAAAGTCGTTTTTCTGTACGAGTATGCCATCTCGTTCTAGACTCACAACACCGCACACGCGAAGCTGGTCTGGCGTAAACAAACAGGCGCGCGCACCACAGCGCGGCCGGCAGGCAACACGGTCCGCACTGTGTCACTGCCGAAGGCAGACTGCCCCCTAGACCACGGGTACTTCCCAACACATGTTTTCTATATTTGTCGCTTGGTTTTGTAGATCCACGTGGCAATGGCCTTGTTCCTCTGCCCATATATTCTGTATCTGGTTGATGTTTGGTGATCGTGGACAAACGGCAACAGCTTTATCCTCTCTTGGCCCTGAACTCAATCTCGCACTGCTCTGCTATGATGAATGGGGCTCTGCTCCTGTAAATAAACTGTTATCTCGTTAGTTCATATATTTATATTTAAATAACGTATTTGTAATAAGAACATTGGATTATTATTTTCCACATTGTTTAAGAATTCAGGCCGTGTCATAGATAAGTGATCTATATTCAACAGTCAGATTAAGAACGTGGTTTACACAGTCTATCATATAATGAGAGTCGTAGTCGGATATCCACATTAAGACTGCCTGGCTGAATCCGATTAGAACTATCTGGTATCGAAATGAATTTACAGAAATCGGATAATTTGAACGTCTGTATTGCAACAATGCTGCGCACATAAATTCCTATGATGGAGTAACCGGTAGCAACTGTCTGGGAAAAAGTGAGAAATATGTCTACTAGCAGCAATGTAACGTAATTATAACCCACATTTACGTGATGGAAATACTGAATCGAACAATACACATCTATTTCAGTGGTGGGAAGATACACCATATCGCATTTGCTGATGACATAATGACAATAATAAAAATAATAATAATAATAATAATAATAATAATAATAATCGCGTGTGGCGGATAGGGGAAACCCTCCCCCATATGCGAGGTACCGAGGAAATCAAATACTAGGGGTGAACCAACTACTAACACAATCCTGAACGGCTACTCAATCCGTTGAACCCAAAATCCAGACACGTCTGAGTGAAAATCACCGCTACTCTGGTCACCGTCTGTTAGCTCAATGAGCTTGGCTGAAAATATTTGCTTTCAAAGGCTTCAACACCCTCTGGTCCTGTCCGGTCCTGGTATCACCCAAGCCAAACCAATGAAACACAAGCAAACATGAACTATGCAAGCAAAGTCAACTTTACCCCAGGTGGTCCACAACCCGGCTGTCGACAGGCGGCAGTTGGATTTTCGGGTTCTGGGGAGTCCACGTTAGCACGGAAGAGAATATCG
The DNA here is from genome assembly GCF_021461385.2 of Schistocerca piceifrons. Taxonomy (NCBI): domain Eukaryota; kingdom Metazoa; phylum Arthropoda; class Insecta; order Orthoptera; family Acrididae; genus Schistocerca; species Schistocerca piceifrons. Next base: position 431,228,333 of record NC_060140.1, on the reverse strand, counting down.
AAGATCTCTGGTAAATTTCCCTACAAGCAAAAAACATGCATTTAAAAGTAAACATCGATACATTGATCCAAACACGAAAACTAAATAATCTCACAAAAGAAATCGACCGACAAAAAATTCTCATCCTTGCTCTTCAAGAACCACGACTAACTGACAATGAAACCTTGCATTAGGGAAACCATTGCATCTTCAAGAGCAAAATACAACAAAAGGTAGCGAAAGGCGTACCAATCTTCAGCATTGTATTTCTCGAACACAGATCTATCATCAACTGTGTCAAAGAAATCACACCAATCAACAATCAAAAGGTTCAAATGGCTCTGAGCACTATGGGACTTAACAGCGGAGGTCATCAGTCCCCTAGAACCTAGAACTACTTAAACCTAACTAACCTAAGGACATCACACACATCCATGCCCGAGGCTGGATTCGGACCTGCGACCGTAGCAGTCGCGCGGTTCCGGACTGAAGCGCCTAGAACCGCTCGGCCACTGCGGCCGGCCCATCAACAAGCGACTTATGACTATTCTCATTCAGAGCCCCAGTAAAAAATATACACTGATCAATGCACGTGTCCCCTCTGACATCGAAAATAAGAAAAACACCGAAAATGTCGAAAAATTCTGGAACACACTCGAAAATACTATGAGCAAAATTCACCAAGATGACGTGAAAATACTAATGGGAGACTTCAATTCTCTATTTGGGACAGAAAAAACCTGTAGAAAATGTGGTGTCACCGCCAGACACCACACTTGCTAGGTGGTAGCTTAAATCGGCCGGGGTCCATTTAGTACCTGTCGGACCCGCGTGTCGCCACTGTGTGATCGCAGACCGAGCGCCACCACAAGGCAGGTCTGGAGATACGATATAGCACTCGCCCCAGTTGTACGGACGACATTGCTAGCGACAATACGGACGAAGCCTTCCTCTCATTTGCCGAGAGACAGTTAGAATAGCCTTCTGCTAAGTCCATGGCTACGACCTAGCAAGGCGCCATTAGCCTTACCTAGTTTGGAGTTATCGTATAAATGTCTCAAGAAGAACGTTGTAAACCAACAAAGAATAAAGTTAAGTATATTCCAAAGCTACGTATTTTCTTGATAGCAGTCATAACGTATCCTGTTCCAGACTTGACGCCAGTCGGCGTGTGTGTACGCGTGCCTTTCGGATCCCTTCTCAGTGTGGCGTAGCTAGCTTGTTACGCCACAACAGAAAAATCATTGGTACAAATTCAACACACCGACACGCTTAGACCAATGGCCCACGTCTGACTGACATTTGCCAACAATTCAACCACAAAAGGATGTCTTCCCACTTTAGGAAAAAACCAGTTCCCAGATAACATGCTTAGCTACCAGGTGCAAGCTGCTTTCGTTCGCCTTTCGAGACTCGGTGAAAGACAGATTTTTAATTCTTTTGTAGCACAGGTACAAGCAGGCAGATAAAAATTCAATAAGGGAATCGTAAGACAAAGCTCGAGCAAAATTCGTCTTGCTACTTTCAGTCTCAGTCTCAGTACTGAAGACCACAACAACAACAACTTTCAGTAAGCCTTAGTGTCAGAGCGAAAACCTTACGGTACTGCCAAATTCATAATGCCACTTTTGTTTTGTGCCGACATACTTTTTGTTGTTGTGAATACATAATTGTATCTGTGAAATGTCACATTTTCATAATACTTACGAATAGTACAGGAAATGAAATAAATACAGATCTTTTCGAAGTCGAAAGTCGATAATATCCAACTAATTCGTGTTAAAATAGGCTCAATCGTCTCACAGACACTTAATGCTTTATTAAGACTGCCGTCGTGATGTTTCTGTAGTAATCTGAATTTAATTTATATTACTACAGTGAATATCTTAATTGTATTTTCCATTAGTTCACTAAACGCAACGGTAATTATCAAAGAGAAATTAATCAGCAGCAGAATTTTCTTTCACGATATCAAAAACGATCTGACAATGCTAAAGTTGTTTACAAATTCTACGCCTGTAGAAACATACTGGTTCTAACGATGTCATTAAACCAGAGTAGTTTTAAGAGTATTTTCGTCTAGAAATGAATTGCCTGACGGTTGATCGATCAAGAGCGGGAAACGTAAAATTTTACAAATCTATGACGAGGGGGACAAGTGCTCGATAGAGGACTTCCCTATCAATACAAGTGCCTGAGAGACGACTTTCCTATCAGTCTCCTGGATAGTTTTGTTTCTCAAATCAACATAGTGCGTTATCATGCAGTAGCACAGGTGTTGTAGTTTTGTTGCTCGATTTTCTTACGCAGGGACCGAAAGGTGTCTCAGTTGTTGGCAACAAATTCCAGCTGTGTTGCACACACCCTGGGGGTAGAATTCGTAGCCCAAAACACACTTTTGGATTTATCAGATGTAAAATATTATGTTCATACTACTCGTTCCTCGAGTTTACGTCTTTTGGTGGGGCTCAGACATTCATTTCTTCTTAGGAAGTTAACGATAAAGGCATCATAACACGTCACCAGTAACAGTACTGCATAGGAATGCACGATGAGTGACCTGATGACGTTCAATAAAAGTCACTCCGTTGATTTTTGTTGTTTCGAATTAGAGCACGCAGTACTCCTACACCAGACTTCTGAACATTGCCTGTTGAATGCAAATGTCGCATGATGGTAAAATGGTAATCTATCACATATATCAGTAGTCGAGGCTTCCTTAATGTGGAAAATCATTCATGCCATAACGATCTTTGCTGAAACACGAATATCTTTTTCTGGCCTATTTTTCCCAAAAGCACTCGCTCCAAACACAGTTCAAATCTTTCTAGCTGCCTCCTCTGCATTCACCCCTCTGTTATACCAAAAGTAAACGTTGAGTTGCAGATGTTACACCTTTTTCCAATTGCGACTCAATTTTACAATGCTTAACTGTAGTTCATGATTTTCAAGTATGAACAATCCAACGCTTAACCGCAACTAGAACTTCAAACTCGAAAATGGCAGTTGATACATACACTGACAGCGTGGCGCCGGATTTCAGGCGGCGGGTGGCGTCTGGCCGGTGGCCGGTAGCCGCTGCAGCGCGAGGAAACGCTCGAGCGTAAGCTGTTATGATCGCGACACAGCCACGAGCTGTCCTGCGGAGTTGTTTCTGGAATACTTGTTATTGCTGGTGGGTAGAATGTTAAGCGAATTATCTTCGATGCTCAATCAGACTCATAGCTTTAGACCGAAATGTGGTAAAACAAAAAAAAAAAAAGAGCAGTTGGACGCCAACAGGCGACCATAAGTTTACAATGCACGAAGATTACCACTTTTTTTTTGCTTAGCAGCCAAACACTTTTTTTGCTTTTGTTTTATTTTGTTGTTTTTTATTTTTAGACCACTTTCTTCCCCTTAAAAAGCCCCTTAGGAAAATGGAACTAAAAAAAAACCCTAAGTGCCACCGCCACCTCTCATCCTATAGCAAAAAATCTGATCCACTTCAGGCGTTGGCTCCTGACTAAACCCACCCCAGAGAGCTGCCTATATACCAGGCGAAATATGGGAAATCAAGGTTAGGGCTATCCTTTGCCACTAGATCACGGGCTCACACAATCCGGGAACATCTCGGAAGTAGACAACACTTCCTCCTAACACTTCCACATCTAACAGTGTTGCCAGATTGTGCAGATGACCGGACTTAGAGTTGTCAAGGGCGGTTAGTTTTATTGGCCACGTTAAGTGAACGACTCGGACTTAGTCTCTGTGGCGGCCGGCCGGCGGTCAGTTTTTATGTCTAAAACTGTACCCCAATGTGTTTCATTCACATATCTGTGTGGCGCTAAAGTGTGGTTATGGATAATACCTATGCTCAGATATTGCGAATCTAACATCATACATAAAGAGAGGGAAATGAATTAGGCATCCTTCATCTTCCGTAACATCAAATATATTTTAGTTACTCTATCTTAAACGAACTGCGCAGAAAATCATTCACCAGAATTAAATAACTTGTTAGCAACATCAGATGATATTAACAACTTGCCGGCGCGGGTTAGCCGTGCTTTCAATGGCGTCACATCGCGAATCGCACGGGTGCTTACGCCGTCAGTTCGAGTCCTTCCTGGGGCATGGATGTGTGTTAGGTTAGGTTGTTTTAAGTAGTCCAGAAAGCTCTATGCAACAGAAACTGCAGATCATTTTGCCATTTTCATTGCGAATTTGCCGGCTTATTCATGTCTGGGGTAATAATAGAGGGCTGTTTGCCTGGGTTGTCTGCTAGCGTAGTGAAAGGAAGATCTGATTTGTTTTCGGTTCTAATCTCGATGGAGGCAGGTAGAATATCAGTAAAGCAACTTTAAGAAGTTCTCGCGCCCCCAATACGTTTTATCGCTACCTTCATTCTGTACTGGCGCCCTGTGGATGTCAATATGACAGCCTTGTAGAATTTCATACATGTTACTGCCTACTTTTTCCGCTTCTGTCAATAATGGAATTGACTTAAATGTGACACTGAATGATTTTAACTGAATTAGCGTTATGAATCTTCACGCATTGCTAAATTTGCACACTTTCACGGTAGGTCAGCAACGGTAATCCAGTATGACTGGTCTGAACGTTGACACAGACCGTTTCGCGGCCGAATGCGGATAATATTTTGCTAATTCGTAGCGATCCGCGGTTCTTTGCCTTACTAAAACAGTTATGTTATCTCGATAAGTTGAAATTCATTTTCATTGGTACAGTTCATACCAATTAGCGTTTCTTCTTTCAGTTCTGTCTTATATTTACGTGTTGTATTTAACACACTAATCAGCATTAATATAGTCTTACAAATTATTGAAAACAGCCTAAAAAAGTTCAGATAGTTTGTCAGTTTCACGCCTGTGCATAGTATGTTGGTAGCACTTCGTCGCCTTCCCTGTTATGCTGTGTAGCAGACTTTAAAGCCGTGCGGATCAGCATAACGAAAAGACGAGGGGTCTCGCTCGTTTTGTCCACGACTGTACATCGAATGTAAAAGAGGGCGATAAATTCGAAGAACATAAGTATTTCAATTTTATGTGTGCATTTGGTAACCATCTAGCCACACAAATAAGCTCACTTTTTATTAAATTTTCTCTATAATATCTATTTATATTACTTATGTTGCAAACATTTCTAATAACTTGAATAATCGGTTGTTGTTACCTGGTACTAAGACAGAAAAATTGCCTGACGTTGTTTCGACTTGCGTTATGATTCATAACGTTGCAAATGAGTGATTCTTCTTAAACCATAGTTTGTTATGGAGACAGGTCCATCAGATGTTTAAAAAACTCCGTTATTTCATGATCTATTTATTCACGTGTTTCACATTTTTTTCCAGTTTAGTAATCTTATAATCTGTTGTTATTACATACTACCGTCACACTGATGGAAAACTGTCTCTCATTAGTTCAATTTCGATTGCGACCAACTGTGTTGCATGTAGGCGATATTCCTTACTATTTCGTTCCTTGTGTAGACATGTATTAAAAATAAAAATATTTTGAGAAAGTGGCTATGGCTGAGAAGCCGTTGTAAAGGTCAGACGGGAACATCATTGGGTATATACAACCTAAGCACTTTCCTATCACGCTGTTTACTATTGCTAAAGTCCTGTTGGTTTAACTATAAGACGAGCTGTCTTGATGACAACTACATCTTGTTCCTTAATTTTTTGCTAGGACATGCACATTTTATGCATGCCATACAGCCTGTTGCTAACGCCAACTAGCAGTCTTGCCTCAAGCAACGTGTCAGAATATAGTACCGGCCACACATGTGGGTTCTACATACATTACTGAACGCTACAATCGGAGTCAGCTGTCATACTATTAACATTTATCACATTACACCAGCAGGTACACTGATCAGCAAGAAGATTATGATCACCTAACTAGTAACTGGTGTGTCCGCATTTGGTACGGATAACAGCGGCGACGCGTAGTGGCATGGAAGCACTGGAGACTCAGTATGTCGCTGGAGGGACTTGGCACCTCACCTGCACATACAAGTCAGCCTATTCCCGTCAATTCAGGGGCGGGGGACGGGCGTGGGAGGCATGAGCTCTCATACCACATTCATTCACATCCCAGACGTGTTGGATCACTTTCAGATCTGGCGAGATGGTCAGCCAGAACGCCAGTTGGGCCTCGCTACTGTGTTCCTCGAACCATTCCATCACATTCCTGGCCTTGTGACACGGCGCATTGTCTTGTTGAAAAATGACAATGCCACCGCGAAACAAGATCGTCATGAGGGATGTACTTGGTTGGCAACCAGTGTAAGATACTTCCTGGCCATCATGGTGCCACGCACCAGCTCCACACGACCCAAGGATGCCCATGTGAATGTTTCCCAGAGCATAATGGAGCCGCCGTCAGCTTCTCTGCGTCCAGCAGTACAGATATCAAGGACGTGTTCCCCTGGAAGACGACGTATTCGACCACTCTCTTCGGCGTGATGAAGAAGGTACCGGTGTTCATCAGATCATGCAGCGATCTGCCACTGGGCCGTTGTCCGGTGCCGATGATCATATGCCCGTTTCAGAGTTCTGGTGCCATGATGTTAACATTGGCACATGCATGGACCGTCGACTGAGGAGGCCCATCGTTAGGAGAGTTCGATGCACTGTGTGTTAAGAAACACTTGTACTCAGGCCAAAATTAATGTCTGATGGTAGTTCCGTCACTGTCCTATTTTACCAGTCTGGCCAGCCTACGACGTCCAACATATGTAATGAGGTGTTGTCGCCCAGTCCCTTGACGTCTGGACGTAGTTTCTCCTTGATTTTGCGACAAATTGAAGACACTCACCACAGCACTCGTCGAATACCCGACAAGTCGCGCAGTTTCCGAAACGCTCGTATTGAGCCTTTGGGCCATCACAATCTGTTCTCGGTCAAACTCAGACAGTTCATGCTCCTATCACATTCCACACACGGACAGCACGCTCATCTATACTATAGGCACCGTGCGTGTGTCTAACTATCAGTCATTCTTCGCCAGGTGCCGCTGCTATCGCCTTTACGGATTATATACACACATCAAAGAAGATTTGCGTCACCCCGGTTCCCAGAACTCCAGAAAATAGATGTTACCACAGTCCGATTATTCAGAGATGTAAACAACCAAGCATGGGCAGCGCGTATTAGAAGGAGGGGGTCCTACAGCCGATCAGTTCCAGTCATTCCACGAGGAAGGAGGTACACGGCTCGTGTTGTTTGTAGTTCAACCATGCCTAGACGGTCAATACCGCGGTTCGATCGCGTCCGCGTTATTACCTTATGCCATGAAGGGCTCTTAACAAGGAAAGTATCCAGGCATCTCGGAGTGAACCAAGGCGCCGTTGTTCGGCCATGGAGGAAATACAGAGAGACAGGAACTGTTGATGATATTCCTCGCTCAGGTCACCCAAGTGCTACTACTACACTGGATGACCGCTACCTAAGGATTACGGCTCGGAGAATCCCTGACAGCAACGCCACCATGTTGAATAATGCTTTTAGTGCAGCCACAGGACGTCGTGTTACGACTCAAACAGTACGCAGTATGCTGCATGATATGCAACTTCAATCCCGACGTCCATGACGAGGTCAATGCAGCGCGGCACAGATGGGCCCAACAACATGCCGAATACACAGCTCAGGATTGGCATCACGTACTCTTCACCGATGAGTGTCGCATAAGCCTTCAACCAGACAATCGTCGGAGACGTGTTTGGAGGCAACCCGGTCAGGCTGAAAGCCTTAGACACACTGTCCAGCGAGTGAAGCAAGGTGGAGGTTCACTGGTGTTTTGGGGTGGCATTATGTGGAGCCGATGTACACCGCTGGTGGTCCTGGAAGGAGCCGTATCGGCTGTACGATACGTGAATGCCATCCTCCGACCGATAGTGCAACCATATCAGCAGCATATTGGCGAGGCATTCGTCTTCGTGGACGACAATTCGCGCCCCCATCGTGCACATCTTGTGAGTGACTTCCTTCAGGATAACGACAACGCTCGATTAGAGTGGCCAGCATGTTCTCTAGACATGAACCCTATCGGACAGGACTGGGATAAATTGAAAAGGGCTGTTCCTGGACAACGTGACCCACCAACCACTCTGAAGGATCTACGCCGAATTGCCGTTGAGGAGTGGGACAATGTGGACCAACAGAGCCTTGATGAACTTGCGGATAGTATACCACGAAGAATACAGGCATGCATCAATGCAAGAGGACGTGCTACTGGGTATTGGAGGTACCGGTGAGTACAGCAATCTGGACCACCACTCTGTAGGTCTCGCTGCTTGGTGGTACAATATGCAATGTGTGGTTTTCATGAGCAATAAAAAGGGCGGTAATATTTATGTTGAACTTTATTCCAATTTTCCGTACAGGTTCCGGAACTCTCGAAACCGAGGTTATGGAAAACGTTTTTTGATGTGTATAGATAGTAGGTCATAATGTTCTCGCTTATCAGTGTGTGTGATCTCTGTTATGAAATGGTGTAAACGCAGTGACGGTTACTAAGCTGTAACAGCATAACAACTTCGGTAAGGCGATACCCTTTACGTTTAATTCAGATGACCAGATGTCCCAGTTTTACGGGTACAGTTCCGGTTTTCACATAACTGTCCTGGTGTCCCCAGAAAGTCATTCGGAACACGTAACTGTCCTGGTTTTTGTTTGAGAAACACCTGGTTTGAAGTAATATTTCTTATTTAATTAAAGATTTGCGAAAAACAAATTTCCAAGAAGTAGAACGTTACAGGTATATAAATTTTCACAATATACAGAGCATTTCGTTTAATTCGCCTTATGCCTAAAGAAAGTATAAGAGATATGCTGAAAAGAAAATCAGGTATTACCTACCTCTTCCACTAACCGACCTTCCACTTTATGCCTCTAAACAAGTAAAACCAAAACCAAAGGAGGTAGGAGGAGCGTACGTAAACCATTTCTCCTAACGAGACTGCAAACATATTGAAGTTAATTTTGATAAGAATGTGAGCGATACAGCGTGTTTAGCAGTGGCTACTGAATATTGTTTGGCACGTATTCACGCCAGACTTAACAGTCTACCGTCAAACGAAAGGGCGGCGCATTGCTGGCAGATTTCACTCACTTAGTGACGTAAATTAACAAGTTTACCGATTTTTGGAACAACTGGCCACATTTTTGACTCAGAAGCGAAAGTCGGCAGATGATCAACTCTGTGGACAGTGCTACTACCTACTATTGTTAGTAGTCAGTGAATGTGAATATTAAACTCAGAATGTGTGGTGTCAGGCGAAAAAGCCTAAGCAGAAGTTTTTATTGAATGAAAGGATAAAGAACAAATGATAGCAATTATCTTTTCGATTTATCTTGCACGTAAGTTTAAGATTATCTGCTTTCTAGCTAGGAACAGCTAGAATCATTCTTTTGATACATATAACAAAGGTAAAGCTTAGGATGAAATGTATAATTTGTATTTGATTACTGATTGGTAATATTAAATAGTTTTTAGAACTAACAAATTTTACCTATCGAAAATAGTAGGTGGTTAAACATTAAATATTTCTAAGCTATAACAGTATAGGAGTCATTTTTAAACCCGAAGAAAATAATTTTATTTGCGAATTATCTACATTTTCTTTTCCAATTCACAAAATGAAGATACATTCTTCCTACAAGATTTCTCAGCAGCTGCATCGTGTGGGCGTATTATTGATTTCAAAACATCACGATAATTGACAAGAAAGGTAAGAGTAAGTGTAGTAATGAAGTTAAGTAGAAAGTATAAACACAAGTGTCTCAATTTTTCTCTCTCAGAAATCTGGTCAGCTACATTTAGTCAATGTAGTGGATAGTTCCTTATGCAAATATTGTTTTATTTTCGTCGCCTCTTGTCTACGTAATGTATATTTTCAGCTTTATGACCGTCGTTCAGGTATACTGTCCACCAATGATGAAAATCTCATAAGTTGCGTCACATATGGATGTTGTTATTTTAAGAAAAATTTTATCGATATGTATAGGTGTAATGACTCCAGCACTATTCAAGAATATTTTATGGTATGTATTCAATAATTAATTAATCTATGCAGTCTTCAACTCTGCTACAGTGTTATATGCAGTTCTGTGAGCAGTTGAATGTTGCTAATAAGAGAAGAAATCTGTTTTATATCTTAGATCTAAAGATAGCTAGATGCTTACTCGAGACTAGTAATCCAAGTAAATGAAGAAGATTTCATGTGCGATCTTGACTTCATGGGTTAGCAATCGATAACATAAACACTTGTAGTTATTGACGCTGTGGTTGGTGGTAGCTAGCAGTAGCCATGGAAGAAGCAGCTAGTAGGGATTTTATTCAGTTTTATATTATAGGTAAGTGAGTATTATCAGGTGTAATAAGTCACTATTGTCATAATTATTGAGGACGGAGGGCCATATTTTTTAGTGTTACAACGTTATTTGTATTGCCATCATATGGCCAGGTTGAATTGCTTTGCATTAATTATTGTTATTATTTCAAGAAGTTTCTTGTCTTGTTCATGCCATTCTGAAGTTTATTTGGACCTGATAGGATCTTTTGTTATTATGTTGTTTTCTGCCTTGTTAAATTGGTCTTTGCATAATAAATAAACTGGTAACAATAATATTTAGCACCACGTCTGCACAACCTCCTGATTGAACATGAGTCAACCTAAATCAAATCCTAAATTTTGGTAGTAGAGCATGGTTGTGCATTGCGTAGGCGAGAGCATAGACTGATAGTCTTACGATCTAAATTAGAGATTGCCTGTTGCTTTAATTAGTGCTGTTGCAGCCATGGCAATCGGAGACTTGCCTGGTGTAGGTTGGCTTTGAAAAGAAGAGCTCGCGAATGAAATGCCAGTACACAGGGATGTTCCAGCAGACACAGTGGTGGAGCCATGCCAGCAGTGGCGACGGGCCATGGGTAAACTTATGCAGCTGACTTACTTGCAGCGCATTGACATGAATATTAGTATCGGTGATGTTAATCTGGTGCTCTCAGCGTTAGAACGTGCACAGTTCTTGCATCAGCGTTAGAACTTGCACAGTTCTTGCAGTACGAATTACCTTAATGAAACTATGTGCGAAAATTATTCGCTAGACTTGCTCATTTAAAGTGTGCAATTAGTGATGTGTTATGAGATGTTACGGGTGAGAACGTTACAGAGTCAAATAAGTTGGAGGAGAGGTTGGCATCAAAAGAAATCTGAGGATTTATTATTAATTTGTTTTGTGTAAGAGAGTCACACTGATTTGAACAAGGTTGTGTTGTCCATCTCTGCTGAAGTTTATTCGGCCTCAAGAATCTTTTGTCGAAATATTGGTTTCTAGCTTGTTAAAGTGGTCTTCGCATGGAGAATGAAGTAGCAGTAAACTTATTTAGCGCCGCACCTATAAAACTTCCAGAGCGAACCCCATTCAGCGTAATTCCCATGCTATAAGAATTTTTCGATAAACTCATTGAAACATTACCCAGATTAGAAGGTAGAACAAAATTTTTGAAAGAAATGGCTCTGAGCACTATGGGACTCAACATCTGTGGTCATCAGTCCCCTGGAACTTAGAACTACTTAAACCTAACTAACCTAAGGACATCACACACATCCATGCTCGAGGCAGGATTTGAACCTGCGACCGTAGCGGTCACGTGGTTCCAGACTGACGCGCCTAGAACCGCACGGCCACACAGGCCGGCTTTTTGAAAGAAGTAGTTCTCTTTCTGATTTGTAAAGTATCAACAGAAGTTAGGTATGGAAGTGGTAGAGTATTTCTGTTGCCTTTATTGTATGCTACTGATCCACACTCTTACGCATTTCTGAGAAGTACTCGCGGTTTTCCCAGGCCAAAACTCAAACCTTTGTCACTGTTTTGTAACAACCTTTCAATGAATGTAATCACTGAGCATCAGAGTGGTCAATTTCTTTATTACTTTACAAACAGAGCTGGGGTTTCTGTGTTATAGACGAAACTGCCCTACCATTTATTGACGAAGTCTATCTTAAGTTTTAAATTTATTATAAATGGGGAAATGCTGTAGGTGGTGCTTTAAATAATGACAAGTTGTCCTGTTTTCTTGATCCAGAGCATGGATTCAGTTTACAAAGATACGGAGCATATCGTCCCACTTCACACTATTCAAGCTTATGTTCTTTTCTCAGCTCTTAGAAACGCCATTACTGAACAAGGAGACTTGATATGGTGGAATTAGCAGCCGACAATGATGTATTTAATGAAAAGCTGTTCCATACTTCTCTGGCCTCTAACAAAATGCATCTGCAATAACTGTTGTAATGGAAAGGAGCAAGTTCAATGCTTTCCCAGCTTTAGTGTTACCTTCATTGGAAGTCTCGTGTCTGTCACAACACTGAAGTAATTACATGTAATGGAAAACGATGAATGGCTGCAATATGATAACACATTTATAAAAAAGACCCTACATCCAAATTAAATTGAAAAACGAAGTGAGACTATAGATTCGTTTAATATTGACAACATAACAGGCAAAAGAACAGGAAATAAAACTGGGAGAGTAGTGTTCTATTTGTAAAAACAATAAGACTCTGGTAGAATGTTGTTAACGATAAACATCTCTTGAAACTGATATTCTGAGGAATGTTTTCCAGGAGCCTGCAACTGTCAGTCCACAACATATTCGTAATTTTTTGAAATCCTTTCTGTCGTGATTGTGCTCATGGCAAGATTTCGCTGAAGAAAGGTAACTGATCCTAGAAAGGCACGTTGCTCTTAAACAAACTACACGTACCTTGATAAATGGAGCACAAATTTCGATCTTGGAAAATTACCGCAGGCCCTTCAGTGAACAAGTTTGAGAAATTCCACGAACTAAATGGCGAAGTTATATCTCTTTAAGGCAAGTATTTGAATTAGAAAAAAACTGAGGGCACAGAGTAAGTTTTCTTTTGTAATGAAGTCTAAAGCATTTGTAAGGATTTCTAATGTTAATGCTGCACTTCATTGAGTACCAAACAAGTCTCCAGTTTCGATTTACTTCTTAGTAATTGATGACACAAGTTTTAGCTGTTGGTGAGCCTTCATCTCATCTGCAATAATTTATAATTTCCTTTTCCTGTGGCCACATACATCCACTACATATTTAGACGAATTGGTTAGAATGCTTTTTGCCCTAGAAATTTTCGGCAAAGTGGTAACGTGGAGATCTGTTTCCTCGAGCAGGATCCGAAATTTATCTTTTCCCATAAAGATTGCTGAAAGACGGTGGCAATGACTTGGACGTGTAATTTGTTGGCGAACTACTGAGAAATGCGGAAATGTTGCCGTGGACTTTTTAAGGGGAGAAAAACTTTTACGTTAATCTGACGAATTCGTTTTCGCTCACCTTCATTAGATTGGTAAGTATAGCAGATGAACGAAAAGTAATTGCAATTTTGCTCTTTTACTTTTTGGAAGGACGTTAGTATATAGCTGTCAAACACATTATTAGATTTTTAGAATTCACGTCATTTCTTCGTCGCTTGCTGTTTGTAGATTTCACTATTAAAGAAGTGAAAAATCCGTACATTAGTTGCAGTAACTGTTTTCTATGCAGACATCGACAGTGTAAAATTATTTTGGAAGTGGGGATATACTTAGTTTTCTCCTGAAAGAGCCATCGACCATGCAGAGAGGACACAGCGTGTCTTTCCTAATTATACATATGTTTTGTATGTTTTTGGGGTAGTACAGGTGCGGGATATATTTTCAGTTGTCGTCTTCATGCACCTGGGACCACAGGAACTCGTGTATGAAACTGTCAAATTACTACGTGCTGTATGCATCAGTGATGTAAATCGAAGTAGAAGATCATGACGAAATCGAATGAGAGGTACGCTCTTGTATCTGTGCCAACACACTGTTTATTTTGAGTTTAAAGAAGTGCAAGACAAGGGTTTGTAATTAAGAAAGCTGAAAAAATAAAGCTACTTTAAGTGAAAAATATTTAACTACCATAATTATGGACAACCCGTAGCCATGGACATATCGTACAGTAAAGTAAAACATAGTAATTACTCCGTGCCCTCGTTGCTGAAATTTGCCTGCAAGACACTGTCTCCATATACTCTGGCTGGCTATTCGGATCACATAACAGAGTACTTTTTTTTTTTGGATTTAGAAAAACTCTCTCCAAATCAATTATTGGAGCTTTAATTGCTTGATGTGGCAGAAGACACAAAATAAGTTTCTGTATCATGCGTTGAGTTTCCTTAGAATCAAGAACCCTATGCTATTCAGCACATTTCTTAAGCGTACCTCTTCGTAATTTACCTTCCACGTCAGTTTATGTAGTAATTTTATGACAATTTCATCTTCAACAATGAGGTCTCAAATAAAAGTTTAGATGTGTATGTAAATATAAAAGTATAAAAGAATTAAATTTGTCACTAAAACATGTTTACCACTTTAGGTACGATACTACACCCACGTTTTGGAGGACAGTGGTTTAAATCCCCATCGGGCAGTAAGTTCCGCTTTTAAGTTGTTTCAAAAACTCGCTCAAAGCAGATGCCGAGGTATTTCTTTGGATAGGATATGGCCAATTTCGATTCCCACACCTTCTCAGTTAGACTTTGTGTCTAATGCTCTCGATGCCTAACAGACCGTAATCTTCGGCCTCCCTTTCTTAAAATACGGATTTAATCGATTTACCAATTAAAAAACCGCGTATGCACGCAATTGCTCGTATGGCATAAAACACAAATCGACGCTCGCCGATTCTGAAATTTTAATTTCTATTTGTCCTTAAAATATTATGTAACTAAAAGAAAAGTAAGAAACAGCACAACTTAAATGGTTCAAATGGCTCTGAGCACTATGGGACTCAACTGCTGAGGTCATTAGTCCCCTAGAACGTAGAACTAGTTAAACCTAACTAACCTAAGGACATCACAAACATCCATGCCCGAGGCAGGATTCGAACCGGCGACCGTAGCGGGCTTGCGGTTCCAGACTGCAGCGCCTTTAACCGCACGGCCACTTCGGCCGGCACAACTTAAATATCTCATTAGATATTAGTTACTGATTTATCATTAGGCATACTCAAAATATTACTAAAGGCTTCATAAAGTATCAGTGATAAGCAACGCATAGAATTTTAAAATTTTCACCAAATCTTCATCCTCAGTTACAATAACATCTACCATTATCAAATGTTCTCTGTGAAAGAATATGGTGACGAAAATTTGGAAAGTAGCTTGAGGTAATTCCAGTTCGAATAAAACGCTTCGCTGTTGTCTGGTTCTCGTCTCCTGAGACATTCATTGCTATTTGGAGGAAATAGAAAATGGTGCTCAGATACAGGGTTGTCGATTGAACGAGAGGTCCATGGATTAGTTGAAGATAAAGTACTTCAAGCCGAGTAATTACGATTTGCATTGTCACTCGCCGTAGTGGAAACAAGAATTGCTACTCCTTCAGTAGAATCCAGTAGTTAACGGTCTTTTATATTTGATTTTTACGCTGAGAAGGAATATACCTAATAATGAATTTAAGTTAATTTTCATATTATTAATCTCTAAGCGTTAGTTTTAATGAGATAGTAATGTAGTGTATAACGGATCGCTTTTGGGAGGGAGTGTCTAATGACCTCGCCAGTGATGAACTGTCCTGTGAGAAACTGTGAGTAATCATCATAAATTCATCTTGAGCAAGTAGTAGGTTACTAATAGTAAATAATTGCACTCGCAGTCATCTTGTAAAATATTTTTACAGGCGCAAAAGATCTACATCTACATCTACATACATACTTCACAATCCACCATACGGTGCGTGGTGGAGGGTACCTCGTACCACAACTAGCATCATCTCTCCCTGTGCCAAACAGAACGAGGGAAAAATTACTGCCTATATGCTTCTGTACCAGCCCTAATCTTTCTTATCTTATCTTTGTGGTCTTTCCGCGAAATATAAATTGAAGGCAGTAAAATTTCACTGCAGTCAGCCTCAAATGCTGGTTCTCTAAATTTTCTCAGTAGCGATTCACGAAAAGAACGCCTCCTTTCCTCCTGAGACTCCCACCCGAGTTCCTGAAGCATTTCCGTAACACTCGCGTGATGATCAAACCTACCAGTAATAAATCTAGCAGCCCGCCTCTGAATTGCTTCTGTCCTCCCTCAATCCGACACGATAGGGATCCCAAATGCTCGAGCAGTACTCAAGAATAGGTAGTATTAGTGTTTTATAAGCGGTCTCCTTTACAGATGAACCACATCTTCCCAAAATTCTACCAATGAACCGGACTATCCGCCTTCCCCACAACTGCCATTACATGGTTTCCCACTTCATATCGCTCTGCAATGTTACGCCCAAATATTTAATAGACGTGACTGTGTCAAGCGCTACACTACTAATGGAGTATTCAAACATTACGGGATTCTTTTTCCTATTCATCTACATTAATTTACATTTATCTATATTTAGAGTTAGCTGCCATTCTTTACACCAATCACAAATCCTGTCCAAGTCATCTTGTATCCTCCTACAGTCACTCAACGACGACACCTTCCCGTACACCACAGCATCATCAGCAAACAGCCGCACATGGCTATCCACCCTATCCAAAAGATCATTTATGTATATGGAAAACAACAGCGGACCTACCACACTTCCCTGTGCACACCATATGATACCCTCACCTCCGATGAACACTCACCATCGAGGACAACGTACTGGGTTCTATTACTTAAGAAGTCTTCGAGCCACTCACATATTTGGGAACCAATCCTATATGCTCGTACCTTAGTTAGGAGTCTGCAGTGGATCACCGAGTCAAACGCTTTCCGTAAGTCAAGGAATATGGCATCCGTCTGATACCCTTCATCCATGGTTCGCAAGATATCGTGTGAAAAAAGGGCGAGTTGCGTTTCGCAGGAGCGATGCTTTCTAAAGCCGTGCTGATGCATGGACAACAACTTCTCTGACTCAAGGAAATTTATTATATTCGAACTGAGAATATGTTTGAGAATCCTACAACAAACCGATGTTAAGGATATTGGTCTGTAATTTTGAGGATCCGTCCTTCTACCCTTCTTATATACAGGCGTCACCTGCGCTTTTCTCCAGTCGTTCGGGACTTTACGTTGGGCAAGAGATTCGCGATAAATGCAAGCTAAGTAAGGAGCCAATGCAGTAGGGTATTCTCTGTAAAACCGAATTGGAATCCCGTCAGGACCTGGCGATTTATTTATTTTCAACGCATTCAGCTCCTTCACAACCCCAGGGATGTCTATCACTGTGTCCTCCATACTGGAATCTGTACGAGACTCAGATGGCGCTATGTTTGTACGATCCTCCTGCGTGAAAGATTTCTCAAATGCTGAATTTAAAATTTCAGCTTACGTTTTGCTGTCTTCCATTGCCAGGCCAGACTGATCAGTGAGTGACTGGATGGAAGCCTTCGACCCGCTTGCCGAATTTACGTAAGACCAGAATTTCCTTGGGTTTTCAGCAAGATCTTTTGCTAAGGTATGACGGTGGTAGTGGTTGTATGCTTCGCGTATCGCTCTTTTTACAGCAGTACGAATTTCTACTAACTTTTGCCTGTCCTCATTCTCCCAATATTTCTTGTACCGCGAGTGCAACTGTCTCTGCTTCCTGAGCATTCTCCGAATTGCGCTGTCAAACCACGGTGGGTATTTTCCGTTCGTAACCTACTTTTTCGGCACACACTTCTCCAATGCGTGATTTACAATGTGTTTAAAAGTTGCCCATAATTGTTCCACGTCCATCGTACCGGAAGTAAATGAAGTCGATTCATTTACTAAGTGGGATGCTAACAACTGCCTATCTGCTCTTTCTAGTAAGAATACTCTCCTAGCCTTCTTGATCACTTTTTAACTTTCGTAACCATAGCCGTAATGACAACATCATGATCACTAATCCCTGTCTCAACACTGACACCGTCGATGAGGTCCGGTCGGTTCGTGACTACCAGCTCTAAAATATTTCCATTACGCAGATGCTGTCGATTTAGCTGCTCAAGACAGTTTTCGGATAATGTGTTCAAAAGTAATTCACACGACGGCTTGTCTGTACCACCTGTAATGAATCCATAGACATGTCAGTTTATACTAGGTAGGTTGAAGTCGCCTCCTACTAATATAGCATGATCCGGGTACTTCTGCGATACAGAGTGTAGACTCCCTTTGAATGATTCTAGAACTGTCACGGTGGAACCTGGTAGCCGGTAATAACACCCAACAATTAACTTTATTTCTCCTAGCCCTGTTAAACGTGTGTGGATGGCACTATCATTTGTAAAGATTGATTAAAGTAATGTGGAGTATATACAGAGAAGTAATTATGTAGAGGGTATCTCAAAAAATGCATGTACTCTTTGAAACTAAGTATCTGTTTCATTCAGTCAGACAGAAGTGAAAAGTATTTGGAACAACGTATATACTCAGAATGACCACCTTCCATTGCAGTGCATCGTCGAAAAGGACGTAGAACAGAGCGATGTATTGTTTATATTAGAGGAGCACTGCTGACTTGCTCAATTTGCTCTATGAGTGCTTTCAGCGTCTGTCGTTCTGTCGCGTGCACTGAGTCGTGACAGTACCCCGAAGATAAAAGTCAAAAGTTTTCAAAGGTTCTGAATCAGCTTATGGAACTCGATATTACACAGCATTACCTCTTCGCCCTATTCACCTCGAGGGGAATTTGCGGCGGAGAAATTCCCTAACATTAAACTGAAAGTGTTGTGACATCCTGTTGAAGGTAATAATTTTATTTGTCAAAAATGTAGTTACGAGCTGAAGTTTCGTGAGTAATCTTTGCAAATAAGTCACCCATGACAGTCTCTTGAAAGAAATACGGCCCTATTAACCCTCTAGAAGAAAGACGACGTCAGACTGATACACCTGATGTGTTCACATGTTTTTCCTTATTTTCGTTAGCCCTGTACACACAGCTACAGCGATTAATTTCTTCGTTTAGCTGAAACGTCGCTTCTTCTGACCAATGAACTAGAGCTTTGTAACTTTCATGTTGTCCACGGGATATCAACTGAGAATAAAGCAAAGAAAGATGTATCGTGAAGTAGCAGAAATGAGAATAATGAAAAAGTCAACATCAATATTTGTGAAGTAGGTGAAATTAAGGAATTCTACTACCTCGGAAGCAAAATAACATTGTGTTGTTGTTGTGGTCTTCAGTCCAGAGACTGGTTTGATGCAGCTCTCCATGCTACTCTATCCTATGCAAGCTTCTTCATTTCCCAGTATCTACTGCAACCTACGTCTTTCTGAATCTCTTTAGTGTATTCATCTCTTGGTCTACTATGATTTTTACCCTCCGCGCTGCCGTCCAATACTAAACTGGTGATCCCTTGATGCCTCAGAATATGTCCTACCAAGCGATCCCTTCTTCTAGTCAAGTTTTGCCACAAATTTCTCTTCTCCCAAATTATATTCAATACCTCTTCATTAGTTATGTGATTACCCATATAACATTCAGCATTCTTCTGTAGCACCACATCTCAAAAGCTTCTATTCTCTTTTTGTCTAAACTATTTATCGTCCATGTTTCACTTCCATACATTGCTACACTTCATACAAATACTTTCAGAAACGACTTCCTGACACTTAAATCTATACTCAATGTTAATAAATTTCTCTTCTTCAGAAACGCTTTCCTTGCCATTGCCAGTCTACATTTTATATCCTCTCTGCTTCGACCATCATCAGTTATTTTACTCCCTAAATAGCAAAACTCCTTAACTACTTTAAACGTCTCATTTCCTAATCTAATTCCCTCAGCATTACCCGACTTAATTCGACTACATTCCATTCTCTTCGTTTTGCTTTTGTTGATGTTCATCTTATATCCTCCTTTCAAGACACTGTCCATTCCGTTCAGTTGCTCTTCCAGGTCCTATGCTGTCTCTGACAGAATTACAATGTCATCGGCGAACCTCGAAGTTTTAATTTCTTCTCAATGGATTTTAATTCCTACTCCGAACTTTTTTTTTGTTTCCTTTACTGCTTGCTCAATATGCAGATTGAATAATATCGGGGATAGGCTACAACCCTGTCTCACTCCTTTCCCAACCAGTGCTTCCCTTTCATGCCCCTCGACTCATATAACTGCCATCTGGTTTCTGTACAAATTGTAAATAGCCTTTCGCTCCCTGTATTTTACCCCTGCCACCTTCAGGATCTGAAAGAGAGTATTCCTGTCAACATTGTCAAAAGCTTTCTCTAAGTCTACAAATGCTAGAAATGTAGGTTTGCCTTTCCTTAATCTATTTTCTAAGATAAGTCGTAGGGTCAGTATTGCCTCACGTGTTCCAACATTTCTACGGAATTCAAACTGATCTTCCCCGAGATCGGCTTCTTCCAGTTTTTCCATTCGTCTGTAAAGAATTCGTGTTAGTATTTTGCAGCCGTGGCTTATTAAACTGATAGATCGGTAATTTTTGCATCTGTCAACCCCTACTTTCTTTGGGATTGGAATTATTATATTGTTTTTGAAGTCTGAGGGCATTTCGCCTGTCTCATACGTCTTGGGGAAATGTTGACAAGAAAAAGGTATGGGATGGGGACACGTGTTAAGGCTTCAGGGAATAGCTTCCATGATCCTAAATGGAGCATTAGAGGGTACAAACTGTAGAGGAAAGCAGAGATGGGAATAATCCAGCAAATAATTGAAAATGCAGGTTGCTACTCAGAACTGAAGAGGTTGACACAGGAGAGGAATTCGTGACGGAAGTGTTGTCAAATTTGTCACTGTTCTGACTACAAAAATATTTCTGCCTGCGTTAGCTAAAGAGTGATGCAATTATTTTGGGACACGTGGTACAATGGATATTACCTAATAGTTAAAGATGACTTTCGCTGCCCTTCAAGATTCGTCATATTGGATGATCTTTAGATGTATATAGTTTGGGAAACGATTTTAGAGTACGAATCAAAACCTCCCCTGTATCTCCTTATTTTGTTGTACAAATTTTAAGGGCTTGATGAATGAGGTTGGTCAATAGGTATCGACACAGAACTATTGTTTGTGTACTTAGTAAGCTTGAGTTTTGTTTTTGCTGATATAGTTTCGGCACTAAAAATGAGTATTTGGTGGGTTAAAAAAGTCACATTAGGTTTGAGGCTTAATGAGGCTGTTAATTCTTCACTCCTTTGTGAGTCATATGATTAATTTTGTCAGTCCTGCGTGTTTCTGTAAATTTTACTAGATCCTCACACCACTCTTCTTCTGCTCTCCTTACTCGTTTCATGTCAGTCACTATCCTTTACAATATGTCTCAATGCTTAGCAATTAGTCGAAACATTATAAATATCTTTGGTTCAATTATCGATGTAGATACGGATAAGCATAGCTGTATATCTACCAATTCATACATCAAAATCAAACGGAGAATAAATATATCTAAGTAAAAAGGATGGTGAGACTGTTTATCCCCACACGCAGAAGGTGCATTAACGAGAACGGTAGAAGTAGTTAAACTTGTAGCAGATAGGAAGCTGTGATAACTTTACTGGATGAAGGTAAACGACGGAGGAAGATAGAGGAAAATTAGCTGCGCATCTGAAATGTAACTGGCGAACACAGATTAAAAAAGAATTTGCATACAGAAAACGAATTTCTAAAGTTAATTATGTAGAGTGGACACAGGCAATATTTAGCCAAAACGGTCTGACAAACCAAGTACTGATTAAATCTGTTTCACCTTTTGCCGAGACCCGTGAGTTTCCTAACGAGAAAAAATATCTTGCATTCAAGATGAGGTAACTGATCTTCTGGAGGAAACCGACACAGAATTTTTAACTAAACAAAGAATTAAAAATGATAATTGTGAGAGCACAGTTAGCATTAAAACAGCAATCATTAACCAATAAAGTACGCTGCTGCCGATAAAGGGTTTCTTAAATTTGGTAGATTAACCATTTCTTCGTTTCCGGATTGAATTTTTAATCTGCAGCTGAGTTTGCACTGATGTGAAATTTAATAGCAGATTAAAACTGCGTATCGCACTACGAGAAAGTGCTGTGCTAACTAAACTAACCATGCACGACTCAGGTTCCATCATCTTTGGAAGGAAAGAAGGTACATACGGGTGGATGTGAATTTGTAAGGGTGTATCTTCCGTCGTGTTTGGATGTCTTAGTTGATAATGCACCTGTCCGCGATAGGCACAGGTCCAACTCTCAAGTACTAGCCCACATACAGTTTTCATCTGTCAGGGTATTCCAGATTGGCACACACTCCAAAATTTAGGTTGAAATGCAAAGGCACATAGCAACAGCACTGAATGCAGAAATTCTAGGAACACGCGCAAAAGTTTGACTGTTGTCTCAGTATTCGTTGGGTTGAGTTGGGAGTCACATTACATTTCCGGCAGTTACCTTGAAGGTAACGTAAGTACTCCAAGGCTATATGTGCATGCATGTAGAAGATAAATACTTTTAAAATCAAACGACTATTTTGTAGTACTGTAGAAACGTTGTAGTGTTATACGTAGATATATTCTTGAGATATCGATTAAATATCTTTGTAATACACTGTACTTCTAATTGTAGCATAATTTCAGTCTCTAACGTATACGTCGATTTCCCCAGCTGGACTACGGTCACCGCTATTGGAGGCCAGTTATGTGCACAGGTTCCGCGTTGTTGGAACGTTTTAAGTGGCAAAAGTACTTACAGTAACTGTTCTTAAGAGTAATACTGCTGTTGGCATAAGTTTATGACATCTACATTTTCGAGTGTAAGTGCGCACATGAAATAACACGTTTGCATTGCTCTTGTACAGGGTTTCACTTTGTCTTTTCAAAAAATATGTGGCAGAATAATTAACTCTTTAGCACTGTAATGTGTTTTGTTACATGCAGAGACATTTTTGTTCACTGCACGCGAGCTGCATTTATGTTTCGTAGCGCAAGCGTGCTTCTGAATTATGTAAATCGGCTTAGCTAATTGTGTAAACAGTGTAGCTCCTCTGTGTGGTGTGGTGAGCGGTGGATTGTATAAATTAATTACTTATTTTGGATCAGCTAACTGGCGAATGTTTTTATCCGCTACCGTCTAATTAATGCATATTACAATTATCTAACTTAATACCGGCTCATTCTTCTGACGAAGGGAAGAAACTGCCACAGCAAAAATGCTTCTGTATTTCTACATTTCCCCCTTCGAGTTCTCTAGTTTGTGAAGCCGTTGGTAACTTGATGTTTCCGATTAGTATTGGAACTTATAGATTGAACTTACAAATCATATTTAAACTCGCTACAATTACATCCCGTTTTTCTACCATCGACCATATTCAAGGCTTGGCCTCCTTCTACGGTTTTAACTTCTACACATCGCCACGTTAGCGGATTGATAATTTCTTGGTGCCTCAGCATGTGTCTTGTAAACCGTCCTCTTCTGCTAAGTTGTTGGTACATAAATTTCCTTTCTCTTCAGTTCGAATCAGTACTTTCCCATCTACTCAAGCATCCATCTAATCTTCGGCATTTTCTTGCAGCTCCACATTTCAAAAGCATCCACTCTCTTCCTCTAAGTGGTTTTCGTTTACATTTCAGATTAATAACTACACAAGAGACAGCCTTAAAATTAATATATATATTGGAGATTAACCAATTCCCCTGTCGTCTAAGTGTTTATCCTACTACTGCCAGTTTGCACTTTGTATGCTCTCAAATTCGGCCATCATCAGTTATTTTGCAAAACACATATAACACTTTTATTGTCTAATTTTCTTATCTAATTCCTTCAGTAGCACCTGCCTGAATTGGATTACACTCCATTATTCTTCTAAGAAAGTTCGCCTTGTGACCTCTTTTCAAGACACTCTCCACACCATTCAATTGCTTCCAAGTATTTTATATTTCTTAGGAGAATTGCATTGCCATTGCAAATCACAAAGTTTGTTGCCCTTTTCAAATATCTTCTTCGTTACCTTTAATTGTTGCTCAATGTACAGACTGAATAATGTAGGGAAAGGTTTACTGCCCTATCTCACTCCCTTTTTAACCCCTGCTTCCCTTTCATGCCTTCGTCTTATACACTGAAGAGCTACAGAAACTGATACATCTGCCTAATATCGTGTTGGGCCCCCGCGAGCACGCAGAAGTTCCGCAACACGACGTGGCATGGACTCTACTAATATTTGAAATAGTGATGGAGGGAACTGACACCATGAATCCTGCAGGGCTGTCCATAAATGGGCTGTCCATAAATCCGTCAGAGTACGAGTGGGTGGAGATCTCTTCTGAACAGCACGTTGCAAGCCATCGCAGATATGCTCAATAATGTTCGTGTCTGGAGAGTTTTGTGGCCAGCGGAAGTGTTTAAACTCAAAAGAGTGTTCCTGGAGCCATTCTGTAGCAATTTTGGACGTGTGGGGTGTCGCATTGTCCTGCTGGAATTGCCCAAGTCCATCGGAATGCACAATGGACATGAATAGACTCAAGTGATAAGGAAGGATTCTTACGTTCAAGAAATGGTACGAATGGTCCTGAGCAGTATGTGACTTAACATCTGAGGTCATCAGTCCCCTAGAATGTAGAACTACTTAAACCTAACTAACCTAAGCACATCACACACATCCATACCCGAGGTAGGATTCGAACCTGCGACCGTAGCAGCAGCGCGGTTCCAAACTGAAGCGCCAGGAACAGCTCGGCCACATCGGCCGGCTGCTTACTTGCCACTTGTCAGAGTCGTATCTAGACGTATCAGGGTCCCACACCACTTCAACTCCACACGTCCCATACCATCACAAAGCCTGCACCTTCTTGAACATTCCCCTGCTAACATGCAGGATCCAAGGATACATGAGGTGATCTCCACACTCGTACACGCCCATCCACTCGATACAATTTGGAACGAGACTCGTCCGACCAGGCAACATGTTTCTAGTCATCAACAGTCCAATGTCGGTATTTACGGGCCCAGGTGAGGCCTAAAGCTTTGTGTAGTGCTGTCATCAAGGGTACACGAGTAGACCTCCGGCTACGAAAGCCCATATCGATTATGTTTAGTTGAAAGGTTTGGGCGCTAACGTTTATGGCCCAGCATTGAAATCTGCTGCAATATGGGGAAGAGTTGCACTTCTGTCACGTTGAACGATTCTCTTCAGTCGTCGTTGGACCTGGGTCTTTTTCCGGCCGCAGCGATGTAGGAGATTTGATGTTCTACCGGATTCCTGATATTCATGGTACACTTGTGAAATAGTCGTACTGGATGCTGTGTCCCATCGTTCGTGCGTCGACTCTAGCACCACGTTCAAATTCACTTAAATCTCGATAACCTGCCATTATAGCAGCAATAACCAATCTATCAACTGATCCAGACATTTGTTGGCTTGTATAGGCATTCCCGACCGCAGAGTCGTATTCTGCCTGTTTACATATCTCTGTATTTGAATACGCATGCCTATACCAGTTTTTTTGGAGCTTCACTGTAACTATAGTCTGTCTTCCGTACAGGTCGTAGGTAACCTTTCGCTAACATTATTTTATTGGTACCACTTTCATTATTTCACGTGTATACTAGTCAACATTGGCAAAAGTTTTGTCTAAATCTACAGACGCTGGAAACTTACCTGTCTCTTTTCACATATTTTCTATGGTATGTCGTAGAGTCAGTACTACCTCTCGTGTTCCTGTATTCTTCCTTAACCCAAACTAATCTTCCCTGAGGTCGGCTTTCACAAGGTTTTTCATTCTCCTGTAAATAACCTGTGACAGTAGTTTGCAACAAATCCTTATTAAGCAGGTAAATCGACAAAATTGAAAACCGGCAGCATCTACTTTTTTTGGAATTCGAATTATTATATTTTTCTTGAGTAGCGATGGTGTTTGACTTAATTTTGCACACAATGTGGAATAGATTTGTAGCGGCTGGCTCTCCAAGGATCTCAATAGTCTTGTATTAATGTGAACTACTGCAGGGGATTTGTTTGAGCTTACAACTTTCAGTGCTCTGTCAATTTCTTCTGACAGTATCATATCTCGCATCTCATCTTCATTTACTTGTTTTTCGTAATATTTTCTTGAAGATAGTTTTTACATCCCTTTGATATATTCCTATATTTCAGTCTTTTCTTTTTTCTTTGTACTAGCTTGCCGTCTGAGCTCTTGGTATTATACAACTACTTCTCTTTTGTCCAATGGTTTATTTAATTTTCCTATCACTGCGTCTATCGTGCGAGTTTCCACAGCTTTACATTTGTCCCATAGGTATTCGTGCTACGCCGTTTTGCTCTTCACGGCTACCTTGTTTTTCGAAGTCTGAATTCTCCTGCAATTGCTTCGTTTGCTGCAAGTTTATATTTTCGCTTTTCGTCAATTGAACAATGTATTTTGTGTTAACCAAGGACCTCTGCTAGATTTTATCCTTTTGCCTATTTGATCGTCTGCTACATTTACTACTTCATCTCTCAAAGTTATACACTCTTCTTTTACCGCATTTGTTTTTTTCCGTTTCAGCAACTCGTCATGTAGCGTTACCTCGAAAAAACCTCTGTTTCTTTAATTGATCCAGCTCCCTTTTCCTCAATTTCCTATCTTTCTGTATTTAATTTGCAGTTCATAACCAAGAAATATAGTCAGAGCTCTAATCTGCCACTGAAAATATTTTTCAATTTAGAATCTGATTTCGAGAACTCTTACCATTATATAAGAACAATTGTTTTTTCTACTTCCGATCGGTCGCGAAATTAAAACTGCGGAAGGTTTGTGTAGATGTGTTGCGCAGTGTGTAGTATGCTTGTCTATCCCATGAAATCGTACTTTTCACTTCTGAACGCACAGTGAGCACGTAAAAAGGCCTAGAAAAGATTGTCTCCCTTCAAGAGTCAAGTTCTGTCTAGCTACAAAAGAAAACTTGAAGTACTACAATTGATTCCTGTAAGACATCAGACAAATCGTTTACCCACGGAGTCAAGCATATGAACATTTAATAAGTGGATGACAAGTTGCAAATACGAAATATAGCATTAGTGAGAAGGGGGGGGGGGGAGTTACAAAGCACTATATGAAAGCCTGCCAGTGATACGGTCAATGATTACGGAAAAAGGTTAGTGATTTGAAGAAAGATCCCTAGAAAAGCAAGAACGAACACGAAAGCTTTTACCAAGGTGGTGCGTGATTGATGCAATTAGCTGACTGTTTATATTAAATCTCCGCAATGAAACCCTGATGCAGATTAACTAGTCTTGTTCCCCTCGCCTTGGTTGTTGCATCGGTATCACATGCTTACCACTCTTAATCGGGGCAAAGCTGCAGTAGTTGCCGGAAATTGTGCTCTGCTGTACTTACCTCTAAGTTGGATACATCTCTCTCTGTGAGTAGCTTCGTTGGTTGTGTAAAGCATCCCTGAAGCAAATGTTATCCTCAAGTGCAATCTGACTGTGCTATACGAAACTTAGCTGGTCTTGCAATCAACTTGTTGCCTGACTGTGTCAGACTATGTACGTTACGAGCAATAATAATTTGATAAACAAGTTCAATAAGTTCATGGGCTCATGGAATGAGTCGTTGTTAAAAAATAAGTCATGGCACGGAGGAGGCAGAAAATGTCTCCCCGTATATGATAGATTTCCAGCAATTGCCAGCCAAAAACTTCGAACGTAGGCATGTGTAGGGTAGCCCCTCCTACCGAAATAATTGGTGTGAAAAAATCACAGAACAACATACTAAGATGTGAACAAACAATCCTGTGTGGTGTGGCAGCACTTAGCGGCTGATCCCAAGATCTGAAGCTCTATTTTTCGACTGTCCTCCCGATCTTGTCTAGCTAAAATGGATTCTTTTTCATTCCACATGTGATACAGTTTTACGGTACGCAGTCTCTTTAGTCCTCCTGCTGTACAAACACGAACGACTTTCATTCCCTGCTCTGTTCCTGCCTGAAGATTGCTTTTAGTACCCATAAGTTTGTGATATTTCAATTCTCCTAAGATATCTTCCCCGCCACGAGTGAGCTAATAATCCCCCAAGGTGACAAAAACAGCACGTCTCCCGCCCTGCGTTAACAGGAAAATTGCAGTCACTGCCGGCAGTGAATATTGTTTGCAGTTTTCATGTGTCGTTAAAGAACTGACTATACTAATTATTGGGATCTGCACATTAAGTTAGAAAATAGGTCATTCTATGTGACACCATATCCACATCATTTTCAGACTTGATTAAGGTATAGCACAAGTTCATCAAGGAAATCTTGCAGGATGGATACAGTTTTTTGTTTGTTTTGAATGACCATCGGCTGATGAGTTTCATGCCATGTATTATGGATGGAAAAGGATGATCTTGTGCCAAGGTGACAACAAATAAACACTTACTCACCAGCTTCCTCACACTCATTCATATATGCTAATGTTCGTCTAAATTTCTTTGGAATTAATATAAAAGGGAAAAAACACCACACACACATCGGTTTTATAACAGACATGAATGAAGGAAATCCCTTGGTTACTTCACAGACATGTGGCTGCCACGTAATTTAAATCAGTTTAACAGTTAGTTATTGCATCCACACTTACTGCCTCACAATACCAAATCATTCGTTTATTCGCAAACGTATCTGGTTTGACGATTAATCATAGTGAACAAGGAGACTAATACAAATACACTGATATACGAGGGTTGTCCAGAAAGTAAGTTCCGAACGGTCGCGAAATGGAAACCAGTGGCAAAATCTTGTAAAGCTTTGCACAGATGTGTTGGGCAGTGTCTCTAGCATGCCCATCGATCGTGTCGCGTCGCTCTTTCCAGTTTTGAGTGAACAGTGAGCATGCAAAGATGCGTAGGGAAGAGCGTCTCCCGTCATGTATGAGGGCCTGGTTAGAGATTTCGCCTGCGGCATGCAGCCCACATAACACAACTGTCGAGCAGTTCCTTCTTCATGCCAATTTTCGGCCGCACACCGTAGGGGTAATGAAGATGCTCCTGCAGCATTTCCGACGAGAAATGTTTGATCACCCACAATACAGTCCGTAATTGGCTCCCCTTGAGTCTCATCTCTGTTCACAAGAACCGATGGCTATGAAGACAATATTTTTCCACAGACAACGAGCTGCAGACCAGTGCATTTAACTTGCTGAAAGCACAGGTGGCTGCATTCCATGACGACGATATTGGAAAGTTGATACAACACTACGACAAAACTCGAAGTTGGAGCGGCGGCTATGTGGAGAAGTAGGTGGAAGGTGTACCTAACTGTTGCAAATAAAACGTTTCTGGTTTTCACTGTGGTTTACATTTCGCGACCGATTTGAACTTCCTTTCTGGACAACCCTCATCTGTAAAAACAGGTATACTTGACAACTAAATCATAAGAAAAGGAATCTGTGCCACACTTGCGTTGCTCTATGATCAGGTGGAACTACAGATTTTTAAAACAGCAAAATCTCTGAACTTGGCTACATTCCAATGTGTATACGCAAAGAGCACATCCTGAATATTAAAAACGTTAGACAAAAATCCACAAATGAACACTTGCGTCAAAGTGAGGTCGTAATTGTGACAAGGTAGAACATTGTTTCAATCAAAGTACAATGATCAGTTCTCATATAATTCATAACCGTAAGATTACAAATACATACGAACTGAAACATCGCTGGTGGGGTCCATCAAAATAATCCCATGAATGAGTTTCTTTTGATTGCGCCTGCGAATTGAAACCGTTACATAGCCGCAAAAAATTCCAAAAAAATCGCACAGGGTATATTAATAGACTTCACAGTTCTTGGGGGAACTCATTGTTCGTTATACGAATTCTTCTGATGAAAAGTTCGATATACGAAATGATACACAAACGAAAGAGTTAATGTTTCTAGTAGTTCTTCTCGTGGAAGCGTGGAACAACTGGTAAGTTCAGTTTATACCTCGATCGTAATCAACGTACTGGCTAACGTTCATGTCCGTTGT
This sequence comes from Schistocerca piceifrons, assembly GCF_021461385.2. Classification (NCBI taxonomy): domain Eukaryota; kingdom Metazoa; phylum Arthropoda; class Insecta; order Orthoptera; family Acrididae; genus Schistocerca; species Schistocerca piceifrons. The sequence goes on along the minus strand of NC_060140.1, from coordinate 431,198,442 downwards.
CTGCTCCTGACAACAACTGATTCCCTCTCACTTCAGATACAGTGACTGTCATTCTGAAGTGCACAAGTTCCTGGCCTAATGTCTGACCAGATTTGTGATAATTACCGTGGGCAGCAGTAAAAGTCGCCTGCAACTTCAGCATGAATACATCAATGTAACTAGTCTCATGATTGAAGTTTATAACCAAGTAAGAGTTCAAAGCAACTATCATATGAGTATCAATCATACTCGTAGCTTGTCTGAATATGAGCAACACTATAATAAGTTCATAAGCAGTCCTTCGTGCAGTCCCCATTCACAGGTTTCCTACAGACTCCAAAAATGGTTCAAATGGCTCTAAGCACTATATACTTAACATTTGAGGTAAGCAGTCCCCTAGACTTAGAACTACTTAAACCTAACCAACCTAAGGTCATAAACACACATCCATGTCCGAGGACGATTCGAACCTGTGAACGTAGCAGCAGTGTAGTTCCGGATTGAAGCGCCTAGAACCGCTCGGTCACAGGGCTGGCCCTACAGACTCAGAGTGACATCAGCCTCCCTGGTAATCAGTGTTGTGGACGTAGATTTGATGATTTCTGCAGCACTGCTTTATGACCAGACCATCAGCTGTCATGAAGATAATTAGTCTGTAATCTCTTGTGGTTGTGCCCTTGACGAATGCTTAGCGGTCAACCAGTGGTAGAAGTGGGCCATGTAGATGTGACTCGCTGTGCTGACATGGTATGGTGGTAGCCACGTGCCGAACAGGTAAGCGCCAGTAAGTGCAGGAGCAGCTGATTTGAGGCAGGTGGCGTCCTGAGGCACGCTTCGTCGCCCATCACCAATGTTTCGAGCTCGCCTCTCTTTTTCCGTGCAGCTGCCTTCACAATTAGGAGCCCCTCTCTCCTCGTACACGTAGCATTGGTACAATCGAAAGTGCTGCCCACAAAAAGTGTTACATAGGTACATCAGGAAGACGGAAATGACAACTAATGCCATTACTTAACAACACTAACTGACGTAAAACCAATGTATTATCAATGTAGTGCTGCTTTGGAGTCTCAGAAACGAATAATTAAATGACGTGGCTCTTTCACCTCCAAAAACTAGTATTTATTCATGACAGAAGTTCAATACATTGGCTCCTAGGCCTCTAAAGTGATTGAATGATTTCACGTTCCTTGGCTTTTTCAAAAAAATTTACAATCAGAGTAATCATTAACATATAAATATAGGTTACACAGATTAACGTGTGGCGAAAAATAAATTTTAAACAGTTATATTGAGTCTGACACTGCAAAACAACACATTGTTTGTCGGTATCGTATCAAGGGTTAGAGAACATAGAGCTAATACACCGGGTGATCAAAAAGTCAGTATAAATTTGAAAACTGAATAAATCACGGAATAACGTAGATAGAGAGGTACAAATTGACACACATGCTTGGAATGACATGGGGTTTTATTAGAACCAAAAAAATGCAAACGTTCAAAAAATGTCCGGCAGATGGCGCTTCATCTAATCAGAACAGCAATAATTAGCAAAACAAAGTAAGCCAAAGCAAAGATGATATTATTTACAGGAAATGCTCAATATGTCCACCATCATTTCTCAACAACAGCTGTAGTCGAGAAATAATGTTGTGAACAGTACTGTAAAGCATGTCCGGCGTTATGGTGAGGCATTGGTGTCGGATGTTGTCTTTCAGCATCCCTAGAGATGTCGGTCGATCACGATACACTTGCGACTTCACGTAACCCCAAAGCCAATAATCGCACGGACGGAGGTCTGGCGGCCTGGGAGGCCAAGCATGACGAAAATGGCGGCTGAGCACACGATCATCACCAAACGACGCGCGCAGGAAATCTTGCACGCGTCTAGCAATATGGGTTTTTTTTTTTTGGTTCTAATAAAACCCCATGTCATTCCAAGAATGTGAGTCAATTTTTACCTCTCTGTCTACATTATTCCGTGGTTTATTAAGTTTTCAAATGTATACTGACTTTTTGATCACCTGGTACATTGGATACAAAAGTTTTATTTCCTGCGGTATCTACAGATTCCTAACAGAATTCTCTCGTGCATGCACATTGTGACAATTGTTGGCCCACTCTGCCGGAAGCGTGTGCATACATACTCCCTTATTTTTGTGAAAGATTTTCCTTTCTTGCAGGAATACGTTCATGTCGTTTAACTTCAGACTTCCGAAGACAAAATGATCATTCTACTGATGTGGATAACTATTCTGGTACATACATGAGACATACGAGCATGGGAGATCATTGACAATATAAGTGAACAGAAAACACTGTGTTATGATACTCATTACAACAGTACGGCATTTACGCTGATCGTTGCCGTACCTTCTCTTCTAAGTTACAGTACTCCTCAAGAAATCATTACATTTATAGTCCATACTTTTCTTTCTCTGAGGTATTAGTACTTTAAATAAGACTTTGTCTTCATGGCAGTCACATGTTCTGAGAACAATATACATAAAACAAACAGACCCATGTACCTTTATTTGACGGGGTGTGTCCATATTGTAGCCTTCCCTATACTATCAGAGCCTCAAACCTCTGGTGTTCTTAAACACAATAAAAAATATCCTCACAGGCACTTAATACTGTGTAGCAAAACATAAAAGCCTCAGCGGTACTACTCGTATGTTACAGGCAATTACCCCACAGTGTTTCCCACAACTGGCTTCTAATAACAAAACCACAACACACAAGTCATCCTTCTGGGGTGAACTCATCCACTGTGTCATCTGATGCTTTCATCATTTTCACATTTTCATCTACCAATACTGTCTCAACCGTTGAAACCTTTGTGGGAAATCGCCCATAAGCAGCTCACAACAAAAACGCCTCCATATCATTCTCTCGTACACGTACACTCGCCCATGGTTACAAGACTGGTTGATCGATCTCCAACACTGCTTACTCAGTAAACCCTTTGGGTGTCAAGTAAGTAGCTGTCCCTTTGATTTGCTTCTCCTTAGAGATTCGATCTCTATAATATTATCGTGTATCATTATCCTCACTTAGTATAGTCCACAACAGATTTAAAAGAATTTATAACCTATAAATTTGGTCTTGTACGACCTATTCCTTCAGTAGAATTATATTCCCTAGTGTTAACTGGATTTGTTTTATGGTGTGTCTCTGGCTTTCTTGGCATTTATTAGCCTTTTCTATGAGCCAATCCAGTGCCAACGTCACTATTTCATGGTGACGTTTGCCACTACCTCTCTTTTTCTGTTGGTGGGCTGCTGCTCCAGCTTTACAGCTTTCGGTGGTAACACTGTCAATTCACGAGGAAGATTATTGATGATATACTAGAAGCCAGTCAGATGTTCATCCCAGGGGCTGTGTCGGCTATGGCAATAGTGACTTATAATTTGATATAAAAGTACAATCTTGGTTGTGGAAACTTTTATTTTCAAATATCAATAATGCATTTCGTCTGTGGTAGGCATCTTGAGAGCATACACAGTGACATCACCAACATACAATGTCAGTCTATTTCTTAGTGGTTCTTGGAAGCACAGAACCCAGCGTCCTAATGAAAACAAATGACAAAACATTTAGACTGAAAGGTAACTTCCTAAAGTGGGAGCACTGCCCAAAACGTAAATTTCGTGTATTGTTGATACATAGGGTCTAGTTCAACTTGCCAGTAGCTATTGTACAAATCCATTGATGTTAATACATGCACGCCATGGAACCGTTGCAGAGGCTCCTCTGATGTTTCTAGTCTACTGATCTCGTTCTCAATGACAGTGTTGACTAGTTACGAAAACTACACCAAGCGAAGAGAGCCATCCTTTATGACTACGCTCAGGATCTACATCTACATCTTCATGGATACTCTGTAAATCAGATTTAAGTGCCTGGTAGAGGGTTCATTGAACCAACTTCACAATTCTCTGTTACTCCAATCTCGCATAGCGCGCGGAAAGAACGAACACCTATATCTGTCCGTACGAGATCTGATTTCCCTTATTTTATTGTGATGATCGTTTCTCCGTAAGTACGTCGTTGTCAACAAAATATTTTCACATTAGGAGGACAATGTTGGTGATTGGAGATCTAAAAGAGGACGGACAAGCGTAGTGTAAGCAGTCTCCTTAGTAAATGTTCTTATAAGAGCTGATTGTTTCTTCAGTAACACCTGTAGCAGCATATCTCTTATCTCCTTCCGCACCTTCTCCTTATACACTAGTAGAACCCAGTAGGTTTTTAAGAAGAATTTTTGATCTTCCATTACTTTAATGTAGTACTGGAACTTCTGAATAGTTTCTGGGGCTTGAGAGAAAATGCATGAATGTACAACAACTACCATTTTCCATTCCATCTTCAAATCTCGGGATTCAATTTGTTGATGTTTCTTCGTAATCTCATCTTCAATGGCTGGCGGTTCATCGCTGCCCGTATCTATAAGCCTCAGAACCATGCAATTCGCTCTTTCTTCTTTACTCACATAATCATTAAGACACATGCTCACTTCTTGTCCCGAAACTCTGGCCACATAACCCTATCTGATAAATGCACTACCATCTCATATTTATACAATAAGTGTAAGTTTAATACGACTTTGACTGTTAGCCTTTGCATGACCATGAAGTTCGCACTGAATTTCCGCCCTTGACGCTTGAAGTCAACGTGGACCTGTTCTTCGATCTCAGCAAAATTTCCACTAACAGCAGCATGACTCTTAACGTCTTTCACCTTTAAAACTGACCTGTGCTGTACCCTGCCACAGACGTTGGAACAAACTTATCTAAAACCGAGATCTGTCTTCCAGTGTCCTAAATACGTTGTTGTTTCGTATCTCCTATTTCTGTATTAACTATGGGATAAATCCATCTCCTTCTTCCCTAATAGAGTTTATCAAATATCCTGCACATCAAAGTATAGCATGATTCTATTGCATTTAGAGTAATGTTTTCCGGGGCAAAATACGCCAGTCAGTCACGCTTGTCGTCATTTTCTTCTCCGTCGTTCCTCTGGTTATTTCTTGGGTCAGTGTTACGCATTCAACCATGTCCACACCATCCCTTCTCTATCATCACACCCTCCGCAATTTCGTCTCTCATTTGTCCCACCATCCATGTGGATTGTTCCATTGCCAAATGTTTCCATTTCAGCGGTATGGATGCCTCCCTCTACAGTCCGCATTGAGTTGTCCATCTTCTACTGGCCCGAAGTACATTTACAGAAAGTGTACTAGTTCTCTAAGATAAACGACATGATTATTTCCAAAGTCATCTAGTAAATTTACATCATTCATTACTCGGCCAGCCAGCGTAATGTCTTTCTAAATCCTGTTGTGTAACTTAGTTTGGCTGATTTTATCAACTCTTGCTGCTCTAACGGTGCGTCAAAGAAATTTTTTTCACTGTTTTTGAAATATTTTTTTGGAGCACTAAACTGTGATCCTGCATAAGGCTCCAGCATCAAAATTTCTACCTTCACACGCCCCTTCTCCTCTTGCGCCCAGAACTCTTGCAGAAACGCCTATATAAATACCTTGTATGTCCTGCACTTCGCCACGATCACTCACAGCATTGGCCGATACCTAATGATGAGCTCAAATGAAATTGCGGGGTTTATTATAAAAACTTGACAAGTCCAAGACTGTCACATTCCAGGAATCCAAAAAGAAGAAAAAAATTCCACCATTGCAACTAAAGCCAGAAAAGCGTCCAACCGATATTCATAGCATGTTACAAAGGAGCACCTTGTTCACTAATGTTCGTTTCTGAAAGTACAGCCTATAGTTAATTCACATACTGTGTATCTACAGGCCATCTGACCTGTAATTGAAAGAGTGTCATTATCTATCCATTGACAAATGATTCCGAAATAGTCCTCCATTCAGATTTCCGGGAGGGGATTGGCAAGGGGAAGGTGGGCACGAGAAAAAATGAATCACCAATGAAAGGCCAACGTACCACGAGTCGGGACGTGGAACGCCAGTAGCTTGAACGTCGTAGGGCAGCTAGATAATCTGAAAATGAAATGCAAAGGCTCAATCTAGATACACTAGGTGTTAGTGAAGTGAAATGCAAAGAAGACGGATTTCTGGTCAGATGAGTATAGCGTAAAATCAACAGCAGCAGAGAATGGTATAACATGAATAGGATTCGTTATGAATAGGAAGGCAGGACGGAGAGTGTGTGACTGAACGGTTCAGTGATGGTTGTTATCAGAATCTACAGCAAACCAACACCAACAAAAATAGTTCAGCTATACATGCCGACGTCTCGAGTTGAACAGATAGAGAAAGTATATAAGGATATTGGAAAGGTAATTCAATATGTAAAGGGAGGAGATGAAAATCTAATACCCATAGGGGACCGGAATGTGATTGTAGGGGAAGGAGTAGAAGGAAGGGTTACGGGTGAATATGGGCTTGGTATTAAGAATGAGTGAGGATAAAGACTAATTGAATTCTATAATAAATAAAGTTTCCTTTAATTTACGTCTATTGCCACAATCTTTTTTGTTTAAAAGATTACCGGTTTCGGTCTGTAATGACGATCATCAGATTTGTTTCATAAAAACAAAGTCCTAATGCACTGCAGCCTTAGTGCCATCGTCAAATGTTAAATGCGGAATCAGAATCAGCACCAGCAGTATATCGAATACTCTGTTCAATAACCACAAGAAGAGGTTGTATACTTGGGAAAGTCCGGGTCCTACGGGAAGATTTCAGTTAGATTCCGTCATGGTCAGGTAGAAATTTCGAAACCAGAGACTGTATTGTAAGGCATACCAGGGAACAGGATAGACTCAAACCATAATATAACAGTGATGAAGAACAGTCAGTAAGAATCACTAGGGAAGAGCTCAGTAGGCATTCTAGTTCAGGAGGAGTGGATATCTCTATAAAGGGCAGTCACCGAAGTTGGGAAGAAAAACATAAATACAGTGAAGGTAAGTGCAAAGAAACCATGTGAATTTCAAAAACACAGAAATACAAGTCGCTTAGTAATGAGATAAATAGGAACTGCAGGGAAGCAAAGACGAAATGAGTGCACGAAAAATGTGAAGACATCGAAAAACAAATGTCGGAAAATCTAAATCATCATATAGAAAAATCAAAACAACCTTGGGTAAAATTAAAACTAAGGGTGGTAACATTAAGACTGCAATGGGAATTCCACTGTCAAATGCAAAAGAGAGAGCGAATTAGTGGAAAGAATTCATTGAAGGCCTCTATGAGGGGGCAGATTAGTCTGATGTGATAGAAGGAGAAACAGGAGTCGATTTACAAGAGATAGGGGATCAACTATCAGAATCAGAATTAAAAAGAGCTTTGAAAAACGTACAATAAAATAAGGCAGAAGGGGTAGATAACATTCCATCGGAATTTCTAAAATAATTGAGGCAAGTGGCAAAAAAGCGACTGTTGTTGGTATGTAAAATGTGTGAATCAGGCGATATACCATCTCCCTCTCGGAAATATATCATCCACAGAATTCCGAAGACTGCAAGACTTGGCAAGGGGGTAATTATACAATACTGGCCATTAAAATTGCTGCACCACGAAGATGACGTGCTACAGACGCGAAATTTAACAGACAGGAAGAAGATGCTGTTATATGCAAATGATTAGCTTTTCAGAGCATTCACACAAGCTTGGCGCCGGTGGGGACACCTACAACGTGCTGACATGAGGAAAGTTTCCAAGCGATTTCTTATACACAAACAGCAGTTGACCGGCTTTGCCTGGTGAAACGTTGTTCTGATGCCTCGTGTGAGGAGGAGAAATGCGTACCATCACGTTTCAGACTTTCATAAAGGTCCGATTGTAGCCTATCGCGATTGCGGTTTATCGTATCGCGACATTGCTGCTCGCGTTGGTCGAGATCCAGTGACAGTTAGCAGAATATGGAATCGGTCGGTTCAGGAGGGTAATACGGAACGCCGTGCTGTATCCCAACCGTCTCGTATCACTAGCAGTCGAGATGACAGGCATCTTATCCGCATGGCTATAACGGATAGTGCAGCTACGTCTCGATCCCTGAGTCAACTGATGGTGACGTTTGCAAGACAACAACCATCTACATCGACGACGTTTGCAGCAGCATGGACTATCAGCTCGGAGACCATGGCTGCGGCTACCCTTGACGCTGCATCACAGACAGGAGCGCCTGCGATGGTGTACTCAACGACGAACCTGGGTGCACGAACGGCAAAACGTCATTTTTTCGGATGAATTCAGGTTCTGTTTACAGCATCATGATGGTCGCATCCGTGTTTGGCGACATCGCGGTGACCACACATTGGAAGCGTGTTTTCGTCATCGCGATACTGGCGTATCATTCGGCGTGATAGTAAGGGGTGCCATTGGTTACACGTCTCAGTCACCTATTGTTCGCATTGACGGCACTTTGAACAGTGGATGTTACATTTCAGATGTGTTACGACCCGTAGCTCTACCCTTCGTTCGATCCCTGCGAAACCCTATACTTCGGCAGGATAACGCACGACTGCATGTTGCAGGTCCTGTACGGGCCTTTCTGGATACAGAAAATGTTCGACTGCTGCCCTGGCTAGCACATTCTCCAGATACCTCACCAATTGAAAACGTGTGGTCAATGGTGGCCGAGCAACTGTCTCGTCACAATACGCCAGGCATTACTCTTGATGAACTGTGGTATCGTGTTGAAGCTGCATGGGCAACTGTACCTGTACACGCCATCCAAGCTCTGTTTGACTAAATGTTCAGGCGTATCAAGGCCGTTATTACGGCCAGAGATAGTTGTTCTGGCTACTGATTTCTCAGGATCTATACACCCAAACTGAGTGAAAATGTAATCACATGCCAGTTCTTGTATAATATATTTGTCTAATGAATACCCATTTATCATCGGCATTTCTTATAGGTGTAGCTATTTTAATGGCCAGTAGTGTAGAATAATCAGCTTAAGTGCTCATGCATCCAAGTTGTTGACAAGAATATTGTACAGGAGAATGGAAATGAAAATTAAGGATGTGTTACAATACGATCAAAAATCAAATGTCTCTGAGCACTATGGGACGTAACTTCTGTCCTTTTAAACTTGAGCGAGAGTTCCTTTCCATTGCTCTGTGTGATGACCATGTGCATCCACGACAGCCCAGAACTGCACTAGTGATACCATTTCACAATTGTTCGCAGCACTCTTCGAACAGTGGAGCATGGAAAGTTCAGGTGTCGTAACACAGCTCTTGTACTGCTTGGAGATGGTACATTCTCAGACATTGTTACAGTAACTACTTCAACAACTCCCGGTGCAATTGGATGTCGGACTCTGCCAGCAGCGATTCACAAATCACGTGTTAATTTGAGCTTCAGAATCATGTTTGTCAAGCTGGTGATGAAATAAGACCACTCGGTATTCCTATAATGCGTCGATACTCGCGAATAACAGCAGCATTACAGCTGTAGTTTTGATAAAACAGCTTTACGAGTAAAGGCCTGCTCATGAAACTTCCTGGCAGATTAAAACTGTGTGCCGGACCGAGACTCGAACTCGGGAGCTTTTCCTTTCGCGGGCAAGCACGACTCACGCCCCGTCCTCACATCTTTACTTCTGCCAGTACCTCGTCTCCTACCTTCCAAACTTTACAGAAGCTTTCCTGCTGTACACAGTTTTAATCTGCCAGGAAGTGTCATTCCTTCGCACCTCTGTGGAGTGAAAATCTCATTCTGGAAGGTCTGCTCATGTTGCCCAGTCCCATTGTGACTCTCTGCAGTTGTAATGCTTCTAATTCAACCGTAACTCGCTGTACCAGTACCGGCGCCTAAAGGCAAATCATGCCACTAAGGCTATGGGTAGACCGGCGTTTTTTTACCATATCTTTTTTGCGATAAATAACGCAAGAAATTTGGACCCATTGTTGCGGCATAGGAATGTAACGCACACTGTCGAGTTACAGGTTCGTTCTCAAGGTCGTGCTGGGCCTGGGTCCGTTTTCTTGCGTCAAAAGCCACAAGTGGTAGAGGCTAACGTGGTTTAAAATTTTGGAGTGTCTTTGAACCTGAATCGTTTCCTGACGAGTTTGTGTAATAAACAACATGTTTTGATTGTGGAACACGCAAACTTAACATGAACGTCAAGACGATGGTGAAAAACGCGCCATTTACTGGCTAGTATACTAAACGCACATTAGACAAATCTTCGGGCTTGCTGAGTCGATAATTGAAGAAATTTTTTTCGGATGTCAGAGATTTCCTTGGATAAAGTCGCATTATATTTCAATAAAGTATAACAGCTCCATCAACTACAAAGACTTACGGATTCACTTTGAAGTGGTTGAGATAAAGGTGAACTGAGGTTCCCTGAATATATTTTTTGCCCTGTATGACAACCTTTCAGTAACTGTGAATCACCGTATCTTCCAAATGCACCACCATCAATGTACGGGAAACAACGATGAGCATCCACTACAGCTCTTAATGCTGTAGAGAAGTACGTTTTGTAATTAAAAAGGACATTGCCACTGTGCGATGGCTAATTGTTTCAATACATTTCCCGTCTTTTGCCCCAAGGCAGTGTAAAAATTCTCCCTTGATACAAGCTGATCGCTGACATATTTCGAATTTTCAGTTGTCGCGGGTTTCATATGTTCGAGCCATAATTCTTCCCATATTTTTCACATGTAACCTTCACAGTGTTTTTTACGGTATGCCGTCCAACAAGATTTTCGAAATACAAAGGCCGGAAGTAACATCCAGTGACCAAGTACCCGGAAAGAAGAGTATCATGCGGTACAAATAATATTTCGTATCATCGTTGTGGTTCTCTCCCCCGGTGGATACTAACATCATAAAATGCAGGTTTTTATGCCGTCTAGCGTGATTTGTTAGCCTAACTACCGGGCTTTTGCTCGCATTAGTAAAATTTTCCATTATTCGTAATACTGTATACTTCCGCATTATCAAAGTGTGTAACAAAATTAACGAGGAATATTTTACTTTAGGAAAAGATGAGCAGAAGAAATGGAAGGATCTGAAGGACGTATTCGTAAAATCCATGAAAAACGCACTCTCCGGTAGCGCTGCAATATCTGAGAGAGCATATGTATTTCATAAACAAATGAGCTTCCTCTCAAACGTATTGGAACATCGAACGTAAGTTTTTGTACTTAACGTCACAGATTAGTACAGCAAAGCTGACAGAGCGGTACATGATTTGTACATGTATTACTGGAGAAAATAATTTCTCTTTCAGTACGTGCGGTAACATGAAGGGAACACCCTGCGAGGAATCGACTTCCAAACAGGAGAATCGATACCAATTTCATGAAACTTCACCTACAATTGACGCTACAGAAGCTCCAGCGGAAGCTACAGTTTTTCTAGCAGAGTCAGCAACCAAACTAAAGGCAGAATAGTTCACATCTTTGAGAAAGACTTGCTACCGATTCTTGAACAAGGATGAAGCACCTGTCACAAATCTGAATTTGACAGTCCGGATGGAACGCTTTTCCTGTGGTTATTGTCAACACTTACGTAACTAAGCAGGGATTACGAGTCAGATTTTCAATTTAATGTTATGTAGTTACTACAAAATTTTCGTAATCAGCCTAACTCACAATGTAACATCCTAAATTTGCTCTCTCGCAAAGAATCCAATTCCATATGTAGAGTCCTCAGTACCATATAATTTTCCGGTTTAAAATGAAATAAACGAATCCGAAGATTCTTTGATGTTACTTTTCGATCTGTTATAATTATTGAATCGAATTGTACTGTGAGTATCTCAGACTTTTTTGTTTTTGAAAACAATGTTAAAATACCTTGGAATTTATATAATAAATAGCAATACAGTATGGTGTATTATTATAATTATTATTTTATGTTAGTAACACTAACCTTAATGTAACTGACAGTTTTTCTGCAGCTCCTATACTATCTCGCGTATTGGGATCTCTGCGCGCATGTTTTTCACGTACTTCAAAAGAAGATATTCAAATGATTGTACTAGAATACCATAATAACCAAAAACAAGGTTGTATAATTTTTCAGGTTTTCGTCTATTTTTTCTGACTTCCCTACAATTGTAGAATCCACAACTGTCTGTTTTTACTGCACAGTGGACTGTGCTACAAAGGAAACTTCGTTAACAATACTTCGTATAGCCAGCTTGCTTCCAAACGTGCGTCATTTTGCCGCAGCCGGCCGCGGTGGTCTCGCGGTTCTAGGCGCGCAGTCCGGAACCGCGCGACTGCTACGGTCGCAGGTTCGAATCCTGCCTCGGACATGGATGTGTGTGATGTCCTTAGGTTCGTTAGGTTTAAGTAGTTCTAAGTTCTAGGGGACTGATGACCACAGCTGTTAAGTCCCATAGTGCTCAGAGCCATTTGAACCATTTTTACCGCTCAAAACTTTGCGTCATTGAACGTATAGATTAGCCAGATCCCTGCGGTAAGAAAAACGTTGCGGTAATTTGTGTAAAATTGTTGGGTTGGAAAACGACCGTCTACCTTTAGCCTAACGTCACCAAAAACGCAGACAGTGCAGTGCATGGTCTGTACATCATTCCATTAAGTTGAGTACCCATACTGTAAATAATTTTCCGTCTACTCTGGCTCAAGAACCAGAAGTTTGATTATAGTCGCACTGTGTCATAAGTTGTGTCATAAGTTGTTTGATGTTGGCGAATTCGAACGCAAGCTAAGTAAAACTGACCGCTTACCTCACGGGCAGAGATGTATGCAACGCAGTCACAGGGCTGTTAGAGTAGGTGAGAGAGAATGTTGTATTGTATGTCCTCCAGCAGGGACAATTCTCGAGCATGCGCTATGGTATAAATATTCACGCGGAGGTAAAATCAATCTTCAATGTGCACAAGAGACAGTAATCTACAAATTAAGATACAAATTCAATTTCAACGGCCAACAATGTACTTGCTGCAGCGAGACATTGCCTACCACTCAGTAATCTCTGTTGAGACTAGTGAGCCACGCTTCTAGGAAATACACGCGCAGATCCGCTTTCGCAACTCGCCACTCAGTCAGGCGATCGCCTTACGTGGGCGACGGCGTTGTGGATTGCTAGGAGTAGCGGAAACGGGCTTGAGTGGGTGGCGTGGGGGACGCGAGGGAAGCGCCACAGCGCTGCTAACGGCTACATTACGCGAGTGCTCCTCCAGGGCGGGCATCCAATCCATCAAGCGCAGCTCCGCGTTCTGCGTGCCTCTTCCTACTAATGAACTTAGAAAAACTGTCGGACTGGGATGATGGACTCCATGACAAAGACCTAACTTCTTCGATCGAATCGCCATTACCGGAAATTTCGTACGTTTCCATGGAAATAGAGTGCAGAGTCAATATTTACTGTATCACACAGTTGTATGTATGTGTTTCTCGGCTTCCGTTTTACGACTGCTTAAGACTTTCCTTCACCGTGAAGTGAGCCTGTACCACTGTCGGATAATGTGTTAGAGAAGTCATAAAGTTTTAATTATCACCTAAAATAAGTAAAGCTGCGATCCTGAAACTCGGTATTGATGTTAATTCTTCTCTACATATTTGCCCTGCATTACTACACAATTTTCTCGACGATGGATAACCCGGAATTTCCGCTGTACAGGAAACGTTTCACCTCAAAAATTATCTCGGCGATATTCGGCAAATAACTGCTACGTAATACACTGGTACCGAAAACTTAAGGACGATACTAATTTGCACATGATGTTTCACTGCCAGATAATGCAGCTCGAAGAAACTTGTATATACCTAGAAAGAACTGCTAGAGCATAGTATACTTCAGTACAGTACAATGTAGAAGAAAAATAAAATTCAATGAAAATAATTACACTGAAGTCATTGCGATTGATATCGGTCCCCTAGAAGTTCTAAATGGCGGAATATGGTTCTTAATAGAGCGTGTGATCAATAAGGATAGCTGGGCATGCTCTGCAACCTGCTTCCACGCTGGCCGCAACGTGGGTGAAGCTTTTGGAATGGACGATTCATTCCTCTACCAGCGCGGATGACAACTGGTGAATGGTTCACAGTACATGCGGATATGCTGCAATACATCTACCCAGCGCATCACACATGTGTTCGATGAAATTTACATCAGCCGAATGTGCAGGCCAGTCCATTTGCCGAGTATCCTCTTATCTCGAACGCTCATCCACCTGCGCTGCTTCGTGGTGCCGTGCACTGTCATACACGAAACAGTCAGCCTTCACAGCTGAGTGGTCAGCGTGGCAGAACCCAGCTGAGTTTGAGATTTTCTCCGCTTAAGGACTGGGTGTTGTGTTGTCTTCATTACCATTTCATCCCTATCGACGCAGAAGTCGCCGAAATGTTACCAATTATAAAGACCTGGTCTACCCAATGGGAGGCTCTAGCTACACACACATTTCATCCATGAACATGGAACTCAGGGTCCAATGCTCCCTGAAAATACGCACAGGACGAAGGAGTACAGTGCCACAACAATGTTGACTGGTGAGTGTACCATGTTCAATGATTTGGCGGTCAGTATGTCCACGCAACATTATAACTCCACATACCATAACAACTGGACCATCAAAACGATTACTTTCGTCAATGTTTGACATACCTTCAGATGGCGTAATGCACCCAGCACCATTCACCCATTTTTGTAGCTTTACCCAGTTATTCGCAGAGAGATGGTCTCATCGTGCAGACTTCTTCTACCAAACTGGAGGCACCTGTACCACATAACCAACTATGTTTATGATATTGCATTCTGCTGTACTCTTACATTAACCCTCCATACTTTGAAGCAGTGCTGTTCCTCTTTAAACTGTAGTGGAAGCTTTGGTGGAATGGGATTTAGGCTGGGGTCGTGCAGGCATGGGTTCACAGCAACAAACCTTTATTAAACGTCAACGAATTCGTTATCATTTACAAAAAAATCTAACATTAATAAGAGAGGACTCAAGCATCAACATTAGAATCACAATTGCAGTCATTAGATTTTGCAATGAAGTTCATTCACTGACAGTAATATCCACCTCTACCAACCACTACCTCCATCGACTGCTAACTACTGCTGATTCTACCAAAGAAGTAGAACTCTACCTACACTATAATCACAGAATTATGTAAGTCTCTGTACAGATATGTATACATAAAATAGCGATCATGCTTGCAGCGTAATAAACACAACGACTTTACAGAGCTCTTCTCACTAGAGACATCGGCGCAAAACACCATATCAGGCGGAACACAATGCTTCCTCCCTTCACTACTCAGAATTTGTCCACATGACCAAAATCTGTTCACAGCTCAGAATTTGGGCACATGATCAAAATTACTGCTGACCACTAAAGCACTCACATAGTGCTCCATTTCTTTGTGGGGTAGACTCAGTCACGTCCTCATCTCAGCCATGCCTCTCGTTGAATATTTCCGATATGTTGCAGGCTCCCCGACCACACCACACTGTGCCGGCTTCTGGGAGATGTTTCTCATTGTAAGTGGAGCAGGAGTCTTGACGTCTATCGTCTCACGGCAACCCAGCTCACCTGGGTGCAGCACTATAGTCAGCGGTGGCATTAATGGCCTCTGGCTGGGCAGCTCACAAGAAATGCTGCCTTGTCAACCTGGCTGAAAGTGAACAGAGAGCAAAAACGTTACACACATGCACCTCACACACCTGCAACTCACAGACAGGGTCTCCTGAATCTGCCTCGCGTTTCAAGAACAAGTACACTTTAAAAATAAGGTTCCTTGCATGTTTGTGAAACATATGACGCTTTATAGGTTTTTCAGTGATTATGCGAAAACTCAAGATCACACAGAATACCATATAAATCAGTCAATCCATGTTTCAGACACGTATAACGCAAGAGAACACTCAAATATGACAGTAGTTTATACAGTACAGAACGCGGAAACGTACTGAGCGGTGACTGCCTAGCTGCACAGCTGTCTACTGCACATCCCCTGCCCAGAGGCCGTAAATTATGTTCCACACTTCAGCTGCAGCAAAAATGCTGGTGAGTACGCTCTCTGGCCAGAGACATGAACCAGAGCACCACTGGTTGTACGCCGCAACAGAAACAGCGAGTCGCAAAATTCAAATTCATGCCACAAAATCTAGGAACAACAAAGTACGACGGCTTGGTGAAAACTAACGCGTCCGATTTTTTTATCCGAAAATCTTAAATCTGTTTTAATAGAACAAATTTTGTTAAAATTCTACAACTTTAACCTTTGTATGTACACATTTGTTTTTCAACATAGTCACTCTGGCGATGAACATATCTCTCCTAGCGCGAGACCCATTCGTTGATACTGTCACTATAGAAAGTTTGAAATTGGTGACAGAGCCACAACCTCGCTACTGCTTCCACCGAATCGTCGTTATCGAAGTGATGGCCTAGAAGTTGTTCTTTAAGTTTTGGAAACAAATGAAAAGTGAATGAGGATGCTGCAGATGTCGCAGCGCTCGTGTGTGGTCTGGCACTGTGATGCTGTAAGGAAGTCTACTCCATACGTGGACAAACTCTTCTGAGATTAGGTACTCAATTCCAGGACGCTTTTTCTCACGCTGCGACATCATTACTTTGAGCACATCCTTGTAAAACACGATACTTTATTAATGGCCTGCACTATTTATGTATACTAAGACTGAAGACACGGATCTGCAAGCAAACAACAAGTTAATTAGTCACCTTAATTTTTCCGATCTGTTAAAGAAAGGTTACGAGTGCCCTCGATGGGAAAAAATTGGTATTATTAGTGTTTAGCAATTAACCCAACACTATAGGCCAAGTGGGCCATGTGATTTAGCCTTGAGACTGCTGCACATTGCAATAATGACCAGTTAATGCATGTGAATCTCTCTTCTGGAACAGTGCATATACAAGTAATGTTCCACTTTCCGTTGTATTAGGCCTATTTCGAAAAATACCTACGCCCTCAAAATAAAACAAAAAGTTAAAATGTGTGTGAATTCCTAAGGGACCAAACTGCTGAGGTCATCGGTCGCTAGACTTACACACTACTTAAACTAACTTTTGCTAAGAAGGGAGGAGTCGAACCTCCGGCGGGAGGGGCCGCGCAGTCACTGATACCCTACGACCTAACTGAAGACACAATGATCTGTATAAAGGCAGTGATGGCAGCTCACCTGCCTGTACCCTGAAACTTCGAAATTCAGTTATATCATTGGTTGTTTGCTGGAACGTTTCATTTATGTTCTTTCGTAGAATCTGTATAAAAGTTCATGCAGCGTAATTCTCATCTGCATTTTATTAACTTTTTTTAAAGAAGAGGTTGCTTAACGGTAAATACATAATGAAAATGGAAAATTTCATGTCTTTATAATTTTTTTTTTTTGCCTTAGTAGACCACAATGAATAATCATCTCATGACAAAATAGAAGGTGGCTACCTTTGTATGACATATGACCTCAATGAGGTTCTAATTCCATCGAAGTGCATTTCATTTATAACCTCAGATACATAATTTACATAAAGATGGCAAGATATCTTTTTTGTCTTCGTTAATGTTCAACAGTTGATTCAACAGTTCCTTCATTCTGGTGGTTTAGTTTATAGTATTAGAATAGGACTTTAAGAGAGCTTTGGAGGACTTAACATCAAATAAGGCAGAAGGGATAGATAACATTCGATTAGAATTCCTAAAATCACTGGGAGAATCGGCAACAAAACGACCATTCACGTTGTTATGTAGATGTGTGGGTCTGGGCCGGCCGGTGTGGCAGAGCGGTTCTAGGCGCTACAGTCTGGAACCGCGCGACCGCTACGGTCGCAGGTTCGAATCCTGCCTCGGGCATGGATGTGTCTGTTGTCCTAAGGTTAGTTAGGTTTAAGTAGTTCTAACTTCTAGGGGACTGATGACTTCAGATGTTAAGTTCCATAGTGCTCAGAGCCATGTTTTTGTGAGTCTGGTGACATACCATCTGACTTTCGGAAAAAATATCATCCGCACAATTTTGAAGACTGAAAGACCTGTCAAGTTCAAGAATTATAGGACAATCCGTTTAAAAGCTCATGCATCCAAGTTGTTTAGAAGAATAATACACAGAAGAATGGAAAAGAAAAATGACAGTGTTAGATGACACTCTGTTTGGCTTTAGGAAAGGTAAGGGCACGAGAGAAGCAATTTTGGCGTTTCGTTTATTAATGGAATCAAGACTACAGAAAAAACAAGACACGTTCATAGGATTTCTTGACCTGGAAAAAGCTTTGACAATATAAAGTCGTGCAAGATGTTCAAATTTCTGAGAAAAATGGGGTTAAGCTACAGGGAGAGATAGGCAATTTACAATAAGTACAAGAGCCAAGAGGGAATAGTAAGAGTGGACGACCATGTTCGAATTTCTGAGAAAAATGGGGTTAAGCTACAGGGAGAGATAGGCAATTTACAATAAGTACAAGAGCCAAGAGGGAATAGTAAGAGTGGACGACCAAGAACGAAGTGCTCATATTAAAAATGGTGTAAGGCAGTGATGTAGTCTTTCTCCGCTACTGTTCAACCTCTACATCAAAGAAGAAATGAGATGGAAATAAAAGAAAGGTTTAGGGGTGGAATGAAATTTCAGGGTGAAAAGATATCAATGATACGATTCACCGATGACATTTGTATCCTGAGTGAAGATTTACTTGATCCGCTGAACGGTATAAACAGTCTGATGCGTACGGAATATGGATTGAGAGTAAATCAAAGAAAGAAGAGTAATGAGAAGTAGCAGAAATGAGAACAGCGACAAACATAGCATTAGCATTGATGGTCACAAAGTAAATGAAGTTAAGGAATTCTGCTAGCTAGGCAACAAAATAACCAATGACGAACGGAGCAAGGGGACATCAAAAGCAGACTAGCAATGGCAAAAAGGGCATTCTTGGCCAAGAGAAGTCTACTACCATCAAACACAGGTATTGATTTGGGGAAGACGTTTCTGAGAATGTACGTTTGGAGCCCAGCATTGTATGGATGTGAAATATGGGCTGTTGGACAACCAGAGCAGAAGAGAATCGCAGCATTTGAGATGTGGTACTATAGACGGATGTTGAAAATTAGGTGGACTGATAAAGAATGAGGAGGTTCTGCAGGGAATCGAAGACGAAAGGCATCTGTGAGAAACACTGACAAGGGGAAGGGACAGGGTGATAGGACATCTGTTAAGACGTCAGGGAATAACTTCCATGGTACTAGACGGAGCTGTAGAGGGCAAAAACTGTGGAGGAAGACAGAGATTGTAATACAGCAAGTAATTAAGGACGTAGGTTAGAAGTGCTTCTCTGAGATGAAGAGGTTGGCACAGGAGAGGAATTGGTGACGGGCCGCATGCATTCACTCAGAAGACTGATGAATCAAAAAAAAGTGGCATTTGTAACACTTTTGGTTTAAATGGGTAACAAAGTACCTTTCTGTTCACCTCTTCCCCTTTCTCTGTCTACCCGTCCTCTCCTCCCTACTTCTTTCCACGATGTTTGGTGGAAATCGATCTAGGGGCTTGAGAGTATTTGTTGAATACTGGTATATGCGTATGTGACATGTGTTGCATTCACATGTGATTCTCTGCTGTTTAACGCCGTACGACTCGAGAGAGAATGTTAAACTTATCTGTGGTATCCAGCCATGAGGCCTGTTCTTAGGTCCTGAAACACGCTGATAAAATTGTTGACACGCTCCAGTACACTTTTTCTAGATACGGTTGACAACCTAAACAACACTGATAATAGACATGTCAACTACACTACTGGCCATTAAAATTGCTACACCACGAAGATGACGTGCTACAGACGCGAAATTTAACCGACAGGAAGAAGATGCTGTGATATGCAAATTATTAGCTTTTCAGAGCATTCACACAAGGTTGGCGCCGGTGGCGACACCTACAACGTGCTGGCATGAGGAAACTTCCCAATCCATTTCTCATACACAAACAGCAGTTGACCGGCGTTGCCTGGTGAAACGTTGTTGTGGTATCTCGTGTAAGGAGGAGAAATGCATACCATCACGTTTTCGACTTTGATAAAGGTCGGATTGTAACCTATCGCGATTGCGGTTTATCGTATCGCGACATTGCTGCTCGCGTTGGTCGAGATCCAGTGACTGTTAGCAGAATATGGAATCGGTGGGTTCAAGAGGGTAATACGGAACGCCGTGCTGGATCCCAACGGCCTCGTATCACTAGCAGTCGAGATGACAGGCATCTTATCCGCAAGCTGCGACGGATCGTGCAGCCACGTTTCGATCCCTGAGTCAACAGATGGGGACATTTGCAAGACAACAACCATCTGCACGAACAGTTCGACGACGTTTGCAGCAGCATGGACTATCAGCTCGGAGACCATGGCTGCGGTTACCCTTGACGCTGCATCACAGACAGGAGCGCCTGCGATGGTGTACTCAACGACGAACCTGGGTGCACGAATGGCAAAACGTCATTTTTTCGGATGAATCCAGGTTCTGTTTACAGCATCATGATGGTCGCATCCGTATTTGGCGACATCGCGGTGAACGCACATTGGAAGCGTGTATTCCTCATTGCTATACTGGCGTATCACCTGGCGTGATGGTATGGGGTGCCATTGGTTACACGTCTCGGTCACCTCTTGTTCGCATTGACGGCACTTTGAACAGTGGACGTTACATTTCAGATCTGTTACGACCCGTGGCTCTACCCTTCATTCGATCCCTGCGAAACTCTACATTTCAGCAGGATAATGCACGACCGCATGTTGCAGGTCCTGTACGGGCCTTTCTGGATACAGAAAATGTTCGACTGCTGCCCTGGCCAGCACATTCTCCAGATCTCTCACCAACTGAAAACGTCTGGTCAATGGTAGCCGAGCAACTGGCTCGTCACAATACGCCAGTTACTACTCTTGATGAACTGTGGTATCGTATCGAAGCTGCATGGGCAGCTGTACCTGTACACGCCGTCCAAGCTCTGTTTGACTCAACGCCCAGGCGTATCAAGGCCGTTATTACGGCCAGAGGTGGTTGTTCTGGGCACTGATTTCTCAGCATCTATGCACCCATATTGCGTGAAAATGTAATCAGATGTCAGTTCTAGTATACTATATTTGTCCAATGAATACCCGTTTATCATCTGCGTTTCTTCTTGGTGTAGCAATTTTAGTGGCCATTAGTGTAGATACAGGAGCTAAATACCAATAGGTCGTTTTCGAACATTTTCACGCCATCCCTTTTGATTCACACTCTCACCTATAGCTATAGTAGGGAGCTTAGTCCCACGGTATTTTTGCAGCAACAGTAAGCCATGTACCTAATAAATCTGGTTAAAACTGCTTCCGGTTCTTCTGAGTTGCGCTTCAGTGTCACCACCTCTTCATTCCCACCCCTATGGAATGCAGGCCCTCGTAAAACCCTTTTTCTTTCCAGACAGTGAGTAAAAGGTTAATTCTCAATTATTTAAATAATCTAAGTACACTGTACGAGACAACTCCGAATTTCTGAATGCTTTACAAATGAACTGATGTGTCAAATATTTGACATTACACAAATAAGTGAGAGAAAATTTAGAAAATATTTGGAAATATATTGAAAGTTTTTTGGAAGTCTCTAAGTACTGTCGTTATCAAATACTGGATGAGTATAATATGGCTAATTTACGGTTCGTTTTAAGAAAATCTAGTTTTTCGCACGTTTGTTTGTTTATGACGTCATATCTCCTGAACTATGAATCGTATAAAAGACATAATTTTGTAGGGACATTCAGAATTATTTGTGGGGACTGTCTGCGAAATGCGCTGCGAAGGAGTTAGTACTAAAATAATAATTTAGAATGCTATTCCTCATTTTGCAGTTTGTCACGTATCTCAATTTTCATGACATATCCCCTGAACTATATAACGTACAAAGGCATAATTTTGCAGATATATCCAGAGATGCATGTGGCTATTGTATGGGAAATGTTATTAATAAAGAAGAAAGAAAACGTCATGCTTGATGCAGCAGCCTTATTGCATGAGCAGCTATATATTCTTCATTACAT
The DNA here is from genome assembly GCF_021461385.2 of Schistocerca piceifrons. Taxonomy (NCBI): domain Eukaryota; kingdom Metazoa; phylum Arthropoda; class Insecta; order Orthoptera; family Acrididae; genus Schistocerca; species Schistocerca piceifrons. The sequence continues at coordinate 431,176,475 of NC_060140.1, read as the reverse complement.
CATTTTTGAGGGGTGTCAGAGACAAAAAGATTCGCAAATGTTTGGAATTATATTTGTACCATGGTGGGTTCAAATAAATAAATCCAGTAGTTTAGGAAAGTTAAAAGTTTAAACATGGTAAGGAAGTCAGAAAATCTTAAAAGGGAAATGCTAAGACACAATCTATATTGAACTATTCACTGTAACACACTCTCTGCCCTACCTTCCTATTCACAAGGAATGACACTCGCAATATACCATTTTCTGCTTCTTTCCATTCCACTGCACTGATGCTCAATATACAGGGCGAGTCACCTAACGTTACCGATGGATATATTTCGTAAACCACATCAAATACTGACGAACCGATTCCACAGACCGAACGTGAGGAGAGGGGCTAGTGTAATTGTTTAATACAAACCATACAAAAATACACGGAAGAATGTTTTTTAACACAAACCTACGTTTTTTTAAATGGAACCACGTTAGTTTTGTTAGCACATCTGAACATATAAACAAATACGTAATCAGTGCCGTTTGTTGCGTTGTAAAATGTTAATTACATCCGGAGATATTGTAACCTAAAGTTGACGCTTGAAACCTCCGACGTTCAGTTGCGTGTTGTAACAAACACGGGGCACGGTCGGCGAGCAGCATCTGCAGAGTCACGTTTTCGATGACGACCGTGTTTTCTAGTGTGGCTGTAGTGCACTGTTGTGGTTTGGTCTAGCTGTCGCAGTGTCGGCATGTAGCGCTTGCTGCTATTGTTATTCTGCATTCGTCTCCGCACGCAGACCAACTGTAGTACACCGTGTTACCAGACGTCTGTGATAGTGTAGTGTTGTAGGAACTGTGACCATGGTGTATTCGAACTCTGAAAAGGCGGAGATGATACTCATCTATGGCGAGTGTCGCCGAAATGCAGCTGAAGCCTGCAGGGTGTATGCAGAACGGTACCCGGACAGAGAGCATCCAACGGGCCGCACATTGCAAAACATCTACCGCCAACTGTATGCAACAGGATGGTCGTAGCACGCAACCGGTCCGTAACAGGCCCGTCACAGGAGAAGCGGGTACAGTTGGTGTGTTAGCTGCTGTTGCCATGAACCCACACAAGAGTACACGGGACATTGAGAGAGCCGGTGGACTGAGTCAAAGTAGTGTCACGCGCATACTGCATCGTCACCGCTTTCACCCGTTTCATGTGTCGCTACGTCAGCAATTACATGGTGATGACTTTAATCATCGAGTGCAATTCTGTCAATGGGCATTAACAGAGAATGCGTTGCAGTTCTACCTGTTTACCGATGAAGCGGGTTTCACAAACCACGGGGCAGTGAATCTACGGAACATCCATTACTGGTCCGTGGACAATCCTCGCTGGCCCAGACAGGTAGAGCGACAGACACTGTGGACTGTAAATGTATGGTGCGGAATCATTGGCGGCCACCTCATTGGTCCTCACTTCATTGCAGGGGCCCAAACAGCTGCAACATGCTTCGCATTTCTACAGAATGATCTGCCAACGTTGCTCGAAAATGTCCCACTGGAAACGCGTCGACGTATGTGGTATCAGCATGATGGTGGACCTGCACATTCCGCAGTTAACACTAGGCTGACCCTTGACAGGATGTTCGACGGGCGTTTCATAGCGTGGAGGACGCATAAATTGTCCAACCCATTTTCCTGATCTCACACCTCTGGACTTCTTTCTGTGGGGTACGTTAAAGGAGAATGTGTACCGTGATGTGCCTACAACCCCAGAGGATATGAAACAACGTATTGTGGCATCCTGCGGCGACATTACACCAGATGTACTGCGGCGTGTACGACATTCATTACGCCAGAGATTGCAATTGTGTGCAGCAAATGATGGCCACCACATTGAACATCTATTGGCCTGACATGTCGGGACACACTCCATTCCACTCCGTAATTGAAAACGGAAACCACGCGTGTACGTGTACATCACCCCTCATGGTAATGTACATGTGCGTCAGCGAAAAAGACCAATAAAAAGCTGTTAGCATGTGGACGTAATGTGCTGTTCCAGTCTCTTCTGTACCTAAGGTCCATCAACGCTCCCTTTGGATCCCTACGTAATTCGGTGCACTCCGATACACACGATCGAACAGCGGAGGAGTGGTACTCAAGCGTCAACTTTAGGTTACAATATCTCCGGATGTAATTAACATTTTACAATGCAACAAACGTCACTGATTACGTATTTGTTTATATGTTCAGATGTTCTAACAAAACTAACGGGGTTCCATTAAAAAACGTAGGTTTGTGTTAAAAAACATACTTCCGTGCATTTTTGTATGGTTTGTATTAACCAACTACACTAGCCCCTCTCCTCACGTTCGTCTGTGGAATCGATTCGTCAGTATTTGATGTGGTTTACGAAATATATCCAGCGGTAATGTCAGGTGACTCATCCTGTATATATTGAGAATCAGTGCAGTGCAATGGAAAGAAGCAGAAAATGGTATATTGGGAGTTCATTCCTTATGAATAGGAAGGTAGGGCAGAGAGTGTGTACTTTGAACAGTTCAATGACACGTTTTCTCTCATCAGAATCGGCAGCAAACCAACACCGACAACGATTGTTCAGGTATAAATATCGACGTCGAATGCTAAACAATGCGAAGTAAAGAACGTATACGAGATAGTGAATAGGTAATTGAGTACGAAAGGGAGACGGAAATCAAACAGTCATGGGAGACAGGAACGTAGTTGTAGAGGAATGAGCACAAGAAAGGATTTTGGGAGAATATCGGCTCCACACTAGAAATTAGGGAGGAGAGAGACTGAGTACTCCAATAAGTTTCAGCTGGTAATAGCCTATAAACTGTTCAAGAATCACGTGAGGAGAAGATATACTTCGGAAAGGCCGGAAGATACCGAAAGATTTCAATTAGATTGCATCATGGTCAAGCAGAGATACAGAAATCAGCTACTGGATTGTAAGTCGTACCCTGGAGAAGATATAGACTCGTATCACTATTTAGTAGAAATGAAGAGTATGTTGGAGTTTAAAGAGATTAGTCAGTAATACACATTGAACTAGGATACGGAAATACTAAGGAATAAACTGCATGCTCGAAGTCCTCTTAGATACAGATACATGCATGCACTGTGTTTTACAGATGTCGGATGCAAGTTTGTGGGGGTGAAATGCCATGCCTGTTGCAGTTGATCGGTCAATGAACGAACGGTTAATACTAGTTGTGGATGATGTTGGAGTTGTCGTCTGATGATATCTCACTTGTTCTTGGTTGAAGACAGATCTGGTGATCGAGCAGGCTAAGGCAGTATGTTGACACACTGTCGATGTTGTAGGATTACTACGACGGTAAGTGGGCGGGCGTTATCGTGTTGGAAAACACCCCCTGGTGTGCTATTCATGAGTGGCAGCACAGGTGGTCTAATCACCAGACTCACATGTTCACAGTCAGGGTGCGTGGGATAATCACGAGAGTGCCCCTGCTGTCAATATCGCACCCTGGACCATAGCCCTTGGTGTAGTCTCTAGCATGCAGCAGGTTGGTTACAGGTCGTTAACTGGCCTTCTTTTAATCAAAACGTGGCCATCACTGGAACCGAGGCAGAACCAGATTTGATGAGAATGCACAATAGTCTTTCACCTTACCGTCCAATGAGCTCTCGCTTGACCGCACTGAAGCCACAATTGGCGGTGGATTGGGGTCAATGGAACACACTCTGCAGGGCTTCTGGCTAGGAGACATCCTTTAAGTAACCAATTTGTAATAGTTCGTTGTGTCACTGTGGTGCCAACTGCTGCTCAGATTTCTGCTGCAAGCACAATACCATCGCCAGAGCCATACGCCGAACACGACAGCATTCCCTCTCGGTAGTGCCACGTGGCTGTCCAGAGGTCTATCTTCTTGCGACTGTACATTCCCAGCACTACCGCTACCCGCAGTCAAGTCCAGTGGCTACATTACTGAGAAGTCTTTGTGCAATATCGAAGAAGGAACATCCAACTTCTCGTAGCCCTATTGTACAAAAAATGGTTCAAATGGCTCTGAGCACTATGGGACTTAACATCTGAGGTCATCAGTCCCCTGGAACTTAGAACTATTGAAACCTAGCTAACCTAAGGAAATCACACACATCCATGCCCGAGGCAGGATTCGAACCTGCGACCGTAGCGGTCGCGCGGTTCCAGACTGTAGCGCCTAGAACCGCTTGGCCACAGTGGCCGGCCCCAATTGTACGACCTCGTTCAAAGTAAGATGCTGAAAGTGGCATCCTTGTCGCCGTAAATCCGTTTATGTCTAAGATCAACTCACCGTATCCGATCGCAAAGGTAACTACCGCTCAAGACCGTTACAGTTTGTATTTAAGGCAAATCTGATTTCCATCCTCGTAGTGGCGTTACTAACGCCAGTGCTACGTGACTGGCGTGAAATATGAATGGAAATGCTGTTTCATGTGTAAAAAAATGCCTACGAACTTTCGTTTATGTCGCACAACGCCTTGTTGGTGTTATGGTTTTTTTTTTGTCATCAGTGTACATGATAAAAGAAATACAAGGCGATTACTGTATTCCCGTAACGTAGTATGTCTCGTCAGCGGCTATACAATATTGATTGATATTAATATTGACAATGATGAGTTATTTTCTCATTCACAGATAAGAAATGAAAAGGAAATTGTTTGACACGCAAGCAGTGATATCAGAACGAATCAGAATGGCAAGCTAATTTACGTTACACTGTCGCAGGTTCTTCGGTGTGCAGGAAATTACTGAGAGCATTAGTCATTTGGTCACTTACTTCATGTTTTTCGCGATAGAGGCAGTTGAACCCGAACTAGATCGAGCACAAAGGCGAATAAATCCCAAAATCATAAGTTTTCCGACTTTATCTGTTTAGATGGATAAAATAGATTGCGTGAGTACGTCACAACAGATTGGTCTTTGGAATGTACATCGTTTCTGTGAAGTGCTTACTCCAACTGATTATCTTCAAGTCTGTCATGTAGCGTAGAAGAGGCTCTGGTGTAATATAATGATTCAGATTGTGCGTAATGAATCAATTTTAAGCAACAGACAGGTTTTGATTTAACAGGGAACTCCCACCCTTTGGAGATTATTACTACGATGCTTTGTCTTTGCGCGAATAAGCTACCATTTTCCCAAATTTTAGCTGCTTCAGCGAACAGCTTAGTGATACTGAGTGATACTGAATACGGAGACGTACCTTATAAACATCCAAAATGCTACGATGTCAAGAACACAAAAAATTATCTATTATATCCATTATGAAAGCTGCACAGGAGCTTACCGGTTAAATAATACTACAAATGTGTTCTGCGTAAAGGCTCAGTGCGGAATATAGACTAATAAAGAAGTAGACACTGTCGATAACGAAGCACTGTGCAAGCCGACGCTTGCTTTAATCATAAATGTATCTCCAAGTGAGGCCAAATGTTATTGTCTTTATATAAAGAAAAGTATAATCTTCTCAATGACATTCAAATCGTATGCTACATCTTGAGTTTTTATTTATGAAATTAGTGAATTTTCCCATGGCACTTTTGTTGCCTATGTCTGTGGTCACTTTCAGAACTCAAATTAATAATTAAATTAACTAATTTAATGATATTGACCCTTAAATTGCAGGAGTTCCCATGTATTACCAAAAAATAAAAACGGTGAATAGTTGTAGTATGAATGAGAGCAGTGCTGTATTTAAGTTGACAAAGATAATGAAAGGTTTTTATTTATCCTTTGTCAGCCACCGGTAGTTCAATGGTCAGCGTGACGGATTGTCAATCCTCTGGTGCCGGGTTCGATTCCCGGTTGGTTCGGGGAATTTTCTCCGCCCAGAGACTGGGTGTTGTGCTGTCCCCATCATCATCTTATCATCCTTATCGACTGCAGGTCGCCGAAGTGGAGTGAAATTGAACGACCGGCACACGGCGAACGGTCTGCCCGCCGGGGGCCCCTAGCCACACGATTAAATAAAATAAATAAATTCATCCTTTAAGAACTACAATGAGCTGAATCTTACAAAATATGACAAAATCGTATGAGGAAAAGGGGTGGTGTTTGATTGACAAACCATTCACTGGGGTGGAAACTATACAAATTCTCTGTGAGACCCAGTTCTATTCAAATAGAATCAACTACCACCAAGTACACCATAGACTATGGTTCGCCAGAGAACAAGGGGATATCATTTAACAACCCTACATCGGTACAGCAATACTTTAGCCTCCTCCTTGATTCAGGCGGCAGCAGAAGACGGGATGCTGTGGGCGACGAGCGGCGTGCTGCGGCAACTGTTATGATCTGACGCGTCCGCGAAAATTTTCGAACTACGCGGACTGGCGTTCTGATTATTAGAACACGGGAAACTTCCCTAACGAAGCCATGACAACCAGGCAGATTTCAGTGTGAGGTGCACCCATTTACTGGTCTGGCCAACCAATTTGACTCACAGGCACGGCGGTGCCTGCTAGAATTGGCAAACGTTAAACGTTAGTCACATAACTCAGAACGAATAAGTTCACTCTAGTGGCTCCTAGTCCGCCACAAGTTCCACATCAAAAGTCTCACCCATCAGGGAAAGACCTGAAGTTCTCCACCAGGGAATCACACTTTCCAACAAGCCTTGGTACAAGAGCCGAAAAAAAAAGCCACCTGCACGTTATATAAAGCAATGACACTACCATCAACTCACTGGATCTCCCCTCTCTACTATTCTGCTGGCCTGGTAGCCAATCCAGACACAGCACCGGGGTTCCCACGCTGGTGGAGCAAGCCTCTGCTTTGCATATACTGAGGGGAGCCAATCAGCGACTCAAAATCACTCTTGTCTGAAAAAAGAAGATTTTAGTCTAGGGAGGCCTCATTCTCGCGGTAAGCATGGTCACGTTTCCGCAAAAGACATCTACCTTTACAGGACTCCAGTCCCTCATCTTACTTTCCATGCTGACCATTTCCAATTTCCGAAAGAAGTCTGTTAAACTTCCCAGCCGTGGCAATGAAATATACATTTCTGCCGCTCACTAAAACAACCTGGTGTCTTATTGGCGTCAGGGGAGTTACAGTCTTGCCTCACTAAACACGTGCACCAACCGCTCTGTATCGTCCCTGCTTCTAACATGAGAATGCTTGGAGTTTTATGACCACCCCACTGTTTTGCACTGAAGCTCAGATTACAGAAGTCCCTCTTAAATGGCTTCCTCCATCCACTTTCCACTATCTGCCCACATTCGCAATGATCTGTCGCCTGGGCCAGATGAAATGTTTCACGAAATGGCGCCCTCCTACTTCGACCCTAATTGGGAAGAGGGAAGTGCCGTGGCCCAAAGTCCCTCTGCAGGTACAGCCCCCAGAGCACCGCTTCCCAGAAGCACTCGTACAGCCAGGTCGCTGCACACAACATTTATGGTCCGCAATCCATCTTTCTCCCTTCTCTACAGGCTACACATGCAGTTATATGAACATTCTGCCCACAATTTCCTCATGTAAAAGGTCATAAACCATACACACAATTGTAGTGCTGGGGAACACCGAGAAGACCTAAAATATGGATATTAATTTGACTGACAGTGTTGTTAAAGTGAGGGTGTTGCGTGCCGCCTCTCGACTGTGCACTTGATTAGTCGTGTGCGACGAGGGCCTCCTGTCGGGCAGACTGTTCGCCGGGCGCAAGTCTTTCGATTTGATGCCACGTCGGCGACTTGCTCGTCGATGGGGATGAAATGATGGTGATTAGGACAACACAACACCCAGTCCCTGAGCGGAGAAAATCTCCGACCCAGACGGGAATCTAACCCGTGCCCTCACGATTGACATTCAGTGGCGACGATCACTCAGCTACCGGGGGCACTTGTTTATTAAAATACGATAATGTGCCATTTCGCGATCTCGTTCATACCATAAGAACTAGAAGCAGGGGCTGATGGGACTAAAATACACACCAGTCTTACTAAATTAGAGAGAGACACTACGCAGCAATAGTTTCTATCCACCCGTCACGTTCTTGATACTAAAACTGCAAATGCAGCTAAAACCTAATAGCGACAACGTAACGATTTCGATTTACTCACGGGGGATTCCAGCAGCATTTCTACTACCTCAGTATGAACCTATCTCCTTTATGTGAATGCATGATTGTGTAAAAGTACGATATTTCCTACAGTATCGTCCGACGACGACGTAAAAAAAAGAAAAAAAAGATACTACTGCAGTGTGTGCTCTGGCAATACATTGCCAACGAGCATGCAAATTCTTTCAGCAGCAGGAGACCTATAAGAGTACATACTCCCAGATGATTTCATGGTAGAGGGACAAATTTGACTACAGGAAAAGCGGTTTTCCACATTGGAGTGTGGTAAATGTATATTTGTTTTGTGTTACTAAACTCCCTCTTATAACAGCGACCAAAAAGTTTCCGTTTGAGTCTCTTACTGCAGAGTGTACGCAACACAGAGCGGCTCCGATGTGGTTATATAAGCACCGACATGTAGGCAAGGGATTAGTGTGACATTCGTGTCTCTCCAACGTGCGTGCGATAAATGCGGAAACGTGAAATATCGCGACGTTATTCCCACATTTGTACAAATAGGACCAAAGTGCTGTTATTCTTTTCTTGGCTGCCATCCATCGGAGAATGAAGACCGTGCATGGAGCTGCTGCTTCCTGATAACGCACGTTCCCGTATCGCAAATGTCATAACGCAGAAGCTACGCCAACTCTACTTGAGCGCCCACCCTTTAGTCATGATCTCTCGTAATGGCGATCTCACGTCTTCAGTCTCCTGAAGGAGACCCTGTAGGATCAACGAATCCCGCGGACGAGGATGTGCAACAAGCAGTTACAGGCTTCTTCACACAGCGGGATACATTTTACCAAACCGGTATCTTCAACATGCGTCGGTGGGATGACTGCCTCAACGCTCGCCCTGAGTTTGCCTCATTTGATATCTGTTCTAGACTGTGCGACCTTCGAGCGGGAACAGTTTGTCCGCCTCTTATATATCCATGAATTTCTTTTAAATATCTTAAACTATGAACTTAATTTCAGGTGAAATGGATGAAATAGTTAATTGTTGTTGGAATGGTTATAGCTTCATATCAGCGGTTTCAGATTGTTACACAGTTATTTTGTGTTATAATATGTGGCTTATGTCTAAAAGTCATCAATATATAAATAAAAAAAAAACTTTACTTTACGTCTACATCTATATAATTACTTAGCAATTCACACTTCTGTGCCTGGTAAAGGGTTCATCGGACCACTTTCAGACTGCTTATATACTGTTTCCCTCCTGGACAGAGGGAGGGAAAAATAAACATGTAAAGGTTTCCCTGCGTAATGTGATTTACCTTATACCATTACCATGATCATTGTCCCCTATGTACGTGGACGTCAACAAAATATTTTCGCATTCGGAGGAGATAGTTGGTGATTGAAATTTCGGCGAACCTGATGGGTATGTGTAACTTTGCTACTAATTTTGATCTACATTTGCCCGTACTTTACGTCTACTTCTACATAATTACTTAGCAATTCACACTTCTGTGCTTGGTAAAGGGTTCATTGGACCACCTTCAGACTATTTGTATACTATTTCCCTCCTGGATAGATGGAGGGAAAAACCAACATATAAAAGTTTCCGTGCAAAATTTGATTTACCTTACAACATTACCATGATCATTGTCCCCTATGTACGTGGACGTCAACAAAATATTTTCGCATTCGGAGGAGATAGTTGCTGATTGAAATTTCGGCGAATCAGTTGCGTACGTGTAACTTTGCAACTAACTTTGATCTACATTTGCCCATTAATCCAAACATTGGAATTCCATGTTTAATGGAACATTACCTTCATTACTAGATTAGTTATTCTACTAGTTTCAGTGTGGGAAGGTTAAAGTACATTTAATGCGGCACAGAATTCACTGGGCAGTGGCGTGGCACCAGACGACAAGCTGCATAGCTTCGATCGTTACGATCCTAAATGTTTAATGCGACCCTAAACTGATTCGCATGCGGACCGTTGTGTCTGAATGCGTGACAGAGTATCATAACTCTGAGAGTCGGCTATAGAATGGGGAGATAATGAGGCGATCCATACTTCTGCAAAAACTGTCATATGGATGGTTTCTTTAGCCAGGGCGAAATAGAATCTTCCCCACAGTTTCACTTGCGCTACAGTCTTTGTGCTGACGGTATATGGCTGCCATGAATGGGCTAACTCAGATTCTTCGAGCATTTTTTGGATACCTTGACTCCTCTATGTACTGTTCTTTTCTCATTAAGGCACACACGATTAAACGCAAGCAGTTGGGTTACTCTCTTACGGATGAGTGACTCACGAAGAGTTCGTAAGACAAACGTCGGTGAGCTGATGAATGTAACTTGAATCGGCTCGGTGATCTTCACTTAACATTGATGTAGCTATGATGGAGTAGGCACAGGTAAAAAGTCATCTAATAAACCATTGTACACCATTACTGGATCTAAGTCAGTGTAATCACATAGTTGCCACGCCAATAATGAACTCATTTCTCTTTCTACATAAGCCACGCTGTCTCTGGCATCTTGACACGACCCGCTCGGCTCCCAGCGTCGGAGGTTCGAGTCCTCCCTCGGGCATGGGTGTGTGTGGTGTCCATAGCGTAAGTAAGTTTAGGTTAGATTAAGTAGTGTGTAAGCTTAGGGACCGATGACCTAAGCAGTTTGGTCCCATAAGATCTTACCACAAATTTACAAAAAATTGTCTTTCTATATAAACACACCAACCACTACTGGCTTCGATCATTCAGGTTGCAAACAAGCACTGTTATTTGGTAGATTCTTTTTCAAATGGTTCAAATGGCTCAGAACACTATGGGACTTAACATCTGTGGTCATCAGTCCCCTATAACGTAGAACTACTTAAACCTAACTAACCTAAGGACATCACACACATCCATGCCCGAGGCAGGATTCGAACCTGCGACCGTAGCAGTCGCGCGGTTCCGGACTGCGCGCCTAGAACCGCTAGATCACCGCGGCCGGCTAGATTCTTTTTAATCACATTACATAACAATATGGGAAAGTTCTTGAAGTTACGGTCGGATGTCAATATAATTTCGTATAGTTACATGTGATTAGAGTTTCATTTTCTGTGACAGGTAGAATGACCGCGAGAACCCATTAGTACTGTGTCGTGTTTAGTACTGTACCATGCCTGGTCGATATACACTCCTGGAAATGGAAAAAAGAACACATTGATACCGGTGTGTCAGACCCACCATACTTGCTCCGGACACTGCGAGAGGGCTGTACAAGCAATGATCACACGCACGGCACAGCGGACACACCAGGAACCGCGGTGTTGGCCGTCGAATGGCGCTAGCTGCGCAGCATTTGTGCACCGCCGCCGTCAGTGTCAGCCAGTTTGCCGTGGCATACGGAGCTCCATCGCAGTCTTTAACACTGGTAGCATGCCGCGACAGCGTGGACGTGAACCGTATGTGCAGTTGACGGACTTTGAGCGAGGGCGCATAGTGGGCATGCGGGAGGCCGGGTGGACGTACCGCCGAATTGCTCAACACGTGGGTCGTGAGGTCTCCACAGTACGTCGATGTTGTCGCCTGTGGTCGGCGGAAGGTGCACGTGCCCGTCGACCTGGGACCGGACCGCAGCGACGCACGGATGCACGCCAAGACCGTAGGATCCTACGCAGTGCCGTAGGGGACCGCACCGCCACTTCCCAGCAAATTAGGGACACTGTTGCTCCTGGGGTATCGGCGAGGACCATTCGCAACCGTCTCCATGAAGCTGGGCTACGGTCCCGCACACCGTTAGGCCGTCTTCCGCTCACGCCCCAACATCGTGCAGCCCGCCTCCAGTGGTGTCGCGACAGGCGTGAATGGAGGGACGAATGGAGACGTGTCGTCTTCAGCGACGAGAGTCGCTTCTGCCTTGGTGCCAATGATGGTCGTATGCGTGTTTGGCGCCGTGCAGGTGAGCGCCACAATCAGGACTGCATACGACCGAGGCACACAGGGCCAACACCCGGCATCATGGTGTGGGGAGCGATCTCCTACACTGGCCGTACACCACTGGTGATCGTCGAGGGGACACTGAATAGTGCACGGTACATCCAAACCGTCATCGAACCCATCGTTCTACCATTGCTAGACCGGCAAGGGAACTTGCTGTTCCAACAGGACAATGCACGTCCGCATGTATCCCGTGCCACCCAACGTGCTCTAGAAGGTGTAAGTCAACTACCCTGGCCAGCAAGATCTCCGGATCTGTCCCCCATTGAGCATGTTTGGGACTGGATGAAGCGTCGTCTCACGCGGTCTGCACGTCCAGCACGAACGCTGGTCCAACTGAGGCGCCAGGTGGAAATGGCATGGCAAGCCGTTCCACAGGACTACATCCAGCATCTCTACGATCGTCTCCATGGGAGAATAGCAGCCTGCATTGCTGCGAAAGGTGCATATACACTGTACTAGTGCCGACATTGTGCATGCTCTGTTGTCTGTGTCTATGTGCCTGTGGTTCTGTCAGTGTGATCATGTGATGTATCTGACCCCAGGAATGTGTCAATAAAGTTTCCCCTTCCTGGGACAATGAATTCACGGTGTTCTTATTTCAATTTCCAGGAGTGTATAAGGGGCTTGAACACTGTCAGGTGTTGAGTGAGCAATTTCAAGAACAGGTAGATGTGTACTCACAAATGAAAGTGTTGATAGTTGCAATAGTGGCAATAGTGAATAAAGGAAAGTGTGAAGTTACTCACGTGAGTACTAAAGGAAATCCGCTAAATTTCGATTACGCGTCACACAAATCTTAAGGCTGGAAATTTAACTAAATACTTAGGGATTACAATTACAAATAACCTAAATTGCAATGATAACACAGATAAAGTAGTGGGCAGAGCAAACCAAAGGCTGCAATTCATTGGCAGAAGACTTAGAAAGTGCAAAAGATCTACTAAAGATACTGCTTACACCACATATGTCCGCCCTATCCTGGAGTATTGCTGTGCAGTGTGGGATCCGCATCAGGTGGGAGTGACAGATGACGTCGAAAAAGTTCAAAGAAGGGCAGCGCGGTTTGTATTATCACGAAGTAGGGGAGATAGTGCCACAGACATGATACGTGAATTGGAGTGGCAATCATTAAAACAACGGCGTTTTCCGTTACGACGGGACCTTCTCAACACAAGTTTTCTTCTCCGATTGCGAAAATATTCTGTTGGCACCCACATACATACGGAGAAATGATCACCACAATAAAATAAGAGAAATTAGGGCTCGCACGGAAAATTTAAGTGCTCGTTTTTCCAGAGCGCCGTTAGAGAGACGAACGGAAAAGGGTTCACTGAATCCTCTGCCTGGCACTTTATTGTGAGTAGCAGATTAATCACGTAGATGTAGAAAATGGGAATAATAATAATAATGAATCTGAAAATACTTCAGTTAATTTCTCAAACAATAATAATAAGACAGAGTTTCAGAATGCTTAATTACAAATAATTTCTCACACAGTTATAACAAGACATAATTTCAAACACTTATTTCCAACCAAAGGATACCATGATATAAATTTATGACTTAGATGTGCAAGCTATCAAACGTGCACTCCTATTAGAAAAGAAAACTCGCAGCAACAACCCTGTCAACATTACATGCTTCATAACAACATCGGCCACTGTTTACATGGCATAATCAGCACGGAGGCCCCACACATTATCCACGTCGTTTAGCGGCACCCAACAAATTTAAACTCCAGAAACAAACTTTCTTGACCGTGGGTACCAACTAGTACAGCAATGACAAGTGTGGTGGTGACCTCCACTGTCAAGATACGGACCAACGACATGCTGCGTCGCTGTAGGGAACGGTATGTTGCAGGTAGAGCGGGCGAAGTTGACCCTTCCAGGCTGCAAACTACATCCAGATAGCCGCTCCCGCTGTGTCCGGCAAGCCGCAGCTGCAACCAGGCGGTGCTGCTGACGGCACCGCACTGCAGCCGAGTTCAGGTGAGGCGGGCGCGGGAAGTTAAAGTCGCCGCAACTCGTGACGAGGACAGCCGGCACAAAAGCGAATAAACCCAGGACCCAGATAGTGGTAAACGTGTAACCTTTCTTTCACGTCGTGCACGACGGATAATTGAGTTTAAGACGAAGAAGTCCTGTCCACAATGTTTTTCTATTCATGATAACAAAATACACACATTAAAAAAATTTTGCATCACCTCGGTTCGGAGAGTTCCGGAACCTGTACAGAAAATTGTAATAGAGATCAACATAAACATCATTACGTAGGCTTCCGTGGCCAGAGTCAGCCGACACAAAAGTTTTCTGGGTTTGGTACCGCCTTAGACCCAGGAGAAGGCCGCTGCAATCGTGGCCGAAACGTTGGTTTATCCCCAGCAGCAGTAGTTTTTACATTATGACACGGTACCAAACCTAGAAAACTTTAAGAACCTTCAACATCGCAGCGCGTCAGCAATCGTTGGTTAATGTACACTCCTGGAAATGGAAAAAAGAACACATTGACACCGGTGTGTCAGACCCACCATACTTGCTCCGGACACTGCGAGAGGGCTGTACAAGCAATGATCACACGCACGGCACAGCGGACACACCAGGAACCGCGGTGTTGGCCGTCGAATGGCGCTAGCTGCGCAGCATTTGTGCACCGCCGCCGTCAGTGTCAGCCAGTTTGCCGTGGCATACGGAGCTCCATCGCAGTCTTTAACACTGGTAGCATGCCGCGACAGCGTGGACGTGAACCGTATGTGCAGTTGACGGACTTTGAGCGAGGGCGTATAGTGGGCATGCGGGAGGCCGGGTGGACGTACCGCCGAATTGCTCAACACGTGGGGCGTGAGGTCTCCACAGTACATCGATGTTGTCGCCAGTGGTCGGCGGAAGGTGCACGTGCCCGTCGACCTGGGACCGGACCGCAGCGACGCACGGATGCACGCCAAGACCGTAGGATCCTACGCAGTGCCGTAGGGGACCGCACCGCCACTTCCCAGCAAATTAGGGACACTGTTGCTCCTGGGGTATCGGCGAGGACCATTCGCAACCGTCTCCATGAAGCTGGGCTACGGTCCCGCACACCGTTAGGCCGTCTTCCGCTCACGCCCCAACATCGTGCAGCCCGCCTCCAGTGGTGTCGCGACAGGCGTGAATGGAGGGACGAATGGAGACGTGTCGTCTTCAGCGATGAGAGTCGCTTCTGCCTTGGTGCCAATGATGGTCGTATGCGTGTTTGGCGCCGTGCAGGTGAGCGCCACGATCAGGACTGCATACGACCGAGGCACACAGGGCCAACACCCGGCATCATGGTGTGGGGAGCGATCTCCTACACTGGCCGTACACCACAGGTGATCGTCGAGGGGACACTGAATAGTGCACGGTACATCCAAACCGTCATCGAACCCATCGTTCTACCATTCCTAGACCGGCAAGGGAACTTGCTGTTCCAACAGGACAATGCACGTCCGCATGTATCCCGTGCCACCCAACGTGCTCTAGAAGGTGTAAGTCAACTACCCTGGCCAGCAAGATCTCCGGATCTGTCCCCCATTGAGCATGTTTGGGACTGGATGAAGCGTCGTCTCACGCGGTCTGCACGTCCAGCACGAACGCTGGTCCAACTGAGGCGCCAGGTGGAAATGGCATGGCAAGCCGTTCCACAGGACTACATCCAGCATTTCTACGATCGTCTCCATGGGAGAATAGCAGCCTGCATTGCTGCGAAAGGTGCATATACACTGTACTAGTGCCGACATTGTGCATGCTCTGTTGCCTGTGTCTATGTGCCTGTGGTTCTGTCAGTGTAATCATGTGATGTATCTGACCCTAGGAATGTGTCAATAAAGTTTCCCCTTCCTGGGACAATGAATTCACGGTGTTCTTATTTCAATTTCCAGGAGTGTATTAAAAAATTAAAAACCCGCCTCGATTGCGAAAAAAGCAGCTAGTGTTATGTGTCATCCCAGGTTTCGGCGTAGATAACTACACCTTTTTCAGAAAAACAATAAAACCCAAAAGTGCCTAAGAATACCTTTAATCATTGACAAAGGTCTTCTTAGACACTTGTGGGTTTTATTGTTGTTCTGAAGAACGTGTAGTTATCTACGCCGAAACCTGGGTTAACACTTAACACTTGGGGCTTTTTTCGCAATCGAGGCGGGTTTTTAATTTTTTAATACCAGAAAACTTTTATGTCAACATAAACATCATTTCCGCCCTTTGTATTGCTTACGAAATCCATACATTGAATGTTGTACCACCATACACCGAGAACTTCGCAGGCGGTGGTGCAGATTTGCCGTACACACTGGTACCTCTAATACCCAGTAGTACATCGTCTTGCATTGAGGCATTCCTGTATTTGTCGTGGCATACTATCCACAAGTTTACCAAGGCACTGTTCGTTCACATTGTCCTACTCCTCAACGGCGATTCGGCGTAGATCTATCATAGTGGTTGGTGGGTCGCGTCGTCCTTAAACAGCGCTTTTCATTCCATCCCAGGCATCCAGAATAGATTTTCACTCCACAGCGGAGCGTGCGCTGATATGAAACTTCTTGGCAGATTAAAACTGCGTGCAAGACTGAGACTCGAACTCGGGACCTTTGCCTTTCGCGGGCAAGTGCTCTACCAACAGAGCTACCCAAGCACGACTCACGCACCGTCCTCACAGCTTTACTTCTGCCAGTAGAGCACTTGCCCAAGAAAGCCAAACCCGAGTTCGAGTCTCGGTCCAGCATGCAATTTTAATCTCCCAGGAAATTTCATATTTCAGGCATGTTCGATAGAGTTCATATTTGAAGAACATGCTGGCCATTCTTGTAGAGCGATGTCGTTATCCTGAAGGAAATCATTGACAAGATGTTCACCATGGGGTCGCGAATTGTCGTTCATGACAATGCCTCGCCAGTATGCTTCCGATATGGCAGCACTATCCGTTACGGGGCCTTCCAGGATCACCAGCGGTGTACGGCGGCCCCACATAATGCTACCCCAAAACAGCAGGGAACCTCCACCATGCTGCACTCGCTGGACAGTGTGTCTAAGGTCTTCAGCCTGACCGGGTTGCCTCCAAACACGTCTCCAACGATTGTCTGGTTGAAGGCATATGCGACACTCATCAGGGAAGAGAACGTGATGCCAATCCCGAGTGGTCCATTCGGCATGGTGTTGGGCCCAACTGCACCGTGCTGCATGGTGTCGTGGTTGCAAAGTTGGACCTCGCCATGGACGTCGGAAGTGAAATTGCGCTTCATACAGCATATTGCGCACAGTTTGAGTCGTAACACGACGTCCAGTGGCTGCACGAAATGTATTGTTCTACTTGGTGGCGTTGCTGTCAGTGTGCTTCCGAGCCATAATCCTTAGGTAGCGGTCATCCACTGCAGTAGTAGTCCTTGGGCGGCCTGAGCGAGGCATGTTATCGACAGTTCCTTTCTCTCTGTATGTCCTCCAAGTCCGAACAACATTGCTTTGGTTCACTTCGAGGCGCCTGGACATTTACCTTGTTGAGAGCCCTTCTTGGCACAATGCGGAAGCGATCGAACCTCGGTATTGACCATATAGGCATGGTTGAACCACAGACAACACAAGCCGTGTACCTACTTCCTGTAGGAATGACTGGAACTGATCGGCTGTCGGACCCCCTCCGCTTATTTACATCTTTGAGCGGGTCTATTGGCATCTCTGAACAGTCAAAGAGACTGTGTCTGTGATACAGTATCCACAGTCAACATCTATCTTCAGGAGTTCTTGGAACTGGGGTGATGCAAAACTTTTTTTGATGTGTGTATGTCCATGTCGTGAAGCAAAGGACTTCACGTGTGGTAAGCAACGTCATATCCTGACCACCTACCTAAAGTGCCAGTAGTTACGACGCCAGTATACCCACAGCCTCCGAGAGGCTATCAGCATGCTAATGTCGTCAGAGCTGAGCCAGAGTGAGCTGTACAGACGAAGTTGAGGTTTTCCGCTTCAAGGAAACATTCTTCTGTAGTCCACAGACAGGAGAAAAAAACTTTTGTCCTGTAATGAATGGTTAACGGAAGAGTTAAATTTCAGGTACACATAGGTACGTCTCTGTTCCTAAGAAACAAAGACACATATGATTGTTAGCTTGTAACAGACACTAAATACCAGTGCGTGGTGTGTGGCAGTTTGCCAGCAACTTTTCGTGATATTACAAAGTACTTTTCATTCCATGTACTAAGTTCGACAAAAATGTGAACACTTTTGGCTTACACTTTGTATGATTTTTTCAACCTATGCATACGAGGGAATGTATTACAAGTTAGTGTTTCAGTGCCTCATACCCATGTTTCTGACTTGTGCAATAAGTACAGTGAGCTTTATGAAACAGGATTAGGAAGAACTGAAGAATTTGAGGTATACATGGCTGTTAAAAACAATGCACATCCATGATTGTATCACACTGGGACTATCCGCCATGCTATACGTAAAGAGGTTGCAAAGTAACTGCAACGGTGGAAAGACAACTGATTGATACAACATGTTTCTGCAAGCCAATGGTCATCTGTCTTGGTAATTCTTCAAAAGTCGTCAGGAGGCTTACGACTGTTCGCTTTTTTCAAAGCCACAGTCAACCCACAAACTATCGTGGTTTTATTTTTCTCTCCCACTACTGCGGAATTTATAGTTACCACCAGACGAGCAGTTAAATCAATATTTTGTGATCAACATTCACTTGGGATTGTTCAAGGTTTAAAGACTACAACCTGGAAGTTTCCTGGAACCATTAAAAGCTGAAGTCCCTTCATGTACGAAGTATCTGGACGTTCTAGTTGTTGTGGGTCACGTGACTGCTGAACATTTGGCAATTTAGAGCACTTACTTGAAGTTCTCACTGAGGCTGGCTTAAATTGTAACAAGGGAAATCCTCCTCCTTCCACGAAGAACTTTAGGAAACGTCGTAAATGCACTGGTTATTCACCCTGCTCATTCACACCTAATTGCGATTGAAAATTCGTTCTCATCCTGTAATGTCGAGGACCTATTTCATTAATTTTATTGCAGACATTGCTCAAATAGCTGCTCCACTGAAATGGCCACACCTTTGTATGGAACCAAGCGAGGTGGCGCAGTGGCTATCACAATGGACTCGCATTCGGGAGGGCGACGGTTCAATCGCGCATCCAGACATCTTGATATAGGTTTTCCGCGATTTCTCTAAATCGCTCCAGGCAAATGCTGGTATGGTTCCTTTGAAAGGGCATGGTCGGCTTCCTTCCCCGTCCTTCCCTAATCCGATGAGACCGATGACCTCGCTCGCTGGTCTCTTCCCCCAGACAACCCAACCCAACCTTTATATGGTGCCGAGAATGTCTTGACGTATTATAGCTGTTAAAGGACGCTTTCTTGAGTCGTCGTCAGCTATTTCGTTTTGATCCTGTGAAGTTTGCTGTGTTAACGATGGGTGCATCTTATTGTGGGATTGGAGTAGAGTTCTCCATGGAAATGGTTCATCTGACAGGCCCATTACCTTTGCTTCGAAAACTTTCAACAAAGTGCAGTGCAATTTTAGTCAGCCTGGAAATGAGGCGCTCGCCATGTCTCTATTTACATGGGCCGGCGTTCTGCCACTACGTACAGAGTATGACGATGTGCGGATTGTGATTCCTCATTATAGGGAAGTTCTGTCTTTGTTACACCGTGGTGCACACAGCAGATCGCCCGGAGTCACTGTACTTGGCAGGACATGGACGACCAAATTCGGAAAATGATTTCTCTTTGCACTGCTAGGGCAGAGTATCACTCCGCTCCACTTCAACTCTTCTTAGGTGGACACGTCCGTCTGGACAATGGCAACGTTTGCGCATTAATTTCACGGGTCCATTGTGGAACACGCAGTGGCTGTTGGTTGTAGAAGCGTCCAGTAAATTTCTTAGTGTTGTCACCGTGACATTCACGACTACTGCTAGGACTGTATAGGCTTGGTTCCTTGTTTTTCGTCTCTAAGGTCTTGCGAGGTCCATGTCTCAGGCAACGGACCATAGCTCACGTCAGCCGATTTTCAACTGTTTTGTGCAGAAAACGGCTCACAACTTGTCATCATCCCAAGTCAAATGATGAAGCTTAACGGTTCGTTCGAACGTTCAGAAGTCACGTCAAGATAGTCCGTTTCTCCCATATATGGAAAGAAGCCTTCAGGTTTTTCTTCCTTCTACTGCTCCTTGCCACATGAGAGGAAGTTGTTCGGTGCACGGTGTCGTCACACAACTATTGGGACGTTCTTCTTTCGGCGTTTAAGGGTTATCAGAGCTGCACTGGCGTCACTAGATCAGTTGTGGCGCTCTTATGTTATTTATTCTGAATCATAATTTTCACTCACAGACCCAGAACCCCGCTGGGGTCCGCAGAGACAGTATTTTCTGCCTCTCCGCCTAGTCGTTCCAATGGAGATCGACATCGCACCACCGCCGGTGCCGATGTCACAGCCGGTCCCGCTGGAAGAGGTGATATCCTTGAGGCACTGCTTCGAGACAACCGCCACGACGCCCCCAGCGTCCTCCCAACCACAGTGCACAGTGTCCACGTCACTGGATGCGGGCACGCACTCTGTGGCCGGTGTTTCAGCTAAGGCTCCCTGTCACAAGGTGGACACAGCGCTCAAAAGGAATTGCTCTCAGCCGTTGCTTCAGTCTTTGTCTTCTCATAAACATCCGCACTGAAGTCTCACCCCTGCTGTTATAAGGTAACAAATTCGCTACTGGACCTTACTCTTCAGACGACACCAAATTCCATCCCCCTCCACTATACGACGACAGTGAGGAGGTCTGGGAGGCATAAATGTGGTGTCCTTCAAATAAAGAGGTTTCATAATAAAGTTGGTACCTCACGACCGAACCACAAGATAAAGTCGCTGCTAGCAAAAGTCACGAATGAGGGATATCGTTGAAGACACGCCCTCATGAGGTTCCAAATGCCGCTGCTGGAAGCCTACTTAAGTCAAACCACATTCTGTGCACTACGGAGCCTTACATGTAACATCAGAGCCCAGCTGCTCCACGGCGTCCTAAATGTAAAGGAAAGGGGAACTGAGGTTAAATGAGACTGCGTGATGGGGATAAGTCTGCTGACACTTCCGGAGGATGGGGACAAATGACCGCATCGGCGGCCGCGATGACGTTACGTCCAGCTTCAATACGACCGTTTCCCAAACCTGAAGCCTGTGTAGTTATCGACTCTTGCTTCTCTGATTCCGACTTTATGTTGGTCTTTCTGGTTATAGGATAACTTGATTGGCGAGTCGTGATGTGCTGTTTGCGGCCGACAGAAGACTTCGCCTCCGAAGCCACAGCGTGAGTGTCGTATTGTGACATAGCTGCTGCAAGCTGCCGCTGCTACTTGTCCGCCACCTTGTGCGAAGAAGATGTCGACGAGCTTGGGTCTTCCCTGGTGAAGCCCCACACCAAAGTGACTACAAATTACCGCCTAAAAACTTTTGGGCGATGTACCTGAGTACCGTCTCCCTGTCTGCGAATAGTACCACTTCCCTGGCTGTATGCTGCGTTGCTGGCTTAGGTCCTGGGCTTCTGCCTGCATAGAATCCATCGACCATACTTTGTTTGCATTCTCTGAAACGCACGTACATCTGGAGACCACTGGGGTGGCCGCACTAGCTGCCGTTCATCTGCGGTAGGCTTGCACCTAAAGGCTCCTGTACCGGCCACCCGCATGACACCGCTCCTGGGTCCCGGCTCACATGATGGCCACACCCGACGAAGTGCTATGTTCGCATTTTTTGTCGCACCTGAGCGTGCGAACCGGCACACCTTCCTCCGCACCAGAAAAGGCGATCTGCACTGTTAATTACAAGTAATAAATATGATTACTCGCAATGCTATTTCACTGAAACCTTATGGTGTGTCACAAACATCCACACCTATCAGCTCCCAAGCTCGGTTTCCAAATCTCTTCTGTCACCACTTCACCTGCCTGACCTCTGAATACACTAAAAATCCTGACCCGAGTGATGACCGCTACGATCGGTGATGAAAAGTGTGCCTCAGGACGACGCCGCTACGTTCGGCGCCAGTTTCTCACGATGTCGTCATCACCACAGTAGCTTCGCTCACTCTGCACTCAATGCAGGGCTGTGAGTGAGAAGCATTTTGTTGCTTGTAACTGGCCGTTTTCAGTGTGTAGTACATTAGCTAAGGTGGATCGCAGGGACTGTCATCTTAATCTGAAGGTAATTTGTACAACCGTGTGAACCTCCCGACTTTTAAGAATAGCTAGTACGTGACATATTTACCATTTCTTAGATGTGCTGCATCTCTGATCACTAGGCTGTGCGAGCCATATGTTGCATTTGTTGATGAAAATTTGGAAATTTGTGGTAAGGTCTTATGGGACCAATCCGCTGAGGACATCGGTCCCTAAGCTTACGCACTAGCTAATCTAACTTACGCTAAGGACAACACACACACACATCCATGCCCGAGGGAGGACTAGAACCTCCGACGGGGGGGAGCCGCGCGGAGCGTTGACCGTGACAAGACGCCTGAGACCGCGCGGCTATCCCGCGCGGCGCTTGTCGATGTTGGGGTCGCTTGGAACGAGGTTTTAGTAAACGTAGGTGAGGTATGATATGCCCTAAAAACTAGAATAACTCACTATGTGTTATGTACTGTGAATCTGGTGTCATTCCCTTTTGTACTGCGAGTAATCCTGTTGCATTAACATCCACAACTGAGCATCGTAGTACATATGGAGATAATCTGCTGCAGTTGTAAAAGGCTTTCATTCCTCCAGTATCACGACCGATTTCGGTCTAACAGATACCCAGCATCAGGTATAATATTACTAGTGGATACCATAAAGGACTATCTTGACTAAAATTCCACCTACGGTATGGCTAATTGCGGTGAGAAATAATGTCACGTAACAGTGGCAGCTGGGGCACCAAAAATGGAAGCAGAGCCTATGTCGATGGAAAAGCATAATATGGAATAGCAGACGGAAACCTACGTCGTGGGGACTGAGTGAAGCAGAGGCAACCAACGCAAGGAACGGCGCATGTGCGGAAGGGATTGTAAATAGGTAAGGTACTGAAAGGTTAGGGCGATGCTATAGACATCTATTAGGGCGAATAGGATGTCTCGCCAAACCAGCTTACCAGCCCGTTCACATGAAATTAACAGTCTTAAATACAAGCTGAGAAACCATACTATCAACTTTTATAAATGACGCTGAAGGCGTATAAAAGTTAAGAAGGTATGGTAAGGCAACAATAAAATGATCACATCGAATGGGCAGAAAATGTATAAGGCACTCCCTTATTAAAAATCACGCTAAAATCGAACTTTTGCGTCGTACGGTCAAACTCGGAGGGTTTTGAGTTCTACTGGATGATACTGCCACAAGTAGGGCAATGTTACATGACGCACAGATCATAAAGGTGTTGTCTACATTACGTAAGCGCACACTAAAAATGGGTTTCCATGATACTGTACCTTCATATACATGGAAATTAGTTCAGGTCTCCGTGGATATAGACTTAGCACAGTATATATTTGTGTTGTTAAGTCACTTGAAGGTAAAGAAAAATTGGATACAACGCACTGATTTGTACACAAAAGACTAGCACACATAAGTAACAGGAATGGTAAACATATGGTACTGGTTAGCCATTGCAATTTCGGTTGCGATTTTAGCAAAGAACTTAATGATAGTCTCATTGAATTTGTGAATGAAGAGGATATACATAGGTCATGTACTGACCACAGCCACAAACCTACCAACAATCATTCTGCATTATGTAATGAAGTGAGTCATCTGCAGGGAAGTGAATGGACAGCTACAGAAACACTACTGTTAAAGTTTAAGGAGTTTTTTATGTGCGGAGTCCATAACCTGTGACTCCATTTACCCAACGTCACATACTGACAGGGAATAATGCTCCGGTTTACAGGAAACCGTAGATACGCTATGCTGTACCGAAGCAATTGAGAGCACTCATGGAAGAGTTCAACCGACAGCTGGTAAAAGGCATCACACAACCTAGCGACAGTCCCTTGGGGGTGGGGGGGGTGGGGGGGGGGGGCGCGTTTCTGTGGTCCTGGTACCGAAATCATCGACAGATGACACCAACAAGTATCGCTTTTGTAGCGACAATAGCTACTTCAATTCATGAACCACTATCTATCAATTCCTAATATCAGGGAGACGTTTGATAACATAGGCAGATGCAAATACTTTTCCGCAGTCAATTTGCTGAGGAGTTACACTAGATGGAGGTAGTGCCAGAGAACAGACCTTAAACAGCTGTTGTGGTCCCAAGGAGGCATTTTCAATATCACAGGATGCCATTTAGGATCAAAAATGCACCAGCCACGTTCCAAAGATCGCTACACGGCGTTTTGAGTTGCCTAAACCCCAGAAAATCTATGGTGTATCTCAGTGACAGTATAGACATGAAAGAACATGTTAACCAAGTGGAGGAAACACTCGGTATACTACGAGCAGTGCATATTGCCCCAAGTACTGAAATGTAATTGTACACAGACTCATATCAAGTACTGGGACCATGTTGTTAGAGCAGAGGTTGTATTAACTGATCCCCATTCACTGTTTACATTTTCTGAATTTTCACCCAATCAGACAACGAAACAGTTGGGATCAGTTCTCTTCCTCTGTAACTATTAGCAATATTTCATCAAAAACCTTACACAAATTCCCCAGCCATCAAACCCGCGCCAAAAAAATGTTAAATGTGAACAGTCGCTGGATTGTGAACATGACTTTCAGGTGTTGAGTAGAGCATTAATCAAAGACCTGGTACTGTTGTTCCTTGATTTTGATAAAAAATTCATTCTTTTCTCAGATGCAGATTAATAGTACTCTTGGTTACATTCTCAGTCAGAATATAGGTGGTAAAGAGTATTCCACAGCACATGCAGCTTCATGGCTTAACGGAGTGGAACGTAAGTTCTTTCCCACAAAGAAGGAAATGTTGGCTGTGATCTATGTGATCACTTACATTTGATGTTGTCTCTTTCAGTAGAAATTCAAAGGTGTAAAAGACTATGCGTCATTTAAATGGCTAATACGATTGAAAGATCCCTGAAGCTGGTTGATAAGATGGGCTGTTAACGTCAGTGAGTTAGACTACTCAGTAATTTATAAACCTGGGAAAACCACACAAATGCGCATGCTTTAAGTCGCAGTGCTACAAACACTTGGAAAAAGTGTGAGTGACTGGCACATAATGCAGGCGCATGATGCAGACTGCCAGGAATTCGTTTTGTAAAAAAAAAAAAAAAAATGGTTCAAACGGCTCTGAGCACTATGGGACTTAACTCCTGAGGTCATCAGTCCCCTAGAACGTAGAACTACTTAAACCCAACTAACCTAAGGACATCACACACATCCATGCCCGAGGCAGGATTCGAACCTGCGACCGTAGCGGTCGCGCGGTTCCAGACTGTAGCGCCTAGAACCGCTCGGCCACCCCGGCCGGCTTTGTTTTGTATCCACAGTTCATAACGCATGAGAGCATACTATGAAAATCAGCAAAATGCAGACTGTATGTAATGGCTCTGTTGTTGCTGAGGAATGAAGTACTGCAACAGGTATAGGTCTCTGTGATGTCAGGTTATGACTGTCAAAGAGCAGTGGGCATAAGTGCCGGCGAAAAGTTTTGGTGGGAGACGAGAAAACTTGATGTGGAGCAGTATGTACGGAACTGCCAGTGTAACATGTGCACAACAGGCTGATCCCAGTCATAAGAAAATGTCGTCAGGGGCATCAAAATCTTTTCAAATAATTTTATAATATTTTAGTAATTCGGATGGAATGTTATGTATCCTTTCTGCCTAATTTGACCTTAAGTCCTCCAAAGCTCTTTTAAATTCTGATTCTAATACTGGAGTCCCTGTGTCTTCTAAATTGACCCCTGTTTCTTCTTCTATCACGTCAAACAAATCTTTTCCTCACAGAGGCCTCACAGTGTTCTATTTCCACTTATCCGCTCTCTCCTCTGCATTTAATAATGGAATTCCCGTTGCACACTTAATGTTACCACCCTTGCTTTTAATTTCCTATATGCGGAGTCCTTCCGACAATTATATCTTTTTCGATTTCTTCACATTTTTCTTGGAACCATTTCGTCTTAGCTTCCCTGTACTTCCTGTTTATTTCATTACTCAGTGACTTGTATTTCTGCTGACATATAACCATACCCAGATATGACCCGATAGATTTTTCAATACGCTATAAAGGAAGACTCCTGATAGCAGCTGATATGACCGAGCGAGGTGGCGCAGTGGTTAGACACTGGACTCGCATTCGGGAGGACGACGGTTCAATCCCGCGTCCGGCCATCCTGATTTAGGTTTTCCGTGATTTCCCTAAATTGCTCCAGGCAAATGCCGGGATGGTTCCTTTCAAAGGGCACGGCCGACTTCCTTCCATCCCTAACCCGATGAAATCGATGACCTCGTTGTCTGGTCTCCTTCCCCAAAACAACCAACCGACCAACAGCTGATATGAAGGACCGCTCGACTTTATTGTACTCTCCCCAGTATACGAAGCTGTAGCGAGTGAATAATACATGCACTGACAGACTTATTAACACGTGAGCCGAATTTTAAGTTTACCACTGTATTTACAGCAAATAAAGTTTCCATTCGTTTGCAACACGTGATCCGTTTGTTATAGTTTTCATATTAAGGACAAGATTATGTTGTTCAGTCGCCACCACCGCCGTCCCACCTCTGATACCGCACCTCTTGCAATATGTCACCAAAGAATGCTGTATATTGTTTAACATTATTTTCTTCTCAGACCAATCGTTTTAACTTGTCATTCAGTTGGTTATTCACTGTGTCACACACTTTGTAAATTGTTTTAAATGTCACCTCACCGAAATAGATTTAGTCTTTATTTAAAACAATCTGTATGACAAATGGGAATGGAATGGAGGTGGTATGAGGCAGGGCACAGCATTCATCTTTGAAAGCCGTATTTGATACTCTTTACTTGAACCTAGTTTAAAATCTTTGATGCAACAAAAATTTCACACCTAGACATATTTAGCTTTCTATCTGACAATGATTTAACAGTCGAAAACCGGTTTGTAAAGTAATAAGTACTGTGGAATACTACACCAGCGTCGTGTCTTTTCATTCACAAGTACCGTATTACTACAAAAATGTAGACGTGAGTGTTCGTACGGCAAAACTGAAGACAATGAAATACAGTAAGAGGTATTATTAATTAATCAATTAGAAAAAGACACTTCCGAAGGCTTTAAGTGTTATATTTCACTGGAATGAGCATTAAGCACAAAACAACAAATAAATTAACCAATATTTTCCTTATTGTCTACCAAGAACGTTAGATGAAAGGTGTGGAAACCGCATGCTTGATTTCGTCGCCAGAAACCTACACTGATATTAACCTATAATATAGCTCTGGTCTTTCAAATGAGTTACCTCTCTGCATTATATGTTCCGACAGTGAAAGAAAAAGTAGGTCTTGTCCTCAAGGCGCTGTGTAGCATCTGACGAACAAATTAATCTAGCCAACGGTCCCTAAATGAAACACTGAATTAATGAAAAGGCGCCGTTCCTTCATTAACTTTAACTAAACACTCAGTGCTCTTTCCTTCTGTTTGTCTGCGGCATACAAATTAAATTAAACCGAACGCTCAAAAAGCCAAAGATTCTAACCACGTCGCGTCGCGAACTGGACTGTTAAGTAAATGTATATTTTATGTAGACAGTCTTGTAAAGTGGTTTATCAGCGGTTTATTTGTACATTAATTATTTTTAGTGGAGATTTACGTTTTCTCTTTTATAACAGTTTAAAGAAATTGTATGACGAATGCCAAAGAATGTGGTGGGGTGACGCAGGGCACAATTTTGGGCGCAGAATGTTCAAGAATAACAACAGTTTCAGGATGATCCAGCGGAAGAGGTCGTCAGCGATTTGATTCTTCATTGACGATGAAGCTGTGAGGGGGAGAGGTTCAGCGCTCTGGAACTGCGTGTGCACCTTCTTCAGATGTCCGTTGCACAGTCGAAATCGATGTAAGGATATCACGTTATTGTGTTTCTCTAAGCGAACAGAGTAAAAAGTTTAGAAATCGTTTCCGTTTTTATCGCTGGATGTCTTGAGAATGCATTAGACAGTACTTCCCATTGGTGGTCTAGACTATAGAAAAATGTCTGTTGCTGGCAGTGACGGAATTTCTAAAGTTGTAGATACTGTAGCATACTTTTTGAATTCGTAATACCGTGATTCCAGATCGAGCGAACAGTAGGAAAGCAAAGTAAAGAATCTGACATGTTAGAACAATATGTGACAATTCAGCACATCTGTGAAGATGGGAAGACGCTAGTGATATCATTTTACTATATTGCTTTAGCCTTTGGGGTAGTCATGAGGTAAAGAACTCAGATATGCTCTACAGAGATTGTAACGGGTCATACACGTCTGTAGAACAAATGCTCCGAGAAATTAACTGGAAATAATAGGTAAGCGGTAACCTTATTCTTACGAAACCAACGATGTAAAATTTGAAATTCGGTAGTCTAGGGAGATTTTCAATAGTTATACGTCCACAGTATAATGTCTCCCATAGGTATGGTTACAACGAGATGAGAGAGATTACCTATCTGCTACCAATGAGGGTGATGGAATTATCTAAGTTATCATTTTTCGCGTACATTTTTACTTTCATTCGTGCTTACAATTTACAAGTCTGTTTATTTGTACATTGTGTATCTACTTGAGCTATTCACGTAATTTGTCTCAATATAATTATCCCATTTTAAAATCATACACCATGATTCGTGTGGGGGTGTTCTTGCTACCACCTCGGTAGTCTGCTATGAAATTTGAAGCTACTAGAATGTCACTTACAGCCTTGTTATTCCATGCAGAAGCAATACAATTTATACTGACATCAGTATTGTCATCTGTACTTCGATTTTCGTTGTTGATCTAGGAAAGCAATAAATTTACAGTGGGTCTTTGTTGTTATTTTATTCTGACCGTGAACATGAGTAAGAGTTACAGCGTTCGAGAGTTTTAAGGCGTTATAATTATTCAAACGCAACTTTTCAACTCTCTAACATCTGTCTGTATATATGAAAGGCTATGTTCGGCTGACTGATTCACTCACTGACTCATGATAGCCCAACGCAAACCACTAAGGATAGAAACCCAAAATTTGGAGAGGATTTGGATCTTAACTGCACACATCGTTCAAGAAAGGATTGTTCGAAATTTCACTCCTATGGGAATGAAGCAGGGAATGGAAGACATTTTGAAAATATGTTGCTATTAAGGCAATTTGAAGCTACAACTATGAAAATTGATATTTGGTTTATAGTATTTGGTTTCTCAGTCAGAAATAAAAAAAAATGTGATTCAAAGTTTTTGGAAATTGAAACACTAAGGGGATAAAATAGTGGGTGAAAGCCTTTTTTAAAAGTAATTCATTATTAAAATACTTCTAAAGCCTATTTAGAGCTACAGTTATGAAAAATGGTATTGGATTTCCCGGTTATAAATAAAAAAACACGTTTCTCTATTTTCTGGTAGTTTAACCACTAAGTGGGGCAAACAGAGGATGATAATTTTTATTTAGGAATGAAACTTTCTATGGAAATATCATCACAAGAACTCCAAATACAGGATTAAAAAAACCTACGACTCCAGCTACCTGATACGCATTTTTGTCAGAAGCACATTCCGAGAAGACTATGCTCCTATGGCCTTTACTAGTGTGAAAATCATAAATGATTTTGCAGTTTGTGAACAACATAAAAATTCAATAAAATAAAAACGAAAGAATCTGTGCAGACCATACAGCCTACGCAAGCGAAGCAGTGGGAGCTAACCGGTTTATGTATATATATATATAGAGTGAAACGACGAATGGAAATTTGTACCAAGGCTAAGATTCGAACCCAGGTGACTTGCTTTCTAGACAGATGCACTAACCACTATGCCACTTTTATAAAATGGCTTCGCACAACTGCATGGACCACGCTTCCCTCCTCAATCCAAATTCCAATTCACGGTTCAGCTCACGTGGTATTCTCCCTAAACTCGAACTCGAACTGTACTGGAACAGCATATCACCAACTGTATTGGAACAGCACCTCACCGTCTGTCGAAACGGGAGATCCTGTCTGAAAACCAGACATAGGGGCTTTAATCAAAGGAAACTATATGATTCTAGAGGCCTTTTCATGTTTCTAATACATATGATGTACATATGCAAACTGAAACTAAAATTAAAAATTTGCACCAAGTCTGGGATTAGAAACCGATTTCAATCAGCATATACACATCATAGATGTTTGAGACTTGAAAATATCCCTGTAACCCTATAGTTCCATTTGATTCAAGTACCAGTTCCTGGGTTTCAGACAGGATCCCCCATTTCGTTCCATGCTGAGATGTTATTCTATACAGCTGGAGATCCTCTGTAATATCGTTAGAATTTAGGAGGAAAGCCAAATGGGCTGAGGCGTGAATGGGAATTTGGAATGAGGAGGGAAGCATCCGAAGGTAGTTCGTGCAGGTGTGTAAAGCTACTGTGCCAGGGTGGCATAGTGGTTAGAACATCAGCCTAGTGAGCAGGACACACAGGTTCGAATCCTGGCCTTGACAAAAACATTCATTCGTTTCTTCAGGCTGCACATATACATCATAGATTATAAATGTTGGTAATCCAGATGATCTATGTGATGACAATCGTGATACGCCACAGAAACGAATGAAATGCGTAAAATGACAGAGCCATCAAATTCAGAAAATTTATCAGAAGATGACACCAAGGATAACGATTTAACTCTTTCAGGTACTTTAAATCCAGAAGTGGACTGGCGTAGAATTCCACCCTTTCGTGAACGAAGAAACCCAGTTAAAATATTCCTTGGCAAAATTCTCGTCTTGTAAAGAGCAGTTAAATTGTAGATTCAGTTGTATTCTGTATGTGTACTGAACTGGGGACCTAGAACGACGGAGAAGCTTCGTCCCCGCCGTAGTCCTCAGTGGTTCACAAGCCCACAACAGGCTACAGCAGTCCACTCACCCCACCGCCGCCCCACACTGAACCCAGGGTTAGTGTGCGGTTCGGCTCCCACGTCTCACCCTAGACGAGTGTAACCCCAATGTTTGCGTGGTAGAGTAATTAAGGTGTACGCGTACGTGGAGATAGTGTTTGCGCAGAAGCCGCTGAATGAGGCGGGATAAGGGGAATCAGCCCGCACTCGCCGAGGCAGATGGAAAACCGCGTTAAAAACCATCCACAGACTGACCGGCACACCGGGCCTCGACACTAATCGTGCCGGGAATCGGGACGCCTTCCCGCCCGGAAAGCAGTGCGTTAGACCGCACGGCTAACCGGGCGGCTAGATTCAGCACGTGCTTGATATTATATGTGGACGTACTAACGAAAAGGGTCAGGAAGAATTTCGTGTGTACAATGAATCTTAGACAGAACAAAACGGAGACTGGCACAATACAACAACTCAGGAACTGTTGGCATTTATTTCCATACTACTGATTGCTAGAAAGACTCGTGGACGTCGCACTAGTATTTCCGAGTTATGGGCAAACCACCCACATAAATCCATTGCTCACGGCTGTTATGTCACGTAGCAGATTTCAACAGTTATCTCCCGTTTTCAAGTTTGTTAACATAAGATCTCACAACAACAGAATTGCAGATACCAATGGCAAGCTTCAGGCAATAAGGGAAGCTTTTGATATCTGTTTGAGCGCATGCATAAATAATTACGACCAAAATGTGTATCTAACTGTTGATGAGAGACTGGCAACTTTCCGTGGCAACTGCCCATTTCGAGTATATATGACATGGAAACCAGGAAAGTACGGGATAAAAATATAAGTATGTGCAGTTGCTAAAATGGATATGCATTTAATCTACAGGTATATACAGGCACGAAGGACAACCAGAGAGAAGAAAACCAAGGACAAAATGTTGAGTTGGATACGAAAGAACGGTATTTTCAGTCTGGAGAGAGAATCGACACAGAAAATTTTTTCACTTGTACACCGCTAGCTGAAAAACTGTTCGACCATAAAATAACATTTGTAGGAAGCCTTGAAGAGAAATAACAAGGGTTTTTGCCTTACGCAACAAAAGAGGAAAACAGATTTTATTGAACAATTCATACAGTATGACAGGTGTTTACATACAGATGTTAAATCTATGAAAATATAAAACTGAATGAAAAGTCCAGTAGTCTGCTGTAGCTATATTTATTTCAGTCGATTAGAGATTCACACAACCAGTTTCGCAACTTTTAAGTGCCCCACCTGGTGTACGTCTGTACAGAAAATTTTATGAATTAATACTCTGATAATTGGGAAATGAAGTTATCTGCGATATCTGAAAGTACTGAGTGAATAGATTTAAACAAGGAAGAAAATGTTACCTATGTAGTTAGGAAACTAGGTGTGGAAAACATACGCCCACAAAGAACAGGCCTATATCTATTTAATAAATAAGCTTTGTAATTTTATATCAAAAGAAGGTTATTTGTATATGCTGTGTCATATGGTATAGGGAATTATTGCCGGCCGCGGTGGTCTAGCGGTTCTGGCGCTGTAGTCCGGAACCGCGGGACTGCTACGGTCGCAGGTTCGAATCCTGCCTCGGGCGTGGGTGTGTGTGATGTCCTTAGGTTAGTTAGGTTTAAGTAGTTCTAAGTTCTAGGGGACTTATGACCTAAGATGTTGAGTCCCATAGTGCTCAGAGCCATTTGAACCATTTTAGGGAATTACTACAAAATGCCACAGAGTAACAGTGGGTAGGGAATGTTCTCAGCCTTCTTCAATTGGTAAAAACAATCTTCAATGCTGATTGTCCAGACTCACAAGCGAAGGAGTAGAACTAGGAGTCAGAAAGTGATTCTTGATTCAAAAACAGTGGAGCAGTAACTAAAAAAGGAATGAAGACTGAAGCTCTTCCGACAATTAATCTAGGACGTTGGGTGTACGATGAAGAGGTTAATAGACTTAAGGTATCGCGGAATGGCTGCTGGGTATCAGAGAGAGCTGTGGAGCTTAAAATCTGTTGGGGAAGACAGAGACTGAAGCTCTTCCGACAATTAGTCTAGAACATTGGGTGTAAGATGAAAAGGTTAATATAAGAGAGGAAGTATTGGCTGATCTAAACGTACCGGTTTGAGAACTGATGGTGACAATAACCTGGGAGCCTCCAGTCTGAGCAACTATATCTAATAATAATACTATGTAACTCTCGGTTACACGACAAATCACACAATTTTAAAGGAGGTCAATTCAACTAAATACCTAGTAATTACAGTTAAGAACAGCTTCAACGGGCAGGCTGACATATATAATTTTGTGAGGAAGGCAAACCAGAGACTACGTTTTAACGGCAGGACACTTAGAAAATTCAACAGGTCTGCTAAGGCACTGACTACACCGCTATTGTTAGTCCTCTGCTATAATACTGCTGTGCGGTATGGCATCATTACAAAATGGGATTGACGGTGGTGGTCAAAATAGAGGAGAAAGCGTCACTGATATGATAAGCGAGTTGGTGTGCCAGTTATTAAGACAAAGGCGTTTAGCGTTTTTACGGAATTTCAATCACTAACTTTTCCCTCTGAATCTGAAAGTATTTTATTGTTCCAACATACAAAGGGAGAAGTGATCATCGCAATAAACTATGAGAAGTCGGAGTTCGTACAAAAAGATTTAAGAGTTCATTTTTCTCATTCCCTGTTAGAGTAAGGAACGGTGGAGAAATGGTCTGAAAATGGTTCGAAAAACCTTCTGCCAGGTACTTACGTGTTAATTGCATTTTGGTGACGCAGATATAATTGTGGATGCGGACTACCTCTGCACAGAATAAAGATATCGAAGAAATGCATGTTGAGGCTTAAGAAATTATTCAGTTTGCTAAGGGAGATGAAAATTTAATTGTGATGAGGGACCGGAATTCAACGATGAAAGAAGAAAAGAAGGAAAAATCGTAGGAGATAGTGGTTTATGGTATGGAAATCGAAGGGTAAGTCCCGTCGTAGATTTTTCAATAGAACTTAATCATTGCCAACACTTGGTTTAAGATTTATCAAAGGAGGTTGCATACTGTATGTGGAAGATCTCTCACGATGATTAAATGTTTCTCATCACTTATATAATGGTGAGACAGGATTTCAGAATCACATTATAAACTCAACATTATTTACAAGAACAGATGTTAACTCTGAGCTTGATTTATTGGCTGAGAACTTTAGATTAACACTGACTGAAATGCACAAAGGTTGAAAAGTTAACAGAAACAGAGGTTCTCGAGAGCTTGGGAACATTCGATAATTATTAGCTGTAGAAAAGAGAAAGGAATACAATAGCAAACCACTGAATCACTTTCAGAGATGAATTAGTGACTGCAAGGGATGAAGAAAAAGGCAAAAAGACTAAGCAGAATGGAAACCATTGTATACCACACGAGATAGGGAATTTAACTGAAGGAAGATGAAATAAATATGGAACAAATGAAGCAAGCAAAGGGATTATTAAGGTTTAAAAGGAGTGTATGACAGAAGATGCAAACTGACAGACCTTGATTCAAGTCATTCTCTGTGCCTCTGATGCATATATTTAACTGCAATACGCAATGAATTTCCTTTTCTTCAGTTAAGATCACTTCGTATCACGAACATAAGACTGTCAATGGCATGAACCGAGTGACTGATTTATTCTGATAGCATGCGTTCCTTGTGTATGGGCCACCTTAATATTGAAAATTATTTACATGCATTTCTGGTCTGAACGTATTTCTGGATGTACTACAGGCATATTTAATACTTGGTAATCTATCGATCATTATCGAAGAGTTTCGTATGGTTTCCTGTCGCATGTCTGTGGATGACGTTAGGATTCAGATTATTCTTTGTAATTCAGTAGACTCTCTTCGACCTCTGTATTTTTTAACACGTTAATGAGTTGGTGATTTTCCTGGAGAAGTACTTCGTCGATTACAAGGAAGGTAAAGCAAATAAAGAGACTAAACAATGGTTGCGTCATTACGTAGCTATCCAGTGTGTTTGGAAATAAATGCATCATTTCAAGAACGCTCTCATAATACGGGCCTGCTTGCATATTTTATTGTTGCTATCTACGCACGGAAGGGGAGAACTACGTCAAACAAATTACCCTTAAGGTAGTTTCACTGGTTATTCAGCTCTAGCGCTCGTGAGGGCGTAATTTTCAATCTCGTTCAAATTAAGGTCAACAGCATAAGCTGCGGTTTTGTGCAAAAGCACAGTGACTGCGGCACACTAAGTGGCAACATAACGAGAGTGTGAGCACGGCTACTCGGCTCGTCAGTCTGGGCTAGACATTCCGCTCATTATGCCATAATGCATTTACTGTTATATCCTGTTTACGTCATCGGAAAAGGCAAATAGGTTACCTCCCTACGAAAAAGGTCACACGAGCCACAAACTGGTGGTAACAAATGAAGTATTAATTTAGTAATGGGTCCTCTTCACATTGTCAAGCGTCCTGACGAAACAAGTGCTGTTTGCTAAGAAATTATCTGAACA
This sequence comes from Schistocerca piceifrons, assembly GCF_021461385.2. NCBI lineage: Eukaryota > Metazoa > Arthropoda > Insecta > Orthoptera > Acrididae > Schistocerca > Schistocerca piceifrons. The sequence continues at coordinate 431,140,876 of NC_060140.1, read as the reverse complement.
ATTCATACCATTAAGAGGTAGCAATTACCTCTTCAAAGTGTAGCATTGGTATTAAAACCAGATATCATCTTTTCAATACGAACGACAATATCTCTTAAATTACATAGCGATATTTGTAATGATGCAGATCTACAACTGGTAGAGTATCCTGTTCGCAAAAAGGCATGAGCTATGCGAACATTTACGTAAAGCGCCTTAAAATCCTTAAGTTACACTAAATATTTCAGACACTTTGTATTCTATATCTAAAACAATGATGTGTGATTTTCCATATTTACGTAGATATTACCACGAAACTTCGTATAAATACAACAAACTTTCTAGATACGATGTGTGTGATAAGCACATCCCTTTAAAGATGCTTAAATGTACTGAAGTTCTTTTAATGAAGGGAAACTCCGACCTCTACAAAAGTCTTTTTTTCCTTGTTTCTGGCTGGTTGAATGCAGCCCGCCACGTATTTCCCTCCTGTGCTAACATTTTCATTTCGCAGTAGCACCTGCAACCTAAGCCCTCAATTATTTGCTGGATGTATTCCAGGCTCTGTCTTCCTCTACAGCTTTTACCCTCTACAGCTCCCTCTAGTAGCGTGCGGGTGATTCCCTGATGTCTCAACTGTTGTCCTATCATCCTGCCCATCTTCTTGTCAGATTCTGCGCAGGACCTCCTCATATCTTACCTCACCAGTCCGTCTGATTTTCAAAATTCGCCTCAAATGTTTCAGTTCTCTTTTCCGATTTTCCCACAGCCCGTGTTTCACTCCCATGAAATGCTGTGCTGCGATCGTACATTTTCAGAAATTTCTTCCGCAAAAGGCCTATGTTTGATATTTATGTTGGCCAGGAATGCACTTTTTTCCACTGCTAGTCTGCTTTTGATGCCCTTCTTGCTCCGTCCGTCATGGGTTACTTTGCTGCCTAGGTACTAGGATTCCTTTTCATCTACTTCGTGATCATCAGTTCTGATGTTCAGTTTCTCGCTGACGTCGTTTCTGCAAATTCTTATCACTTTCATCTTTCTTCGATTTACTATCAGTCCATATTCTTCACTCAATAGACTGTACATTCCCTTCTTCTTCATTTCGTGTCACTGTCTTCCTTTCACCTTGAATTTTAATTCAAACCTTGAAGCGTTTTTTTTTTGTTGAATCATTGCTTCTTCGATATACGGATTCAACAGTAGTGGCGAAAGACTACATTCCTGTCTTACACTCTTTTTAATCCGAGCACTTAGTTCATAATCTTCCACTCTTATTATTTCGTCTTGACTCTTGTACATGTTGAATGCTAGCATTCTCTCTCTGTAACTTCCTCCTATTTTACACAGAATTTTCAAGATCTCGTACCATTTTACACCGTGGAACACTTTTTCCAAACCGACAAATCGTATTAATTTGTCTTGATTTTATGTCACCCGTGCTCAATTATCGACCGCAACGTCAGAACTGTTTCTCTGATGCCTTTACCTTCCCAAAACCAAACTGATCGTCATTTAACAAATTCTCAATTTTCCTTTCCATTATTCTGTATATTATTCTTGTCAGAAACGTGGATGCATCAGCTGTTAAGCTAATTGTACGATAATTCTCGCACTTGTTGGCTTTTGGAGTCTTCGCAATTGTGTGGCTGATATTTTTCCGCAATTCAGATGGTATATCACCAGACTCATACATTCTAGACACCACCGTCAATAGCTGTTTCGTTGTTACTCCTCCCCCCCCCCCCCTCCCCAATGATTCTAGAAATTCTGATGAAATGTTATCTATCTATTTAGTCTCATTTGATCTTAAGTCTTCGAATGCTATTTTAAATTCTAATTTTATTAGTTCATCCGATAACTCGTTTGTATTGACTCCTGTTTCTTCTTCCATCACATCAGACAAATCTTTCCCCTCATAGAGGCTTTCACTGTACTCTTTCCACCTATCCGCTCTCTCCTTTGCACTGAATAGTGGAATACCCATTGCGCTCAGAGTTACCATCCTATCTTTAAATTTCACGAAAAATTGGTTCGACTTTTCTATATAGTGAGTCAGTCCTTTTGGCAATCATTTCTTTCTCAATTTCTTCTCACGTTTTACATGCGGCCGTTTCGTCTTATCTTCACTGCAATCCCTCATTTATTCCTCGGCAACTTTTATTTCTGTATTACTGAATTTCCCTGAACATTTTTGCACTTTCTTGTTTCATCGATCAACGGAAATATTTCTTCTGTTACTCATGGTTTCGTGCAGTTACTTTCTTTGTACGTACGTTTTAATTTCCAGCTTCTGTGATTGCCCTTTCCAGCTATGTCCATTCCTCTTAAAATGTACTGTCTCTGGAACGATTTGTTATTGCAGTATCTCTAGCGTTAGAGCACTACAAGCGTATATCTTCTTTCCTTTGTACTTCCGTATCCCACTTCCTAGCGTGTTGATTCTTAATGCTTAATCTCTTAAACTGCAGCCTACTCTTCATCATGACTACATTGTGATCTGAGTCTATATCTACTACTGGGTACGCCTTGCAGTCCAGTACCAGATTTCGGAATCTCTGTTTGACCATGATGCAATCTAACTGCGATCTTCCTGTCTCTCCCGGCCTTTTCCTAGTATTCCTGTCCCTCATGTGATTCTTGAATAGAGTATTCGCTATTACTAGCTGAAATTTACTGTAGTACTCAGTTAGTATTTCCCCTGTTTTATTCCTAGTACCAATACCGTATTGTCCCTTAATCCTTCCTGTACAATCTCATTTCGACCCCGCTTGACTATTAGACTTTCATCACTGAATTACCTGTTCAATATCATCATATACTTTTCTCTGTCTCTTCATCTTGAGACTTCGTCGTCGGCCTGTATACCTGAACTATCGTTGTCAGTGTTGATTTGCTGTCAACACTGATAACAACCCTATCACTGAACTATTCATAGTACCTCACTCTCTGCTCAATCTTCCTATTCATAACAAATCCTACTCTCGTTATAGCATTTACTGCTGCTCTTAATACTGCCCTATACTCATCTGAACAGAAATCCTTACCTTTTTTTCTATTTCATTCACTGACCCCCCTATATCTAGAGAAAGCCTCTGCGTTTTGTTTTTCAGATTTTCTAGCTTCCCTACCACGTTCATACTTCTGACATTCCACGCCCGACTCGTAGAACGTCATTCTTTCGTTGGTTATTCAGTCTTTTCCTCTTAGTTACCTCACCCTTGGCTGTCCCTTCCTGGAGATCCGAATGGGGAACTATTCCGGAATCTCTTCCCAATGCAAGGATCATCATGACACCTTTTTCAATTACAGGCCACATTTCCTGTGGATACAGATTGTGTTTCTTCAGTGTAGTGGTTCGCGCTGCCCTCTGCACCCTCATGCCGTTGATAATTGCTGATTACTCCGTCTTTAGGGGCAGTTTTACACCCCCAAGGTTAAGACAGTGCCCGGAACCTCTATCCGATCCTCCACCCTCTTTGTCAAGGCCGTTTTCAGAATGAGGATGACTTCTTCTAACGGAAGTCTTCGATCACCGGAGCTGATAATTATTCAAAAATTAAGCAGTGGCGGTGTTCGATTCCGATACCAAGAAAGTTTTGATTACAATTAAAAGACGCTACCCGCAGATCACGCGTCACCCTTTTTAAAACCGCTACATTATTCTTAAAAAACACTCCTGTCTGACTTCATTCATGTGTAATTTAGCTTCAGATTTATCACGAATACCGTGTAGTTCGCCAGTTAGGAGCTAACTACCCTCTATATGTCGTTTGGCTTTTGGAGTCGGTATGATTGCTGATATGTTATTTTGTTACCTGAAGAAACCAGAAAATAATCTTGGTCCCTCCTTCACTACGTAATTATTTAGATGATGCCCACCCCCTCCGTAAATATAAAGGAATTTTTCAAGAATTTTCACTACATACCGACAAAATCAACGTAATATCGTGATGTTTCATAACACAGTCTGAGAGCCATAGCCTTAAATAATCTGAAATATAGCGGCTGTGAGGGACATCAAAGTCCTACCTACGCTTTTTGGTGTAAATATATTTAGTAGTTTATTTTAGTATGTATGCTGAGGGCTTATTCACCGTTAAACTAAAGGTTGTCACTGAGCTAGTACTATTATATTGTGCTAACGTTGACGTCAACGGAAAGCTTATGCCGGTAATGTTTCCGCTGCTGGTCGTGTAGTCTTCTTGGCCCGCCACGTAACTTTAGTTATTTCTGGCTTTTTGGCCCTTATCACGGACACGGTACGTCTTAACTCTGGTGAACCTCACATTATCCACATCCTAACTTAAGCATGTGAAGCATTCAAATTCTAGACATATCAGTCGTCAAGCAACTTGGCTACAAGTGAGTCATAACGACAAAATCGTGCATACCACCAATAGACTTCACACTATGAAATAATATTGTCAGTGTGACCAATTATGGGAAGTAGCACTTCGTATGGAATTCAACTTAACATTCTCCAGGACTGTAATGTGGAAACAGATGACTGTAATATATGCTACACATTAATATTTTGATTCATATACGTAAGAAAACTCATCAATCGCATGTAGTGTTATCAACCTTCTGTTTCAAAACAACCAATGAAAGTGAGATCCCGAGTTAGTTGTCGACTAGTTGTTTCTACGGGCCTTTCAGTCAAATTGGAGTTAAGCATTCTGGAGTCTCTAATACTTACTAATTACATTGGAATTCCCACGCTATGTCTAAAACTGCAAATTTTCAACTTTCTCAGATAAAAGAACTGAGGGCCGAAACTGCCGACACAAAGGGTGGGTGTGGCGAAAACAAGAATGCTCGTGGTAAGATAGTGAGCGAGGGCGAAAAACAATGTGCATTACCAGTACTTGAATTTAACGAAACGCACAAGGAGAATTAGGTGTTTGCTCGTCTGTGTGTAAGAAAATTTTGTCGCGAGAAGAAGTTAGTACAGTCTTCAATGAAAGACACATTTCATCTGATTTTGCGTTCCTTAGTCCCAGACAACGGTATGGGTGTGCAGCTATTTAACTCGTTTATTTCGGTGTAGTTATCCACACAGTCTTATCTTTAGAAGAGTGAACAAAATTTGGTTTGTCACGTGAGTTCATGAAGATAAAGAACAACATGTGTTTGGGTTAACAGAAAATTGGAGCATACGCGGGGGGAATCGCGTGGGAAAAAAAAATTGTTCCACGCGAAGATTGCAAGGTGTCCATTCTAAGTAAGTATAGGTCACACGACCAGCAGTGGGTCATGATGTCAAGTATTCTACATTTGACAACTGCACTATGCGTGAAGGAAAGAGATTTTAAGAACCCTATTTCAAACAAGTTCTCAAAATGGCTCTGAGCACTATGGGACTTAACAGCTATGGTCATCAGTCCCCGAGAACTTAGAACTACTTAAACCTAACTAACCTAAGGACAGCACACAACACCCAGCCATCACGAGGCAGAGAAAATCCCTGACCCCGCCGGGAATCGAACCCGGGAACCCGGGGGTGGGAAGCGAGAACGCTACCGCACGACCACGAGATGCGGGCAGTTCTTAAAATCTCTGTCCTTCAAGCATAGTGCAGTTGTGAAGTGTAGTAGACTTTACATCATGACCCACTGAACCCTATTAGAAACGACCCCCCCCCATGAACCATGGACCTTGCCGTTGGTGGGGAGGCTTGCGTGCCTCAACGACACAGATAGCCGTACCGTAGGTGCAACCACAACGGAGGGGTATCTGTTGACAGGCCAGAAAAACGTGTGGTTCCTGAGAGGGGCAGCAGCCTTTTCTGTAGTTGCAGGGGCAACTGCCTGGATGATTGACTGATCTGGCCCTGTAACACTAACCAAAACGGCCTTCCTGTTGTGGTACTGCGAACGGCTAAAAGCAAAGGGAAACTACAGCTGCAATTTTTCCCGAGGGCATTCAGCTTTGCTGTATGATTAAATGATGATGGTGTCCTCTTGGGTAAATATTACGGAGGTGAAATAGTCCCCCATTCGGATTTTCGGGCGGGGACTACTCAGGAGGACGTCGTTATCAGCAGAAAGAAAACTGGCGTTCAACGGATCGGAGGGTCGAATGTCAGATCCCTTAATCGGGCAGGTAGGTTAAAAAATTTAAAAAGGGAAATGGATAGGTTAAAGTTAGATATAGTGGGAATTAGTGAAGTTCGATGGCAGGAGGAACAAGACTTTTGGTCAGGTGAATACAGGGTTATAAATACAAAATCAAATAGGCGTAATGCAGGAGTAGGTTTAATAATGAATAAAAAAATAGGAGTGCCAGTAAGCTACTACAAACAGCATAGTGACCGCATTACTGTGGCCAAGATAGACACAAAGCCAACGCCTACTACAGTAGTGCAAGTTTATATGCCAACTAGCTCTGCAGATGATGAAGAAATTGATGAAATGTATGATGAGATAAAAGAAATTATTCAGGTAGTGAAGGGAGACGAAAATTTAATAGTAATGGGTGACTGGAATTCGACACTAGGAAAAGGAAGAGAAGGAAACGTAGTAGGTGAATATGGATTGGGGCTAAGAAATGAAAGAGGAAGCCGCCTGGTAGAATTATGCACAGAGTATAGTTTAATCATAGCTAACACTTGGTTCAAGAATCATGAAAGAAGGTTGTATAGATGGAAGAACCCTGGAGATACGAGAAGGTTTCAGATAGATTATATAACGGTAAGACAGAGATTTAGGAACCAAGTTTTAAATTGTAAGACATTTCCAGGGGCAGATGTGGACTCTGACCACAATCTATTGGTTATGAACTGTGGATTAAAACTGCAGAAACTGCAAAAAGGTGGGAATTTAAGGAGATGGGACCTGGACAAACTGACTAAACCAGAGGTTGTACAGAGTTTCAGGGAGAGCATAAGGGAACAATTGATAGGAATGGGGGAAAGAAATACAGTAAAAGAAGAATGGGTATCTTTCAGGAATGAAATAGTGAAGGCAGCAGAGGATCAAGTAGGAAAAAGACGAGGGCTACTAGAAATCCTTGGGTAACAGAAGAGATACTGAATTTAGTTCATGAAAGGAGAAAATACAAAAAGGAATATAAACGTCTCAAAAATGAGATCGACAAGAAGTGCAAAATGGCTAAGCAGGGATGGCTAGAGGACAAATGTAAGGATGTAGAGGCTGATCTCACTAGGGGTAAGATAGATACTGCCTACAGGAAAATTAAAGAGACCTTTAGAGAAAAAAGAACCACTTGTATGAATATCAAGAGCTCAGATGGAACCCCACTTCTAAGCAAAGAAGGGAAAGCAGAAAGGTGGAAGGAGCATAGAGAGGATCTATACAAGGGTGATGCATTCGAGGACAATATTATGGAAATGTAAGAGGATGTAGATGAAAATGAAATAGGAGATATGATACTGCGTGAAGAGTTTGACAGAGCACTGAAAGACCTGAGTCGAAACAAGGCCCTGGGAGTAGATATCATTCCATTAGAACTACTGACAGCCTTGGGAGAGCCAGTCCTGACAAAACTCTACCACCTGGTGAGCAAGATGCATGAGACAGGCGAAATTCCCTCAGACATCAAGAAGAATATAGTAGGCCGAGCGGTTCTAGGCGCTACAGTCTGGAACTGCGCTACCGCTATGGTCGCAGGTTCGAATCCTGCCTCGTGCATAGATGTGTGAAGTCCTTAGGTTAGTTAGGTTTAAGTAGTTCAAAGTTCTAGGGGACTGATGACCTCAGAAGTTAACTCCCATAGTGCTCAGAGCCATTTGAACCAAGAATATAATAATTCCAATCCCAAAGAAAGCAGGTGTTGACAGATGTGAAAATTACCGAATTATCAGTTTAATAAGTCACAGCTGCAAAATACTAACGCGAATTCCTTAGAGACGAATGAAAACACTGGTAGAAGCCGACCTCGGGGAAGATCAGTTTGGATTCCGTAGAAATGTTGGAACACGTGTGGCAATACTGACCCTACGACTTATCTTAGAAGAAAGATTTAGGAAAGGCAAACCTACGTTTCTAGCATTTTTAGACTTAGAGAAAGCTTTTGACAATGTTGACTGGAATACTCTCTTTCAAATTCTGAAGGTGGCAAGGGTTAAATACAGGGAGCGAACGGCTATTTACAATTTGTACAGAAACCAGATGGCAGTTATACGAGTCGATGGACATGGAAGGGAAGCAGTGGTTGGGAAGGGAGTGAGACAGTGTTGTAGCATCTCCCCAATGCTATTCGATCTGTATATTGAGCAAGCGGTAAAGGAAACAATAGACAAGTTCGGAGTAGGTATTAAAATCCATGGAGAAGAAATAAAAACTTTGTGGTTCACCGATGACATTGTAATTCTGTCAGAGACAGCAAAGGACTTGGAAGAGCAGTAGAACGGAATGGACAGTGTCTTGAAAGGAGGGTACAAGATGAACATCAACAAAAGGAAAACGAGGATAATGGAATGTAGTCGAATTAAATCGGGTGATGCTCCGGGAATTAGATTAGGAAATGACACGCTTAAAGTAGTAAATGAGTTTTGCTATTTCGGGAGCAAAATAACTGATGATGATCTAAGTAGAGAGGATATAAAATGTAGACTGGCAATGGCAAGGAAAGCGTTTCTGAAGAAGAGAAATTTGTTAACATCGAGTATTGATGTAAGTGTGAGGAAGTCGTTTCTGAAAGTATTTATATGGAGTGTAGCCAAGTATGGAAGTGAAACGTGGACGATAAATTATTTGGACAAGAAGAGAATAGAAGCTTTCTAAATGTGGTGCTACGGAAGAATGCTGAAGATTAGATGGGTAGATAACATAACTAATTAGGAGGTATTGAATATAATTGGGGAGAAGAGGAGTTTGTGGCACAACTTGACTAGAAGAAGAGATCGGTTGGTAGGACATGTTCTGAGGCATCAAGGGATCACCAATTTAGTACTGGAGGGCAGTGTGGAGGGTAAAAATCGTAGAGTGAGACCAAGAGATAAATACACTAAGCAGATTCAGAAGGATGTAGGCTGCAGTAGGTACTGGGAGATGAAGATGCTAGCACAGGATAGAGTAGCATGGAGAGCTGCATCAAACCAGTCTCAGGACTGAAGATGAGAATAACAACAACATTAGAAACGAAACCCTATCTGGATGATTTAGTTAACGAATATGAGCTGGGTGAGATATTAATTCAGAAGGAACCACTAGTAAACGAAAATAGTAATGTGATACACTCCTGGAAATTGAAATAAGAACACCGTGAATTCATTGTCCCAGGAACGGGAAACTTTATTGACACATTCCTGGGGTCAGATACATCACATGATCACACTGACAGAACCACAGGCACATAGACACAGGCAACAGAGCATGCACAATGTCGGCACTAGTACAGTGTATATCCACCTTTCGCAACAATGCAGGCTGCTATTCTCCCATGGAGACGATCGTAGAGATGCTGGATGTAGTCCTGTGGAACGGCTTGCCATGCCATTTCCACCTGGCGCCTCAGTTGGACCAGCGTTCGTGCTGGACGTGCAGACCGCGTGAGACGACGCTTCATCCAGTCCCAAACATGCTCAATGGGGGACAGATCCGGAGATCTTGCTGGCCAGGGTAGTTGACTTACACCTTCTAGAGCACGTTGGGTGGCACGGGATACATGCGGACGTGCATTGTCCTGTTGGAACAGCAAGTTCCCTTGCCGGTCTAGGAATGGTAGAACGATGGGTTCGATGACGGTTTGGATGTACCGTGCACTATTCAGTGTCCCCTCGACGATCACCAGTGGTGTACGGCCAGTGTAGGAGATCGCTCCCCACACCATGATGCCGGGTGTTGGCCCTGTGTGCCTCGGTCGTATGCAGTCCTGATTGTGGCGCTCACCTGCACGGCGCCAAACACGCATACGACCATCATTGGCACCAAGGCAGAAGCGACTCTCATCGCTGAAGACGACACGTCTCCATTCGTCCCTCCATTCACGCCTGTCGCGACACCACTGGAGGCGGGCTGCACGATGTTGGGGCGTGAGCGGAAGACGGCCTAACGGTGTGCGGGACCGTAGCCCAGCTTCATGGAGACGGTTGCGAATGGTCCTCGCCGATACCCCAGGAGCAACAGTGTCCCTAATTTGCTGGGAAGTGGCGGTGCGGTCCCCTACGGCACTGCGTAGGATCCTACGGTCTTGGCGTGCATCCGTGCGTCACTGCGGTCCGGTCCCAGGTCGACGGGCTCGTGCACCTTCCGCCGACCACTGGCGACAACATCGATGTACTGTGGAGACCTCACGCCCCACGTGTTGAGCAATTCGGCGGTACGTCCACCCGGCCTCCCGCATGCCCACTATACGCCCTCGCTCAAAGTCCGTCAACTGCACATACGGTTCACGTCCACGCTGTCGCGGCATGCTACCAGTGTTAAAGACTGCGATGGAGCTCCGTATGCCACGGCAAACTGGCTGACACTGACGGCGGCGGTGCACAAATGCTGCGCAGCTAGTGCCATTCGACGGCCAACACCGCGGTTCCTGGTGTGTCCGCTGTGCCGTGCGTGTGATCATTGCTTGTACAGCCCTCTCGCAGTGTCTGGAGCAAGTATGGTGGGTCTGACACACCGGTGTCAATGTGTTCTTTTTTCCATTTCCAGGAGTGTATTAAGGATGTTTATTTAGCTTTTTGTTCGGTCGAGGAGTATGAAATAAAGAATCTAGCAGGAAGTTAATAGTACAGCATGGAGACGAAGATATAGTGGAGAACCTATTACTAATTATTGGAAGTAAGTGAAGCTTGGACGGAAAAGCTATGGAAAAATCAAAATGAGTCGTTGAGAGTTACTGATAATCGTCGTTATCTTAACGAATGTCATTGTAACCTACATTTGAGATCAAAGACTGAGTCAAGAATGCTGGAGAAATAATCGTGGTATACATCGTTGCATCGTTTCCAGGTAAATGAGTCACATATTTAGATAGGACCCAATTCGAAGGAGACTACAAACACTGACGACTGTAGTATAATATGAAAACATACTTAACATCGGGAAAGAAAGGTTTAGAGACGAACAGATAGTCCATGTAGGTATATTAATTTTCATAATCAAAGTTGAAGGTTACAAAATTAGCATTAAACTAATATTTTTTTACGTATTCCCATTATCTTAAGCGCAACACCAATAATGGGAGATGTTTTACAATCTGAAGTGCGGTAGTCAGTGAAACAGCCTGTTGGAGGTCACGTATTATGAATTTCAAGATTAAGGAGGAAAAGTATGAACAATGAGTTATACTTGTACATTTTTTTAAAATTCTGTTTAATTTGTAGGGTATCAGCTAACGGAGACGTGTCTTAAGATTTATTTTAGGTGATGATGGTGGTGAATATGGTGATGACTAGCAGGTAGGAAAGCAGGGAGCAGGGACTGGTGGAGTGGAAACACTGAGTTCACTAGGGGACACACGTTTTACTTTTTAATTCATCCCAAAAGACATAAAACAAGTTTCACTGGTATTAACAGAAACACTGACTGGCTGACATCCAGTTCGATGAACTTCTTACAGTAAAATCAGCATTATATTAAAGCGACAAGGCAACAACCTTACAAGAGCCCCCACTTTAAAAACCTTTCCCTCCTTTTTTGTAAAAAAAGAACTTAACAGCACTTAAACAACAATATTATTATTTCTCCCTTTCCTTTGTTTCACTAGCCCTTAGGTAGACAGAACTGCGGTTCAATTTTATAAAGGAGCTTCAGACAACTATTAGCGCCGAATTACCAGGTACTGGCAACAACGACTACTACTGATGACTCTGTTTAACGAGCCATTCTTTCTGAAAGATTTGCGCATGACAACTAATGATAACGTAAAATCCTCACACAAACATTATCTTGCTCTGCCCTCAGTCTCAGTATGGTTACATTAAGAAGCGGGGAAGAAATGATTTTACAACCAGACACAAACTTACTTCAGAAAACGTTTCTGGTTACCATACATTAAAGAAATTGGTATAAACAAGTTACAGCAGAACAGCCAATCCTGAATAAAAGCACATGGTGTTAATTAAAAACAATAAGCCCCCCTCCTCTTTTGAAAATTTTCATCTTATGGACAAATTAAAATGATTAATACAAATAGCAAGAACGAAAAAATCCTCCCCTTTAAAAAAATCAAGAGCGCACATCTCCTTCTGCGTGGCCAGTTATGACAACACAAGCCACTTAGCCAACTTTGTCACACAACAGGACACTCGCGCCCTGGGAAGGACACTTATACTACGAACAGCTAGATCTAAAACATGAGAAAACACTATTAACACACAACCACTAGAAATATTACCCCACCAAACTATTTTGAACTCTTCTTCAACAGCATTTATTTAACATGTTAACCGGGAGAGTTCCATAGTAACAACTGGAAAAAAAATTACACAACTCTCAACATAGATCTCACAGAAAGAAATACGTGCCTTTTGCACAACAAAAAAGCACAGTTAGTTTCATTTCCACACTCTTAACGGTGCGTTTAGAACAGCTGCGGCACAGTCAGAACCAAACAAGGAGCTCGGACGAGGCACCAATTCGATACAGCTATTAATGCTGGACACAACGGCGTTAACGCTCTAACAGCGTGGAATACGAGTCCACTAGACAAAGAGATGTGGAGCAGTGAATGTGGCTCAGCGGGTAATATGAATTCGAGCAGCAAATCGAGGCAGCAACTTGACTCTTCTCAGGACCAGTTACGACGGCCTCACACAAATACTGTCAGCGCTCGGCATCAACCACGTCTGCTTCACGCCGCCAGCCTAACACCAGCTCTGGTATCAGGAAGACGGCACGCCACGTTGTCCCACCGAGCCGGGCTGCCAAACTAACGGCCGCGCCATTCACAGACCAATACTCGCCACCGACTGCCTCTCCCATGAGCTGCTGCGCCTACTCTTCAAGCCACTGCCTACAAACCACATTGGTTTGCAGCAAATTTCTACACTCTTGCAGATAACCCAAGGTGAACCAAGGATATCGGGCAGGAGTAACGCGTCATCGTTCCCCCCCCCCCCCCCCCCCCCTTAAAGCGGAACTGGAGGAGGAAGAAGGAATCAGATCTTTCGTCTCAGCGCCCATTTCTCGAAGGTTTAGGTGCATCGCCCGTATAGCCCTTCTTGATACGGCTCAGGTGCGCACTGGAGTTCTTTACGGACTGGCTATCGGGGAGCAGGAAGTTCACTGGTGAGAGCCTCTTTACCGGTACACATGGTCCCACAAACGTGGGTAGTAATTTCTGAGTAATACACTGTCCCTGACAGGTATAGAAGCGATCCGTCTGCCCTATTTGTATCGAACCCTCTCTCGGTGTAACACATTGATAATATTCTTCCCTCCCTCTCAATTTTGATTGATCTCTTCCAGATCCAACTGTCCAGGTAGGAGATCATTAAGGGGCCAAAGGCTGGCTAACAGTAAAATGTAAGAGAAACGCGAACATCGGCTTGGCAGGTGTAGTCTTATGCATTTCATGGCTCGTTGCATTAAAGGCAACAGATAACGAATTCAGCGATCCATCCCATTGTGTCTGTGACCCCCCATACAATGCGATGAGAGCAAAATTAAGATTTAGATTAATACTTTCTGTAAATGAGGGAAGATGCAGTAAGCCGCAATGGTGCTATACGTTGTCCACCCGGTAAAAACAAAACTTCCTAAACTCCTTGGAGGTAAAGGCCGGGGCGTTGTCACTTACTGCTGCCTGTGGAGGGCCGAAGCTAGCGAAGACCCGCTCGAGGTGCTGCCCACTAACAGTCGCCATGGTAGTACTAGTAGGAATCAACCAGAAGAATCTGGTGAATGCGTCAACCACAACCAAAATGAAGGGAATACCTCTGTGTACGGCTCAACGGACATAGATAATCGATAAACAATTTATCTATGGGTCTGTCTGTATTCTCGCGCAGACAGCATATACCGAGCGAGGTGGCGCAGTGGATAGCACACTGGACTCGCATTCGGGAGGACGACGGTTCAATCCCGCGTCCGGCCATCCTGATTTAGGTTTTCCGTGATTTCCATAAATCGCTTCAGGCAAATGCCGGGATGGTTCCTTCGAAAGAGCACGGTCGACTTCATTCCTTAATTCAACCCCCCCCCACCCCCCCTCCCGCAGACGGCATAAAACCTCTCTTAGGGCCGGCATCAGATTTCGCAGCCTTACACAGCTAATATTGCGCTACCAGTCTATAAATGCCGCTGCTCATACACTCCATAATCAGTTGTTCCCTTTCCTTGAGCCGTGTTTTATGATACACCATATGTTTACCGTACACGGACTGACGGGAGCACTTGAATACGGGGATTAAACGACTGGATACATACAGCTTAGGTGTCTCCTGTCTTCCTACAATGGGGTTGAAAACTTAGGAAGCCCTTCTGCATGGAGTAGCCTCCAACGGTTTTACTCTCATATAACTTGTAGTGGATGGCTGTAATTCTTGATCACGTCACTGACCCTTCTTAAGACTGAAAAACAAGGATGATATTTCTCTTGAAATTCTACCGAATACTCTGGCTCTTGCGACTTAACGCTTCAGCAGCTTGGTTTTGACCACCCCTCGTCCCCCCCCCCCCCTCTCCCACTAATATGGGAGACATCAAACTGAAAGGCGAAAATGCTCACCTTTCATTGATCTGTCCTTCCGATCTTACAAGGGCGGGCCAACACCCAACTCAGGGTTTATTTATCGGCTTCGAGGCTAAACCTGCGTTGTTCCAAACAAAATTTGTACCTTTCCAGGGCAGAAAGGGCTGCCAAGGCTAAGCAGCTAATAACGCTCTCGACCAATACGCAGGAGGCATATGCAAGAGGCTGTCTCTAGCCATTCTATTCTTGTAATATCATGCTGCCACCCCTACGTTGGACATATCAGCCGGTAAAATAAGTTTGAAATCTGGAATTTCTAACACCAGAGCCGCACTTACGTCCTGCTTCAATCCTTGGAACGCTGACTATTGTGACCCAGACAAACTTAACGCCCTTCCTATGCAGCTGGTTAATCGATCCAGCTATCTGGGCGAAAGTGGATATAAATTTTGGAAAAGAATTTCCGTGGCAACAAAACGAGCAATGGCCCTTACATCCCGCAACTGTTGGACAGTCTTAATCCAGCTATGATCCCTTTTGCGAGACACTGTGTCCTAAGAAGGAAGTCTCGCTCTGAGCCGACGTTACCTCGGTAGATTTTAGCATCAAACCATTGTCTCTAAGCCGTTCAGAAACTTCGCATAGGTGACCAATATGCTCCTCAAAAATGGTGATTTACACAACCACAGCATCCAAATAGTTATAAAGGAATTTGAATTAAAGTCTCCTAGAATGGAATCTAGTAACCCAAAGGAGGCTCTATTAAACTCAATAAAATTATAAATGTGTACAAAATTCCGCAATCGGTTTAGAATCTTCCGCGAGGGGAATCTGGCAGTAAGCCTGGTTTAAATTCAGGACCGAAAATGCTTTGGCTCCCGCAAACCAGGCACAACATAACTTAGGTAGTGTAACATCTTCCAAAAGAATCTTCTAGTTTAAGGCATGGTAATCAACCAGCGACCTAATTCCTTCACCATGAGGTTGAAGGACTAAAAACTTTTGGCTGCACAGGGTGAAACAAAAGATCGAATCAAATCCTCTGACAAAAAATGGTTAATAATCTCACACACTTTCTCCATTTTAGGCGGATACAACCACTACGGGATATCTAATTTTATTGGTTACCCCTAAACGATGAGTAAAAATACTTCTGAACACTCGCCCAACAAATCAATTAGGTGGGAGGCTAGGGCTTGCGTAAATGACGAACGTTGACCTCAGCAGTCTGGAGACCCACTTTAGACGCCTTGACTCCTGTTCCATGGGAACATATGTTAAAACTTTCCCCATGCGTCCTCTTAAATGAAAATCGACCATTAGCAAAGTCCGCTAAATACTTAGTCAGCTGCAAAGAATCACAACCTTGAATAAGTTTAGCTGACAACCTCTTGACCGCCCAGCACATGATCTTTTTTTTGGTCATCAGTCTTCTGACCGGTTTGATGCGGTCACGAATTCCTCTCCTGTGCTAACATCTTTTTCTCAGAATAGTACTTGCAACTTACGTCCTCAATTATTTGCTGAATTTAATCCAGTTTCTGTCTTCCTCTACAGTTTTTGTCCTCTACAGACCCCTCTAGTACCATAGACGTCATTCCCTCACGTCTTAACAGATGTCCTGTCATCGTGTCCCTTCTCCTTATCAGTGTTTTCCACATATTCCTTTCCTCTACGATTCTGCCTAGAACTTCCTCATTCTTACCTTATCAATCCACCTAATTTTCGTCTCTAGCACCACATCTCGAATGCTTCGATTCTCTTCTGTTCCGGTTTTCCCACAGTCCATGTTTCACTACCATACAATGCTGTACTCCAGACGTACATTCTCAGAAATTTCTTCCTCAAATTAAGACCGATATTGCTATTGCTAGTCTGCTTTCGATGTCCTCCTTGTTCGGTCCGTCATTGGTTATTTTACTGCCAGGGTAGCAAAATTTCCTAATTTCATCTACTTCATGACCATCAATCCTGATATTAAGTTTCTCGCTGTTCTCATTTCTACTACTTCTCATTACCTTGGTCTTTCTTCGATTTACTCTCAATCCATATTCTGCACTCATTAGACTGTGCATTCCGTTCAGCAGCTCATGTAATTCTTCTTCACTTTCACTCAGGTTAGCAATGTCATCAGCGAATCGTATCATTGATATCCTTTCACATTGACTTTTAATTCCACCACTGAACTTTTCTTTTATTTCCATCATTGCTCCCTCGATGTACGGATTGAACAGTAGTGGAGAAAAGCTACATCCTTGTCATACACCCTTTTTGACACGAGCATTTCGTTCTTAGTCGTCCACTCTTATTATTCCCTCTTGGCTGTTGTACATATTGTATATGACCCGTCTCTCCCTACAGCTTACTCCCAATGTTTTCAGAATTTCGAACATCTTGCACCATTTCACACTGTCGAGTGTCTCCTCCAGGTCGACAGATCCTATGAACGTGTCTTCATTTTTCTTTATTCTTGCTTCCATTAGTAACCGCAACGTCATAATTGCCTCTCTCGTGCCCTTACTTTTCCTAAACCCAAACTGATCGTCATCTAACGTATCCTCAATTTTCTTTTATTGACTTCTGTACATTATTATTGTAAGCAACTTGGATGCATAAGCTGTTAAGCTGATTGTGCTATAATTCTTGCACTTGTCAACTCTTGCCGTCTTCAGAATTGTGTGAATGATGCTTTTCCGAAAATCAGGTGGTATGTCGCCAGACTCTTACATTCTACACACCAATATTAATAGTCGTATTGTTGCCACTTCCCCCTAATGATTTTAAAAATTCTGATGGAATGTTATCTATCCCTTCTGCCTTATGTGACCTTAAGTCTTTCAAACCTCTTTTAAACTATGACTCTAGTACTGGATCTCCTACCTCTTCTAAATCGTCTGATGTTTCTTCTTCTACCATATCAGACAAAACGTCCACTTCATGGAGGCTTCTTTCAATGTATTCTTTCCAACCATCCACTCTCTCCTCTGCATTTAACAGTGGAATTCCCGTTGGACTCTTAATATTACCACCCTTCCTTTTAATGTCACCGAAAGTTGTTTTGACTTTCTCGTATGTTGAGTCTGTCCTTCGGACAATCGGTGTCTTCACATTTTTCCTGCTTCCTAATACTTCCAGTTTATTTCATTCCTCAGCGACTTGTATTTCTGTATTCCGAGTTTCCCGGAATATTTTTGTACTTCCTCCTTTCGTCAGTCAACTGCAGTATTTCTTCTGTTACCCATGGTTTCTTCGCAGTTACCTTCTCAGCTTCTGTGATGGCCCATTTTAGAGACGTCCATTCGTCTTTAACTGTAATGCCTACTGAGCTATTCCTTATTGCTGCATCTATAGCCTTAGAGAACTTCAAGCGTACCTCGTCATTCCTTCTTTGCGTATTGATTCTTCCTGACTAATGTCTTAAACTTCAGCCGACTCTTCACCACTAGTATGTTGTGATTTGAATCTATATCTGCTCCCGGGTACGCCTTACAAACTAGTATCTGATTTCAGAATCTCTGTGTGACTATGATGTAATGTAAATGAAGTATTCCCGTATCACCAGGCCTTTTCCAAGTATACCTCCTCCTCTTGTGAATTTCGCTATTGCTGGCGGAAACTTGTTACAGAACTCACTTAGTCTTTTTACTATCTCATTCCTTGTCCCAAGCCCTCCTGCAACCTTTTCTTCTGCTCCTTCACCTACAACTGCATTCCAATCCCCTATGACTACTATATTTTCATCTCCCTTTACATACTGTATTACTCTTTCAACATTCTCATACACTTTCTCTATATCATCATCTTCAGCTTGTGACGTCGGCGTGTATACTTGAACTGTCGTTATTGGTGTTGATTTGCTGTTGATTCTGATAAGAACGAACCTGTCTTTGAACTGTTCGCAGAAACACGCTCTCTGCCCTACCTTTCTGTTCATAACGGATCCTACTCCTACTATACTATTTTCTGCTGCCGTTGATATTACCCTATACTCATCTGACTAGAAATCCCTGTCTTCTTTCCACATCACTTCACTGACCCCTACATGATAGGCCATGTATAACCAGAATTCTCAACTTAAAAGCGACCGTACCTATTCTTTCAGGAGGCCATCCATCCGCAGCGGTACATAGATGATTCTCAAATTTAAGCTCTATTAATTTTGGCCATTCGTCTATACCTTTTATACCAGGGCATAATTAAGGAGATATACACTACCGCCGGTATCCAGCAGAGCGCAGACAGTTTCCGTACCCAGTAAGACATACACGAATGGTACCCTACGACAAAGCGGCCGGGAGCCCCCGACGCAATGCCGAGCACATCCATTTCTTTTGGAGTCAGCTGTTTCCCTGCCTATTCTTATTGGCCTGACACTCCCTAAAACAGACGTTCCGGTTTGCCACAACGGTAGCACATCCCTTTAGGAGCCGCAGAGAACCGACCACGGAGAACAGTAATATTATTCGCCCTGTCCTGGCAACAACCTACGCCTCATTCCGCCCGCTTACTCTCACCATTACGAATATTGCGATGATAACCTGTAATTTGTCTAAGTCAATGAGACAACAGCCTGTCACAAAAGAGAACCCTTGACCTGTCTTCCTTCCTCATCCCTTCTGGAGTATCAGCCACCTCCTCCGCTTCAGAAATTTCTACACACAGGACTAACAAGGGGAGTGCCAGGGTTGGGAAATGAAGTTGGGAGTGGGACGGCGCATGTGTGCAGCACTACCCCATAGTGTTACAATGCGCCAGCCATACGGCCAGATGGCCAGCCATTCACGAGAAAAACGCTCCGAAACTTTCAGTCCTACAGTATATAATACCCATAAGTCCGCTCACTGAACCGAATGGCTCGGTGGCCAATACAATATTGGTAACAATTCGTGCTTCGTATTTACGAAGTCTCTATTTGCTTTTCCCTATTGAAAAAAAATACAATGACGTTCAAATTCAAAACTTTCGTTCTTTCAACATTTTCAACTTTTCCAACGAAATTATTACCTGCAAATATTCGTCCGTATTGTTTACTGGCAATATTTCATGTCAATCATGTGTATTATACATAACATCCGTCGAACAGGAGCGTATGGCTTCTATCCGACTAGTTCAGGTACACGATCGACTTTAATGTCATGAGACCGCTATAAACGAGGGTCCTCACAAAGGGGCATTTGACAAACTTGGAGAGCGAAGGAATAGCCGCGCATCCGCGCTCCCTACACTACAAACAGGGATGAAGAACCTAACAGTTGCTTTTGCGCGCTTGGAACGAGTACACGTGTGTGAAGGTTTTTCCTGTTGCTAACGTTTTGTGGTTACAATGCTTCGAAGTGAACACATCTCGAGTTTTGAGGGACTTGTAGAAGATATTACCGACGATTCTCTACACAGCGACAAATCGAAGTTGCGGGTTAAAGATGCAGTTACCCATTTCAATGCACTGCTGGTTGAAAACGATTTACTAGCGTCAGAAGGTTCGCTGTCAATTCCACACGAAGCTATGCTGATGGCACAGAAGTTGTACAACACTGTGATAGATTTCTTGAGTGAAAACACTATCGTGGTTGATGAAGAGATACTTCACGGGAACGAAGGTGGTGAAGATGTAGAATTTGAAGAGGTTACAATAGACGATTCTTCGGACGAGTGTGAACCCCCAGGGAAAAAATCCAAAGAGCCTACCTATATTCCGCTAGGAGCCTGCAGGCGCTGAAAAGTAAAGGATGTCATCGTTAAAAAAAAAAGGAATATTTATCACGATGGGAAGACGAAATTAAAAAGGTGGATAGATTCGTGGACTTACGATCGTTTTGTCGAAGCTTGGCACAATTACCAGCAAGTTACCACTCGAAATCTGCAACAATGGGCTTTAGCAACGGCAGCACAATATGAAAACTTTGAATTTAAAGCTTCTAGTCGATGGGTGGCGAGATTTAAACAACGCCACAGAATTCGTCACGGAAAGTAACAAAATTCGTATCGCGAAAGGAAACAGTGACATTGGAAGAAACCTTGGCTGTTGCAGAAACTTTCCGGCTGCAAACTCGGGATTTAATACCCACTTTTGTCAAGGACTATATTGTCAACACGGATCAAACTGGTATGTGACACAAAATGAAATCACATTCTATAAATGGTATTTCAAACAACGACTACCCATTTGAATAATTCTCTTATATAATCATGTAATTGCACAATCGTTTCGGTCATTAAATATCGTGCTGTTTCATTTGCTTCCAGGATGTCAGTACCAGTCTACTTTCAACCGGACTCTCACCCACAAAGGAAAGAAGACAGTACTTGTGAAGAGAGTGGACATGAAGAAAGTTACGCATTCATATACAGCACAATAGGCTATTACTTTTTATGGACGTGTCCTGCCGAGTGTTTTCGTATGCCTGAAGGAGGCAACAGGTGCATTTGGACCCCGAGTCCAGAAGACGATTGACGAATACGCCAAAACATACAAGAACGTCATTATGACGTGATCAAAATCTGGAAAGCTGACTGCAAACACGTACAACGAGTTTCTTAATACATCTTTGAAGCCCTATGTTGGGAACAAAAGATTTCTCCTCATCGTCGACTCGTTGACTCCTGGGGAGGGCAAACACAATCACAACTGTACGACGAGGTTTTCCAGGACGACGCACAACGTCCCACCTGTACCCTCAAAGTTATTGCACCGAAGTGTACACCACTCGTACAGCCCTGTGATGTTTATTTTTACAGGCAGGTTACAAATTTCATTAAATGCCTGCAAAATTGCGCCACGTTAATTGAACAGGAACGAGAGATTAATTCACTTGAAGACTGTGTTAAAATTCACTCGATCGTTCACCATCAGTTATCATCTCCTGTTTTTCACAATATGATCCAATACGTATGGTTCACATCGAAACTAACCGCAGAAAGACACATCTTTAGAAATGTTAACGAGGTCTGCTTTTCGACAGATATCCTCAAAACTCGCTGCTAGTGTAAAAAAATCTTCATTTATTCGATGCGTAAATTGTTCAAACATCTTTTATTTCGAGTGTTTTTAAGATAAATATCATTCTGGCACTTGTGTAATTTCGGAATCTAACGAATAAACATATCATTATTCATAGTCTTCACAATATGAATATTATTCTCCCATGCACACAGTTTTCAAAATACAATACGAACGAATATTTGAAGGAAACACTTTAGTTGTAAAATGTTGAAAGAACAAAAGTTTTCAATTTCAAAGTCATTGTATTATTTTTTTAAATATGAAACAGAAAAAAGATACTTTGAAAATACGAAGCACGAATTGCTACCAATATTGCATCGGCCACCGCGCCATTCGGTTCAGTGAGCGCACGCATGGGTATTATATACTGTAGGACTGAAAGTTTCGGAGCGTTTTTCTCGTGAATGGCTGGCCATCTGGCCGTATGGCTGGGGCATTGTATCTCTATGGGGTAGTGCTGCCAACACGCGCCGTCCCACTCCGAACTTCATTTCCCAACCCTCGCACTTTCAATCTCGCAATTTCAGTCTTTCCGTGACTCCAAAGACGATTATTCAAAAGTGACTTCCGGAAATCCCAAGACGTTTCCTCATTCAGTAACGTCTCCACAATAATCCTGGCCGAACGAGGCATGGCTATCAACCATCCTATGACCTACATGCAACACGTTCGCCTGTTCATGTAACTTAACCGATAACCACAAAAGTTCTGTTAATTGGTCAGTACTATCAGCAGATAAACTCTTCATTCGTTTGAGAGTAGCCATTAGTGGATCAGGTAACCTTCCGAACGGACACTCTAGTTTCATCTCACATTCGTCCTCACTGAAATTAGTACCAGCATTCGGTTGCTCTTTATACCAACATAACATGTGCTGTTGCTAGGACAAAAATTCATCCTGCAATTTTTGAGTTTAACACCGAGGGGTCTTTGCGGATAATATTAACGTAACAGACTATCAGTCAAATGGTCCAGGAACACCTACCCTCGGCATATTTGCTTACCATATTGGGAGGCAACTCCAAATGCTGACCAATCAGCCTAAAGATAAATAACAAATTTCTGAAAAATGGAATCGCCTCACTCACCTCTCCCACTGATTGGACCGAAGTGTTTACCAGCATATTGAAAGCAGCTCGCAAGCGTGGGCGAGTTCACCAACGCTGCCTTCCTCATTCTGTTACGTATATGCAATTCATACTGGAGACATGACTTTCGAAGGCTGAGTACACAGATAACTTTGTATACTCCTATAATACCAATAGTTACACGTAAAACACCACAACAGAACCATAACTCGGCAAGAGAAGAGCAAATAAAATATGCAATAACAACAACAGTGTACCAGTGTTATGCTAGTACCGATGTACATGGAATGCTAAACGCTCTCTGCCACCATAGATAGGCAGGAAAGTGGGACACACGGGTTGCTGGAGTGGCAACACTGTGTAGGAGATACTCTTTTTAATATATTCAAAAGACATAAAACAAGCTTCACTGGTATTAATGTAAACATTAACTGAGTAACATCCAACACGATAATGTGATTAAAGTTTAATCAGCATTAAAATTGACGCGGTAAGTGAACAGCCTTGCAGGAGGGCGCACTCTTAAAAACATTCTATCCTTCCCCTTCTTTTTTAAAGAAACAACGCTGTTATAGAACAATATTATTGTTTCTCCCTTTTCTTTGCTGCACTAGCCTTTAGCCAGACAACTGTTATTAAATTTTATAAAAATAATTTCAGACAACTATTGTTGTTGTTGTTGTTGTGGTCTTCAGTCCTGAGACTGATTTGATGCAGCTCTCCATGCTACTCTATCCTGTGCAAGCTTCTTCATCTCCCAGTACCTACTGCAACCTACATCCTTCTGAATCTGCTTAGTGTATTCATCTCTTGGTCTCCCTCTACGATTTTTACCCTCCACGCTGCCCTCCAATGCTAAATTTGTGATCCCTTGATGCCTCAAAACATGTCCTACCAACCGATCCCTTCTTCTAGTCAAGTGGTGCCACAAACTTCTCTTCTCCCCAATCCTATTCAATACCTCCTCTTTAGTTACGTGATGTACCCACCTTATCTTCAGCATTCTTCTGTAGCACCACATTTCGAAAGCTTCTATTCTCTTTTTGTCCAAACTGGTTATCGTCCATGTTTCACTTCCATACATAGCTACACTCCGTACAAATACTTTCAGAAACGACTTCCTGACACTTAAATCTATACTCGATATTAACAAATTTCTCTTCTTCAGAAACGATTTCCTTGCCATTGCCAGTCTACATTTTATATCCTCTCTACTTCGACCATCATTAGTTATTTTACTCCGTAAATAGCAAAACTCCTTTACGACTTTAAGTGTCTCATTTCCTAATCTAATCCCCTCAGCATCACCCGATTTAATTTGACTACATTCCATTATCCTCGTTTTACTTTTGTTGATGTTCATCTTATATCCTCATTTCAAGACACTGTCCATTCCGTTCAACTGCTCTTCCAAGTCCTTTGCTGTCTCTGACAGAATTACAATGTCATCGGCGAACCTCAAAGTTTTTACTTCTTCTCCATGAATTTTAATACATACTCCGAATTTTTCTTTTGTTTCCTTTACTGCTTGCTCAATATACAGATTGAATAACATCGGGGAGAGGCTACAACCCTGTCTCACTCCTTTCCCAACCACTGCTTCCCTTTCATGCCCCTCGATTCTTATAACTGCCATCTGGTTTCTGTACAAATTGTAAATAGCCTTTCGCTCCCTGTATTTTACCCCTGCCACGTTCAGAATTTGAAAGAGGGTATTCCAGTTAACGTTGTCAAAAGCTTTCTCTAAGTCTACAAATGCTAGAAACGTAGGTTTGCCTTTTCTTAATCTTTCTTCTAAGATAAGGCGTAAGGTTAGTATTGCCTCACGTGTTACAACAACTATTAGCACCAAATTATCAGGTAGTAGTAAAAAAGACTACAAGTGATCACTGAATTTAAAGAGCCATTGGTTCTGAAAGATTTGTCCATGAAAACTAACAGTAAAGAAAAGTCCTCACACAAGCATTGCCTTTCTCTAATCTCAGTCTCAAAATGGTAACATTAAGAAATGAAGAAGGAATCATTTTACAACTAGGCACAAACGTACTTCTAAAAATCTTTCCGGTTACCACGAGTTCAACAAATTCGCATAAAACAAGTTACAGCTGAACGGTCAATGCTGACTCACACCATTTGGTTTTAATTAAAAACAAACCCCATTCTCCTTTTACAAATTTTTATCTTACGGACGATCTAAAATTACTGATATTACTATCAAGCGCAAAAAAGAACTTCCTTCAAAAAATACAAGAAAAAAGATCAGCCTAGTTGTGCGTGGCCCATTATGACAGCAGAAACCACTTAGCCAACTTGGTCACACAAGCGGACACTTGGACTAGAAACAGCTAAATCTGAAACGCGAGAAAACTCTGTTAATACACAGAAGTTGCTTCAGCAACTAAGTGTTGTTGCATCAGCCAGAAGGCAATTTGCCTAGCTTTATCACTGTCTTAAACAAGGGCGCTGGTGGTTAAATTATCTGCACAATTATAGCTAATGCTTGTATTCCAAATTATTTTTTGAAAGAACCACAGATGCACAAATTTTAAACACACCACCGAAAGTAAATTTTTGTCCTGCGCCTTTAAAGTGTGGTATTCTTGTAACAGCGACTTTCATACGATTTAAACAACAAATAGAAATATTAACCCACCAAACAATTTTGAACTCTGCTTCAGTAGCATTTGTCTAACATATTAAGTGGGACAGTTCTTGAATCGTGTACGGCTCGTGGTCATGTCCTTTACTGAAACTTCCTGGCAGATTAAAACTGTGTGCCGGACCGAGACTCGAGCTTGGAACCTTTGTCTTTCGCGGACAAGTGCTCTACCAACTGAGCTACCCATGCACAACTCACGCCCCGTCGTCACAGCCTTACTTCTGGCCGGCCGGTGTGGCCTTGCGGTTCTAGGCGCTTCAGTCTGGAACTGCGTGACTGCTGCGGTCGCAGGTTCGAATCCTGCCTCGGGCATGGATGTGTGTGATGTCCTTAGGTTAGTTAGGTTTAAGTAGTTCTAAGTTCTAGGGGACTGATGACCATAGATGTTAAGTCACATAGTGCTCAGAGCCATTTGAACCATTTGAACCTTACTTCTGCCAGTACCTCGTCTCCTACCTTCCAAACTTTACAGAAGCTCTCCTGCTGCACACAGTTTTAATCTGCCAGGAAGTTTCATATCAGCGCACACTCCGCTACAGAGTGAAAATCTCATTCTGGAAACATCCCCCAGGCTGTGGCTAAGATATGTCTCCGCAATATCCTTTCTTTCAGGAGTGCTGGTTCTGCAAGGTTCGCAGGAGAGCTTCTGTAAAGTTTGGAAGGTAGGAGACGAGGTTCTGGCAGAAGTAATGCTGTGAGGACGGGGAGTGAGTCGTGCTTGGGTAGCTCAATTGGTAGAGCACTTGCCCGCGAATGGCAAAGGTCTTAAGTTCGAGTCACGGTCCGGCACACAGTTTCAGTCTGCCAGGAAGTTTCATATCAGCGCACTTTCCGCTGCTAGGGATGGCTAAGCTATGTCTCCGCAATATTCTTTATTTCAGGAGTGCTAGTTCTGCAAGGTTCGCAGGAGAGGTGGCAGTATCGTTATAGAAGACGACAAACAATAAATGGCATGAACACGAGCCGTGCGCGGCTCAGACACCTCGTCACCTCTACACTCTCTTACGACCAGGAGTCATATTAATCCTGCACTCGTCTATGAACAGAACCCGACGCCGTTAATCCAGATTTCATTCCCGGCGTCCCCTTGTCCACCTACTGCGTACATCATGGTGCTGAAGAGTACAGTTGACTGTAAGTGTCCATTTTATGGGCTTATCTGTGTGAATGTGTCGTGAAGTATTGCAGCACCCGCTCGTAGCTGGCAGCTGTGAAGGATCAGCATTTAGACTAATGTGAAAGAGCTGTTGAATTACTGAAAGATGGCCGAGGCCCACTGAGTGAGTCCTATCAGAACAGCAGTAATGCATGGTTCTTGCTGTACGTGCTGGGGGCATTCTCGGTTTATGGGTTTCAGTAGCGTTGTTGAAAACGTGACTAGAAGTGACACATTGGCATAATTAGTACACTGTTATCCTATTTACATATTTTTAATTTTGGTAGCAGATTCATTCGCAGCCCACCAGAAGTATCAGGACATGGGGACTATTCCAGGTGAGGAGACCACATACAGCTCACAGCATGATCAGGGGTTTGGGTCTCCATCACAGTACCTAGTTTCAGCACTAAGCCGACTCCCAGACATAGAGCCACGGTTCAGAAGGCCGTCTCAGGCCGACTTCTTCAGCAAGCCAAACTTCTCACACGACACGGCGGGACATATCCTGTGCATGGGAGGCACCGTCCACCGTCGCTTTGTGGGCGCTGTCATTCTACACGTTGGTGGCCACTTGGACACATTTATTGCAGAGCTGACTACCGTATCAACATTGCCTGCCAACTTCCGAGAGCCGCTGACGCAAGGTGCTTGTGGCACGACACACTAAGTGGGGTCACATGCCACACACTCAGCATTGACATCAGCAAACCTGGGCACAGTTCTTTGCAAACAATTGGCTGGATAGTGGCTCTCATCTCACAGGGTACGTACGCGATGCTTTCTATGTCCGGTGGGAGTGGGTGGGGTGGGGGGTGCGTGGTCACTACCCTTCACTGATTCAGCACAAACATGACTAAAATAATCTGGTACTTTGTACATCTCAGTCCATCTGGACAACTATCGGCCTGTGCCCTGTATCAACTCATACATAGCGAACTGTAGCCGCCCGCATCTCGTGGTCGTGCGGTAGCGTTCTCGCTTCCCTCGCCCGGGTTCCCGGGTTCGATTCCCGGCGGGGTCAGGGATTTTCTCTGCCTCGTGATGGCTGGGTGTTGTGTGATGTCCGTAGGTTAGTTAGGTTTAAGTAGTTCTAAGTTCTAGGGGACTGATGACCATAGATGTTAAGTCCCATAGTGCTCAGAGCCATTTTTTTTGAACTGTAGCCACCCCTCCATCCCTGGGGTTGGCTACATAATGGATACCAAGAGGCCAGACCGAACATAAGGAGACGACTTCCTACTTTCTGAAGCCGCATAGCCCTCCTAGTTGCTCCAAACAGGCAATGATAAGCTATTTTCTATTCTTGGACTACCATATCAAGTGTTTCAGTGTTTGATATCTCACGTTAAAGGTTTTCTGTTCGAGTGACACTGCCCTGGGATACACTAATACAGGGGGCATCTTCCTATGTTTGAATGCTTTCTTGCTATAAAGTGACAACGAGCATACAGTATAAACTTGAAATAACCCTTAGAGAGTACTAAATACTATGAATACGTCACATTGTTCTGTTAATGAGGCACAGCATGCTCTGCTGAGTTGCATTGAGGTTGCAGGTCTGCTATCCCCACTATATACGTTGAAGTAATAGCAATTTCCTGCGTTGAAAAGAAAGTAAAGGAGAAAAGCGTTTCAATAAACGATTGCTGTAACACTACTTCTGAGTAGTTTTAGAATGTATGGTAGTGAGAGGATGCACATCGGATAAGTCTAACCACTTTTCGCAAAATTCAATTTGAACAGTTCTTAAATATCGATCGCAAGAGGGTTGGGTTGTTTTTGGGTGTGGAGACCAAATAGCGAGGTCATCGGTCTCATCGGATTAGGGAAGGACGGAGAAGGAAGACGGCCGTGCCTCTTCAAAGGCACCATCCCGGTATTAGCCTCGAACGATTTAGGGAAATAATGGAAAACCTAAATCAGGATGGCCGAACGAGGGATTGAATCGTCGGCCTCCCGAATGCGAGTCTAGTGTGTCGATCGCAAGAGAGGCAATTGGTACCGAGTATTGGGCTGTTAGTGGCGGTTAGTTTGACAGCACGGATCTGTGGGACAACGTGCCATGGCGTCTTCCTGATAGCGGAACTGGTGTTTGGCTGGAGGGTGAAAAGCAGACATGGCTGCTGCCGAGGGCTGTTGGTGTCTGCACCCGCCGTACCCCGGTCCGGGGAACAGGCCGAGTTGCTGCCTTGCTGCGCTACTCATATTGATATTACACGGTGAGTCACATTCACTGCTCCACATCTGACTCTGGCTATTTAATGGGCTCCTGCTCTACGCTGTTAGGGCGTTAATGCCATCGTGTCCAGCATTAGTAGTTTTATCGATTTGGTGCATCGTTCGAGATCGTTGTATGGCTCTTACTCTTTCCTGGGTGTTCTGAACGGAGCATTAGGAGTGTAGAAAGGAAACTGACTGTGATTTCTTTCTGTGGTAAAGGCGCGAATTTCTTTTTGTGAGATCTGTCTTGAGAGTTATAAAAATTTTTTTGTTGCTAGTTGTTACTGTAGGACTGAAATCTCTGAGATAGCAGGACAGAGCGGATGCGGTTATATTTGTAGAAAGGGGCCAAAATAAGTTACTGTCAGTTGCACTCAACTTCATTTCTTAAAACACACAATTACACAAGCAAGAATCAAAACTGTCAAGGTTTTAACGAAAGACCTCCTTTGATTTAATTTAGATCGGATGAAGGCTACATCTAAAATCCAAGGCACAAGGTCTAAGCAAGGAATTGAGGTACAAGAGTTCTAGTGGAGGTTTCACTTCTTTAGAAAAGGCTGAAGGCCTTATCTTAAAATATTAGTGTAAAACTCGGCTGAAGGCACACTAAAGAATAACAATCTTATGACTTAAGGGCAAGACAAGGATTTTTAATTTTTAATTTGAGAGAGATTAGAACTCGGCTGAAGGCCACACACCATGCAGAAAACAATTTTGCGGCTTAAGGCCTATAGGGAAGAGCTTCTAAATTTCAACTAAAATAGGCTTAAGGCGTTATCCTAAAATGCTTCATATCACTCGAAGTGATCACTGTAAGTGATCAACTGTCATATAAAAGCCTTTCACAGTATTTTCGTAACACGTAACTGATGCAAATCTATCTGCATCCGATACAGGCTGTGATATACATAGTCAACTACAAAGGAGAAAACCAGCAGAAGACATCACTGACTTCGATTTCTAGATATACACTGCCACACCAGCAGCTACAGTAAAAAACAAAGTGTTCTAGATTAATCTAGTTTAAGACTGTTTATTTTTAAGTAGCTTTTCTCAATGTATGTATGTATGTACAAACGCTTGAAGATGAACAAAACATGTTCGAAACGCGTTGCATTATGTTAGATTAAGCATAAAGTAAATAGTGACTGGTAGCAGAAACTTGAAATAAATAATTTTCCCACACAGCCATTATGGCTGAAAATAGTAAGAAATGCTTACTCCCGAGCACTTTAATGTGTGGCAGGCCAATCCACGCAGTTACTTTGAGAAGTATATTAACAAAACAAGATATTGGACAGAACCTATTTTGAACAAAGATTTACTATGTATTCTCAATGCCAAGTTACTGCTCAACAATTCTTCCAGTAGTGACCAAGATAATTATTACAGATTCAATTGGTATACGGATAACACACTGTACCAAAATGTCAATGAAAGTTCTCATAGTACTGCCATTGACAATGTGTACAGCAACGATATTGGTTTAAGAAACCGAAAATCAAATAATACAACCAGAGTTTTTAAAATAAGAGGTGTCATAAGATATGTGGTACAGGTTATCAGACAAATACGGGACATAACCAGGAGCAGCAGAATCAAACTGTATCTCCCAACATCAACAGTGACTGGCAGAATAACCCATCGGTTATTACAGATGTGGTAGAGGGCAATTATTCTACAAGCCCTTAAGTGTCATTTAACTAAATGCGACCACATCTGGCTCCAAAGCGTTGATAAACGACTGGTTTAGGGGCTGTAGTAAATAAGTACTTATGCGGCTGTAGTATAATGGTAAAGACAGCCGAGAAAAATTTGTGCAGAATCCACAGCTATGCAAGTTTAGTTCAACTTGAATATCC
The DNA here is from genome assembly GCF_021461385.2 of Schistocerca piceifrons. Lineage (NCBI taxonomy): Eukaryota > Metazoa > Arthropoda > Insecta > Orthoptera > Acrididae > Schistocerca > Schistocerca piceifrons. The sequence goes on along the minus strand of NC_060140.1, from coordinate 431,110,305 downwards.
CACTCTGCGAACTACGATGAAGTTTAAGGTCTATTAGTGAATGCTATACTTGACACAGTTTTTTGTATTAATGCAGTCCCGATGCCACTGTCAGAAGAATTCAGGGAAAGGGTGACGTACAAATATTTCCAGTGGAAACTGGGGCATAGTAGACACTGACGAGGGACGTCCATATTTTGTAAGATAGTAGATGTGAGACTGATCATGGGTAATTTTTCGAATCAATGCACAATCTTGGTTGAACCCAGTTTGGTCGTGGACTGTATACTTGGGCTTAAATAGATACAAGAAGAGGAATCAATGATAGACCTTTCTTCCGATCAGCTAAAATTTACGAACAAAGAGTCTCAATCACAGTTACCTAGGTAGTGAAGAATACTAAATCTAAACACTGGTCTGTCATCGCAGAAAAATTAACAATGAAGGAACAGATTCGAGCGAAAACTGCCAAATCTGCTGCCTCATCGGTTTTAGGTCAGTGGAATTATTAGTACTCTTATTAAATTATGCCCAGGTCCACAAGGAGACCCCCAGTATTACTAATGGTTAATTCTTTGGGCACTTAGATGTGCCACTAACTAGGAGAATTCAACTGGTTTGTAAGAACCCACTATCATCACAGGCCAGCTACTTGTATCAACCACCTTCGACCTTTACAGGAAATAGCTTGGTACACACATACACCAATGACACTTCGTCGGAACTTACGTTGAAGAAGCCTGAGAAGAAAGAATGGGTCGACAGACTGTCGCAAACTCTGACAAATCAAATGCAGTGGAGCAGAAAATTAGAGACTCTAATTACTCTGACATCGAAGGTACGTCAGAGAAAAACCGAAAATAACAAAGATATGGAGAGAGCAGAACGATTCGACACTGGAGTGAAGGTACTTCTACGAATTTACCTGAAATCGTCGATGCTTAGAAGATAAAACAATAAATGGCAGTTGCTTTATTCTGGACCGTTTGAAAAAATAACTGTTGAGCCAAATCCTGTTGCTTATTTTCCACCTTGCCCAACTAGTCACAAAATTAAAAGACTGTATCCACACAAGGACTTGAAGAGATATTACTCTTCACCATCTGCACATAAACGGAATAATATTGTTTTGTGTGTTTATATTTTGTTTAACATTAAGTAATGGGATCTTTAGTAGATGTTTGGTTACCTAATATTCATCTATGCAGAATGTGTGTGATGACTATTTAAAGTAATATATGTATAATCCTGTATATGTGCAATGTTTTGCCATTCATCTGAGCTAATAGTGTATAGGGCACAAAACTGGGCGAATTATTCAATATAATGTGGTTATAGGTACTTAACTGATCAGGTTGTTTCAGCAAATTAATGGTGATAGTTTTTTTGTTAAATAATACAAGAGGTTTTCTATGTAGCGACTGATTATCTTCAATGGATCAGTTTTGTTTGTAGTTGGTTTACCAGTTGATCGAAGCATGATTAGAATTAATTCTAATGACAGTTTACTGACTGTACCATTATTTTTCAGCCAGTATGTAAGTTTGGATTTCCGATTGCCTACACCGAATCTGTTTCCTCTTCTAGTCTTCTGCCCGTCTTCTTCCTACATTCGTCTGTCGGTTGAAATATTAACTCGCTAGCTGCCAAATTAAAAAGTCCTTTTATTACTATTCATTTATACCCAACTAGTAAGACCAACAACTATATTCAAGTACTGCAGCATCGTCTTTCATGATTTTCGAATTTTAGTCCGTTCCCCCAATGGGGATTTGTGTCTATTGTATCCACGCTATTTATACCGACATGAAAAGAAGTGCTATTAACGTAATCAACACTTACAACAATCAAGAGACGGTCACTACGAACAAAACAAGCCTCAGTCTGCAACGTCTGCTCTGCCTTCAAATCTCACACATTTATCGTAAGAAAGGTCGTAAAAAAAAACAAAAAAACAAAAACAAAAAAAAGCCGGCAAGTGATTACATTAAGTTCTCCGATGCACATGACTTCCTGATTAGGCAGTGAATGTGCTACTTTTGTCCTAGGCACACAGATGACATTACTAGATGGGTTAAATTATGTGGTCTCTAAATGAGGACCACGACAGCTAATGGGTTAATCATAACAGTGGGGTCTGCTTCAGGAGTGGTTCGATTGGTTGAACACCATCGAAAGCCAGCGCGGGTTCCTATGTACGGAGAATCTGTTGCGCTTTTCCTCTGGTTGTGTTTTCTTTATTTGGTAATATAGGCCATCCTGACGTCTACTGTGTAGGAAGAGAATGTTTTCAAACATATCACATAAAAAATAATTGTGCTTGTTGGGGACCCGACGTAAGTTCACTGGAGATGTTTATTTTCCTATCAGCGTCGCTCTCTTATATTTCCTTTCCAAGACAGTGTTATTGCGGAAAACTGCATGAGAGAACTTGCTCTTGTAAAGGGCGCGTCATAATAAAAAAGTAAAAGCTGATAGTGGTAAAAGTAATACGATGATGGAACAACGCCCCAGTAAATTTGTTGAGAACTTACTGGGAAAGTTTATGTTTGAAACGTAATTTTACGAACGATTACAATATTTTATATTGAAGGGAGTGGCAGTTCGTAACCACACATTCCTGTTTTCGCCTAAACGGCTCATTTTTCAACCTATGTTTACAAGGCCTTTTTTCCTTCCTTTTTCGTACTTTCCAACCTGTGTCAGTTCTCGCTGTTAACTATGATACATCCTGTATAATGACCTGTAACAGCCTGACGAAAGCGTTTAGCTACATGGGCAGCACCTGCATATTATAGCAGCATTCGAGTTGAAATGCTTAGTTTACGAGTAATAAGAAACGGCACGGCAGCCTATAGGGAGATTGAAATTATTTCTCGCCGTTGACGACGAGAGCAATAATTTTACTAGTGCGGCACTACGAACAGCGACGCAAGGCTTATGTAACAGTGTAAACATTAGGCTTTCAGATCTGTGGGTGAATTTCGAGGGGAGTGAAAAGAATGTGCACCTAAAAAACAGCATTTGGGAAAGTATTTCTCTCCTGGTTTAATCTCAAGAAATCTATTGCGGAGATTCAATAATTTCTACTGGGAGTGTATGGAAAACATACGCTGTCGGGAACAAACCGAGCAACGACTGGTTTCGATGATTCAAAGACAACGATTTTCAGGTGAGTGATAAAGTGGTTTCTGGTCGCTATGGTGTATTATGAGCTGCTGCAACCGTGTCAGAAGGTGAGATCTGAAGACATGCGTTGAAAAACGGATTAACTCGCAGTATTTAGAAATAGAGAAAAATGACGTTATGTAAATGAGGCTGGAAAAATATAACTATTTTATTATTCTTTTTTTTAACGGAAATCCATACACTATGGACCAGATATCTCATCTGCCATATCCTTTATACTGAAATTTAACATGATAAATAATACTCTTCACTTAAAATTTCCGGGCTGATAGGCCGTGGTCGAAGTATAAAACTATCCCCTGGCGTTTCGTCTCCGACTGCGGGAGACATCCGGAGAGATACAGCGGCGAACTGCCTACATTGTATGATGATAAATAATAATTAATAAAGAAGAACAGCAATATGTGAAGATTTGTTTTTTTTTTTTTTTTTTTTACATTATCAAACATCCACAACCACAAATTACGATTACCTGTAGTAAAAAGTGCTGTAAAAGGAAAAATTGGTGATAACACTTTACGTATGGCTTAATTAGATCGAGCCAATGGCCACTATCAAAGTCTGATGTCGCAAAACAATGTATACATTGATGAAAGCAATGACCATAACAGAATTATAAGTTTTTTGAATATTCTGAGTTCGTTTTCAGATTTTCATGGGCACTACCAGCCTGTTTAACATGGAAGTACAGTTTCACTTCAAGTTCTTTCTTTTTATGATGGTTTATCTCACATGCAGTTTGTATCTAAGGTGGTAATAAACTTGACAGGTACCCCTATGTGGTTTTGCAAAGCCAGTATTGAAAAACTGATACGACTTTTACAATACATGCCAAGGTTGTTGCTGTCTTTGCACTTACCCTGTTAAAGACTGTACATCCCGCTAACGTTTAGGTCAGCACACAGATACGTCCTCGCTTAATTTAGTGGGGTGACTGTTACGTTTCCCCCGCTTATCCACCTTAAATAAAATGTTTGGCCTGTAGTGTCGTGTTACACATAAATCTATCACTTTGATGTACGTAGTGTTTTGTTGCCCAATGAAACGCAGAAACTAACTTCAGGATTTGCAGATGTTTTCTTTTGTTGATTCACACGGGATTGGCATCCACTGCTTAAACCGAAAACTGCTAGACAAGCTTTCTTAAAAATCTGAGCGTCTACTTCACCTACAGTAACCTTATATGTGTTGGTTATCTGCCGCCTGCTCCTCTGTGGATCATCAGTGTACCTTGTAATCTTACCCTCCCACATCTGGCCATTAATTTTCTCTTAGTCTCTTCATTATTTTCAAAAGCTTCGAGAGGTGTAAGATATACAAAAGAAAAACTTTTTACCTATCTTCATTTTCTCTTCTTGTTGGCTCCAAGTATTGGGTGCAGGGGTACATTCTTGCAGCTGAAATTTTAATTTAACGTTGTGGGTTTCTGACGACTAAATAACTGTATTTCTTTTCCACTTAATATTCCAAAGTACATTGTTAGTGTCGATCATATAAATACATCTGTCTCCCTCAGAGGCATGCTCACTACTACCTACATTATGCGGTACTCATAACACTCCAAAGGGTTTACAAAGCCAAAGAGTTTACATAATCTCTTGATAAAAGACGAATCATCACCAAGTTATAACATTATTTTATAAATGAATCGAGAAATAAATTTAATAATTAGCGTTGATGGAAACCCAGTTCTAAGCAAAGAAGGGAGAGCAGAAAGGTGGAAGGAGTATATAGAGGGTCCATAGAAGGGCGATGTATTTGAGGACAGTATTATGGAAATGATGTAGATGAAGATGAAATGGGAGATGCGATACTGCGTGAAGAGTTTGACAGAGCACTGAAAGACCTGAGTCGAAACAAGGCCCCGGGAGTAGACAACATTCCATTAGAACTACTGACGTTCTTGGGAGAGCCTGTCCTGACAAAACTCTACCATCTGGTGAGCAAGATGTACGAGACAGGCGAAATACCCTCAGGCTTCAAGAAGAATATAATAATTCCAATCCCAAAGAATGCAGGTGTTGACAGATGTGAAAACTACCGAACTATCAGTTTAGTAAGTCATAGCTGCAAAATACTAACACGAATTATTTACAGACGAATGGAAAAACTGGTAGAAGCCGACCTCGGGGAAGGTCAGTTTGGATTCCGTAGAAATGTTGGAACACGTGAGGCAATACTTAGAAGAAAGATTTAGGAAAGGCAAACCTACGTTTCTAGCATTTGTAGACTTAGAGAAAGCTTTTGCAAATGTTGACTGGAATACTCTCATTCAAATTCTAAAGGTGGCAGGGGTAAAATACAGGGAGCGAAAGGCTATTTACAATTTGTACAGAAACCAGATGGCAGTTATAAGAATCGAGAGGCATCAAAGGGAAGCAGTGGTTGGGAAGGGAGTGAGGCAGGGTTGTAGCCTCTCCCCGATGTTATTCAATCTGTATATTGAGCAAGCAGTAAAGGAAACAAAAGAAAAATTCGGAGTATGTATTAAAATCCATGGAGACGAAATAAAAACTTTGAGGTTCACCGATGACATTGTAATTCTATCAGAGACAGCAAAGGACTTGGAAGAGCAGTTGAACGGAATGGACAGTGTCTTGAAAGGAGGATATAAGATGAACACCAACAAAAGCAAAACGAGGATAATGGAATGTAGTCGAATTAAATCGGGTGATGCTGAGGGAATTAGATTAGGAAATGAGACACTTAAAGTAGTAAAGGAGTTTTGCTATTTGGGGAGCAAAATAACTGATGATGGTCGAAGTAGAGAGGATATAAAATGTAGACTGGCAATGGCAAGGAAAGCGTTTCTGAAGAAGAGGAATTTGTTAATATCGAGTATAGATTTAAGTGTCAGGAAGTCGTTTCTGAAAGTATTTGTATGGAGTGTAGCCTTGCATGGAAGTGAAACATGGACAATAAATAGTTTGGACAAGAAGAGAATAGAAGCTTTCGAAATGTGGTGCTACAGAAGAATGTTGAAGATTAGGTGGTTAGATCACGTAACTAATGAGGAGGTATTGAATAGGATTGGGGAGAAGAGAAGTTTGTGGCACAACGTGACTAGAAGAAGGGATCGGTTGGTAGGACATGTCCTGAGGCATCAAGGGATCACAAATTTAGCATTGGAGGGCAGCGTGGAGGGTAAAAATCGTAGAGGGAGACCAAGAGATGAATACACTAAGCAGATTCAGAAGGATGTAGGTTGCAGTAGGTACTGGGAGATGAAGGAGCTTGCACAGGATAGATTAGCATGGAGAGCTGCAGCAAACCAGTCTCAGGACTGAAGACCACAACAACAACAACAACAATTAGCGTTAGATTGTGCAATTAATTATATGAATTTTAAATATGCTCGAAATATCGTAATTTCAAATATTTCTAAGAGAAGAATAATTTTAACTGTACATACAGAGTGTAACGAATTCATTTATTTTTACACATTTTAGCCTGAAATATAATACATTGTATACAAAATCATCTGAAATTCTTTCAGTGAAACAGCCGAGAATGTTCACCTATACAAGAATTAGTAGTATACATTGTATCGGTTATTTCTATAAAAAAAAGGTAATGTTAGGGGAGAGTGTCCCATTATAAACTTCGCTTGACAGGATTCATATTCACACATCCAAGGTACAATAGCGAAGCATTCTCTTGCATAGTTTCAATCTGAACCTTGTGATTTTATGTTTTGCACCAAACCGTTATAATTACTGTACTCTTTACCACTGTTTCGCTTCATGTTCTTTACGTCTTTGCGTCAATTCTGTGGATTACGCTTCCTCTGTTGATAATTTCCACTGATTTTTCAAGGTTTCTACATCCGCCATGTTCACTATTTGTATTCTGTACTGACTGTGCGAATTGAGAACTTCAAACAGTCTAAACTAAGTTCACAAAGTGATTAATATTACGTATTACACAAAGATTATATTTCGTGTTTACACTTTTATTAACTCCAACATAATCTACCTCAGCCCCCAAACCTTTTCAAATTACTGTTGATTATCTGTTGTCTGTTTATCGTATGGGACAGTATTGACTATCCTGCTACTCAGCGATTTACAGTGAATCACTTTAATAAGCGGACACTATGATATGTTAACCTTTTAGCATCATAACTTTATTTGTAGCAAAAGGAACAAAACATATAGCCAAGTGTTATGTTCTGTGATATGTCTTGTAAATAATAGCATACACGTTATTAAGATAACGTACGTAAGTTCTTTTATAATAATATTTAAATACAGCTCGGTCCTATATTCACGTTACTTTAATATTCGTACACTTTGTAGGACTAATCATTTCAGTACAAGATTTTGTGGAACATTAAATGTTTCAATATCTTGTCGGGTAGCCACTCTGTTTTATCACTTGTTTCAAACGCTGCCGCCTATTGCAAACGATCGTTTTTTAATAGACCGCATGTAGACTGTCCCATTCTTCTTTTAATCAACGCTTCAGAGTTTCTTTAGACGATACTGGTGAGTCGCTCCAGTTCTCTCCACACATTCTCAATGGAGTTGAGATCTGGGGATTGAGGTGGTGGTTGTAAGATTTTGGGGCAATTGTACAGCAAATATCCCTGCACAATGGGAACCTTATGTTCCGGTTAATTGTCCTGGTAAAACTTGAATGTGTTTGATATCCCCATGATTTCAGCACTTCTCCGTAAATTTTTCTTTAATATTTTCAGATAGGCGCATTTGTCCATAATACTGTAGACGAACACCAATTCGCCCGGGCCAAATATCGATATACAGCCCCAGAGAAGAGCGCTGCCACTTCCATGCTTTACAGTCGGATTAACATTTCTGACTGTACATTCTTCGTTTTTCTTCCGTCACACCATACTTCGTCCATCAGACCCAAAAACGTTAAATTTATTTTCGTCAGAAAAACTGACGTCGTCCCACCATATTTCATCCTTCGTAATAAACTCCCTGGCAAAGTACAATCTCTTCTTTCGACTCAGTTCATTCACATACGATTTATTCCTGGGCACTCTTCCTTTTTAGCCACTTTCATTCAATGTTCTGCGGATCGTTTGAGAATGTGCCTTCTTGCCAGTATCGTTTAGCAGCTCAGGTGCTAATCTGGGTGCACTGACTGTAGGTTCAAAATGGCTCTGAGCACTATGGGACTTAACATCTGTGGTCATCAGTCCCCTAGAACTTAGAACTACTTAAACCTAACTAACATAAGGACATCCCACACATCCATGCCCGAGGCAGGATTCGAACCTGCAACCGTAGCGTCACGCGGCTCCAGACTGAAGCGCCTAGAACCGCACGGTCACACCACTGACTGTAGGATCCATCTTTATTTTCCGTATTAGATGCCTCTTGTCACGTACATCCAGGTTCAGTGGCTGACCCTTCTGCGGCATAGAGTCGATACGGTCGTCATTTTTGAATCGTCTGACGATATCTGCCACAGTACTCTTTACTATGTCGAGCATGGCAGCAATTTGCCTATATGATTTACCTTTCGGGTTGTGAAAAATCACAAGCTGTTGTATCTCGAAACTAGTATTAGTACTGCGTGGCATCATGCTGTCGTAACAGTCGACCTCCCTTGTGAAAACACACTTGCCTTCTGACTCGAAGTATTTACCCCTGTGTGAACGGGGAAAACAAATGCGGCACTGCCATCTGCCCAGATATTAAAGTAACGTGACCATCGAAGAGTGCTTTATTTCAATCGTATTACTTAACAAGTGGTATACGTTGTACCATCATTCATGCTATTATTTACTAGACATCTACCGTCATATAATACGTGGATATATTATATTTTTCTTTTATTCAGAATATAGTTATGATGTAGCAAAGTATAATCTCTTAGTGTCTGAATATTAAGGTTATTCACTGTAGCTTCTTTCATCTGGAGGGAACCCGGGATGTAGCGGAGGTTAGCCCGTTTTTGACGTTATAGAAATCATATCTCGCAAAACGCAAGAAATTCTCTGCTTTGTATTACATCCTAATGTGATATTTAGGGGTGGGACCAATGTCAATTTACGTAGTTCCTGTACCCAGCAACTGATGGTAGCACTTATCTCTACATTTTTACATTTGAGGGCTAGAACCCATTTTTCCACACATGCCTTCAGTTACTCATTTTGAATCACGCCCTTCAAGCTAAACGCCCATAATATGCCCAGAAATATGGCAAAGTCATTCTGCTTCGTGACAATTTCAAACCACATGCTACAAACCGAGTGAAGGAAACCTTGAAGGGACTTCGGTGAGATATCTCCTTAGAGTAGCCGTATTCAACAGACATCGCTCCTTTTGACTATCATTTGTTCGTGCCCTTTCAGCTTAGCCTTCCTGAACAACGCATCACATCTCTTAATGATCTCGAAAACTGGATCGATGATTGGATCACCTCAAAACAACCTGAAATTTTTGTCGCGGAAACCTTTTTTTAGTCGAAAAGTCTGAAAAGTTTAAGCTGCAGAAGGACACTATTAACAGTAAATTATTTTATGCCGGTCTATTAAAATAAACACGTGTGTTTTCTACAAATACACCTTCACTCCGGTGCGTGGCGGAAGGCACGTTGTTGACAAGTGCCAGTTTCTCCTTTTCCTCTTTCCACTGGGAATGTTTCACGGAAAGAACAGTACTGCTGATAAGCCTACGTTTGGGCTCTACTTTCGCTGATCTTATCTTCATGGCATTTTGGCAAGATATATTCTTGAGGAATACTGGTTGACTCTTCCTGGAACGTACGCTCTCTTAACTTTGACAATAGAGCACTTCGTGATGCAGAATGCCTGTCTTAAAGCGTCTGCCACAGGAATTGTTTGAGCACTTTCGTGACACTTTTGTGCCTACGAAATGAATCTGTAACGACACTGTTCTTCTCTGGATCTTCTTTCCCCTCTGTTAGTCATATCTGGTACTGATCCAATAACGAGGATCAACATTTAGGTATTGGTTGAACGAGTGTTTTTAAGCTACTTCTTTTGTTGACGGATTACATTTCCTGTTGGTTCTTCCAATGAATCTCAGTCTGGCTTCTGCCTTAGCCGCAATTAATTTTATGCAGCCTCTCGACCCTAAATTAGTCGGTACACATATTCCTAAATATTTAACGGAAGTAAAAGCTTCCAGTGATTATTCTGCAGTCGTATACTCATACAGAAAAATATCTCTCTAAGTATACTCAATATGTAGCATCTGTTTATTTTGAGAGTCAATTGCGACTCCCTGACCAAGTCTGCCGGTCTTCCTGCATAACACTACAATTTTATATCTTTGTGATTTCTCAGTATACAACAGCATCTTCCATGGAAAGGCTCACGTACCTTCCGACATTATCGTTAGGTTGTGTTGTGTCCAGCAAACAGTGAGAATTAATTCAAGTGTCCTATAAAAGACCATACTTTAATTACAGAGTAAAATATGTGGTTCCTTCCGTCACGGCTCTCTCTTCAATAACTTTCTGCATCTACAACTACATACATATTTCGCAAACAACCGTACATTTCATGGCGGAGGTTCGCTGCATTTTCTTTCCTTTTCCACTCGCGGAGTGAGGGAAGGACGACTGTCTATAAGGCCCCTCCGAGCCGTAATTTCTCTCGTCTTATCTTTCTGGTTGTTGCGCGAAATGGTAGAATAGTTCTGCAGTCAGCTTCAATCACCGGTTCTGTACATATTCCCAACACGTTTTCACGAAAAGAACGTTGCCTTCTCTCCAGAGATTACCTCTGCAGTTCACTAGGCATGTCGGTAATACTAACGTGTTGTTCGAACCTACCTGTCAGGTCGCCTCTGAATTGCTTCGATGTCTTCCTTCAGTCCGACATTGTGGGATCCCATACACCCGAGCAGTACTCAAGAAAGGGTCACACTCATGCCCTATATGCGGTGTACTTTACAGATGAATCACACTTCCTAGAATTGTCCCAATTAACGGAGACCGACCATTCACCTTCATAACTATAACTCTTACATATACGTTCCTCTTCATATCGCTTTGCAACGATACGCCAAAATATTTAAGTGATGTGGCTGTGCCAAGCAGTACACTATTAATGCTGTAACCGAACATTACGAGGTTCTTTTTCATACTCATCTGCCTTAATTTACATTTATCTACATTAAGAGTTAGCTGCCATTCATCATACCAAATAGAAATTTGGTCTAAGTCGTATCACTCAACGTGACTGTAGAACGTAAAACGTCTAGTAAACGTCAGCTCTACAATGAATACCTTAAGAGGTATAAACACATGTTCATCTTTGATAATATGAAACAGATCTCTTATACTGCAAGGTGTTTGCTTTCTAGGCGCTGCAGTCTGGAGCCGCGAGTCCGCTACAGCCGCAGGTTCGAATCCTGCCTCGGGCAGGGAAGTGTGTGATGTCCTTGGGTTAGTTGGGTTTAATTAGTTCTACGTTCTAGGGGACTGATGGCCTCAGAAGTTGAGTCCCATAGTTCTCAGAGCCTTTTGAACCATTTTTTTGTTTGCTTTCGATACTTTGGGAGGAGGAAGTATTGACCAGGGTCTGCAATGTATATTTTAAGAACTATGAGGAGTTGTTCATCTTCACTGGCGTGAAACGCATCTCTTCTACTGAAGAAGTGCTTACAGGTCTTAAGACGTGAATTCTAGAGCCCATGTGAACTAAATATTTCTTTCTTAAAGTATATGATTCTTTCTAATGCATCTATTATATTATTTAATCATTTTTTGTAGTTATAGAAAAGAAAGATTTAATGAAAAGAAAATAATCTAATACATTTATTGGAATACAAGTACCATATTTACCTTTATTTATGTATACGAGTAATACAGAAGTTGTTGTGGTCACCATAGGCATGTATTCATTTTTTATTTCTATTTGTCTGGTTTACTTTCATTTTATTGAAATATTTGTACCTCCTCCCAAAATACGGAAAGCAAAGAGCCTGCGGCAGATGTGCTTCACAGTTTCAAAGATGAAGAAGTGCTCGTATCTCTTGAATTACGCACTTTGGAGCCGTATATACTAGACATTTTGTCCTTGTTTTGTTGTAAGGTTGTAAGGATTGTAAGGAACCTATCCCTAAAGTTTTTTTTGAACACCTTGTGTAGAGAACAAGTGCGGTCCTATTATAGTTCCATGGGGCACTACTGACGGTACACTCTTGTCTGGTGAATGCGCACCGTTGACAACAACGAACTGGGTTATCTTAATCAAGAAGTCTTCAAATCACTCACATATCTGGAAGCCCATTTCATATTCTCGTACCTTCGTTAACAGTCTGCGGTGGGGCACCGTGTCAATTGCTTTCCGGAAATATATTTCTGGAAATATGGAATATGCCTATTGATCTACCTATTGTCCCTCTTCTTTAGTTCACAGGATATTATGTGATAAAAGTGCAAGGTGAGCACGAGCAACGATTCTTAAATCTGTGCTCATTTTTTAACAGAAGTTCTTCCATTTCAAGGAAATTTACTACATTTGTACTGAAAACACGTCCAAGAGTTCTGCAGCAAAATTATGTTATTGATATTGATCTGTAGCTCTGCAGGTCCGTTGTTTTACCCTTCTTAAATAATTGCGTCACCTACATTTTCCTTTTCTACAGTCGACCTTCCGCTAAGGCAAGAGATTGCCGACAGTTGAATTCTAACTGAGAGGCAAATGTCGTAACGTGTTTAATATAGAACTGAAATTCCATTCGGACCTGGTGATCTATTTGTATTCCAAACTTTCAGGTAATTTTCAGTAATTACTATACTCTCCACACGGGAGACTGCAACTCGTTCAAAGGTCGGAGTGTACGTAAGTGAGGTTTAAAACTTCGGCTTTCCTTTTGCAGTCATCTGTTGCCAAGCAAGCCTTCCTTGTCAGCGAGTGCCTTGACATAAGCCTTCGACATCAGAATTGCTCTGAGCACTATGGGACTCAACTTCTGAGGTCATTAGTCCCCTAGAACTTAGAACTAGTTAAACCTAACTAACCTAAGGACATCACACACATCCATGCCCGAGGCAGGATCCGAACCTGCGACCGCAGCGGTCTCGCGGTTGCAGACTGCAGCGCCTAGAACCGCACGGCCACTTCGACCGGCCCTTCGACATCGTTAGTGGTTTTACTGAAGAGAAGAATTTTCTCAGTTTCTCGGCAAGACCTTCTGCTAAGGTATGACAATGTTAGTTTTACGCTACGTGCATGGATTTTCTAGGGATCACACGACGGTACCTCACCGCAACGTTTCATTGGCGATGGATTTGTAGAGGAAGTCCGGTAGAATGCGCTGTGATTTCAGTGGAGATGAATGCGTTAGATATCTGGTTATGGGGACAACTCAACGACAATATGCAGACATTACAGTAGCATGGCACCAATGCACTGACGGAATCAGAATGGAGATAGGTGTATTTGAGAGGGCGCGTAATTCACTGTGAAGAAGGGCTCAAGGTCTTGCAGGATGTGTGGTAACCACAGGCATCACTGCTTACAGTTAGGTTAGGTTAGTGTTGTTTAACGTCCCGTCGACAACGAGGTCATTAGAGACGGAGCGCTAGCTCGGGTTAGGGAAGGATGGGGAAGGAAATCGGCCGTGCCCTTTGAAAGGAACCATCCCAGCATTTGCCTGAAACGATTTAGGGAAATCACGGAAAACCTAAATCAGGATGGCTGGAGACGGGATTGAACCGTCGTCCTCCCGAATGCGAGTCCAGTGTGCTAACCACTGCGCCACCTCGCTCGGTACTGCTTACAGTGTCTACTTCTATGTAAATGCCAATGAGAGGGCAGATTGGCCCTCATTTCAGTAGGTAGTGGTTTCTGAACGCGTCATTACACGAAATTTTTTTCTAGTTTTGACCAGTACTAAATACTGTAAGATACATAGGAGTCTAAAGCTTGAAGTAACTTTCGCATGATGTGTGTATCAGAAGTTGAGGAATATTTACAATAACTAGAGAAAAAAAAAAGAAAAATACAGCGAGAAGGGAGAAGGTGTATAGGCAGTTGTAGGTGTTTTGTGATTGACGCCGATCTCTGTGGTGATATGCTCGTGATATGCTACTGATGAGGTGCTTCAGAGGTAGCGGGATGTTTAACTAGGGGGAAAAAAGAAAAATACAGCGAGAAGGGAGGAGATGAGTAGGCAGTTGATGGGTGTTACGTGACTGATGCTGATCTCTGTGGTGATATCCTCGTGATGACGCCTCGCTAGGTAGGGAGCACCCGTGCTGCAGTCAGCGTGTGGCTACCCACGCTCCGTGAGGCGGCCGCCGCCTCCTCGCGGCGCCCACGCGCGGCGCAGCGGCCGGACCTTTGCATGGCCGCTCAGAGGCTGCCGGCTCGGCGACCCCCGGCTGACCCACGCGGAAGCCTCGGAGGCGTCGGTCGCCGCGCCTGCGTGCCGCGGTGGGTCGCGGGTCGCGGGGTGAGCCGGTCACCGGGCCCGCTACTCGCCGCTCTGCGCGTGCCGCGTCTTATTGCCAGCCGCGGCCGCTCTCCGCAACGTTACACCGAGGCGCGCCGAACGACCGTGGCTCCGGTATAACAGTTCGGTGTAACTTTTCCGCATTTGGGACGAAAATACAATACACGTTATACCAATTCCTTGCAATGAGATTAAAATAAGCAGAGTCAAAGGAAAGGTTGCAGAACTCTGCTTCATTAGGGAGGACTAAAATTTTGTCGGTTAACCCGTTAGCATGGCCTACTTCGAAAATGCTATATACACTACTGACCATTAAAACAGCTACACCACGAAGACGACGCGTTACAGACGCGAACAGGAAGAAGATGCTGTGATATGCAAATGATTAGCTATCCAGAGCATTCACACAAGGTTGGCGCCGGCGGCGACACCTACAACGTGCTGACGTGAGGAAAGTTTCTAACCTATTTCTCATACACAAACAGCAGTTGACCGGCGTTGCCTGGTGAAACGTTGTTGTGATGCCTAGCGTAAGGAGGAGAAATGCGTACCATCACGTTTTCGACTTTGATAAAGGTCGGATTGTAGCTTATTGCGATTGCGTTTATCGTATCGCGACACTGCTACTCGCGTTGGTCGAGATCCAATGACTGCTAGCAGAACATGGAATCGGTGGGTTCATGAGGGTAATACGGAACGCCGTGCTGGATCCCAAGCCTCGTATCACTAGCAGTCGAGATGACAAGCATCTTATCCGCATGGCTGCGACGGATCGTGCAGCCACGTCTCGATCCCTGAGTCAACAGTTGGGGACAACAACCATCTGCACGAACAGTTTGACGACGTTTGCAGCTGCATGGACTATCAGCTCGGAGACTATGGCTGCGGTTACCCTTGACGCTGCATCACAGACAGGAGCGCCTGCGAAGGTGTACTCAACGACGAACCTGGATGCAAGAATGGCAAAACGTCATTTTTTCGGATGAATCCAGATTCTGTTTACAGCATCATGATGGTCGCATCCGTGTTTGGCGACATCGCGGTGAACGCACATTGGAAGAGTGTATTCGTCATCGCCATATTGGCGTATCACCCGGCGTGATGGTATGGAGTGCCGTTGGTTACACGTCTCGATCTCCTCTTGTTCACATTGACGGCACTTTGAACAGTGGACGTTACATTTTAGATGGGATACGACCCGTGGCTCTACCCTTCATTCAATCCCTGCGAAACCCTACATTTCATCAGGATAATCTGCGACCGCATGTTCCAGGTCCCGTACGGGCTTTTCTGGATACAGAAAATGTTCGTCTGCTGCCCTGGCCAGCACATTCCCCAGATCTCTGACCAAATGAAAACGTCTGGTCAATGGTAGCCGAGCAACTGGCTTGTCACAATACGCCAGCCAGTCACTACTCTTGATGAACTGCGGTATCGTGTTGAAGCTGCATGGGCAGCTGTACATCTACACGCCATCCAAGCTCTGTTTGACTCAATGCCCAGGCGTATCAAGGCCGCTATTACGGACAGTGGCGGTTGTTCTGGGTACTGATTTCTCAGCATCTATGCACCCAGTTTGCGTGAAAATGTAATCACATATCAGTTCTAGGTCCAATGAATACCCGTTTATCATCTGCATTTCTTCCTCGTGTAGCAATTTTAATGGCCAGTAGTATACTAGGGTAAAAAACAGTAATTGGATAGAGATATGCACATATGCAGATGGCGGTAGCAATGTGCAAAACGGCAATACACTGACGACGCTGTCATCTGTACTCATATGATTCATGTGAAAATGTTTCCGACGTGATTATGACCACGCGACAGAAATTAACAGACCTTGAACCTGGAATAGTTGTTGGGACTACACACAAGGGACATTCCATTTCGGAAATCGTTAGGGAATTCAGTATCCACAATATCAAGATTCTGCCGAGTACGCCAAATGTCGGTGAGTACCTCTCAGCACAGACAACGCAGTGGCCGGCGGCCTTCACTTAACGCTCGATAGCAGCGGCGTTTGCGAAGAGTTGTCAGTGCCTATAGACAAGCAACACTGCGTGAAATAACCGCAGGAATGCGTGTCGGAATTACGACAGACGTATCCGTTATCACAGTGCAACGAAATTTGGTGTTAATGGGCTAAAGCAGCAGACGACCGAAGTGTTTACTTTGGCTAACAGCAAGACATCGCCTGCAGCGCCTCTGCTGTGCTTGTGACGATATAGAATGGAGCACAGACTACTGAAAAATCGTGGCCTGGTCAGATGAGTCCCTGTTTCAACTGGTAAGATCTGGTGGTAGGTTTCGAGTGTGGTGCAGACCCCACGATGCCAAGGACCCAAGTTCTCAACTGGACACTATTCAAGCTGGTGGCGACACCATAATGATGTGGGCTGTGTTTACATGGAGTGGACTAGGTCCTCTGGTCGAATTGAACTGATAATTGACTGTAAATGGTTATGGTCAGCTACTTTATTTGCAGCCATTCGTGGACTTCATAGTCCCAAACAACTAAGGAATTTTTGTGGATACCAGTGCGTTATGTCACCTGGCCACAATTATTCGCTGTTGGTTTGAAGACCATTTTGGACAATTCCAGAGAGTGATCTGGCCACCCAGATCGTCTGACATGAATTCCATCGTAAATTTATGGGACATAATGAAGAGGTCATTTCTTGCTCAAAATCCTATTCCAGCAACACTTTCGCTAATATAGACGGCTATAAAGGCATCATGACTCAGTATTTCTGCAGGGGACTTCGATGACTTGTTGAGTCAGTGTCACGTCAAGTTTCTGTAGCACGCTGGATAAAAGGAGCTCGCACACGATAGTGAGAGGTAACCCATGACTTTGTCACCTCATTGTAAAACAGCTATAAAAGGAACACCCATATGTCAGCCATCGACGTTACATTTTGGAAAACTAATCATAACACAAAAGATCACATGAATTCAGAACAATAGAAGTATTTATGGTTAAATATACACGGTAACACTTGACAATATTTTATGGGAGGAAAGTGCCTACTTCCAGTAGTCGTCGATGTACATATTATCTTTTTCACCCAAAACACTTGACCCAAAGTTCTCCCCTCGAGTCTTCATAAAATAGTCTCCCGCCAGAAATGCAACTTGCTACCTCATCTGGATATCCTCCTAGATGTATTTCCAGGTTACTGTCGTCATACACTACTCGTTCCAGGGCTGCACCATCATCCTCCGAATCTGAGGATTGTCGTCACACTTCTGTACGCCTTCCTTTTGTCTCTGTAATTACTACTGGCGCGTCGATTTCTGTCTTACAACCCCGACTGTACCCGAAGATAACATCCTCTCACCTTCCTTGGTCACAGATTGTTCCAAAGAACAGGCAATTCGTGAAGGAATGGTGTTCCAGTAACGACACATGAATGTGAAAGGTAGCGAACATGATTATTTGCTAAGTTCCTGTTGCCAGGAATTGGAGCAATCTCGAAAAGGCTCACTTATTCCTGGGAGAGCCTGTCGATTATCAGGAGTGGAAGCCGAACATGACGATAAGGCGATAACGCTAGGAATGATCTCGGCGGTCTTTGATGTCGTAGGACCCATATCCTCTCTGTTTCAATTTCGAAAGCTAGAAAATCAGCATCAAAGGAGATGACTTTGTTTAAACAAAATATTCCAGTTGTTTTGAATTCGTTAACTGCAATTTCCCCAGTCTGCATTTTGAGATATGCATTTCCAAAAAGCTACATTAGGCCATATAGTACAACAAGACGATGGGAGGTTCGAATCCGCCATCTAACTTCCTCACTATTATGAGCTTTTAGGGTGCCCATGAATGTCTTCTCCAGAGGCTGAAGCTTATGGGTGGAAAGAGGAGGAAGAGAGATGATCGTCACATGTTTTCCTCTAGCCATGTCAATGTCGTGAGTAGAAGGTCCATCTAAAATCAGTAGAACTGGTGACTCTTCTGTCTGGCCGACTTTTGCAGTGCAATGAGCAAGTCACCCCGTAAACAGATTGCTTTGTACCATCCAAACAGGTGAGCCCTTCCTATTGAAACGTGAGGAGATCCTTTCGTTGGAACGTGGGTCATGTTCTGTCGTGGAAAAATGACCGTAAGAGGCACAGAATGCCTAGTAGCACTCATACACATTAGAACATTAGAACCTTTGTACACAGAAGTCAAAGCAGCTATTTGTTTCTTGCACTTTCTCCCTATGACGTAAGGGATATTGCTCTGGACAACGGAAAAGCATGTTCATCAACGTTCAGTAGTCTTTCTGCAATAAATTTGTGCTTTTGGTATGCTTCTTATAATAGGCTGAAGAAGGCTTGGACATTTTCTTTGCGGAAGCCTAGTGCCTTGCATACGATATTCCACAAGGTTTGCGAAACGATAAACAATATTCAGGCCAACGCTGAGAGTGGTAGTAGCTCATTGCCTAAATAATTTATGCAATAAATAATTTACGCCGAACTAAATATGAAATATCAGTACTATGATGCTGTTAGCAAAAGATACCATGTTGTAACAAGTAATGATAAATAAAATAAACACACTTACAAAGTATTAGTTTTGTAAATAAAAACTACCTTTTCTTGCTGCAATGTATTTTATTTCTTCCAGATGCTTTTCGCCATTGCTTTAAGGAATCTAGAATAGTGCAGTTTTGCTTTAATATGCGTCACTTGTAGATTACGTAGAATCTAATTGTAGAAGCCGAAAGTGATTGACAAGAGAACACAGAATAAGAAACTGCAGTGTCAACATTGGATTAACTAGAGAACTACTAAAAAAAACCATAACGTGAAAACCAACATGAAAACACAACAACGAAAAACAATAACAGCACAGAATTTTTAACACTCAGGAAAGCAACAACTGAATGCGAACAAAATAACCAAATTAACTTCCTGGATGCAACAATCAAAAAACAAAACAATAAGCATATGTCTGAAATTTATCGAAACCCCACAGAAATTGAAATTATTATTCGCCAACCATCAAAACCATCCGCACCCACAAAAGCAAGCAGCACTTCCACACACGCTCCATAGACTCAACACAGTGCCACTCAACAAAGAAAACTAACGAAAATAATATGATGTAATAATGCAGATAGCCAAAAGCAATGGTTGCAATAGTAACATAGTCACACAGCTAAACAGCGCAATTAAATGTGAAATAAATGTAGAAATCTCCAAATCACAGACAACAAAAGAAACAAACAGAATCATAAACACTCAGTACCATAACAACTACACAGAACAATCAAGAAATTATAAGATGAAACACAAGATGGTGCACAATGACATACAAACAGAAAGTCACACATAAAACCACGAGCATTTTCAAAAGACAGGACATAAAAAAATGAATGGTTCAAATGGCTCTGAGCACTATGGGACTTAACATCTGAGGTCATCAGTCCCCTAGAACTTAGAACTTTTAAACCTAACTATCCTAAGGACATCACACACATCCATGCCCGAGGCAGGATTCGAACCTGCGACCGTAGCGGTCTCACGGTTCCAGACTGAAGTGCCTAGAACCGCACGGCCACAACGGCCGGCAGGCAGGACATAATCACAGCGTACACAACAGATAATTCTATCCAAAAAGACGTCCCAAAACATCCAAAGACGAAGACACATGCCAGAAAGGATTTTATGTATATAAAGCTGCGAGCGAAAATTTGTACCAAAGTCGGGAATCGAACGCGGGTCTCCTGCTTGCTAGGTAGAAGCGTAAGCCACTAAAGCACCTTGGCACAGTGATTCACACAACTGCACTGATAACCCTGGCACACCTCCCCCCTCGATCCAAATTCTCACCGCTGCCCCAGTCTGTTCGTCTGTAAGGGGGAATTTACAGTAGACTGGGACGGCTGTGAGAATTTGGAACAGGGTGGGGGGGGGGGGGTGCCAGGGTAATCCATGCAGTTGTGTGAATGACTCTGCCAAGGTGCCTTAGTGGCTAATTCACGTACCCAATCAGCAGGAGACCTGGGTTCGAATCCCGGCCTTGGTACAAATGTTCACTCCTCGCGTCAGTGTATATATAATAAAATCATGTCTCTATGAGACCAGTAAAGTCTCTGTGTTATTTCATTTGTACCAGAAAGCTGGTCTATACCAATTACAGTGTAACATTTGTGATAGCAGGTACACAGGACAAACGGGCAGAACATCTGATGTCAGATACAAAGAACGCATGAGAACCATGGTTGAAGAGCAACAGGAAGATTCCATATTCCTAGATTTCCGAGAACCCCCTGCAGACTGTTACCGACGATACGATCGTACAGAATAGGTTCCCAGGTATGCGAGTAGCACGAAAACTTTTTAAATAATAGAATCCAGTACGTTTTCCTCGGCTGCGATTGGTCATCAGAGGCAAGGGTATCGTCAAACGTATCCTACGGAAGTGTGATACAACCACTCTTATTCTCTGTATTCATGAATGATCTGACGGACAGGTTGAGCAACAACCTGCAGCTGTTTGCTGATGGTCCTGTGGAGAACTGGAAGGTGTCGAAGTTGTCTGACTGTTGGGACGGCGAGTCACAAGATGAGGGTGTTGTGCGTGCTGGGTGGTTCAACATGAACTGTTCCGCCGTAAGGTAAAGCGCCGGCACGCCGGTCGGGTTCGTTAGACCAGAGAGACCCCTCCCTAGGTCGACAACCCGACGGCAGCGCCCTCAACACGAAGAGAACATAAGCGCCGTGCCGCCTGACAGTTGTACGACTTCCCGACGGCATCAGGAATAGGTATTTATGCAGCAGCGACTTAGGAACTGTATTAATTCTCTTGTGTTACGATTTGTATATACTGAAGGAATTTCTTGTTTGTTTGTCGCTCTTTGCTCGCGACACATCTGTATTTCCGTAAGTACTGGAATCATTTCCTGTTGTAATAAAATTCTTTAATACGGTTTGCTTGAATTGTTGTCTAGCGATCCGAAAGGCAGGTTTCCTAGACACCCCATCTTTGACAATTAGGCAGCATACAACATGAAATGCAAATGACGAAATTTATTCACAACAGATAAATTAAAACTTACAATCCGCTCTACTGATCATTTTAAAATCCTTAAGTAACACACCTGATAATGTTAAACGATCTTAACACATTAAACAACTTATAGATATTCCAAAAAGTCCAAAATGTATAGATTGTTCAAAATATATTACGTAGTACAATGATAAATTTATCTTTATCACTTGTACCTTTAAGCAATTGAGTCAACAAGAGGTAACTGAACCAAGTAGTAGTGAATTATTCTTGAGAAACACGTGGACATTAATCTGGGCATACAGTAGATCTTGCTCACAACAGCATTTAACCTGCGTTTAGAGCACGTAAAAGGAATCCTTGCACATGAGTCCACGACTGACGCCGGATCGGTTTCGTGATGGAACGGTGTTTTCGTATAGCAAGTGATACTGTGGCAAGTGGTACCTGCACTCACAAGTACTGGAAGTGTCACTCATCCAAGTGCAAGTTTTCACGAAGAATCGTTAAGTGCGAATAGGGCAGCGCGAGTGTCTTGAAGTTATAAGTGCGCTCTTTCGCGCTCACCGTGGGGGGATGTCGCTCTCCAGTTGGTGCAAAGAGAGGCGTACCACAGCGCTGCATAGGCACCCGGAAAGCGACGTAAGGGTAAGTAAGCGGGGCAGTTTAACGTGGAAAGCCCGTGCACTGCAGCGTGTTCAAAATCGAGTGGGAAAACAAATGCAGTCAGGAAGACCACCCGGATACGAAGGGCGGCGAGTGAAATGGCTAATTCAAATAATAATGCCCAGCGAAAACAAGAACAATTAGAAAAGTTGCGAGTGTACACCAGCGGTATAAAGACTTGATGACATTTGTGGAAAATGGAATTTGTGTTAAAAAGATGACACACGCAAAAGTAAGCAAATTAAAGGTGCAATTATAGGAAAAAATATTGCAATTGGGGATGACAGGTTGGAACAACTGCAAAAAGAAAACGACAGTTACAGAGAAAATTCACAAAAAGCAGCGAAAACATATGCAAGCCGATGATAACTATATCACGCACTAGAGATGCAATCAAAAAATGGCTCTCAGCACTGTGGGACTTAACTTCTGAGGTCATCAGTCCACTAGAACTTAGAACTACTTACACCTAACTAACCTAAGGACATCACACACAACCATGCTCGAGGCAGGATTCGAACCTGCGACCGTAGCGGTCTCGCGGTTCCAGACTGTAGCGCCTAGAACCGCTCGGCCACACCGGTCTGGCAGAGATACAATCAAAGCAGTTCTTGCAGCTAAAATAGATCGCAGCAGTGCAAACAGCGCAACAGAATACTTTGTTCATAAAGTCAAAAACAAACTAAAAGGCAAAGGAAGTGAAACAAAAACTAATAAACTCAAAAACCCCACTAAAGAGAAAGTTTGTATAAGAAAGACCAAGCAAACCAATAATGCTGTCACCCAGGAAACTTACATAAGACGGAAAGATAATGAACAACAAAAGGTACAAGAGGCACTGATTTGTCAACAGCCTAAGAAAAAGAGACAGAGACAAAGACACGAAAACGACGCAGTATTCACGCAAAACCTTGATAATGAACTGACCAAGAAACTTCAAATGCGGCTTTACGGTACGATTCTCTGCAGGACGGTGGGAAGAAACATGGTATAACAAGTTACTGGAGTGAGCCCTGAGGTTGCAACAGCTCCCATGAAAATACAAAACGTGAATCTTCGATTTCTTTTGGTGTCAATGAAAGACCATCTAGAAGTGAGGCGGTGCCTTCAATGCCAAAACCTTGGTCCTTTGGCAAAACATTGTGTTTAGCAAGTAGTAATTTGTGGATATTGTGGGGAAGACTGTTACAAAAGACTGTTACAAAATCAACCAAGCGAGCGGCCGTCTGTGCGCGTGTGTGTGTGTGTGTGTGTGTGTGTGTGTGTGTGTGAGAGAGAGAGAGAGAGAGAGAGAGAGAGAGAGAGAGAGAGCACAATGTAAATATAGAAGTAAAAGTGCACAGGAACAAAGATGATGTCACATGAATCGAGTCCTCTCAACAAGGCAGATTTTAAGAACAGGTTATGGATAGGCGTCTCATCACACTAGAAAGCTACGATGACTGTAATGACACAATCAAGTGCCGTCTATGTAAGAAACATACATCACCACCGAGGAGGATGAGAGTGGCCGAAAAAGCGAGGAATATCTGCCAAAAAGTGATCATTACCACCGAAAACAGCAAGTGACACAGACCGAAGAAGAGTATCATGCACCTACGAAATCACAGGAAAGAAGTTTTTGAGTAATATTCAGAATTATGAGGTATAACAGAGTGCATGATCACAGGCGGATGAATGGAACGCCATATGATACAGGTGGTCCGAATTTGGTGGTACAAATTAGGCATTTGCACGTAGAATGCGACAGCAGTCAACCTGAGGAAAGTACTACGCTACAGAAGTAAAAGAAAACTCGCCAATGCAGGGTGTGAATCTCCAGCA
The DNA here is from genome assembly GCF_021461385.2 of Schistocerca piceifrons. Lineage (NCBI taxonomy): Eukaryota > Metazoa > Arthropoda > Insecta > Orthoptera > Acrididae > Schistocerca > Schistocerca piceifrons. The sequence goes on along the minus strand of NC_060140.1, from coordinate 431,086,233 downwards.
ATAACAGGATGAAACTGAGAGCCATTTCGTACAGGGAAGAAACATCTACTACAGATAAGCAAACAATAAAACACAGATCGGAACAGTGCTGCAACAAATAAATGCAAGCGTATAGAACGTTATGTAACTCACTAGGCTGGAAGAGCCGATGGCACTTACCATAGCTTTACTTTACCTGTACCTTATTTCATAGATTTAATCCATCTCAGAGTGAACAATCTGCCAACAGCAGAGGAAGAACTGGAGAAGTTACTGAAACAGCTTTCTGCCGGAAGTAATGAATCATTTCCCTTAGATATATTGTACAAGCACTTTGCGATGGCGCATGGTCTTATAGCATGGGATCACAGACGAGAAGGGGAAGTTGTCGAATATATACCGATCATTCCTAATGGAGTTAGAAATAAGACAACTTAATGCCATCACAAGTGTCATTGTATTGAATGGGGCCAGAAGAGCGGCAAAAAAGTTATAGTTCCATGTACTGTGCCTCCAAGAATCATATACCAAGGCAGAAAAGGTCCACACTATGCCAATAACTGCCCAGGCAGTCAACCAAGGGCAACGTCCTATGGCAACAACAATACTATTCAACAGGTCCGTAACCGTATCGAAAACATCACAGTATTGTTCGAATCATGTAATGTCTGAGGAAATGTTAACTGGAAGAGGAGGTTCTACATCTACATCTACATCCATACTCCGTAAGCCACCTGACGGTGTGTGGCGGAGGGTAACTTGAGTACCTCTATCGGTTCTCCCTTCTATTCTAGTCTCGTTCGTGGAAAGAAGGATTGTCGGTATGCCTCTGTGTGGGCTCTAATCTCTCTCATTTTATCTTCATGGTCTCTTCGCGAGATATACGTAGGAGGGAGTAATATACTGCTTGATTCCTCGATGAAAGTATGTTCTCGAAACTTCAACAAAAGCTCGTACCGAGCTACTGAGCGTCTCTCCTGCAGAGTCTTTCTCTGGAGTTTATCTATCATCTCCGTAACGCTTTCGCGATTACTAAATGATCCTGCAACGAAGCGCGCTGCTCTCCGTTGGATCTTCTCTATGTCTTCTATCAACCCTATCTGGTACAGATCCCACACTGCTGAGCAGTATTCAAGCAGTGGTCGAACAAGTGTACTGTAACCTACTTCCTTGGTTTTCGGATTGCATTTCCTTAGGATTCTTCCAATGAATCTCAGTCTGGCATCTGCTTTACCGACGATCAACTTTATATGTTCATCGCATTTTAAATCACTCCTTATGCGTACTCCCAGATAATTTATGCAATTAACTGCTTCCAGTTGCTGACATGCTATATTGTAGCTAAATGATTAGCGATCTTTCTTTCTGTGTATACGCAGCACATTACACTTGTCTTCATTGTGATTCAATTGACATTCCCTGCACCATGAGTCAATTCGCTGCACATCCTCCTGCATTTCAGTATAATTTTCCATTGTTACAACCTCTCGATATACCACAGCATCATCCGCAAAAAGCCTCAGTGAACTTCCGATGTTATCCACAAGGTCATTTATGTACAGAGTGATTCAAAGAGAATACCACAACTTTAAAAATGTGTATTTAATGAAAGAAACATAATATAACCTTCTGTTATACATCACTACAAAGAGTATTTAAAAAGGTTTTTTTTCACTCAAAGACAAGTTCAGAGATGTTCAATATGGCCCCATCCAGACACACGAGCAATATCAACCCGATACTCCAACTCGTTCCACACTCTCTGTACCATATCAGGCGTAACAGTTTGAATAGCTGCTGTTATTTCTCGTTTCAAATCATCAATGGTGGCTGGGAGAGGTGGCCGAAACACCATATCCTTAACATACCCCCATAAGAAAAAAACGCAGGGGGTAAGATCAGGGCTTCTTGGAGGCCAGTGATGAAGTGCTCTGTCACGGGCTGCCTGGCGGCCGATCCATCGCCTCGGGTAGTTGACGTTCAGGTTTCATAACCAACCTTTTTCGTAGGACTCTCCATACAGTTGATTGTGGAATTTGCACCTCTCTGCTAGCTCTGCGAGTCGATTTTCCTGGGCTGCGAACAAATGCTTGCTGGATGCGTGCTACATTTTCATCACCCGTTCTCGGCCGTCCAGAACTTTTCCCTTTGCACAAACACCAATTCTCTGTAAACTGTTTATACCAACGTTTAATACACCACCTATCAGGAGGTTTAACACCATACTTCGTTCGAAGTGCACGCTGAACGACTGTCGTCGATTCACTTCTGCCGTACTCAATAACACAAAAAGCTTTCTGTTGAGCGGTCGCCATCTTAGCATCAACTGACGCTGACGCCTAGTCAACAGCGCCTCAAGCAAACAAATGTACAACTAAATGAAACTTTATAGCTGCCTTAATTCGCCGACAGATAGTGCTTAGCTCTGCCTTTTGTCGTTGCAGAGTTTTAAATTCCTAAAGTTGTGGTATTGTTTTTGAATCACCCTGTATATTGTGAATAGCAACGGTCCTATGACACTCCCCTGCGGCACACCTGAAATCACTCTTACTTCGGAAGACTTCTCTCCATTGAGAATGACATGCTGCGTTCTGTTATCTAGGAACTCTTGAATCCAATCACACAATTGGTCTGATAGTCCATATGCTCTTACTTTGTTCATTAAACGACTGTGGGGAACTGTATCGAACGCCTTGAGGAAGTCAAGAAATATGCTGTAGTTGCAAGAAATAAATAAATCCTTACACAAGTACATCAGTAACATGAATCAACAGTAACAAAGCGTTTTCCTTAATGACGTGAGCCACATTTGCGATTTTCTTTTTTGACAAGCTTGTTTTGTTAATCCAACGCAAGACCCATGAGAGTTAACATTAACATATAATAATAACAGCATTCACACAGTTACTCTATGTGACTTGTTCTGTACAACTGTTATTTACCCGAGAGTCGTCATGATTCAGAAATAACTAAAGTATCTTATTGCAAGGCCTAGCTCTAAATGTGCCACTCAAAAATCTTACAGTAAATTACTACTTCCAACAGGACTCAACCTGTTACACGTGGCAGCAGCAAATACATAAAAATCTCTTAATGTTAAAGTGCAACAGAACAGTTTAACAATAATTTACTTCGTGCACCATGGTAGAACCAGTTACACGTGGCAGCTACAAATACTTAGCAATTATTTAATCCTAATGTTCCACAGGATAGCTCCACAGTAGTTTCCTAAATCCAGCTTAGCAAATCCAGTTATGCATGACAACGAAACAACGTAAAATTAATCTCAACTGGAATCGCTAGAGAGAAGCAGTTCGACACGTTGGCCTTCAGGATACAATAAATTAAAAGCACTAGTTTGCTTTTGTTCTGCAGTATTAAGAAACAAATTATCCGCACAATTGTGGTTTAGGAAGCAGTTCAGATTCACAGAAAAACCAACTCGATAGCTTAACCAGAATGAATAAGTCAGTGCAACAACTTCGAATATGTCTCATCACCGTTCGGCACCTTGCTGCACTACGCAGTACAAAACCGTCTAAGCCGTCCCATCATTGCTCACTACATTGCTCTAACCAAGCATTCTTACTAGTTTGAGAGTGCAGACTGTCCCCGCTTCGTTAGATATCGGATTATCGCTATTGAAATTCACCGTAGTCCACTAATTTCCCCAGCGATGTGTGCATATTCTTCCCTTCTCGTCTCTGTCGTAACGAATACAGCGGAAGTGCAGCACATCGTATCCATAGCCACGTGTCCTTCTCGGTCCCCAGGCGTCTCGTCAGCGAAGGGAAACTTGAACAGCGTGCAGCTTGCCAAGCACATTCGCTGCTAATTTGATTCCACGCTTCACCGCGTTGATTATTTCCTCTCATTTCGGTGGCTACTTCCTTTCTACTCTGCGGTCACTTGCATTCTCTGTCTCACCCACTGCAGCTACATCTAGAGGGCGATGCTCAACTTTTCTCTGGGTCAGACGGGCTTCCAGCTGCCGTTAGCGGTCAGCAAATCTCTCTGGAATCGATAGCCACTGCAGCGGGTCAACTGTGGGAGATTAAAAAGTTTCTATACCGTGCTATGAAAGGAAGCTTGCTCAGAATGTAGAAAAATGTAAGTTAATGCAGATGAATAGGAAAATCCGTCCCGTATTATACTGTACTGCTTGACACAGTCAAGTTGATTAAATACTTAGACGTGACATGTCAAAGCGATGAGAAATGGAACGAGCACGTAAGGACGATAGCAGGGAAGATGAATGGTCGACTTCATATATTCGGAAAGTTTTAGGAAACTGTCCTCTGTCTGTAAAGAAGACCGCATGTAAAACACTAGTGCGATTGATTTTTGGGATGCTCACCACGTTAGTTGAAAGGAAGGCATAGAAACAGTTCAGAGGCAGGATGCTAGCTAGGTTTGTTACCGTTGGGTTCGACCAACACGCGGATATTACGGAGATGCTCCATGAAATCAAATGGAAATCCCTGCAGGAAAGGCGACGTTCTTTTCGAGAAACACTATTGAGAGAATTTAGAGAACCGACATTTAAAGCTGACTGCAGATAGATTCTACTGGCGTCGACGTACATTTCGCTTGACCACTACGAAGATTAGATAAGTTAGGGATCGTTACGGAGGTATACATCCAGTCGTCTGTCCCTCGCTTTATTTCCAAATGGAACAGGAAAGGAAATAACTAGTACTGGTACAAGGTAGCCCCCGTCATAAACTACATATTAGTTTTGCGGAATGTATAAACGAGGCGTGTTTTTTAAGTAAATACCGTTTTGAAATTAAAAAAAAGACGTGCTAAGATATCTCAATACTTTTATTTTTACATGAAAGCCTGTACCTTAATCTACTTTTCTACATAATTTCCGTAAATATTGAGGCACTTGTCATAACGTTGTACCAGTTTTTGAATACCCTCCTCATAGAAGTCTGCCGCCTGACTTGTTAACCATTGCATCACCACAATTTTGACTTCATCGTCCTAAGACGCTGACCGCCCAGGTGTTTCTTCAAGTGCAGGAACAGATGGTAGTCACTGGGCGCAAGGATGATCTAGAGTTTCCCATCGAAAAGATGTGATGAGATATTTGGTCTGATTCGCCACATGCGGACAGGCATTGCCTTGCAGCAAAACGTGTGCACAATTTTGGTAATTCAAGTGCCCGGTCACAATGCCATACAAAACACTACGAGAAACATTAGAAAAGTCATCCCGCGAGGAGGAAATCGTAAAGCGTCTGTTTTCTCTCACCTTAGTGTCCACTTCCTGCACCATCCTTTCATTAGCGACCGAAGGACGCCCACTCCGTTGTTCATCATGCACATTTGTGCGGCCATCTTTAAATGCTCTCTCCTACGTTGTTACCATTGCATCACTCATAATGTTTTCTCCGTAAACTGCAGAGATCTAGCGATGAATATCAATTGCTTTTAGACCTTTAGCACTAAGAAATCTTATAACAGCCCGTACTTCACAGTCGCCGGGACTCACGATTATGGGAGGCATCTTAAACACTCAGTACACAACGTAGATAAGGAAGAATCAGACTGTTATGGCGTCAGTGCGTAGATTAAGGTACCGGCTTTCATGTAAAAATAAAATTATTGAGATATCATAGAACGTCTTTTTTTAATTTCAAAATGGTACTTACTTAAAAAACACGCCTCGTATAAATGTACTGTGACACAACAATAAGTCGCAGAGCTGTCTTAAAAGAGAGTAATTGCGTCATACGTCCAACCTTTATATCTTCACAGTGAGTGTACTAATGTGTGAAACTTAGTTTACCACTTAGTGCACAAATGGACAAAATATCTGAACTGTTTTCTCAAGCCCAGTGTGTTAGACAGTCTAAACAAATATGACCTTGGTCATGGAAGGCAGCTAATATCAGGTGCGGATTGTAAAAAAAATCATTAGAAATGCTGCTGTCATGTAACTAGAATGCATGAATTAATAAAGGTGAAGGTTTGGGGTCTTTTCTAGGGAGACAAAAGAGCTACTCCCTTTTTTATTCTGCATATAATTTATGAACTGTGCTTTCAGGGGTCAAGTGATACACAACAATCATGTTCAATAACTTTTGACACTCAATAACAAAATATTTAACTCCTTGACATTAAGAATTGACGATTATTAAAATCGATATCTCTACATATGAAACATTATTATCACAGGAAAGAATTATTAAAACTCTTCATCAGTTCATTTACATCTACGTTATCGTAGCTGGTCAATGCATTGAGTTGGTGGAGAACAAATTTACTTTTTGACTAATGAAAAATTCTCATGTACTCAATGTGAATGTAGGTTAGTACCCTAGCTATTGCAATTCAATGATCAAAGGGTATGCAAACTGGAGTGAGCAATTCTAGACTTAATATTTACTGTGGCGCAAAGGTGCCTTACCACGTGGCATCTGCAACAGCATTGTCTCCATGCTGGATCTGAAACTCTAATTCCCTATTCTGGCCTCACTCAGTGTCAACTTTCCTGCATTCTGTAGAACTTTAGTCTTTCCCTAGTCGAAATAATGGCTATTTCACACTCACTAATGGTAGGAGCAACGTGCACAATTTCTTTGCCCGCAAAAATTTAATCAGGAATAATTATCTACCTCTTTGCTACCTATCACTACAATTTGTGAAGCGTATTGTCCTCACTTCACAGAAAGCAAAGCTCTCAACACCCTCACTTATTTTCCACACACTTCTGCAGTCGACCGCGAGATGAGAGAGAGATCTAGCCATTTTACTTCTCAAAATGCTTTTATATAATGTTTACGTTAAAAGAAATAAGAAATTGTTCTGGCTTTATCCTTTGTGTGCTGAAGCTCACGGTTCTCTTGTTAAGTGGGGTTTTTCGATGCCATTAACCACTTGCTCGGTTCGTCTCCACAATGCGTTTTACTTTAATTTGTTTATTCATGCTCCTGTACATATATTGGTAGATATTGTTTTGTTACTTTTCGGTGCATGAGAGTAACTGTAAAAGTCTTTTGTTGATATAATTATTTTCTGAGAATCTCGCACTGTATTGTATCGTCATTATGGATCAAGCTTATGTAAGGTCCGTAAAATCCGGACGCCTTACAACTGCTGCAGTTGTTGCCAGAGCTACTACTGTTTTTCACGTTCCCTTTTCCCAATTTGCATAAAATTTACTGCAGCAGAACCTTGAAATATCTGTTGTCCTACTGCATACTGAACTGCTGCAGAAACACAATGATTTAATAATGCTTAAGCAGAACCAACTCTTATTTTGTCATAATGGTTTGGTGTTAATCTTTGGAACCTTCAACGCTCTTTGTTAGAACCGCACAACAGGCTCAATTGGAACAGCTGGAAGCAGCAAATTATTGTCTTCCGCAACTTGTTTAGGAGGAGAAATGTGGTCGCTACTTGTCTTACTGGTTTCTCATATTCTTCATAAATGAGCTACATCAAACATGAAATACATTTTCTCAACACCGTCCGTGAGATTCATCTCAAATTGTTCAGGTGTAAAATAAAGCTAATAAATGAGAGTAGATATAAAAACGTAATATGATTTACAATTTAAAGGTCTTACATAACTGTTTTTCGAATAAAACAGTTTTTCTATTCTTATTAAGTGTAGAAGAAAAAAAGTAATTGCAAACGTTCATTACGATGTGGAACGAGTCAATTTTGTAAGCACTGTAAATTAAAAATATGGAAACCTGCTAACCACTTACTTGTGAGTGTAGCTGGAGTTTTCTAACTATGACTGACAGTTGACAAAAAACTTCATAAGAAAGTAAATGTGCTACTGGGTGACTGCAACTAGTATGCCAAACAGTTTAAAGATCTGTCTGCAAGGGGCTCTACACTTCACAACACATGTTATTCTTACTAATCGCTATGTGAACGAATACATTTTCGTCTTCAAAATCCGATATTATTCGTAACGGAAAACCTCAGACGTTTAAAAAATATGTCTAACATGTAACATGCAGTTCAGGGAGTATCAATAAAGGCCCAAGCCACCTCCATCGGTCCACCTTCTTCACAATGCTGATGATAACGTTTACCTCGCCCTCTGTCTTACACTCCAGAAATCCCAACAGTCCCTCCAAATCCACTTCCTGTTGTAATCAATGGTTCCTAGAGACGTGAACACCTGGAAAATCTGGGCGATAATTATTGGGTGAACAAGCTGCACCTTTTACCTACATGACTTCTCCTTTCCATTTACGATCACTCTGCTCAGTTGATTAACGCACTACAATACCTTGAAATAACCCTTAAACGGCCACTAACAAGGAAACCTCATCTCATTACCATCCAACAGAAAGTCCATAGTAAACATGAACTAATGAAGCTAATAACTGGCGAAAATGCGTATTACACTCCTCCAGACCTACGAAACCTTGATCCAACTCATCTCCCTGGGTTGAGTAAATCCTCCCCAAATCCTGATCTCCACCTCATTTTCCTCCCCCACATGGATCCTCTACCATCTCATCAAATTCCCACATCACTTCACATACACTGAACGTCTTCTAACAGCCTACATCAATCGCAGTGTCAGCTACAACAATCCTACCGTTTTCCCCTGTTTTACAATCTGCCACACCTCTACTGACACATTCCCCAATGCTATACCAACACACCATCCACATCCTTCATTAACCAAAGTTCTGTCATTTCCCTCCCCGAGACCAAGAACTCTGTCTCAACTTTTACCTGTCCTATCAACTATTAGGCCTACAACCCTCCCTACAACCAACGTAGGTCTTTAACTTCCTGGTGTCATTGACTCTTTTTGACATCAATGCTTTACATTTTGTTAAACGTATTCTTACTGTTTTCGTTTTACCATTTTTATTATTCCAGTTTTGAATTAAAAACGAAGAAAATCTAGTTTCTTTTATGTTAAACCATTCATTGATTTCACCTTCACAATTTTTTTTAATTCTCTTGTGATTATGTCAGCATTTTATTTAATATTTTTTATCTTACTTACTATGTATTTATTACTTGTCCCTTAGCTGAAGAGCAGATCTGTGTAGTGTTTACAACCCCTATCTAGCCGTCGATATAGGGAGATGGGGAAGAAGAAACAATAAAAAAAGGATGAGATGAACTTATCTTACTATATGTCTGCGCCGACAGCTGAATTGTCAGCATGACGACTGCCGTCCTAAGGGGCCGGGATTCGATTCCCTGCTGGGTTGGGGATTTTCTCCGCTCAGGGACTGGATGTTGTGTTGCCTTTTTCATTTCATCCCCATCCGGCGCGCAGGTCACCCAATGTATTGTCGAATGTAATAAGACCTGCACCAAGACGGCCGGACCTGCCCCGTAAGGGGCCTCCTGGCTAATGACGCCAAAAGCTCATTTCATTTCATTTCATCATCTTACTATATGCGATGGCCCTGTCCAATCAACTAATACCTGCCACTGTGGCCGAGCGGTTCTAGGTGCTTCAGTCCGGAACCGCTCTGCTGCTATGGTCGCAGTTTCGAATCCTGCCTCAGGCATGGATGTGTGTGATGTCGTTAGATTTAAATTGGTTCTAAGTCTAGGGAACTGATGGCCTCAGATGTCAAGTCCCACAGTGCTTAGAGCCATTTGAATTAACTAATACACTAAAATATCTTCACTAATTCTTGCCTGGCAGCTTACATGGAAACCTCACCAACAGGGAATATTCCCAACAGGGAACACTCAATAGTCTAAAACTAGCAAGACTACTAATTGGCTGAAGTTGGTGATTACACCCCTCCACTATAACCCACTCTTGCAAAACGTAGATTCAATGCATCCTCTCCTTTGCAAATATGGCATATACGTCCATTCAAATCCTTGAATGTCATGTTCTCTGTCTCACTTTCTGGGTCTCTTTACCTTGCCACCACTTCTATCCTCTACTATGTCATCACACTCCCTCCCCCCCTCATATGTTACGCTATCCACAAGCTAGTTTCTACTAGCCGCATTCTTTCCCTTCTGATCGTCAGGCCTAAAATAGAACAGTACAAATGAGCTTTACAAATATTTCCCACGATCCCTACACCTACACACACTCCACATTCTTTCAAAACGCGACAGTGTCCCTGGTATCCATCCTACTACCAACTGGAATTCCTTCCAAGCTATCCCACCACATCAGGCTCCCCACTCATTCTCACTCTCCAACTCTGTCCATCCTTTCTTCTGTTGATACCAGGCACTGCCACACATCAAATTCCTCCTCACATTCTGTTTTCGCACTAACGACTCCAACATCAACCTCCAGCTGTATACTTCCTTCGCAATGAACGAGTGTATTTTTCTGTCTACGCTTGTCAAAACTATAGAACACATTTTCCTTTCCGATATTCTTTTATCCCATTTCAGGTACTTCAACTATTAAGTGAAAGTGCAGTACTGTTTTATTAGAGGAGTATCACCATCTCTGCTAAGTCATCCTTTCACAGATTTAAAAACCATCTGTAAACTTTCCACCATTTAATAACGTTTGTGCTTTCATTAGCCGCAGAAGTTCGAGTAACAGCGCCAGCAGAGTTGCTGCCACGGCTGTGGGGCTTCTGGAGGGCGCTGTTTGCGAGTGCGCTGCGAGATGAGCGCCGGCGCGACTCGACGTGCGAGACCGGATGGACAGGGAAGAGAGGAATGAGGTAGGCCACCGAGCGAGCAGCGTCAGAAGCAACCCGGTAGCACTACCGAACAAGTGAGCAGGATGGATTTCACTACGTATTTGGTTAGACGCGGTCGAGTCTACAGCCTATAAAAAGAGTTTGCTGCACCAACTGTCGCGGAAAATCTCGCCCGAAGTTGTTTAGTATAGAGTTGTCCGCCAGGTCTATTCCTGGAAAACAGAAATTCTTTGGAGCAATGTATTGATCTGTGTGAGTATGTTGTCATACAATGCTTCCTTAAATACTTGACGCAAGTGGTTGCTAACTGTCCCACTGAAACAATCGTTAGTGTTCTCGTAGTAGGGAGCAGAGTAATTTCTGTATCCGTATGCTCGTAGTCAATGATAGAATGTTAAGTTTCGTCATACAATCGCACTTAGTTCTAAGTACGGCGTGTTAGTGATTCATTACATCTGGGCCGTATTACTCAGTGAACCGAGTTATGCTATTGTATCTGCTGCCACATGATGTGAGAACGTATAACTGAAGCGAACTCTTGGCAAAGGTTCTTATTCTGTATTGTATTTGTGCTCTGGTTGCGTTTTGCATGATTTTGTGAAGTCCTTGCTTTTTCTCGTTAAGGTTATTCCCAAAGAACTGCTTTGAATACAGAATTTAAACTGTTCTGACAAGATTTTGAAAGCATTTGGTCATTTTGTGATAATATTGACATAAAGATATCATGTGATACTTCTTACGTTTATAGCAAGCGTGCGTGTGGCGTTCTATGTTAGGTACAAAGTTCTATTCTGAGTCTGCTGTGCACTTTAGAACCTTTCCTATTGGTAATTATTCTGGTGGGTCGCCCATCTACATTTTATTACTTGAATATTTTAATATGATGTTTGGTATCCTTCAAGACAGTTACCTGTTTTCCAATATTTAAATATTTATTGAAGTTTTTTGATGTTTTGGCTCTGATTGAGAGGGTACCAGTCTGGCACACAATTTTTTTGTACAGTATCAATAAGTACTGGAATTTAACACAGCGCCGCTTTAAGTTCTAGAAGGTGATGGTAAAATTAATTTCGATATGTTATTAAATTAAAGTTTTATGGATTAATTGTCACTCACGACCCAACCTAGTCCCACTGTCACAATATTTGACTTTGTTTGTGTTTTTAAAGCTCTTGACTGATGGATGGTATGTTGAGCCGCTGACAGCTCACTTTCCATCCATATGGGACGAGAGAGAGGGGGGGGGGGGATGAAATAACTCTAAATAAAGAAAAAATGCGATGTCCTGTGTACAAGACATAGGATTTTTAAAGTCTGATATGTGCTGAAGAACAATTTAAATGATGTTTCATTTCTGCCATTTTTGTACTACGCTACCTTAAACATGGAATTTTAATGCCATTGTGTTTTATACGCTCTATTCTTTATATTTTTTATCCTTGGAAATATACCTTAAGACAGAAGTGACAATAGTGAAATTATACTATTTCTACAGTCAGCGGCGCATATGAAGTCTTTTAAAATGTTCTACATGACTCTAAATACCAACTATGGGAAGCTAAATACTTTTAACTATTCTAACCCGCAACTGATTTATTAATTCTGGCATGCACGACACATTCGCTGCCTTTATATTCACACTCGTGTTTGCCGAGCCATCAAGTATGCAAGTCCCGATGAAAATTCTTCCGGTCAGGCCAATCAACAAAAATCTCGTCACGGCCATGAGCAACATTTACAACCAGATTCCATCATACCACTCGCTGAATGAGCAAATTTATTCGGTGCAGCATTCTGCCCTACGCCGTTACTGATACATCCCGTTCACGCTTCCTCGCATACCTGCCCGGCCTCGTTAGCTGGTCCCACAGCGTCGACTAGCCCCCCGCAGGTAATGTTCACGTTATTCAGGTAAGCTCTGAGTAACGTAGCAAGTGTGCAGATGTTCAAATACCACGTTAACTTTGCCACTGAAGTAAGAAGCTCACTTTCATCCCATGTTTGTTTTACACCGGATTTTGCCATACACGTATCGTCGTCGAGATGAAAGGTTCCTTCTGTTTAGTTATGCATCGTTACATTTTTGTATCTCTCTTCCTCTGTTTCCTTCTATCTATGCTAGAGCACGCCGGACGTGTGTGTGGCCAAGTCGCCTCATTGACACGTGCTTGCCCTCTTGATACATTGCTCGGAAGGATTGAATTTCAGGAGGCTGGCCCGACGTTTAGCTAAATGATCTGATTATTATTATGTCAATATTTCGCAACGGACAACGCGGGGGAGGGCTCAACCAACCAAGTGGGCAAGTCAGTAAAGGCTACGCTCTATCATGATCGATAAGGACACCACTTCCTTGGTAACATTGCTCTCTACACAGGACTGGGGTTTGTAATTATCATTAAATTCATGATATTGCTCTCTACACAGGACTGGGGTTTGTAATTACCACGAAATCCATGACATCCAGTTTATAAGTCATTTATTGTATAGATCCCAGAAATTTTACAAACTTAATATGACGTTTATTATCTATATTCCCCAAAACTTGACAAACATAATAATTGCAGCAAACAGTCAAATCGAATATCTTCTAGTTTTGTCTCACACTGAAGGTGCTTAAACTAACAGGCATCTCGTTTCTACTTAAGCACTGGGAAAGAGGATGGGACTACGTTGCTGCCCTTGTGGTCCGTCTGCTCGGACAGTGATCGAAATTCGAACCCAAGGTTACTACTAGGACCGAACAACAAAAATTATCTTTGGCGGAAAAACATGGGAACAAAGCAGACACAAAAGAAAGCAAATTCTTAAAAAATAAAACACCCTGTGAAATACGGCACACGCAAAAAATCAATTAACAGCACACGTAAGCGTCCTCACCTTAACTAATTACCAAGAACGATCTGGTAGCTCGCTGGTAGTGCAATTCGGCACCACGTGGGTGACTGATACCAACAACTAATTTCTTTGTACTCACCCCTCTGTTCGTTCTTGCTTTCCATACTATACAATCATTCATACGCTCAACCTATTCTTTATCAAAGTAGTTAGGACGTGCTGCTTGCAAATAGGGGGATAAAAAGAACTGTGAACAAAATTTATGAGATGCGCTAGAAAAATTTTACGTCACACGCTTAGAACCTTGAGTATGTCACACTCGCATCTCCTACCTGGTTTCACACGGGATCGTCATCCAAATTACTCATCAGCCGTTACGACCGCGTGTTTACTAGACGGGGTGAGGTCCCAGGTTACTTAAACATTGCAAAAAAATGCTGCTTCTAAAAGTGAAACTATACAATTTTTTAGAGCTATTGGTGCTCTCGTGTGCTGAAGGCACCAAGTGATTGCAGCACTATGAAGGGATAACGCGAGCCCCCATGCTCGCCTCTGAAAAAGAAACCCTAACTGAAAACTTTAATTGTAAAGGCAAAATTTCTAAAAAAAAATGAATGAACGGCCGTAACGGCACGCTAACTATTTAAATCCTGAAAAAGAGCGGATTAGTATCTATGTAAAACATAATACTTCATCTCACAATGACATTGGCCTCAAAGACGAAGATTGCCATCGATTCCGTCTGCTCAGTTCAGCGGCTACCCAAAGAATGACTATCATGGCGGCCCTCAACGGCCGTTCACTTACATGGAGGGGAGGGGGACCTGTAACCAACCCCGGATTACACCCTGGCAAACAGGTGCATCATCTCTGTCTTTACTTCAGGCTTAGGTTGGCACTAACCGACCTAAAGGGTGACCACATCTCTGCCTTGTCACTACCAGCAGACGAACTATTAACACAAACCCCAAACTTAATCAACACATGGCAACGTAGTGGGATTAGGGAAAGGAAGTCCATTTCTGTAATTATGAATTGAATTAAATAAACAGGTAGTCCACCTCTTCACTCGAGATATCACACTATTTAAACTAAAAAAATGTTGAAAATGTATTCAATATAATGCAACAAAAAACTAATTGTAATGGGATGGAACAAACTGTTCCCTCTCAGAGTGTCACTGCCACCAACCATAATTCCTCTCATAATGATATCGCGATCGAACAGCTCACTACGTTAATATCCTCTGGATCTTTTTGATGCTACTGAGAATTATTAATTGTATGGGTACTGTGATACACGTGCCAGGCTCCCCACATTTCTTCAAAAAATTACCCTCATCTTTTAAAAGTATATACTTCCTTATGTCTCTTCCCTTGGACATTTAAATTATACTAAATATTCAGTTCACTTTCCTCTTCATTATCTGGTCTCTCTCCATTTCCCCAACTTAGTCAGGAGACTGCTGCCTCGATTGACTGTTACGCCGGTGTTCATCGTTCCACGAACTTCTGTCCACATTACTACTCTGCCCTGGATAACATTACTTATTATCCGTAAAGAACTACTCTCTATACGAAAGAATGTCTTCTTTCCATTTCCAGTTACCACTTTCTTATTTAAGGCCTTGCCTGTTCCCCATTAAGTTATTTCTATAGCCAGTGGCGAACATCAAGCCTTTTAAAATGTTAGCCCTGTCCTCCCCGCTATTAGTCATTGTGTGTGCGAAATATAGAAACTCACCAGCCGAATCTCTTCGCGTTCCAGTGGTCTGCTCTTTAGCGTGCATATCTTTGTGAGTGTGCCCAAAGCTCTACTTAAATGAAAAAGCGTTTTCAGCTCTGCTTGGCCGAACTCACGCCCCCCTTCGCGTTGACTGTGATAGCGTGCCACGTGTGGGAACACATTTTAGAACTCCGTTTGTTTGAACAACCCTCAGTATTTGCTTCATAATAGTGATTAAAACGTGACGAAGCCACTGGACGTTCCAGAAATCTGATTCGGCTAATTTTATGCTTCGCCCACAAGCTGCCGCTTTGCAAACTTTACTCGTGCTTCTTCCGTCACACCCTCTACCAAACACTCTATGCTCAAGGCTAAAAATCTCGCCACGAGTTAACGATTTCCCCTAAAATGAGTTTTAAATTAGAAGCCTGTGTTACCTGCAGATTAGCGGCTTCTCTCTTTCCCATTGCAATGTTACTTAAAATAGTTTTAATTTCCATTACTTCCTGCTCTCTCTTAAAAAATATCCCGATTGGTAGCAGCGTGCAGTTTCCGTGCTCTGCTTTGATGGCTGAAAACCTCGTCTGATAGCTTTCTTGACAGTGCACAACTGCATTTTAAGTTTGTCAGCGTAGCTTAATTTCTAACAGCTATACACAAAAACATCATAAAAATAATTATAAACACAGTTGAAACTTAAATCCCCAAAAAATGATCCAAAAGCCGTGAAAGCACGGCAGCTCGAGTGGCTAGGAAAAAAGGGTGCACGTTTGAATTCATACAAATTCCAGTTGGTGCAGGACGCTGTAACGGTCTTGCAATCCTCATGAAAGTTATCTGATAATAAGCCTGATTTAAGTCAACTACAAAAAAATAGGAGGCATTAGCAAACTAAGTAAAGCAGTTACGGATATCCGGAAGGTCTAATTACTGCATCGGGAAGGATGATCTGAACGTCTTGCCTTTAAATCTTCATTTTACTTGGTGATAGACGATAAAGAGCCTGGTGAACGGGAGCATCATCCACTTAACGATCAGCTAGTGCACCGGGAAATTTGCTAAGAAGGTCCCTTAACTGAATAGCCTGAAGCTCACTAAGATGACCAAGGTTCACCTCAAAATAAAAATGGCTCTGAGCACTATGGGACTTAACATCTATGGTCATCAGTCCCCTAGAACTTAGAACTACTTAAACCTAACTAACCTAAGGACAGCACACAACACCCAGTCATCACGAGGCAGAGAAAATCCCTGCCCCCGCCGGGAATCGAACCCGGGAACCCGCGCGTGGAAAGCGAGAACGCTACCACATGACCACGAGCTGCGGACAAGGTTCACCTCCGTCCGATCTGCCCGCAAGGTATTAAACTACTGGCGGAACGGGAACAGTACGCTGTCCTCTCTGGCGGACGCGCTAAGAAATGTTCGAGAGACGTCCACATGGTTGCAAGCGAACCAGGCCCACGTGGCAAGATGTTGCCGACACAGAACACTGTCCGGGCAACTAAGTAGGTGCTGTTAACGAACACCGCACATAAATGCCTCACTAAATTCCACTACAAGTGAAGGTTATTGTTTAACGACTATTGCCATATATATAGCCATGTTGCTCTGAATCGAAGAGAAAAATCGAAAATGTTTTCATACAAAATTTGCTTTATTGATAAGGGGACATAAGAGAGTTGCCGTAACTCCTCTTAAATCGCCACTCTCAATGTTTTTCCAGAGTCATATTAGTTTTTCAAAGTGGGGTAATGTATTTCCTTCTACGGAAATGAAAAGGGCATTGATTTTTAAGCATAAAAGTCGTAGTACATGTATCCACTATGGGTGATAAATGATGTGATATTGGACAAATAAGACAGAAAATGGTTTTCACACACTTTGACATTACTGGCATCCATTTACACACAGTTTGTATACTTTTACACTGCATAACCATAGTGCATGTTCACATTATAGACAATTTAATACTTAAAGTAAAGGCCATTAACTTCGACGACTTTCTGAAAACGCGCTTCAACAGATAGTTGAACGCGCCTCATTTCTTTGCTCATTCCTGCACAGACATTCCCAATTTGTTGACACAGATTCTCGGGTGTGGTTGACGTTTCTTGATAAACTGTCCTTAATGCACCCTCATAAGAAAAAGTCTAGAGACATGAGACCCGGAGAGCGAGCAGGCCAATGGACAGCTTCGCTACGTCCTATACAGTGATCAGCATAATCTCTGTGTAGTATTTTTCGAGCTGTAACTGAGTAATGAAATGCGCAACCATCGTGTAGATACCACAAGGCAGTCAATTCCAGAAGGGGCACATCTTGAAGCAACGGTGGAAGTTCTTGGTCAAATACTTTCCGTATCTCCGGCCATTAAATTTACCTTCAATCAAGTATGGTCCAATGATATATAATTCCACACCAAACAACCACGCTCCACAATCTTTAATGCTCAGTTTCCCGTAATCATCTTCCATTTTCCACTGACCAATAATGCGTACCATTTTCACTTTGTACTATAGTTCACTGCAAAATTTAACACGCTTTTCGAAATCATCCCCATGAAATTCTTGATGCAGACAAATGTGATATACACGAAATTTATTTCGCTTAATTATTTGGAGAACACTCCTTTCACGAATTCTCAAATCAAGTTCGAATTGATGGAACATACGTGAGGTTTAGCGGCGACTGCAGCTAATACAGTGACTTCCCAATTTTTCTCAGTAGCAGTTCTTCTTCGATTATGTTTTCTTGGTGCGACACCTCTCGATTTGGAGAAAAAGTTCGCAAGTCGTTGAAAATTCCTTACAAATGGCTCTCTTCTTTGAGGATACCTCTCGCCGTGTAAGTTGCAAGCTGCTCTAGCGTTCTTACGAGCTTCACCATCATATGACTTACAGTCATATCGATTCTCTCATTAATCATGTATCGAACATTCATTATTACAAACGGGGGTGGAGCTCACTCAAAATAGTAGGTAATGTTCTAATGATATTTAAGTTGACAGTGCAGAAACTCGTACCGATCTCAACAAACCTGTAAACAAATGAGTATCGTTATAGGTATACGGACAAAAGATCAGAAAACGATATTTCGTAACCAAATGAATCATTGAATGACAAAAACAAGACAAAAATAGAGAGTGAAAGAGAATCAAGGTGTGTGAAAACAATTTGCTACCGTTTAGTATGTAAATCCCATTGGCACTCATCTCCCGAAGATCCAAATGGGGGGGCTGGTCGGGAATCTTTTGCCAATGAAGTGATCATTATGACACTTTTTCAGTTATAGGACACATGTCCTGTGGATGCACATTATGTGTCATTAAAGCAATGGTTTCCTTTCCTTCCGCTTCCTCATGCCGTTGATCACTGCTGATTCTTCCGCGTTTTTGGGCCGTTTCTCACCTACGCCGTCGTTGTCAAGCCCATTGGCTGGAAGAAAAGTGAGTTCTTATGCTGGAGGTCTTAGGCCGCCATTGCTGTGTTTAATATTTATGTTCATGTAATTTTGAGGGTTTACCCCCCTATCCCCATCAAAAAAGTTTCAGCCATTTTCCACACCTACGGTTTCTGCCATCTGTTGGTGACAGAGCAAGACTGTGTGTTATATTGGTGTTGTGTTAGTGGATAAGGTACTAATACTTTGTTGTGTCTGTGCCTGTCTTGTTGTCGTATTTCAGGAACGGCAGTTAGGGATTTCCTCTGGGTGGACTGGTTGAGGCACGACGAATTAGCCTGTTGAGTTGCCATTCGTGGAAAGGCCCTCATAGATATGGTGTCCGCGTCGAGCCAGCAGCTTTGCCAGAGAGTTGGGAAAGCATTTTATCAGGGGGAGCAGCAGGACAATAGTGACGGATTTGCTACTGTCTAGGCTACTTTGAATGAAATTGAATTGTTCACCATATTTATCGAAAGTGAGGTTCCATCTTACAACAGGTTGCAGCCTAGGATAATTTACTACATGAATTAGTTGACTGAGTTGATTTTGTTAGCATTTTCTGCTCTGCGATTGGTAGCGGAGCATGTGTGTCGTGTTGGCGTTGTGTTAGTGGGTAAGGTACTGATACTCGTATACTGCCTAGTCCCTGCGCTATTTTGTCGTCATGTTTTAGAAATGATGGCCGGTGATTCGGAAGATTTGGTAGAGGTAGAACGAATATCCTATGAAGTTGCCATTCAACGACATGCCCCACATGTACAGTGCCCGAGTTGAGCCAGCATATTAGACAGGACGGAGGCGATAATATGGCTAACATAGGGGCAGTAGCGTGGACTTAAGTAACGGATACGTTGCGACTCCGTCTTTTTTTACTGTAATTGGACTGTTTATCACATTTTTGCAGGAGAGGTGCCATTCCTTTCACAGCTTAGAGAACTGCAGTGTAGGATGACTCATTACTTGCATTGGTTGAACAATTATACGATTTCAGCTAAGGGTTAGAGTAAACGATGATGTGCTAGAAAGACTGCTTTCAAGAGTTTCGCAGGCACAGTTGACAGTAAACGACACGCTGTCTGCTACTTCAGTGTAAGATACGTTAATAACTTTCAGATATCTTGACAACATTTTTTATTGCGTCCAAATTCGCCTCATCCGTTTCATTTTTAGAGGCAACGTTATCTCAATTATAGAAAATTGTTCAATAGGTACACTGTCTCTCGTCAACATTCTTAACCACGAAGCACGTGCAAATTTTCTCTAAGTGACGTAACATTGTCTTTGAAAATCACGGACTGTCGACATGAGTAAGCCGAATTTGAAAATAATAAGAAGTGCCGCCGAGACATTAGAAAGTTATGAGTGCATCCAGATGGCCGCTCCCTGTCATAGCATTTTCACCCATATTGCAACCGACGGTAGCCAGTAAGATGAATTTAGCTATCATGCCAATTTTGGGGCACAGTTGTCTCTTTCCCGCCTAACACAACCGCAGCACTGCTCTGGCCCTCCTAGCCGGGCCAGAGTGAGCATGTGTCGTCGTCTAAGCCATAGCAACGCCGCTACCAGTTTAGGTAGGATGACGAGGCACTGTATTCAGCTGCAGCAGCTGGAACCAAAATTTTCTTCTTCAGGACAGTGCTATGGCTGCTGTGCAGGCACAGACGAGCCTGAAGCACTTCGCTGGGATCTGCATTGACATGGCGGCCGGAACGTTTGTAGTAGTGGGCTGGGCGTATAGTTCCTGGAGTCAGCTCGGTGAAGCTACAGAAAAGCCTGCCGCGCATCACAATCGACACGACAGCCAAGGTCCTCGATATCAACTGGCTTGGCATGAATGTGTCAGTAAAATGAGAAGATGCGGCTACAAGAATTACAGTCACTGTTCAGAGGCTGAGGTTGCTTGCGGCGCTGAAACTGTTGTGAGGTACTGAATGTACTAGTTTTGGATGCGATGCGGCAAGCCTAAGTCGTTAAAGTGGGTCGCAGTTTTGGTAATTGTTGGTTTAGCGGGAGTATGGTGTACCAAGTAGCTGCACAGTCAAGACAAAGGTCATTGTGGGCAGTGGCCAAACTGTTGTGTTCATCGGATATCTGGAGGGTGGACGCGACTTTACCCATTCGCCTCAACAGACGGCAGTCACAATTAAGTACAAAAGTCCTTCTGTAATTGCAATAATACTTGGAGCACTATGTATGTTATTTAATAGTCCATGGTGATTGGTGAGTAGTTGACAAGTTGTCAGTTTGAGATTTTCGTACAGCAAACAGCGTGTACAGCAAAGAAAGCCAGTGGTGATGTATGAGTTTTGAATACGATGTATTTGTTACATCTTCTCATATTACTTGGCATGGCTCGTTGGTGCAAGAGTGTGAATTTTGTATTGTGTCTTATCTCGACGGTGAGTGCGTCATTTAATGTTGTGCCTGGGGCGTTCAATAATTAATGCAACACTTCCTTGTGATTGTAGATTGGGTTTATTCAGGATACTAATAGACAATATTATTCCACACTCTTTTTTCCACAAACCTTTGTTTCTGAACATAATCTCCGTTCAGTTCAACAGCCTTACGTCGCCTTACTGGGAGGGCCTGAATACTCTCATGGTAGCAGTCTACTGGACGATGTCAAAGTCAACGTCTAGCTGCATCAATAGCATCCATATCATCCACGTACTGCTTGCAGTGGAGTACCTCATTCATTCGGCCAAACATGTGTAAATAGGAATGTGCGATATCCGGACTGTAGGGCGAGATCCGGGCTTAGGGCGGTTGAAGAAAAACAGTGCGATAAAGTCGTTTGAGGTGCGCAAACTTGTCTGAGGCCTTGCGTTTTTGTGGAGCAGTTCGTTTGCGTTTCAGTGGTGAGGAATAAGCTGAAGTCGTTTCTTGAGCGTAGCACAGTACACTTCAGAGGTGACTGTGGCACATCAAACAGAATAACCCCTTCAGAGTCCCAGAACTTTACTGGCTGAGGGTGTGGCTTTCGACTTTTTCTTCGGAGGAGAGGTGGTGTGGCACCACTCGATGAACTGCCGTTTTGTTTCCAGCTCGAAGAAATGAATCCATGTTTCATCGCGTGCGACAATGTTCGACAAGAAATTGTCATGATCAGAAGTTCCGGACAGATGTTCCTCCATTGCTGTTTATAGTCTTATGGCGGCAGTAACCCAACGAGCACACACTGCTGGAGGAGTGTGTCAGCACTGTCAACAAGGAGTCTAGTCATGCAGCGAAGTGCATGATTGTGATCCAATGATCACTTTGAATAAGAATGTCCGCACTTACCAACATTGAAGGAGTCACACGTTTATGTGGCCGGCCGGCACGCGAGAGATCGGAGAGGTTTGCGCGACCTCGTTGCGATGATGTCGGACCCCTTAATCAACGACTCACCGTGCTTTTGTCCGCCCCCGGTAGCTGAGTGCTCAGTGCGACAGAATGTCAATCCAAAGGGCATGGGTTCGATTCCCGGCTGGGTCGGAGGTTTTCTCCGCTCAGAGACTGGGTGTTGTGTTGACCTAATCATCATCATTTCATCCCCATCGACGCGCAAGTCGCCAAAGTGACGTCAGATCGAAAGACTTTCATCCGGCGAACGGTCTGCCCGACGGGAGCCCCCAGTCACATGTGCTTTTGTTGAGTGTCAGGTCTCCATAGAAGCGCCTGTGAATATCTACGATGCTCTGGTTTCCCGCCGAAAGAAACTCAATGACAGCTCTGTGCTTGGACCGCACCTCCATTACAGACGCCATTTCAAAGGCTACGTTTAGCGCCATCACCTATGTGAACTTCATGTTATAAGGGCTGAAGCGGTAATAATCCATGATCTTTCACAACGAATTCCCCATTTACTCAACTGAAACTGGCCAAGAAAAAGTTGTTTTGCATTATTTATTGAACACCTTTCGTAGACAGAGACATATTTTTTTTAATTTTTTTTTTTTTATAATCATGACGAAGACTTTCTTAACTATTCTACACAGCGGTAAGTTTTCAAAATTTTGTGTTGCTGTGGTTGTCCTTTGACTTGTCAGCCTTGGTAGCCCTGTTGCAAGTAACAGCAGTAAGTGGCTGGAGGATGCCTTCCCTAATGGGGGTAGAGCCTTTTGTTTCTTTATTCAATTATGGCACTGAGTTAATGTGATTGTCAAATTGTAACGAACTACCCGCTGAGAGTGTGAATATTACGATTTCTGCTCGTTTATTTTTGATTGTTGTCTGCTTGTGTGTTAAATAGGCTGCAACCCATTTGAATTGTATATATATATTGTTTTCCTTACGAAATTTTCTGATTTCTTTTTTTACATCAAAATTCATTCTGAAAGCATGTTATTGCTTTGCTATTAGTTGTCTAACATTTTATTCATGCCATTGTGTTTGTGTGAAAATGTTATTAGTAAATTACATGCTTCTTTCGTAAATTTATGCATTTGTACTGAAGTGAAATGGCAACCTAAAATTGATGCCACAACCATATGCCATGAACAGCGGCCATGCGTGACGCACCAGCGAGCTTTTTTATATACTTGCATGGCTGACCTGGGGCGTTCTTCCTGATAGCAACACTGTGTATGTGGTGGGTGGGTAGTTGCTATCATGACGAGGACATCGGTGCAGTATTAAGTCAGCCAGATAGAATTCTACAGGTCTTCAACTTCCCAAAAAGAACAGATGGCTGGATGTGGCGAAGCGAGAACTTGTGGAGCAAAAAAGTGAGGCTGCCTGTTGGGCTCCCTTTTGGAGCTAGTGTTGGCTTGCTGTCAACATGGACCATCGTTCTAATGTGAAGTAGTGGTCAGTGCTCGGCTTTGTGGATCCAGGAAATGCAGCATGGCCAGGAGGCTAGTGTTGTCAATTATGTAGTATTTTCGGCTATTGCTGTTAAAGGAATTTGTGCCAGGTGTGATTTGTGCAATGTTGTAGTGAAGACGAGTGTGTCTGTTTGGCCAAATGACGTTACCAACTGATCTAAGCTACTGCACTGTTGTTGAACGACCTGGTGTATCAAAGTAAGAAAATTTTATTTTATTGTTGTGTTCAGATAAATTTTAATCTCTTCCTGTTGCTGGCATTCGCTGTCTTGTTGCTCTTCTTTAGCCCAGCAGAGGGGAATTTGGGCTGCTGAACTCTATTCCTGACTTTTGGTCTCGTATTTGTAATTGGTAATAGTTAAGTTGTTTTTTTGTAATAGCTTAACTATAGTTTTTGCGTTTGAAACATGAGCGAAGACAGATTAGTTTGTGTATTCGTGTTCTCCTTTTACTGTTGTGTTACTATTTTTGCCAGCCGTTGTGGCCGAGCGGTTCTAGGCGCTTCAGTCTGGAATCGCGCTACCACTACGTTAGCAGGTTCGAATCCTGCCTCGGGCATGGATGTGTGTGATGTCCTTAGGTTAGTTAGGTTTAAGTAGTTCTAAGTTCTAGGGGACTGATGACCTCAGATATTAAGTCCCATAGTGCTCAGAGCCATTTTGAACCATTTTTTGTTACTATTTTTGTTACAGTATTTGTCGCCTTCTTTATTTTAAAGTTAGTGAAATTATTTTCCGTGGGTTCTATTGTGTTAGATATTAAGTTTTGTATTTTAATAAACTTGAACACTGATTACCTTACTTTATCTTTTGTTTTCGGTAGAGAACGTTAAAACCGATCAATGTATTCAATTAATGTTAGCGTTTACGCCCACAGAACACCCAGCTTCTTAACACTACCAGTGTTTCCTGTGCCACAGTAACTACTACAAGATGTGGTTGGCACTCGCTCGACGACTCTTCAGTTTCGTCAGCCATGGCTAACATTCTGGATAAAACAACATAAACAGTCACGAAATCTGCTTTGAATTTAACTTTGGCACTGACTCATTCTTTTGCTATCTGATGACTGGAATCGTTACTCACTTCGCCTTCGATTGTAATTGACAATAAATAAATACATAATGTTCTGTTGGGAATTCAACTACACTGCTACCTACTCATGGACTAGGGATTCGGCTACCGCTGTCACGTCAAAGTTGGGTATAAGCTTTATTGATGTAGATATAAGAGCGCTATATATCGTTAGGTTGATGATGAGCAGACGATTACAATTCATTGTAGTAGAGGCGAAATTGTTTGTGTTCACCCAACTGCATATCAATGACCGAAAAGTGCCTGCCTCCGTAGCCCAGATCAATAACGCACGCAACATCTGCGAAATAGGGCGATTCGACTAATGATTGCGGATGAAATTTTCACTGCCAGTATTTGGCTGGGAAGAGGCGGAGAGGTGGTGGAGTAAAGTTTTTGATTCCAGTCTTTGCTTCGAAGTCTCTCCACAGTGTATCATCAAGTAAGGGCATGGTGGCACTGTTGATACTTTTCCGTTCGTCGGATAGGGACGTTAATCTCTGCGGCTCCCCTGTAGCTATTCATGAGGAGTCGCCTATTTGTCGGCATCGGGTTTCACTCTCTCCCTTCCTTTCATGAAAAACAACACAGGCCCAAAACTGCAGTGTACAAGCCCTCATCACAGTCATCTACACGATTGAGATACAAACTGGACACTTTATAACAGGTCGTAGGAAGACAAGACAAACAGCCTCCACTAGCACCCTGCTACTCTCATATCTTGAGCAAAGGACTGCTTATTATTAGTATTATTCATACATTACTGTATATTCCTAACGCAGAAGGGGAGCCTAGACTGTCACTATTTTGCCACAGCTATTTAAGTTCAGCTCTAGATGAGGTTAATAAAAGTTGAAGTCTGAAGACTGACTCGAGAATAACTGAAGAAGTTCGAAAACCTACGAAATATTTTGAGAGTCAGAAATGCCAGTGAAACCACAAAATTTACGAGTGCATAGATTACACACACATCACAAATTGAAACGCATCAACTGAATAGCCGCACGAACCGTTGTTGGTACCGCCCCCTTAGTGGGCTCCACGCCGAAGATCCTACCTTAGCCTCTGGCCAACCATATGAGCTAGGAACTGGAATTCCCATAACACCCGGTCGCTAGACTCAAACTTTATGTCAATATTAATTTTCAAATTCTATAGGCTTGTAAATGTGCAGCTGCACGCTTTTGAGCTGATTAAAATAAGTTGTTTCAGGGGCCTGAATTTCGTACAAATTAACAATAAACGATTTGTTAAGACTGCACATTTTCATTAATTAATCAACAGTGCCTGAAATTCATAATTTAAAATAAAAGTGCCACATCATCCTCACGTAAAATAACTGTTCTCCCTGCTGCCACAATCAGCTTCTTTTTGCCGTTAAAACAGCTTTAATTACTATTAATTTGTGTGGTGAGAGTGTTAATCGTTTTACATTAACCTAATAAAATTGTCTATTTTTTTCAGTCTGCGGATAGTTGCGTTTTATTCCCAAATTACCGATTTTGGGGAATGTCGCCCATCTTCAGATCGGTTAAATAACGAAATAAATTGCAACGGCGCTGCAGTCGTATATTTACAAATCTTAAAATTTGTTTTTAAAAATATTTCTTGTAAACATTTTAAGTTTGGTAAATACAGGTTTAGAATCTAATCGCAGTTTATATCTCAACAGATCTGAAAGTGGGTAGCATAGTGTGAATCTGTAATTTGGAAATAAAACGGAGCGATCTGCACACTGAACAGCAGAAAATTTTTTATACATAAGGATCACTTTCACTCCTAGCTGACCAGTACATCCAGGACTATTTAATCTAATAACTGCCGGCCGGTGTGGCCGAGCGGCTCTAGGCGCTTCAGTCTGGAACCGCGCGACCGCTACGGTCGCAGGTTCAAATCCTGCCTTGGGCATGGATGTGTGTGATGCCCTTAGGTTAGTTAGGTTTGAGTAGTTCTAAGTTCTAGACGACTGATGACCTCAAATGTTAAGTCCCATACTGCTCGCCGGCCGCGGTGGCCATGCGGTTCTAGGCGCTGTAGTCCGGAATCACGCGACTGCTACAGTAGCAGGTTCGAATCCTGCCTCGGGCATGGATGTTTATGATGTCCTAAGGTTAGTTAGGTTTAAGTAGTTCTAAGTTCTAGGGGACTGATGACCTCAGATGTTAAGTCCCATAGTGCTCAGAGCCATTTGAACCATTTGAACCGCCACATTAGGTAGAAGGTCCCCAATCACGCGCAACTCGGATTTCAGCGATTAGCCAGTTTGCAGATCCAAGTGTGCTACCAGACGATGGACTACTAACAAGTCTAGGACGAGCGCTGAGTACTACTGTCACAACGCCCCTCACCACAGCCCGCCATCACTTTTCAAGATCACAACACTCCAGGAAATTAACAAGGAGCTTCAAGCAACTGAACAGTCATCCTCGCCAGCTTTGCGATCAGTCCCACACAGGACTATCCTATGCTATCTTCGGATTGCAGAGCTCAACGAAGGGAAGACAATTGAAGCGTTTGAAATGTGTCACTGTAGAAGGAGTTTGAAAAAAGAGTAGAGTGGTAATATAAGAAATGAGGAGTTTCTCTGCAGAATTGGCGAGGAGAGATACGTGTGGATACTTTGGCAAAAAGAGGCGACAGGACATGTCTTGAGAGTTCAAGGAATAACTTCTACGACACTTTAACTGAAGAATGTAAGAAACTGAAACTTCCTGGCAGATTAAAACTGTGTGCCCGACCGAGACTCGAACTCGGGACCTTTGCCTTTCGCGGGCAAGTGCTCTACCATCTGAGCTACGCAAGCACGACTCATGCCCGGTCCTCACAGCTTTACTTCTGCCAATATCTCGTCTCCTACCTTCCAAACTTTACAGAAGCTCTCCTGCGAACCTTGCAGAACTAGCACTCCAGAAAGAAAGGATACTGCGGAGACATTCCTTTCTTTCAGGAGTGCAGTTCTGCAAGCTTCGCAGGAGAGCTTCTGTAAAGTTTGGAAGGTAGGAGACGAGATACTGGCAGAAGTAAAGCTGTGAGGACCGGGCGTGAGTAGTGCTTCGGTATCTCAGATGGTAGAGCACTTGCCCGCGAAAGGCAAAGGTCCCGAGGTCGACTCTTGGTCGGGCACACAGTTTTAATCTACACAGTTTTAATCCGCTACAGAGTGAAAATCTCATTGTGGAATGTAAGATCAAATGGTTCAAATGGCTCTGAGCACTATGGGACTCAACTGCTGAGGTCATTAGTCCCCTAGAACTTAGAACTAGTTAAACCCAACTAACCTAAGGACATCACAAACATCCATGCCCGAGGCAGGATTCGAACCTGCGACCGTAGCGGTCTTGCGGTTCCAGACTGCAGCGCCTTTAACCGCACGGCCACTTCGGCCGGCCGGAATGTAAGAAACTGTGTGTAAGACAGAGCTTGAAATATATCCAAAAAATAATTGCGGACTTTGGGTGCAACTGCCACTGTGAGATGGAGATGTTGGCACAAGAGAGAAATTCTTGGCGAGCTGCATCAAACCAGACTGAAATCTACGAAAGTCGTAGGAGACCTCCCAATATCGTACCGGGAACCCCTTTGATTGGCGTAGCGCACCAAGCCGACGTCGCATGGACTCAGCAAGTCGTTGGAAGTCCCCTAAAGAAATACTGATCCATAATGACTCATAGCCGTCCCTACGATTCATGATCTGGGTGGGCTATTCATTTGCTCCAAATATCCGGAATATTCTTCAAATGAATAGGGAACAACTATTTCCTGGTGATATACGTATTGTCATCCATAAAAATTTCATCTCTGTTTAGCTGGAAATGATCTCCAAGTAGCCGAATATGACGATTTCGAATCAATGGTCTGTTCGATCTCTTCATCTAGACCAGAAGACCCATTCTATTCCACGTAAAAACGGCCCACACGATTATGAAGCCATCACCAGCTTGGACACTGCGTTGTTGACAACTTGAGTCCCTGGCTGTTCCACAATGAAAACCTAACATCGTCTCTTACCAACTGAAATCTGGACTCATCTGACTAGGTCACAGTTTCCCAATCATCTAGGGTCAAAACGATATTGTAACGACTCCAAGAGAGTGGTTCAACGATGTCGTTATGTTAGCAAAGGCACTCGCGTTGGTCGTCTGCTGTCAGAGCCAATTAACGCCAAATTTCGACGCACTGTCCTAATGGATATGATCGTCGTACGTCCCACATTGATTTGTGCTGTTTTTTTATGCAGTATTGCTTGTTTGTTAACACTGACAAATCTACGCAAACGCCGCTGTTCTCCGTCTTTAAGTGAAGGCCGCGGGACACTGAGCTTTCCATGGAGAGAGGTACTGCTTGAAATGTGGTATTCTCGGCACAATCTTGACACTGTGGATCTCTGAATATTGAATTCAATAACGATTTCGGGAATGGGATGTCCCATGCTTCTAGCTCAGTCATTCGATTTTCAAAGTATGTTAGTTCCCGGCATGCGGGCATAATCGCGACGGAAACCCTGTCGCGCAAATCACCTGAGTACAAATGACAGCTGCGCCAATGCCCTGCCGTTTCATACCTTGTGTGTGCGATATTATCGCCATCAGTACAGGCGCATGTCGCTGTCCCATGACTTGTCATCTCAGTGCATATAATTGAAGCGCCAAAGAAAGTGTAGTATTCAATTACAGAAATATTTAACAGGCAAAATGCGGCGCTGTCACGTGGGGTAGCCGCGCGGTCAGAGGAGCGGCTCTCCCCCCACCCCCCTCTTCCCACAGGCATGGGTGTGTGTGTTGTCCTTAGCGTAAGTTAGTTTACGTTAGATTATGTAGTGTGTAAGCCGCCTAGGGCCGATGAACTCAGCAGTTTGGTTCCAAAGGAACTTACCACAATAAATAAATAAATAAAAATAAATAAATATCATCATCATAATCATCATTTAAGACTGATTGTGCCTTTCAGCGTTCAGTCTGGGGCATAGTCCCCCTTATAAAATTCCTCCATGATCCCCTATTCAGTGCTAACATTGATGCCTCTTTTGATGTTAAGCCTATTACTTCAAAATCATTCTAAACCGAAACCAGGTACCTTCTCCTTGGTCTACTCTGACTCCTCCTACCCTCTAGTGCTGAACCCATGAGTCTCTTGGGTAACCTTGCTTCTCCCATGCGTGTAACATGAACCCACCATGTAAGCCTGTTCGCCCTGACTGCTACATCTATAGAGTTCATTCCCAGTTTTTCTTTGATTTACTCATTGTAGACACCCTCCTGCCATTGTTCCAATCTACTAGTACCTGCAATCATCCTAGCTACTTTCATATCCGTGACCTCATCCTTATTGATAAGGTAACCTGAATCCACCCAGCTTTCGCTCCCATACAACAAAGTTGGTCGAAAGGTTTAACGGTGCACAGATAACTTAGTCTTGGTACTGACTTCCTTCTTGCAGAAGAGAGTAGATCGTAGCTGAGCGCTCACTGCATTAGCTTTGCTACACCTCGCTTCCAGTTCTTTCACTATGTTGCCATCCTGTCAGAATATGCATCCTAAGTACTTGAAACCGTCCACCTGTTCTAACTTTGTTCCTCCTATTTGACACTCAATCCGTTTATATCCCTTTCCCACTGCCATTACTTTCGTTTTTGAGATGCTAATCTTCATAACAAAGACCTTACATTTCTGATCTAGCTCTGAAATATTACTTTGCAAACTTTCAATCGAATCTGCCATCGCAACTAAGTCATCTGCATATGCAAGACTGCTTATTTTGTGTTCACATATATTAATCTCACCCAGCCAGTTTATTGTTTTCAACATATGATCCATAAATAATATGAACAACAGGGGAGACAGGTTGCAGCCTTGTCTTACCCCTGAAACTACTGTGAACCATGAACTCAATTTACTGTCAACTCTAACCGCTGCCTGACTATCCATGTAAAGACCTTTAATTGCTTGCAAAAGTTTGCCTCCTATTCCATAATCTCGTAGAACAGACAATAACTTTCTTCTAGGAACCCGGTCATATGCCTTTCCTAGATCTATAAGGCATAGATACAGTTCCCTGTTCCACTCGTAACACTTCTCCATTATTTGACGTAAGCTAAAGATTTGGTCCTGACAACCTCTAAGAGGCCTAAACCCACACTGATCTTCATCCAATTTGTCCTCAACTAATACTCGCACTTTCCTTTCAACAATACCTGAGAAGATTTTACCCACAACGCTGATTAAAGAGATACCTCTGTAGTTGTTACAATCTTTTCTGTTTCCATGTTTAAAGATTGGTGTGATTACTGCTTTCGTCCAGTCTGATGGAACCTGTCCCGACTCCCACGCCATTTCAATTACCCTGTGTAGCCATTCATGACCTGACATTGCACTGTATTTGATGAGTTCCGACTTAAATTCATCCACTCCAGCCGCTTTATTGCACTGCAATCTATTGACCATTTTTTCCACTTCCTCAAATGTGATCCTATTTCCATCATCATTCCTATCCCATTGTACATCGAAATCTGAAACATTACTGATCGTATTTTCACCTGCATTGAGCAACTCTTCAAAATATTCCCTCCATCTGCCCAAGGCATCAACAGGATTCACCAGCAGTTTTCCTGACCTGTCCATAATACTTGTCATTTCCTTCTTACCTCCCTTTCGAAGCCTGCTAATAACACTCCAGAATGGTTTTCCAGCAGCTTGACCCAAAGTCTCCAACCTGTTTCCAAAGTCTTCCCAAGATTTCTTCTTGGATGCTGCAATTATCTGTTTGGCTTTGTTTCTTTCTTCAACATTACTTTCTCTGTCTGCCTGAGTTCTAGTATGTAGCCATTTTCGGTACGCCATCTTTTTCCTTTTACAGGCTGCCTTGACTGTGTCATTCCACCAAGCTGTTTGCTTCATCCTACCTTTACACACTACTGTGCCAAGACATTCTTTAGCCACTTCTAGTACTGTGTCCCTGTACCTTGTCCATTCCTTTTCCAATGACTATAATTGACTACATTCAACTAACTGGTACCTTTCTGAGATCACTGTTATGTACTTGTGCCTGATTTCCTTATCCTGAAGTTTCTCCACTCTTATCCTCCCACATATGGACCTTGCCTGCTGCACTTTCGGGCTCACAATACCAATTTCACTGCAGATTAAATAGTGATCAGTGTCATCAAGGAATCCCCTGAATACACGTGTGTCCCTCACAGACTTCCAGAATTCCTGATCTGTTATTATATAGTCAATGACAGATCTGGTTCCCCTGCCTTCCCAAGTATACTGGTGAATGCTCTTATATTTAAAAAAGGTGTTTGTGATTACTAAGCCCATACTGACACAGAAGTCCAAGAGTTGTTTCCCTTTCCTGTTGGCCTCCATATCCTCTCCAAATTTACCCATAACCTTTTCATACCCTTCTGTTCGGTTTCCAATCCTGGCATTAAAATCACCCATGAGCAGAACGCTGTCCTTGTCCTTTACTCTAACAACTACGTCACTGAGTGCGTCATAAAAACTATCCATCTTATCTTGATCTGTCCCTTCACAATGCGAATATACTGACGCAATCCTAATTTTCTTGTTAGACTCTGTCAAATCTATCCACATCAGTCGTTCGTTTACGTACCTTATTGCAACTACGCTGGATTCCATTTCTTTCATGATGTAAAGCCCTACATCACATTGTGCTATTCCTGCTTTGACTCCTGACAGGTAAACCTTGTATTCTCCCACTTCCTCTTCTTTCTCACCCCTTACCCGAATGTCACTAACAGCTAAAACGTCCAACCCAATCTTACTTGCAGCCTCTGCCAACTCTACCTTCTTCCCAGAGTAGCACCCATTGATATTACCATTCGTTTGCCGGGTCGTATCTTAGGAGTCCCTTGTTTGTCAATTAGAGGTGGGACTCCGTCACCTCCAAGGGTCCGAGGCATTTTGCTCAGATTGTTGTCAGCATCGTATTTAAAGTTCCAGGGAAGCAGGTTGCTAGCCTCACTTTCCCCGGGTCCCATTGGGTTTTACCCCTAACGGTTGAGGGACTAACCGGTGGATTTGGTAGTCTTTGCCGTCTGAGCACAAAGGTGACCACGACTCAGAATATGTCCGAGATGCCCAGCCTTATTCCAAAGTAACTGGTATCCTGACAGTCAGGACCACTTACTTGGCCACTCATACGTTGCCCGTGGTTCATGAACTGGGACATGACAACAGGAACCCACATCATGAACCACAATAAAAAAATTAATAAAATAAAATAAAATATTGCGGCGCTGCAGTCGGCAACGCTTATATAGGACAACAAATGTGTGGTGCAGTTGTTAGATCGCTTACTGCTTATACAAGGTCAGATTATCAAGATTTAAGTGAGTTTGAACATGGTCTTCTAGTCGGCGCACGAGCGATGGGACACAGCATCTCCGAGGTAGCCACGAAGTGGAGATTTTACCGTACAACCATTTCACGACTGTACCGTGACTATCAGGAATCCGGTAAAACATCAAATCTCCGACATCGCTGCGGGTGGAAAAAGATCCTGCAAGAACGGGACCAATGACGAGTGAACAGAACCGGATGGACGTTTACGGGTATGTAGAGTGCCTCATGAATCCATGGACCCTGCATGTCAGCAGGGGACTGTTAAAGCAGGTGAAGGCTCTGTAATGGTGTGGGGCATGAGCAGCTGGAGTGATATTGGACCCCATGGGACCCTGGATATGTTTATATTCGACTCTGAAAGGTGATACGTACGTAAACATCGATTCATGTCCATTGTGCATTCTGATGGGCAATTTCAGTAGGACAATGCCACACGTCTCGAACTGCGACTTGGTTGTTCTGAGTTTAAACACCTCCGTTGGCCACCAAACTCCCCATACCTGACCATTATTGAGCATATCTGGGAGGCCTTGAAAAGTGCCATTCAGAAGAGATCTCCACCCCTTCGTACTTCTACAGATTTATGGACAGCCTTGCAGCATTCATGGTGTCAGTTCCCCCCAGCACTACTTCACACATTAGTCGATCCCATGGCACGTCATGCTGCGGCACTTCTGCATGGTAGCTGGAATCCTACACGATAGTAGACAGATGTACCAGTTTCTTTGGCTCTTTAGTGTATATGTGAAGCGAAAAACATTGATCTTGAGATTTCCCTACGTTTGACCCATCTCGTGGGAGCCAGAAGTTGATCTAACCCGTAATTGTCACGTTCATTATGGGTTTGGTGTGATCTGTGCAGAAAATTTAAACTGAGTAGCAAAAGATGCAAAGTTTATACTGTATAACTTCATTAACAGGTAATAATTCAAATAAGGAAGGATGCCTGGTCATCTCAGAGCAACTTCAACAAGGTCGCAACTAGAGGAGCGCGTTTCGTTGCTTGGCATTTATGCGGAATGCTCCTACTGTGACGATGACGAACCAGGTTCTTTGTCCATCTCCGTCTCAGTAAATAAACGTTATAGCCCCATAATAATATTAAGCTATTCGTGCACTCGCTGAAACCGGATCGATCACCTGTGGCTTGAGGTCGTTCGCTCAGGAGACGGATGTCAGCTGATATTGTGATGTCCCGTATTCTCATTTGGTATGTCCATATACGAACTGCTTCTTCTTCCATTTCTCTTGTTAGACAAAGGCTTTGGTTAGCTTCTGCACCATTGACTGTGTTCAAAGTTTATGTCCGCCAAACACCAACATTCTACCACGTGTGTCTCTCTTCTTCTCTTTATCAACGTTCTTCACAATGTTTCTTCACCAACATGTCGTCAGAAAGTCTCACATTTTGTGTGCTTCAAAACTAGCAATTCTTGCTATGGTCTCCTCTCGCCATCGTAAAGTACTAAAGGGATCGGCAGAAGAAATTGATATCCACAAGAGCATTTTGCTAGTTAGTTACATATTCCATAGCTCATTTGGATGATATTGTTTGACAGGTTACCACTTTTTAAATAAAAATTAGTGAGTCTAATAGAAGGAGTTGCTCAGGAGACATGGTTTTACGTTGGATTTAAAACTTAATTCTACGTCAGATACTGAACGCGATGGGGCAAATGATCAAAAATTTTTGTTGCTGCATATTAAATTCCTTTCTGAACAACAGACAGCTTCAATAACAGACATTAGAGATCAGTTTTTCCTCTGGTATTCTAGGTAAATACGTCACTATTCTTCTCAAATTGTGATGGGTTATTGATGTTGATTTTCATTAGTGGAAATATGTATTGTGACGATGCAGTTGAAATGCCTAGCTCTTTGAAGAGGTAGCTACATGACGGCATGGTTAAAAACCACTATTATTCTTACTGCTAGTTTATGTACAATCAATCCTTTTTTTACGGGATGGGTTACCCCAGAAAATCGTGCCGTAAGCCACTACTTAGTGGATATATGCAAAATATGACAGGAGACGATTAGTTTGTTTCCAAGGTCAGTAATTATAAGAACAGCAGAAGTAGCTGAGCTGATTTGGGAAGCTCAGTAATGTGTTTACTCCAGCTGAAGTTCTCATGAATATGTACACCCGAAAATTCGCTGACTTGATCATATGCTACATCAACTGCTGGTATGACTCAATTTGTTGAATTTAGGAAAGATCGATTTCCATAGAAATATTTAATAATTCTTTGAAAAATAACGTTAACAATCTCTTGTTTTCACCGTGATGAACTTATTACAACGCTAGTACTGCCTGCAAAAAGTATCGAATCTGTCTGTTGGATGTTATGCGATAGGTCACTTACATATATATGGAATAGGAATGAACCCAAAACTGAAACATATGGGAGTCTCGTTGTGATATCTTCCAACTCACTGAAATTTTCTACAGTTTCAAAACTGAGTTACTCAGTATAGCGTTTTGAATTGTGTTTTTCATGTATGACTCAAATCAGTTGTGTGTAAAAGCGCCAGTTCCATAAAACAATTTTTTTATAGGAGGGTATCGCAATCTACTGCATTTTATATGATTCATTAATTTCAAAACTAAGAACTTAAACACACCAAGAAAAGGTAATCTATATAGAAGACAACATCTGGTACCGGTACACAACGAACTACATGTTACCAGCATCTGCTGGATTCGAATACAGCATATGATCAGATTAATCCTCAGTAAATTGAAGGTTATTACTTTTTTCCAACGTCCAGTTACATTGTGTAGGCTGCAATTCCTAGTTCCCAGCCTGCCGCATAATGTTATCTACTTGAAATAGGTGAACTGAGTGGCCGTTCCAAATGTAACAATCTGAGCTTTTGAATCGCCGGTAGCGTAACGAGTTGAGTATTATCATTTTCGCACCGTTCAACATGATTTGTCTGTAAAACTCTCCCTTTCGGTACAGTCGATATGTACGGAAGCTGTAGTCTCTGGAGAAGCAATATCATCTTCCACGCGATTGTGATCGGCAGCCTCCCGTAATTTGCAAATGTAATATTAGCTAGTAAACGATAAAGAGAAAGCATATACAGACATGAATAGTATTTATAGTGTCACTGGATATGTCTGAGGTGTATGTTTCTCCTGTATTCGTCATAGAAGTGGAAATGTGGGGTTTCAATGAAGTGATTAAATGACAGCGAAATGAATGGGTATGTTCAGTTCACAAGGGAGTCGTGTAGACATGCAACATCATTAGCAGTGTATCCGCAGTGTGTATCAAGAGCCGAAGTGGCCACAATATGGAGAGCTATGCCACGAGCTGTTCCACTCCTCTGTGTTTTAGTGGGACTCTAGATTTATATTCTGATAATAAATAACAGTAGATCGTACAGCAACTCAACAACCTCTATGTAGGAAAATATGACTCTCACTTAGTGCTTCTGCGAACATATATTTTTGAAACTAATTTTTTTCCCAGATAACACCTCATTAATGACTTACATGAACCTATTTTTTATTATCCTAACTGAGATTTTCTCAATGCAAATTTCTTCCTCAAAATAGCAATAGGTTTGAAATTATAACACTTAGCTCACAGATGTCCAACACAGTCTCTTCCATGTAAACTGACCTTTGTTTTTGTTTTAGGGCGCAAAAAACAACTGGGGTCATACGCATCCAAGTCAAAACTATAAAACACAAACACAAAGATGAGGGAAACGACTGTATGTCAGTCCCAATGGACAGAATGGGAGACAGCTAAAATGGCACGTGGAAAAAGGGCTGAAAAAACATCATACAAAAATGGAGGTCGAAGACTAAGAATTAAATGGCCTTCGCCATTTCGCTTCGGTGGATAGAAAGTAAAACGTGGTCAACAGCCCGGGTGTCATTCGCTAAAACGGCTGATAAATCAGGTGGCAAAGCCAAGCTGGAATGTAAACTGGTAAAAAATGGGCATTCCAGCAGGAAATTGGGGACCAGATTTGGGCGCAATGCGTACAAAGTGCTGGGGCAGCGCCACTGAGCAAATGGTGATCGCTAAAAAGGCAGTGCCCAATACGCAGCCGAGTTAAAATAACCTCCTCCCGGCGAGAGGGCTGAGAGGAGGTCGTCCAAGGTGCCAGGAGAGGCTTAATAAGCCGAAACTAATTCCCGTGAAGGAAGGACCATTGGCGATGCTGACAGACGGCAATGCAGAGTTCATCAGAGGGAATAGAGGTACTCGAGGGCTGAGGTTCGAGGACTGCAGCCTTGGGAGCAGCGTCAGCAGCCTCGTTTCCTGGCAGCCTACATGACCAGGGACCCACAGAAACATGACATTGGCTCCACCAAGGGTGAGCAACTGACAGTTTTCCTGGACCCACTGCGCCAAGGGATGAGCAGTGTACAGCGCACAGAGACTTTGGAGGGCCCTGAGTGAGTCTGAGCAGAGGACGCAATAGGGAAGGCTGTGTCGCTGGATGTACTCCGTGGCCTGATAAAAGGCGAAAAGCTCGGTTTTAAATACTGAGGAGTGTGCTGGAAGCCAATATCGAAAGCACAGGTGCCAATGACGAAGGCACACCCGACCCCACGGTCAGTCCGAGAGCCATCTGTGTATACAAAGGTAGTATCGCTAAGTTCCATGCGAAGGTCATGAAACTGAAGGCGATAGACCGAAGCTGGAGTAGTGTCCTTAGGAAGTGAATGAAAGCCAAGGTTAACATGGGCCGCTTCACGAAGCCAAGGTGGTGAGGGGTCACACCCACTGTTGTAGGTAGATTGAAGTTAAGCCACCGTAGGAAGTGGCGAAAGCAGACTCCAGGAGGTAACAGAGAAGAGGGACGAACCCCATACTGACGATCTAAGGAATCATTAAAGAAGGAGGCACAAGAGGGGTGGCCACGCATGGCAGACAAACGGCATGCATACCTGTTGAGGAGAAAGTCACGGCGGTAGGACAGTGGTAGGTCGGCAGCTTCAGCATGCAGACTCTCAACTGCGCTGGTGTAAAAGGCACCTATGGTCAAACGGATGCCATGATGATGGGTAGTGTTGAGATGGCGAAAAAGGGATGGGCATGCAGATGCATAATCAAAGCACCCATAGTCGAGTTTCGAACGGACAAGGGACTGGTACAAACGGAGGAGGGTGGCTTGATTGACACCCCAAGAAGTACCATTGAGAACACGTAGGACATTGAGGACTGCATACAGTGGGCTGCCAGGTAAGCTTGAGCCCCAGGAATTTCGTAGTGTCAACGAATGGAAGGGCAACATGCGCAAGATGTACAGATGGTGGGAGAAACCGTTTGCGCCACCGAAATTCATACAGATGGTTATGTCAGTGGAAAAGTGAAGGTGGCATTGTAGCGCTCACTATTCGGAGAAGAGAAGGTTATCGCCCAAGCCTCCTCCACTCGTTCTCGTTGGATGAAGGCAGGGTTTAGTGAGAAGAGCTCGAAACTTCCACAAAATGGCGGTCCAAGGTGTTGGAGATAGCAACAGGGTCCACAATGACATCGGCACCTACTGTTAGGCCGGAAATGCTCCAGGTGTGAAGAAGATCAAGACAGCGCTGAAGACGCCGCTCAGAGAGATAAGTGTGTGGAGAAATGCAATAGATGGCAAAATCATCGACAAAAAGGGAGCTGGAGACGCCTGGCGGGAGACAGGCCATTATAGGGTTAATGGCGATAGCAAAGAGGATGACGCTCGGGACGGAACACTTAGCCACACCATTTTCCTGAATAAAGTTGGCTGACAAGGCAAAACCCACACGCACCTTGAAAACCTAGTCTTGTAAAAATTCCCAAAGAAAACAGGGCAGGCGCCCATGGAAGCCCCACAGGTAAAGAGTACGGAGGATACCAGCGCTCCAGAAGGTGTCGTAGGCCTTCTCAAATCGAAAAACACGGCCACAGTCTCAGATTTCCACAGAAAACCATTCATGACATGGGTGGACAATGTCACAAGATGGTCAACTGCAGAACACCGCACTCGAAATCCACACTGTGCATTTGTGAGTTAATGGCGAGACTCGAGCCACCGAACCAGCTGGGCATGAATCATACGTTTCATCACCTTGCAAACGCAGCTGGTAAGAGAGATGGGGTGCTAGCTAGAAGGAAGGCTTTTGTCCTTACTGGGCTTAGGTATGGGTATGACGGTGGCTTCACACCAGTGTCCCGGAAATGTGCCCTCAGCCAAATGCGGTTGTATGTGCTAATCAGAAAGCACTTGCCCACAAGAGAGAGATGCTGCAATATCTGAATGTGGATAGCGTCTGGCCTTGGGGCGGAGGACTGGGATGAACTGAGAGGACGATCCAGCTCCCTCATAGTGAAGGCGGCATTGTAGCGCTCACGATTCGGGGAAGAGAAGGGTATCGCCCAAGCCTCCTCCACTCGTTTCCGTTGGGTAAAGGCAGGGTATAGTGGGAAGAGCTCTAAACTTCCACAACATGGCGGTCCAAGGTGTTGGAGATAGCAACATGGTCCACAATGACATCGGCACCTACTGTCAGGCCGGAAATGGGGAAATGGATCTTAGTTCCATAGAGCCATTGGAGGTTTGCCCACACGACAGAGGAGGGTGTGGAACTCCTAAAAGAACTAGTGAATGAGATCCAAATAGCTCTTTTGCTATCCCGAAGATCTCGACGGCACTTTGCACTCATCTGTTTATAATGAATGCAGTTTTTCAGTGTAGTGTGGCGGTTAAAAACGC
Source organism: Schistocerca piceifrons (assembly GCF_021461385.2). Classification (NCBI taxonomy): domain Eukaryota; kingdom Metazoa; phylum Arthropoda; class Insecta; order Orthoptera; family Acrididae; genus Schistocerca; species Schistocerca piceifrons. The sequence continues at coordinate 431,046,653 of NC_060140.1, read as the reverse complement.
GAAGAGCACGTCTCCGTGCTCGAATTGCGTCGCGGCATGCCTTAGTCCACCAAGGGACTGGGACACGACGTGGTAAAGTGAAAGTGCGAGGAGTGGAACGTTCTGCAGCAGTAAGGATAACGTTGGTGAGATAGTCCACCTGGTCATCGCAACTGGGGAAATCTTGTTCTTTGAAGGTCGCCAGGGAGGAGTAAAGTCACCAGTCAACCTTAGTAAGCTGCCATTTGGGCATGCATGTGGATGGGGTAGGAGTCAGCGAGAGCACACGGGAAGTGGTCGCTCGAGTAGGCGTCAGAAAGAACGGACCACTCAAGACGATGCACAAGCTGAGCAGTGCAAGAGGATAGGTCCAAATGTGAATAGGTGTGCAAGGAGTCAGAAAGAAAACTGGGTGCTTCAGTTTTAAGGCAGAAGAGGTTGAGTTGTTTAAGAAGGTCAGCCAAGAGCGCACCTCTCTGGCAGGTCGTGGGAGAACCCCAAAGGGGATGATGTGCATTAAAGTCACTGAGTAGCAAAAGCGGGGTTAGATAGCTACCCAATAAGCTGAAGGAAGTCTGCCCTGGTGACATCAGAGGATGGAGGTACATAAATGGTGCAGACGGGAAAGTGAGAAAGTCAAGTGGGGAAGGAAAAGGCGAATGGCAACAGCTTGAAGACGTGTAGTCAGGGAGAAGGGTTGGCTATGAATGTCATCCCATATGAGCAGCATGATGCCCCCATGAGATGGGATGCTGACCTCAGGGTGAAGGTCAAAACGAGTCGGTAAGTAATGTGAAAGCTCAAAGCGGTCTTGCGGGTGCAATTTCTTTACATGAAGGCAGAGTACAAGGGGATGAAGCGGTGCTAGAAGCAGCCATAAATCCTCATTGTGGGACCAAAGGCCGAGAACGTTCCATTGGAGGACAGATAGGAGGAGGTAGGGATGTAGGGGTGTCATCTCGGTGGCCGCCGAGGGACAGCTGGTGGAGAGTCGCTACTGCAGGGCACAGAAGCAGAAGGACCCTGCCCCATGTGGTCCACAAAAGCATCCGCATGCTTGTGTGGTTGGTCTGTGGAGTCCTAGGCTGGAAAACATTTGATGGTGCTCACCAGCGAGACAGAGGCGGGCCAGCATAAGTGACTACATGGCGATACCATCGAGCAGGATCTTCGAGTTGGTGAAGGAGGAGACCGTTTGTCTTTAGTGGTATTCTTAGAGCCCTTCTGGTTAGAGGAAGACTTTTTTTATTTGGCTGGAGTACCCGTGTCCTTTTCTGCCTGCCAGTTGTGCAGTGGGTAGCTTCGCCCCTTTAGGCGAGAGTTTGACAGTTTGTTGCACAGCAGGATGGGGGGGAATGGCGATGCTGACTTGACACTGGGAAACTTCAATACCTCAGAGCCATATTTGGGGTCGCATGTCAGCGTTGCCCTTTCCTTCATGGAGTGATGGGTAACAAGAACTGAACTATAGGTTACAGACGGGAGAACACAGTTTTTCAACTAGCCAGTAACTTACGAGCTACTAGGTAAGGCACTCTTTCCTTTACCTGATCTCTTGAACAGCCTGCTCATCTTGATACACGGGACAATCACGGGAGGAGGCGGCTTGGCCGCCATTGCAGTTGATACATCGGGGAGAGGGAGGAAGACATTCGCCCCCCTGTTCATCTTTGCCACAGGTTACGCATTTCGCTGGGTGTTGACAAGACGTTCAAATGTGATTGAACCGACGACAATGGCAGCAGCGCATCGGATTCGGAATGTACGGCCGGACTGTGATGATTTCATAGCCTGCTTTAATCTTGGACGGCCGCACCACCCTACCAAAGGTGAGAAAAAGAGTGTGGGTGGGCACTAAGGAGGAATCGACCTTTTTCATTACACGTTGGATGGCAATGACTCCCTAATCAGAGAGGTAAGGGAGTAATTCAGCCTCAGTTAGACTGTCAAGCAACCTGGTGTAAATTACACCATGGGAAGAATTCAATGTTCTGTGTTCCTGGTAGCCGTGGAGAAGTGAGGCAGCAAGTAGTTGTTGTGCTTGAGAATCAGAAGCCGTCTCCAAAATCAAAATGTCATTCTGTAAACGAGAGCAGGATTTCACATGGCCAGCAATGGCATCAACACCTTTCTGAATATTAAACGGATTGACTGTGGCGAAGAACTGACCATCTTCAGTACGTGATACAACAAGGATCCGTTGTGCAGCAGGAAGGATGTTCGAATCAGTAGCCTCATTAAGTTTGCGTTTCGTCGACGTCGATGGAGAAAATGATTGACTCATTGTGAGGAAATCCCCCAGATTGCCAGCGTCTCTGATGGCGCGCTCCTCCCAAGTGGGGTTCCCCTCCATAAGGGGGCACCCACCTTAGGTGATTATTCACACCTCAGGTCACAACTCCCGAACACCTAATGGAGGGACCAATTGGTAATTTGGGAAGGTTACAGCTAAGGCAATCACTCCTCCCTGGGCCTGTCCTTTACCAGGCGGTACATGCAAAAACTATGTGTCGACCTGGGGCTGGGAATTACGCGTTACCCAGTGACCTTTTATGCGTTAGACCCGTGGGCCAGCCTTCACGAGCACTCAGGGAGGAAGAATAAAAAAGAGGATCCTCAAACGCCGAAGCAGAGGAACAAGAGGAGGATGGAAACAAAGAACGGAAAAGGAAGCCATAAAGAAAGTTGAGACTATATATGAAGGTAGTATCTGTCCCTGCAGGAGCACTGTCCTCTGTGCTCTCGGCGGCTCAGATGGATAGAGCATCTGCCTTGAATGCAGCAGATCCTGGGTTCGAGTCTCGGTCGGGGCACACATTTACAACATGTTCCCAATGATGTATATCAACGCTTGTTTGCAGCTAGGGTGTCGTTTTAAAGTTGAGACTGTTTGCAGGTCAGTGACAGAGTGCAGAACATTCTCAATAATACCCCAGACATGTTCCCCAAGGAAAGGGAAGAAGAATAGCAAGACATTCAGCACAGAAGGGAAAAAGTTCTCCAAAAGGCTGGGGCCCCATGGTAGCCAAGCACAAACCCGCCAAAAAATGGCGAGTGCCCTGGGGGGGGGGGGGGGGGTGGTAAACTGCCTTCGTATATGCTACTCTTCTGTAACAAGTTGAGGTGGTAGGAGCTCATTGGAACGCTTCTGGAACCATCAAATAAAGTATATTTTAACAACGGTTTATTGAAAATAATAAGAACCTTTACAATGAGAAAAATACACAAATAATAGAATGACAGGGGACAACAAATCGACAAATACTCAATTTTAAGAGAACTGCCGATCAAAGTAGTTAAGAAGGAATAAAGACAAAGAATAATCAAGACATGTATCAAGAGATTTGCATAACTAAACATAAAGTGTTGAACTGCTTGAGTTCAGTATGTCCCAGTCGACAGTTCCTTTTGCGTTCAGTTTATCGGGTTGGTTGGTTTAAAAGATGGGGAAAGGGACCAAACGACGAGGTCGTCGGTCCCTTGGTCCTAATAAAACAATGCAACAAGTGTGAGAATAATACAGACGAGACATATAACACAAAACGGAAAAAAAGGAAAATCCACAAGAACGAAGGAAAGGCAACGAACAATAAAAGGAACGAAAGAGGACAAGAAAACAACACCGACGGTAGAAACAGAAGGGAGTAAAACAAGAAAGCAGATTACAGTGGCTGGCCAACCACGAGAGTAAAAAGGAAAAACCACCCACTCTGCAACACATTAAAACCTCCACCCTAAAAGCAGTGGAGTGGAGGACACAGAGGGACAAAGGACATGAGCTAAAACTTAGATCAAATGATAATACCCACCCTCACGAATAAAACATAAAACTAAATCAGCCAATGAGGCATTGTCAGATAAAATGAGCGGCAACGAGTCCTGTAACCCATGATTTCATCGCTGGGCGGTTAAAGTGGGACAGTGCACCAGAATATGGGCCACTGTCAACTGGACACTGACACTCAGGCGGGTCTTCACAGCGCAAGAGGTAACCATGGGTCGCCCAAGTGTGGCCAATGTGGAGCCAGCAGAGGACAACAGATTCCCTGTGAGAGGCCGGCATGGAAGACTTCCACACATTCGAAGTCTCCTTAATGACACTATTGTAATGACTTGTACGTACTGTTAAGCCATTCCATCTCCGAAAGCCGAAAAACCCTGCGGAGTAAGTCAGAACAAAGGTCAGGTTCAGAGGTCCTCATCCCCAGAAGCGGTTTCTACGTAGCTTGTTTGGCCATCCTGGGATTCCGACGTGTCCTGGGGTCCACACAAACACCACTGAATGATGGGACCAATCCAGGGCATGGATGGACTCCTGAATGGACGCCACCAAAGGATGGCGAGGGTAGCACTGGTCGATAGCTTGTAGGCTGCTCAAGGAGTCAGTACACAGAAGAAAAGTTCCATCAGGGAATGAACAGATGTGCCAAAGTGCATGAGATATGGCCACCAGCAATGCAGTGAATACACTGCAGCCATCAGCCAAGTAATGCTGTTCAGTATGGCCTCTGTGGACGAAGGCCAAGCCTACATTACCATCAGCCGTCGAGAAGTCGGTGTAAACCACTTCAGAGCCCCAGAACAAGAATCGAGAGGACGTGACAGCAGAGAGCCGCAGGGTTAACGGATTCCTTAGGAGTACGCGAAAGATCCAGGCAAGGCCTTGGCCTACAGCTGCACCATGGAGGTGTACGTGAATGGACCTCGAGGACCAGTGATGAAGGGGAGGACAGATGCGATCTCATGCGAACAGCAATCGTTAGCCATGACCTGGGCCACCTATACAGGAGGTGAACAGGCGGGTTAGGGAAAATAAGACGGTAATTAGGATGTTCAGGAGAGCTATGAATGTGTGCAACGTAACTAATGAGCAGTTGTGCACGTCTGATCTTCAATGGGGGGACTCCAGACTCCACCAGTCCACCTGTCACCAGACTCTTCCTAAAAGCTCCTGTCGCTAGTCGAACTCCGCAATGGTGCAATGGGTAGAGCAAACGCAATACTGAGGGCGCCTCTGAATCGTAAATCATACTCCCATAATCAAGGCAGGATTGAACAAGGGTTCTGTATGGCTGCAGCAGCGTGGAGGGATCTGCACCCCAGTTGGTATTGCTCAGGCAGCGGAGGGCATTGAGATGCTGCCAACACTTCCGTTTAAGCTGATGAAGATGAGGAAGCCAAGTAAAAAAAATAGCGAGCGTCGAAAACCAGACCTAAGAACCGATATGTCTCCACTACAGTGAGTGGATCGTCATTAAGTGGTTCCGGATGAACGGTATGATGCTGAGAGAAATGCATGACACGCTTCTTCGTGGTGGAAAACTGGAAGCCATGGGCTAGAGCCCATGACTGCACCTTTTGGATGGCTCCCTGTAGGTGACGCTCAGCAACACCAGTACTGGAGCAGTAGTATGAAATGCAAAAGTCGTCGGCATACAGAGAAGGTGAGACAGAGGGCCTGACAGCTGCTGCTAGACCGTTAATGGCCACTAAAAATAGAGAGACACTCAAAACAGAGCCCTGCAGGACTCCATTCTCCTGGATATGGATGGAACTATGGGAGGCACCAACTTGAACATGGAAAGTAGGGAGTAACATGAAGTTTTGGATAACAATCAGGAGCAGGCCCTGGAGACCACACCCATACAATGTGGCAAGGATATGACATCGCCAGGTCGTGTGATATGCTTTATGTAAGTCAGAAAAGATGGCAACCAGGTGTAGGCGTCTGGAAAATGCTGTTAGGATGGCAGACTCGAGGGACCCAAGATTAACAGTGGTAGAGCAACCCTGACGGAAGCCGCCCTGATATTGAGCCAGTAGGCCACGTGACTCCAGGACCCAACCCAATCGCCGACACACCATACGTTCCAGCAGCTTACAAGAAACGTTGGTGAGATTGATGGGCCGATAGATATCCACGTCAAGTCGGTTTTTACTGGGTTTGAGCACCAGAATGATGGTGCTTTCCCGCCATTTCGATGGAAAGACGCCATTGCACCAGGTCCAGTTGAAGATCACATGTCACATGTAGTCAGATGAGAGATGTTTAATCATCTGGCTGCATATCCGATCATGCCCAGGAGCTGTGTCGGGGCAATGTGCAAGGGTACTGAGGAGCTCCCACTCTGTAAATGGGGCGTTATAGGGTCCACTGTGGTGTGTAGTGAATTAGATGACATTCCCTTCCAGCCGACGTTTGAGAGTGCAAAAGGGTGGGGGTGGGGGGGCGTAATTCTCCGACTCAGAGGCTCGAGCAAAGTGCTCACAATAGCGTTTGCGTCGGTAGATAATACAGCATTTATCGTAACACTATGAACACCTTTCTGGTTTTCTCTTGCTGCTCCTTGGGTTTCCCTGGCTGGGAGGACTTCACTGGCTCAGTCTACGGGAATGAAGATGAGCGTGGAGTCCTGAAACTAGCAGCTTCTGGGCTCTTCAGCCATTGGCATGTGTCATCTTTCCCACTAGCAGAAACCTGGGAAGGAAGTGACCCAAGTGACCCGTTCCTAACGAGAGCAGCCAAAGAAGTTTTACTCTTCTCCAGCTTAGAAGTGGGGGCATCAAGGGGGCAGGTGTGGTCTTCTGGCTCTGAGAGGTGACTGGGGTTGGAGGAGCTGATGGGGCTAGAACTGTTGTAGCGGCGGCATAAGACGATGACATGTGCACAGGATGTAGGCATTCAAATTTCCTCTTAGCTTCAGTGTAGATCAGTCGGTCCAGGGTCTTGTACTCTATGATTTTCCTTTCTTTCTTAACAATCATGCAGTCTGGCGAACAAGGCGAATGGTGCTCTCCACAGTTGACACAGATGGGAGGCGGGGCACATGGAGTATTGGGATGTGATGGGCGTCCGCAATCTCGATGTGTGACGCTTGAGATACAGCAGGAAGACATATGACCAAATTTCCAACATTTAAAGCACCGCATTGGGAGAGGGATATAGGGTTTCACATCCCTGTGGTAGACCTTCACCTTGACCTTCTCGGGTAATGTATCACCATCGAATGCCAATATGAAGGCACCGGTGGCAACCTGATTATCTTTAGGACCCCGGTGGACACGCTGAGTGGAATGTACACCTCGCCGTTCTAAATTGGCGCGCAGCTCATCGTTGGACTGCAAAAGAAGGCCACTGTGAAATATGATACCCTGGACCATATTAAGCTCTTATGGTGCATGATGCTTCCAGAAACATCCACCAGCTTCTCACAAGAGAGTAACGCCTGTGAATGGGCAGAGGATGCTGTTTTGATCAAGACTGACACAGATCTCATTTTGGACAAGCCCTCCACCTCCTCAAACTTCTCTTCTAAATGATCAACAAAAAACTGAGACTTCATCATCATGAACGATTCCAAATCAGCTCTCAAAAATACATGGTACTGGGCTGAATAAGAGCTGCTGCCATCCTTAGCCTGATGTTCCTCTCATGGTGTGGTAAGGGAGAGGAATGATTTGGGGTCGAACTTCTGTGAACTGAATTGAGCCTTAGATGCTGTTGGTGTTAGACACACCGGCAAGAGATAATGTACCACATTTCATCACGTGTCATCCACCCTAAAGTCACCCAATCTGACCAGGGGCCCTCCCCACGTGCGCCACCCAGCCACAGCAAAGGCCACCTGGCAGGATGGCCATTGCCAGAGGTCCCGATGCCCCAGGGGGATGGGCATCTACCCCTTGGTATATGTGGGGAGTTAACGGCGCAGCCATCAGCAGAGCGCTCCCTGTGTGGTCAGGGGCTACAACCAGCAGGGTACATGATGGCCCCACCACAACGGACTGGCTACCATGCTGGATATCATGTGCAACCAAGCAAACGAAGTCCATTATCATCGTCAGCGTAGAAAACGACACTGCACAGTTGATGGAAAAATACGCACCCAGGTGGGTGACCTCGCCCAACAGTTGGAGACTGAGCAGAAGCGCAGATTCACGTCAACAAAGGATACGATAGGTCTCAGTACATTATGGACACGATGCATCATATAAGGTGCCCTACCCCTATTGGCTCGCTTTATGGGAAAATTTTGAAAAATGGAGGTGAAACCCTACAGGGGACCATGACAAAGGTCGAAACGTGTGAGACTCCTTTTAGTCGCCTCTTACAACAGGCAGGAATACTTCGGGTCTATTCTAACACCCGTACCCGCAGGGGGGGGGGGGGGTTAATCGGGTATTGCCACTTCTTTTTGGTGTTCCAGTACAAACCTTTTCACAGCTACACAGAATCTTATACACTCCAGGAGCTGCTAAGGCGTGCCGAGCGTCTTCGGCCGATCTTAAGCTCTCACTAATCTTCTTAGTGGGTCTAAAGATTGTTTCAACTTGAAACTTGGCCAGAACTTTCCCAATATAGTCCATAATAATTCGAATAAATGGAAAAAAACATTTTCCAGCTGACAGTTGTTGTTGAAGAATGTTATCAGACACTTTTCTTCTGGGATGGAGTGCTCGACCTATCTCGTTGTCAGCGTATCCACTTTTTTTTACAACAGTTCGCATATCATTCAGTTCATCTTGCAAATAAACTGCATCACAGATCTATTTAACTCTATCCACCAATGTTCTAATGACACCTCTCTTCTGCCTGGGATGCATGTTTGATTACAAATAACGGCACCTATCGTTATTACTGACAACGTATGAAGAGACATTAAGAACGCAAATTGTTTACCATTAGTATTGTATTGTGCGTAAGGTATGGCTTGAAATAAAACTTCGGATATTTTTGGTCTGGACCAGGATTCGAACCCATAAGTGTGACTTTAGTAGAGACCTAGAGGAGTCTGAAACCTGCGTAAAAAACACGAAATGATCAAATTATATCGTACCGTGTGGGTCAGATACCACGAAAGAGAAGAACCGAATGCGAACCCCAGTCCAGCACCGAATTATTCATCGTCTGAAGTTCCAATAAAATAAGAGCTTTGCGACTTTAAATGACCATTGGCTCATTAGTGTCTAGTGTAAGGAAGATTATTGGTGACAGAGTTTCTGTTTACCGCGACTTCTGCCTTTGCTGTGGCCCTGCCTAAACCGGCTGTGCCTCTTATGGCAGCGAAACTATAAGACGTTTATAACGCAGTTTCTGAACAATCGTGCGACCTGACGCTCTTCACGTGGCATTACTACAGGTGAAGGAGATCTTTTCGTATGTTTTAAAATACATGCTGGAAGTGGTAAGCGAACCCACACCACCAACTAAAAAATTAGGATCAGTCCAGCAGACCACCGAAGCTCGTTTTTGATACATTCACGATTGGGTCGTAACGTATGATGCCCCTTTTATACTGCGAAAACAATTCAGTTCTATAATAACCCATTAATTATCAGCACATTTCAGACACGGAAATAATACTACTCTCATGCAAGCGGGATGCATAAATGCTTTTGGCTATTTTAGCCTCGATTCGAGGCCATTTTGAAATTTTGACTATTTGAAGAAATTTCTTAGGTCGCGAAATACCATTCAAGACTAAGAAGCTACCAAATACTTCGATGGATATTGCTATTATCGCTATTAACTTCTTCATTTTACTGCTGCTGTACACATGCTGTATGGGCAGGAGAACGGTCACGTTCGAGGATTATTTTGCTTCCCGGAAATCTCCGATGGACAGAAGGAAGCATTATGTCGTCCAGTATTTCGCAGTAGTAATGACTAGAAAAATGACCGTCCAGTTGCCACAGAATACCGCAATCATTTGCTGCGATCTAACCATTTGCTGCGAACTAAATATTTCTCGGTTTTTGAAAATGACCAAGAAGCTTAAATGTTTCCTTCAAGCCGCGGCGCGGCGGTAGCGCCACCAGATGACCAGAGTAGAAATCAAGCAGAGGAAGTCACCCTAAAGAGAAATCAATAAGAGCTGACACGTCTCACTTAGAACAAGACATTAGAGAGCAGATTTTACTTACGTTCCAAACATCAAATCTGGGTTAAACAACGACATTTAGTTACTCGTTGTCACATCTTACATGGAAGCTATTTAGAATACTTTATCAAGACGACAATAAAAGCAACGCTGAACTGTGCGTGGCTCATGTTGGTGCCATTTATTATTTAACATTTTGTTTTTACCGTACGGCTGCATACCCTACACCTCCCGCCGCCTTGACCCCCTCACCCCCTGGTTGCTCCCCTCCTCCCCTGTACCCACCCCCTGCCACCCCTTCACTGTTGTGTCCCCCCTACCCTCCATCTCTACACCCTTCATCTCCTTTCCCAAGGTGGCTTCCATCAACTCCCCCTCCCGGATGATGCCCTCTCTCCCTCCATCTATCCTATCAACTCTGATCCTCACCCCCCCCCCCTCCTTTCCTCTGTCCTTTCCCTGGGCTCCCTCTTCCCCCCTTCCATCCTGTTTTCTCCCCACCAAACCTCTCCCTACCTCCCTTCTCCCCCCCTCCCCGAGTCCTTTTGTATTCCCCTTCTCTCCCTTCCCCACTCCCTGTCGCGTCTGCCCAGCACCTCCCACCCCTCTTATGGGTCCTCATCCTCCATCGGCTCCTTTCCCGCCCCCCCTTCGCTTTTCCTCTCCTTCCCCCCTTTTTTATTTTCCCATCATCTATCCAGTTTCTCCCCACCTGCTCTCGGCTGTGGTATGTCACATTTGCCAACTTTTTAGTGCAGTGTTCCAGTGAATGTTCAGTGTTGTTCGTCTTCTCATGCTGTGAACAGAAACCATGCTGTCGCTGGGTGTGAATTTTACGTCTTTTGCGAACAGAAACCAGACTGTCGCCGTGTTTTTTAATTGTCTGTCTATTGTTTTACCTGTCTACTTCGTATGTATTTTATTAGTATCATCATCCCTTTGTTCTATGTTTTAAGTTCCACGGTTTTTTTCGCCATGTTACTCTTCAAGTCTCCGTTTTTATTGCCTGTTTTTATTATTTATTTTCTTCATCTTTTTAACAAAGTCTGTAGGCTGAAGAGCGGCATACTAAGCTGCTGCCAGCCCGCCCCCTTGGGGGGGAATCGAAATTCAATAAAGGAAAAAAAACAAAAAAAATGTACGGCCGCCTCGTCATTTTAATTTCGATTACTGGTGTCACTGATTTGCTGTCTTGATTGCCCGTGAGTGGCAGCAGCAGCGCGTATCGGTATTATCCCTGCTGAATTATCTTAGCTGGACCGCTATTACTTCCCGGTGGTCGTGTGTCGTGAGGGGAGATCGAACCTGGAGTAGATGGAGTTGGAACGCGGCAGAAGTGCAGTCGAGACGTAGCAGCAGTCGGTGTCGGAAGCGCGGACAGCCAGTACTCGCCGACTGCTCGCGATTCAGGATGAACTGTCCGACGGACGGAGATGGCAGCGGAATCGACCGTTGGTCGGTCATTCATTTGGTCGCCTCTTTGAGCGACGTGTGTTTGGTATTTTGACCGTTTCTGGGCCGCGTCACTGGGTCATCTTGCTGGACGTGTGTCTCGGTTCCTTCTTGTGCGGAGACATCGTGGCCAATGGGCAAGAGTTACCTCTGCATGATTGGGTCCGAGCCAGTGTGCCCGGATCGCCGTGTCTACCAGTTCCGGACCGACGTCGGGTTGAGTCGGGTTGGAGCTGCTGTGTGCCTGAATCATCAATACTCGCCCGACCGTTGCTGCCACACATTGTTTGAGTGGCAACGACCTTGTCTGGTTGTTGGTCGGTCGTCTGGTCAGACGAAATGTGTTATGTCACAGACCGTCTTCCGGTTTGGTGTGTGTGTCCGCCTGCGATTTGTTCGAGCTGTTTATCAGTGATTAATTTTACGAGTATTCTGCTTTCTAGTGGCAGTGTTTCGTGGAACACTGTATACTCTGTGTCAGTTCGACTGAGTAGTGTTGTAAATCCTGTAGTGCTGTCTGCGTACTGCAGTAGCCAGTTGGTCGGTTGCGACAGAGCAGCGAGTGAGTGTTTTCTTAATGTGTTGGTGCTGTCCGCCACGGCGTGTAGTCCCACAACCGTTGAGATGTTTAGGTATGTCAGTGGTTATTGTGCCTTGGCTTATTAACACACCAATATCTGAGGACGAGTGTTGCTGGTCTCTTAGCCTTGCTGGCATTTTGGTTGTAGTGCCGTTGATCTGGTGACCGAAGTCAGGTAGTTGGTTGGTTCGTCGGCTGTCTATCGGTTGGTTTCCCTTCCGATTAAGAGATTGTTGGTCAGGCTGCCTGTCTCGCCTAAACGGGCGTTAGTATTACTATTTCAGGCCGACCCTTGGAAACTTCTGAGCGCGGTTCCGTGTCTGTTACATGGTAACTTCCCTGTTTGAGTTTTAGTATTTTGGTTAATGTATGGCCTTCAGCCACGTTTTAATATATCCTGAATTAATGTTTTTGTCTTGCCCTTAAGGCATAAGGTTGTTATTTTTTATATGGGGCTTTCTCCCGAATTTTAAATGAAATCTTTTAAGGCTTTAAGCCGTTAAATTATTGTGTTGATGTCTGGCCTTCAGCTGAGTTTAATATAACTTAAATTGATGTTCCTAAGATTTTGATGGTTTACTATGGGGCCTTCAGCCAAATGTTTTAAGATAAGGCCTTCTGCCGTTTGAAACACTTCTTATTGTTTAAGATGCGGCCTCCAGCCGAGTTCCGTTTAAATTAAAGTGCTAAGGTCTTCAGCCTGTTTAGATTAAAGACTTAGAAAATATTAAATGTCAAACCTCCAGAAGAACCTTGTATTTCAATTTTTTGCTTAAGCCTTGCGTCTTGCATTTTGAGTGTGGCCTTCAGCCGATGTATAGTTAAAGGAGGTCGATTAAGGTTTTGAGTGTTTTGCATTCTTCTGTAACATGGTGCGTGGACAAATAAAGATTGTATGTTGAGTGCAACTGACAGCAACCTATTTTGGCCCCTTTCCACGAAATAACCCGCTCTGGCCTGCCAGCCCTGACATTTCAAAAGCATTGGACATAAGACCTGGCCACCTGCCGGCCACTTCAGAGACGATGTCCGAGTCGTTCACTTAAGGTGGGAATATTCATGGCCACCCCTCAGAATTCTAAGTGCGGCCATATTCACGATAGAGCAACACAGTTGGATGCAGAACTGTATGAAGGAAGTTCTGTCAGTGTTACGGAAATGTAGCTGCTTGTGGTGTAGTGGAAAGCTTCGTGCTCTGTACAGATAAAGTCGGGTCCACTCCATTCCCCAGTTTCTTTAAATTGCATACCGGATGTCGACTAAAATTATCAGCCTGATGGAACCTCAGACACAAGGCGTTTCATTTTCTAGTATAACTATAACAGCGAAAAGTTCCAGAAACGTTTCCGCCAGACATTTTGTGGCTCCGTCAAGATCAGGGCAGTCTAAGCTGGAGAGTTTCCTTGCCCCACAGCAATTACTGGTCATCGGCTATACGCCGTCTGCCGCCAACGTTAGAGGCCTCCGACTAGGTGAACGTGGCACAGCGCTATGGATGTTTTTATCAACGGTGATTTTCTGATTTAACGTTCCCATATTTATCTCACAGACACAGACACGATTTGGATTTTGAATCTCTGAAACTTATGAATCTTGATCTAGTGTGATAAAGTATAGTTGCAAGTGGAAAATGATCTAAAATTTGCGCCGTATTATTCGTTTGGGCTTAGTAGAGAGCTGAAGACCTCAGAGGCAGCTCTGAACCTTTGTATTGGTGTGGAGTGAGTGCTCTAGGACAGAACACGCCAGAAAAATCCTTTTTTGCTTCAAGATATATCAATCGTTCTGGAGTGAATCATTCTGCACAGTCAGGAAGCCTCGATAAAAGACGTATGTGATGTAGTACAAGCATTTAAGTGTCGTGTGACATGTGCATTCAACAGGCAAGGACCGGAAGTCTGGTACAGTAGTACTGTACGCACTGATTTAAAACAACAAATATCAAAGGGGTGACTATTAATGCATTTTTGCTTGATCGTCATCAGTTGGATCATCGAGAATTCGTCCAATATCCCTACGTGGACTCGTTACGATAACTTAATATTAACTTCTTTGTGAAGCACTAATGGCTGAGCCGTAACAAAAGACATATACTGGGGCAAAGGGCAGTGTGAACATAATAGTATGCCTATGGTGGCTCAGAGAGGGTGTCGTACTTTACGAAAAATCTCCTGAGGTGAGTGTATACTGCAACTGGTATTTTTTTTATCACAACTAATACATGTATCGGTCACAGTATAAGAAAAACGATCTAAAAATTCCATCACATGTCGTTTGCTTGCCGTCCCGTATCAAATTAATTCGTATGGAAATGTGACATTTCATAAATAAAATTTCTTATTGATTTTCGATAAGCCTGTTTATAGCTCTGTCACAAAATGGCCAAAAATATAGCTTTCAGCGACGCCGGACCGGGAGCCAAAGTACCCTGCACTTTACCCTCAGGTTACCTCACAGCTAGCAGAATACTGCAAATACTGCAATTTTGTGCTCTCATTTTATTGCTCCAGTGCTCTCTATTACAGATAAACTCATAACGTAAAAGACAAGATTATCTGGAATTCACTTTCCTGGACTCAACGACATAAACTGAAAACTTCATTTCACACCTTATGTTAAAAATACTCAGTTATTTAATGGAAATATCGAATGAATTTTTTAGGCTGATTCTGTGTCATCAAGGAAGTAATTCGTCAGTCATAGCGTTGTCAGACATACCCGGGTTATTTTCCAAGATTCAGTTATACTTCTACCAGGAAATCTAGGAAATGTCTAACGTTCCTGTCTCAAGGTCGTGGATGCCGAGCGCCTAATTACGTCAAACATATACTGCGCTGTTGCCCAGTTTCATACTTCTAGCAGCAAATAGCAGCCTTGAATGATCTAGGAAGTGACTACAGTTCGTGTCTTGAAGACTAGGCGGCTGAGTGAGAAATACCCAAAGTATATATTATTCATTCTTATTTGCGCTTCTGTAAGTAGATTTAGGGACTACAGCGTCGTTACTAATAATACCCAATGGTATCAATCCATGCCAGCAGAAGGCCCCACTTGACGTTGATTTCTGGCCACCCAGTGTTACCCCCTTCCCCAAAAACTCCAATATTCACTCCAGCAGCGGACAGTGAACAAGACAGTTGTGTGTTAAGTTAGATTAAGATAATTTTTTAATAAGCATCTTACAATGAGAAAAATATGTTTGAAATGTATTGCAGTATGTTAAACATAAAATAAATAATTAAACTGCATCTCTCTGCCGTAGTTTGTACTACACCAATGACAGAATGTTCGCCCGCATCTCGTGGTCGTGCGGTAGCGTTCTCGCTTCCCACGCCCGGGTTCCCGGGTTCGATTCCCGGCGGGGTCAGGGATTTTCTCTGCCTCGTGATGGCTGGATGTTGTGTGATGTCCTTAGGTTAGTTAGGTTTAAGTAGTTCTAAGTTCTAGGGGACTGATGACCATAGATGTTAAGTCCCATAGTGCTCAGAGCCATTTGAACCATTTGAACAGAATGTTCTTCACGTTCTTGATGTCCCAGTGGCCGAGTGCTACTAAATTTGTTGCTGTAGGCTCAAACACCGCTGGAGTAATATATTTGAAGTCAAACTCTTTTCTCCTCCTCTATCTTAACTCACAGAGACCACAACGAATTTAAGTAACCAATTCCTACTAAATTCTGAAGTTGTACGGCATTGTTGTGTAGGTCAAAAAGCAGATTTCATAATCGTCAGATGACTGTTGGAGTACGCCACATTTCGGTGATGATTATTTATTCATTCATAGGTGCTTCTCTGTGTCTTATTTTCGTAATTTTTCGAATAATGGACCTGGAAGAATGAAAACATTGGATGATCAGCATACAGAATATTTCTATTTTCCTTAAGCATTTCTCTTCAGACACAATTACTAGTCATAAAAGCTACTAAGAAGAAGATTAATTTTATCTGCATTTGGTGTCATAATTTATAATATATCCACAGTGGGTGAGGTGGGTGGGAGGAGGGAGTGTGTGTGAAAGGTGGTGTGATTCAGCATGTTATGAATAGTCTCTACAAAACCTATCTGTCCGTCTGTGCCGCTAAAACCGAACCCATATGACTCTTGTGGTAGCCAAGAGGCGTCGTTAATATTAAAATGTTCGGGGCTAAATTAATAACATACTGCGCGAGTGATGTATAGAATCTCAGCGCCAAGTTCAGTTTGGTGAACCTGTTGTTGTTTCTTGTTCTCTCTGTCTTAAGCACACAGCATGTCGAAATGCTCTTCAACGTAGGCGTTTTTCGCTTTTATTGACAAAGCATCAGCAGGTGATATATTTTAATCATAACGAAAAGATGATGAGTATCTTTCTTTTGGTATTTATGGACTAAATGACAATTTTACTCAAGGATGACTTATTCTAGACATTACTTTTGGCGCTGTTCCATGTTCCACTTTCTGATAACAACTGCTTCTCCTTTCACATTAAAAGTATTTGAAACTTCGTTTTCAACATTTTCATGGTTTGTGTTTCTTAGTTTCCAGTTGACGCATCTTAGTACTATTAGTGACGATGCTGTAGTCCCTAAAGCGAGCTACAGAAACAGAAATAAGACTCTTTAATATAATAACAATGTTAGCTGACAGTACTATCGATATATCGGTAACTGAAATTTGTCGATGGCTCCGTTGGCTATCGAGAGTGTGTATCCCTTTTTCATTGGATGATTTAAAATCAAAATATCTGTCAGTTTCGCGACATGGCAACTAGGTCGTGTGAAATTTCATTTAGGCGATAGGGGGAGTCCGGTCCCACTGGACCCCCGCCCCCTCCCACTCCTTTGGCTACATCCTTGTCATTAACAATCTTATCAACATAACTCAACACTCCATACGCACTCAGCAGATTCATTTTCACAAAGACGATACATTCAAGACGAAACAGTCACTTGGCTCTAGTTCGAGTAACTCTTGTGCGTTAAGTAAGGAAACAGTAGGGAATTTTTTGTCTCCCATCCAGTACTACTACGTGGCTTCACATTTTCATGCAATTGTAATGTAGTAATTGGTTATTGCACCTGGCTTTTGATATTATAACAAAATGAAGGTAAATAAATTGCTTATAATGAAATAGGAATTTATTTTTGAACGATGAAAAATTTAAAGGAGTCGTGATTAACCAGCACTATATCAAGAATCGCACATAAGTTAAATGAATGCTGAAATCATCGAAACCGTAAAATAAACAATAGCCTTAGGCTATTCCATATACGAATGATGAAGTTCGACATAGAAAGCATTCATATATCGCAAACTGTGGGCGGCTCAACAGTTGCATGATTAAATTCACCTTCTCACAGATGTAACGTTTCTCTCATTACCAGTAAGTGTGCACACATCGGCTGTGATCGATTTTCGATGGTTCAGCGACCTTCAGTCGTTGTTCACAGTTGCACGTACAGCATTTTTGCGCCCACGCGCTTTTATTTCCAATGTAGCGTACAGTTAATTTAAGGTTTATCACACGTCCGTTCCATTAATGAGGCAACGAAATGCGTGAACGTACAGAACTCATGTAAGTGGCCTCGCACATTATCGTATAAATATACCAGTAGTGGTTTTATTTTAATGTTTGACCGTATTGCCCATATCTGCAAGTGGTGCGTTACAAAATACAATGTGCGTAGTGCATTTACATTCACTAATGTCCAACTAAAGCACGACACAGTTTATATCAGCCATCAACCTTTCGATTGTGCATGGGCTGCAATCTTTCACTGTTCACACTGTAGCGGATCGTACCTGAAACCTTTAACTACGTAACAAAGCTATTTCCGAATAACGTACCAGAAACTTGAAAAAAACTGACGTGTGTTCTGAAAATTTTTCAGTGAAAATAACCAGTTGGACTTTACATTTGATAACTGTTAACAGTAAGTGTACGGGCACTACTAACCAGTGTGAACAAACACTTTTCATTTGTAAGAAAGTACGAAACACTTCTATAACAATACTTCTTCATAATTTTGAAACCATTCAGCAATAAAACCTTATATACAGGGTGTTACAAAAAAGTACGGCCAAACTTTCAGGAAACATTCCTCACACACAAAGAAAGAAAATATGTTATGTGGACATGTGTCCGGAAACGCTTACTTTCCATGTTAGAGCTCATTTTATTACTTCTCTTCAAATCACATTAATCATGGAATGGAAACACACAGCAACAGAACGTACCAGCGTGACTTCAAACACTTTGTTACAGGAAATGTTCAAAATGTCCTCCGTAAGCGAGGATACATGCATCCACCCTCTGTCGCATGGAATCCCTGATGCGCTGATGCAGTCCTGGAGAATGGCGTATTGTATCACAGCCGTCCACAATACGAGCACGAAGAGTCTCTATATTTGGTACCGGGGTTGCGTAGACAAGAGCTTTCAAATTCCCCCATAAATGAAAGTCAAGAGGGTTGAGGTCAGGAGAGCGAGGAGGCCATGGAATTGGTCTGCCTCTACCAATCCATCGGTCACCGAATCTGTTGTTGAGAAGCGTACGAACACTTCGACTGAAATGTGCAGGAGCTCCATCGCGCATGAACCACATGTTGTGTCGTACTTGTAAAGGCACATGGTCCAGCAGCACAGGTAGAGTATCCCGTATGAAATCATGATAACGTGCTCCATTGAGCGTAGGTGGAAGAACATGGGGCCCAATCAAGACATCACCAACAATGCCTGCCCAAACGTTCACAGAAAATCTGTGTTGATGACGTGATTGCACAATTGCGTGCGGATTCTCGGCAGCCCACACATGTTGATTGTGAAAATTTACAATGTGGTGGTGAATCGAGGAAGTACAGTACATACTGACAAAACTAAAATGAGCTCTAACATGGAAATTAAGCGTTTCCGGACACATGTCCACATAACATCTTTTCTTTATTTATGTGTGAGGAATGTTTCCTGAAAGTTTGGCCGTACCTTTTTGTAACACCCTGTATATATCACTAAGTATGTATCAATGTACTTGAACAGCATAAATTTTGCACACAAATGTATTTGCAAATAAAACAAAAGAAAAGCTCACTACCAGCTCTATGCTAATGAATATACACGTATTTCTGTCCATTAACTTACTACAAAAAGGCTTGAAAAATTTTCCATGAACCAGGCGCTAAATGGCTTTTCAGTTACAGCATTGGTTTCTGTCACCACTGCATCAAATACAAGCACTTTTAGAGGTGCATGTACATTGATTGAAAACATTTTGGGAACAGACATTTTGTATTTACCTTGCAGTCGTATGACATATGACAGGATTACATTGACAACTTTTTAATTAATTGCGAACTCTGTTTTCCAAGAACCATCTCATATAGTATATTTCTGTGTCCAAGAGAACCCAGCATACAAGATGGATGGCAAAATCCATTTATGTATTGAAAGATTTATGATCCGTGGTGAAGCTGAGTCACTACAAACACATATTGTAGTTATTTCAATTTTTATTACACTTATGTAAGTCCAAGAATCATCCTTCGCCAGCTCAGAAGCAAAAGCACCGTATTTGAATTTCAGGTTTCAACATTTTATGTATGTATATCAACTCCTTGGCGGTAACAGTGTATGGCTTCACAAAAAGTAAAATGTCGTTTATGGTTACTGCCCCCCAAAAACAAAGAACAGAAGCATTAGACTTCAGGTTGTATCTGAGTTACGTACATGGTCAGGACTGTATCAGGAGCTCAGCTGGGCATCCGGGAGGTTTTTCCTGCATAGATAAATAAATAAGCAAAACGTTTTTTTTTTTTTTTTTTTTTTTTTTTTTTTTTTTTTTTTTTTTACTTTGTCAACCCAAGAACAACTTGCATTGTGATAAGTCAGTGTTCTTCAGTTTTTCAAACAGCGAAGAGATTAGCAGATTTCTCTTTTCATTGCCTGATAAATATGTATTACATGCAACTTAATTTTTAGACAAGTTACGTAATTACAAAAAACTGAACTGGAAAAAGAAAAGAGTGACTAAACAGAACAGAACGAAACCGACAGAAAGAGACCGAGGCGGGAACGAGAAATTAGGAACTAGATCTAAGAACGAGAGCAACTGAACGAGATCGAGGGGGGCACCAGAGTGGCACAGCCAGTGGTGAACGATCTTTCCCAGGAATGAGACCGCCCACGACGAAAGTGAACGATGAAGGACCGTTCTTGTGAACTACACCGACTGGAACGAAGTCCGTTAAAGTGAACCACTCCTTTGAGCCAATTTTCTTGTACAACCGACCCCTGCTTCCCACTGCTTTTATTTGAGCCTTTTCTACGTCATTCTTAACTTGTTAGGTCTTCGCAGACTTTTCAGTTTCCGGTTATGTCATCCTGTTGTGTCTAATGCTTGTTGTTGGGATTCTTTCAAAGTGTTTAAAAATTTCAGTCTTTGTTTCCTAATGTCTGCCTGCTAGGTAGGCGATTTCTGTCGTTCCACTGGATTTGATTGTGTATCCGTGCGTTTCTGGGTCAAAATTTTCATTTCAATTTTCCTTCTGAACAGTTTTGCAATCCACCTTTTATGTAGAGTATTATAATTCCCTACGTTTTCAACCACTCTGTGTGTGGACATGCACCTGCTGTGGATGTCACATGATCTCCCGTGTGCTCTGCTGAGTTTCTGTAATTTAACTGTCTCCGCTTTCTTGCAAAGAGTGGATAAACATAGAGTTGTACTGCACATAGATACTTAAGAGATGTCCCTTTACTGGAGACGAATAAGTTTGAGGAACAAAGTATAGCACACAATCAGTTTTGTGCTTACTAAAATGGTACGAATAAAACACAAACTGCTTACACATGTAGGAAAGCATAGAATTACGTGGAAAGAAGTGAATGATTCTGTTACCATTATACCAAAGGATATTCTTAACGAGACTGCACTTTTCACAGACATTCGTTAAGTATCTTTGTTCAACTTAAAAAGAATTTATGTTGCTTCCTTCATGATAATTGTCGGACTGTTCAGAAACTTTGTCATTGTCCTCCAGTTATATGCTTTTTTATTCATCGTGGCTATTCTATTATAGTGACTAAGTTTGCCACCTGAGAATTTGTGGTTGTACACCCAGGTAACAATTAGCTAATCCAGTGAAATATCACCCCGAAAGTAAGAAAGCAATAAATGTATTGAAAGGTAAATTTAAAACAGTACAGAAGTAGCCGCCAGACATCGGCGCCAAATTTTTCTATCACTTAGGCCAGTACCAGTTTTATATGTACTGAAACCACTGCATACTGCTATAATAGTTTTTACCCTTCGGTGTTCTTTGCAAGTCACTGCAGAATTGAATACTAAACTTACTCTTTTGCACAATAATATTAATAAACGTCTGCTTATTTTAACTAAGGGGGTGCATAAAATTTTAACTTTAACAGTAACTAAAATTGTTAAAAAGTATATTCGATTAAGTCAGTTGGTCATCAATAATAACATATTATGACCGCATGAATCGTTTCTAGAATTAGCTGTAATATATACATATTTCCATTTCTTCTATTTTGGGGACTGTGCCTGTTATAAGGCACCTTATACTTTAAGAACGGCTTAGGCCATGTTCAGGGGGATTACCAGGTGACAAAGTTAAATTCAGGTAGTCTGCGATCGTTAGAATTGTGGAGGGAATTACGTTTGTGGGTCTGATAATCTCAGACTTACTAATTTCAGCTGACTTACTCGATAACCATGATGACCATGCTAGAAACCGCTGGGATGATACACATTTTGTTCAGGTACGCTCCCACAGCTCGTGAGTATTTGAAAATTGTCATATAACAGAATCACGAAGAGCTGTGATATATACATAGTTATTAACTACTGATTTCGATCACTTAGTCTTCAGGTATCGTAAAATCACTTGCAACAACCTGTACGCGAAACATTCTTGTTGAGTCTCAAGTAAAATCAGAACTATAAGGTTGATTCAATAATGATATTCACTACGGACAGTATTGGTCGACGATGAATATTTTATTTGACATCATAGTAAGAAACGTGCCATACATATTGTTGTGAATAGTGTTAATATACCTTAAGATGAACAAATGGTCGAAAATGGGTGTAATAACAGTTTTAACGATTCTGATATATGGCGTTTTCCAAATATTTTGTTGTTGTCACTGGAGTTAGGAAATTCATATTTGTTCTGACAGTACAGCTGTACATTAACTCCTGCTCTGAACATGGAGAAAACGATGCAACTATCATGAATAACATAATCAACAGATATATCTTACTTCAGAAAATCTTAAGCAACTAACCGAATTAGGAATTTCTCCAGTCTGCTGCAAACTAGCTTGGCGCAGTAGTCTTACGCAGCGAATTGTAAACACGTTCTTCACAGTGTCTGGGTACTCAGGAGCGAGCTCTGAATGAGAAAAAAATTTAGTTATTGAGTATTCCACTTTATTCACTGCACGACTGAAAGTGCCCAATAAACGCATCTGAGCTTATCGAATCAGATAACGTAGACGAAGGTATGAGTGGCCGTAAGGCTGTGATAGCAACTATGACCACGCGTTTTATGAGGAATATTGAAAAAGATAGGAAAATATATTTCCTTAGAAAGTGTGACAGGATACAAATTGCAGTATCTGTCGTCAGCATCAAATATTCTGTGCTGAGGACGAAGAGGTAGAGCACAAATGGGAAAAATGAAAATTCAGAAGCATCGTATAGTATGCCTTAGACAACCAAGTTCTGAGCAATTTCTTAAGGGATGAGAATGAACCGCTGTTCTTTAATAGCCGCACCACAAAACTGCTGTGTAAACAAAGAGAGCTTCATCACAAATTTAAGAGGCGTCTAAACCTAGTTGAGAAACGAAAGCTGAACGAAGTGAAAATGACAATAAGGAGATCACTGAGAGAAGCATTCAATGACTTTAAGACTAACATTTTGTCAATCAATCTGAGTAACAGGTTCTGGTCTTATGTAAAATCAGTAAGCGGTTCGAAATCCTCTACTCATTCACTCCGTGATCATACTGGTACCGAAACGGAAGATAATAGAAAGATGGCCGAAATACTGAATTCGGACTTCCGAAATTGTTTCTCCTCGGGGTATAATAAACGATCCCTCCTTTCTATGTACGTCGAAATGGTAGATATTGAGATCTCCGATCACGGAATAGGAAAGCAACTATAATCGCTTAGATGTGGAAAGATATCCGGAGCGTAAGAGATGCCCATAAGATTTTACAAAGATTATGTGAAATTTCCTCATCCAGTAGCATTTTATCATAGATTGCTGGAGCAAGGAGGGCACATGCCGATAGGAAAAACGCGCAGGTCATTCCTGTTTTCAAGAAGAATCGTGGGACAGTTGCTCATAATTACAGGTCTATATAGTTGACGCCAATTTGTTGCAGATTTATGGAAAACGTTTTATGCTAAAGAGTTTTGACGTTTTTGGGGAACAAAAAAATCTCCTCTATAAAAATCAACAAGGATTCCGCAGAGATCTTGCGAAACTCCGGGCACTCTATTCGTCAATGAGAACCATAGCGCTGTAGACAAAATGCTCATGTTGATGTCGTGTTTCTTGACTTCAGGAAGGCATTTGACGCCTCTCCGCACTACCGTTTAGTAAAAAAAGTAGAACTTACCGAGAATCGGACAAGATTTGCGATTAGGTTAAAGACTTACTTGCAACGGACGAAGACTGACAGCCGTAAAGGTAACTTCGGAGTACCCCGAGGGAGTGTGACAGGACCATTACTGTTTAGAATACATATAAATAAAATACACACATCAAAAAATGTTTTCCATCATCCCGTACCCAGAACTCCTGAAGATAGACGTTGACTGTGGATATTTTATCACAGACACAGTCCCTTTGAATGTTCAGAGATGTCACTAAACCCGTCCAAAGATGGAAACAACCATGCATGAGCAGCGCCTATTAGACAGAGAGGGTCCGACAGCCGATCAGTTAGAGTCATGTCACCAGGAAGGAGGTACATGGCTCGTGTTGTCTGTAGTGCAACCATACCTAGACAGTCAATACATCAGTTCGATCTCGTCGCCACGCAGGATTAGCCGAGCGGTCTAGGGCACTGCACTCATGGGCTGTGCGGCTGGTCCCGCCGGAGGTTCGAGTCCTCGCTCGGGCATGGGTGTGTGTGTGTTTGTCCTTAGGATAATTTAGGTTAAGTAGTTTGTAAGCTTAGCGACTGATGACCTTAGCAGTTAAGTCCCATAAGATTTCGCACACATTTGAACTTTTTTTTTTCGATCGCGTCCGCATTGTTACTTTGTACCAGGAAGGCCTCTCAACAAGGGAAGTGTCCAGGGGTCTCGGAGTGAACCAAAGCACTGTTGTTCGGACATGGAGGAGATACAGAGAGACAGTAATTGTTGACAACATGCTTCATTCAGGCCGCACAAGGGGTAGTACTGCAGTGGATGACCGCTACCTACGGATTATGGCTCGGAGGAACAATGACAACACCGCCACCATGCTGAGTAATGCTATCGTTGCAGTTTCAGGACGTCATGTTACGACTCAAACTGTGCGCAATAGACTGCATGATGCGCAACTTCACTCCAGACGTCCATGGCGAGGTCCACGTTTGCAACCACGACGCCATGCAGTGCGGTACAGATGGCCCAACAACAAGTTGAATGGACCACTCAGAATTGGAATCACGTTTTCATCGCATGGGTGTCGCATATGCCTTCAAACCAGACAATCGTCGGAGACGTGTTTAGAGGCAACTCGGTCAGGCTGAACGCCTTAGACACACTGTCCAGCGGGTGCAGCTAGGTGGAAGTTCCCTGCTGTTTTGGTGTGCAATTATGTGGTGCCGATGTACGCCAGTGGAGGTCACTGAAGGCGCCGTAACGGCTGTACGCTACGTGAATGTCATCCTCCCACCGATAGTGCAACCATATCGGCAGCATATTGGCGGCGCATTCGTCTTGGAAGACAAATCGCGATCACATCGTGCACATCTTGTGAATGACTTCCTTCAAGAAACGAAATCGCTCGACTAGAGTGGCCGGCATGATCCCCAAACATGAACCTTACCGTACATGCCTGGGATAGATTGAAAAGGGCTGTTTATGGTCGACGTGACCCACCAAACACTATGAGGGATCTACGCCGAATCGTCGTTGAGGAGTGGGACAATCTGGACTAACAGATGAACTTGATGAACTTGTGGATGGTATACCACAACGAATAAGGCATGCATCAATGCAAGAGGACATGCTACTGTGTGTTAGAGGTACCGGTGTATACAGCAATCTGGACCACCACCTCTGGAGGTCTGGCTGCATGGTGGTACAACATGCAATGTGTAGTTTTATTGAGCAATAAAAAGGGAGGAAATGATGTTTTTATTGATCTCTATTCCAATTTTCTGTACAGGTTCCGGAACTCTCTGAGCCGAAGTAATGCGAAACCTCTTTTGATGTGAAACTTCCTGGCAGATCAAAACTGTGTGCCGGACCGAGATTCGAAATTGGGACCTTTGCCTTTCGCGAGTAGGTGCTCTAGCAACTGAGCTACCCAAGCACGACTCACGAGACGTCCTCACAGCTTCAATTCTGCCAGTACCTCGTCTTCTACTTCCCAAACTTCACAGAAGCTCTTCTGCGAACCTTGCAGAACCAGCACTTCTGGCGGAAATGATATTGCCTAGGGGATGTTTCCAGAATGACATTTTCACTCTGCAGCGGAGAGTACGCTGATATGAAACTTCCTGGCAGATTAAAACTGTGTGCTGGACCGAGACTAGAATTGGGACCTTTGTCTTACGCAGGCAAGTGAAAATAGGAGACGAGGTACTGTGAGGATCGGTTGTGACTCGTGCTTGGGTAGCTCAGTCCGGCTTTCGCCGCCGTGCAGTGCGGACGTCTTGTTGTTTCCGCCTGCAGAGCGCACATTTCAGGGGCCGTCACTTACGTGCACTAGAACCATGGCCAACCGTTTTATAAAATCAACAAAAATGGTTCAAATGGCTCTGAGCAAAAAATGGTTCAAATGGCTCTGAGCACTATGCGACTTAACTTCTGAGGTCATCAGTCGCCTAGAACTTAGAACTAATTAAACCTAACTAACCTAAGGACATCACACACATCCATGCCCAAGACAGTATTCGAACCTGCGACAGTAGCGGTGGCTCGGCTCCAGACTGTAGCGCCCAGAACCGCACGGCCACTCCGGCCGGCGAAAATCAACATTACGATTCAACTTCTGCAACGACTACGCACGACCAAAGGCCTTGGAAGTGGAACGCTTCCTACGCGATGTTGCTTAGATCCCAGCTTCCGACATCTTGGGCATCCATTTGTCCATATTAAGCAGTAAGGTGTACGTCAAAGTCGTCAACGCGGTATGAGAAAGAATACTTCGTGACACCAACCATGGATTACGCTTTTGTCAAGCCGACGGTAATGTTGGAGCGGTCACTGTCGACCATGCAGGCTTAGGAATGCGCACCATAAGAGTTTTCGAACTCCAGTTCGAGCTCCCAGAGGAAGACGTTATCGCGGCTTTCCTCCCCTATGGCACTGTACATGGCCACACTGCCGAACGCTGGGCGCAGTTCCAAACATACCCCGTTCTTAACGGTGTACGGTAGATCACCATCGATCTCCATCGCCACATGCCATCTGACCTGCAAATTAGCGTGTGCCGCGTGGTTTGCATATACGACGGCCAACCCAAGACCTGTTCCTGGTGCGGTAAAGAAGGCCACCTCATATCTGAGTGTCTTCAGCGAGGAATCACCCAACTGCCAGCCGCTACCGTGGCACCCCCGGCTCCGACAACTGTTTTACCGATCACCTACGCATCGGCGCTCTCTTCTCCTCACACCAGCCGCCACCCGTTGGACCATGTACCGGTGACCCTTCCAGCTGCTACGGATACCGCCGGGGCCGACACGTCGCGCTCACAGCCTAACGCTACTCCGGCGCCACTAACAGCAACGACTTCCGAACTCCACCCGCCCGATCATATGGATGCCCCTTCATTTGACGTTCCCGCGACGGCCTTCTTCCAAGAGCGACTCGACTCCCTTCCGTCTTTCGACACAGAGGGGCGAACCCGCATACAATGTTCACCTAAGAGGCGCAAGAGGAGGCGCCTTACGGTCTCGGAACGAGACGGATCACCTTCCCCTGATGCTCCAGAGATCGTCCGACCCGACGAGGCCTCGGAGAACCTGCACGACGATACGAATGATGACAACATGACGCCGACTGTGGTTGTGTCGATGCCTACTCTACTGGCTCGCCCAGGTACTCCTGAACCAATGGACTCCACCTTTGCGACTGCCGCCGAGACGGGTCCCCCGCCCCTACGACCGAAGTGGAACGTACGACCATCACAACGACAGCACCTTAAATGGCGTGGAGTGAGGACGTCGATGAAGGCCCGGAGCACACGCTGGGGAGAGAGTTACCGCAGACGGAAGCATCGTTACGCCGCTGATAACGCCGTCAGGCACGATTCGCCGTTGCCTCGCCCCTCTTCATCCTCTTCCGGTGGAGTTCCACTCCACTGTGGGGTACGGCTCCAAACCTACCGAGTAGCGGCGATCAACACTAACACCATTAGCTCACCTGTGAAACTTCAACTGGTGCAAGAGATGATACAGGCGTTGGGCGTTGACATCACACTACTACAGGAAGTACACTTGGCCACATTTCCAGATTTATCCTTCTCTGGGTGACTACCTGGGACGCGGCGTAGCCATCTACGTCCGAGAAGGCATCCCAGTGGCGGATATCACATACCTTCCATCTGCCAGAGGCATGGCCGTCACCGTCATGGGGACGCGTCAACATTTACGCTCCGTCTGGCTCCACCCATAGACGCGAAAGGGCACTCTTCTATTCAGAAGAAACTGCTCCATTGTTTCTTGGACGCTGCGACCATTACTTGCTTGGGGGTGATTTTAATTGTGTCTTGTACTCTAAAGATCAAGTGCCCCACTACAACACCTGTCGAGAACTGCGTCTAGTCGTCCGAAATCTGTTGCTCCGCGACACTTGGGAAGTACGGCACGGCGACGCGCCTGGACATACTTACCAGACGAGTCACTCCGCGAGCCGCCTTGATAGGATTTACGGCTCTTGAGAATTCACACCTGCAGCCCAAGGTGCAGAACTTTGGCCCTTGGCCTTTTCGGACCACTTTACCTATATCTGCAACATTCTCCTCCCCCAGAAAGTGGTCTGGCGTAGTCGTGCACCGTGGAAGCTAAACACCTTTCATCTTCATGATCCCGAATGTTTTCAACGTGTTACCGAGACATGGGGCACCTGTGAACGTCGCTTACCTAAGTACTGCACGACCTGGTGGCTGGAATGTGCCAAACCTGCCATTCGACTTACTTTGATTCAATATGGCAAGGAAGTTTCTATGTGGCACCGGCACACTACCGACTATTTCTACGCCGTTCTCCACGACCTGGACGCCCAATCGCCCACCCCCGACACCCAGGGGGAACACAGCAGGATTAAGGCACAAATTGTAACGTTGACACGCCGTAGACTGCAGGGGGCTTTGGTGCGAACCCGATGTCAAGATTCGGCGGAACAAGAACATCCGACCATGCATCATATCGCCCCCAATAGGAAACTCGACGACAACGACTCATCACCGAGATCAACACCTGTCACAGCCAGCACGTCACTTGCCAGACCGAAATCGTCAGTGCCTTTGTCGACCACTACCGCACAATGTACCAGGAGGAGGCTACTAACAACCACGCTGAGGAGTCTGTGTTACCACACGTAACTCGCACCCTCACCAGCGACGAAGTGGACGAGCTGATGGAGCCAATTACGCCTGACGAAGTCCACGATGCAATCAACAAAGGTGCTCTGAATAAGTCACCTGGTGTCGACGGATTGCCGATAGAATTTTATCGCGCTTTTCTCACAGTCATGGTGTCACGGTGGATGACGATGTTTCATGAACTGATGACGATGGGGAACGCGGTACCGCCGTCCTTCATCACGAGAATTGTTTATACCCATCCACAAACCGACACCAGGTGTGACAACAGGACATTACCGTCCCCTGACTCTGCTTAACGCAGTGTTGTGTACATACACTCCTGGAAATTGAAATAAGAACACCGTGAATTCATTGTCCCAGGAAGGGGAAACTTTATTGACACATTCCTGGGGTCAGATACATCACATGATCACACTGACAGAACCACAGGCACATAGACACAGGCAACAGAGCATGCACAATGTCGGCACTAGTACAGTGTATATCCACTTTTCGCAGCAATGCAGGCTGCTATTCTCCCATGGAGACGATCGTAGAGATGCTGGATGTAGTCCTGTGGAACGGCTTGCCATGCCATTTCCACCTGGCGCCTCAGTTGGACCAGCGTTCGTGCTGGACTTGCAGACCGCGTGAGACGACGCTTCATCCAGTCCCAAGCATGCTCAATGGGGGACAGATCCGGAGATCTTGCTGGCCAGGGTAGTTGACTTACACCTTCTAGAGCACGTTGGGTGGCACAGGATACATGCGGACGTGCATTGTCCTGTTGGAACAGCAAGTTCCCTTGCCGGTCTAGGAATGGTAGAACGATGGGTTCGATGACGGTTTGGATGTACCGTGCACTATTCAGTGTTCCCTCGACGATCACCAGTGGTGTACGGCCAGTGTAGGAGATCGCTCCCCACACCATGATGCCGGGTGTTGGCCCTGTGTGCCTCGGTCGTATGCAGTCCTGATTGTGGCGCTCACCTGCACGGCGCCAAACACGCATACGACCATCATTGGCACCAAGGCAGAAGCGACTCTCATCGCTGAAGACGACACGTCTCCATTCGTCCCTCCATTCACGTCTGTCGCGACACCACTGGAGGCGGGCTGCACGATGTTCGGGCGTGAGCGGAAGACGGCCTAACGGTGTGCGGGACCGTAGCCCAGCTTCATGGAGACGGTTGCGAATGGTCCTCGCCGATACCCCAGGAGCAACAGTGTCCCTAATTTGCTGGGAAGTGGCGGTGCGGTCCCCTACGGCACTGCGTAGGATCCTACGGTCTTGGCGTGCATCCGTGCGTGGCTGCGGTCCGGTCCCAGGTCGACGGGCACGTGCACCTTCCGCCGACCACTGGCGACCACATCGATGTACTGTGGAGACCTCACGCCCCACGTGTTGAGCAATTCGGCGGTACGTCCACCCGGCCTCCCGCATGCCCACTATACGCCCTCGCTCAAAGTCCGTCAACTGCACATACGGTTCACGTCCACGCTGTCGCGGCATGCTACCAGTGTTAAAGACTGCGATGGAGTTCCGTATGCCACGGCAAACTGGCTGACACTGACGGCGGCGGTGCACAAATGCTGCGCAGCTAGCGCCATTCGACGGCCAACACCGCGGTTCCTGGTGTGTCCGCTGTGCCGTGCGTGTGATCATTGCTTGTACAGCCCTCTCGCAGTGTCCGGAGCAAGTATGGTGGGTCTGACACACCGGTGTCAATGTGTTCTTTTTCCATTTCCAGGAGTGTAGTTCAGCGTAGTCAGCGCGTACACAACTTTCCCACTAGAGCGCGTCCCGCTAAGCACAACAGAGCAGACGCAGCGCTCGTCCATTTCAGCACTTCGAGATGGCGCTGCCATAGAGACAGACCAAATTCTGCTTCCGCCGATCCGCGTATTAATATGTAACGCGGCCAATGAGATTGCTGCTAACGTAAAACCTGTTCTCCTCGCGGATCACTCTCACGCAGTGATACATGAACGCGCAAGGTATTATAACGAGTGTACCGACCTCCGATTAGTGAGTCGGAATTTGTCTGCACCAGTCTGTACCAGTCTTCTTTAGTCTGTACCAGCCTGTACGAGTTCTACATTTGTCTGTACCAGTCTATAGTCAAGTTTCAGTCTGCGCCTAATAAGATTGCCATATTCCTGTACATAGCCATGCAGATGAATGTATAGACACTTTTGTCAAGTATCAGAGATATATGTGAGAATAAGATTAACGTACCAATACGAAAGGAACTTCAGACTTTCAATTGTAAATAGCATCCAGAACCAAGTTAAGTAATTTTTATGCTTGGTATTATTTTAATAAATGTGTGTGAAAATTAATCAAGTTCTGTTTAAAGATGGTCACCGTCAATCAGCCACTGTAAGCGTGCAAGTGGCATTTCTATCGTCTGACCTAACGGCAGAAGATAAACACGCCACAATAAGACCACGAGACATATTGCTGACACTCGCCTACTTCGTTACAGCGAAAAGTCAAATAATCTGATGGTGTGTGTACTGAAGGTCTTACAGTAAGCACACCACACGCAGACTATAAAATTTTTACACGCCTACTGGCAACACGATGCCGCAAGGTCCTGCCTAGCATTCTATCCCCGGAACAGACAACTCTGGGCGGCTCAGTTAATGTACAAATGGCCACAGGAGAATGTCGCGATTTAATTGCACTGGCAGCTGCGTGCAGACCCCGCACTGCGGTGGTTGCCATTGATTTTGACAGCGCATTCGACAAAGTGCGGCATCTTTTCTGTTCTCAGTGATGAACCGCATGGGTTTTCCACCAGCCTTTATCGACGTCATCGGCGCCTGTACGGCCCCGCCGAATTGCTGATTCAGATTAATGGCCGTGTTGCGGGACCAGCTGCGATCCGGCGTTCCGTACGGCAAGGCTGACCACTTTCGACCCTACTGTATGCCATAAGCCTAGAGCCACTCATCGGGAGTCTGACGAGCCACCTTTCTGGTCTCACTTTGCGACAGCACAGTTTTCGATGTGCGTATGCGGACGACCTCCTCCTCTTGATCCGCTCACGGAGTGAAACACACACGGTACTTGATTTGATATCAACATACGGAACTGCAGCGGGCAGTAACATTAATGTGGCTAAATCCGCGGTGATGCCCATTGGACGCGGCCTCTCACACGACGATTTATCACCTCTCCCATGTCTACAAAAACTACGATACCTTGCTATCATTTTCACCTCCACCGTGCGCCGCTCCGCTGCCATCAATTTTCGGCGTGCACTGCAAACATTCTGCACAATGGTGCGACAAAATCTCCTCCTCCGACTCGATTCTTTACAACGTGTCCAATACCTCAATCAACATGTGGCGTCCAGAATGATCCACATCGCACAGGTCCTCCCGCTGCCATAAAGTCAGTTGGATGGTGCCACACGCCGACAGCACTCCCCCCCACCCCCCCTCCCCCCACCCTGCTGACATCTGAGACTCCCCACGCTACTTTCTACTTTCTATATTGTAACCCACAGTGGAGTAGACGCATGTACACGCGCCTCCTTTCTTTTATGCACTATGCCAGAACACACTGGTCCTTCCCGCGCTCCACTGTACATTGCTTTACACCTATAAGCTTACATCAGTATTATTATTCTTTTTTTTCTACACCTTATTAATAAAAAAAATTGCTCGCCTTGTACGAGTGTAATGTCTCGTGTTATTTCCACCGGAAGGATGGCATTTCTGCTGTATTTAAGCTTGTACCGATAAAGATCTTTTGTTCATTTACCCTGTTCCTGGTAAAAAAAAATAATAAAATAAATTAAAAATAAATCAAAAAGCTACTTTGAGGGAGTGATTCAGGGATGGGAGGGGGGAGACATCGAGGCCAGGCCTCGGGTTCCGACCCCTGCCCGCCTTGTCTCCACCTATTCATAACAGACCATTCATCAAAGAAAAAAAAAATGGTAGAGCACTTCCCTTCCTCACGGAAGGCGAAGGTCCCAAGTTTGAGTCACGGTCCGGAACACAGTTTTAATCTGACAGGAAGTTTCATATCGGCGTACACTCCGCTGCAGAATGAAAATTTCATTCTCTTTTGATGTGTGTAGTAGAAAGCGCCGGGAGCTCACGAAGATTTTTGGCAGGTGATAATGTTATCTATAATAAAGTAGCATCGTCAGAAGACAGCATCGATTTGCAGAATGTGCTACAAAGAATTGAGGAATGGTGCAGGCTCTGGCAGTCGACGTTAAACGTAAATAAAGGTAACATATTGCGCATACACAGGAATGAACTTCCTCTACTCTGCAACTACAATATTAATCACAAACGTCTGGAAACAGTATGTACCGTAAAGCATCTACACTCCTGGAAATTGAAATAAGAACACCGTGAATTCATTGTCCCAGGAAGGGGAAACTTTATTGAAACATTCCTGGGGTCAGATACATCACATGATCACACTGACAGAACCACAGGCACATAGACACAGGCAACAGAGCATGCACAATGTCGGCACTAGTACAGTGTATATCCACCTTTCGCAGCAATGCAGGCTGCTATTCTCCCATGGAGACGATCGTAGAGATGCTGGATGTAGTCCTGTGGAACGGCTTGCCATGCCATTTCCACCTGGCGCCTCAGTTGGACCAGCGTTCGTGCTGGACTTGCAGACCGCGTGAGACGACGCTTCATCCAGTCCCAAACATGCTCAATGGGGGACAGATCCGGAGATCTTACTGGCCAGGGTAGTTGACTTACACCTTCTAGAGCACGTTGGGTGGCACGGGATACATGCGGACGTGCATTGTCCTGTTGGAACAGCAAGTGTCCCTAATTTGCTGGGAAGTGGCGGTGCGGTCCCCTACGGCACTGCGTAGGATCCTACGGTCTTGGCGTGCATCCGTGCGTGGCTGCGGTCCGGTCCCAGGTCGACGGGCACGTGCACCTTCCGCCGACCACTGGCGACAACATCGATGTACTGTGGAGATCTCACGCCCCACGTGTTGAGCAATTCGGCGGTACGTCAACCCGGCCTCCCGCATGCCCACTATACGCCCTCGCTCAAAGTCCGTCAACTGCACATACGGTTCACGTCCACGCTGTCGCGGCATGCTACCAGTGTTAAAGACTGCGATGGAGTTCCGTATGCCACGGCAAACTGGCTGACACTGACGGCGGCGGTGCACAAATGCTGCGCAGCTAGCGCCATTCGACGGCCAACACCGCGGTTCCTGGTGTGTCCGCTGTGCCGTGCGTGTGATCATTGCTTGTACAGCCCTCTCGCAGTGTCCGGAGCAAGTATGGTGGGTCTGACACACCGGTGTCAATGTGTTCTTTTTTCCATTTCCAGGAGTGTAGAAGCAACTATCGAGAGGGAGCACTGATGGAATAGTAAGAAAGCAAATACCACGCTAAGATTCATAGGGAGGATCTTAAGAAAACGTAACTCATCTACGAAGTAAATGGCGTATCAGGCGCTTGTTCGACCGATTATTCTGTATAGTTTATAAACCTGGGACTTTTACTATGTAGGATCCATATAATAAGGCTTAAAAACGTGAATGTAATTTTGTATCTTGAGGGAGTAGTAGCTGACGTCTACTTTCGCCATGTGATCGAGCTGTGTGTCCTAAGAGTCGTGCTTGATTTTTCTAGAGATGTTTTGTTGTCCCGGGGGCGTCATAATTTTCAGCCATGCATTGTACTCTAAGATCCAGCAACATACAATCGTTCCTGCTGAGCAGGAATTGCAACCAATGTGCTCAATTGTTTTCTAGATGTATTCCAATCTGTGGTCTCCTTTACAATTTTTACTTTCTACAATTCCCTCCAGTACCACATATGTGCTGTCATCCTGTCCCCTCTCCTTGTTAGTGTCTTCCATGTATTGCAATCCTCACGATTCTCTGGAGAACCTCCCCATTCCTTACCTTATCAGTCCACCTAATTTTCTGCATTCCACATCTCTAATACTTCGACTTTCTTCTTTCCTGGTTTTCCTAACGTCCATGTTCCACTACCACACAATGCTTCCCTCTGAACATATGTCCCCTGAAATTTTTTCCTCAACGTATGGCCTATTTTCGATACTAATAAATTTCCCTTGACCAGGAGTGCACTTTTTGCCTGTGTTGGTCCGCTTTTTGTGTCCGTCTTGCTCCGGCCGTCACGGGTTATTTTGCTGCATAGGTAACAGAATTGCTTAACTTCACCTACTTCGTAATCACCAATCCTGATGATAAGATTCTCGCTGTTGTCATTTCTGGTAAGCCTCATTAGTCTTTCTTCGATTTACTCTCAGTCCATATTCTGTGCTCATTAGGCTGTTCATTCCATTCAGCAGAGTCCTGGTGGCAGCCCGTGACCGCGGTGCGGCCACATCCTGCAGTCTGAGCTTGCCTGTCACGCCGGATTCGCCGGAGCTGTCTTTCGGGCAGCGCATGCATGCCTCTCGTCCTACGTCAACGCCTGCAGCTACGACGCCGGAAAATTACGAGGGAACTCCGAGCCAAGCCAGATAGCAAAGTGCACTCAGAAAAATGTCTGAACTGTTGAATTAGTAAAGAGCTAATAAAGAGTTGCAGCTTCAACAGAACCCACTCCTGCTGCTGTCCACAGCCCCTTTCCCGGCAGAAAATTCAGCCGAAACCAGTCAACCATTAGTCTCTCTTACAAAGGGGTGTGGTCATATGTCTGTATTTAATATGGTCTATTATTTAAGAAGTGTCTGATCACTTATGAGTTTATTTTCTGTTATGAATTTTGTAATGTTGTAGTTTCTTGCAATATGCACAGGTGTTTTTGTTGTTGTTCATTCTAATTATATTCATGTCCGTGACATGGTTGTAGCTCTACGTTGCTGTTGGTGTAAGTGTTCTGCAAAAGGTAAATGATTTGTCCCATATTTCTGTGGTCTTTCGTGCTCTGTGGCGCCAAATTCTGTCCCAATCTCGTCTATATATCTCCCATCTCATATATTACCACTTCAGTACGTACGTTCCTGATCTGTATCACAAATCAGCAATGCACCAAGAACAGTAAGTTTAATACAGAACAGACAACAATAATTGACTAGAATGAAAAATGATCTCATCAAAGCACAAAAAGGTGGATATGTATTGGGCAGAGTTATGGAAATAAAAGAAGGGTGTTAGCTTTACCATTTATCTGGCAGCTTCAAAGACATTTAAATAAAAAACGTTGGCATATTCACGCTTTTTTTAATTGTTTGTATTAATACCCATGTCATTTAATATAAGTATCGTGTCACATCAAGTGACATGACACTTGACCTCATGTCATATAACATGAGACATGTCACTGTGTCATCCAACACGGCATTTGTCATGACGTGCAGTATAACGCATTGTGTCATTAAACTTTAGAATGCATACATCCCCACTATGAGATACTTTCTATTATAGCTGCACTCTCACTATTGGATACAACGTATAGTACATGCACGCTGCTCTTTAGAAGCACATAAATTTGTGTCTAGCTGTTATTACAATCCTCACCATATTTCTGTAGCAGATCACAACGCAAATCACACACGCTAATTATACCACCCACTCAAACGACTCCCCATGGCTAACTGTTAACGTTTACCCATCTTGCTCGCTGGTGTAATTAACCACACCGGAAAAACACTATTACACTGGACTGCGCGCCTTTCGAATAACTTAGTACTATGTAATTCAAGGGCTTTGACACTAGTCTTGGTGTTAATAATTCAACTTAAGCAGGTAAT
Organism: Schistocerca piceifrons; assembly: GCF_021461385.2. Taxonomy (NCBI): domain Eukaryota; kingdom Metazoa; phylum Arthropoda; class Insecta; order Orthoptera; family Acrididae; genus Schistocerca; species Schistocerca piceifrons. The sequence goes on along the minus strand of NC_060140.1, from coordinate 431,010,261 downwards.
AACCTGCCTAGCATAACGAGGGAAAACCACAGTACTTAATACCTTAATTAGTAATCAGGGGCTGGCCATATTCACAGTCTGATCTTATTCTGTTTATTAACCTTAGCCTAGAAATACAGAGCTCAGTCAAAGTGTTTGAATGTGACCACGCTACTGATAGGTTACACTAAGGAAAGAGAAAACTGGCCCTTTATTAAACAACAGTGGTAAACACACATACCAGCGCCAGTCGCAGTAGCCCGCGCTGAGGATGTAAACCAATGTTCGGAAGGACGGAAGGAAGAAAGGTGTTTAACAACCCGTCGATAACGAGGTCATTAGAGATGAAGCACAAGTTCGGATTGTTATTGTTAAGGATAGGCAAGGATATCGGCGAGCCCATTCATAGGAGTCATCCCTTCATATACCTGTTGAAAATTGGTTAAATCACTCACTATTCTCCAAAGTACTCCGTAGCAAGATGGCTAGACAATCACAGAGCAGGGGAAATTTCTTACCCACGGCTCAGGCAACTTAGAATAGACCAATACCCCAATCCGCGACGTCGCTTAGTGGGAAGTAACACACAACCTCATCTGCGGTGCCTGTGGTAGGGGAGTACCACACACTTAACCACAGTTACTATAGCCCGCAGTTATACGTTGTCTGAGTGGGGTAAAAGGTTTATACAGAACATCAGTTCTCGTAGCTGTAACATTATTAGTAACTCCACTGTTCACAATAAGACTACGGCACCTTGTAGCAGGAAGGTATCGGTACAAATAACAAACAACTTAATTAACACTTAAACAAGCAACTGCTCAATGCAGAAACCAACATCATCTTAGTGGCTGGAGGTTTGGGGGATTACCACCGTTCACTTCTGTAAGAAAACGAAACACCTGCAGCCGTCCTTGTCATTTGTTGCGTAGCTACCAGTTTCGGCCCTTCAGTGCACCATTTTCAGGTCTTAGTTGATGCTGAAGGGGTTATCACGATCCATGTATCCGTCCTACATGTCAACTCAATGGTTGGAGAGACGGCATCACAGTTACAGGTAGTCAGTATAAACCAGTTATGTTGCCCACTGATGCCTCGTATTTATACATTCTGCACACCAATGTCAATAATCGTTTTGCTGCCAATCCTCCAGCGATTTTAGAAATTCCGAAGCTCGTTCATATTCTTATTCTAATACTGGATCCTCTATCTCTTCTATATCGACACCTGTTTCATCTTATGTCACGCCATCAGACAAGTCTTCTCTCTCGTAGAGGCCCTCAGTCGACTCTTTTCACCTATTCGCTCCCTCCCCTCCATTTAACATTGGAATTCCTATCGTAATCTTAATGTTACCACCCTTGCTTCTAATTTCACTGACTATCATTTCTTTTTCGATTTTTTTCAGATTTTTCATGCTGAAGTTTCACTTTAGCTTCCCTGCACTTCCTATTTATTTCATTCTTAAGTGGTTTTCGTTACTGTACTCCTAAATTTAGCTGAAAATTTTTGTACTTCCTTCTTTCATCGATCGACTGAATTATTTATTCTGTTATCCTTGGTTTCCTCGCAGTTACCTTCCTTGTACGTATGTTTTTCTTTCCAAATCCTGTGACTGTCCTTTTTAGAGATGTCCATTCATCTTCAGCTGAACTGCCTACTGAGCTATTTCCTACCGCGGTACTTACAGCCTCAGAGAACTTCAAGCGTATCTTTTCATTCCTTAATGCTTACGCCTCCCACTTTATTTTGCGCATTGATTCTTCCTGACCAGTCTATTACGCTTCAACCTGCTCTTCACCACTACTAAATTCTGATCTGAGTCTATATCTCCTCCCGGGTACCTCTTACCGTCCAGTATCTGATAAATCTTACTTTACTTTAGTTTAAAATTCAGTGACTGATTCCCGATTTGCTTTCCTCACGTTCATTTTGGCTACGTTCGGATTCTGTTTCTTAGAAGGCTTTCGCTTCAGTTACATCCGAGATGAAGCCTCGACAACTCTGCTTCTATATTTAGTAATTAAACCTGAATCTTAGTGTGGAGAAATACAAGACATATACGGCCGCGCCTTACTAATAGGTACATCACAATCACCTATGGAGATAACATCGGAGGAAACTAATACAGATCCGTCTGTATAAAGCGCAATTTTTCCATTTCACTTGGATTTACATTTATTGCAATACTGTGAACGATTTTTAAAATTCTTGTGAAGTTCGTAAAGTAGTACGTAAGAGTACTTCCTGACTGGTGAATGAATAGCAAAGTAATCGAGCTAACGTGGTCGCGGAACATACTGTAATGTATAGCAATTTAGTTCACGTTCCACCGACTAAAGCGAAATCTTCCGTATTTCGGAGCTCCCTGCTACAGTCAACACAGTGAAGCGGAAACTTTTTTTAAGGCGGAAGCTGTACCAACTGCCGGCTTAATCAACTGTGACTCGCCGTTAACTTTCGGTCTTTTCCGCTACGAAAGTCAAAGTTCATATCGCGTGTGTCTCTCGAAACGGCCAGAAATCCGAACAGATGTAATATACATTCTGTCTCTGATGCAACTTTGTAATGCTTAGTTACTTGATTTCGTGCACATAATCACAATTGTTCGTGAAATAAGAGTCATTCCCCACCAGGACCCTTTGTTCTTCAGCAATAAAATCTTTGATAAAATTATTATTTTCTTAGCATAGACACAATCAATCACTTAATTAAATCACACTTGTGCAAGCATCTTCGCAAATAAATTATGAGGTATTCGACATCGTTTAGGATCTCCTCACCGTGAATCACTGGAAAAAGTACATCTGAACCAGCCTAATACTATACCTAACTGTTAAGATACATCAGTACGTACTGTCAATAAACACTGTAGTTGTCGCAACTGTTAGATCATCATGAAACAATTTGCAGATATCGGTTCAGGCTTGAAGTATAAGCTAAAGTCGGATTGCTAAAACCAGCGAAGATGGGAAATGTGTGCTATTCATACCATGAATACTGGGTGTGGCATTTAGATGTCGACAGCTATCAGTAAACGTAATGGTTACACTACCACTCCTCTGATAACCTAGTTTATTTTCTTTCGTGGGTCGTAAGTCATCTGCCCGGTATGATGTGGCCCGGCAAGAATTCCTGTCTTGTGCCAAACTATTCATCTCAGAGTAGCACTAGCAAACTGCATCCTCATTATTTATTGGATGTATTCCAATCTTTGCTTTCGAATACAGTTTTTATCCTCTCCCTCTAGTACTTCCTAGGTATTCAATGATGTCTTAACATGCGACCTGTTATCGTCTCCTATTTCATCTCAGTGTTTTCCACACCTTCATTTCTTGCCATTCTTTACACTCCACAAAGTTTTGAACATCCTTCTACAGCACCACAAGTCAACGATTCGATTCTAATCTCTTGGTTCAAATGGCTCTGAGCACTATGGGACTTAACATCTGAGGTCATCAGTCCCCCAGAACTTAGAACTACTTAAACCTAACTAACCGAAGGACATCACACACATCCATGCCCGAAGCAGGATTCGAACCTGCGACCGTAGCGGTCGCGCGGTTCCAGACTGAAGCACCTAGAACCGCTCGGCCACAACGGCCGGCCCCTCATCTCTTCTGGATTTCTCAAGATACATGGTTCACTAGCGTACATTGCTGTGTCCAAGCACGTAAATACATATCCCCAAATTAAGGCATATGTTTGAAAGGTAGGAAAGCCTTTTCCATCATGTGTTGTTTTGCTTCCAAGGTTGAAGAATTCCTCAATTTCATTTAATTAGAGGCTACCAATTTTTATGTTAATTTTATCGTTAGTTTCATTTCTGCTACTTCTGATTACTTTCGATTTTCTGCGGTTTACTCTCAATCGATAATTTATGTGTGATAGACTGTTTATTCCATTGAATAGATCCGGTAATTTTTCTAACTTTCCACTGAGGAAAGCAGTGTGACCAGCGAATCTTATCATTGATATCCTTTGACCCTGAATTTTAATCCCACTACATAACTTCCCCTTTATATGCGTCAGTGCTTTGTAGGAAAACATATAAGGTATTAGAGGCGAACGAATGCGTCCTCGTCTTTAATCCGAGCACTTGATGATTGATCTTCTATACTTACTGTTTCGTCTCTGCTCTTGTAGAGTTTCTGTACCATCCGTCTTACCTACAGCTTATTCCTATTTTGCTCAGAATTTGGTACATTTTGTACCATTTTACATCGCTGACGGCCTTTTGCAGGCAAACAATTTAGATGAAGGTGTCTACGTTTATGTTAACTCTTGTTTCCATTTTCAGTCGAAACTTCAGAACTGACTGTCTAGTGCCCTTATCTTTCCTAAACCCGGACGTGTGGTCGACTAATCGACCATCAAATGTGTTTTACATACTTCTGAATATTATTGTATTCAGCAACACAGAAGCATGAGATGTTAAACTGAGTTCTCAAGTTTACCTGTCTAGGTAACTTAGGACTGTGTTGATCTATATATCATAAGTCTAATAGACCCTCAGTAGCAACTGATTGAAAGTTTAGTTGCCACTTCCACCAGTGGTTTTAGAAATTCCCAAGAAATGTTAGCAATCTCTTCTACCTTATTTGCTCTCAAGTCTTCCAAAGCTATGTTAAACTATGACTCTATTAATGTATACCCTATGCTATCCACCATGGTCAGAGATTCCTAAATCAAATATTAATAAAAGGCCTACCAGGAGAAGATATAGGCTAACACCACAATTTAGACTGATGAAGAGTAGGCTGAAGATTAAGACAAATGACTGGGAGAGCTATCGTGGAAGGAAGTAGGATACTGAGAGCACTGAGGAATGGTTGCATCTGAAGTTCGCTAGAGATGTGGGTACTGCTATAAGGATCACCACAGTGGGTGGCTCATTTGAAGGGGAGTGGTCGTCTCTAAAAAGAGCAGTGACAGATGTTGTGTAGACAGACATAGTTACAAGGTCGGAAAATGAGAAGAAACCGTACGTACCAGAAGAAAAATTTCAATTTATCGACGAAAGAAGGAAGTACAACTACGTTCAGGGAAAGGCAGCAGTACAAAGATATAAATCATTGCGGAATGAAATAAACAGAATGTTAAGGGAACCCAAGGCAAAATTGCTGCAGGTAAAATGAGAAAATGGAAAAAGAAGTGATCTTTGGAAGGAGTAAAACAGTGCATAGAAAAGTCAAAACAACCTTTGGTCTAACAAAAAGCAAGGGTGGTAACAGTAAGAGTGCAAGGGGTAATTCCACTGTTAAACGCAGAAGAGAGAGCGATAGGCTCAAAGACGCCTATATGATGGAGACGACTGTGTCATGACATGAAAGAAGTAGAAATTGGAGTGACATGGAACCAACAGGGTATCTAGTATCAGAGTCAGAATTTAAAAGAGCTATGGAAGATAAGGGAGAAGGGACAGGTAATATCACATCGGAATTCCTTAAGTCACTGAGGGAAGCGTGAACTAAACGACTGTTTAAGCAGGAGGCGTACCATCAGATTTACGTAAATACATCAACTACCCAATTCCGAAGATAACAAAAGTAGGAAAGTACGAGGTCTTCCGGAATATCAACTCCGCAGCTCATGCACCGAAGTTGCCGACAAGAATATTGTAGAGAAGTATGAAAAAGCTAATGTCGTGTCTGTTAGATGACGATCATTTTACCTATACGAAAGGTAAAGGCACCAGAGAGGCAGTCCCGACATTGCACATGGTAAGGAACTGAAGAAAAATCAAGACACGTTCGTAGGATTGTCGACCTGGAAAAAGCGCTCGACGATGTAACATGGTGCAAGACATTCGTAATTTTGAATAAAATCGGAGTATGCTGTAGGGAACGAATATCCAATATGTACGAAAAATGCAATATGTAGAAGAACCAAAAGGGGACACAGGATTGGAAGTAAAGTACGGGCACCAAATTTGAACAATTGTTATTGAGAATTGCTAACCCTTTCCTATAAAGTGGAACACTGTGCAGACCGCTCACAGCCCACCCAAGGCTGCTGACCTGCTGCTGTTTTCATGTCCAATGGGAGTGCGAGAGAGGATAGTGTAGTGCTCCGGATGGGACATACCACAGTCACTTCATTCCCTTCCATGTCTTGTCGCATGCCGAGCTATCACGTTCCTCTTCCGCTCACAGCCCACCCAAGGCTGCTGACCTGCTGCTGTTTTCATGGCCAATGGGAGTGCGAGAGAGGATAGTGTAGTGCTCCGGATGGGACATACCACAGTCACTTCATTCCCTTCCATGTCTTGTCGCATGCCGAGCTATCACGTTCCTCTTCCGCTCTTCTGTTCCATGGTTGGGACTATGGTTGGCTACCTTCACAAAGAATTGGTTGCTCCCCTAGGTACCTCAAATTTGGGCCCGTTTTCATGAATAAACCGGACAGGTTCTATTTGGAATTTATTTTTGTATCATTTCAGTTGACAATTCTGATCCGGGGTCCCACAACAATACCCACTCTTCATATCCTGTACAGTCTGGTGTCACGTACATGGGACACGCTGTCACCATTTGATACAGAATAGTGATATTTTTCCAGCTAGTTGCCCCATTATCCCGTGGTAGCATAGCCAGGTGCCATGCACAACTCTTGTTGTCGCCTGTGGCCATCTTTGTCTTGTGTTAGCCGGTGTGGAAAAGTGTGGATTCTGTCCTCGTTGTTCAGCGTATCTCACTAATGTTGTATGCTCGACGCCTGTATGTGTGCGTAGGCCACCTCCGGCCTGTGCCGTCTTCCTGCTAGGCACAGCAATGTCACCGCTGCTGGCTGGGCGCTGCTCATTAGGTGATGCTGCTACTGTCACCTGTTCCTGACTTCCCCATGACGATCCAGACATTGACGCCACAGTTATTGCCACCTCACCACCGTCACCTCCGTGCTGTTGCCTACCCAAGGAATATGCTGTCCGTGCCCTTGCAATGCACAAGCATCATTGCTGGCTTCACATGTTACTTCTTGTTTGAGTATCGTCAGGCCACTGTGTTTTTTCTCTCTGCCGACAAAGATACATACCCGTTAGCAGCTGGATCCAGCTTAAAATTTTCTCTCTGTGGGGCCTAATTTCCTTGTTTCACTTTTATTCATAATTGTTAACTGTCAGGGCTTTTTTGGCTCGAAAGACACGCTCTCAGATGAAAGACGGCCATGAAATAGCAGAGTTCTTGTTGGGACCCTGCAACAACTTTCTAAACTCATAGCCAAAAATGTAAGTTTGGAAGATCACAATATATTTATGTATAAGTGCATAGAAGTATACCGTACGCTGTTAAATAAATACGAATGGGGTAGCAACCTAGGAGACAGTAAGGTGTTGTGGAAGCGGTGCTTGTAAGCTGTTTGGTATGTACAAGACTATATTTGTAACATTCAACTTATGTCTTTGAAGGAATAGGTGCGTCTCTGCTTCACACAAAACAAGCTTTTCAAATGTGACACACTCCACACCAATGTCATACATGTGAACATGTCCTAGAGTGAAACTTTCCTGTAACGAAATTTATATGTATGATACATTAAGGAACTAAATCTGTCTGCATATGGTGGTTGAAATGGTTCCATCATTTAGATCAGTGGAATATGAATATGAAGTCCGTTATAAACATCGGAAACTGCGTTAGAATGCCGACGCACTCAGTACAAAGATTTGAGTAGCGCAAGCAGATAAAGTGCTAATAACAGAATTGATGGCAAGGGAGAAGACCCTGCATACCAACAGTCTGCCACAATGACTGATTTTGTATCACAATACAGTACATTGTACTTCAGAACCCTGTCTATGAAAACAATCAGTAATACCAAATTTACTCAAGATTCGAATCATTGCTCATTGCCATGATAGTATAGAAGATATTCATAGTGGAAAATTAGTTTCAGAATGGCCACATTGCTATCTGCTATTGGCCGAAGAGCTGGCTTCATGAGATCGATAAGCAAATACATATGTGCCCGGAAAAAAAAGTCACAGATGATGCGGTTGCAAACATCTTCGCAGACCTTACTGGAAGCTTCAGTACCATTTCTGTTTCAAATTATTCCCCTAAATCACTCCAGACAAATTCTGGAATGGTTCCTATGAAAGGGCATAGCCAATTTCCTTCCCCATCCTTGACACAATCCAAGGCTGTGCTCTGTCTCTAATGACCTCGATGTTGATGGAACGTTAAACTCCAATCTTCCTTCCTTACTTCCGTTCAAAACCGTTTGGAAGTGTAGCACTTGGCGTAATGGGACCATTTTCATAAACTCAGCTGGAAAGTAAGTATCTTGTGTCAATAATCAATCATTTTTCCTGATACTTAATACTAGTAGAAATTGTCCATACGACGGCAGAAACTGTGGCTAAGTCATTTGTAAACAACATAGTATTCACATCTGGCAGTCCTGCTGAGTGGGTCGGGCGGTGGTTAGAACACTGGACTAGCATTCAGGAGGATGACGATTCCAACTCGCATCCAGCCATCCTGATTCTGTGATTTCCCTAAATAGCTTATGCCAAATGCTGGGGTGGTTGCTTTAAAAGGGCACAGCACTTTCTTTCTCCATTCTTCCCTAATCTGAGCTTGTGATTCATCTCTAATGACCTTGTTATCGACGGGACGTTTAACACTAATCTCCCCATCCACCTTGGCAGCCATGATGATATCTTAACCGCTCAGAAAACAATATTTATGTCTTCATTATTTGTGCAAATTTGGCGACTGCTTAGAATTTAAAAGTGGAGAACTGTCACCTTCCATTCTAAGGCTAACGGCTATGTTGAGTGAGTTCATAAAATCATCAGTTGAGTGTTACATTATTACGTGAATAAAGCATATTGTGACTGCGACAGATATATCCCATTGGTCCAATCAGCTTACAATAGCAGAATTCATGAGTCCACTGATCATACCTCCAACGAGGCAGTTTATGGCTGTCTTATGGGACCCCGTTTGAAACAGACAAATTATCATTGGTTTTTTTGGTACACAGACTGAAACAATCTGTCATCAAGTACGATGCACTAACATCAAGGTTACAGTGATTGGTTTCCAACCTGTGGGGTGCAAGGGACGTATGACAGTAAGAGCGGCGGAGCGAGCGGTGCTAACGTTTTATATTATTAAAAAGTAGCTATTTAATCAAGAAAATATGCTAGTACTTGAAACGAACTATTTGTGGAACACGCAGTCCTTCATGTATACTCTAAGATTCATTTTCGTCATAGATCAGCACCCTCGATGTAAGTGCATTAACTGACCATAGCCAATCCCACCGCTGGAATTCGTAGCATATGAGTACAGTACACGTACGAAAACTTGGCCAATCGTAGCATGTCGACCCAATTCAGAGCACTTCGTGCCAGCTGCCTTCTGTATAGGATTTCTCAGTTTCAACGATACAGCAATTTTCGCAAGTAGCGGCTTTGTTTCTAAGCAGCATTGACGCTCGAGTCTTAGTTGGACTGACTTCTTCACTCACTATCGATCAGACAAGTTCAGTCATGGACAGTTTTGATGTGAAAGTGAACTGTCGACTTGTAAAGTTATTTTTTTCCTTATTTCGTCATGGGTTTGTCGAAGAAGCGACAATACAGTGATGAGTACTTTCAATATAGTTTTGTTGTTGCACAAAACAATGGTGTCGACCTGCCGCAATGTGTAATTTGATATGAAGTATTGAGCAATAATACCATGAGACCTTGTCTCGAATGATATTTGTGAACTAAACATAGCGCTTCAAAAGACAAGACGTTGGAATTGTTGCCGGCTGCGGTGGCCGAGCGGTTCTAGGTGCTTCAGGCCGTAACCGCGCGACTCCTATGGTCGCAGGTTCGAATCCTGCCTCGGGCATGGTTGTTTGTGATGTCCCCTGTGTGTGATGTCCTTAGGTTAGTTAGGTTTAACTAGTTCTAAGTTCCAGGGGACTGATGACCTCAGATGTTGAGTCCCATAGTGCTCAGAGCCACTTGAACCTTTTGGAATTGTTTTCTGTAAAATGTGTGAGTTTGAAAGGTATGAAGTAGGATAGTGTGATCCTAGATTCCTATGAGTTATTGCTACTCATCGCAAAGATTAAGAAAAGTGATATTAGTCTAGTCCTATTTGCTGAAAGCACCTTCACAAATTCTGCTTCTGATGACACTGTGACACATGGGATTAATGATATGGCGAATACATAGGAAATCTGGTACTGCAGGCCGTGAAAGAATGAGAACTTTTGGCAGTACAGTTAGACGAGAGTACAGATGTTGCAAATTATTGTCAACACTGTTAGTTTCGCCGGCCGGAGTGGCCGTGCGGTTCTAGGCGCTACAGTCTGGAGCCGAGCGACCGCTACCCTGCCTCGGGCATGGGTGTGTGTGATGTCCTTGGGTTAGTTAAGTTTAATTAGTTCTAAGTTCTAGGCGACTGATGACCTCAGAAGTTAAGTCGCATAGTGCTCAGAGCCATTTGTTAGTTTTCGTTAGATATGTACAAAACGAAACAGTTAAAAACGCGATTCTACTTTCTACGGAGCTAAAGACAACTTCAAAAGCAATTCATATAGTAATAGCGATATCTGAATTCTTTCCAAATATGAACTATCGTGGCACAGGCTGAACGGCGTGTGCACAGAGGGTGCCCCGTCAGTGCTTGGATATCGTTCAGGATTCTTGCAGATGGTCATAGAAAAGAATTCCAAAATTATATCAGTTTTCTGTGTTATGCACCGCCAAGTCTTGACAGCTAAGACACTTCCAACCGAACTCAACGACATCTTAAAATTATGCAACAAAATTTTGAATCATGTCAAGAAGACTGAAGATTTGGGAACAGAAAACAATAAATTTCTCCTTCATACGGAAGTACGTTAGCTCTCAAAAGGAAATATGTTAGCTAGATTATTTGAAATTCATGAAGCGATTCAGTTTTCGGAAATTCAATTTGTTTTTCAGTATTTGCTACAAATGAGCGCTTCATCTCTGTTATAAGCGCCGGTCATCTTTGTGTTAAATAAAGCCCGAATTTCCAGGCAAATGTTAGGGAATAAAAGCACACGTCAAAGAATTTTTTATATCTTGTATTTTGAAATTTATAATGATTACAAATAAGATTTCTCGTTTCAATGGAGATGTTGCAAAAACTTTCATCTTCAAAATCTTACTGTTGTGGCACTCTAAAGATGCAAAGGAAGTAGTACAGTGTCGTGTTGTATTGTCTGGCGTTGAATAATAACGAAATGAACGATTAATTACTAGTGGTAACAATTGTAATTATATGTAATTATCTGACGCCACCTAAAATGCTCAACACATTTTCGAAATGTCGTTTTTCTCTGTTAATTGCTTAATGCTGCAGCACCTTTACAAGAGTTTCATTTTGCTTGATACATGTGATAACGCCTTTGAAGATGAGTGTCTATGTGTATAATGTGCTATATCTAATCTATGTTTATTGACCTCGTCCATTGGCAGCTCCGAATCGGAGACAGATAAACATTCCCCTCACACGTCACCCCTTCCCGAAACGATAATAGTTCTTTCCTGCACGCCCTTACATAAAACACTAACTTCAAATGTTCGTACTGTCATAAATACTCTACCGCTCATAATCCAATGAAAGCGTGAACATCAGTATAAATTTGTGTAGAACTATGAAGTGTACTCGTCTCACTTACCAGTACTGCAAGGTGAGACCTTGTCCCAAAATGAACTGAGGAAACGATTTTTAAGAACTGATATCGTTGTTGTGCGCGCAGTTTTGGTTAGTGGCTTACCTCAAAGTCGTGCACCGACTAACGTTTTGGGTAAAAGCATGTACCAAAAATGAAGTAAATATCAATATAAGACTGAAACTGAATTTTTGTGGGCGTAATTCCATTGTTTTTTTCTTGATGGGGAAATTTAGGTCTTGTGGCAGTTCATGAAAGCACGCATGCTTAAGTTATGACATTAAAAGGTAACTGAGGCTTTAATAACTAGTATTCACGAATCCATGGTACTTTTGTGCGGTATTTACACTGTAGTGGTTGATCGTTACAAGGCGCACATACCACTGTTATGTTAGCAGTTGCATACGAATTTCACCTTTCAACACCCCCCTCTCCTCAACGAATCATTACTAGTTTCTCTACCCCCCCCCTTTCCCCCCACCCAGGACAATGAGCTAATCGGCCGCATTTTCAGGTGTTTGCTGTAGGTAATACAGCGTCATTATGGTGAAGGGCGGATCGAAGTAGAGAGCAGTAGAGTGGCGCTACAAACAAAAGTTTGGGAACCCATGCTACAGCCAAACAGACTAAAGGAGCAGTGTTGGCTTCGTACCAGGTACGCGACTGCGCATTACTGTGCACCGCTGCAGTCAAAAAGGAAAATACCAAGAAATTTAATCCCGTTTTGAAGGTCCCTACCGCCTACGCGCTGATACAACTAATTGACCGCTGTGTGACAGCTAACTATGACGTTATCAGGGCCGCGCGGGATTAGCCGAGCGGTCCAAGGCGCTGGAGTCATGGACTGTGCGGGTGGTCCCGGTGGAGGTTAGAGTCCTCCCTTGGGCATGGGTGTTTGTGTTTGTCCTTAGGATAATTTAGGTTAAGCAGTGTGTAAGCTTAGGGACTGATGGCCTTAGCAGTTAAGTCCCATAAGATTTCCCACACACGTTATCAGGGAAATGCTGTGACACACCATCCTGCCGCTGTGACAGAGGAACCCAAAGACGAGCTGCTGCTGTTAGGACTGTACCAAAGAAGAGGAAGATGCCACCGCCTCAGGTAAGACCTAGATGTGCTCTCCATTATAGACACTCTTATGAACTACATTCGTGTGACTTGTGTCTCGATTAACAAAGCATGTATTCATGTGGTTCTGATGCTTTGGTGAAGCATCGCTATTTGTTATATTTCTGTTGTTGTACTGCAAGACCCATGACCCTCTGAAACTGTACACCACTTTTCTCCCCTCGAGACTGACGCCATGTGACTCGGTCAAATGCTTTGCCTTGCAGTCTTGCGGCGCGCAAACTAAATAATATTGTACGTATTTTTATTTCTAACCTTTTTCAGGTGATGTGCGATATCTGTAGAAACAGAGGAAGTGAATGTGGAACCTACCTGCCCTTTACTATGAAACTATTTGTAGCCTCAAAGCTTTGTCTTTTCGCATGAGAACTGTTATATTGCCCTGTGAGAGCCAATTGTTTGATGGGTTTATGCAAGTGATACGTGTTCTGAACAATTCTCTAAGTGCTATGCAAATGAATTTGAGACCTGGCTTAGCCGTGTCACATGAAGTATCGGTAATAACAAATGATTTCCTCGCTAATGGTGTAAACAGTGAAACAGTGAACTAGATAAGGTGATACATTACACTAGCTGCTATAGCACGCATTTTGGGCGCCTCCTGCTGGATCCTTAGAAGAGCACTGGTACGAAGCCCTGTATGTGTATTGTTGTTGTTGTGGTCTTCAGTCCTGAGACTGGTTTGATACAGCTCTCCATGCTACCCTATCCTGTGCAAGCTTCTTCATCTCCCAGTACTTACTGCAACCCACATCCTTCTGAATCTGATTAGTGTATTCATCTCTTGGTCTCCCTCTACGATTTTTACCCTCCACGCTGCCCTCCAATGCTAAATTTGTCATCCCTTGATGCCTCAGAACATGTCCTACCAACCGGTCCCTTCTGTTTGTCAAGTTGTGCCACATACTCCTCTTCTCCCCAATTCTGTTCAATACTTCATCATTAGTTACGTGATCCACCCATCTAATCTTCAGCATTCTTCTGTAGCACCACATTTCGAAAGCTTCTATTCTCTTCTTGTCCAAACCGTTTATCGTCATTGTTTCACTTCCATACATGGCTACACTCCATACAAATACTTTCAGAAACGACTTCCAGGCACTTAAATCTATACTCGATGTTAACAAATTTCTCTTCTTCAGAAACGCTTCCCTTGCCATTACCAGTCTACATTTTATACCCTCTCTACTACGATCATCATCAGTTATTTTTCTCCTCAAATAGCAAAACTCCTTTACTACTTTAAGTGTCTCGTTTCCTAATCTAATTCAGACAGCATTGCCCGACTTAATTCGACTACATTCCATTATCCTCGTTTTGCTTTTGTTGATGTTCGTCTTATATCCTCCTTTCAAGACACTGTCCATTCCGTTCAACTGCTCTTCCAAGTCCTTTGCTGTCTCTGACAGAATTACAATGTCATCGGCGAACCTCAAAGTTTTTATTTCTACTCCATGGATTTTAATACCTACTCCGAATTTTTCTTTTGTTTCCTTTACTGCTTGCTCAATATACAGATTGAATAACATCAGAGAGAGGCTACAACCCTGTATCACCCCGTCCCCAACCACTGCTTCCCTTTCATGGCCCTCGACTCTTATAACTCTCATCTGGTTTCTGTACAAATTGTAAATAGCCTTTCGCTCCCTGTATTTTACCCCTGCCACCTTTAGAATTTGAAAGAGAGTATTCCAGTCAACATTGTCAAAAACTTTCTCTAAGTCTACAAATGCTAGAAACTTAGGTTTGCCTTTCCTTATCTTTCTTCTAAGATAAGTCGTAGGGTCAGTATTGCCTCACGTGTTATAACAGTTCTACAGAATCCAAACTGATCTTGCCCGAGGTCGGCTTCTACCAATTATTCCATTCGCCTGTAAAGAATTCGCGTTAGCATTTTGCAGCTGTGACTTATTAAGTTGATAGTTCGGTAATTTTCACATCTGTCAACACCTGCTTTATTTGGGATTGGAATTATTATATTCTTCTTAAAGGCTGAGGGTATTTCGCCTGCCTCATACATCTTGCTCACAAGATGGTAGAGTTTTGTGAGGACTGGCTCTCCGAAGGCCATCAGTAGTTCTAATGGAATGTTGTCTACTCCCGGGGCCTTGTTTCGACTCAGGTCTTTCAGTGCTCTGTCAAACTCTTCACGCAGTATTATATCTCCCATTTCATCTTCATCTACATCCTCTTCCATTTGTATAATACTGTCCTCAAGTACATCGCCCTTGTATAGACCCCCTATATACTCCTTCCACCTTTCTGCTTTCCCTTCTTTGCTTAGAACTGGGTTTCCATCTGAGCTCTTGATATTCATACAAGTGGCTCTCTTTTCTCCAAAGGTCTCTTTAACTTTCCTGTAGGCAGTATCTATCTTACCACTAGTGAGATAAGCCTCTACATCCTGACATTTGTCCTCTAGCCATCCCTGCTTAGCCATTTTGCACTTCCTGTCGATCTCATTTTGGAGACGTCTGTATTCCTTTTTGCCTGCTTCATTTACTGCATTTTTGTATTTTCTCCTTTAATCAATTAAGTCCAATATTTCTTCTGTTACCCAAGGATTTCTACTAGCCCTCGTCTTTTTACCTACTTGATCCTCTGCTGCCTTCACTACTTCCTCACTCAGAGCTACCCATTCTTCTTCTACTGTACTTCTTTCCCCATCCCTGTCAATTGTTCCCTTATGCTCTCCCTGAAACTCTGTACAACCACTGGTTCTTTCAGTTTATCCAGGTCCCATGTCCTTAAATTCCCACGTTTTTGCAGTTTCTTCACTTTTAATCTACACTTCATAACCAATAGATTGTAGTCACAGTCCACATCTGCCCCTGGAAATGTTTTACAATTTAAAACCTGGTTCCTAAATCTCTGTCTTACCGTTATGTAATCTGTCTCATTCCTTCTAGTATCTCCAGGATTCTTCCACGTATACAACTTTCTTTCATGATTCTTGAACCAAGTGTTAGCTATGATTAAGTTATTCTCTGTGCAAAACTCTGGCAGGCGGCCTCCTCTTTCATTTCTTAGCCTCAATCCATATTCACCTACTACGTTTCCTTCTCTTCCTTTTCCTAGTGTCGAACTCCAGTCACCCATTACTATTAAATGTTCGTCTCCCTTCACTACCTGAATAATGTCTTTTATCTCATCATACATTTCTTCAATTTCTTCATCATCTGCAGAGCTAGTTGGCATATACACTTGTACTATTGTAGTAGGCGTGGGCTTCGTGTCTATCTTGGCCATAATAATGCATTCACTACGCTGTTTGTAGTAGCTTACCCGAACTCCTATTTTTTTATTCATTATTAAACCTAGTCCTGCATTACCCCTATTTGATTTTGAGTTTATAACCCTGTATTCACCTGACCAAAAGTCTTGTTCCTCCTACCACCGAACTAACTTTAACCTATCCATTTCGCTTTTTAAATTTTCTAATCTACCTGCCCGGTTAAGGTATCTGACATTCCACGCTCCGATCCGTAGTACGCCAGTTTTCTTTTTCCTGATAACGACGTCCTCTTGAGTAGTCCCCGCCCGGAGATCCAAATGGGGGACTATTTTACCTCCGGAATATTTTACCCAAGGGGACGCCTTCATCATTTATCCATACAGTAAAGCTGTATGCCCTCAGGAAAAATTACGGCCGTAGTTTCCCCTTGCTTTCAGCCGTTCGCAGTACCAATACAGCAAGGCCGTTTTGGTTAATGTTGCAAGGCCATGTCAGTCAATAATCCAGACTGTTGCCCCTGCAACTACTGAAAAGGCTGCTGCTCCTCTTCAGGAACCACACGTTTGTCACTACACAATGAGGTTTGAATAGCTTGGCTCGAGCCCCCATGTGCTATGGCACGATATATATATATATATATATATATATATATATATATATATATATATATATATATATATATATATATATATATATATAAATTTGCCACACTCAGCTTAACTGAGTGGCCCAGAAATGAGCTGGCCTCTATGTTTGGCTACGTTTTTCGTCATCACACCAGATGTAAACTCAGTTTCTAAGCTGAAATAAAATATAACAAAACAATGCAGGCAGGTATTACGGTGATATTTAAAATATTGAGTCACTGACGTTGATTTATAATTCCAACAAGTTTCCTTCGATATATTCACTAAATACTCAAAATGCAGTCTGAGGGGCTTTTACATAAGGGCGGCCTTTAACAACTGATGCTGCAACACTTAACTGTAAAATTCATATGTGGCGATCATGGCACTCGACAGTCTGTTCACAATTCATACCATACACTCTTGTCTGCTGTCCTAAACCACTATATTGCGCTCCACTCTTTCGAACCTCGCTACATACATACTTGTCCTCGAACGTGGCTACCAACCCACTCCTACCCCCAGATGCGCGGTACGTCCAGCTCTTAGCGTTGCTCAGAACCAAGTGTCATCAAAGATGGCCCTCCCATGCACCCTCGAAACGACTGCATAAATCAAAACAATGTTTGCCAAAAATTACGAATATTCTAAAACTAAACACTAAAACATATTTGATATGTTGAAAAATATTGAAATTTACCGGGAAATAAAAATTTAAAGTCCAAGTTTTTGTATCTGCCACCTTTTTTCCACGAATAATGTTCTTGTGGTGTTATTTTGCTTTTCCCGGATTTTTGATAATAAACATAAATAAACAAATAAAAATACATACTTAATTACTTATCTACCTCTTTAAACTTTAGAATGCTGCCGCTAGTTTCGTCTCTTTAAATTTATTTATTACAAAAACCAGTTTCTCTCTGTCGAATCCCATATTCTTACCTCTCATTCAAAAATGTTACACACTATGCTAAATCGGCTATGATTTCTCCATGCAGCTCTACTGGCCGCATCCGCAAACTCTTTGTTTGTATTAATTGGCCAAAGCATTGCTAAGATATTAGCTTTTGAACTTCCACGAATTCACAATTTTTAAGACAACAATAACTTTTAAACCATTGTATATTTTTGTGGCTCGTCTAGATAATTTAGCTTTACATATTTTTCTGTCCTTGAATGCCAACTCGCACCTCCGTGTCGCTGCAGTTTTGTTTTTATCAATTTTTCTCTAGCATACAAATTTCTCCAAGCGCCAAACATGGCCTACCGAGCGTCCGCTCGGGTTTCTCCAAGGCCGCGTAACGCTAGCCGCTTCCTACGGCCCCGCAGCAACCGCCAGCCACTTGCTCTGCCGCGGGAAACAGCTGTTCTAAGCTCCCGCCACAGCTTGTACGCTCACACCAGTCTTATATGCAGAACCCAAGTATACCTATACGTCTAGGCACTCACTTCTATGCCATTAATATGGCTAAAAACTACTGCTTGTGAGCTGAATGAGCGACTGATACTGTTCCTCGATTCTTCACGACCTTTCTACGAACCACCGCAACAAAAATGGTAAACTATAGTATTGTTCATGGTAGATAATGCCATCAGAAAGAAGTACTGTGAGTATATGCGTCAAATGGCACAGCATAACTTTCAGCTGTCAAGCTTACAGCCACATGCGTGCAGTGTGTCACGTGCTGCAGCCGGGGATTCCATTAAGATTCCCCTGATCTCTCTGCCTTACTGCACTCGGCCACCAGGTGGAGATCCTTCTCTCCACACCTTCTCATCACTGCTGGGCCTGCATCTCTTCAATTCCGCTCCTCCCCCTCCCCTCTCACTACGCTTATGCACCTCAGTCCACAACGCTGAAATCCCCCTCTAGCCTCACCCCCACAAGCGGGCACTGAAGACATAACCCAAAATCCCTAACTGTCTTTGCTACTACGAAATTGATTTGCATTTTGCGAACCCAGATTGGCAGCACATGATTGTGAGAGAGAAAATTTTTTCTAACTCCAGGCCTCGAACCCCGATTTCGCGCTTGACACAAGTGGTTACCTTAACCATATCGGTTATCCGAGCATACCACCAAGACTCATCCAAACTTCCATATATCACATTGACTATAATTATGATGCTTAGACATTTCATGGTACTCTGTACAGAGAGAGACAAATATATATGCATGTCTGAAGAACGTTGTAATATGAAGATACATACTATATAAACACAGACATGGGAACCATCAGTGATGTATCCGTACCTCAATAGCCGAAAATGAAGATAAAATAATTGTCCCTCCCTTGCAGGAATCTCTAAATTTACAAGTGCAAGGGTTGGGGAATAACGTGCGATTTTGTGTAACATTCGTAAGTTTGGGTCAGTGTTGGAGGCGTGCTAAGATAGTCGAAGTTGTTAAGGCGACGGTTCATAAGGGGAAATCCGGTTACATTCCTAGTCCGGCACAAAATTTTCATCTGCGGCAAACAGCCGACATCAGTCCGGATTCACAAAACACTAATGAATCTGATAACATTTACTACCGCTATAATTATGTGAATAGCGTCATTGTAATGTGAAGATACAGACCCCGTGTAAACACAAACACGGAAACCATCAAGACATCCTTGCTACGATGGCATGTTTATTAGAATGCCAGCTGGTAGGACTTTTATATAATGAAGCAAACTTACACCGAACATCTGCATAGTTTCTGGTGACTCTCCCTGACTCCTCTGCAATGGGAATGCTTAGTGTGGAACAAGTATTAACAAGCCAGCTTTAAGTATAGGTTCTGCGTATGCCAAAAGGATAGTATCTTCTAGGTCCCAGAATGCACCTGGAAACAACTACACGGTCTGTATTGCATCCCTAAGTAGTGCTTCCTTGCTTGGAGCCTGTTTCTTTTCTACTGTCTCCTAGTTTCACACACACACTGCCAACAAATGTTTGAATTTTACTCCTTCTTAACGCACTCTCTTAGACACATGTTCCGCAGTTACATGAGATTTCATTTACGGTAGAACTGAACCATCTTGCGTGCATGATACAAATATACCGCTATAATACTTTCCTTCCATTTGTGGTTTAGTGTTGCGAACTCAGGCACTATAGATTTTTCTCCGGACGGAAGACAACGCCACTTGGACTCCGTATTGTTCTTGCAATCCCCGGTGCCAGCCGCCGAGACTCACTCAGAAAGTAATGGTGCAGTCTGGCATATCAAAAATACCCTGAAACCTTTCATATAGGAAGAATAAACCGTAAAAAATGCAGTCAAAATTTCAGGCGTTAAGGTGCACAGCAAGCGTTTTAAAAAGTGGTAAATTTAGTGATATTTGCCGTATGAAGAACCGCTTACAACAGCAATCTCTACAGCCCTTCCTACCGAGCGCGCGAATCAGCGACTAACAGACGCATAGGACGAAGTGCTCCTAGGCGAATTTTAAGCACTTAAACCACACAAATCATTAATTGCTGGAATAGCTTACAGTTTATATCGACGTAATTGTTTCACAAGTGACTGGTATAGGGAAACAAATCAAGACAATTTTTGAGGTTACATTACAGACGACATCCATCATTGGAAGACATGAAATATTTTACAACGATTCCTATAGCACCGGAGTTATAATAATTACGTCTATTTTACTAACAATGAAATTGTAATCATTACAAAAATGCAAGGGGTCTCTTGGATTACGGAGACATGCGCCTTCCTTGCACCAGGAACGCCTGACAGAATAAAAATTAATGCATTTAGGTGCTTCACAGTAATAACAACATTTATTTAGACAAATTTGGATGAAGAAATAGTCGTGGCCGTTGCATACTATGCGGCGTACCAGGCATATGTGATGAAATTCGCAAAACTTGGTGATGCAAAGTGACAATGCACAAATGTCTGATGTTTAGCAATACCGATTCACTGATGAATTTGAAATGACAAAGAGTTGTCGGAAATTGTATTGATCACAGTTTTATGAAAATGCCTCACACTGTAGAAAACTTTTGTTTATAGATAGGCTGAAACACAGTATTAGTTCCAGGTGAAATCCAAATTATATTAACAGTCTCTTCGTTGTCTTCGTAAAGGCAGAGGTATTGTTATGTCCGGACCATCTGTCCAACAAAACCAATTGATTATTTCCTGCTGCTGGTAACAAATATCAGATGTAATATTGAGGTTTATTCTCAGCCATTTTTTCCAGATTTTGCTACGTTGATTACAAGGTTTTTTGTAGTTTAAAAGTTTTTTTTTCTGATTTGCCCTGAGACTCCTGAAGAAAGGTATAATGCAGCAGAAACTGCTCTCCACTGATCCTTATCACCAGCACTGTTGTATACGAATGTATCAGAGCATTCTTCGACTACAAAGCGTCTGTGTCTTCTTTCCCTGTAAATGATAATGTGCGGTTTTCTCGCACTTATTGCACGAAAGCTGATTGGCTATACACAGTATTTTAGGAGTATCAAGAAACTTCAACTCCAGTACAGCTGAAAATTTTTCTATAGTGTATAACTTCCTGAATCTGTTTAAAATGGTGGAGAAAGCATGGAAATCAGTAATGTTCATCTCACTTGCAATTCAGAGCATCTAGTCTCCACATCTCCCTTGGTAACAGTACTGTTATGGTGCCGGACGCCAAATGCGGCGTTTTCACACCAAATGTGAGTGCCAGGAGGTGCCGTATTGAAACTCGTCCGAGCTTTTCAAATTATTTATTTGTTTCCACTACAGTGCTTCGTTCACCTCAGTCCGTGTCACAGCCCCGGAATGCTGAGGCCACTGTCCCAGCGACCTGTGCGACGCAACGCTGTGTCGTGCTGGCCTTGTTCACCAGCTGTAGAGTTCCAATTACGTAAGGATGCCTGCGCCAGCAGCCGACTCAGTGGTCACCGTCCCCCTTGACTCCGCGCTGCTCCGCCGTGAGCCGTAGGCCGGCCCCACTGCTGCTTCTTCCTTGACTGGCGTAGCTGGGAACACGGCGGCAACGACCGCCCGCGATCCAGCTTCCGAATGTATGGTCCCTCGCCTCGGAAGTTTCCAGCTTGTATTGGGAGCCGATACGACTGCTCGCCGTAGCGAGCTGAAGAGTGGCCCGACCCGGCGTCGGCCTCAGAGGGTCGAACCAAAGGCTAACCGCGGACTGGGACGCTGTCGCCCCATCTGTTGCTGCATGTAGCACAGCGGAACGACACGCCCCGCCGTCCAGGAGAGCTGCCACACTTGAATGAATATCCTCAGAAAACGTCTCCTATTTATACTCGGCTGCGTGCCTCTGTTTCGCTAATGCATCGCTCCGAATCACATACGCCCCACACGCCGGTTGCGCCAGTGGGCTCCTTCAGCCTATATCTTGCGCCATGCGAACTGCTGCTTCTACTCTTTTCAGCCGTTCGATGGCCCTGTGGCCTCCATTCCACTTCGCAACTGCTAGTCAGCGTAAATTCCTGCAATCAGGTCTCCACCTGGCTGTAACTCGTCGATACACGCATTTGCATGGAAATTCGGGCTTTAGTTAACACAGAAATGACCGGCGCTTATAACAGAGATGCAGCGCTCATTTGTAGCAAATACTGAAAAAGAAATTGAATTTCCGAAAACTGAATCGCTTCATGAAGTTCACATAATCTGGCTAACATATTTCCTTTTGAGAGCCAATGTACTTCCGTATGAAGTAGAAATTTTTTGTGTTCTGTTCCCAAAACTTCAGTCTTTTTGACATGATTCAAAATTTTGATGCATAATTTTATGACGTCGTTGAGTTCGGTTGGAAGTGTCTTAGCTGTCAAGACTTGGCGGTGCATAACACAGTAACCTGAAATAACAATGGAATTGTTTTCTCTGATCATCTGCAAGAATCCTGAACGAGATCCAAGCACTGACGGGGCACCGTCTGTGCACACGCCGGTCAGCTTTTGCCACGACAGTTCATATTTGGAAAGAATTCAGGTATCGCTGTCATTATATGAATTCCTTTTGAAGTTGTCTTTAGCACTGTAGAAAATAGCATCTCGTTTTTAACTGTTTCGTTTTATATATATCTAACGAAAACTAACAGTGTTGACAATTTTTTTCTTTTTTCTGACTCGTCGGTTTCTGACTGGTTTGATGCGGCCTGACATAAATTCCTCTCCTCTTCATCTAAAAAGCCTACGCCCTCCATTTTTTTCTGTCCTTCTCTGCAGCTTTGCCCTCTACAGCTCCCTCTAATGTCATGGACGTTATTACTTGATGTCTTCACATATGTCCTATCAACCCGTCCTTTCTTCTTCTCGGTGATTTTCATATGTTCCTTACCTCGGTGAATTTTCGTAGACGCTCTTCATTCCTCACGTTATCATTTCAACTAATTTTCAACATTCATCTGTCGCACCATGTATCAAATGCTTCTGTTCTCTTCTGATTTTCCCACTGCACGTCTCACCACCATAAAATGCTGTGTTTCAAACGTACATTTTCCTCATCAGATTGAAACCTATGTATCATACTTGTAGACTTCTCTTGACCAGGAACGCCCTTTTTGCCAGTGCTAGTCAGTTTTTTACGTCCTCCTTGCTCTGTCCTCATGCTTCATTTAGCTGCCTGGATAGCAGAATTTCTTAACTTCATCTACTATGTGATCACTAATCCTGATGTTAAGTTTCTCCCTGTTCCCATTTCTGCTATTTCTCATTACTTTCGTCATTCTTCGAATTAATCTCAATCCATACTCCATACTCATTAGATTGTTCATACCATTCAACATAATCTGCAATTCTTCTTCACTTTCGCAGAGGACAGCAAAGTCATCAGCAAATCTTAACACTAATGTCCTTTCACGTTGAATTTTAATCCGATTCTTGAACCATATTTCCGTCATATCTTCTTGGACGTATAGACTGTACAGTGAGGGCGAAAGTTTACATCCTGTCTTACACCTTTTTTAATCCGAGCACTTCGCTCTTGGTCTTCTACTCTTATTGTACTCTCTTGATACTTGCTCATATTGAATATTACTTGTCTTTGCCTTTACCTTACTCCTATTTATCTCATAATTTCGAATGCTTTTTACAGGTCGACAAATCCTATGAAGGTGTCTCGATTTTTCTTCGTTTTGCTTTCATTATCAACCGCAAAGTCAGAACTGCCTCCCTCGTACCTTTACGTTCCCTAACAGCTCTTTAGTTTTCTTTTTCATTCTTGTGTATATTATTCTTGTTAGCAAGTTGGATGCATAGTTGTTGAGCTGATTATGCGATAATTCTCTCACTGACCGGATCTTCAGATCTTGAGAATTGTGTGGAAGATCTTTTGCCGAAAGTCTACTTGAATATTGCCGGTCTCATAATTCTTCCAATGATTTGAGAAATTGCTATAGAATGCTATTTATCCTTTCTGCCTTATCTGATTTTAAGTCTCCCAAAGTTCTTCTAAATTCAGATTCTAATAGTAGATCCCCTATCTCTTCCATATCGACTCTTGTTCCTCTTTCTATCACGTCGTCAGATAAGTCTTCCCCTCATAAAGGTTCTCTATCAATTCTTTCCATTTATCCGCTCTCTGCTCCCGCTTTTAACAGTGCACTGTTAATGTTACGGACCTTGCGTTTAACTTCATAAAATGTTGTATTGACTTTTCTATATGCTGAGTCAGTCCCTCCGACAATCATTTCTTTTTAGATTTCTTCCCATTTCTCATGTAGCCATTTTACCTTAGCTTCCATGCACATTTCTATCCTCAATGACTTTTTACTTCTGTCTTCCTGAATTTTCCCCAACACTTTTGTATTTCCTTTTCTTTTCATTCATACAGTTCATGTTCAGATCTCACGAAACGAAACTGGCTTTGCAGAGTGCTTATGTATAAGCGTTTCCTCCCTATTTAGTGTCACAAAAATTTAAAAGCTTATTTTTTCTCCCCGTATTGCTGGACAAGCTTTCGCTGGGCTTTGACGCTAATCTGTTTATGTTCTGGACTTTAATTATCACAAAATTCATCCTTCTAACCATAATTCACCGAGTTATTCTCTGTTTCCACCAATATTTCCACAATTTCTAATGAAATGTCGGTATCATTTGAATGAATGTCTATGAATGATCTATTAAATAATAAATATGTCGGTCTTGAGAAGATATTGATGATTTTGATTGCATACTTTATTATATTTCATCTTTTAACAAACCTGAAAACAGTAATTGGATTCCACATTACTGTGAACCTCTGGAAAGTGCGCAAAGCCAGACGCTACTGGCAAAGACATTCAAAGAATCTGCAAAGAAAACTAATTTAGTGTCAACTTATTATTAACTCTTAGTGGTACCGCAAAGCAACCACTAACTATTATAGATATTAAATGAGTAGCAAGTTAGATTGCATAGTAACTGTTAACAGCTATGTGTCAGAAACTGTCAACTGAAAGTGAAAATCGCTTTCCAAAATTACGGTCACACTGTGCAGTGTTATTTGCTTACCGATGAGCCGTAAACCAAGGATATGCACCCGCCGTGTTGCGTATGCGCTGTCTGCTACAACTACGGCAATGATATACATTTCTATAGCCGTCTGGCGAGCTATGAATTTGTCAAATGTCAACTTTTTTTTAGTACTTGAATGTATCTTTGAAGCTACAATTTTGAAATTTTCCTTCGGTGTATTCTTCCTGGCCAAAAAAAAAAAAAATAAAATAAAAAGAAGAAAAATTCAGGGCAGGTTTCGAAATGTCGAACTGGACAGTTCCCTTGTCAACCATGTGCACTGCCGTACACCGATACTCCCCTTACTGCCCCAGTGCAGCTGCGGCGAGGAAAAAAGTTACTACACTCTGCCTCACAAATTTTTGCTTTTGGGTGATTGCATTATTACAGCATTGCATCCTACTGCACCCAAGATCTTCAATCTGTCTACATTCTCTAACTGACTACTCGAGATACACGTGTGCTGAGAGGTGGCTTACATGAAAGTACATTTGTGGTATCGTCATTGCTAATCACTGGAGCGGCTCTCCACATTGTGGTCGCTAAGTAAATTATAATCTTTTTCAACACATTTTGCTCCCAGTGTCTGACCTGTATTTACGTGTTATCGCCTCCATAAATAATGGTGCAAATTTAACCGATGTTACGTACACACATTTTAACGATTTTCGATCGAAAAGAGGACTAGAACGTACAACAAGGAACGTATTAGTTACCTGGAACGGCAGTCCTCCTACTTGGTTTAAGTGAAACCCCACGACCATTAATATTCTGTTGGCTCGAACTGCCAGCTCCTACTTCAGCAAGGACGATTAATTGTAATACTGACTGCCCACTGCCGAAATATTCTGTCTTCGATATTGATGAGCATACAGTTTCTCGGAGTCAGTGAACTTACTATCTACGCTTTAATCTCTTTTAAAGATGCACTGGCATACTCGTAAGTAAGCCAGCAAAGAGTTGTCCCTGCTAGAACTTCTTCCAAAGCTTATGTGATGCTGGCAGTAGCTTAGTAAAGTGTGATGATTATTATGTTATGTATTTGATATTATATTAGTTTGTATGTAGCGCGTAACCCTTTCTCTCAGGATACTTATATATCTTTTTGGATACTGGTGCATTGCTGTGTAGCCCCTCGCCCGCCCCCTTTCTGAACATTTTAGGTATTTACATTCTATGGGCAAGTTTAGCAACATCATGCCGGATGCTGTCAGTCCTGCTTAACCCCGAATAGCGCGAGTTTCCAGCTGCCTGCAGCCCCTGTATCTTTCACACAGAGAGTTTGTTACGTTACAAAGTCAGCACAAGAACTCAGACCATTACGCACTTAAATTAGTGTCTTCTCTGAACTGGACACGCAGCGCTCTCTTTACCTGTTCTAGGAGTTCTTTTACATTGCACTATTTTATACTGTAACGGAGTGATATTCCTTAATTTCTAGGAGGCTCTACTGGTTGTGTAAAGCTCGTCCTAGACTGTGAGATAAGTTCACTTAGTATTTTCTACTGAATCGAGTATCTTGTTGTAAAAAGCTGGCACCCCTAACAACCAATCAACGCCCGTCAGCAGCTAATGGTATTGATTTAATTGTAATTTCACCTACGCAGCCGCGCGGGACTAGCCGAGCGATCTGAGGCGCTGCAGTCATGGACTGTGCGCCTGATCCGGTGGACGTTCGAATCCTCCCTCGGGCATGGGTGTGTGTGTTTGTCCTTAGGATAATTTAGGTTAAGTAGTGTGTAAGCTTAGGGACTGATGACCTTCGCAGTCAAGCCCCATAAGATTTCACACACATTTGAACATTTTTTCACCTACGCAGTATGACGTCGTGACAGTATCTGAGACCACCATGGATCAGTCTTCTACCGTTATTCAGTTTGGGTTACAATACCTTCTTTGACCTTAATACTGAAGGGCATACCTGATAGAAGTTCGCAATGAAAAGCTGCGGAAAGTCTCCGATGAGTTTTGTATTACCTGTTTAGCGAATGGGTAGTCAGATATGTAGTATTATGCCCCTACAGAAGGCGACTAATTCCGACATATTCTGTCTAGCTCAGTTCCTTCCGCTACAAAGAGTCACAACCACAGTAATCCATTCTGTCCATCTCCGTTATGAATTAATATCGGTGGGCGGCCGTCGCCGGCTTTTAATTGTTTTCCTGCTCGCCCCTATGTTATTCTTACTGTCCTGTTGAGATATTCATGCTACTCTTTATTTCTCCTGTTTGTCGATGGAAGGTAGTTTCGGCTAAACTCTTCCAGAAATACCGATTCACTATCTCGTTTTTCCCAGCCAAGATCAGTTAGACATCGCGTCTCCTTTCCTATCGCGTCGACTAGATTCCTTTTTCCAAACCCTGTTGCGAGGGTGAACCTTTTCTGAAGATACCTATCTGGTATGCAGCTAATGCTATAAACCGCGTTGCTAACTTTACACCCAAGTTCTTGTCGACCTCGAGGTGAATATCAACTATGTCACTGCTCACTGTCAGTTAAGGGTCCTTCTCTCAAGACGGCCACCTTGATAAAGCATTGAACGCCTCCGGACTTCTAATCAGATAGGAAAGACATCCAACATATCTTCACAATGAAGACTCGTTCAGTGGACCTTCATAATGACTAAAGTCACTTCCTTCAAGTTTAGCAGTAACGTTGCGATCTTATTATCGAATGCTGGTATACCTCCGCAACAGTTTCCTTGGAAGTAAAACATCGTTGCACTTGTTTCACTACACACACTTGTCATTAGACCCCTAATTGTATGTACCTGTTTGATGAAACTACGCTTCCAGCTACCACTCTGTGCGCTTACCCCTGGAAAAATATTGAGTGCCTCCGTTGTTGCTTCTGATGCACGTTTCGAAAGTTTTTATACATTACCAAATATCCACCTAATAGAAATCAGACCAGACTCACAAAGAAGCAACCATTGTCACCCTTCAGATTTGCATCTTCCAGGGACTCTTGCTTCCAATATGGTGCGAGCCAGCAGTGTACGAATATCAACTGTGAAGCTGTGCTTAGAACGGGAAATTACTTAATCCAAACCTGTTCAAAAACCATTCCTTCCGTCAGTCTATGCAAGCCTCCCGACCTCAGAGACAAACTGGTAGCTGCGATTTTCAGATAAAAATGTCATGTCATTTTGCAATGTACTGTATTCCACGTCAGTCAGTACCACAGAAAATTAAACCTTGACCCACAAGCATCTCAGATTCCAAATACCGATTGTTAGTAAAGACCCGAAAATGCGTCCCACCTTAGGTTGGCCGATTTGCTATGGTGCCTCAAAGCAAATAATTAGTTGTGTTCAGACTTAATGATTCGAACAAACTTGTCTTACTGTCTTGAGTTAATTAAACTGCCGTGTCCACGAACTGTGACTGCGTTACTGTTACATACAATCAGTACTCTCGGAAATAGCGAGAGTATACTCTCTGTGTAAACCTTCGAGTATTAACACTAGTCTGCTACGACTATACGATGGTCCCTTCAAATCTATCATGTATGTTTGACTGGTAGTGGATTACTATTCAATAGCTCTCATTGTCATATCATCACTTCTTCTTTTGAACTATCGTCACAGTTGGAATGCTACTTGAACATGAGTTTGAAATCGTTTCTGCTGTATCTACATGACTTACCTCTGGAAGTGTGCTCCAAAGGCAATTGGTTGCTGTCATTCTTCCTTATTCGTGCTTACTTACTGCAATCTTTGAATAAATTTGTTGCCCAAGAGAAAGGAGGAATTAGTGTGAATATCACGTTACCGTGCATGTTGAGGATTGGCACCGGAAAAACTACATTTTAACTATAACAATGCCTAGTGCCATTGGCACTGCTCTAGCCCGACTTATGCTTCGTGTTATTATGTGGTGTTTATACAGAACTGGTTGTTAACAAACGTTTTTGCAAACTGCCTCAATCAGTTGTACCTGAATACCAGCCACCCAGCAATGGATAACTTCGAGATTATTCATGTAAAGTGACTTTTCTTTAGGAAGTATTTGGGTCTTGTATCAGTGCCCTTGTACTTAGTGGACAAAAACTAGTTTCAAATGGAAATAGCTGGGAATAAGACAAGTTGAAAGCCTACATATTACTACATTTGTTCTTCCAGCTGAATATCATAGCAAATACTATAACTCTGTATTATTTTATTCCCAGGCATTCATGTTAATGCCAATCTTGATTAAAATTATGTGTTCATAAACTACTGTATTATACGTTAATGTACGAATAGAAATAAGGCATCGTAGCACTTGAAGTTTGTTCTCGTAGCAATTCATTTATTTATTTTATTTTGTGCTCTTGTGCTATCGCCAGTCTGATTAAAATACTTGCCCTTATATCGATTTTAATACATATATTCAAGAACAAATTACACTTCTGAGCAAAGTAGGCCTATGCATATCTCTTTGTCAAGATCTTAGTTACAAGTAACAGTTATGTAGCACGTGCTGGATGCTGGCAAAGTTTTGATGTGACAGTGTAAATGAATATAAATTGTGTAAAAGTGTGTGAACCCATACACCAACTGGCCATCAAAAAATGGAAGCAGACAGATGGACACTAAAAAAAAAAGTCGCCCATACTATTTCTCTAAGTAAAAAACTAAATTTGCATCCATATCGTCAGATAAACAACAGTCAGGGTGATACATTAAAGCATGTTCCATCTTCTTGTCACAGATCCAGCACCCAGTATTGCGCTGGAAATAGTGATTTAACTTCCAGAAACCATCTGAAGATGAATCTGAAAAGGTTCGAAAACCGGTTCATTTTATGTATTTACATTCAGTTATAAAGTAGGGGTTCTAAAATATCCGTAATGGATTAGCTTAATCCATTCCACTTTAGCTGTTGGAACATTAGTTATTGCGACTGCAGTTTCGACACGCGGTAATTTTCAAGCAATCTGAAAGTAGTCAGTCGTCAAATACGATACAAGTAAATATGAAATTGAGAAACGTTGAAAATGAAAATTTCAAAGCTATTTACATAAGATGTTGTAACCCAATCAATAGTATAAAGTTCTGACAAGCTGTGTAAGAGCAGTTGCATGTTGTGGCATGAATTTATCTTCTGTCACATACGCCACACTCGTTAGAAAGGTGATAAAGTAATGATATCAGTTCTTAAGTTTAAATCTCGTGTAGCTCAAATGGTAAATAGATCACAGAAGCAGCATACATGTAAACATTTAAAAGTGTCAGGAATTTAATAAATGAATAGAGTGTTTCTTTATGGGACAACATAAACTACGAACTAAATTAGGATAATGAAATGGAGTACAAAAGTACATAAAATGATGTCAATTCAATCCCAAAATTCCTACTCCATAGCTCAGTTCTGCAGCTTCCCTTTAGAATAGAAATTCATTAACTTTTCATTTTATCTCACTACTAATTTAAATATTTCAAATTCTATCCTGCTGCATTTAAACGACAAAAGTCATAACAGCAACAATGACGTAGGCTGTCGTCCTTACTTTCTCGTCTTACCACGTGTTGTTAGAAATATCACACACAATGGATTCCCTTACGCTGCAGAATATGTGCAGAATTGTCTTGACACAACATGGAAGTTTCGAGGGAACTTGCAGTGACGTTATTAGCAGGTTCCCCAGGAGTGATGTCACGAAGTATTACTCCATGTAGCTAATGGAAGCACACGAAGCCACAACTCGAAAACAATACACTCACATGCTGTTAAGGAGTTTGTACGTTGCACGTTATTAGCTGTCGTTGTAGGATGTAGCTCGTAAACTGCTTTCAGGGCGTGAAAATTGTGGCACATTACGCAAACCAAAGATCGTTATTTGTAAAGTCAATTACAATTACTGCCGAAGTATTTATACCGGATATAATATTAAATTGTGGCTCTGAACTCTTATTCAATAACGGTAGTAAAATATGTTTCGTGTACCCGTTGACAATACGCTACAGCAAACGCAAATTATAATGCCAGAACGACACTGAAAATTTCAACGTTGCAGGCTACAAGTTCGTTAAAAAAACGCAAAGTTATTAATGATGTACGAACGGTGCCTCAAGGCACAGGTACAAGTACATGAATAATAAGAAAAATAGATAAAAACCACGACAATACCCTAAATTTTATATTCACGTCATCGCGCTTGAGACTTTAGTTCAAACCGGTGTTTAGTGTTTCTCTTTCCAATTCTTCCGCTAAATTATGCCAACTAATACCGATATGACCTTCTAAGAAGATCACGGACGCTGCGTTCCTGCATCATTCCTCACTCGAGTGCTCTATCTCTAATGACTCTGCCGTTGACGTCACAGGAATCTCTAACCTATATTTATTTTTGGCAATACTGTCCGCTGTTACTCTCTGGAATGAGCAGACGGCTTAGTAAGGAACATGAAGGACAAGTTTTGATAATCATTTAGTGTGCTTCCTGACTGCTCGGTAATTTAAAAGCTTGTCAGAAAATATGAAAGCTCGTAACTTGCTTTGAATCATTCGTCTTTAGAAGATGTACCCACCATGGTATATATCTAACATTACGCCATATTCTGAAGGAAGTAATTAGTAGGTGATAGGGTATTCCTGAATAATTTTACCAAAAGACCTCTCAACAGCCAACGGAAACAATCCCCCCTCCCCTTTGCGCTACCGCTGAGGCACAGGATACCGTTCTTCTAGGGACATAACATGATGGAATAAACGTTCATTCTCCAAGTTCTTCGGGCCACAATCGTACTCTTCCTGCTGAGAGAACTTCTGCATAATGGAATTTTATCCTTGAGTGGTGAAAGAAGAGTTACAATGACATTAGAATACCTAATATTTTTTTGTCATACAGTCAAATAAAATAAAGTCTCACATCTGTTTTTCACTCTTTGGTCAATATCCCAAGATACGTAGGATTTAGTGCTCGCGGATTACAATGGCTAGGCTTTTTGTTCTCTTGTAACTACTAATGGTGGAAGCCCTGTCAGAATTTAAATGTGTCATATTCATACATAATACATCCCCTACCAAGGAGGCAAAAGGTTTTTTTTCTCGGATGGCTCCCATGCACCCCAGGGCCACTTTACGGGCCATTTACTAGGCCAATCAGCTCTGCAGATTATTCTCGACGACCATTTAACGATTCTCTTAGTCTATCCAAAGACGAAGAAATAGAACGAATGGTGAGACAATTTAAGCATCAAGCGCTGACTGTCATGCTCCGAGGCAATACGAACTTTTTTCTTGGGTTCTCGGAATGTTTCTCAAAACAAATATAACAGTTCAGATAAATATGGTAGCAGATGCGTACCCTGTACTTAGGTAGTTGCGGCTGAAGAAACAGTGGATGAAGTAGGCACATACAATAGTATGTGTAGAATGATTCCGTGATGATGTTATAAAGTTTCACGCATGATGTAGATGGAGAGATGTATCAGTTTGAGGTTAGTGTCCCTTGTACGAAAACGACCGAGTCTAAAGGTATAAACGGACATATACTCAAGTTCCGCCTTAGCCTTGCGCAGCGCTCAAACTAAGGGCTCCAACTTGTGAACCCTGATCATGATGTACAGAACTGTCACCGAATACTGCCTAACACCCTCAGAGAATTTTCCCTGTTCATGAACTAGTAACAGCGCTAGCGACTTGGTGTCACAGATACCGAAAATCCTACGTCTACCACACAGTAATAGTAAATTCCATTCACTTGCAGAAGTTTCACAATTTGCAGCATTTACAACAGTTGTTCCAAACGACGTTTCCAGCATCGCCGCTCAAAATTCCATCGCACTCAATGTGATGTATCCAGTGTCATTTGAACAGTGTCGCAGAAAACGAGAATTCTAGACAGGAAGTCCTCTTCAATCTAGTCAGGAATCTATCTCCTACAGAAGACTTTACATATGGCCCCACGAGAGTAAATGAATTGTGGTGAGATCAGCTGAATGAATGACAGACGAGACATTCATGAATCCTCAGTCCAGAATGAGGCGGGGCTCTATGGATCCACATCCGATGACGAATAACAAGTGGGATATGTTCCATAAAACTGGATTTATGTCTCTGACAATGACTGTGTACACTAGTGCATTTAAGTCCCGAGGAAGAAGAAATGGGCATGATACGTGATTATTGTCCGTAGCTGCACACACGTTGACTGCAGTCTTTACTAAGGGCTCTTCACAACTGTAGCTTGGGGTTCCCATCGGCCCAAAAATGACTCTTGCGATTATTTAGCATTCGGTCTTTGGTGAAACAGGCTCCAGCCGTGAAGAGTATATCCGCAGAAAAGTGAGGAGCCACCGCAAGGCGCCACAAGAACCATTGGATGAACGCGACATGAGGTCCAAGGATAGCAGCAGTCAAAGCGTTCACTTACTAGAGATGATAAGAGTTTAACTGTATTTCCCATAACACTCTCAACGCGGTACTCTGTGAAACATTTATTTCACGTGGAACAGACCCAGTGATGTTTGCAAGCGCCTCTTGCACTTGATCAAGCATTGCATCTTCTGTGTCGGGAGTCCTTATAGTTCAACGTATTCCTCGGTCGTTTCACTATAGTACCAATTGTCCAGTTTTATTTAGTCGTTGGAACAATTTTTAGTATATGATGTAAGCTGTATGTCTTCTATGCGGAAATTTAGCACTGTACAACCTCTCCACTTCTCGTATGCTTCCATCTGCTCGCTCATGTACAAAAATCTTGTCTGCAAGTTCTGTCACCGGGTACAAATGCATTTAGTTAGGTCTGACGGACGTTAGTACTTCAACTTGTAAACACAAACTGCTGCCTTCAACAACACAGACATTGTTTACCAGGACTGTTAACGTCTGTACACAGTATGCTATCTGCGTTAGATTAGGTGAGTTACCAGTGTCTACCCCACAGCGCTCATCGGGATAACCTACTCTACAACCTTAGCGACAACACTACCGGTACGTCTTACACTGTCGTAGATAGCAGAACGATTTTCACTTATAGCTTTCGACTTGTTTGTTTCTGCACCAGAGTCCCTTCAACCAAATTTATACATTTACCCTTCTCCAAACTCCCCGAAGGTTTGTAATATCATCACGGACTTACCCTATGTTATACAAGTGGGACGTCGAGTGGATGTTACGGAATTATCATATCCTTATACATTCTGGAACTACACGGGAAAGTTGCTCATCGACTTTGATAGAACAGCTTAACTTCATATTGCGTTTCAGGATGTAGTTCTGATAATAAATTTTGTACTAAAAGGCTTTCCGGTACTTTAATATAAGTATTGTAAGAGTTGAGGTACTTAGGAGAGTCTGACCAGAGAGCAGTATGTCGTTAGTTGTTGCTTGTCGCGAGTCTGCGCTAGTCTGCGCGAGTCGACAGTAGTCTTGAGTAGTCTGCGTGAGTTGGCGGTAGTCGGCGCGTGTCGGCTGTCTGCTCAGCTCGGGACTCTGGTCAGGACTCTGGAGGATGAGTATTGTTGTAGAAGGTAAAGAAGCAGCATTGCGCATATCTAGTAATGTATATTAATTGTCATTTAATTCCTTTCAAAAAAAATTCCCCAATAATAATTTTTATAATATAAAGTAATTTTTTTTAAAAAAAGCATTCATTTCAATTTAAAGATTTTATCCAATGAATAATTAATTCCTTTCACGGATCACAAAGCATGGGCCAGCATTGCACGGAGCTGTGCCGAAAATTTTTATGTAAGAGCAGATATATTTGCAGTTTTTATTGAGGTAAGAATTTTTGCTTTTTTTTATTCAGAATACAGGGCCGAGACGCAGCGCTGCTGTTGTCATAAAATTTACCAGGTTACTAAATTTTCTTTATTATTTTGGTGTTTAGGAATTTATCTGTTTCGAACTTAACACTAAATGAGAAAAGAACTTTGTGGGAACATTAAATGTGAATGCATTTCTGCACACAGATTATAAATGGGAGCCAATTTTGTTCAGAGGTTACAATATTAAAAAATTCGTTTGATTATTATTTTTGCGGGCAGTTTACGTTTGGTTCATTTTCATTTAATTATAATAATTTTGTTGGGAGGTTACATATGGTTCAATTACATTAATAAATTCTGTAGGGAAGGTTACACTTGGCGACATCCGGCCAGGATCGTATTTCTTTGTGAATATTCTGATAGGTAGTCATATATCTGCTCTTATTTACTTAAACGTAGTTTGCATCTGGCGCAACGCATTTACTAATTTGTCACTCTTTCTTTCACAGATCATCGGCAATTTATTGCTCTTTGTTGTAATTGTTTGTTGCATTATGCATTGTCCTTGTTTCTCTTGTGCTTAATTTTGAATTGTGTAAAAATGCCGCGAAAAACTGTTAACAGTACATCGCGATGTGTAATGAGTGATATAGCCGACTCGAATAATTTGACCGATAATACTTGCGACACTCAGTATAATGATGATAATCCTCCATTTACAGACAATCAGTGCGTACCGACCACTAGTAATGATTTTAATGCTAATCATGAGCAAACAAATTCATTTATGTCCTCTGTCAATTTAACGACAATTGATGACGCGGCATGTTCCGATACAATGAACGCTGCGCAGTTTGACACACCCAATTTGCAAAATTTGAATTGTGAACAGATAAATTTTTTTCACGAAGATGAACAACGTAGTCAAAATACGTCAGATTTATTTAATTCCGGTATAGTGACCAACAGTGCACATCCGATTAGCAAACATTTTCAAGAATCACAGAATAACCAAATGGTTACACAAAACGTCACAATTGCAGGTATACCAACACACTGCACAGAGAATAGAGTAGGTAATATTGGCATGGATCGAGTCACAGCTTTAATGATACAACTTAACGAGAATCTCAAACAACAATTTGGTGAAAATGTTAAACAACTACTTAATGAAAATTCCAAACAACAGAATGAAAGACAAGACAACAATCACAAACAACTTAGTGAAAATCTCAAACAACAACTTAATGAAAATAATGAAAATCTCAAACAACAACTTAATGAAAAACTAGATAACAATTCCAAAGAGCTTAGTGAACAGATTACAGCCATTGCCGTGCAATGTCATGATACTAAGGAACAATTACGTGAGAAAATTAAGGCTTGTGCTAGAAACAGTAGTGAAGAAATTAGATCTGTGGCACAAGAATTAAATAATAGACATGCAGATACAACTAAATTACTTATAGACGAAATTAGTGCAGTCGGTAAACAATGCTCTGAAAACGCAACACAGTTACGCGACGAGTTTAAATTGATGTCAGCAGAACTTTCACGCACACTGGATGCAAAAGTAGACGCGAAATTTGACCAACAGAACAGTCAAATTGACGAACGTTTTAATCACCACCTACAAAACAGCGAAACGTGTTACCGTAAATTCATACAGGAACAGAATAAAGTAAAGCGACAAGCCATGGAAACAATTACCGCACAGAGACAGGAAGATAAACGTAAATTGTTTATGAAAGCAAAAACATACGTAGACAACAATATTGCTACAGTATCAGACGAAATTAATACTATCAAACAGTTGAACACCAAATTGCGTAATGAAATATCCGATCTTAAATCAAAAAGAGATACACACACACAGTAGACTTTCAGACAGTGACCGACAGACTTGAACAATTAGAACTAATACGGGATTCCGATGTCATCAAAGCAGATGTTAAAAAATTGAACGAAACCACACGTAAAATACAAAAACAAATTAATGCTTGTGACACTAAAAACGATGATCAGGAAAAATACTGACTGAAAAATATGATGAATTGGCCAGTCGTATTGATGTTATTGAAAGTAATAATGACAGTAAATCAGACGATACTTCACCAATTCCGTTTAATCAAACACCTGAATTCCAAAATTTACAGCGGACGATCAGTGAGATAGATTCGTCCAATAATACATTACGTAGAAAATTGTCGACTTTACAGCAAGAAGAGAGATAAAAAATATTTCATTCAAGAACACGTCACAGCATACGGCACATTCTGAACATTTGTCACACTCACATAGCCAGTATAATTTAGGTAATTTACAGAGAGTGCTTGACTTAGATTCCGAACAATCACAGACAAATAGATTCTCATACAATCCTGAACCTGTTCAGACGTACAGAGGCGATAATTTCGATTACAAGCATTTCCTATCCATGAGAAAATTTAAACTATTTAAAAATGACAGAACACAGATTCACCCCTTGGATTGGATACAACAATTTAGCTTTGCTTTTCCTCCGGCTTGGCCCATAACACATAAACTTGAATTTATTTGCAGTTTTTTGGAAGGCGAACCGGCAACTCGTTTGAGACCGATCGCGAGACAATGCTACTCGGTAGAAGAATTTCAGAATGCTTTTCTGTCAGCGTATTGGTCGAAGACGACACAGCGCGGAATTAAGAATCAATTAATCAGTTTACCGAATTATGAGAACTCAAATTTTTCCACTGTCACGCAATTTTTTGAGCACATGGTCCAACAAAACCAGTACTTAAGTGAACCATACAGTGAATCAGCACTTATTCAATTATGTATTTCTAAATTACCACGATCATTAAGAGTGTCACTTTTAACGGGTCAGCAAAAAGAAAATATTTCGGCATTCAGAGATCTGTTACAGCTTTTGGAAGTGCAGCAATCGGATTATTCCTTTATAAACAAAAATTTTTCATATAATAACCACGGTCAACAAACATACAGCAATTACGATCATCCACGCAGTTTCAATAGCAAAGTTAATAGACGCTTCAGGAACGACAACCACCAGAACTTTAATAACAGACAAAATTTTAATTATCAGTATCGTCAAAATTATCAGCTACAGGAACCACATTTTGGTAACAATAGAGGTTCTTCTCCGCAACAGCAACAAAACCAACCAGTTAGCATACCTAACCAACAATGTAATGCACAAGGTCAACCAAGCTTTAATGTTTCGCCGCGTACGCGTATAGCGTCGGCCCCAACAAATAGTAATGCACAGCAACAAGGAAACCAGTACGTACAGAAAACACACTATTTCCATTCCTATCGCAATGCGCCGTACAGAAATGACTATCATGAGAGACGTAAAAGTAATGAGTACAATTTTCAGCGTACATTTAATAACAGTCGGTCTTACCAACAGCAGAATCATCCGCAACAACATATTACCATGAATGAACCAGACAGTAGGTATCATCCCGAACGTAATACGTCAGGAAGAAATAACAGAACAGTACAAATAGTGGAAATGCCACAGCATCCTCCCGAAAATAATAGCACATCAGACAGAATTTGACTAGACACAGTACAGGTTGCAACTTCCAGTAACGTAAGCAATACTTTTGACACGGAGAATCTCGTTCACGAAAATGTTATTACTTTTGACGACATCCGAGACACTCTTTTGCAGGAAAGACCAGTTGTTCAAAAAACCATTTCACACCCTGTCATCGAAGTAAAAATTGGATCATCGAAATTTTCAGCAGTAATCGATTCTGGATCTCCTATGTCAGTCATATATGAAGAAACTTTCAACGAATGTAATAAAGAGAATACCTATCCTACGTTACCATTAGGTAAAACTAAAGTAAAAGGAGCAGTATCTAGTAAAGGAGTAGATGTAAAATTACAGACACATTTATCATTTTGTATTGCAGGTCATACATTTCACTCAAATTTTTGGATTGTTCCCTTATTGACGACAGACGTTATTTTAGGTACGAATTTTCTGGTACAACACGACGCAATTATTGACTTTCAAAACTCCTATTTAATGTTAAAGGATGAACATGTACAACTGGCTTTAGAATTTCAGCACTCTTTATCTGCAGAAGAACAAACAATTAATCGTACAGAGGTCATTTCCGCATTACGTAACATAGACTGTCATTCCACATTGTTAACAGATTCGTACGTACACAACTATAATACTCCAGACGAAGCCGACTATGACGTTATACAGATGATTTCTGATAAAGTTAAACAGAGCAGTGCAAATACAGACGACGAACGCACGCAACTACGCAAAATCCTTTTACAGCAAGCTCCAGTTTTTGACAACGTTCCTGGTACTATGTCCGGTTTTATGTATGATTTTCAAGTTAAACAGCACGACACATTTATAGCCAAACATTATCCCATTCCGTATATTCATAGAGAACTAGTTAAGAAAGAATTGCAAGCTATGCTTGACCAGGGAATTATTGAACCGGCAGTTAGTCCGTACATAAATCCACTCCATATTGTTAACAAAAAGGATGGGTCACTTCGCCTCGTACTTGATTCGCGTCACATCAACGACATTATTATTAATGAAACGGATCGCCCACAGACACTAGAAGAACTTCTACAGAAATTTCATGGTACTGCTATTTATTCCACATTAGATTTGAAATCGGGATTTTGGCAAATTCAACTCCATCCGGACTGCAGAAAGTACACGGCTTTTCTCTGTTTTGGTGACTGTTATCAATTTTGTAAATTACCGTTCGGTTTAACTATTTCTTCAGCAGCATTTATTCGCGGTTTAAATACAATACTTCCGACGGAACTTAAAGACAGAATCACAACGTATGTAGACGACATTCTTATTGCAGAAGCTAACTGGTCTGAATACAGTCTGATTCTTGAACAACTGCTACAAACTTTTCGTGCACAAGGACTCACAGTTAATCTCAGTAAATCGCACTTTGGTAAAACTTCTATAAAATTTCTTGGGCATGTAATTTCAGCAGAAAGCATTGTGCCTGACCCGGAAAAACTTCAAGCTTTACGTGACAGCCGGCCGCGGTGGTCTAGCGGTTCTAGGCGCGCAGTCCGGAACCGCGCGACTGCTACGGTCGCAGGTTCGAATCCTGCCTCGGGCATGGATGTGTGTGACGTCCTTAGGTTAGTTAGGTTTAAGTAGTTCTAAGTTCCAGGGGACTGATGACCACAGATGTTAAGTCCCATAGTGCTCAGAGCCATTTGAACCATTTTACGTGACATTACTGTTCCTACGACGAAGAAACAACTACGTAGCATTTTGGGTTTAATTAACTTTTTTCGTAAATTTATTCATTACTCTGCTTTAGACACCCCTAGATTATGTCAATTGACAGGTAAAAACACTATCTGGTCCTGGGATAAGCAAGCACGTTCCGAATTTGTGAACCTGAAAGAAGCTTAGTTAAATGCACCACTTTTATCACACCCAGATCTTACTAGAAATTTTTCCATTGCCACCGACAGTTCTAACACCGCATTAGGCGTACACATTTTTCAGGAAATTGAAGAAGATGGGACTACAGTAATTAAAAACATAGCTTTTGCGAGTCGCATTCTGTCACCTGCTGAACGCAATTATTCTGTTACAGAACTTGAAACATTATGTGTTGTATGGGCATTTACGAGATTTCGGCACTTTCTTTATGGAAGACACACTACCGTTTACACAGATCATAGAGCGATACAGTTTTTACTTTCGGCTAAATTTACACACGACAGATTAAGCAGATGGAAACTTTATTTACAGGAATTTAATTTTACAAATGTTCACATTCCCGGTACACAAAATATTGTAGCAGACGCACTATCACGTTCTCTCAGCAACAATCAGCAAGACATCGCAACCAACTTCTGCAAAGCAAATTTCAGCGTCATGTACATTCAACAAGTAGCATTTGAAAATTTCATTTCGTCGTCATTACAAGACATAGCACAAGAGCAGAGTAAAGACAACGTATGGAAATAAATTAAACACCTTTGGCAAGATAGGAATAATGTTACAATTAGAAACCATTACACTTTACGCAATAATATTCTGTTTCGCCGCTCTCACCCTGACAGCAACAATTGGTTATTATGCATTCCTGGCCGCTGTAGACATTTTTGGTCCGATTCCCAGAACCAATAGAGGTTTCTGCTACATCTTTGTCGCTGTTGAACTCACTTCAAAATTTGTTACCTTCACTCCGTTACCCAAAGCTACTGCTAAAACTGTTTCGAAAGCATTTGTAAAACATTTTCTATTTCATGTAGGACATGTATTGAAAGTAATTTCCTACAATGGATCCCAGTTTCGATCTGCTATATGGACACGTATGTTACGAGCTAGAAACATTTCTCCGATCTATATATCCAGGTACCATGCTTCTTCGAACCCTTGTGAACGATTAATGAAAGAAATTGGTAAACTGTGTAGAATATACTGCCATAAAAAAACATATTGATTGGGACACACACATACTCTCATTCCAGGATGTAATTAATTCCATACCAAATGAATCTACTACGCTATCTGTTATACTGAAAAAAGTTGAACCACCTAGCAAAATTAAAGAATTAGTAACCTTTCCTACATCTCGCCGACTATGACACCATGAAATAATTGACGTTGCGCTGAACAACATCAAACGTGCCGCAAAGCACCGGAGAAGACAGCAAAAACAGGTCGGTACACGCTGTGACTTTCACATTGGACAGAAGATATTAGTACGCCCACATTATTTATCTAATAGAGGAAAAGGAAGGTGTAGTAAATTTGAGCTTCTATATGCAGGTCCATACCGAATTCGCAGCATTCCTCACCCCAATGTAGTACACGTCGAAACTTTGAGAACCAGAAAAACCAAAGGGAATCAGCACGTGTCCAACGTCAAACCTTTTATTGAATGAATATACTTTATGATTTATCACACTGTAATGCCATTTGCAGATTTTTTATGACCACTTATGCAACTATATTCACATGAACACTTACTGATGATTATCGTATTTTTTCTTGGCAAGTGCCCGGCAAGGTAAGGTTAGAAGGTCGCTTTTCTTGTCGTTACACACTAGACCGTGCACATTTTTCCAGATGAACTTACACATTTTATGACCAATTATGCGATTCTATCTAGTGACATATTAATTTTATCAAATTATTTCTCCATTAATGTCTTCAACTCTCCTCTCTATCAACTACACAACATACAAGCTGAACAAAGAGAGGCATTTCTTGTTGTTAGACATCAGACCGTGCACATTTTCCATTTTTTATGTATGTATGATTGTTTTACTGTTTTGTTTGTATGCACTATGTAATCTTTAAGATATAACAAACACCAGTTGACTTTGACATTTTGCCTTATGGTATCTCAACATTGTGACTATTTTTACATTTTTTTTTTTTTTTTGCAGCTACATTGTGATATTCTGTGTACATTTTTGCATCTGAACACTGTCTATGTTTTTTGATGTATTACATTTTTTGTCATGCTACGCTGTATGCTCAATTATATCACTAGAAACCAGCTTTTATGTAATGGGTATATGATTTAAATGCAAGACATTAATCATTGTTCATTATTTTCAGAAAGAAATAACGTGTAAAAGAAATACATTAAACAGAAACGGGAATTTCACCTTCGGAATGACAGAAAGAAGATACAATACCTCGTCACGAAGAGTAAATGGATCAGAATTAACAAGCATTAACAAGAATATACTACACACATCGTATGATAGCAGTATTAACCAATTTTTTCTTTCAGAATACGAGGCGATAGATGCAGACTGTCAGACAGAACTACACATCTTAGTTTTAGTGATGAAATATGCTAGAAATAAGGAATTCTATACTATGAATAGTTTTATGATGAATAATGAAGTGACTTTTTTTGTAGATGATAAAGAATGGTGATGAATAGTGATGCAGAATATGCTAATATGGATAATGAAGTTCTTCTTTACAGGTGATGATAATGATGGAATTATGGTGATATGGATAATGAAGTTTTTCTTTGCAGGTGATGATAGTAATGATAATGAAGTTTTTCTTTGCAGATGAAAATAATGATGAAGTTTATATATTTACTGTTAGTTAAAAAATGCTATGTAGTTATTTAGGTATTTGTTGCAGTTCATTTTGACAGTATGTCTTATGTCGCATGATGACTGAAGGTTTTGGTAAGGACACCTAGAGAACATATATATATATATATTTACACATTTCCTTACCTGTTAATTCGAAATTCACTACTTTTCAGCATAATATGCGTTTCTTCTTTCAGTTTAATAATCCATTTTGTATTTTTTCCAGGAGAAGCTATTCATGAAATTAATGTGCTATAAGCAGTTAGTCATTAAACCTGTTCTAATACTTGCATTTTTTTACCCATTTGTGTGTATCATTCATGAATGTGATCACATATACTCTCTTTGTTTCATAACCTTGCTACAGCTGACTCATGACGAATGATGTTATTAATCCTTATTTCCAGCAATAAGTCAAAAGCAAATATTTTCATGCCCCAGCAATTAATTATCGATCCCAACACAATGCATTGCTAGCACAAAAAAAATGATATATTTCTAGTTCTAAATATAATAATATAATACAAATTTCTCTTTTGTATTGAATCCATTATATGTACGTATTATTGGACTACAGACCTTGAGTATTAGTTACAGTGTGTTATATTTTAAATATGTCCTATGTCACTTGAATGATGAGTTCAGAGTAATACTGAATGATGACTTATGCATTAATGTTATTCCAATAATTAACTCCTGTTTAGAATGATGACTTCTGAATAATACTGAATAATGTTTTGTAAAACTATATGAATACTTTGTAACTGGCCAATGAGTGCCAATAATTACTGCAATCAGATGAGTTATGAATAGTGTTTTGTAATATTCAATACTTGCTACATGTTTAGTAACTGGCCAATGGGTGCCAATAATTATTTTTAAATATGCCATATGTCACTTGAATGATGAAAAATGTTTTGTAATATTCAGTACTTGCTGACCAACGAATGCCACTGTTTCTTATACTTTAAATTTATATTAATGTCACTTTCACGCTATATATATGAATTAGCTCCTGTTTTGAATGATGACTTCTGATGATTTGTAACTGGCCAATGAGTGCCAATGCTCTCTGTAAACAGATAACTTATGAACATTATTCTGTAATACTTCATACATGGTACAGAAATGTTCAGTAACTTGGCGATGAGTGCCCCAAATTACTTAAAAATCAGTTAATAGACTAGTGTAATTATCAATGATGACTGGCATAAGATTTAATGCCCTTCATCTTCTGACCAAATTACCAGAAATTTCTGCAATATCCGTTTGTCCTGTCTATCCACATGCTCATGGAGCACTATATGTGGTTTCTGCACTAATTCTACGCTGGTGTACCTTACAAGAACGTGGTGTTGACACGACATGCTGTCCACCACCTTGAGCGATGGAGATATTATCATGGTCCCACTGTTTGGTGTACCTAATGTACTACCAAAATGATAACATGGAATATTAATACGACATTTCAGTGTCTTGGCTACACTGATTAAAACTTCAGGGAAAAGAACTTCAGATTGTCTCACTTGGTGTTGTGCTTCTGTAGAAAGATATGGACTTTCAGTGCAGCTGCGGGCAACCTAATGTGCTACAACCATGATGCAACCCTTCCCACTCCTTTCCTAGTTCTTGTAAAATGATAATGACATATACAGTGCGTGTGCACTTCATTTTCATTTGTTAACAAGATCAGTTATCCTAAATATGCTAAAGACTTTTACAGTGCGTGTGCACTTTATTTCACTCCTTGATATGTTTATTTGTTGTAAAAATGTTAAAGACTTCTACAGTGCATGTGCACTTTATGTCATTTGTTAGTATGATTTGTACTCATTGCGTATACATTTTGTGATCTCCTGATATGTTCTGTACTACAGTGCGTGTGCACTTTTTGTCACTTGTTAATATGTTTTGTACT
Organism: Schistocerca piceifrons; assembly: GCF_021461385.2. Taxonomy (NCBI): domain Eukaryota; kingdom Metazoa; phylum Arthropoda; class Insecta; order Orthoptera; family Acrididae; genus Schistocerca; species Schistocerca piceifrons. The sequence goes on along the minus strand of NC_060140.1, from coordinate 430,965,466 downwards.
CATTGCGTATACATTTTGTCATTGCTTGATATGTTCCATACTATAGTGCGTGTGCACTTTTGCCATTTCTTAATATGGTTTGTACTCACTGTGTACACATTTTGTCTTTGCTTGATATGTTTTGTACTCAGTGCATGTGCACTATATTTTATTTCATGTTCTACACTTATATATATGTATATATTCTGTGGTTAACTTAGTTAATTAGGAAAAATATGTTGCTCATGGCAAGTCCAATTGACTCACCATCGCTGCCAAATTTTTGCCCCCCCAGTGGAGGGTTATGTAAGAGGTGAGGTACTTAGGAGAGTCTCTGACCAGAGAGCAGTATGTCGTTAGTTGTTGCTTGTCGCGAGTCTGCGCTAGTCTGCGCGAGTCGACAGTAGTCTTGAGTAGTCTGCGTGAGTCGGCGGTAGTCGGTGCGTGTCGGCTGTCTGCTCAGCTCGGGACTCTGGTTAGGACTCTGGAGGATGAGTATTGTTGTAGAAGGTAAAGAAGCAGCATTGCGCATATCTAGTAATGTATATTAATTGTTTTTTAATTTCTTTCAGAAAAAATGCCCCAATAATAATTTTTATAATATAAAGCAATTTTTTTTTAAAAAAAGCATTCATTTCAATTTAAAGATTTTATCCAATGAATAATTAATTCCTTTCACGAATCACAAAGCATGGGCCAGCATTGCACGGAGCTGTGCCGAAAATTTTTATGTAAGAACAGATATATTTGCAGTTTTTATTGAGATAAGAATTTTTGCTTTTTTTTATTCAGAATACAGGGCCGAGGCGCAGCGCTGCTGTCGTCATAAAATTTACTAGGTTACTAAATTTTCTTTATTATTTTGGTGTTTAGGAATTTTTCTATTTCGAACTTAACATTAAATGAGAAAAGAACTTTGTGGGAACATTAAATGTGAATGCATTTCTGCACACAGATTATAAATGGGAGCCAATTTTGTTCAGAGGTTACAATATTAAAAAATTCGTTTAATTATTATTTTTGCGGGGAGTTTACGTTTGGTTCATTTTCATTTAATTATAATAATTTTGTAGGGAGGTTACATATGGTTCATTTTCATTTTTAAATTTCTATGGGGAGGTTACAGTATTGTATATATCTTCTTTTTCTGTTATCTTGGTAGATGCCATAGGCCTTTTCCAAGTATCCATCCGTCCTTTTCTTGGTCTTCCTACGGATCTTGTACCTAGTGGTCTTAAATTTAATGTCTGTTTTGGGAGTCTTTAATTGGTAATCCTTATAGATGTTCTAACCAGCTTTGTCGATTAGATTAAATCTTTTAATTTGTAACATACATCCCAAGTTCTGCTCTTAAGCCTTAGTTTGTTAGTCTATCTAATCTTGTGCTGCCCTTCAGTTCTCTTAGAACTTTCATTTCTGCCGCTTGGATTCTACTTTTTTCCTTTTCAGTGGATGTCCAAGTTTCGCTTCCAAATAGCAATGTGGAGGCGGCTTTTACCTTACAAAATTCCATTTTTTCTCTTTTCTCACTTTATTTCTCGACGTTCTTTTCAGTGTTCCGCATATCATTTGATGTTTCTATATTTCATTGTGAGTGTCGATTTAATTCTAGTGGCTTGTAATATTTTCCATGTAACTGAATTCATTAACTTGTTTAATAGTTTCGTTTCTTATTGTGGTTGTCCTCAACGGTATTGTCCCTTTGAAAGCAATCACATTTTATTTTGAAATTCATATTTTTATATTATATTTTTTTGGAGATTTTGTTAATTTTATAAATGAATGTTATCGATGAACCTGATGAATGAGCAGGCCAAGGCAACATGCTGACAACCTGTAGGGCGTGTTGGGCTACAACAGTGGTTTGTAGGTGTGGTGTCACCGCCAGACACCACACTTGCTAGGTGGTAGCCTTTAAATCGGCCGCGGTCCGTTAGTATACGTCGGACCCGCGTGTCGCCACTATCAGTGATTACAGACCGAGCGCCGCCACACGGCAGGTCTAGAGAGACTTCCTAGCACTCGCCCCAGTTGTGCAACCGACTTTGCTAGCGATGGTTCACTGACAAAATACGCTCTCATCTGCCGAGACTATAGTTAGCATAGCCTTCAGCTACGTCATGTGCTACGACCTAGCAAGGCGCCATTATCAGCTGCTATTGATTTTGTTAATCATGTACCGTCAGACCGACGTTCACCATTAATGGATTAAAGTTAAGTATTCCACCAACTTTGTCTGTTTTTCTAAAGTCTAAATTCCTTGTCCTGTTCCAGACCTCACGCCAGCCTGCGTGAGCTAAACCGCGTGCCTTTCGGCTTCCTCTAGATTCCTGCGTTGGCTCTCCTGCCAATCCACAACAGCAGGCAAGTGTTATCCTGCTGGAAAACATACCCTGCAATGCTGTTCATGAAAGGCAACAAAATACGTCAAGACACCAGACTGACGAACAATTTTGTATTTGTGGTACATGGGATAACCACGAAATTGTTACTGCTGTCATACGAAATTGCATCCCAGACGATAGCTCCAGGTGTAGGCACAGTGCGTCTAGCACGCAGACCGTTTGGTTGCAAGTATTCAACTTGTCTGCTTCCAACCAACACACAGCCATCATTAGCACGTAGGCAGAACCGGCTTTCATTAGGAAAACCAACATACCTCCACTCAGCCCTCAAACGACCTCTTGCTTGACGCCACTCATGTCTCAAATGGTGGTGTTTGTGGTCAGTGGAATGCACGTTACAGGTCGTTTGGTTCAGAGCTGTCCTGGAAGCAACCGATTTCTAAGTTCGTTGTGTCACTGTGGTGCCAACTGCTGCTGGTATTGTTGCGGAAGAGACAGAATGACGCGGCAGAGCGGCAGTGCCAAGTGGCCGTCCAGAGCCCGGTCTTTTTCGGATCGTACATTCTCCTAACCATGTACATTGGCTATATTCCTGCCGTGTCTTTCTGCAGTATCGCAGAAGGAACATCCAGTTTCTCGTAGCCGTTTACACTCACTTAGATGTTGATAATATCCTCTTTGTCGCCGTAAAAATAATCTTGACTAGAATGAACTTACCAAGACCAATCTCAAAAGTAAGAAACGTTCACGATCATTATAGCGTGTTTTCAAATTATGCCTGATTTTCGTCTTCATAGTGGTGCTACTAACCTCTCTTATGCGCGAAATTGGAATAAACATCATCTTTCAGATGTAAAAATTGCGTGCCTACTTCGATTATGTCGCACAACTCCTTCCGACTGCTGTCATTTCTTTTCTTTTTTTACGGTCGGCGTATATACAGTGCGGTCAGAAACAGTCTGAAAAGCTTGTACTGATGTTGCAGGATATATTGTGCTGACGAATAATTGTGATGAAAAAATTCGATTCATGGCGCCGTTTCCAAGTTAAATCGCACTGAACTTAGTCAATCAGGCTATTGCGCGTACAATATCAGGAGGGCCGCCAGAGACGGTGTCGCCAAACGTTTTCTTCGTTTGGTTTCCTCAAAGGAGCAAGGGAGAGACACAAAAATCGGACATGGAACTGTAGTAAGTATCCAGCCGGAGCCAAATACTGAACAGTTTCGTGCGCTATCATCTACGCCATGAGAAGTAACACTGATTGTGTCTAGCGGGCCGCTTGAACTTGTACACAAAACGGCTCGATTGCTTAGCTTCAATTTTAACTAACTTAGTGTAACTTATTGAATTTGTTCCCTAACAGTTATTTCTCAGCACAAACTACATTGCAACACCGTTATAAGCATTCGAGACTGTTTCTGACCACCCCGTATCTAGCGACCTTATGACATTCTACTTTTACTGTAATTTCTTCCTGCTAAAACTGTTTCATTGTTGTTATAATAATGTATGACAATTCATCTATCATTCAAAATTTTAGTCGCACTTTAATGTCATGAACTACATAACTTTTGTAAGTAAAAATGTTGAAATCCTGTTGTGGACTAAAGGAGAGTGTTTCAATGGACAATTCGCCGTATTTTCGAAGTTCTCCAAAATGAAGAACATAGTCTGACTTGTATTATAACAAGCGTAGTTGAGATTCTTCCCCGCTGCATCACTGCTGTCTATTCCCTTCTGGATCTATGTCCGTATGTAGTCTGTAATAACATATCATGACTCACTAGTATGCACAAAGCAGTTCATGACATACTCTTTTCTACAAAGCAGTATTCATGACGTGCTCCCCAGGAACAAACTGTGTTTTGACAGATGTGAAGACTCCTCTTAAGAATCCCTGAGAATCGCATTTGAAAGAACGTAAATAAATCGGACCAAAGATGTTTTAGGCACTGAATGAAATGAACATCTTTAATCTGCTTATCACATTCCGTTGGAATAACAATAAATTAAAAGATTTCTCGTTCAGTACAATAGTCACGAATACGCTTTCGACAGCATACGTACAGAATGGTTAAACTCGGACCGCACTAACCAAAATAAAGTCATCTTAAGGTATGGTTTGAAGGCACAGCAGTTCTTATCACTGCGACATCTGGAACGCCGTTTTAGAATGGCGAATGGAGGCGGTGGGCTCTGGAGAGCGTGTTTCTTTTTCCTTTTTTTTACGGAGAAAGAATGCTAAAAACCTGAAAGCGATCTGATTTGTGGAGAAACAAACTTCCTTGTCTTCTCTGCCTTCTCTGAGGAAAGCTACCGCTATCGATACTACAGAGTAGCGTACATACAAGGAAACATCTAATTCTCTCACAGATTCAGATGCACATGCTCACAGAGTCTACCTAAGTGATATTGTCTGTGGAAATTAAGAGGGTACGGAAAGGAAGCCAGCTGCTACATCAAATAAATATATATTCGCACCTTGTGTATTCTCTAAACGCTGTAGAAGGACCCAGGAAAGTTAAATACGCTTATATACATGCGTGGTAGTTAGTAGCAGGCAATCAAGAATGAAAGATGGCTGATGCAGCCACCTTTCAGATGATATAGGAGAGTACTACTGACTTTGAAAAAAACTGGAAAAGAAGACTGGAAAAGAAGACAGTCGAAACAATTGAGAACTGGTGCTATAGAAGGATTTTGAAAATGACGTGGACTGGGACTGATGACCTCAGATGTTAAGTCCCATGGTGCTCAGAGCCATTTTGTGGTGGACTAATAAGTAATATGGAGGTTCTCCGCAGAATCGAGGAACAGAGAAAAATGTTGAAAGTATTGACAAGGTAAACAGGTACAAAAAAAAAAAAGACCTTGTGTCAGGTTACACGCTGCTTGCTATATATTCAGTTCATGTCAAATTTTACTGGTGAACATCTACAGAAATCAAGGGTGATAATTAAAGGGATTGCGTCAACTTAAGCCTAACTTACCAAATAGTTCTTAAACATAAAGTTACGGGGGACTCAAAAGTAACAGAGAACAATCAATTGTAGTAAAATTATTTCCGGTAAGATTACGTGCTACTGACATAAAATTACTGAAATGTATATAATATTTGTTTTAATAATAGAGATACCGTCAGATCCACCGTTTTCACCGACATATATTGCTTCAGATGAATCAATATGAAATATAAGGAGGCAGTACAGATCTTTGATTAGTAATTTTCAGAACAGCTGTCAGATAAGACACTGTACAATTCTGAAGCAGAGTATGATTGCTGTACGCGACAATGCTGGGCCTCTTTATCAGGCGATATACATAGCTTTAAAGTTTCCCTCGACTGCCGATTTCCTTTCCTGGGGAATTGGAGATTTCCCCATTCCGGTGCGAGAATTTCTGCCGGAACAAGGAAACCGATGCTGACAGCTTTGTGGTGGACTGACTGACGTTAATACGCGTATATTGCGCTGCACGCAATGCCGCCACCACGTAGCGTGTGTGCTGCCAACCGCGCACGTCATCAGTAAACGGACACGCACTGCGGGCATTGTGAACAAACCTTGCTACCGTTCCTTCCTTCCGGTTAGAAAATGATACCTGCACACTTAAAGAGGCTAAGAGTCATATAACGACACGTCAGTGAAAAGTGGAATAACTTTTATTTAAGATTATTTGATATGTATTTGTCACGTGTGTAATAAAACGTGGCGAAAGTATTTATGTGAAGTTTGGAATGTGTATTGTAGTTTAACACAAGAAAAACAATGTTCAGTCACTATCTAATTATTTCCTACCATGTTTTATAACACATCACCAGCATTCAGATAACCCTCCACCAGTGTGCTGATTGGCTTTTAACCGATTTAGCTGCAAGAATCGAAAATTAAGCAAAGTTCAATTAGGCTGGGATATGTTTTGGAAGTACTTATACGTATCGTGTGTAATCCGGGGTGCTGTTTCTTGATGCTGCCGTCGGTTCGTTTTGATGTTACTGCATCGTTACATGGATATTATGAAATGGTCGAAAGACGTTTTAGTAGAATGTTTTCTTGTATACGAAGGATTTTATTTCGCACGCTAGATGTTCGGCGGCGAATGTGTTTTACATTGTAGAATTTGCATCTTTCAGTTATAAAACAGTTTACACTGTAAAAAACAGAGTCTGTTTTTATGCTGTTGATACAAAATTCGGCCTATGATTTGTTTTAAAACGTTTCTATCATTGTCACATATTGAATTTTCCATAAGAACAATTAAAGTTTTTATATACATCTTCCCAAATTTCACAGAAATTTACATAGAATGAAAGTGAATAATTCCATAGAAAGACAGGAAAGAATCGGTTTATATTAAGACTATAAATTAAATCTTTTATCATTGCAACAATATATTTCGTTAATTTGCATGTAGTAATCAACTGACTCAAAGAAAAATCATGCTAACATTTTCAAGTGTACAGAGTTATTAGTTTTATCGAATGAAATGACTAAATGCAACTAATTAATTTTTGTACGAGTAAAATTTTCATTTCTATACGGTCGTAATCACAGTTCCAGTTCTCATTAATTAACTAACACCAATCAAAACATTAATAAGATTGATTTTGACTGCAAAATCATCGTGTCGTATTTGTGTTACGGATTCAAACAATTTTTGGCTTCAAAACGTACAAGTAGCTGTCTCTCTATTACTTGGAAATATCGGAGCTTTAATTATTAATTACTCCATAATTACAAAAGGAAATCATTCTCGCCTTGTGCCTGAAGATTGTACTGTGTGTAAATTACGATGGTACATTAGTTTTTAATCTAACATGTTTTCTTCATTCCATTTACTGGTGAGACACAATGTAAACAACGTCAAAAGAACAGTTTAAATTAGTGTACGTTACTAATATTATATATATGCCATCTTCGGGAGAGTGGAGATGAGATTGAATTAGGATATAAGTTCCCAAGGAGTTGCGGTATTACACGTGGTAAATTCTATGTTATTTCTTCATAGTGTGCCAGATTTGGAACCAGAAACCAGATTTTGCTTTTTGTTGTTGCTGAGAAATCATGTACCAACTGCGGTCTTGTATCACTTTGCATGATAGACCTAGCAGCGGGCAACATTAATGAGTTGAGATTAAAGCCGTTTTGGCTGTCTAAAAATATAACAAAGATTTTTCTTGCGTTTCATATTTTATATCGCTACAGCATGCGTAATATAGAGTTTTTACAATTCTATGTTTTCTCTATGGTTTCTAAGTGCACATAGAGTTCAGATATTAGAAGAATTTGAAAAACACAATCTCTGAAATCCACTAATGAACACAAATGTAGAAGGTGCTTGAAAATTCCCGTTACAAATTTCTAACACTTGTGAAGGGGAGTGAGTACCTAATATTTTGAAAAGGAACCCATGTTTGGAAACGCACCGTTTCCGTTCTACGACGGTTTCAGTTGAGCTGTGTAACGCGTCCACGTCTGCTGAGGGAAAGAGATAAGTCTCGTGAGAAAGAGAAAAGTGTCATGAAGTGTCCTGCGTCAGGCAGTCGCCTGGTGTCACTTAAGGTCTGCCTTGGTTTCAGCCTGATGGAGCACCACATCACCTCTCGCTTGCTGTTCGGAGATATCTCACAGACGATATGGTGAAAAATTGATAGGCCGGGGAGGTCCAACTGCAGCCACGGTCACCGAATTTAACTTCTATGGACTTCAGCTATTGGGGTTGAATGCAAAGTTTAATTTAGGAAGCTACTCTAGAGCAGATCTGCCGGCACGAGTTCGGCCCGCTGCACTACAAACTGAAGTGGCACCAGGTGAGATGGGAAGTGTGTACGACAACATACTTAGTAGCTGCAAGGTCTGTGACAACATTCTCGCCACATCGGATCGCTGTTGTAATGCATTAGTACTGTTTTGTTTTGTTTTGTTTTGTTTTGAACCATATAAACAGGTAATGTTTACATGTTAATACAAATAAATGTGCTTTAGAGATACATCGATGTTTCGTTATATCTCCTTTCGAATTGTTACCTAACAACTGTACTACGCCATGCCTACTGCGCCATCAGTTCTTCATGTTGAAGTGTATGAGTTAAACATCTGAACTGAAACCGTCCTAGAAAGAAAACGGTACATTTCCGAACATGGGTTCACATTCAAAATACAGGGTGTTTCAAGAAGAATATACGTATTTCGAATGCTTATATTTATTAAATTTTAAGACATACGAATATGAAACTTTACACAGATATTTATGAACCTCTCATGTTCAGATTGCAGATGTTCAATATGTCCTCCATTATCAACACGAACAATATCACATTAATACTAAAATTCTGCACATACTCGGGCAGCCAAGTCCTTCGTCACTGATGTTATGGCAGTACGGATCTGGTTCTTCAACTCTTCCAGGTTCTGTGAGAGTGGTGGTACAGAAACGTTGCCTTTAACGAAACCCCACAGGAAAAGTCAGATGGTGTCAAATCTGGTAACCGTGGAGCTCAGCTGTAGTTGAATTCAGGCCCCATTTTCTTCAGGAACGCGAGGGTGACCAGGATTCTTTCCTTTACATACACATCCTGTATCTAGAAACTGTCGATACCATCTGCGAACGTTCCACCCATTAGCAGGATCAATTTTGTACCTCAACCTGAAATGTCTTTGCACTGTAATCACGGAATTTCACTACGGAAACTGATTTCATTTGCAGAGTAGCCATTTTAAACATATGACGGTTACCAAGCAAAACAGAATACCACTGACATCTAGCGGCTATTAATATAAACTAGACTATGTCTTCGTTTCTCCAACAGCCGAGCCGAGGCTCATCGATCTATAGTCTGGACAAAATAGTACTTTGTAATACGTATTCTTTTATAAACACCCTTTATTCTATACCCACTACCCACATTTTTTAATATTTTTTTTATTTTCGAGTCATCAGCCCTGTGATTGGTTTTATGCAACTTGCTACGAATTCCTCCATCGTGCCAAGCTCTTCATCCTAGAGTAGCACTTGCTACCTATGTCCTCAATTATTTGTTGGATGTATTCCAATCTCTGGTTTTCTCCACAGGTTTTGCCATCTCCAGCTCCCTGTAGTATCATGGAAGTCATTCCTTGATGTCTTAAACGATGTCCTATCATCCTATCGCTTCTCCTTGTCCGTGTTTCCCACATATTCCTTCCCGTGCAGAACCTCCTCATTCCTTACCTCATCAGTCCACCTAATTTTCAACATTCGCCTTTAGGACCACATCTCAAATGCTTCGATTCTCTTCTGTTTCGGTTTTCCCACAATCTATGTTCCACTACCACATAATGCTGTGCTCCAAACGTCCATTCTCAGAAATTTCTTCCTCTAATTAAGGCCTATGTTTGACCCTAGTAGACTTCCCTTTGCCAATGCCAGCTTACTTTTGATGTCCTACTTGCTCCGTCCGTCATTAGTTATTTTGGTGCCTAGCTAGCAGCATTACTTAACTTCATCTGCTTGGTGGCCGTCAATCCTGGTGCTAAGATTCTCGCTGTCCTCATTTCTGCTGTATCTCATTACATTCATTTTTCTTCCATTTATCCTCCATCCATTTTTTGTACTAATTAGACTGTTCTCTCCATTCAGCAGATCATGCAAATCTTCTTCATTTTCACTCAGGGTACCAATGACATCAGTGAATTGTATCACTGGTATCCTTTCACCTTGAATTTTAATTCAACTTCTGAACCTTTCTTTAATTTCCGTCATTGCTTCTTAGATGTACAGATTAAACAGTAGGGGTCCAAGACTACATCCCTGTCTTACACAATATTCAACCCAGGCACTTCGTTAGTTGTCATCCACTCTTATTATTCCCTCTTATCTCTTGTACATATTGTATATTATTTGCGTACTACCCATCTCTGTCTATAGATTATCCCTATTTTTCTTAGAATTTCGATCATCTTGCACCATTTTACATTCTCAAGCGCTTTTTCCAGGTCGACAAATCCTATGAACGTGTGTTGATTTTTCTTTAGTCTTGCTTCCGTTATCAACCGCAACGCCAGAAATGCTACTCTGTGGCCTTTACTTTTCTTAAAGCCAAACTCATCAACACATAATACATCCTAATTTTCTTTACCATTCTTCTATATATTATTATTGTCAGCAACTTGGATACGTGAGCTGTTAAGCTGATTGTGCGGTAATTCTTGCACTTTTCAGCTAATGTAGTCTTTGGAATTGTGTGGATGATATTTTTCCGACAGTCAGGTGGTATTTCTCCAGACACACATTCTACTCCCCAACGTCAATAGCCACATTCTTTCCATTTTCCCCAATGAATGAGGTCAACCTAGGATGTTTTTTAGCCATGGGCAATCCCGACTGGCAAAGTTAACTTTTTCCACATACATATCAGTTATCAGGATGAGATTCTTCTACTAGTTTCAATGATTTACTCCAGTTCGTGTCACACTAAACAATATTGATGTGAGACACTACCCATGCAGAAAACAATAGCAGGTAGAGTGCAGTGAGAGAGGGCAAGTTACTCTCTCACCTATTTTTCGTTTACAGAAAATTATTAAAGATTTTATTGCAATCTGACACACCTTGAGCGATACTCTAGAAAGTTAATGGCCTGAGCAGACGTTGATGGAGCCTGGTGGGGCGCTAAAAGCATGAGGTATTTTTATGGTTCTTAGCTCGTAGAAATAGCATGCTGGGACTTGGAACCAATTGGCAGCCAGCCCATCCCTAAGTAAATCTTGCCGGACAGGCCCACAGCGAAACAGGTAGACAGAGCAGCCCCTTGTCGAGACAGGTCTCCAGCATAACAATGCAGCTATACCTATATTGGCGCTAGCCGAAGTCAGGGATGGGGGTGGTAGACTGAAGGGATGCAACTACACAGTGGAGTCGTAAACTGGGCATTGTGTGCAGAGCCATGCATGATAAAATTTCACAAGTTTTTTTTTCTTCACCTATACTGCAAATAGGCTTGTGATCCACTTCTATCACCGAGCGAGGTGATGCAGTGGCTAGCACACTGGACTCGCATTCGGGAGGGCGACGGTTCAATCCCGCGTTCGGCCATCCTGATTTAGGTTTTCCGCGATTTCCCTAAATCACTCCACGCAAATGCCGGGATGGTTCCCTTTAAAGGGCACGGCCGACTTCCTTCCCCGTCCTTTGCTAATCCGATGAGACCGATGCCCTCGCTGTCTGGTCTCCTCCCTCAACAGGACCCATCCACTTCCATCGGCCCCCTCGTTTGTATAGAAACTCCGGCGTCTGAGAAACGTTTAGAGGCAGAATCTTTATTACACCTCATAGCTAGGACTAACAAGCTCCAAGATACAGGCGATTTAGATAAATATCTTTAAGATTGTATGTGTTCGCTTGTTGCCGTGGGAAGCGACATGACTTCGTAGAAAAACATCTTCCCCTCCGTGAACACTTAAAAAAGCCAGTAATTGGCGGTTTCTTCTTTTTCCAGAGACATAGTTGTTTACATATATAATAAAATATTGTTTAGCATAGTTTATATAGGTCCTTGTTTTGGGAAAATAAATGTTGTAAGTAGACTCAGTCATTTTTGTATAGTCCAAACAGTGTTACCCCTGGGATTTTAGAAAGTCTGATGGAATGTTATCTGTTCCTTCTGTATTATTTGATCTTAAGTCCTCCAAAGCTCTATTAAATTCTGATTCTAATACTGGATCCCTTATCGCTTCCAAAGCTGTTTCTTCTTCTATAACATTAGACAAACCTTTCCCCTCATACATGCCTTCAGTGTTCTTGTCCCACCTACCCGCTCTCCCCTCTGCATTTAGCAGTGGAGTTTCAGTTGCACACTTTACTTTCATTTTATCAAAGGTTATTTTGACTCTCCTACATGCTGATTCAGTCCTTCAAAAAATCATTTCTATTTTCGGTTTGTTCACATTTCTCCTGTAGCCGTTTTGTCTTAGGTTCCCTGCACTTCCTACTCATTCCATTCCTCAGCGACTTGTATTTCTGTATTGCTGAATTTTTGTGAATGTTTTTGTATTTCCTTCTTTCATCGATCACCTGAAGTATTTCTTCTGTTATCCACGATTTCTTTCCAGTTACCTTCTTTGTACTTTATTTTCTCTTTCCTACTTCTGTGATTTTCCGTTTTAGAGACGTCCATTCCTCTTCAACTGCACTGTCTACTGAGCTATTCCTTATTGCTGTCCTGTAGCCTCAGAGAACTTGAAGCATATGTCATCATTCTTTAGTACTTCTGTTTACCACTTCCTTGCGTATTTATTCTTCGTTCCTAATCTCTTGAACTTCAGTCTACTCTTCATAACTACTATATTGTGGTCTGAGTCTATATCTGCTCCTGATTACGTGTTACAATATAGCATCTGATTCCGAAGCTCTCTCTGATCATGATGTAATCCAACTCAAATATTTCCGTATCACCCGACCTTTTCCAAGTATGCCTCTTCCTCTCGTGATTCTTGAACAGAGTATTCATTATTACTACCAGAAATCTATTGTAGAACACATTTAGTCTTTCCACTCTCCCATTTCTACCACCAAGGTCATATTCTCCTGTAAACGTTTCTTCCACTCCTTCCCCTAAAACAGCATTCCAATCTCCCATTACCATTAGATTTTCATCTCCCTTTATGTACTGAGTTACCTGCTCAATATCCTCATCTACTTTCTCTATCTCTTCATCATCAGCTTGCGACGTCGACATCGATACTTGAACTGTCAGTGTCGGTGTTGGTTTGTTGTCGTTTCTGATAATAACAACTCTATAACTGAACTGTTCACAGTAACACACTCTCTGCCCTACCTTCCCATTCATAACGGATCCTATTCCCGTTATACCATTTTCCGCTGCAGTTGATATTACCCTGAACTCATCTGACCAGAAATCCTTGTTTTCTTTCCATTTCTCTTCACTGACCCTTACTGTATCTAGATTGAGCCTTTGCATTTCCGTTTTCAGATTTTGTAGCTTTCGTAATAAATCCAAGATTCTTACATTCCGCCAGCCGCTGTGGCCGCGTGGTTCTAGGCGCTTCAGTCCGGAGCCGCAGGATCGAATCCTGTCTTGGGCATGGATGTGTGTGATGTCCTTAGGTTAGTTAGGTTTAAGTAGTTCTAAGTCTAGGGGACTGATGATCCCAGATGTTATGTTCCATAGTGCTTAGAGCCGTTTGAACCGTTTCTTACATTCCACGCCTCATCTCGTAGAACATTACGTAGAACATTATCCTTTCGTTGGTTACTCCATCTTTTTCTCATTGTCATCTCCCCTTGGCAGCCCCATCTCCTAGATCCGAATGGGGGACTGTTCCAAAATCTTTTGCCAATGGAGAGATTATCAGGACTCCTTTTCAATTACAGGCCACGTGTACTGTGGATATACGTTATGTGCCTTTAATGCAGTGGTTTCCATTGCGTTCTACATCCTCATGCCACTGATCATTGCTGATTCTTCCGCTTTTAGGGGCAGTTTCCCACCCCCGGGGACAAGAGAGTGCACAGAATGTCTGTCCGCTTCTCTGCCCTCTTTGACAAGGCAATTAGCAGAATGAAGGTGAATTCTAATGTCCCATTCTCATCCTTTAGAAACCAAGAAAAGCATAGGGAGCTTTTTTATTTTTGTTTATGTATTTATTTTTGTCATTAATGCTACCGAGAATATAGGGACACCGGTGTCACGCAAGGAGTAGGGCGCTGCAAGACGTCAGACTACCCGAGACTATCAAATGTAGTTTTTCCGAGACGAAGATTCCGATCGCTGGCGAATATAACGGTTCTAAGTGTGGAAGAGACGGGGATCAATTGTTCATGACAGGAACATCCCAGCTCTGAGGTGGGCTACAGAAGACACTTCAGAGGAAACTGGAGAAAAATGGTCTGTATTTTGGATTGCGGACAACTTCACATTGGCATTCATTAAGGAGCTGCCAAAAGTCAAGTATATTTTTCTCTCCATCGGTAAACAAGCAGTGAGCTCCCTGTCCACAAATCCACCTCACAGAGTTCGTTTTCGCTTGAGGGTAGTATCCCGCGTCCGGAAAGAGAAGCACTTGACTAGGTATCTGATGAGGGGTCGTACGGGTAATTAGGGACAACATCTGTCGCACCAAGAACCAGATACCTCTCGCCAATCTGCACAGCAGGCGGTGCTCGTCTATGTCCACAACTTCACAGTCGAAGCACAGAGTGATGTCTGCGAGGTGAATCCTGTGAAGGCGTGACCGGCGTACTTGCTTCCCTTTGACAGTAAGGTACCATGCAGACTGGACGTCAGAGTCAAAGGAAGGAGCGCACAGCGATCGCCAAACGGCACGCCAGTCGACGTGGGGAAGCTTCCCTTCAACCATATTCGGCGACCTGTGCTGCTTACGAAAGCAGCGGTACTTCAGAAAGTTGGATAGGTACTGAGAGAAAGTGTGGTGCGAGGACCTGCAGCAATAGGCTGGTTCGGCGCGTAGGACTACAGCGCCACAGCGTCATGTGAAAGCCAATTAAAAGGGATATTGCTCTGTCAGGCACATGATACATACCTAAACTGCCCCTGCACCGCGGGAGAGTGAGGTTTCGTACCTTATCTTGAACAGCAAGCTGTGGCAAACAAACGAACCCAATGCCGCTAACATTCGGCGGGCCATGGATGGCGGAATAGGGAGTGTCTGTGCCACGTGGGGGATACGTGACGCTAAATATACATTTACGTATTGTGTTCGCTGCAGAAGATAGAATGCTCGTAAACAGTGATCTAAGAGCCAAGCTCGTAGGTGTAAAAGTAGACGTCGAGAATTAAGGGCAATGGTTTGTCGCAGATCACTTGCGAAATCGAGTACTAAGCATCGGAGAGTATCAGCTATACGCAAAGGATCAGCACCGTCCGTGGGAAGTCCCGCACCTTTAGCCATGGCACTCGATTTGCGAACGTTAAGGAAGCTACCAGAAGCTTCGGTGTAGGTGGTTATCCAAGCCAATCACTCCTTGTCCTCAGCACCGCTACGAAGAACGATGACGAGAATGTCTGAATATGCAGTGCAGCTGAATACATGGGCATCCCAGAGAGGCGTTGATGGAAGTTCCATGGCGAATGCTTCAACAGTGCAGAGAGTGGGCACCCTTGACGCACTGATCGACGGATCGAGATAGGAGGATTATGACGGCCACTTTAGAGTACACGAGACGTAGCTCCACGTAGGAGACGCATTACGACACGACGGTAGTATCAAGGTAGCTCATATTGCGGAGCACATCTTCCAGGAAGTCGTGAATGACTCGGACGAATGCCTGGATGAAGTCAAGAGCTGCCAAAGGTCCAGTTATATGACGAGCGAGAGCAAGTGCGTTTATGTCCCAATAGGTGCAGAGGGCAGTGCGGATGTTATTGGTACCCCCTAAAGAAGTTTGATCGGCGGAAACCACGTACCGAGCTGTCAGTTTAAGCCGCACAGCCGACGGTGGCGTCGTTCCGCTGTGACATGATACATAGATGGACACTCTTACACTAACCCATCGTGTGTGTGCGCCATGACCATGGTTCCTTCAAGGTGACGGCGAGAGAGGGACGTGACCTGTGTCTTTGCACGATTCGCTATCGCCTGGCGCTTTGACGAATACGGCATCATAGTACATTCCCGGAGAATAATGAAATAGAATTCCTGAGTCCGTCGCCGCCTTGCCGCAACCTCCCTTCCCTAATCAATCAAGGCCTTGCGGAGAGCAGGCTTTACAAGGAGCACCCACCAAGACAGGGCAGACTGGATAGGCATCACGGCGTTGACGACAAGCTGCCCACGTGGTCTCGATGAGCTGTCGGCAGTCGGATGAAGTAAGGTGGATCATGTTGAGTTTCCATGGTGCTCGGCTGCTGCACAGACGTTGGCGTCAGAAACTTATGGCGCAGTTATACGTATCATGGTCAGAGAATGCAGTGGGACAAACGTCAGCAGCCTACACCCCTCTCACAATTGCGCGGGAGAGGTAAACACGGTCGAGTCGGCTGGTAGAATCGCTAATGAAATGTGTAAATCCCGGACGATCGCCATGAACATGTTCCCAATAACCCACTAGTCCGAGGTGCTGAAGAGTTGTGGCTAGCGCCGCGCACGGAGAGTGACGTGGTAGTTGGTCTTTTGGTGCCTGGATGCGGTTGAAACCGCCTCCCACGATCAATGCATCCTGCGGACCCAGGAAGAGAGGCGTGTTGTCTCTGAGAAGAAGGTTGCGGCGACCCAAATCGGATGGCGCATAGACATTGACGATCCTGCTGCTACTAAAGTTGAAAGCCATACCTCTGGCATCAGGAATATAGGCAACTGTACCAACGAGGATACTGTCACGTAAGAGGGTCGCCACCCCACTACCAGTAGGGGAAGCATGAGAGACATGTGCCGTAAAACCATGGGGAGCACAGAAAGTTGCAACATACATCTCCTGAAGGAGAGCTACGTCAATGTCCTCGGCATACAGCACGTCGGGGAGTAAAGCCAGTTTGTAGCGTACGCGAGTAGTGTTGACATTGACTGTGGCTATCCGACGAGTCTGGAAGGTTGCCATCGCCAGGAGGACAGGCGATTCAAACACGGAGCACGGAGGAGTCACTGGGAACTGCATTTTAGGCCCCCACGGAAGGGCACTTCCTGTGACAGGGAGAGAGCGGATCCCACCAATGGGCGTCCATCGTTCTGTCCAACCTCAACATCGACGTCGTCCGCCCAGTAGGCAGACCTGTCATCGAGCCGTTTGAGTGGAACATATTCACAGGTGCGCCCACAGGTAGCGTCAGACACAGAAAGAGAGGCTACCGCATCAGATGCAGGCAGGGGAATGTCGATGTCTGGAGGTGGACGCTGACTGGAGATGGAGGCACAGAAGGACGTCGCCTCGTCAAGTGTCAGGGCATCAGAGGACAGCACACCATCAGTAGCAGGATCGTCATCCTGTGCAGACTTTCGATGGACGCAGTCATCAGAAGAGATACGGCGTTGTCTCTTCCACTTCCACGGCGACCGTTGCTTCCTAACATGCTGTTTCGTCTTGGATGGCGGGCGGCTATCGTCCGACGTGGGGCCATATGGCAGAAAGGCGGAGGTAGGTACAGCTCCATGATCAACAACCACAGAGTCGAGACAGTCAGCTTGTGCCTGCTGATAGTCGTCGTTCATTTGTATTGCCTCAGGCAGGGGTGTAGGAGAAACAGGTGAAACGTCCATCGCGTCGTCGAGAGGAGCCGGCACCGATACCGCCTGATTTAGATGGAGCGTAGCAGGCAGCATCGCCACATACGCGTAAGACAGAGGTAACAGTGGGCGCCGCAGGAGGAGCGACGTCTCCGGCTGGCGTCTGAACCAACGTCGGAGACATTCAGAACGGATATGTTCTTCCTGGGCACCACCTGAACAGGTGCCCAACATTAACCAAGTAGGATGGAACGTGTTACCGTAGTTCAATTTTTATCTGATGGACACCACTGAGGACACGGTACGTATGGAACGTCTTCCACGTGTCAGCCACGTGACTGACGACGTTGCCGTAAGGTTTAAAAGCGGCCACCACAAGGTCCGACGGTACTTCAAACGGGAGTTCAAAAACCCGTAAGGTTCGCAGGTCAAAACCAGCGTGATCAACCGTGACAGTCTCTATATGTCCGCCAGAATATCGAAACTTGAGATCGTTAGCGTGACGCCGCACAACGTCGGCGCACAGGTCGTCATTCGCCAGCTTTACGTACACAGTAGTACTGAGGATCGAAAAATGTATTCCGAGAACATCTTGTGACGGTAGACGCATTTCTTCACGTTTAAAAAGTTCAACCTCATACGCTTTCGGTCATTTGTGATCTAACGTAAAGGTTAATTTAATTGTCGCTTGACGGTAAGAAACGCCATGATGATCAATGAAGTCGGACCCCGAAACAAGCCGCTACGAGGATGTAAACAAACGTGCGCTCGCTAGCGAGCAGCACAACAGGCGAGATGCAAACAAGGCGTGTGCGCCTCACCACAACCAAACGCCGATTGTCCCCTAGACCACGGATACACTCCCCATTACTATTCCTAGAAGACTGTAACAGGCAGTTACGAACATCCTGTATGATGAAATAATGAAACATGAACTTTAAACAGCCGAGACTGACGTAATGGAGCATTTACTGCGACTATGGACTCAAGCAGACGGAATTCATGAGTGTATTCGACCGAATAAAATTATTACGCATTTTCCATGGAAGGCAAATATCACGGGCTGAGTCACGGTTCTAGGTGTAGTTTCGATGTCTTTCCAGAACAAAATAAAGTACACTGATACTGTACTTGGTATTCTCATGATTACATGATTATATTTTCATGCACAGAGGAACTGAAATAAAAGAGTGGTGTTAGTGAAGTAAGTGGTATGTGTATATGTATTCCAGTGCACCCGTCAGCCCGGGGATCGGCTCTAGAGGTTGCGGACACATTAACCAGTGAGAGCAGTTTTTCCAATATATGCCGGTTGCACGGACACAAGCACAGAGCAATGACGTCTTAATCCAGGATGTTGGAATGCAAGATGGCGATGGTGGGAAATTCAAATATGCATGATGGCGCTGATGGCAGATTAAAACAAAGTCGAACCGAACAGCTAACTACAGTGCAGTACTTTCGCGGTCATGAAAGCAGAACGGCCAATCTAAGCCCAACATTTGGCCAGCTATTAACCAGCCATCAAAACTAACAGTCACGTTGGAAAGGATCTGTACAGTGCTCATCAAAAATATGTAAGCACACACACACACACACACACACACACACACACACACAGAAGCGCGCGAGTAGACGTCCACGTAGCCCAGTATTTAAGCAGCCATTAAAACGAAACAGTCAATTACACGCAGTCTTTCTCAGGACACTAAAACGAAACAGCCTGTCAGTCTGCAGCCACTATCTTGATCATGTTCATAATTTTCCAAATTAATTGAATTTTGTGTAACTTTCCGCCATGTTCAAAACTGCCTGAACAACATGGATTCCATAAACGACTCAGCCAATCGGTAACTAGTCCCAGAGCCTCCATTTTGGG
Source organism: Schistocerca piceifrons (assembly GCF_021461385.2). NCBI lineage: Eukaryota > Metazoa > Arthropoda > Insecta > Orthoptera > Acrididae > Schistocerca > Schistocerca piceifrons. Next base: position 430,946,085 of record NC_060140.1, on the reverse strand, counting down.
CGGGTCAGAAGTACACAGTCTGATTTCATTGCATAGGTGAAACATCCACACCAGATCTTCCGTCTTGGCGTCATGCTCAGAAATATCTAAAAAACCTGTATTGTGTCAACGAAACAGCCAAACAAGTACGGGCGCAAGTCATTGGAGAAAGTTGTGACATGTGGAGGCATGGAGAACAGCCTCATGCTTTTATCAGCAGCTTTGTCAAATCTCAACTTGTTTGACTTAGCAGAAACCTGACACACACGTATTGGGTAAAGTCAGCAGTTGCTTGTCCGCAAACAGCTCAGTCCTTCTGAAAACTACTGCATTATGTGATATAATCTGGGAAATTCCTGAAGGAGATGGAATATTCTGTCTTTTATGGAAGTACTTCAAGCAGGTCATGATAGGCAAAGATCTGAGAAGAACAATGACATAATATCGCTCAATGATTTGTGTAACTTTGCATATGCAACCAGCAAGCTACAATCACATATAATACACATATAAAATACGGATGACAGTTTCAGTTTCATAATACATTTACAACGTATAGCTGACATTCTCAGATTACACCTTTTCTACATGTACAAGATGTAGCTTATTATTACAGTTTACAACTATTATATATCTGCAACATGTCATGCAACCAGTCGGTTCCAATCACGTTTTCGTAACACATCTACAACAAAAAGAATATTATTTTAGTATTTCCTCTTCTATAACTCTATTAAATAAGAATATACACTACGCTACAAAATTGAAGGATAACTTGTTTTAAACCCCGTAATTGTCTCCCATTGGGATGCATAAGTTTAAAATATGGCTCGAAAGTGCCTGGTGCAAAAGCGTGGTGCCCTGAGACCTTAACCACAGTGTCGACGACGCTGCAAACAGGAACCGGTCGACACGTGCGAAAAAAAGGTGACAGCGCAGAAGTTGATATGGGCTGTAAGGTAGGTTAATGATATCACATTGGCACCAAAATTCACCACAATTCCGCTCAACTCCACCGTGACGTATCTTAACAGTAGGGAGGTCGTAAGGCGGAGGTCAGAAACGCGACACGCAGCATTGAAATCATTCTTAGGATGGCCGAGGGAAGCATTTCAGACGCACCACCGCTCAGCACCGAAACGAAAAGGCCTCAGGGTCTGGCATAAAAGGGTATCAATGAAACCATCCCTTCCTACATTTCACGGCCTAAAACGAGAGTCCACAGTGCGATGAGCAACAGGACAACGTTCTTCATAAACCTGGCCACTGCTGATAACCCTTCGGCGTTTCAACCCCACTGTATGGACATTGATGGCAGTGGCGGGTGGGGGGGGGGGGGTGTTTACTGAACTCCCATTTAAAGTAACATTAGACCATTTTGGAGTAGCGGGACAGGAATTTTTGCTGTGACATGCGGAGTCAAACCACCACTGACGATTGAAAATCGTTAGACGAAATTTGAAAGTGATGAGAAGCAGAAAAGCGATTCTACGCTTTTTCATCGCTCCTTTTTCATGTGTCCTGATAGTATGACCTAGAGAAGGTTCGGCAATGACACATGCGTTAATAAAATGACAGTGTCTGCCTAACACCACCCAGTTCGGCAACACTCTCAGTTTCACCTTTGCACCTTTTTTAAGCACGTTGAAAATTTACCTATTACAAATATCGGCACCAACTCATTTTCGCGGACACTGAAGGTAAGAAAACTCCACCTAAGCGTGTCGAAACTGTTGCCTAATCCTTAGACACTAGAAGTGTCTGACAGGTACATTATTAAAATGCTCAAGAAAGGTGCGCGAATGTCTCCGAAGATGTTGCCAAACTGGATGGTCTTAGAGGGACACTGCTCCATTTTACTCACAGATGTGTCAAGGTGGAACCGGCCCGTCACCACGCCAAAGGAGGTCTCAGAAAAGAAAGGACGGAGAAACTTAAAAACACTACTCTTTCGGATCACGTGAAAATTAGGTCAATTGGTTTTTAACGATCCTTACTGGTTCCGTCCTGTACGGCACAGCAAAAGTTGCCGTCACATTACACACCAACGGGTGAGATCAGGTCCAGCGGGCAACCTCACGATGTTCTTAAAGTGAGTTGAAACACCCACGGCGTGGTGTCAGTGTCCGGATTTGTCAAGAACGTCGTCCTATTGCTCATAACACTGCGAACAGTCCTTCTCGATAGATAAAAGCTATCTATGTCAACATGGTGACTCCTATCAAAGCAATTCTTCATGTGATCTTGCTTATCATAAGCAATATCATCAAAATGAAACTCGAAAATGGTATAATTTCAGTCGGTAGTATTACGCCCTCCTTACTTAAAACGTGAAATATCAAATATCATTCTAGTTCCTAGATACTTGTCCTAGAAATTAATACATATATTGCTAAAGAACTTTGGAGTATATATTATGTTATGAATCATTCAGTACTTGCATCGGATGAAAATGGCCACAGAGACCTCTATTTTGCTTAATTTCTTTGGCATGTTACATTCAGAAAGTTGGTAGGGTATTTATTTTCTTTGGTTCTTGAACTGTTTCAAATCGCGTATTCGATCATTATTGGTTCCATTGTTTCGCTAAGATGCTATTACTGAATGTTTGACTCGTCACTACGATTGGTGTCCTGGCATTATCGTTCTATGATGCCACCCTAGTGTTTGCATTCCGCTGTTTTTGCACCTCTGACCGGCCGCGAGAGTGAGAATTTGGCTTTAAAATACAGAGGATACAATAAGTTGAATAAGTGGACTTCTTCTTTTCCACTTAAGTAAATCGAATTATTTTTCATTTTCTTTTTATATCATATTTCCTTCTTGTAATTGAAAGGAAAGTGACAATGCTGTTATTTGTTCTAGACACAGAATACCGAAAATATTGACTGATGAAGAAATTATTGTAGGATCATTTCGCGAAGATGATGATAAAACTGTGGGAGGATTGTCTGATTCTGAAGATGACAATCTTAAAGAAAGTGAACACTATACTGATTCAGACATTTCTGCTCCTTCTTGTGCTGTAAAGGCGGCTGTGAAAAATGATTCATTCTTCCTGGCAGAGATTGTACAACCAAGTGGAACAAATAGCCATGTAGTCGAAGGGATCGCGCTAGAGGCACAATATTATTACCACACATTATCTCAAGACATAGCGGAGGGAGCAAAGACGCCAGAGGAGTCCTTCTTCCATTATTTCGACGAGGATATGACAGACAGATTCATTGACAGATGGGGCAAAACAGACCTGATAGTTTCTCCCTGGTCATATTTTTTCAGAGATTTTTGATCTTGTTTCGCTCTGTTCGATTTGACAACACCAGTGGCCGAGACAAGTTGGCTATTATTCGTGAATTTCAGATACTTATAGGAAAAATTCCACGAAAGCCTACACCCAAGCAGGATATTTGGTGACTGATGAGCAATTACTTCCATTTCGTGGTCACTGCACATTTAGGTAGTATTTGACAAAGAAGCCTAAAAAATATGGAACAAAAAACTATGTCTTAGCAGATCCTAGAACATTCTATTTGCCCAAATCTGAAGTGCATGTAGGAACGCAGCTCGATGCTACATTCAGGCACACTACTTGCTCCGATTAGAGCCCCAAGAACGACCATAACCGTTGATAGTTGGTATACCTGTGTTTCGTTTTCCAGAACACTGCTGATCATGAATCCGACTTTAGTAGGAACATTACGAAACAATAAACGTGAAATTTCTGCTGATTTCTTGCTCGGTAAACACATGAACGTGAAATTTATATCGTTTGGTTTCATGAAAGAAATGTGCATTGTTTCTAAGGGTCGAGGAAATATTACTCATTGTTAATATTATCAATGCACAGTGATGCCAAGATATATGAGAGATAAGTTCCGAAGAAAAGAAAACAGAAACTGTGACTTTCTATAACTGCGCTAAGGGAGAGTGGAGAAATGTGAGCTGCTTTGCAGAGACTATAGTGTTGGCAGAAGAACAAGGAGAGGGCCCTTTACTGTGTTCTTCCACTTTCAAAGCGTCTCTGCACTGAACTCACAGGTCATTTAAAAGACGAACATTAGTTAAAAGGTACAAAGAAAAAGATTTGTGAAGGATGTTGCAAACGAGCTCTTGAGGAGAACTGGTAACAACCATGGATTCTGCAGTGTTATGGAGAGAGTAAAGTTGTTTCTGATGGCCAGAGGCAAAGAAGAACGACGAAAGTAACGGCAAAATCGTCCATATCAAACAGATGAGGAGAGAGGAACTGGACCATCATCGCTGAAATGGAAGAGATACCACATCTGACAAAGTCCAAACGAAAAAAGCTTTTCACAGGGTGTGCTACTTGTATGGAACATGTATGCAAAGGCAAATCAAAATTTATCTTATGCTTAGCTCTCTTAAATATGTCGATGGTCCACAATGCTTTCTGTTGTTGGTATACAGCTTTGTTATAGTATTAGGTTAAATTTCTGTTGCTCCTCACATAATAAATCACAATTTCATTAAATGATGTTATGTAAATGCTGTTTGTATTCATTTATGTTCAAAGGTTATCCATGAATCATTGTTGTTGTAGTAGTGGTCTTCAGTCCTGAGACTGGTTTGATACAGCTTTCCATGCTACTCTATCCTGTGCAAGTTTCTTCGTCTCCCAGTACGTACTGCAACCTACATCCTTCTGAATCTGCTTAGTGTATTCATCTCCTGGTCTCCCTCTACGATTTTTACCCTCCACGCCGCCCTCCATTACTAAACTGGTGATCCGTTGATGCCTCAGAACATGTCCTACCAACCGATTCCTTCTTCTTGTCAAGTTGTGCCACAAACTCCTCTTCTCCCCAATTCTATTCAATACCTCCTCATTAGTTATGTGATCTACCCATTTAATCTTCAGTATTCTTCTGTAGCACGACATTTCGAAAGTTTCTATTCTCTTCTTGTCCAAACTATTTATCGTCTATGCTTCACTTCCAAACATGGCTATACTCAATACAAATTCTTTCGGGAACGACTTCCTGACGCTTAAATCTATACTCGATGTTATCAAATTTCTCTTCTCCAGAAACGCTTTCCTTGCCATTGCCAGTCTACATTTTATATCCTCTCTTCTGCGACCATCATCAGTTATTTTGCTCCCCAAATAGCAAAACTCCTTTACTACTTTAAGCGTGTCATTTCCTAATCTAGTTCCCTCAGCATCACCGGAATTAATTAGACTACATTCTATTATCCTCGTTTTGCTTTTGTTGATGTTCATCTGATATCCTCCTTTCAAGACGCTGTCCATTCCGTTCAACTGCTCTTCCAAGTTCTTTGCTGTCTCTGACAGCATTACAATGTCATCGGCGAACCTCAAAGTTTTTATTCCTTCTCCTTTGATTTTAATACCTGTCTCGAATTTTTCTGTTGTTTCCTTTACTGCTTGCTCAATATGCAGATTGAATAACATCGTGGATAGGCTAGAACCCTGTCTCACTCCCTTCACAACCACTGCTTCCCTTTCATGTCCCTCGACTCTTATAATTGCCATCTGGTTTCTGTACAAATTGTAAATAGCCTTTCGCTCCCTGTATTTTACCCCTGCCACCTTTAGAATTTGAAAGAGAGTATTCTAGTCAACATTGTCAAAAGCTTTCTCTGAGTCTACAAATGCTAGAAACGTGGGTTTGCCTTTCCTTAATCTTCCTCTAAGATAATTCGTAAGGTCAGTATTTCCTCACGTGTTGCAATATTTCTACGGAATCCAAACTGATCTTCCCCGAGGTTGGCTTCTACCGGTTTTTCCATTCGCCTGTAAGGAATTCGCGTTAGTATTTTGCAGCTGTGAGTTATTAAGTTGATAGTTCGGTAATTTTCACATCTGTCAACACCTGCTTTCTTTGGGATTGGAATTATTATATTCTTCTTGAAGTCTGAGGGTATTTCGCCTGTCTCATAGATCTTGCTCACCAGATGGTGGAGTTTTGTCAGGACTGGCTCTCCCAAGACTGTCAGTATTTCTAATGGAATGTTGTCTACTCTTGGGGCCTTGTTTCGACTCAGGTCTTCCAGTGCTGTATCAAACTCTTCACCCAGTATCATATCTCCCATTCCATTTCCATCTACATCCTCTTCCATTTCCATAATATTGTCCTCAAGTACAACGCACTTGTATAGTCCCTCTATATATTCCTTCCACTTTTCTGCTTTTCCTTATTTGGTTAGAACTGTTTTTTTTTTATCTGAACTTTTGATATTCATACAAGTGGTTCTCTTTTCTCAAAAGGTCTCTTTAATTTTCCTGTAGGCAGTATCTTACCCCTACTGAGATAAGCCTCTACATCCTTACATTTGTCCTCTAGCCATCCCTGCTTAGCCATTTTGCACTTCCTGTCGATCTGATTTTTGGGACGTTTGTATTCCTTTTTGCCTGCCTCATTTACTGCATTTTTATGTTTTCTCCTTTCATCAATTAAATTCAGTATTTCTTCTGTTACCCAAGGATTTCTAGTAGCTCTCGTCTTCTTACCTACTTGATCCTCTGCTGCCTTCACTATTTCATTCCTCAAAGCTACCCATTCTTCTTCTACAGTATTTCTTTCCCCCATTCCTGTCAATTGTTCCCTTATGCTCTCCCTGTAACTCTGTACAACCTCTGGTTCTTTCAGTTTATCTAGGTCAAATCTCCGTAAATTCCCACCTTTTTGCAGTTTCTTCAGTTTTAACCTACAGTTCATAACCAATAGATTGTGGTCAGAGTCCACATCTGCTCCTGGAAATGTCTTACAACTTAAAACCTGGTTCCTAAATCTCTGTCTTACCATTATATAATCAATCTGAAACCTTGTAGTATCTCCAGGGTTCTTCCATGTATACAATCTTCTTTCATGATTCTTGAACCACGTGTTAGCTATGATTAAGTTATGCTCTTTGCCAAATTCGATCAGGTGGCTTCCTCTTTCATTTCTTACCCCCAATCCATATTCACCTACTATGCTTCTTTCTCTCCCTTTTCCTACTATCGAATTCCAGTCTCTCATGACTATTAAATTTTCGTCTCCCTCCACTATCTGAATTATTTCTTTTATCTCATCATACATTTCATCAATCTCTTCGTCATCTGCAGAGCTAGTTGGCTTATAAACTTGTACTACTGTAGGAGGTGTGAGCTTCAAGTCTATCTTGGCCATAATAATACGTTCACTATGCTGTTTGTAGTACCTTACCCGCAGCCTATTTTTTTATTCATTATTGAACCTATTGCTGCATTACCCCTATTTGACTTTGTGTTTATAACCCTGAATTCACCTGACCAAAAGTCTTGTTCCACCTACCACCGAACTTCACAATTCCCACTATATCTAACTTTAACCTATCCATTTCCCTTTTTAAATTTTGTAACCTACCTGCCTGATTGAGGGATCTGACATTCCACACTCCGATCTGTAAAACGCCCGTTTTCTTTCTCCTGATAGCGACGTCCTCTTGAATAGTCCCCTCCTGGAGATCCAAATGGGGGACTATTTTACCTCCGGAATATTTTATCGAAGAGGACGCCATCATAATTTAAACATATAGTAAAGCTGCATGCCCTCAGGAAAAATTATGGCTGTAATTTCCCCTTGCATACAGCTTGGCCATTTTGGTTAGTGTTGCAAGGCCAGATCAGTCAATCATCCAGACTGTTGACCCTGCAACTACTGAAAACGTCTGCTGCCCCTCTTCACGGACCACACGTTTTTCTGACCTCTCAACAGATACCCTCGGTTGTGGTTGCACCTACTGTACAGCTATCTGTATCGCTGAGGCACACAAGCCTCCCCTGAATTGCATGACCCATGGTTCTTGGGGGGTGGGGGGACATGAATCATTATATACCTTTTTTTTCTTAGACAAAGCATATATATATATATATATATATATATATATATATATATATATATCAATTTGTACCCAGGTCAAATTGACCTGACACATGTACTCTGTAACTTATTGTCATGTGAGTGCTTAAAAAGGTTAAATTTGAAATCATTTTCATGAATGAGAAAGTTAATAATTATGTTTAATAATTAAATTCATTTTTATTCAGTATGAACGACCAGGTACCATAATTCTTATGGTATGCAGATGTTGATCATAATGTTTATGGTTTTGTGGCTTTCACCAGAAATATGACTGATAGGAAATGCAAGGGTTTGCTACCTTTATCATATCATTACATACAATTTACTCAATCTCTTCTGACAAAACCTGGTGAGGTTTCTTGTATCAAAGATTAGGTACAGGTTGATTAGGGTTTTAAACTGAGACTAATACAATATCTCAATAGCTATATCTTAAGTGATAGTAAGTGACTATATAAATATTGTAGGTACTGTTCTTTTACACATTGATTTACTGTGTTCGTTCTGGGTAATAGCAGTACATTTGAAAACTATTTCACATTAAAATATATACTCAGCTGGTTTGTGTAAGGCAACGTCATCATAGTTAGTTAAATTGTAGAATTATATGTAGCTGAAAGTATATTTCCAGCAATATAGTTTATTAGTTTTCGATCCAATCTATGTGGTATCGAAATTTATTGTATATTTGTTTCTCATATTTCCATTACAAGGAATATACATAATCACTAACTGCACATGACATTGGGCAAGCAGTTACGCCATAGAAAATATTAGCAAATTGCCCTGTATATTTCCTCTTTATAGTTGCTTAAAGTTAAGCACCAGACCAAACTGTAACAATTTCCTCCATATATTGCTATTGTTATAAATGACACTTTGGCAAATTGGCTTGTATAACAGCACATGGAAATTGAAACGAACTGCCCTATGTTACATGAATGTTTTAACAAATTACCTCCATGTTACAGCAAATTTGTAACAAATTGCTCCAAACATCACAGTTTTTGCTGAGCTGTATAAATAGATAATATCCACATATGTTTACCCAGCACTCTTAAAAAGCAATTTGTTACAATTTCGTCTGTAATAACAGTGAAGTATGGTGAAAAGGTTACAATTTCGTGTGATGCTTATCTGTAATCAAATACAAAATTGTGTAGCATGGGGCAATTTGCTTTGATGTAACAACCCGTCCTCTGTGAAGTGCAGTATGTTATGTATTTTCCTTATGGATACAACGTGAGAGATTAAAAAAAAGCAAACTAACATCGGCATAACACCGAAAGAAACATACGACAATGTAGCAAAAAAAGTGGTATTGGTTCTTACCTGACGAAGGCCGCTAATGAATAAGGAATAATTTTCATGGCACTTCAGCAGTTCTGTCGAAGTATGAAAACTGATATTGCTGGTAATAATGTTCATAATTACACATAATTCTGCAGTTTAATTAGTTAAGGTACCACAATTTTATGTAAATAACTGTATGAATAAGGTAAAATAATTTTCAAATTTATGGCCGGCATCCACAACAAACAGTGTGAATAAGTATGTAAAATAAAGTTAAATCCAGTTTATGTAGTTTCTTACTGTCAATAAGCTGAGATGTTATTGAGAAATTGTAGTACTCCCAATAAAAAACCTTAATCCATCTGTACCTTTTGTTGGATACAACAGTTTTTGTCAGGAGAGGAAATGAGCAAAGAGTTTCCAGTTCCAAAGAATGTTGATTACAACCACCGAATCACAAACATTGCGAACTTTTCCACATGCAATTTGATATCTTGTACGTTCCAACCCAGTAAACCTGAGTGAAAGTATTTAACTTCATCTTCATGAAAATGATCTCATACTTAAAAACACGTATGCACATTATACGAGGGCAGTTCAATAAGTAATGCAACACATTTTTTTTCTCGGCCAATTTTGGTTGAAAAAACCGGAAATTTCTTGTGGAATATTTTCAAACATTCCCGCTTCGTCTCGTATAGTTTCATTGACTTCCGACAGGTGGCAGCGCTGTACGGAGCTGTTAAAATTGCGTCTGTAACGGATATGCGTTGCAAACAACGGGCAGTGATCGAGTTTCTTTTGGCGGAAAACCAGGGCATCTCAGATATTCATAGGCGCTTGCAGAATGTATACGGTGATCTGGCAGTGGACAAAAGCACGGTGAGTTGTTGGGCAAAATGTGTGTCATCATCGCCGCAAGGTCAAGCAAGACTGTCTGATCTCCCGCGTGCGGGACGGCCGTGCACAGCTGTGACTCCTGCAATGGCGGAGCGTGCGAACACACTCTTTCTAGATGATCGACGGATCACCATCAAACAACTCAGTGCTCAACTTGACATCTCTGTTGGTAGTGCTGTCACAATAGTTCACCAGTTGGGATATTCAAAGGTTTGTTCCCGCTGGGTCCCTCGTTGTCTAACCGAACACCATAAAGAGCAAAGGAGAACCATCTGTGCGGAATTGCTTGCTCGTCATGTGGCTGAGGGTGACAATTTCTTGTCAAAGATTGTTACAGGCGATGAAACATGGGTTCATCACTTGGAAACTGAAACAAAACGGCAATCAATGGAGTGGCACCACACCCACTCCCCTACCAAGAAAACGTTTAAAGCCATACCCTCAGCCGGTAAAGTCATGGTTACAGTCTTCTGGGACGCTGAAGTGGTTATTCTGTTCGATGTCCTTCCCCATGGTCAAACGATCAACTCTGAAGTGTATTGTGCTACTCTTCAGAAATTGAAGAAACGACTTCAGCGGGTTCGTAGGCACAAAAATCTGAACGAACTTCTCCTTCTTCATGACAACGCAAGACCTCACACAAGTCTTCGCATCCGAGAGGAGCTCACAAAACTTCAGAGGACTGTTCTTCCTCATGCACCCTACAGCCCCGACCTCGCACCGTCGGATTTCCATATGTTTGGCCCAATGAAGGACGCAATCCGTGGGAGGCACTACGCAGATGATGAAGAAGATATTGATGCAGTACGACGTTGGCTCCGACATCGACCAGTGGAATGGTACCGTGCAGGCATACAGGCCCTCATTTCAAGGTGGCGTAAGGCCGTAGCATTGAATGGAGATTACGTTGAAAAATAGTGTTGTGTAGCTAAAAGATTGGGGAATAACCTGGTGTATTTAAATGCTGAATAAAACAACCCCTGTTTCAGAAAAAAAATGTGTTGCATTACTTACTGAACTGCCCTCGTATATATACTCACAGGAAACAAATCACAACACCAAGGAGGAGTTGTGTGGCATAATCAACAGTTTCCAGGTGTGTTTATATATTTGAGAGATGATGTCTATATAAACTTCATGCCAGTCACTTAAGATTAGTGCTAGTAGCGCCACTATCAGAACAAGAAATTGGACACAGGACATTAGTAAGGACCAAACACAACTCAGAGGCTGAGCATTATCGTGCAGTGCCAGCTACGTTATGACAACAACTGACATTGTAACATTGGAAGTTTCCATGGAATAATGTCATTTATTAGCTTTAATTAATCCTCGCTAGCAAATCCGTTAGTAGTTGGTTTTCCTAAATTTCTTCAGGCAAATGTCTGGTTTAGCTGTAGCCGTCTACCTGTCCCATTCTTTGTCATACTTGATCTGTGAGTATGCAAATGTTTGTGTATGTGAATTAGCATATTTTTTGTTCTTAAAATGTAGTATCACGACGTGTATTCTAGTAAAAGTAATCTGTGAGTGAATGAAAATGCTACCACTATTACTACTACTACTACTACTGGTGGTTGTGATGAATTCCTCTGCCGCGACAGTCTCTTCACTTCACACTAGCACTGGCACCCTTCCTCCTCATTTATTTGCCGGATCTACTCCAACCTCTGTCTTCCCCTACAGCTTTTACCCTCTACAGCTCCCTCTAGTACCACGGAGGTTATTCACTGATGCCATAACTGTTTTTCATACATTGCTCTCTTCGCCGATTCTTCAGAGAATTTCCGCATTCCTTATCTTCCTACATGGCAGAGTCCTATCACTTCTAAGGTGGTGGACCAAGTTTATTGATTATTAACTGTTACCGATAACCATTTGCTCGTTTATATCACTATTCCTGACGTTCGTATTCATTTTGTTGACCACTATTTTGAATTATGTGCTGAGGATCTCTTGACTACACTTACATCATCAGGTTCTCCTACAATAGCGTAATATTACTAAGAATGTTATCATTAATACTTCCCGCCTTCACATTGTGCTCTTTGTGTGTTGTAATCCTCCCCATGGGTTGAAATGTACGTGATCCTCTAGAAGTAACGTAGTTTACATACCGACTTTTGCGACTGTAATAGAAGTCTTATTCAGACCATACATGTCTCACTTTATTGACAAGCAAGTTCGCTGGTCTTATTTTTTGCTTCCTGCTTTATTCCTTATGTTCTTCCACACAGATGCTGGATTTTTGTAGAATATTGCACTTGACTGTCTCTGGACATATTTTTGTTCAAAGGACGGATGGATGTACACTGAAAGTGTGTCCAAGAAGGGATGATACAACATCTGTTGAGATATCGGGGTGCTAGAGAGAGCTATAGAGGGTAAAAACTGTAGAGGAAGGAAGAGGTTGGACTACATCCATCAAATAAATGAGGACGTAGGCTTAGTTAGCGGCTCTGAGATAAAAAGAGAGAGATGTAGACCCTGATACCATCCAAATACATCCAACCCCCCCCCCCCCCCCTGCCCCCCGTCTTCCTTCAAAGCCCAAGGTGCAGTTACAAGAATGTCTCCCACATTCTCCACACTTCGTCTTCGAGCGGAGTTCATTGAATGTTAGTTTCAGTATCCAGTAGTGGCAGGTTGAGATGACCCCTACCTTCAGTCGTCACTAATGTAACACGCCTACCCCCTCCTTGCTACCTTGCTACAGACTTGTAGTAGTGTCAAAACTGCGATGGACACCCTTAAATGCACTGTCAATTAAATAATCTCCAGTTTCGACAACTGATGTCAATTCCTATCGTAACATTACCAATACACTTAAAATCAAAATACATTTTTACACGCACTGGTGCCACAAAATTAAGGCATGTGGAATATCATATGAAGTTTGAGCGAGTGTTTCCCATTTCCTATTGATCTTCTAGCCTCTTTCATTCCTCTTAGGAAGCGGTGCTATTAAGTTCGACAATGAATACAAATCCACAGCACCTCTAGGTGGATGAAGGCATCCCATGGAAACAACAGTCCCACAGATAGGGAAAGGTAACCTCAGATTCACAAGTGATATCAATTCAAACAACCTGGTATGGACCCTGATATCGAATAACAAAATCCTTTCTCTCACCCATTACAGTATACAGGGTGTTACAAAAAGGTACGGCCAAACTTTCAGGAAACGTTCCTCACACACAAATAAAGAAAAGATGTTATGTGGACATGTGTCCGGAAACGCTTAATTTCCATGTTAGAGTTCATTTTAGTTTCGTCAGTATGTACTGTACTTCCTCGATTCACCGCCAGTTGGCCCAATTGAAGGAAGGTAATGTTGACTTTGGTGCTTGTGTTGACATGTGACTCATTGCTCTACAGTATTAGCATCAAGCACATCAGTACGTAGCATCAACAGGTTAGTGTTCATCACGAACGTGGTTTTGCAGTCAGTGCAATGTTTACAAATGCGGAGTTGGCAGATGCCCATTTGATGCATGGATTAGCACGGGCCAATAACCGTGGCACGGTACGTTTGTATCGAGACAGATTTCCAGAACGAAGGTGTTCCGACAGGAAGACGTTCGAAGCAATTGATCGGCGTCTTAGGGAGCACGGAACATTGCAGCCTATGACTCGCGACTGGGGACGACCTAGAACGACGAGGACACCTGCAATGGACGAGGCAATTCTTCGTGCAGTTGACGATAACCCTAATGTCAGCGTCAGAGAAGTTGCTGCTGTACAATGTAATCTTGATCACGTCACTGTATGGAGAGTGCTACGGGAGAACCAGTTGTTTCCGTACCATGTACAGCGTGTGCAGGCACTATCAGCAGCTGATTGGCCTCCACGGGTACACTTCTGCGAATGGTTCATCCAACAATGTGTCAATCCTCGTTTCAGTGCAAATGTTCTCTTTACGGATGAGGCTTCATTCCAACGTGATCAAATTGTAAATTTTCACAATCAACATGTGTGGGCTGACGAGAATTCGCACGCAATTGTGCAGTCACGTCATCAACACAGATTTTCTGTGAACGTATGAGCAGGCATTGTTGGTGATGTCTTGATTGGGCCCCATGTTCTTCCACCTACGCTCAATGGAGCACGTTATCATGATTCATACGTGATACTCTACCTGTGCTGCTAGAACATGTGCCTTTACAAGTACGACACAACATGTGGTTCATGCACGATGGAGCTCCTGCACATTTAAGTCGAAGTGTTCGTACGCTTCTCAACAACAGATTCGGTGACCGATGGATTGGTAGAGGCGGACCAATTCCATGGCCTCCACGCTCTCCCGACCTCAACCCTCTTGACTTTCATTTATGGGGGCATTTGAAAGCTCTTGTCTACGCAACCCCGTTACCAAATGTAGAGACTATTCGTGCTCGTATTGTGATACAATACGCCATTCTCTAGAGCTGCATCAGCGCATCAGGGATTCCATGCGACGGAGGGTGGATGCATGTATCCTCGCTAACGGAGGACATTTTGAACATTGCCTGTAACAAAGTGTTTGAAGTCACGCTGGTACGTTCTGTTGCTGTGTGTTTCCATTCCATGATTAATAGGATTTGAAGAGAAGTAATAAAATGAGCTCTAACATGGAAAGTAAGAGTTTCCGGACACACGTCCACATAACATATTTTCTTTCATTGTGTATGAGGAATGTTTCCTGAAAGTTTGGCCGTACCTTTTTGTAACACCCTGTATGGACCCACCAACATCACCGTCTGACTCACGTGAATTTTTGGTAACCTCATATTGAAATTCTCTTCTGCAAGTCAAGAGGGCTTATTTTAGGTTTTTGCACCTATATCCACATATCTTCCAATGTTCTATTGACGTTACATAATGGTTCTCCGTTTCTCCCCATCTTCAATTTGCCTACATCAAATGAGAAAGGCGTTTTCCCACTGTACACCATGTCACATGGTAGAAGATCAGTGCTAATATGGATTTTTCAGTTACATGCTGGTACCACTTATGGAGTGAAGTATCCTAGCAATTATGTTGTTCAGTGTGTGTTCTTCTGTTAGCCTGTGGATGTAGCGGGCTCATTTTTGGTTTGTTAATATGAGATAATTGACACAATTTCTTCATCAGCTCTGAGACGAAGATCGTGCACTCTTGAATGATTTTAGCCTCTGGAGCACTCGACATTGTAAATCACCTGTTTATAACCTACCACGTACGCGAGTTTGTTTCAAATAGCGATGGTCGAAATATAGATAGAAAAATTATCTATAATAACATGTAGCAATTTCTCACTGTTTTTTGGCTACCTGTTTGCAATGAGACCCAAGGGTTCAAAGTGTTATCGAATCCCTGGATAATTTGGGATAGTGTAGATTGAGGTCAGCTTATGCTATGATAATAGTCATCCCAATCATTTTGAAAAGTTTAGTCACATCTAGTAACCCCTGTAGCAGCACCAGTTGATAACTAAATCCACATGTTGTGCATATGGTATTTATTGATCCACAGCTTGCTTATATTTTCTCCACCATTACATACTCTCCAAGCTGTGGTCCTTCATCCTCCATCCTCTGATAATACATAATGATGCACTTCCTTTAATACTTCCCCATGCAGCATGGCCTAAGTCTGGTTGTCCTACAGAACACATCATATTGAATTGAGAACTGTGATTGTGCTGCCAAAAGTTTGCAGTCTGCATCAGCAGTTCTTGCTCTCTGCCATTCTCTAAATATAAGTCTCAGTGCTCATGTTATGTCAGTCTTTCCCGTAAGCCCAGTTGCATTACCATGCTTCTTACTAAATATGTGAATCATGTCGCTGTCAAACTCTCTTAGTTTTAATGTCCACCATGCAACTCCACTTGATGAATCTTTCAAACCTTTCGTGCCACTTCTTACCAAATGTCTTCCTATACAGGTAACACAGGATGTACACGTGTGTTACATAATATATCAAGACTAACATTTCCTGCTGACTAGTGGAATAATTATCTCTGTCTTGCACTTCCTGACAGCGAACACAACCTACAACATGTCTGCTAGCATAACGTGATACAACGAATTCCTTCTCATATCTGTGAAGAATTCCCTTAATTTTTAAAATGTGACGTGACATTCTGCTGTTCATTACAACCAGACACAGTTCTTCAACAAATGGATGAGTGGTCATCTGATACCTGTAAATTCCATTACGAACTTCCTATAGCAAACAGCAAGTGCTAAAATCGACTGTAATTCTTCCGTCATCTGTGGTGTTGGAAACTTTCGCACTTCTTGCACCAATTACAGATCCATTTTCACCCCATCATGGCTAATGATATGTCCTACATACTTTTCCTAACGCCAAAAAGTCCCATTTTGACGGTTAGGAACAGACAAGCAGAATATAACTACTTAAAAACGTCTTTCAACCATAGCACCCATATCTTCTGTAAGGACAAATATATCTTCAAGGTACACCATACAATTTCTGAGGTTCAAACCCCTCATAACTCCATTCAGCAGCCACGTAATGTGGCTGGAGCATTTTTCAAACCAAACAGAAATGCTGATACTGGTAATGACCCAAAGGATGTGTAAATGCAGTCTTTAGTCGTTCTTCAGCAATACTTCTAAATGGTGATTCCACGGTTTTGATCTATTGTGGAAATAATCTACACTGTTTCAAGCCATTCAAGTATTCTACTGAATTCAGAAAACTTGTATCTTATTTCAAACAGGTATCCTACTCACACAATTACAGCATAAAGTGACCACAATGTACACTGTCCCAAGTTGTTCGGGGAGTTCATAACATTTAAAAAAAACTTTGGTCTCATTTCAAATAGGTAGCCACATATATACACTTATAGTATGTCATGACCTTAATCTTTCCTCGACATGTTGGCAGACGTGATTAAATACATATAGTATGTTTTAACCTCAATCAATCCTTGACCTGTTGGTATAAATACATGCTTAAAAACACAGTCGGACATAAAACATCATCAGAAATTGTATTTAATGCTTTCTCCAAAAACAATTTTAAACCTTAATTTCAGGAGCCTACTGAGAGTGTAAATGTTCGCGACAACACACTTGATCTCTTAGCAATAACTAATCCTGAGCAAACAGGTTGCATCACGACAGATACAGTGATTAGGAACCTGATGTTGTTGTAGCGAGACTGAATACCGTAACATACAACAAAAGTAACCGCAAAATATATATTTTCAAAAAAGTAGATAAAAGTATGCGTTACTTTCCAAAGGGATGGTCTGCATTCCTTCCGGACTGACTAGGTAAGCATAGACCAGATGTCGACTGGATTGAAAGAAATATAATCGATGTAAATGCAGAGATTTGTACCAGATAAATTAATAGGCGACGGAACTGATTTCCCAAAGTACATGAACACTGTTGCAGAAGCAATGAAGAAAACCATGCCAAGTTCAAACGAGCGCAAACCCTCAAAGATTAACAATGTTTTACAGAAGCTTGAAATTCAGCACAGACTTCAATGCTTCAAGATGAGATTCCCACAGTGAAACCCTGTCTCTAAATCCAGCATAAAATTCGAAAACACTTGGTCATATGTAAGGCACACTAGCAGCAAGACACACTCAATACCATCACAGCCTGACAGCGATGGTAACGTTACTGATGATAGTACCACTGAAGTGAACTTACTAACCACAGTCTTCTGATATTCCTTCACTAAAGAAAATGAAGTAAATATTCCAGAATTCGGATCATGAACAGTTCTCGACGTGGCTAACTTAGAAGTAGACGTTCTCGGTTTAGCGAGGCAACTTAAGTTACTTAATAAAGTCAAGTCAACCAGTCTAGATCATATACTATTTACGTTCCATTCAGCGTATGGTGGCATAAGAGCTCCATATTTAGCAGTCATATACAACCAATCGCATGACGAAAAATATGTACCTATAGACTGGAAGCTGTGCAGGTCACACCAGCACACAACAAATAAAATTGAATGAATCCACCGCATTACAGACCCAAGTCACTGATATCAATTTGAAGTAGGATTCTGGAACATATGATGTCCTGGAACATTATTAATTACCTTGAAGGAAACAAACTATTGACACAAAGTCAGCAGGGATTCATAAAATATCGTTCTTTTGAAACATTACCAACTCCTTTTGCACACGATGTAATGAATACTGTTGGCATGCTATCTCAAATTGATTCACGATCACATTTCCAGAGGGCTTTTAATACTGTTCCACTCAAGAGGCTTCTCATCAAATTTCGTGCCTATGGAGTATCGCCTCAATTGTAAGACTGGGTTATTGATTTTCTCTAAAAGAAGTCACATTTCATAGTGACTGACCTTAGTGTAAAACAACAGTGAAATCTGGTTTTCCTCGAGGAAAACCCTCTGCTGTTTCTAACGTGTATACACGATTTAGAAAAGAATCTGGGCACTCCTCTTAGACTGCCTCCAGGTTATACTGTTATTTACTGAATTCAAGTCATTAGAAGATAAACATGAATTGCAAACTGATTTAGACAATATATCTGGATGATGTGAAAAGTGCCAATTGACCCTAAATAACAAAAAGTGTGAGGTCCCCCTCACGAGCACTAAAATTTCGGTACAGGCTCAATCATACAATTGAAGGGCTGTCAGTTCAACTACATACCTAGGAATCACAATTACAAACAACCCAAGGTGGAACAATCACACAAAAAGTATCGAAGACAAAGTGAACCAATGATAGGACCCTTAGAAGGTGCCACAGATATACGAAATAGGCTGCCAGCACTATGGTTGCCAGTCCTCCCCTGGATTCTTGCTGCACATTGTGGGATCCTTAAAAGGTAGGATTGATGGATGATATAGCAAAGGTTCAAAGAATCTGGTAGAAATGCATGACACACACTGCTGTGCCCTACAGTTCATTTATCCACTACCAGTTTCAATCATGGACTATGTTCACTGTGAAGATGTCCATTATTGAAGCCAGTAATGAATAAATGTATTGTGTCACGCATGTCTCGATGTATGTGATGGTGTTGACACCTGCCTGCAAAACAATTTTTTATTCAAAGAAGGGCACCTCGGTGTAAGCATTCGATCATGGCAGAGTCCCCTGTCAGCAGAATGGCATCTGGGAACTGCCAAGTCAGAGCTCTGGTCTGGGAGAGTACAGCTGTGGTGGCCTCTGTCAGGATGTCCGAGCTCGTTGTCGTAGGCGCACATTCCTGTACACCAAAGAACGCAGTCGAACTGTAGACTCCAGCGCTGAAGGCAGCATAAGCAATGGCAGCTGAGGAATGTGCCCGGACAAGGCGCAAAGCAGCAGCAGAATTTTCCCACGCAGGGAAATGACGGCTTTGATGCTAGAGGGGCCCAGCCAAGAACTGTGGACCTCCAAGCAAGTTGCGTGTAGTGAACGGTAACCATCGGTCGGGGATCATGAGGCGGGATGGCACGAATCCAGCTGATTGACTTACAACTAACGAAGACATCAGCTAGCGGCGACAGCTTCATTATTCATTTCACACTGAAGACCAGTGTAGAATCCTCTCCACAGCTGGCCTCAGAAATGACTAGGATGTGTTGATACGACCACGATCTGCCACTGTTTCTGAAACGACACCACTTTCTCTACGTTGTCATAACAGAACTAGGCATAGTCGTTGTGCATGACATCACTGTCTCGGTGACCCTGCCTTTCCGTGTTGTTACGGTACCACAGCCCCGGCTGCTGTGTGACGGTGTAACAGCTCCGCCCTTCAGTAGTCATAGTCTGAGTACGGCTCCTTGGGAAGCAACCCTCAAATGTCCCAGCCACTGAGGTTTCTTGCATCATCTTGTCATGACCTTCTTCGGACACAGGACTCTTTCACTAGGCCTAGCAAAGCTATAGCGCAACACAAACAACTCTCTGCAGATAAGGATCTTCATACAACTTCCACATCATCATTACAGACAATTAAAGTAATTAATTCTTTAATAAATGATAACTTATTTTGTTTAGCTATGAACTGAATAAATTAGAATAAGTAATACTTATGAGAAAAGTCTGAAGACAATGAAATAAATTAATATCTGTCCCTATTTCCCTGCGTATGACTAAATTTATGTATAATCAACACTTCAAAATATCAGTGATGTCAATGGACCTGCAGACGTGATTTTGTACTTAGGGAAGCTGAAGAAGATTGGTTGAACAGCAAAACAGAAAGGAGAAGGCGAAACCACAATGAATGCTGGTGGCAATTGACAAAATTTTTCAAAACCAAGCGTTTAAAGTCTTTGAAACAGTTTCAATGAGTGAAAACTTTTAATGTGAAAATAATTGAAAAACTATGATTCCCTACTGTGGAGTAATCGAACTGCACATAGGCGGATTCGAGTTTGCTTATACCAAGGCGGAAAACCGAAACACAAAGATGCAAGATTTTCTAATTATTTTACAAGCTGCGACATGGTCGCGAATAAAACAGCGTCCGAATATAGAATAAATTTCCTTTATTTTACGTAAATGGTCACAAATTTGTTTTCATCAGACTACCGGTTTCGGTCTATAATGACCATCTACAGAACTGTTTTATAAGATCTGAAGATGGCCACTATAGACCGAAACCGGTAGTCTGATGAAAACAAATTTGTGACCATAGACGTAAAGTAAAAGAGATTTATTCTAATTATTTGGTGTAACTGATAAAATTGAAAATATATTTAACTCGAAGTTAAAGCTGAAAGAGAAAGTTCTTCACTCACTGACATATTAACAAGGGAATCCGCTAACTTACCGGCTATTCAAACCGTCTGTTCCAGGCAGATTTGTTTAATAAATCCTAAACGACGCAGAAAAAAATGCAAAACACTCTTCATTTTGATCCATTTTCAGTGGTACGATTTTTTTATTACGTACCGATGTCCAACTTTTAAGTTGAGTATTTTTTTTCTGTTTTACAGAGCATTCCAGACTATGTTTGGTTCACATTCTTTTTGCACTTAAAGGTTTGCCTAAAACCCTTTTTACCAAATAAAGATTCGATGCACCCTTTCCTAGAATGAGTTCTTTTAGAGACCGTACTGGCACCGAAACGGAAGACAACAGAGAGAACGCCGAAATACTGGATTCGGCGGAATATAAAAGCACCTATAGTCGCGAAATAGTGGAAAGAAATCAGCACCAGATGAGTTACTTATAAGAGCCTGCAACTATTATTCGAAAAAATTTGCTCTTCTTTTAGCAGCAGTTTGTGGTAAATCGCAGGAGCTAAAAAGGTACATAGCGACTTAAAAGAAGGAGGTCGCTCACATTTTCAAGAATGGCCATAGGACAGATGTACACAATTGTATACCTATATCGTGGACGTCACTGTGTTGTAACAGTATGAAACAGATTTTATGTTCAAGAATGATGATGTTTTTGAAGAACAAAAATCTCCATAATATTAAAAAGGATTCCGCAAACACATATCTTGCGTAACTCAGTTGTCTCTGTGACTACATAATATCAATGGCGCTCTAGACAACGGCGCTCAGGTTGATTCCGTGTCCCTTTACTTCAGGAAGGCATTTGACTCCGTCCCGCACTGCCGTCTTGTGAACAAAGTAAGAGTTTATCGGGTATCGGACAAGATATGCGACTGGAGTCAAGACTTCCTTGGAGGCAAAACTCAACACGTCGCTCTTAACGGAATAAAATTGACTAACGTAAATGTACTTTCCGGAGTACCACACGGAAGTGTGAGAGGATCATTCTGTTTACAATGTCTATAAATGATCTAGTAGAAAGGGTCGGATGCTCTTTAGGACTGTTCAGAGATGATGCGGTTGCCTATAAAAAAAGTAGCAACGCAAGAAGACACTATCAATTTTCAGAAATACCTGCAGAGAATTAATGAAAGGTGCAAGGTCTGGCAGTTGAAACTAACGCACTAAACATACATAGGAAAAGAATGACACTGCTGTAGAACTATACTATTGATGATAAACTCCTGGAAACAGTACGCACCGTAAAATATCTGGGAGTAAGTGTTCTGAGCGACCATATTGGAATGATTACATCAAACAAATGTTGTGAAAAGCAGATGCCAGACTGAGATACTAGGAAAAATCTTCAGGAAATGTAATTCATATGGAAAGTGGCTCGTAAGGCGCTTGTTAGACTGATTCTTGAATATCTTTCATTACTAGAGGATCCTTTAGACGTAGGACTGATAGAAGAGATGGAGAAGATCCAACGAAGAGCTGCGCGTTTCGTCACGGCATCGTTTAGTCGGCGCAATAGCGATACCGAGATGCACAAGAAACTCAATTGGAGACACTACAAGAAACGCCTTGTGCTTCACTGATACGACTAGGCGTCTACTATTGAAATTTAGGGAGAGCACGTACCTGATGAGTTACACAACGGCGTAACGACCACGACGACAAAATTCGAGAAATTGGGCTTACCGATGCCATCCACGATTGGAACAGAGTGGAGGGGACCACTTATGGTATCAGGAATACCCTCCGTCACACATCATCAGATGTCTTGTAGAGTATGGTGTAGACGCAGTAAGTCAGAAGTACCCTGTGCAATTACCAAACACAATATGAAAGGGATATCGCTCTTCGAATCATACCAATTGTACATGAAACAGTCCTATTTGATTGATAGTACTCAGAATTCTAAGGATAGTAGGAATATCTAAACATTAATGAATGTTTCATAATATTGCTTGGTACATTTTGTTCCAGCCAGTCTGTACAGATATGTTTCTTGGATTAGATGCAAGATAAATATTCACTGCAACTTGCAGGAGATAACTGACATGGTAATCTGCTGTCACCAACCTAGTTTGTCATCTGTAAGAATTGATTAAAAAGCATTTAAATTTTTTGATTGCTACAAATTATGTGATAAAATAGAAATAGCAAACAAGACAGATATTATATGGCACTCACTATGGGACTTAACATCTGGGGTCATCAGTCCCCTAGAACTTAGAACCACTTAAACCTAACTAACCTAAGGACATCACACACATCCATGCCCGAGGCAGGATTCTAACCTGCGACCGTAGCAGTCGCGCGATTCCAGACTGAAGCGCCTAGAACCTCTCGGCCACCGCGGTCGGCTGCAGTTTGCAGTAGTTACCAGAATCTTTACTTCCTCACACGACTTTTATATGCAAATAATTCACCTCTTTTGTCAGAGTATAGTAGTGACTTTGTCCGCATATCTTATTATGATCTGTTTATGTGATGAATGATCTCAAAGTAATGAATGAAACTGCTCCACAGAATAAACGAACGGACGCCCGAAATATTAGAGCCAGACGATCACGGGTTCCGGTAGCTGTCATAAAATACAAGTAAACACTAAAAAACAAGTTTATTTTAAAAGCGTCCTGCCAAAGTTACTATGTCATTCCCACCAAATCAAAGGTTGGGTTAATGAAGGGTCAGTATGACGCACTTCGTTAATGTGTTCACTAATAAACCTATTAGTACGGCTTATTAGTTTCATTATACGTAACAACACTGAAATTAACAACACGAGTCAAATTATGCAATGGTTCAAATGGTTCAAGTGGCTCTGAGCACTATGGGACTTAACATCTGCGGTCATCAGTCCCCTAGAACTTAGAACTACTTAAACCTAACTAACCTAAGGACATCACACACGTCCATGCCCGATGCAGAGTTCGAACCTGCGACCGTAGCGGTCTCGCGGTTCCAGACTGAAGCGCCTAGAACCGCTCGGCCACACCGGCCGGCAATTATGCAATGGATTCTAAGAATTGCTTTAACAAGCTTACCAAAACGAGCGCGTAACTAGTTTCGCCCTCATTTGATATTGGAAAATTCAGCTTGCACTTTCTGTTTTGTAATGATACTTGAGGTCTGTTCATTGCACATTGCCTTCATTAGAATTTTTTATGGGACAACATATCGCAATCGTTTTCGGTAGGACAAGTTCGTGTTTCACAACGAAAAATACGAAGTTGCATGCATTTTGTGGTATTTAGTCGTATTGTAAATTTTGGCGAAAAACCTTGAATTCAGAATAGACATACAAGAAAACCACAAATTTTATTTTCGGAAATTTTTAATGCATATTATCATCTGCAAACTAAAAGTCGCTTCACAGTTTCGTCGTAACCACATTTAAGCCTAAATCCGAAAGCTGGGTCATCAGAAGGGTTCAGCACTTACTACCGAAAGCATGTAAGCTACGGCGCCATTGTACAGGCAGGACAGAATTGCTCCCTGGATGGAAGTTGCCGGTATTTGTACACCCATCGAATACTGAGGAATATGTGAAAATTACAAACGTAAGAAATTTCGAGCTTTTTTTATAAATGATAAATACTCATTATTTGCTGGTGATCGCATCTGGCGATCCGCTGCACACCATCCAGCAACGCTAACCATTAATGAACATCACATTAAATCCTTGTCCTGAAGTAGCAGCGACCCGGTATTCAGAAATTCTCATTGGAACCAGCTAAAGCACTCTAGATCTAGTGCTAGAATATTCTAGCGTCCGGGTCATCTTGACACATCCGCTTCACTACGATGAGCACCGGAGGATGCCCCTCCCGTCAAAGCTCATCTTTTCTTCTCATTCCTTTTTCCGTTACCTGTTTTCCCAGTGCATATAATTTCATGTTTTATTCTGTTCAAAGAAAATATCAATTTTGTTGAAATCATGAGCACATTTAACTTAATACGTTATGATATGAAGCGCGACATAGCGCAACCAGTGATAAGATACTACAGACTGCTGCAACAGAGCGTAGCGCTATGTAGAAAATTGAGAAAGATTATTTCCTGTATCTTTATTAAAAAGGATGAAGAGAGCTGCCAAGAATGAAGACTGCTACTATTTGAGATTTTGCGGATGCACTGAACGTAATCTCCACAATATACTAGTAGCGACCGCTACTCACGTCGACTGTTGTGTCCGCACACGCTAGTTCCGTTCGCGCCATCCATAGATACAGTTGTGTCGCGAATTCAGTGACTGCACAGCAATAAATGAATGGCGTTAACCGTAAGTTTGAATCCGCCGCTTGGAGCGCTGAATATGTTGTTGCCTACTCCTTGGAGTTATAACTTTTGTTTTTATGTTTATTCTGTCCCTTGGTTACTGTTTTTGTTGTTTACAAGTTACCTATAGCAACTGTGCTTCATTTTCTGTAATACCAAGAAATAAACCGTTCAAGTATATTCTCAGTGCGTGTTTGAATATTTATTAAGTACGGGTAGCTCTACAAGAAAATGTACCCGTCACACTATTGTTGGCAGACATCTTAACAGTTTTGTAACTCAGAGTATTACGTCCGATTGCGGACGAATTTGTTAACGACTGACTCTCAAATGGGTACGTTATTAAGTTTCAGGTAGGTGTCCAACGTTTTCGTCATATTTTCCTATAACCAAATTTCGTATTTAGAGATTTATATCAGCAGAAATTATGGCGATATGTGATGGATGACGAGTTAAATATAACCTGCACCACGGTCTTTGCTTTCTGAGCAAATCATTTGATTACGTAGTTTCATTTCAAAAGTACACCTAATTAACAACCCGTTCAACCTCCATCCAGAGTGTCTCAATGGCGTAGATGCGGGCACCCTGCTGCTTATATATAATCACGAACAAAGCTGAAAAATGAACAATTTTGCTTAAGTACTACGACTGCCGAATTTAGCTCTGATGCAGTATAACTTCACACATGAGGCAAAGTAATTCGGATTGGGCTTGAATGAACGGAACGAAGCTTCAGTGGTAGCTAATTGAACTAGATTGAGAAAATTTCTTTGCCGCGCTATGCACAAAAGAGAGGGAGAGAGAGCTTTAATTATTTTACATTTGTATGAAGATATGTTAATTAATATTGTAGTAATGCAATACAGATGAAATAAGTCATGAGATAGTACTGAGCGAGGTGGCGCAGTGGCTAGCACATTCGACTCGCATTCGGGAGGACGACGGTTCAATCCCGCATCCAGCCATCCTAATTTAGCTTTTCCGTGATTTCCCTGAATCGCTCCAGGCAAATGCCGGCATGGTTCCTTTGAAAGGGCACGACCGACTTCCTTCCCCGTCCTTCCCTAATCCTATGAGACCAATGACCTCGCTGTCTGGTCTCCTCCTCCAAAAACAATCCAACAACAAGCCATGAGATAGCGATATTCACATATACAGATGGCGGTAGTATCGCGTAGACGAGGTATTATAGGGCAGTGCATTGTCAGAGCTGTCATTTATACTCACGTGATTCATGTCGAAAGGTTTCTGTCGTGATTATGACCGCACGACTGTAAGTAACAGACTTTGGACGCGAGATGGTATTTGAAACTAGACGCTTGGGAAATTCCATTTCGGAAATCGTTAATGAATTCAACATTCCGAGAGCCACAGTGTAAAGAGAGTGCCGAGGAAACCAAATTTCAGGCCTCTCATCACTGACAAAGCAGTCGCCGACGACCTTCATTGACGACCGAGAGCAGCGGTGTTTTACGTGGAGTCGTCAGCGCTAACCGACAAGCAACACTGCGTGAAATAACCGTAGAAATGAATGTGGGACGTACGACGAACGTATCCGTTAGAATAGAGCGATGAAACTTGAGGTTAATGGGCTATGGGAGTAGATGGGCTCGTAATCATATCGGTTGGATTCTAGACGATTGGAAAACCTTGGACTGGTCGAATGAGTCTCGATTTCAGTAGGTTAGAGCTGATGATATGTTAGAGTGTTGTGCAAACCCCACGAAGCCATGGATGCTGGTTGCCAACAATCTGCTGTGTAAGCTGGTGATGGATCCATAATGGTGTTGGCTGTGTCTACGTGGAATGGACTGGGTTCTTCACCTACTCAACTGATCATTGACAAGAAATGCTTATGTTCGGCTACTTGTAGACCATTTACAGCCGTTCAGGGATGGAATTTTTATTGATGACAACGTGCCATGTCACCGGCCCACAACTGTTCGCGATTGGTTTGAAGAATACTCTGGACAGTTTGAAAGAATGATTGGGCCACGCACATCGCCCGACATAGATCCCATCGAAAATTTATGGGACATAATCGAGAGGTCAATTGGTACATACAATTCTTCACCGGCAACACTTTCGCAATTACGGACAACTATGGAGGCAGAATGACTCGATATTTCTGTAGGAGCTTACAACGATCTCCTGAGTCCATGCCACGTACAGTTTCTACACTACGTCGGGCAAAATAATTTCTGACACGATATTAGGAAGTATTCCATAACTTTCGTCACCTCAGTATAAGTGGCGCCTGTGATAGGACAAATGTAGTGGGTTACTGTAAAGTGTAGTATAGTGTTTCATGTACTGCTGCAGATAAGCCTGGAGATGAACAGCTCATGAACTCGAGTCTCTTGTATGCTCTCCGCACAGCGTTGCTACGTACTTTTGAGGCAAGCTTTTTGCAATAATTACAAGCGAAATCTCACTGGTATTACGTCATTAGCAGATACAGATTTTGTCTTCTTGTATCATAGCCGTGGACCAGTCTATGACTGCCTTTTCCTTAAGAGTAAGACAATAGCATTTCACTGTCATCTAAGTAATTTTACTTCTTGTAGTTTAAATTGTACTTGGTGTGGAGATTCTTGTTGGTCATGTTTGTATGCTGTGTTACTTTTAAGTTGTGAATGACGATATTAAGAATGAATATTCTCACAACATAGGGCGAATTATCAGATATTTATATGGTATGGGGAAAATTTTATCAGAATACAAAATGGCTCAACAACAGCCTCTTAATGTACAGGATGTCGGGAAAGTAGGAGAGATTAACGATATAGCTAACGTCAGTCTGCATGATCTCGATCAGATGCCTGAAATTTTACAACAACTTAATCTTTTAACCGCTAGAATATCCGAAACGACAACTCGTCAAAATGAGATGGTGAACCATCAATGAAGAAGACAGTGCACATACATTCACAACAGAGAATATATATGGAACGCAACCAGAATTATCTAGTTTACGTATAATAGAGAATATAACCGCGATTTCCCAGCAACAGACACACCTGGCCACGCAAGTAACAGAATCAGCCAATGAAACAGGAGAACTGTGTACGCCGTAGGAGCGACTTCCTTTGCAGGTTGCAGACTTGTGTGCAGCTTTGGAAGAAGTCAAGACACGCAGCAAACACCAGATTTCAACGGTAGCTGAACTAATCTAGAAAATCGCGAATATCAATGCAGAATTTGCGAAGTTTGACCAACACAAGCAATAATTTTCATCCGAAGTCAATGCATGGGCAAATGCTAAGGAAGTACAAACTACCCATCATATTAATGAAAATTCAATTAGCTGTACCAAGGTTACCCTCCTCAAACTTATCCCCAGATCCCAAAATGAAGAGGGATCTCAACGATATAAAGCAGCAACTCAGTTGGATTAGGACAAGAGAACCTCCACGTGGAGAAGGGTTCACCAGAGGTTGGAAACCTATTTGGAGGTTGTTTGACGCGGCCCGCCACGAATTCCTCCCCTGAGCCAACCTTTTCGTCTCAGAGAAGCGCTTGCAATCTATTACTGTCTTGCTGGATGCTTTCCTATCTCTGTCTTCCTCTACAGTTTTACCCTCTACACCTGCCTCTAGTACCATGGAGGTTTCTCCCTGACATCTTAACAGATGTCCCACTACCTTGTCCCTTCTTCCTATTATCCATATTATCCGTACGTTTCTGGGGAGAACCTCCTCATTCCTTACCTCATAACTAAAACTAACGTTCAAAATTGTTCTTTAACACCACATCTCAAAGAATTCGATTCTCTTCTGTTCTGGTTTTTTCACGGTCCAAGTCTCACTACCACACAATGATGTGCTCCAAATGTACATTCTCAGAAATTTTTTCCTCGCACTAAGACCTATGTTTGCTACTGGTAGACTTCTTTTGGGCACGAGTGCTAATCTGCTTTTTATCTCTTCCTCGATGCGGCCCTCATAGGCTATTTTGCTACCTAGCTAGCAGAATTGCATACATTCGTCTATTTCGTGATACCCAATTTTGGTGTCTAGCTCTTCTCATTTCCGATACTTTCCATTACTTTCGTCTTCCTTCGATTTACCCTCAGTCCATATTCTGTACTCATAAAACACATTGTAATTCTTCACTTATCACTGAGGATGACGATGTTATCAGCGAATCTTATCATTGATGTTCTTTCACCCTAAACTTTAATCTCAATCCTGAACCTTTCTTTAATTTCCATCATTGCTTCTTCCATGTATAGACCTTACTTTACTCCGTTTACAATCCGAGAACTTCTTTCTTCGTCTTCTAATCTTATTGTTCCTTCTTGGTTCTTGTACGTATTGCATATTACTCGTCTTTCCCAGTAGTGTACACCTATTTTTCTCAGAATTTCGAACATCTACCACCATTTTACACGGTCGAACGCATTTTCCAGCTCTACATATCCTACGAACGTGCCTTAATTTTTCTTCTAGCTTCCATTTTCGACGTAACATCAAAACTGCTTCTCTGGTCCCTTTACCTTTCCTACAGCCAAACTGATCGTCATCTAGTAGCTCCTTGATTTTCTTTTCCCTTACTCCTATCAGTGACTTGGATGCATAAGCTATTAAACTGATTGTGCCATAACTCTCACACTTGTCGGCTCTTGCTACTTCGGAATTGCATGGATGATGTTTTTCCGAAAGTCAGATAATGCATCGCCAATCCCTTACGTTCTACACGCCAAGGTGAATAGTTGTTATGCAGCCACTTCTCCCAATGATTTTACAAAATGTGATGGAATGTTATCGATCACTTCTGTTATTTTGACTTTAAGTCTTCCTAGGCTATTTTTAATTTTAATACTGGATACCCTATATCTTCTACATCGGCTCCTGTTTCGTCTTCTGCCACGTCATCAGACAAGTCTTCTCCCTCATAAAGGCTTTCAATCGAATCTTTCCACATCTCCCCCCCCCCTCCCCACACTCACCCCTTAGTGTCCATCAGTGTCACGTTGCACTTTTTATGCTACCACTCTTGCTTGTAATTAAGGTTGTGATGGCGTTTCTAAATGCTAAGTCAGTCCTTCTGACGATCATTTCTTCACATTTTTCATGCAGACATTTTGCCTTTGCCTCACTGCACTTCCTGTTTATTTTGTTCCTAGGTAACTTTTATATCTGTATTCCTGAATTTCCCTGAACATTTTTGTACTTCTTCTTTCGTGGATCTCAGTGAAGTATTTAATCTGTCATCGGTGGTTCCTTGGTTTTTGCCTTCCTTGTACCAACGATTTGCTTTCCAGCTTCTGCAATTTCCCTTCTTAGAGATGCTCATTTCTCTTCAATTATTATCGTAGTATCTATTGGCTGAAAGACATTCAAATATGTCTCTTTCCGTACCCCACTTCTTGGTACATTGATTCTTCCTGACTACCCTCAAACTTCAGCCTGTTCTTCATCATTATTAAATTGTGATTTGAGACTATATCTGCTCCTGGGTCCGCCTTACAATCCAATATTCCATTTCAGAATCTATGACTGATCACGATCTAATCGGACTGAAATCTTCCTGTATCTCTCGGTCTTTTCCAATTATACCTCCTCTTCTTCTGATTCTTGAGCAAGTATTCGCTATTACTAACTGATGTTTATCGCAGGATTCAATTAGGCTTTCTCCTCTCTCTTTCCACCTACCAGTCCCATGTTCTCCCGTAACCCTTCCTTCTACCTCTTCCCCTACAACCGCATTCTAATCCCCCATGACTACTAAATTTTCATCTCACCTTGCATACTGAATTATCCGTTCAATTTCTTCATATACTTCCTCTACAGCTTCATCCTCAGCTTGAGACGTCGGTATGTAGACTTGAACTATCGTTGTCGATGGTGGTTTGCTGTCGATTGTGATGTGAACAACCCTATCATTGAACTGTTTATAGTAACTCACTCGCTGCCCTACCTTCCTATTCAAAACGAATCCTACTCCCTTTAGACCATTTTTTGCTGCTGTTGATGTTACCATACACTCATCTGACCAGAAATCCTTGTCTTCTTCCCGTATCAGATCGCTGACCTCCACTATATCTAGATTGAGCCTTTACATTTCCCTTTTCAGATTTTGTAGCTTCCCTACCACGTTCAAACTTCTGACATTCCATTTCCTTGGTTATTAAATTTTTTTCTCGTGGTAACCTCCCCCTTGGCAGCCCCCTCCCGGAGATACGAATGGGGGACTTGTACGGAATCTGTGCAATGGAGATGTAATGATGACAATTTTTTGATTAGAGGTTACATTACTTGTGGATATATGCTAAAAACAGCTGTTTCTATTGCCATCTTCAGCCTCATGCCGTTGATCATTGATGAATCCCCGACCTTTTAGGCGCAGCTTCCCACCCAAGGGTAAGAGAGTGGCCTCAACCTCTGTCCGCTCCTCCGCCATCTTTAACAAAGCCATTAGCATAACGGGGTTTATTTTTTATGCCGGAGGCCATAGACCACTATTGCTGATGACATTCAAAACCTGAGCAGTGTCGAGAATTAAACCTGATAGCGAGGACTTTTTATTTTATTTTATTTTTTTTACTGACAAAAACGCTACCCCTATTCCACAAGTAAACGGATGACGCCCTATCCAAGACAGTCAAAGACAGATCAGTGAATCCGAGAGGCTACAGAAATCGAGCTCTGCATGACATTGTGGAGAAGCGTATCATTGTGAGCCAACGCCCACAAATCATGTTAGTTCCAGTCAGGATGCAATTCCACCTACTAACGTACACGTAACTATACTGTTTGAAGGAAAGTTACTCAAGCATAGAAGGCTCCAATTATTTGTCCTGGACAAGAAGATGTTGAAACCTGTATTCATTAAAGTCTTCCGACATGTCCTGCCACGTTCGTGGAATGACCAGCAGTTACATATTAGGATATGTACAAGGTTAAGGTGTCCTACGAACAGCTGAACTTATGGCTCTTGTACAACGTGCGTAGCTTTTGAGAAAGCATTAGTGTCTAAATACTGGTTACAGAGTAACCAAGAAAGACTTTGCAACGATGTTTCTAATGCTGAGCCATTTTTGTTCCACTATGGGAGTCTTTGATTGTACTCTAAGAAGTATCTCAATAAATCAAAGTCTTGTGATCACCCTCTGCGGCACACAGGTATTTTAACAATTCTCACCTGAGATGCATTGATGATGTAAGACCTTAAGTCTCCCCATCAGCGATTTACAGCGACCAATTAAGAGTCCTCAAATGGCAACCCGTGGTTACTTTGATGCTGTTATCTTGGAAATGACAATCAGTACGTTGACGAGAAGTGCTTCAATATACAGGGTGTCCCAGCTATCTTGTCCACCCAAAATATCTCTGGAACCATAACAGCTATTGGAAAACGACTCTCACCGGTATCAATGTAGGGCTGGGCCCCATGAATGTACATATTTGTAAACATTCTAAAACGAAATCATATGTGTTTTTTAACGCAAACTTACGTTTTTTTAAATGGACCTCCTATATTTTTTCTTCACCAATCCATAGCATGACAAAGCACATACACAATGGCGTTGATTGCACCGCTATATTCCCATTACATCCCGAGATATTAAGACGCGAAGTTGACGTTTGAAACACCCGACGTGCGCTGCTAGCGCACGTCCTGAGGCTCAGGCGTGAACCCCATGCTGCCCGTAATCGCGATGTGATTGACATGCGTAATCACACTTCCATACGTATCAGGAGGTTCGAAACGAATAGTACGGTCTGCTGCCATCCTGCATTTACGTCGTACATTCCAGCAGGTATTTATCCCATAGGCTAGGGGTGATGCGGTTCTGTAACATATCTGTGTACCGCAACGTTAGTCACAAAGTTAACTTCGCTTATCGTTAATCCGTTACTAAAAAGGTAATGCCGTTCAACGTTAAAACTTTACTTTACTGTAGATCTAGCGCAAGTGACAGTTAATCATTCACTCGTAATAGTAAAATTCATGTTGATGGTTTTAGTGAAACGAGCAGGTGGACTAAAAGATTTACCGTTGCTTCGGACCTCTTGATAAGTATGGAGGTGCGATTACGGGCAGCAAAGGGTTCACGCCTGAGCCTCAGGACGTGCGCTAGCAGCGCATGTCGGGTGTTTCAAACGTCAATTTCACGTCTCAATATCTCGGGATGTAATGGGAATATTGCGATGCAATCAACGCCATTGTGTATGTGCTTTGTCATGTTATGGATTACTGAAGAACAAATATAGGAGGTCCACTTAAAAAAAACATAAATTTGTGTTAAAAAACACATATGCTTTCGTTTTAGAATGTTTCCAAATATGTACATTCACGGGCCCCAGCCCTACAGTGATACCCGTGAAAGTCGTTTTCCAATAGCTATTATTGTTCCAGAGAAATTTTGGGTGGGCAAGATAGCTGGGACACCGTGTATAGTACATGGCTGTCACTACACCAGAAAAATCGAGTGTTTCGGTATGAAACCCACCGGTCCCAATGACCAACTCAGTTGGGAGCTGAACAACTGGGGTTTTTGTGGAGACTGCCAGGCGGCTCTGTTCGTTATTATCGAATGTGGCCCACTTCTGTACTAAATTCGGCGATCCTCTTTCCGCTGCATTTGCTTTACAATTCCTTACAGGCTTTAACTGCACCGTCAAGTCTCCGGTAAGTGTCGTTGCATCCTACGTATTGCTTGTTGCTTAAAGTAACAAGAACTAGCCAATATTTTTTGTCTCATTCTCACAGTGGATGTTTCACTGTAAGCGTAACTTATGTCTGGAGGTTTGTGCTGATGTAGCAGCCTGTGTTAATTTGCGCGACCGACTTAAAGTACTGATTGTTTCCTTCTGCTACACATTTAAGTTACCACCTTTGCCTAGCGTCACCTGGTCTCTGTGCTAGCGCTGACTCAAGAGGAATTTTGCCGGCCGGTGTGGCCGAGCGGTTCTAGGCGCTTCAGTCTGGAACCGCGCGACCGCTACGGTCGCAGGTTCGAATCCTGTCTCGGGCATGGATGTGTGTGATGTCCTTAGGTTGTTTAGGTTTAAGTAGTTCTAAATTCTAGGGGACTGATGACCTCCGATGTTAAGTCCCATAGTGCTCAGAGCCATTTTGAGGAATTTTAATTTCTTCCTATTCTCAGTTTTGTGGCGTAACATTTCTCTCATCGCTAAGAAATTCGTCCCGAATTTAGTTTCTCTACCCGTTACTAAACTAGTTCTTACATGTTTCATATTTAGAATTTAATATGACTCCGATTTCAATCCCTTAGTTGCTCCTTGAGCTGAGCCGTAAGGGTTCTAGTGTGTATTACTTATCGAACTTACATTGTCTTCCCAGTCTGTTTTCCTGCTATCAATGTACTTTACAATTTATGTTCCCAATTTATAACACTAGTGCCTATCATTTCATTGGTATTTCGTTCAAATGGGACATTTTGCATTCCATGCAGAAGTAAATTGCAGAAATGAGTACTAAAATCAGGATAACTCTTGTTGTGTACATACTAACAGTTATTCTGTTTTACTTACGTTTCTCCCGATATTTCGTTATATGTTGTAACATCAGATCAACTGGAACTGTTCTCTTCTCTGAAACTTAACAGAGAGAGTGTAAGAGATTGAAATCGAAGGGTTAAAAAAAAAAAAAAAAAAAAGAAAAGAAAGAAAGAAAGGTTACGTTCTGTAAATGTAATATGTGTAATGATTCCTAAGGCTAATATAACATTAGTCGAGAAAAGGAAATCACTTTTGTTCCTGTGATAGTAGCGGGAAAATGAAACCATGTTCCCGCCATGTTGACTAGGAAGCCACTATTTCACAATTCTAATTTTGTGATGGGTGTTGATTATCCGCTTCTGTAACTGTTGA
This sequence comes from Schistocerca piceifrons, assembly GCF_021461385.2. Lineage (NCBI taxonomy): Eukaryota > Metazoa > Arthropoda > Insecta > Orthoptera > Acrididae > Schistocerca > Schistocerca piceifrons. The sequence continues at coordinate 430,911,200 of NC_060140.1, read as the reverse complement.
CAGCCACTGTTTCCGGTGATAATACGGAATATATCCAGTGGTCTCCAATTTCCTGGAAATACGACTATGGTGCTAGAGCTTCCCTTTTACACTCTACTCCTTCCATTATCCCAAGAAATAGTTGCATTTAAAATGCCTGTTTGTCAGTCTGAATTACCATGGCTGGAAGAATGATAGCACTCTCTTTGATCCAGTAATTTCGATCAGCTATGGACCTACGTGATCACCTGTTCGTTCTGAGACTGATAACACTTCATTACCTACGAGTAGCTCATCTGGATGTCGGGAGAACAAAATCCCAGTGTTCCAAGGCTGGTTTCGAATAGTAACACCTTTGCAAAGCGTAGTAGTATACGACCAAGAAAACGCTTTTGGACATCAACATAGGTACACCACCTAAGAGAAAATGAGTAACATCAAAGACAAGCACGTGAAAGTTAACTCTAACCTAAGTACCTTAAAATGTATGCCAACATAACCCAGGCACACCTAACGTATAAAACGTGTAGACTCACCTTATTTTCTCTTAAGTTCGTACGTCACAGAACATGTATATTTTCCTCTCTTAGGCAAATTCGCCTCTTCTGATATTGGTGAACGAACAAGTGGTAACACTTCAATCGTTCCTTTAAACAGATTTACTTCACTGACGTAAACAACATATGTCTTACTCTACACTTGTAGTTTTAAGGGGAGTTGGAACGCCGTATCCCAACAATGTTAAATTTAGTGACTTGGTTTCCCTGCATTTCAGGAACCACTATAGCCATTGACATGAATCTTTTACAGGACCTTAAACTGTATGTTCTGAGTTTACTGAATTACAATAATTGCACTTCACCCACTGCTTTTGGAAATACATTTTTTTCATTACACGGTTAAAATTTTGTGTACTTTTTTATACGTTATCCTAAATAATTTTAATTATACATAACTTTATTTTCTTCTTTTTGTTCAGTAGACTCAGGATATGTATGTTATTACTCCCTGAAAATTTGAATATTCTATTCGAAGTGGTTTTTGAGATTTGGGGAAAAATGCAACAGAAAATGTAAACTTTCAGGAACAGCTTCTAAAGTTTCAAAATATACGCTTGATTTTTTTTATTTTTAGTCACTCAGAAACACCCTGCACCATGCTGTACATCATCCTCTTGATCTTTTTCCAAGTTTTTTCTCCTTTTCTTTTTTCCGGAATCCTTAGTGGCCAACTATGCTGCATATTCTGCTTTATCAATGCGAATCTTGTCCGTCTGTTCAAGTTCTCTGATGCAGTTTGCTTCAGGATTAATTCCCATATGCTGTAGCACTTTCTCCCTATCAATGTTTCCATCATTAAAAGCAATAACAACATCACTGGCTCCCTCACTTTAGTGTCTTCATTCCAAGAAAAACATTTTTTGGCAAGCTAGTCCATATAAGGTTATTGAACGACTCATTGGGACTTAGCAGACACTTCTTCAATAATTCAGGATTTGCCATGTCTCTGTAAATAGGTTTTATGATATCCATGACTGCTGCTGCTATGGAATGTTTACGGCTATATGAACTGTTTGAGTACTGCGCATCCCGGTAATTGCACCGTGAATCAGGTCCACGAGGGCGAAGGTGGTGTACTGGTTTTTCATCAGTTGACAGTCTGTGGAAGAAGGTAGCCTATACCGCCTGCTTCATTTTCAACAAATCCTCTGTATTATTTCTAATGGCCATCTCATAATACTGCGGTAGTTCATCAATCATTTTGTGTCAACGTGCATCTTACGGTTTTACCATCAGAAAGTTTCTTGTCTCTCAAACTTTGTTTCAACTTCCTGAACCTGATGCCCATCCTCTTCTGCACCTGACCAACACATTCCAGTTTTATGAAAATCTTCTCACCATAAGGCTTCTATACTGTTAAAAGCTTTTGAGTGTCTATCACTTAGTGTAACACACTCACCTTTCATTCACAGATCGACTAAAAATTTCATTAGCTGCAGAGGCCTCCATACCACCACTTGTTCCATCACAATTTCTGTCACAGATGTGCCCTTCTTCATTCCATAATTTACACTTATAACAATGTTTGGTCAAAATTTGGAAATCTATTACCTTTCCAATATTTACAATGGTCACCATAGCAAAAGAATTCTTAGAACTGTAGCTGTGCTTCTGCCAAGTGCCATCAAAAGCTACTGGTATGTCAGTCATACCATCATTTATTTCAACAGCTTCGTTTGCAGCATCCTTCATTGACTCGCATGTAACAGATTCCACAGTAGCTCCAATAAATCGTGCATAATTGCCGATTTTACAAGGCGGGCGTGGCATATTCATCACGGCACACATTGTTTTGATGCAGTGTGTCTTTTGCCAATAGCTCCCAATCCATAAAACCACCTAACATTTACTTCAAAATAATTATCTTTACATTTTTTAGAATTCCAAAATGAAAGAGTATAATTACAACTGGCACAATTAATGATACGTTTCCTGGCTAGTCCATTTGATACCTCACTGTCGTCATGTAAACTGATTGGCCCACATATTTTACAACACATAAAATCACCTAACACCTTTTTTAGGAAGTGTAAATCAATCGGAATATACCCTAACCCATCATTTACATCACTTCAGTTTTGAGAAAACTGTGTATCACAACGATTTTATTTTAATTTTCGAGGTACTAATGGATGTTTCTCTAGATACTGACACATTTGCCTGTATTTCATTGTCTGTAACTTCACACGCCACATGTTGAACACAATGTTCCCTTTATTTGAAAATCCATTACTATGAAATCCACGTTTCTCAAAAACTCTTCGTTTTGACGCCGTACTTTACTTTTTGAGAGATTTACCAATCTATTCATCACTTTTCCTTGGATAAAAGCACTGCCAACAATTAATTTAACCTTTATAACACAATAATCCACAGATTTCTATATAACAAATTACCGGTTTTATTGGATCTTGAAGTAATGCAAATAAAAAATTTTAACATTTTCAACCTGTGTAGATTATACTTAAAAAATGCTCCCCATGTGAGTTTATTTTATTCGGAAAATTGCAAATTTTATGACATAGAAATCCGAAAATGTGAAATTTTTTCCCTTCAACTCACCTTAAATTTACCAGTGAGGTCATTTAGATGTTCTCGTGTGGTGCCTGACAATTTGTTGAGAACCTCTGTTTTGCCGTTTGGGGTATAAGTGTTTCCTAGAAATACCTACTGCCCTATTTTTAACGCAATAGCTTACTTGCACATTACCCAACACGTTCCTAATCTTTCAATGCCTTAGTGTTGGCACGTTTTACCATTTGCGCAACTTTTATTAACCGTGTTGTAAATTATATTACCGGTTCACCTGGTGTCTTTTATTACGATTGAATCACATCAAAAAGTGATGGTATTTTTCACCCGTACACTACTTCGTATGGTGAAAGACGTGTTCTTATGTGATCTTTTTAATTTTGTGCACTGACTACAAAAATTAAATAGGTACCCTAGACCGTATGTTGCCCGTTCATGTGATGGATTACCAGCCTCGGTGTTGTGTACGGAACTCTTTCCATGCGTCCATTCGCTTGCATATGGAATGGACTGGTATGTAACTTCCTGAGTCGCAATACACGGTATAACTGTCTCATTAGATTGGTCACATAATTAGTCCCTTGATCCATGCTTATGCTCTCACTAGATAACTGCAAAAAATGATCCATCATTGTAAGTATTTGTTGCAGCTGGTATTCGGCTGAATGATCCTAACACATCAAGCCCTATCATTTTAAATGCTTTTTCGGACATAGGATGCAGATTTTGCTCTACATCACTAAGCCATGTTTCCCATCGAAACTTTCCTGCAATTCGTTTATCAGTTATCCTCCTACCACCATGACCTGATAATGTATATTAAGTATCTGCCATAACACTTCGATTCTAAGTGTTGCGCGAACTGCGAAACGCAGACGACAAGCTGATATCAGTTTTTTCTCGAGTTTATGAAATGATTCATGACATCCTGCCTTCTATTTTAACTTAAATTCCTTCCAAAGTAACTGTGCTAATGGGCGTACAACTTCAGAAAACGTCTTTGCCAATTTACCATAATGGTTACATCTTAACAGATTATAAATGTGAACGTCAGTGTGTAGTGTATTTGTTACTCCTTCACACTGAAATGATTGGACCGATATGGAAGAAATAGAGAGCGGATGTATTTCATACCCTGAATTAATCATAGGGGTAGGAGATCAAAGGGGTAGGAGTGTACGTGAAAAAAGTACTGTAGCCCAAAAAGCGCGAATACCCACAGCTCTTCCAGTCTGAGAATAATTTGGTGACTCGCAACAAACTTCACACATAACATGATACCTTAACGAAGCTTTTCCTTGCTGCCAAAACCAAACAGTATTGAAAGGAAAAATGTCTATCACTTCCCGCATTTTTCGCTGTTCGAGCAATAATACTGCCGGATGAAGCATGACATTGTAATTTATTACTTATTTAACACTAATTTTATTTGTGATACATTTTACATACGGTATTCACACATACCAATGAATGTACTAGGAATATTATATCACTGAAAGAGAGACACATCAGAAAATACAATGTTATGAGTAACGAGATGCGTGAAAAACTGCCTCATCATGTATTACTTTTAAATTTTTTACTTCCTTGATATTAACTCTATTCACATCACGTTTCACAGACATTAGCCACAAATACAATTGGATGTACCTACAAATATTACCCATAGGTCAGGAGATACGAAGTCATAAACAATGAGCTGCGTTGAAATGAAACAGCAAGGCGACGTTTGCTAAAGACAAAGAAGAAATATATGTACAAGTACTTGACATACATGTATGTTAAATACAAGTGAAATATATTTGAAATGTGATTATGTGGACAAAGCCATGAGTAAGAAACTCATCCTTTAACCCCTGGAACGATTTCAAACAAATTTGGTAAATATATAGGTTACGATCTGGAAAGCAATACTGTGATGGTCAGAATATTCAGCCTTCTATTGGGGTGAGAGAAGTGCAGGGGCGAGGAGATTTACAGGCAGAGAGGAAACGAACAGCTAAAGGGAGGAGGACGAAATTGACAAGGAGAAGGGAGGGGAGGAGATGTACAGTGAAAGATAAGTAGATGAAATGTACTCAAACACCAGAAAGAAGGAGACGAACAGCGAGAGAGGGGAAAAGGAGATTGAAAGGGACAGGTGGCGGAGGACATGGACGAAGAACAGGGAGGAAGAGTAGAGGAGAGAGTGAGGAGGAGGAGATGGACAGAGACAAGGCAGGGGGAGATCGACAAAGAGTGGGGTAGAGAAGGTGGACATACAGACGGTGTGGAGGAAATGGACGAAGAAGGGAGAGGGGGGAGGAGGAGTTGGACACACAGAGGGTCAGTGGAGGAGGAAGCTAAGAGAAGAGTGAAATAATTATGTACTTGGGTATCTTACGTTGATTGCTTGCTACACCCTGCACGTTACCCTAGGTTAAACAGGTAATGTTAAAAACGGTTATTCCAATCTTCTATCCATCCCCTCCTTTGGCCACTCTCTACCCGATTCTTCCTTTACCCTCTCTCTGGCCATCCCTTCCACACACTCTTTCTGTTCACCTACTCCATCCCCATTCTTTGTGCACCTCTTATTGTCCCATGTCTCTGTTCACGTCCTCCTTCCTCTCTCGATGTCCAACTCCTATTGTCACGTTTCCTGTCCATCTTCTCCTCCACCCTCTCCGTTTCCTCCAAAAACCTGCGTCTGTCCTTCCCTCCTCCTCCCTGTCTGTGTCTATCGCATCCTTTCCCCTTACTGTCTGTCCATTTCCATCTCCCACCTTCTCTCTCCACGTTACCACCTTCACCCACATAGGAGGCTGCTGGTTCTTATCCCCACAGTATTTCTTTCCAAGTCATATAAAATGTATACCAAATTTAGTTGAAATCATTCCATGGGCTTAGGATGACTTTTTAACCCGTTGTTTTGCCGGAGTGCACATATGATAAACATATTTAAAATGTATTTTACGTATTTTAGATTATACAAACTCATATTTCACCTGTATCTCTAGCGAATATCTCTCTGCAGTTACTCTTTCGCACAGCTCATTGTTTACAACGTCGTATCTCTTAATCTATCTGGTGTATAATGCTATCATTTTTCAGGGTCATACAGTGGCATAGTTGGCTATTGACTGCAAAATGTGTTGTGAATAGAGTTAGTAATAAAGGAGTAATCAATGAAAATGACATGCGTGGTGTAGCTGATGTCACGCACCAAATGTTTATGACGCCATGTCTCCTGAAATGTGTGTCGTACAATGTTATATCTTTCTACGTACATTCAGGAACATATTTAGTTACTGTCTGCAAAATGTGTTGCAAACAGAGTTAGTATTAATGAAGTACTAAATTTATACGTCATACACGACCCTGCAGTTTCTCACACATCTCAAAGCAGTTTCCCACGAATCTCAGTATTTATGTCTTATCTTGAGAATTCTTGGTCATAGAAGGAGTTTTTTTTTTTTTTTTTTTTTTTTTTTTTTTTTTTTTTTTTTTTTTTTGCATAGGCTCATTCAGCGGAATTTGGTGACACTGTATGACAAAAGTGTTGCTTCGTGTGGCAGTATTACTGCATGAACAGCGAAAAGTAGTAAGCGATAAATTTCATTCCTTTCATCATTTTGTGTGGATCGTCAGTGAGAAACAACTTTATTAAAGTTTGATATTCTGTTTAATTTTCCTTGCATGTCACTAAGTGCTCCCATGAATTATGATGTTATTCATGATGAATCATGTATGGGTATTCGTGCGTTTTTAGTTATACCTCGTTTTCAGCCCGACCCTCACCCCTTTTAAAGGTAGTTAGTTAGGGAGTAGCCTATGTGTTACTTCAGGCTGTAAGCTATAAAAAAAAACAGATCGTTGTATAACGTATAGTTCAGCTCATATGACTTCAAATGCTGGATTTTACGAAAAGCAGCCGCATTTCGTATTACTTGTTTACTACTAACTCCACGGACCACAAATTTCACACATTGGACGTACCTGCCCAATTATATCACTGCACAACACATAGTTCAGAAGATGCAACATCATAAACACTAATCTGCATTGAAAGGAAGTGGCAAGCCAAAATTCTCTAGAGATATATGTGCAGTACAACTGTAAATACATGTGAAACACGGTAAACACATGTGAAACGGATTTGACATGTGCAGATGTGAGCAAGACCGCTGGAACGATTTCTATGAAACTTTGCAGACTTATTAGTTACGATCTGGAAAGAAATACCGAGGGAGTAAAACCAACAACCTCCAAGTGAAAACGGAAGGATATAAGACAAATACAGGTGAATCCATGATATCGGGTCTCTCCACCTCACATAAATCAGCTGTAGGACAGCAAGGACAAAATGTTTAGGCAGAGAGTTACCTGGCTGTCTACATCGCCGTATTCTTCTCCCATTTTTCTAGTTCCAAACGCGAAAGATGGTGTACATCTTTGTTGGACTAATGTCCGTTAAATAAGAAGTTAGTTCTTCAGCCGATACCCATACCCGATCTGCAAACCTATTACGGATGGTTTCATAATGCAAGGTTTTTACTGTTCTCGGCAGCCTAAATCAGACTTATTGTGAGATTCCTCTAGCTGAAGAATCAAATTCTATGAAGGTTTTAACCATTGACCGGAATCTCTGTGAATACAACAAGGTTGCTTGCATGTGAGCTGTCGGCAGGGGCTGCGCTGTTGTGCAGGATTTTAGACAAGATTTTCTCTGATCTCAAATTTCGTAGTGTTTATCAGTATCTGGACGACCTAATTATGGTTCAAATGGCTCTAAGCACTATGGGACTTAACATATGAGGTCATCAGTGCCCCCGACTTAGAACTACTTAAACCTAACTAAATAAGGACATCACACGCATCCATGCCCGAGGCAGGATTCGAACTCGACCGTAGCAGAAGCGCGGTTCCGGACTGAAGCTCCTAGAACCGCTCGGCCACAGCGGCCAGCACCTAATTATGTTCAGCGATTGTTGAACGTCCTCAATTATTTGCTAGATGTACTCGTTTTCCAATCTCTGTCCTCCTCTACACATTTACCCTCTAGAGCCCCCTCTAGTACCATAGATGTCTCAGATGTGCTATCATCCTGTCTCTTCTTCGTACCAGTGTTTTCCAGATATTCCTGTACCCGTCAATTCTGCAGAGGACCTTACCTTATCAGTCCATCTAACTTTCAACATTCTTCTGTGGCACCACATTTCAAATACTGCGATTCTTATCTGTCCATGTTTCGCTACCGTACAGTGCCGGGCTCCAAACTTCTATTCTTAGTATTCTTCATATTAAGACAATGTTTCATATCTGTAGGCTTCTCTTGGCCAGGAATGCCGATTTGGGAAGCACTAACCGGCTTTTTATGTCCTCCTTGCTTTACCATCATGGATTACGAGCTGACCCAGTAATTCTTCTTCACTGTCACTGAGGATAGTAATGTTGTCACCAAATCTTATTATTCATATCCTTCCCCTTGAATTTTAATTCCGCTCCTGAACTTCTATATCATTTCCCTCATTGCTTCTTGGATGCAAATGGAACAGTAAAGACGACAGACTAAATTTTTGTCTTACACCCTTTTTAATCTGAGAACCCCTCTTGGCTGTTGTACATATTGTACATTACCCTGTGTTCCCTATAGTGTATCCTATTTTTCTCTTAATTTCGAACATCTAGCACCTTTTGTATTGTTGAACCCTTTCACCATGTCGCAAATATTTTGAACGTATCTTGATTTTTCTTTAGTTCTGTTTCCATAATCAATCGAAACATCAGAATTGCCTCTCTGGGGCATTTATCTTTCCAAAAGCCAAACTGACGATTATCTAACACATCCTCAGTTTTCTTTTCTGTTATTCTGTATATTATTCTTGTCAGCAACTTGAATACATCAGCTGATAAGCTGATTGTGCGATAATTCTAGCACTTTTCAGCCCCTGCATCTTCGGAATTGTGTGTATTTTCCCAAAAGTCAGAAGATATATCACCAGACTCATACAGTCTACACACCAACTTGAATAGTCGTTGTGTTGCTACTTCCCCCAATGATTTTAAAAATTCTGTTGGTGTGTTATCTATCCATTCAGCCTTATACGATCTTAAGTCTTCCAAAGCTCTTTTAAATTCTGATTCTAATACTAGATTCCCTACCTCTTCTATACCGACTTCTGACTCTTCTTTTAAAACCTCATCAGACAAGTCTTCAACCTTATAGAGGCTTTCAGTGTACCTTTCCCACCTTCTTCCTCTCTCATCTGATATTAACGGTGGGATTCCAATTGCACTCTTAATGTTTCCACCCACGATTTAATTTCTTCGGAGGTTGTTTTGGCTCATGCTGAGTCAATGCTTCCGGCTATAATTTCTTCTTCAGTTTCTTCTTCATTTTTCATATAGTCGTTTCACCTTAGCTTTCCTAAGTGACCTGTATTTCTGTAGCCTTTAATTTCCCTCAGCATTTTTGTACTTCCTTCATTCGTCGATTCGCTGAGGTATTTCATCTATTATCCATGGTTTCTTCTAAGTTGCCTTCCCTATACATACGATTTCCTTTCCAACTTCTGCAATTGTACTTTATAGAGACGTCCATTTCTCTTAGACTGATCTGTCTACTGAGTTGTTTACTGTCGCAAAATCGATTGCCTCAGAGAACTTCCAGCGTATGTCTTTCCATATCCCACTTGTTTGCAGATTGATTCTTACCGACTAGTCTCTTCAACTTCAGTCTGTGCTTCATTATTACTAAAATGTGGTCAGACTCTAGATCTGCTGCTGTGTACGCCTTACAATCCAATATTCCATTACGGAATCTCTCCTTGACCATAATGTAATCTAACTGTAGTCTTCCAGTACATCAAGACTTTTTCCAAACTTGCCTCCTCCTCATGTGATTCTAGAACAGAGAATTCGCTGTTACTAGCTAAAATTTATTACAGAACTCAATTAGTCTTTCTATTCTCTCATGCTCAGCACCAAGCCCATGTTCTCCTGCTACCCTCGTGTCTGCCATGAATATCAGACGTGCATATTCCCTTACGTACTGAACCATCCGTTCAGTATCCTCATGACTTTTCAAGCTGAAGATCGAGAGATAGATGTCTGACATGAAAGCCTTTTCGTCTTTCCATTTCATTTCACTGACCCCTAATATATCGACACTGAACCTTATCATTTCCCTCTTCAGATTTTCTAGCTTCCCAACCACGTTTAAACTTCTGACATTCCACGCCTATTTATGGACCTCTATTTGTGGACGGTGAGTGTTTTGCTTCCAGAGAAAGCTGATGCAGTGCAAATCTAGAACAACTGGAAGCTTGTGCGACGTTGTCTTAAAGTCGCTTTTGGGAGGTTAGACTACCGCTACAATACTGGGAGGAAGTAGAATTCGCTGAGGCCAGGTGTTACCTGTGGGTTAATTACGTTCATCAGTAAGTCGGAGGCAGGCTGTAGGTGAAATAATGTAAAAATATGTGTGAAATCTTACATCTTATGTAAGCGTGAAAGATTGAGTGGGCGTGTTAGTAGGTTTGTTGCTCCTTCGCGCTGAAACTGCCGAACGGATTTGCGTGAAACTGGGAAAGGAGGTAGCTTATACCTTGAATTAGTAAACAGGCTGTCTCACTTATACCTACACATCGAACAGTGGGGTGGAGTGATAAAAATAGTGTAGCCATACTTCATTAGTCCAGTAGTTGAGAATGAGACCACTTAATGACTTGCAACAGACTCTTCACATAATTTGAACCCCTTAAAAACTATTTCTCGCTGCTTATTCCCAAGAAATGATTACAGGAAAAAAGTTAACCGCTTACTACATTTTGCTGTAAATGCAGTAAAACTGCCGCATTCTAAGCTTGACGTTTTAAACTACTACTTCTTCATCACTGATTGTATTCGTGTCATATTTTGCAGACAGTATACACATGTACCACAGATTCCAGCAATATTATATCATTGTACAACATATAGTTGAGGAGAAATGACGTCAAATATTGAGATGCGTGAGAAACTGCAGCGTCATGTATGAAGTTTTAATTTATTACTTCTGTAATCCATTCGATACATATTTCGCAGACAGTATTCTTCGTCACTTGTCGAGCATTGTGTCCATCAACAAAACAAAACCACGATCATCATCCATGTCTTACTTAAAAAGCCCTGCTGTGGTGCTGATTCACACATCGACGATGGAAGCTTCTCGTTCAAGAAAACTGAATGTCCACTCTACGTATTGTACTTATACAATAATAATTTATCAAACCTTACACAGATATCACCTAACTTTCTGTGTAATTAAATTAAATTGCTGCATAGAAATCTTTGTCTCCATCGTGAATCGCACAGCAAAGAAATTGAATCATTTATCTTCAGTTTAAGGAGATTGGACCTGGATAAACTGAAAGAACCAGAGGTTGTACAGAGTTTCAGGGAGAGCATAAGGGAACAGTTGACAGGAATAGTGGAAAGAAGTACAGTAGAAGAAGAATGGGTAGCTCTGAGGGATGAAGTAGTGAAGGCAGCAGAGGATCAAGAAGGTAAAAGGACGAGGGTTAGTAGAAATCCTTGGGTAACAGAAGAAATATTGAACTTATTGACGAAAGGAGAAAATACAAAAATGCAGTAAATGAAGCAGGCAAAAAGGAATACAGACGTCTCAAAAATGAGATTGACAGGAAGTGCAAAATGGCTAAGCAGGGATGGCTAGAGGACAAATGTAAGGATGTAGAGGCTTATCTCACTAGGGGTAAGATAGATACTGCGTACAGGATAATTAAAGAGACCTTTGGAGAAAAGAGAGCGACTTGTAAAAAGAGCTCAGATGGAAACCCAGTTCTAAGCAAAGAAGGGAAAGCAGAAAGGTGGAAGGAGTATATAGAGGGTCTATACAAGGACGATGTACTTAAGGACAATATTATGGAAATGGAAGAGGATGTAGATGAAGATGAAATGGGAGATACGATACTGTGTGAAGAGTTTGACAGAGCGCTGAAAGACCTGAGCCGAAACAAGGCCCCGGGAGTAGACAACATTCGATTAGAACTACTGATGGCCTTGGGAGAGCCAGGGCTGACAAAACTCTACCATCTGGTGAGCAAGATGTATGAGACTGGCAAAATACCCTCAGACTTCAAGAAGAACAGAATAATTCCAATCCCAAAGAAAGCAGGTGTTGACAGATGTGAAAATCATCGAACTATCAGTTTAATACGTCACAGCTGCAAAATACTAACGCGAATTCTTTACAGACGAATGGAAAAACTGGTAGAAGCTGCCCTCGGGGAAGATCAGTTTGGATACCGTAGAAATATTGGAACACGTGAGGCAATACTGACCATACGACTCATCTTAGAAGAAAGATTAAGGAAAGGCAAACCTATGTTTCTAGCATTTGTAGACTTAGAGAAAGCTTTTGACAATGTTGACTGGAATACTCTCTTTCAAATTCTAAAGGTGGCAGGGTTAAAATACAGGGAGCGAAAGGCCATTTACAATTTGTACAGAAACCAGATGGCAGTTATAAGAGTCGAGGGACATGAAAGGGAAGCAGTGGTTGGGAAGGGAGTGCGACAGGCTTGTAGCCTGTCCCCGATGTTATTCAATCTGTATACTGAGCAAGCAGTAAAGGAAACAAAAGAAAAATTCGGAGTAGGTATTAAAATCCATGGAGAAGAAATATAAACTTTGAGGTTCGCCGATGACATTGTAATTCTGTCAGAGACAGCAAAGGACTTGGAAGGGCAGTTGAACGGAATGGACAGTGTCTTGAAAGGAGGATATAAGATGAACATCAACAAAAGCAATACGATGATAATGGAATGTAGTCGAATTAAGTCGGGTGATGCTAAGAGAATTAGATTACGAAATGAGACACTTAAAGTAGCAAAGGAGTTTTGCTATTTGGGGAGCAAAATAACTGATGATGATCGAAGTAGAGAGGATATAAAATCTAGACTGGCAATGGCAAGGAAAACGTTTCTGAAGGAGAGAAATTTGTTAACATCGAGTATAGATTTAAGTGTCAGGAAGTCGTTTCTGAAAGTATTTGTATGGAGTGTAGCCATGTATGGAAGTGAAACGTGGACGATAAATAGTTTGGACAAGAAGAGAATAGAAGCTTTCGAAATGTGGTGCTACAGAAGAATGCTGAAGATTAGATGGGTAGATCACGTAACTAATGATGAAGTATTGAATAGAATTGGAGAGATGAGGAGTATGTGGCACAACTTGACAAAAAGAAGGGACCGGTTGGTAGGACATGTTTGGCGTCAAGGGATCACAAATTTAGCATTGGAGGGCAGCGTGGAGGGTAAAAATCGTAGAGGGAGACCAAGAGATGAATACACTAAGCAGATTCAGAAGGATGTGGGTTGCAGTATGTACTGGGAGATGAAGAAGCTTGCACAGGATAGGGTAGCACGGAGAGCTGCATCAAACCAGTCTCAGGACTGAAGACCACAACAACAACAACAACATTACTACTGAACCATTGTTCCGTCCATTCAGGTCGAATCCGAATACCTTTGTTTTAAGAGAATGTTATTTCACCTGGTCAGCGATAGAGTGCTGCATGAAGGCTGAAGTGCCATAATCAAAGTACTTTACAAAAGCATTCACTTTTCAGTTCTGCGGTGTGATTATAAGTAGCAGGGAGTCTACATCTGTGCCATTGTGGTGCTGTACGTGTCTGTGCCCCTGTGTTTGCATTTGTATTAGTATACCACTGTGACATAGAGCTCCTGAAGCCTCAGTCCCTTTTCGCCAGTCATCCTAATGGATCTTTCAAACTAGTCAGCCAGCATAGAAGAAGATGGTCCATTGCAACTTTGAATGATTTGCCAAATAAATAAGGCCAGAACTTGGTGATTGCTTGAACAACTCCAAAGCACTCTCCTCTGGATTTAGTGAGTATTGTGGAAGTGTACCTTTTCAGCATCTTCCTGACTTTGGACTAGAACAGCACATATTCCATAATCGCTTGCGTTGTTTTGTTTTGTCTTAGCATTCCTGTTATGCAATGCTATTACTAGAGAAGGTGGTAACTTATCTTTAAGGACAATGAAATATCTTATTTGCACCTCGATTCAGGAAAATTTAGTGTCTCCATGTAGGAGTTCTTCCATGAGATGTGCCTTTGTACTGAAATGTTTCATAAATTACCAGCAGTACTAAAACAATCCAAGAAAAAGTTCTCACGTTATGCATATGAGAAGGAGTGAGGATGAGGAATGACTCCAACACCATTATCTCGTTAGCATAAGATTTTTATTTCCTGGGTGATGAATAGGCACTTATTTTAATTCAAGGAGAGGTATACAGTACGATAATACTTAATGTGGTTGTCAGGCGCCTTAAATGTTCTTCAAATGTCTATGAATAAACGACAGTATAGACTAGCTAGGAAAAACACGTCGTCCTTTTAAGATATCAAAGCAGTCATCCATCATGTGTTCAGATCTGGCTGGATAGTTACATAGACCAAATGGCATATCTTTCAATTCATAGAGGCCATCAGGAGTTATGACAGCAGTCTTAATCTAGACAGTCTCGTCAACCTCTATTTGCCAGTAGCTTTGCTACATGTCTATAGCTGAGAAATACATTGCTTCTTTCAAGTACTCTAGGGTATTTTCATCGCCTGGCAACAAATAGACATCTGTTTCCGCTATTTTGTTCAATCGTCTCCTTGAACAAATGTAATGCTTACGATTGTTGACGGTATTTTAAATTCTTTTGTGAACCTGAGTAGCTTTTTATTGTCCCATATGTCCCAGTTTAACCAAGCGCCTATATAGAGGACTGAAATTCATCTCAATGGCGACATAACATCATCATCAACGGCAACAGCGAACAACTGCCCGGGTTAATCTTTGTTACGTGTGCATGTTGGAATGAAGATCTGAACTTTTACAGTCTACAGCTGCAAGCGATGCCTACAAGAATCTCTTTTCGAAAATAACACTAGCATTATGTCCAGATAAAACGACTGATTCGAAGGACTGTCATTGATAGTAATTCCTGCAGTATATGTTCCTGTCAGCTGGAGGTATTTCCCATTATGAGACCATCAGCACAGTTCTTTCATATCACGGGAATTAGACTTCTTTACCTTTCGACAACAAGAATTCGACGTCACAGAAAAAGAAGCGCCTGAGTCGACTAATGCCCGAACAGGTTGGTCTTCGATGATGACGTCGATGGATGATGTCATCGATGAGATTTCGTGACATCTACGTAAATTTTGTAATTATTTAACATAGCATGGACGGAGCGATCTGTATACTTGTATGCTGTAGATTTTTATCAAATCCTTTATTTTCCATGATCGCAATGTATTAAACACTGATTACTAGTTTTAGATGATAAACGATCATCTTCACGTGAAGATAAAACATGCTTTGTGTACACGAAGTGAACAGATATAATAGTAGCCTCAGTGTTAACGTCCTTCCTTATAAGATGGCAGTTCCTTATGGATGTGAAAACTGAGATGACGAAATGTCTTAGCCATTTTCTTCATGCACAAACCACATATTTGTATTCTGAGCTGAAGATGACCATTTAAGTGGTTGAAAATAGCAATACTGCAAATCAAAGTTTAAAAAAAATGTTCATCCTCTTGTTAAATACCATCCGCGATTTTAATTTTTGCGCCCTTAGCTCCATAGTTGGTGGCATCGCTTAGTTTTCCAAAAGTCGGCAACTAGGTGAGTACCTGGTACTTCAATGCGGCAGTTCAGAATTGGCGTGTTGGGAAAGGACCTCGTCAATAATATAATGATAAACTTTTCCCACAGGTCGACTATTATCGTCGGCAGTTGACTGTCGAGAACAGGACTGTTAGTTGGCGTATTGCGCCGTAATAATCGTTGAACACTTGTCCACTTTCATGGCAGAAGTGTACGTGCCTGGTGTGTCTACAGTGGAGCACCTGGCGTGTTGTCCTCCGCCCTCCAAATGTCTCTTCTTGTGCAGGGTGTAATACTTAGTGGATGATTTGGACTTACCTGTGTTCGTCGGATTCTGGGTTGTGGAATGTTAGTTGCGGCCAAATCTGCCGAGTCTCTTCTTCACGGCGTGTTCGACAGCTGGCGGTGATTGGTGGTATAGATCGATACACCTCTTCAACATTTTCTATTACCTTTTGGCATATGGGATCAACATTCGTGGCCGCACGGTAAGAGATTTATCACTGACATAACGTTCTGTTTCTCTTCTCTTACCACTTGGCGTATGACCGATGTGACATCATGGTGGTCTTCCAAAACTGCCGTGCAGACCACATTCGACAGGTGGTCATACCTCTCTTTTTTCTATTGGATTTCCTCGATGTGCTGACAGAACTTGATGACTTCCTATGTAGTTATTTATCAGAGGATATCTTCTGCTAGTCCAGAATTTTTCGACTTCTGTCATATTAGGATTCCCAATGTGGCGCAGGACCAAAACATTCTGTATATAAGACTATGTCGTTTCCCCGTGACGTTGTGACCCGTTCTTCAATTGTTCTTCCGCTACGAGGACCACTGCTGCTGACTAGCTTATTTATGTTGTTCACCATCCAAGCGAAATCATTCATTTTCCAAAACAAGATGTCATCCCACTTGTTTTATCTGACGTTTCAGCCGAATCCTTTCAGTCATTTCTTCGAGTCTTTGCCAGCGTCTGCGGAGAACATTGATGTATGATAGATGTGTTGTTGACATATTGCTGGCCTGCAATCCGTTAATCTCATGATTATGCCGGCTTTGGGATCGAGGTATGACTGTATTCAGGTTTATGTCAGTGTTAGCGATAGCGATGGCTTTTAAGCTGCCTTATTGGAGCGACGGCATCTCCACCAAATAATATCTCGTCGTTCCAATAATGTAATCGAAATCAGAAAGCAGTATCGTCAGTGAAGCACGACACTGAGCTATGAAAGAACGATTGTCACAGACATCAACATAGAGACAGAACAGGAATGCCTCCTGGACGGATGGCACTGCTATTTATACAAACGTCAAGTATTCTATTAATGCGAACGTTATTACAAACACAAGAGTTTTCGAGAACCTACTAGATATGTTACCTACTGACTATTTGCTGGTGATCAGGTTGACACTGGCGAACTGCCGCATGTCGACCACTCGTTTCACACTGCAGCGGGCTGTGCTGAATATAATGTGGCTGGTGTGCTGCCGACTGCCATTTCAAATCCGATCACCGTCGAACAAATACTATTTACAGTTTCTAGAATCTTCTCGAATTTTCTTACGTTTACAATGTTTACGTGATCTGTAATAATCGATGTCTGTATGTGTATCATTAAGGATTGGTTTTATTTTTACGTCATATCCTGTATATGTATCAGTAAGGATTGGTTTTACTTTTACGTCTTATAAATTGTGGTACATTAAGAAGATTTGCAGGGTGATCCATATGATCATTACAATTTGGATCAAGTCTATTTCAGAAGAAGGGATCGATAGAAATATGCCGTTTGCCGCGTAATGTTCACACACAAACACCTAAAGTTTTGTTTTGTTTTGCTTCTGCAGGTTAGCTATTGACGGAATTGTGCAACCCCCTAGCAGATGGCAAGATCTCTGGAGTGGTTGATGGAGGCACGTTACTGAAGCACATCACCATCACGCGAGAGGTAGAGTTCCGGGCGTCCGAGCATGAGTAATGGACCTGTGGAATCTGCGCAACAGGCATTTATGCGGAATCCAACCAAATCAATCCTCCAAGAGTCTCATCAGCTGCATCTACCACAAACAGCAGTGCACAGGGTGTGACAAGAGATGCTGACGCTTCAGATCCACAAAGTGCAGTATCTGTATGCACTTCAGTCTCATGACAGGCCATAGCGCAAAGTACTTGCCATATAGATTCTGAGTCACATCGGCGGCGAGCCAAACCTTCTGTAAAAGGTGACTCTCAAGGACAAAGATTGCTTTCATGAGTCCCAGACGGCAATTCAAAACAGTGTGATGATCTGGGTCTATCAGAGCCCCTATTTCAGCACGGAAATCGTGCACGGCAATTCAATGTTAAACGTTTAGTGTGATGTTTGTAGTCTGCTTCATGACAGTTCTTTGCAGTGGCGTCAGTAACCTCGGATGTTTTTCTAGAAATGTTGGAACAGTTGGCTTTTTTACAGGTCGAAGAACTGTAACATGACATCATGCCGCAGCAGGACGGTGGTCCCTCCCCTCGCTGGATTTCGATCGTCGAGAAGGCTTTGCATGACGCATATACATGTCCTTGGATTTCCTGAGAAGGACTCATTTTCTGGTGCCAAGATCTCCAGTCCCCATTACACGTTTTCCTTGGGGCTTTGTGAAAGATGCTGTCTACCAGAAGCCGGCGCGGGACCTGCAGGAACCGCCAGATCGCATCAGATCAGAAAACGCTCAGTTTAATGAGAACATGAAGCCCTGGTATGTAGCGGACCGGAATGTCACTTAGATATCTCGCATGCGACATATGGCGTGCATACTGAAATGTGTTAAACGGCTACTAAAACTTCAGGAATCTGTGAACATAATGCCGCAAATTGCATCGTTCTACCTATCTTAAATATTTGTGATCGAAACTACGAATATCATTTTCGTACACCCTGTATGGAATGGTAGTACTTGACTATATAATAACGGTTTTAGTTCATAATTATCTTACATTGATGTGCCTCTGGTGTTGACTCTTCCATGCTTGTGTGTTGGATCTTCAACTCTGTCACAATCGGACCAGTGATCCTGCAATATCACTACATATACCGATCCTAGTGCATGTTTGCCTCTTGCGTAACGTTTGATGAATACAAGGTCTCACCATTACCTCACCCGCAGTTCTAAACTTAGTGTTCGCTCACTTTTAAATAGAGATGTCGCTACTCTCGAATGGTGCCTGACTTTGCATCAACTTCGTCATCGCTAAACAACAGAAATGTAGCAGTGTTGTTAATTAGAATACACTGAAGCCTGGAACTATAGTTATCCTTCAGTAATGGAATACGATGTTGCAATGCCTGTGTTTGTAAGAAGTACGATCAATTGTTTCTTCGGACATGTATTTCCAGCACTGCGACGACTACAGCCGGTACGAAATAAAGTAAATATATTCCAGCTGCGAATACGGAAACCTCATCCTGTAGAATGGAATGACGAAATTCAAAATTAATGCTAGGCTGGGACTGGAGCCTGGATTTCCAGCTTCTCGCGAGCGGTCCCCTTTCACTTTTTTCTTCATTTTGTTCGTCATTGCTATCATTATTTGGCTTAGGCAGACGGCACATGACGCCCCTTCAAGTTCATTGTCGAATTATTCGCTCAAGTTTTTATATTCGTTAATTGCAGATGGCAGCTAGCCCTTTGACCTTACATAGCAACCTAGCTTTTTCGACTATCCGTGCACACTTCACATCCAGACCCAAACTTCCATACGTCATCTTCCATGCGTCACTAACCTGCGCTCGTACGCTTACCGTAATTCCCGCACAGAGGATAGTTTTAATCGAAAGTAGCTAGCGTGGTATTGGCGGATACATATAATATTATAGTGCCTGTGTTTATAAGAATTACGATATAGTGTTCTTTGGGCAGGGCTGCAAGTTCTAGATTGTACGCGCATGCATGTCCGAAAGAATATTACATCGTACATCTTAATAACACGGGCATTGCAATATAGTACTTATCCGCCGACACGATGCTGGCAACTTCCGATTAAATGGCTCCTCTGTACAGGTAATTACAATAAATGTATGAGTTCAGGGTAATGAAAGATGGGGGACGACATATGGAAGTTTAGGTCTGGCCGTACACTGCTTACGGATAGCCGAAATTCTTAAGGCGACTGCTCGTGACGAATGGGAACCAGGGTTCCTGCCCTGGTCCTACACAAATTTTCACTGTCGTCGTTATATTCTACAATTGAAGATAGCCGGTATTTAGCACCGCGAATACATTTCCCGCATATAATAGAGGGATAGCTTTTTTTCTCCCCGAGTACTTTATGACAGGAATTACAATATTTAAGAATCATACAGAGATAAAGTGTTCGTAATAGACGCATCTATTCGTCCAGGTTCCATACTTGATTTTTTATTTCTTCAAATTTCATCCGCTGTGAACCCTACTTTTCCTACTGGCAGTCGCAGCTGTGGCAGTATTGACGTATGTTTACGTTTGTTCGTGACAGTCTCGTTGAATGCGGCATGTCGTCATGTATGTAGCATTACGAAACTTGTCGGCACTCGGTGTAATATCATAAAGAACTTCATTCTCTCCAGGATTTATCACTAGTCGCTAACAACGGGATGCTTCAGTTTTATTTTTCGGACTGTATTTACCACGTTTCGATGTGATCCAGTATTAAATGGTAGTGTTGTGTGTCTGTGTCAATTGAACCTCGCGTAGGAGACAGCGTGCAATTTGCTCGTCTATGACAAGCCGGATTTCCCTAGCGTTTGCAGTATTCGGTCCCTGTTCAGTGTCACACACTAACGTTTCAAATACTGTACTCGAAAAAATACGTATCGATTACATGCGTTGTAAAGAAGCTGATAAAAAGAATGTGGCAATTTTGGGTTACAAATGTTTGCGGAAATGTGACAGCATTAGGAACGTTATTGCATATTGGAAAGTCGATTTCATATGTTTTTCTGTAACGACATCTGGAATTGGTCTCTCAACGATGGCGCTCGGATGCAGCTCAATCAGATGTATCGACCTTCAGATGTTGCATCTGAATAAAAACGAACCTTTAAAGAAATAACTGACGTATCTGATAGGTGGAAGCTATGTATCATTGCATGGCTAAAAGAAAAAAAATGCTGTACTTTCACGAAATTTATTATAATTGACGTTGTGAGAGCTCTGTCAGTGGCTATTTGCAACGCGTGATACTTCCATACTAGCATGAACAAATCATTGCAACTTAGGGCGGACAGTTTGACTGTATGCAGTGAATATACTAACCAGCTAAGCATTTAGATCATCTTATTACGCAAACAAGTCTGCTGGTTAACCTTTGACAAAAGAGTCATGCACTGGACACCACAATGATGTACACTGCTGGCCACCGTAAATGCAACACCAAGAAAGACAAGAGGTAGCACAACAAAATTTATTTTGTAGATAACATGTTGACCAAGTATCAAATGATTACGTTTACAGACGTCTGTGACATGTGGTTCCTGCCAGAATCAGTAGCCAGAGTAGCGGCCATTGTTGGAGATCACCGCTGCCACACGTCTCGGCATTGAGTCAAACAGACGTTGAATGTGTTCCTGGGGTACAGCAGCCCAAGCAGCTTCCACACGTTGCCAAAGATCATCTGGTGTGGCAGCTGGGGATGTAATCTGGGTCACTCGTTGAGCAACCATGGACCACATATTTTCTATCGGCGAAAGATCCGGAACGCGAGCCGGCCAGGGAAGCAATTCAATCTGGTTATTGACGAAGAACCTTTGGACAATGCGTGCCACGTGTGGTCGTGCATTATCCTGTTGAAACATGGCTGTGGCCGAGCCCTGAAGGTAAGGAAGGACATCTGGCTCCAGCACCTCGGATATGTAGCGCCGGCTATTTAAAGTACCGGCAATGCGTACTAGAGGCGTGCGAGAGTAATATGCAATACCGCCCCATACCATAATACCCGGTGCAAGACCAGTGTGGCGGTGCATAATGCAGCTGTCCAGCATCCTCTCTCCACGGTGTCTCCACACTCGAATCCGACCATCGTGGTGCTGCAGACAGAAGCGTACCTCGTCAGTAAAGACAACGTCATTCCATTCTGCCGTCCACATCCGTCTGTCATCACACCATTGGCGACGGAGACGTCTGTGCTTCTGCATCAATGGTAGACGAGGCAATGGACGTCTTGCGGACAGACCACCCTACTGTAAACGGCGTCGAATGGTACGCGTAGACACTGGATGATGCGTTACAGACGCAATGTGCTGTGCTATGGTTCGGGATGTCACTGAGCGATCCGTCACTGCCATGCGCACAATTTGCCTATCAGCACGTGCAGTGGTGCACCGAGGTGAATGCGATCGACCACGTCGGTCCGTCGTACCCTCCTGTATCCAACGGTCACATATCCGCATTACAGTTGTTTGGTTTCGTCCAACACGACTAGCGATTGCTCTGTATGATAATCCACAATCTCGGTAAGCCACTATCCTTCCTCTGTCGAATTCGGATACTTGATCAAACGATGTTCGCTATTGTCTACGAGGCATAACTGATCGTCTTGTGAAACAACCACAAGGTAAACACACGTGCCGAACGTACACTCGTCGAAATCGCCAAGCCTTAAATGGCGCTATGAGGTGGCGCCACAGGCGCGCGTGATGTGCGTCTGCGCTGAAATTCTAATCAGTTGCATATCTCATCGCTGCAAACCCATGGTGTAAATTTCACTTGATTCGGATGCTTCCTTCAGGGTGTTACATTTACGGTGGCCAGCAGTGTATATACGAAAGCGAACTGCACCAGATTTCCAGGTGCAAGACAGCAATTGTTCTACTTTACAATGTGAATGAAGTCCAAGTGCTAGGGAAAGCAACCAGCTCCATCCAACGCAGAATGAGCTCATTGTTGTGGAGTGAATAGTTGGTAACATGACTTGTGAGACTCCAGTTTCATTTAATGATATACTATTCAATTCTTAGCATGTTATTTTCACTGAATGACAGGCATGGCATGATACTGCAGTCAAGGAGCGAGTCTGAAACTCGTTCACATGGGAGTCGAGTAGCCACGGTGAGAATGTAGAGCGATTGGTCAGACGCCAAGCATACGGTGCGCTGTCATTGTAAATAGTGAACAAGAACTCACAATATCAACAACCTCACTATGTTTACTTACGTCTGTGTGCACCTTTTACCGTCATTTATGCACATATATCATCAGCCGATAGTTCTGGAACGTCTCTCAGTAATTTGAAAATAACTATTAAAAATTTACCTTTATCTCCTTTTTCCCGTATCAATGCTGCCTACCGTGATTGTGCGTCGATACACCTGTTACTTATTATAAATGTGTAACAGTTACGGCTGCAGTTTTAGATTGGTTATATAATTTATAATATTAGTTTATACATATGTTAATGTTGTATTTGGCTGCTAATTGTTGACATTTGCGGCGCCGCAATGTTAATTGTCAAGTTGTCGATACGACTTGTATCGCTGACAGGCGAAAGACAGTTTCGGTCGTCCTTAATGTCTGAAAGTAACATGGGGAGTGGCTCAGTCAGGTGACACTCTCAAAACAACCGTGTACATATCTATATTGATCAGCCAGAACATTACGACCCCTTATCTAATATCGGGTATGATCACCATTGGCACGGATAACAGCAGCGATGCGTCATGGCATGGAAGCAATGAGGCCTCGGTAGGTCACTGGAGGGAGTTGGCACCACATCTCCACAAACAAGTCACCTAACTAGCGTAAGTTCCGGGGAGAGGGCAATGAGCTCTGACGCCTAACACAGGTGTGTTCTTTCGGTTCACATCCCGCGAGCCGGTGGCCAGGACAACTGGATCTCGCCATTGTGTTCTTCAAATGACTCCATCACGCTCCTGGCCTTCTGGCATGGCGCAGTAGGTTGCTGAAAAATGCCACTGCCGATCGGGAAACCTGGTTGTGTGGAGGAGTGTACGCGGTCTGCAATCAATGTACGGCGCTCCTTGGCCGTCACAGTGCCTAGCATGAGCTCCACTGGACACATGGATGCCCACGTGACTATACCCCAGGGCCCCTGCCAGCTTGTACAGGTATCAAGAAGATGTTCCCCTGGAAGACGACGGATCCGCACCCTCCCATCGGCATAGTGATGTTGGTATCGGAATTCATGAGAACTTGCAACGCTCTGCCACTGCGCCAGCGTCCAGTGCCGACGATCACGTGCCCATTTCAGTCGTAGTTGCCGATGTCGTGATGCATGAGACGTCGGTGGCGGAGGCCCGTCATTAAGAGTGTTTGGCACACTGTGTGTCCAGACACACTCTGCCCAGCATTAAAGTCTGAAGTTAGTTTCGCCATAGTTTGCCATCTGTTTTACCAGTCTGCCCAGCCTACACGTCCGACATCTGTAATGAGGGGTGATCGCCCAACCCCACAACGTCTGGTTCCAACTTGGTTTCACTACGTGTTGAAGACACTCACAACGCCACTCCTCGAACACCCGACAAGTCGTGGAGATCCCGAAACGCTCGCGCCTAGCCTCTGGGCCATCACAATCTGCCCTGTCAAACGCAGATCGCGCGCCTTCCCCATTCTGCACGCAGGGAGCAAGCTCATTGATACTACATGCAACATGCGTGCATCTAAATGGCAGTCTTTCCTCGCCAGGTGACGCTGCTATCGCATGTACGGGTTTATATCACGAGCAGGATGGTGGTCTTCATGTTCTGCTTTATCAGTGTATACACTTCGTGAGCCCGCAGCTCGTGGTCGTGCGGTAGCGTTCTCGCTTCCCACGCCCGGGTTCCCGGGTTCGATTCCCGGCGGGGTCAGGGATTTTCTCTGCCTAGTGATGGCTGGGTGTTGTGTGCTGTCCTTAGGTTAGTTAGGTTTAAGTAATTCTAAGTTCTAGGGGACTGATGACCATAGATGTTAAGTCCCATAGTGCTCAGAGCCAGCCAACACTTCGTGAAATACGCTTCAAAGAATCAGTGTTGTTTAAATTATTGTGATGTTATGAAGCCGTTAAACGCCCATTTTCTCAGATATTTCTCAAGTAGATATCGATCAGAAACGCAGTGCAGCTGAGCCACCTAGTAGAAGAGGCATGGAAGGTCGTAATGACCAATGGGGAGGACACAACCGATGATAGGTCGTCGCAATAGGAGCAATCCTAACATTATAAGCTTGAAATTAATCAGTGTTTTAGTTGCAATACTAATTATAAACGGTTCATTTCCGTTACCAGTACCCGTGGATTAGAATTCCTGATCAACGAGTCGAATTCGGCGTGTGCTCGCCGACGGAGTAATGCACACGTTGGCCGCAATTACTGGGAGGAAGCTTCGCGGACTAGAGCAGCAGCGCTACACTACCGGCGGCATAAATAAAAAAAAAAAAAAATACTGTGCAGCAATCAAACGGGTCAGATCGCTCGAACGAACGATTGTGTGGGCACACCTGACTGTGGGTTGGGTTCCGGCGGCTAGCGGGCCCCAGTTTTGAGTATACAGGACACGTGTTACTGAGAAGCAATTGCGCCCTGTATCGAGAGACATTTGCTGTCGCGTGGCTTGAATGTACCATTCTAACGTATGGTTACTGTGTTGCGTCATAAGATGAATGTGCTATTTGCTGTTGAAATGGCAGCTGAAGGAATAGGACTCCCTTGGGAAAAGCTGTTTTACGTAACCACAGGCGGGGCACCAGCAATGTGCGGTAAAGCAAAAGGGTTTATTGGCCTACTGCAGAAAAAACTAACATGCCGAATTTACCTTCCGTTCATTGTTTTGCACACCAAGAGGCTCTCTGTGCGAAAGTTATCGGTCTTCAAGATGTGAGGAAGGTAGTGGTGCGTATCGTGAACTACATTCGTTCTCATGCACTCACTCATCGTCAATTCAAAGAATTTTTGATTTCCTTTGAAGAGGAGTATCCAGATATTCCCTACCACGCTGAGGTGCGCTGGCTGAGCAAAGGGAAAGTGATATCCCGAATTTTTCGGCTACGCCACACTGTGGCTCAGTTTTTGGAGAGCAAAGGACGTCCGAAGCCACTTTTTTATGACCCTGAATGGGTAGCTGATTTAGGATTTTTAGCAGACATTATGGCTCTCCTAAATGATTTAAGTCTGAAACTCCAAAAAGAAAACAATCCCATCAACGATATGATCAGCAAAATAAACGCTTTCCAGTATAAACTGAAGCTCCTCAAAAACATCCTTTCAGAGAAAAATACGCAACACTTTCCTGAACTAGGTAAGCGAGATATAAATTGTACCTTTATTAAAACAGCCTGATTTTTATAACCGCTCTAATCAAAACTGTACTATGTTTTTGTTTGACAGCATCTTTGCAGGAAGGAGCGCGCTTTGAAAAATACGTCGAGGTGCTACAATCCCTTGAACATGCGTTCAACGACCGATTCCAGGTAATGTGCCGGTATATGACATACAGCTAAATAAAGGAGATTGTGTTACATACGCAAGTGTAACATTACATTAAAATCAATAGTTCACATTACAGGTTTATTAAAATCTATCGCATTTTAGTACTTCGAAACAACGGCTTACATTACTTTCATTTATTAACATTGGCTTTGTTATTGTTTCAGGAAATTACCTACCTGCAGCCAATTCTCGATGTTTTTGTGAAACCTTTTTCGATGGATACTGAAAGTGCGCCTTCAGACTTACATTTCGAACTAATTGATTTGCAAAGTGATGTTCACCGAAAGGTTATGTTTTACAGTACAAAAGGTTTGCTCCAATTCTACCAGAATTTGCCGAAGGAAGAATTTCCCAAGTTACACAGAGAAGCAGCGAAGATTATTTCTATGTTTGGTTCCACTTGTGTATGTGAAAGGTTTCTTTCTGTTTTGTCTTGTACAAAAACTAGATTGCTTGCGAGTATTTTTAATTGTAATTTAAAAAATTCTCTCAGAATTGCTGTCAGCCAATCTCTTGTTCCAGATCTTAGTAGCATAATTGCAAATAAAATAAAGAGCACATAGGAAGACACATTTGTGTAGAAACCAAATTTAAAATTGTTACCATTACAGTTATTATATAAATCTCTTTTGTACCGGTACAACAAACTAAGCTCTCCTCCTAGTGTACATTAGTATTTGGCAATGACGAAGACAACAGGGTAAAAAGTTTTGAAACAGGTCGAGACAGGCGGCGCGAGCGACACAAGCTAAGGAAGTGAGAGGCAGCGCTGTTGCGCGAAGTCGAAGAGTGGGGGGTCTGCACCGTCGCAACATAGCACAGCCATCTTCTGCATTCTGCATTGTACGATGCACCGGTGCATGCATCTAGTGCGGCCCTGGTCTATACATTACACCAACCGAACAGCATCTAGTCTCTCACCCAACAGAACATCCTCTGACTACTACTGCAGCAGTGGAGGCGGCGGAATAATAATCTTTGGTGCAATCTCTGGCGTTGTGACTCAGTGTAGCCACCTTTCATATGCCTCCACGGGCTCGAATTTGGTGGTAATTTTGCCCGAATTGGTGGTGAAAATACCACTAAATTCGTCCAAAAAAACACAGACAAAAATAAAAGATGATATTAATAAGTAAATATCACATAACTAAACAAATTTTGGCTTTGCACTGACCCTTCAATAACCTAATATATAAAAATACAGTAAGGAATACAAATGATTGCATACATATGATTTTACATAATAGTTTACCCAAGTATCATTTCTCAGAGTAGTTAAACAGTTCAATCAATGGCACCAGCAAGACGAATAGGTGCAGATAAGAGTCTGATAACATTTCATAAACAGTATATACACAATAAATCAGTTTACACAAATATTCACATAAAATCTTTTCAGTAGTTCAATAAACAAGTAGCACTCCTCAGAGTAGTTGACAGTTCCAACAGTAGCACCCAGCAATGGTCAACACGTGCAAATAGCAACAAGTGACATCATTTCAGTAACAACAGTTCCAACAGTGGCAGCCAGTAATGTTGAACAAGTGCAGGTAACAGTCCATAATATTCACCAGCAATAATTAAACGGTTCATCAGAGTTCATCAGCAGAAATTAAACATTTGCAAGTAGCACCCATCAATGATAATAGGTGTAAACACGAACAACAGTTTGAATGCACACACAATTGCTTTTACAAAATTATTATCAATGCTCTTACACTAAACATACAAATTATAATAAACACACAAATGATATCAGATAATTGTCATATTAACTATTACAAATATACAAATATCAGTAAACCTATAATATTTAAGGTTGTCAGTGCAAGCCACAACAAACAAGTAAACTAATATTTAGGAGGTAGGTCGGTACCAATTATTTGGGATTAGGAAAGGAAAACACACAAAACACACTCACTCATCCTTCATCCACATATTAAGTACTACTGTGTAATTGAACAGTGTTAACTGTGTAAATGCAATTCTGTCAAAATTTGATGTTCAACATGTGTATCAAGTAGTAGTGGCAGCAGTGTATAATAGTCAATAATAGTTAGTCAACGTCATAGTCATCATGTCAAGATCAATGTTTGCCAAGCCACATCAAAATGTACCGTTGCTGAACAACTGTCAATTTGCCAACATAAGCAAATACTTCCTCTCTCCAAAAGAAAAAAGTATATACTGCTTATTGATTTAACAAAGTGTGTGTGTAGACAATCTTCCTTCCACTGGAGTGTTCTAGTCTGCCATCTTCATCCTTCTTGTTCCATATATAAAAAAAATGCTCCTCACTTTATCCACCAAAACTCTAATAATCATCAGCATCACATAATCTCCATACTTCAATAATACCTCTCCAATACGTCGATACATATAAACCTTATCACCAATATCATGTACCTTAGCTCTTATCCACCAAAACTCCAATAATCATCAACTTCACAGAATCTCAATAATTCAATAATACCTCTTCAATACGTCGATACATATAAATCTAATCACCAATATCATTTACCTTACTTCTTATCCACCAAAACTCCAATAATCATCAACATCACACAATCTCAATACTTCAATAATACCTCTTCAATACGTCAATACATATAAACCTTATCACCAATATCATTTACCTTACTTCTTATCCACCAAAACTCCAATAATCATCAACATCACACAATCTCAATACTTCAATAATACCTCTTCAATACACCAATACATATAAACCTTATCACCAATATCATTTCACTTCCATAACAACTTTTTCCTCTAGTCAGTCTCCTCGAACAAGTACAGATAAAATCCTAGTGCAAACTTCAATTCATCATCCCATACAATCCGAAGACACAGTGTCCACACACACAACCTCTGTGTAATCCACCTGAGCCAAAACGTCTACTCATTATGAATTATAAAATACATTTTAGTTACCTTGTCCATCATAAAATAAAAGAAATGCATATATGACCTCTAACAGCCTTGAGTTTGAATAACTTTCAGTAAGTAGGTTCGAGTATACAGTGTTAATGATCACATAAGAATTTGAATGAATAAATCGTAATATTTCACGGTGTGTACACCACTTCAAGAATCATGGCAAAACAGAAGCAAACATGTGGAGTATTTTTTGTGTCAAGTGTCACTTGCTATTTCAATTGCTCACGAAGAATGCAGAGTAATAACTGTCAATGGTCTAAAGCTAGTGTTGGTATTTCATGTCATCAGCTTCCTTTCTATTATAATGAATTAATATAGCTTACATAGAACCTCCAGTTCAGGTGACTTCAATGAAGTTTCTTATACCCATGTAGTTCATAGAATTATAGCAGTTCATTTTCTTATCTTGAAATGTAAAGCACTTAGCGTAAGCAAAACATGCAATAGCGAGTAAATATACCAGTAGAGAATAGAATGTCAACAAGAGGATGCATCACAATCCCTACAACGAGCCACTGCCAAATGAACAATCTATATTTAATACCATAGTGTAACCTAAACTCTATGTTCATACACAGTATATAAGTATTTCTCTATACTAAATTAAAGAGTAGTCATGACAACAAAACAGAAATGTGTAAATATGCAATGCATATGCAAAGCAGCAAGTATATATCTCACATAATAAATAGGTCAGTACCATCATATCAGCATAAGCAAATAAATGTTCAAATGTAATCTCAATAAGTAAACATGAAGATGCAAGCAGATAAATCACAAAGTATAACTTAGATACATAACCATATCAGCACAACTAATCAGGTGACAATTATAACTAAAATAAATAGGCACAGCAGGCACATAATAAAAAATATGACTTCAGTGAAAAAGCATAGCAGCCAAGCGATGGATAATATACACAAGTATCAACCCTGTTCATTAATAAAACATTGTCAAAATCAGCAAACGTACGCAAGAATGTCACTTCACAAGTAAATTCATAGAGCATAAAATTTAACACAAAGTATAAATCACGTAATCGCGAGCAGCAAATTACGTATAAAGTACATACCTAAGTAGAAATATGTTACCTGAAAAATAAAATCAATTAATAGTTACCATTTTAGTTTATTACTTTCTTCTTCGAAATTACATTCTTCCTGAAATTTTCTCGATAGCAAGTCCTCTTAACGTCGGACACGCACATAATTTACCTGAAGTTCTTAAATATTTTCTACAACTGTATCCTGGAAAAACTGAACGTTAATAACATAAGTTATCAAGTCACTATAAGTTTAGACTGAATTTAATCGGAGAAATTAGACTGTGTATTTGTCTACAGCTGTCAGTGAATTCGCACTTAGCGCTCAATCAGCTGTAGGTAAGCGTGACGTAGGAAGTAATTGTTTCTGGTCAACGGCTACCTTGTGCGGCGCGCGGACTGACTGTCGCTTGGTGTATGTGCTGCCGCTAGAACACGGCGCGGTATCCCTGTATTCTCTTCGTGTTTACGTGTAACTGTTAATTTCTCAAAAGTATGTCATTCCTCAAAAATTTTGACGTTCGATATATGATGCATTCCCTTAAAGCGCCGTGATTTAAGAGTTTCTACTTCAACAGTGTTATCATGAATAAATATTACGAACTCTATATGGACCGTTATAAAGCAGAAAAAATTTGCGACACAAGCCTTTTCCTTTGTGAGACAAACGATGAGACTTAATTAACACCTTTTGACCAACTGACAAAGTTTTTAAATGACCAGGACGTTTTGCTGATTTCTCTCTTCTAGCAGCCGCAGATGCAACATTTCGTAGAGCCAGGTTGACAACTTCAGAATGCCGCAGTTTCCGTGTAGGCGGAAAGGGAACGATTTCAGAAATGCGATGTGTCGGTGCTTTATTTTTTAATATCAATTTAGGCGCTAAAGATGTTGAATCATTGGGGAGTTCATTCAGAATGTTTTGAAAAATATGAAGATACTGATCCCACGTTCTGTGATTATGATGGCAATAAAGACGACACAATTTATTGATTCCCTTCATCCATCTCTCTGAAGCGTTAGATTGGGGGTGAAAAAGTGAAATGAAAATTGGTTTAATCTTACGACGCCATAGAGTACGAATCCAAATTTTAGAGCGAAACTGTGATCCATTATCTGATATAACTTTATCAACATGACCCACATCTTTAAGAAAATGTTTGACGAAAGCATTAGATACTGAACGAGCTGTTGCTTTGCGTAAAGGTGTAAAACACACATATTTTGATGTCAATTCCACTACTACCAAATGTATGCAAAACCATTAGTAGAACGAACCACTGGACCGAACAAATCGACTGCAGCCATCTCCTTTAATTTCGCTGGAATGATAGGAAACAACGGTGCTCTGTGAGAAATAGTTGGCGGCTTAGCCTTTTGACATAATTTGCATTTGGCAAGAACAAACCGAATATGTTTTCCCATATTACTGAAGTAGCAATTTTTTCGTAATTTATGAAAGCATTTTCTGGGACCAAAGTGTGCATCACTGAAATGTGTATACCAAATCAATTTACTAACCCACTCATCAGGAATGAAAACTAACCAAACAGAGTTGTCAACCGATTTTCGTTTAAAAAGAATATCATTGCGAACTAAATAATACTGTCTAATCGCTATGCTTTCCTTTCTCCTCCACTTCTCCTTAATGTCCTTCCAGATTGGATCCTTGTTTTGCTCCTTAGCGATGTCCTGGAGCGAAGACGAAATAAAATTTTCAAACGCAACACCTTGAATATACATCAAACAATAATTGTTTTCTTTGCAGTCTTCCTCTTTCATAAGGCTGTTATCTATTGTCCTGTCTATTTCGTCTGTCATTTTCAAAATTACCGCTATAACGTCAGTTCCGATCATTATCCCTTTTCTCTGAAAATCTATTGTGATTACCGTTACTGAAAAAATTACAAGAAGTTCCGTCGTCGTTGTCACACTCAAGTTCTTGTAGCAAAGTCTTTAAATCTTCCGGCTAAAGCAATGTGTCTTATCGATTGTGGCAGCTTAGTTAAACAAATGCGAATTAATTCAGTTGGGCTATAAGGGTTGGAAAGGAATTGATTCTTTCGAATCATATCTTCAAAGTATTCTCAGACTGTTTAAAATTACTCTGCATAATAAGACTATGTTTGACTCTTTCTTGCGTGTTTTCGGAATGCCGATAGAAATGCATGATAAAAATCATTTAAATTATTACAATCTCTAATAAGTGTGCGCTTGCGCGTCACCGATCCATTTTCTAAACATCCTGAAAACTGTCACTTTTGGGTAAAATAGTCAAATCCGGTTATTCCTTATTGACTCCTTTTCTAGCTAGATTGATAGTTGAAGAGTTGTTTTGATAGATACAAAAAATAGTAAAAGAGTAGGCAGCAATGCAGAAAACTAAAAGGGAAATAGCACCACTACAGCTCGGAGCCCTGTGCACGTTACGGCACATATTCACTTAGTGTAGTGAATCCCCTGAGGACTTAAATGGCCACACATAAATTCCAGTTTGTGACTTAGTGGCCAGTTTGGCGGAAATGCGTACATAAATTGATCTAACCATGAACATGGATGTATGGCATGATTAGAATTGCGAAAGATCTTAAATTTCTAAACTGTTAAAAAGTTTTTATAGTCAAAGTTTTCGCCTTGTGGCGACAAAGGCCTACCGCGTCTGTCTCAGTCCGAATGTCGATTATTGTCAAGTTCGCGCGCCTGGCGCTCTCTTGTTGCATCTCGTAAATGAAATAAATTATTTTCTTCAAAACCCGCTGCTATCGGTGACTCTAAATTTCTTCTACTGTCTTTTCCTACGATTTCGCTTCCAATTTGTTTAACTGGCTTTCGTAACGCCTCAAATTCGCTTTTAACGCGTTCATTACATTTTCCCTGATTTTCAACATGTTTATTTATATTCTGGTACTCTTCTGTTTCTGCAAATGGCAATGGAGCTGTATCATCTGAATCTCTGTCCCAATTTAAACTAAGACTTGTCAATTTATCTGAAATCTTCTCAACTCTTTCCGATAAGTCACCTATTTGTTCTTTTTGTTTATTTACGTCTTCCGTAAGTGTCGCGACTCGGGTTTCAGTATTGACACATTTAGTAGTTAACTATTCATATTGTTGTGTTAGGTTATTTATTCTATCGTATGGTACGATTTCGTCGATTCTTTCAAATATTTCTTCATTATCGTGTGCACATTGTAAACTTAACTCTGAAAATTTTCGATCTGTTTCTTCCTGTTCTATATCCCATTCTTTTGTCTAATTTCTATTGAAGTTAATCTGTTATTGAGAGCATTCAAAATCGGTTGTACTTCTTCTCTAATTTCTTTCTTTAATTCATCTTTCATGTTTTTAAAACATGTCCCTATTCGTGATCTAACCGTGTATCCATTGTACCCATATCAATTTTAATTGTTCCTATTTGTGATTCCAAATTTAATGTTGCACTCATCAACTGCTCCATATTAACTGGTTCGAAATTATTTTTCGCCCATAACATTTCCGGTAAAATTAACTTCCTTCGTCATAGCTGTAAAGCTATCTGTGTTCGATACTATTCCAGAATCTTCTGTCGTTAATCTCGTATTCTGAAAATTTTTTGATTGTGAAAAATTTTGAACTTGTTCCGGACTATTTTCCCGGCTTATTAAATTGTTTTCTGCTTCATTATTCATCATACTGTTCTCCTGTGTTGGCGAGTTCGCCATGTTAACAATTTCGTTATTCTGACTATCCATCACTTTTGCCTTTTTCATCGATCACGTAATCATTTACAAAACATACAAAACTCGTCAGTATACGAAAATTACACACAATATAACACTTTATCACTAACAGTATCATCCACACGAAATGCTTCCTGACAAACACTATTAACGAACAATTAAAACCTTCACAATTGATCAAAATTGTCAAACCCATATAAGGCTCATGAAAAATTAAATTCTACAAAAATACTATCAGAAGAATGACAAGACAACTACAAATGTTCAATTACAAAATCTATACGTGCAATGTAGATTACAATTACTAAACTACAAATTACTACAACAATACTACTGTCTGCTATTTTTACTATCAAAAGAATTCCAAGGGACGATCTGAAGCAGCGGCCGCCACGTGCATGGGGCCTTATTTAAAAAGAATAATGAATAAATGCAATAATTTTAGTAGCTGTATGACCGTTACGAAGTCTCGTTACCGGTTGGCACTGACTAGTATTAGCACGAAATCTGACTGCATAAAATAAAAATAAAGAATGACAATGAATTTCCATTAACACAATTGATTAATTAAGTCCCCTGCAACTACAAAAGCTACGAAACAACAAAGCACAAGTGTAACTGTTCTGTATGTGGTATTGTGACTCAACTTACATGTATCTGGCTCGGTTCCTTCTCAAAACGACAAAATATTTTAAACACCATTTACAATGAACTAATTGAAAAACCAGAAATACTATAATTGCACATAGAAACCAGAATTACGAGTCTAATACATGAACACGAGCCAGATGCTTTGTTGACTGTACCTGTGACCAAGAGGCATTGTCAGTAAAGAAATCTGAAATTCCTTTCTACCTCAATATATGTTGACGAAAATTTTCCATTACACCAGCATCATAAATCAAAAGCCCATCTCCATTCTCAAATACACTGTGATAATTGCAACATCTTCGATCTATACATTACACCAACCGAACAGCATCTACTCTCTCGCCCAACAGAACAACAACTCCCCTCGACATCCTCTGAGCTACTACTGCACCAGTGGAGGCAGCGGAATAATAATCTTTGGCGCAATTTCTGGCGCTGTGACTCAGTGTTGCCACCTTTCAATGGATTAAGGACTTAAAATTTCCATCGTTGTTTAACAACAAAATTCGTAAAATGCTGAGGAAGCAACAGCATTTGCAATCTCGGATGAAAAGAGAGCGGTCAATAGTGAAAGGCAAAAGATAGTAGAGAATCGTGGGGCTGTAAAAGGTCGATGTGCGAAGCTTACAACAACTACAATCGTCATACGTTAGGAAAAGATATTGGCGAGAACTCGAGGAAATTCTGGTCTTACGTAAAAACGCTGATCGGTCTTAAGACTCCAATCCAGTCACGGGTTCACCAGTCTGGTGTGGTGGTGGGAGGCAGAAAAACGAAATCCGAAGTTTTAAATATCGCATTTAAGAAATCTTTTATACAGGAAATCGTACGTACATACCGTCTTTTGACATAGGACGAAGCACCGTACGGACGACACAGAAATAAGCATCCATGGCACGGAGTGCAACTGAAAGAGTTGGCAGCCACCAGGTCAGGATGGAATCCCAATTTTGTTTTACGAAGAATACACTACGGCTTTAGCTCCTTTCTTAGCTTGCCTGTATCACGAATCTAGCGCGAAGTCTCAAGCGACTGGAAGAAACAGTACATGACTCCTGTATATAAGAAAGGTTAACGAACGAACCCGAAAAATCGCATACTAATATCCTCAACATCAGTTTTCTGTAGAATCCTTGAACATATTTTCAGTCCGAACATTATGAATTTTCTTGAGCCGGGAAAGCTGCTGTCGGCGAATCAGTACGGTTTTAGAAAGCATCGCTAGTGCGAAACTCAGCTTGCCCTTATATCAAATGATATCCTCCGTATCATGGGTGAAAGGAGAAAATATGTATTCCACATTTCCAGTTTTCTGAAAAGCATTTAACATGATGCCCCACTGTAGATTGTCAACGAAAGTACTGCTAACGAAAGTATGAGCATACTGAACAGGTTCCGAACTATATGATTGGCTCGAAGACTTCTTAAGTGACAGAATCCAGTATGTTGACCTATACGTCGAGTGTTCGCCACAGACAAACGTATCGTCAGGGGCGCCCGAGGAAAGTGTGATAGGGACGTTGTTATGTTCTGTATACATAAATGATCTGACAGACAGGATGAGCATCAATCGGTGACTGTTGCCTACTGATGCTGTGATGTAGAGAGAAGTATCGTCGTTGATTGACTATAGGAGGACACAAGATGACTTGGACAAAATTTCTAGTCATTGTGACTAAAGACAACTAGCTCTGTATGTAGTAAAATGTAAGTCAATGCAGACAAGTAGAAAAAAAACCTCGTAATATTCGAGTACAGCATTAGTACAGTGCTGCTTGACATAGCCACATCGATTAAATACGAGGGCTATCCACAAAGTACATTACGTTTTGGAATTAAAAATAAATAAATTATTGAAAATTTTTTTATTAGATACAGATGAAAGCCACACTTAAATACTACTTTTCTGCATAGTTGGCATTTAAATTAAGGCACTTATCGTAGCGATGGACGAGCTTGGAAATTCCTTCGTCGTAAAATTCGGCCGCCTGCGCCTTCAACCACGTGGTTACCTCTTCTTGAAGCTGTGCGTCGTCATCAAAACGCTGCATATCCAACCACTTTTTCATTGGAAGTCGCTCGGTGCCAGGTCGGGACTGTACGGCGGATGAGGAAACAACTCCCATTTAAAAGATTCGAGAACTTCACGAGTGGCATTTGCCGTGTGGGCCCGGGCGTTGTCGTGAATCAGCAAAACCTTTGAGCCCAACTTTCCCCTGCGCTTGTTTTGTATTGCTCTTCTGAGGTTGTGCAGAGTTTGGCAATACCATTGAGAGTTTATTGTAGTGCCTCTTTCCAGGAAATCCTCAAAAATCACACCTTTTCTGTCCCAAAAGACAGTTGCCATCACCTTCCTTGCCGACATTGTCTGCATGCATTTCTTGGGTTTTTGGGGGGAATTTGTGTGCCCCAACTGCATTGACTGCCATTTTGTCTCGCAGTTCACATGCTTAACCCATGTTTCGTCACCAGTAACGATGCGATCGAGTAATGAGTCGCCATCTTTCTCGTAAGCGTCCAAAAACGTTAACGCTGCAGCCATTCGCTGATTTTTGTGAATCTCTGTCAAGATTTTTGGTATCCATCTTGCACAAAAATTGTGGTAACCAAGCTTTTCGGTAATGATTTCGTGCAACAAACTTCGTGAAATTTGTGGAAAACTCATAGAGAGTTCCGTTATTGTGAAATTACGGTTTTCACGGACCGCGGCATCGACTTTTTCGACAAGTTCGGCAGTCACTATGCTGGGTCTTGCACTTCGCTCTTCGTCGTGAACGTTAGTTCGGCCATTTGTAAATTTTATGACCCATTGAC
Organism: Schistocerca piceifrons; assembly: GCF_021461385.2. NCBI lineage: Eukaryota > Metazoa > Arthropoda > Insecta > Orthoptera > Acrididae > Schistocerca > Schistocerca piceifrons. The sequence goes on along the minus strand of NC_060140.1, from coordinate 430,873,848 downwards.
GCACTCCACCTTCAGTGATTATGTTGTCCCCATACACATCACAAAGCTGCTTATAGATTTCTATCGGTATACAGTTTTTTGCAGTCAGAAACCTTATTACAGCACGCACTTCACACTTCGCGGCATTTTCAATTAACGCTGACATTTCAAACTGTCACAGTAACTCAACGGAGTACAGCACGAATCTCTCACTAGCACGGCAGGATGCCGACTGAGCGGCGGAATGCCATCACACCAAGATGGCCGCGCTAGCCCCACCCCTAACGCACACAAACGAAAACGTAATGTACTTTGTGGATAGCCCTAGTATCTAGGCGTAACGTTTCAAACCGATATTAAATGGAAAGAGCTAGTAGGGGGTGTAGTAGGGAAGGAGAATGGCTGACTTCGCTTTATTAGGAGAATTTTAGGAAAGTGTGGCTCGTCTGTAAAGGTGACCACATTAAGGAGACTAGTGCGGCCCATTCTCGAGTATTGTCCTACTGTTTGGGACCTACGATAGGTCGGATTGAAGGAATACATCGAAGCTATTGAGAGGCGGATTTCTAGATTTGTTACCGGCAGATTCGAACAACAAGCAAGTATTACAGAGATGCTGGAGGGAAGGTGATATTCTTTGGGAAGAACACTATTGAGGAAATTTAGAGAATGGGCATTTGAAACTGACAGCAGAACTATTCTACTGCCGCCAACGCACTTTTCGCGTAAGGACCGGCGAAGGCAAGATGAGAGAAATTAGGGCTCATATGTTGGCTGTCGTTTTTCCTCCGCTCTATTTGAGAATGAAAGAGGAAAGGAAATTACTAATAGTAGTACAGAGTACCCTCCGCCACGAACGGTATTGTCGCTTCCGGATTGTTGTTAGTAGATGTATGTAGATCTATGTAGATGTAGAATACGATGCTTGATTAGTCTTGCGGACCGCACGACGCTGGAAGTTCGTGCACTCTGGCCACTGTCGTGCGTTGACTTCACGAGACCCTATGGAAACTCTACGACGACGGACGAGCGACGGGCGAGGGGGAACGTTTCAGATGATTCGCAGGTAGAACGTTTTCTGGTAGCTTCCGTGTGGGTTCACGTCTCTGTTGTTCTTCATGGCCTTTTCGCAAAAAGTACATGGGAGGAGACCAGGTATTAGTTGTCTCTTCCAGGAATGGACGCCCCCTGTACTTGAATGTCATACCATAGAGTGATGCAGAGTGTCTCTTTTGTAGCGTTTGATAGTGGAGTTGGCTGTGCATCTCCGTGGCTTCTCTGCGTGCAGAACAAACCTGTAACAAAACAGGTAATCTTCTTTGGAACTTCTCTGTTTCCTCTATCAATTCTATCTCAGGTCCCCTACTGACGAACAATATATGGTGCGGAATTTCCTTGAATACACACTGCCATGGCCTCTGATTTGCATAGCTACAATCTGAACCCGTCGCTTCTTGATAGAAAAATTCCATATTGAGGGTTGAATAATACTTAGGCGGTTTTTTGTTCTACTTATGTTTCTTTGTATAAACAACTTTTCGGTTTATTAGGCCATTTTCAGATAACTACCATTAGCAACGGGGCCCTCTCTCAGTCCCCTCTTTGCTGAAATATTCATGGACAATTTCGAAAAACAGTTTCTAGAAAATGAACACCCCAGTAATAATATTAAATACTGGTACAGACATGTAGATGATGTACTGTGTATGTGGACAGGTACCAACAGACAACTGAGCACATTTCTAGAACATCTAAATTCACAACACAAAAACATACAACTCACCATGGAACTATGTGAATAATCCATTAACTTTTTAGACTTTAACATAGATTTCAACACAAATACACATACTTTCAAAATGTACAGAAAATGCAGAACAATAGACACAGTAATACCCTCATGTTCACAAAACCCGATAACACACAAACCCGCAGCCTTCCACTCCATGGTACATCGCCTCACATCCATATCAATATCAAAACAGAATTTCCAAACAGAAGTAGACACCATTAAATATATTGCATGTAACAATGGCTACAGCCCTGAATTAGTTGACAAAATTCTGCACAAGAAACAAACAAGGAAAATCTTGGCCTACATTTATGCACTCTCTGCAATAACAACCATACCAAAATCCAACTGGTGTAATATTCCATATTTAGGTAAGGTACCAGACAAACTAGCCAAAACACTGAAATCCCAAAACTATAAAACACCATTTTGTGTAAGAGTCACTACAGCTAATCTCCTATTCAACAGCAAGGACAAAACATATAAACTAAGCAACAGTGGGGTCTACAACATAACCTGCACTGACTTCAATAAACTGTACTTTGGTCAAACGGGCTGGGCCATATCAACAAGGCTGACTGAACACGAGCGCATCTGGAGATTAAATAAATCAGACTCCTCCCTTGCTGAACACGTGCTCAAAGAAGGACACAAATATCTAACACACACAGAAGTGCTACATATAGTCAACAAGGCAGAAAACTCAGCCTACAAGAAGCACTTGAAATTAACAAACACTTACACCTAAATCCCCAGCTGGTTCTAAAAGACCAATTGTAACTGACCACATCAACACTCAAACTTTACACAATAAATTAAACCTGCTACTAACCACAGAGTGTCCCAATAGTAAACAAATTCACACACCAATATAATGTAATATCCCTTATGTGTTTACATTCCCATCTAACTCAATTATAACAATGTAATATTTGGTATATATTAATGCACAATTTTTCTAATAACAAAATGTAGCCCCCTAAGAAAACATGGCTGTTGCACAACCAATAATTAGTGTCCAGTGCAACTGTTCACAACAGATACCAAAAATGGTAATTTCGTAATAATGTGCATACTAAATAATTCTAATTGTTGTCATACATGGTACTGACAAACCATAAAATGTGATTTATTATGTTAAAGAACAGTTTTACAGAACAAAAAGTCAGAAGACCCGTTTGACAATCCCAAAGACAATACCACAACTAAAGGTCGTATGTAAGTGTGTTGTATCTTAGTCCAGAATATTTGGTTCGTAAGAACACAAGCTCGTTGTAAACAATAGCCAGTAGTTATTTGAAGATGGCCTAATAAGCCGAAAAGTAATTCATACAAATAAAAATCAATAGAACAAAAAACCACCTTAGTGTTATTCAACCCTTATCCATGATAGATAATGAATGACGTGTTTTTCTTTCTTGGTCCCCAGCAGACAAAACGTCAAAGCCTGCTCAGTTAGCTTCCGAATGTGTCCACTATTAATTGTATTAAATTCCGTCTCTTCAATCACTTAAAAGCTTATTAAAATCCTGTGCAGTACAATGAGTACGTTAACCGAGTTGAATTTTTGGAGTAAATCAAAATTGTTAAGTTTAGAATTCAAAATGGGAGCATCTGGTAAAGCACAAGCCGTTGCTTCAGCCTAGAGTGTTGTTACAGGATATTTCAGTGTTAAATCTATTTTTTGCAACATTAAGGAAATTTACATTTGAGCTTCGGTCAATGAACTAAGACAGGACAAACAAGCCGGAAATATACTACTGGCCAGTAAAATTGCTGCACCATAAAGATGACGTGCTACAGACGCGATATTTAACCGACAGGAAGATTATGTTGTGATATGCAAAAGATTAGCTTTTCAGAGCATTCACACAAGGTTGGCGCCGGTGGCGACACCTGCAACGTGCTGACATGGGGAAAGTTTACAACCAATTTCTCATACACAAACAGCAGTTGACCGGCGTTGCCTGGTGAAACGTTGTTGTGATGCCTCGTGTAAGGAGGAGAAATGTGTACCATCACGTTTCCGACTCTGATAAAGGTCGGATTGTAGCCTATCGCGATTGCGGTTTATCGTATCGCGACATTGCTCCTCGCGTTGGTCGAGATCCAATGACTGTTAGCAGAATATGGAATCGGTGGATTCAGGAGGGTAATACGGAACGCCGTGGTGGTTCCCAACGGCCTCGTATCACTAGGAGTCGAGATGACAGGCATCTTATCCGCATGACTGTAACGGACCGTGCAGCCACGTCTCGATCCCTGTGTCAACAGATGGGGACGTTTGCAAGACAACAACCATCTGCACGAACGGTTCAACGACGTTTACAGCATGGATTATCAGCTCGGAGACCATGGCTGCGGTTACCCTTGACGCTGCATCACAGACAGGAGCGCCTGCGATGGTGTACTCAACGACGAACCTGGGTGCACGAATGGCAAAACGTCATTCTTTCGGATGAATCCAGGTTCTGTTTACAGCATCATGATGGTCGCATCCGTGTTTGGCGACATCGCGTTGAACGCACATCGGAAGCGCGTATTCGTCATCGCCATACTGGCGTATCACCCGGCGTGATGGTATGGGGTGCTATTGGTTACACCCCTCGGTCACCTCTTGTTCGCATTGACGGCACTTTGAACAGTGGACGTTACATTTCAGATGTGTTACGACCCGTTGGCTCTGCCCTTCATTTGATCCCTACGAAATTCTACATTTCAGTAGGATAATCCGCGACCGCATGTTGCAGGTCTTGAACGGGCCTTTCTGGATACAGAAAATGTTCGACTGCTGCCCTGGCCAGCACATTCTCCAGATCTCTCACCAATTGCAAACGTCTGGTCAATGGTGGCCGAGCAACTGGCTCGTCACAATACGCCAGTCACTACTCTTGATGAACTGTGGTATCGTGTTGAAGCTGCATGGGCGGCTGTACCTGCACACGCCATCTAAGCTCTGTTTGACTCAATGCCCAGGCGTATCAAGGCCGTTTTTACGGCCAGAGGTGGTTGTTCTGGGTACTGATCTCTGAGGAACTAATCACCCAAATTGCGTGAAAATGTAATCACATGTCAGTTCTAGTATCATGTATTTGTCCACTGAATCCCGTTTATCATCTGTATTTTTTCTTGGTGTAGCAATTTTAATGGCCAGTAGTGTAAGAAATCGGACATTTGGGCCAAAACTGACCACCGCTAATGATTCTGTGTACAAACTGTACCAACAACAAAGTTCTCTCAGAGTTCCCGTAAGAGGAGGCTACAGCGGAAGGAACTGCAGGTAGATAACGGCGGCAAACAGATTTCAAGGTTTCCACAGGATGCGTTTTCAGATTCCGTTGTTGGCACTATGTCTCTCAACAGAAAGATATACAGGGAAGTTTAAATTCTACCAGTTGAAAGCTTCAGTTAAGAATTAAATATTGTTTTACTAAAGTAAATTTGTCTTCAGCACCGGTCTACAACGTAGGCGAAACTTGCTTGTTGTGGACATCTGTTCTCGGAAATACAGGCCAGCAAGGAGAAGTTTTCAACCCATGCAACTAAAGCGAGTAAGCAACAAATCACCAGTCTTGCGTATGCAAATGCTGACGGTTTACATATTTTAAAATCGCTCATAATTGGGAAATATGTAAACTACATACCGATCAAAGACGTATTCCAGAGCCTGCCAGTAATCAATAAAGCTAGCAAAACAACTTGAGTAACTAACAGTTACTCTCTAAGTGGTTCAAGAAGGACTTCATCCCTATTATGTTCAGTCTCTGAGTGAGTTAAGCTGTGACATGGCTTTTACATTTTCTGCTTAATTTTCTGCAAACTATTTCGCGGGAGATTCGTTGAGTGTACTAGATATGAATGCCTGGGACGAAAGCTTTGCATTTTTCTCACTAGTAAGGTGTGCCCTCGGTGTGGCCTCAGTTACCGGCAGCTAGAAACATAAAGTCCGTCGGAAGGTTACACATACCGACAGATACTTGCATAAGGATTCCAATCATCATCCACAACAGAAAAGAGGTGTAATTAAAAGTCTAGTGGACAGAGCTAGATGGATTTGTACGCCAGAATACCTGGACGCCGAGTTAAAACATCTGAATCAGGCTTTTTAGAAGAATGGGCAGTCTAGTAAGGAAATAAACGGAGTTTTGCGACCGAATAAGAGAGCGTCTAAGGACAACGACAGAACACAGCGATGGAAGAACACTGTTGCTCCACCCTTCATCAGGTAAGTAACGGATCAAATCGGCAAGCTTTTAAGGAAACATAATGTTCGACCGATTTTCAGACCAACTAATAAAATAGGCCAAGTATTTCCTTCCGTTAAGGATAAACGTCCCCCTCTGTCTGCAAGTGGTGTGTACAAGATTCCGTGTACCTGTGGTAAGGTCTACACTGGAACTACAAAGAGAAGTATGAATGCACGGTTGAAGGAATATAAAAGTCTTCGCCGGCTAAGGAAAACAGACAAGTCAGCCGTGGCGGAACATTTTCTTCAGTCAGATAAACACGTAGTGAAATTTTCGGAAAGTGAAGTTCTATGTACGATGACGAACTATTATCCACGGCTATATAGAGAAGCCGTCGAAATATATATATATGAGGATAATTTTAAAAGAAAAGTAGAAGCCATGGTGATGTATGGACAGTGGCGCTACACAATCGATGAGAAGTTTGTATCTTTGACGTAGTATGATCGATAGTTATATTTTATCTCTGACAAGATTTATCTCTGCCATCAAGTGAAATCCAGACTGCGCCCACTTTCCACGGTATTTAGTCCGCTCTTCGACGTCCGACTCGTCAGTCGGCAAGATTCAGCACAACCAGGAGCACCTCCGAAGGTGTGCAACGTAACCTTGGACGAAACGTCTGGGATAGAAGAGTTCCATGGCCCACGGCCACTTCTCCAGAGGAGTACCAACCTTCTGTCTCTTAATCCGTGTTTCGTACACCTAGGCTGGGAAGTTTAACCTGCATACCATATTTTATCAATGAGTAAGTGATATTCTCTTTCATCACCTTAGCGCCAACATTGAGTAGTCCCTCCACGGAGAGTTTTGTATTGAATGTGAGCAATTCAGTGTTTTGAACTAAGATGCTGCGCCTTTCCTCTCCTGGCCGCGTCTAATGCTGATCGGTGCCCTCTGGCTGATTTTTGGGGAAATGCGTCGCAACTGCTGAAGGAAGATTCAAGTTCTGGGCAGCTCGCCACTTAATAACTGTCACGCGACCACCGATACTACATTTGCTATAGCTTGTCGGCTCCTTCTGTCACATTAAATTCGCGAGATGCCCAGATGAGGAGACTTTGCTGCGTTTTCTCAGTACAGCCTCGCACACAATTTGGTACCTCCCCACAGCGTTAGTGTCATTTTATATTTTCATTGCGCTTTTAGAGTTGGATGCAAAATCTACAAGATTGGCCATCTTTTACAGAAGCACGAAATTTAACGCGGAGTTCAATGCGAGATGCTTACAATAGTTTCCACAACGAAACTTTGTCTCAAAATCTGGCAGAAAATCCAGAGATGTTATGGTCGTATATGAAGTATGCTAGCGGCAAGACACAATCAAGTACCTGTCTGCGCGATAGCAATGGAAATACTATCGACGACAGCGCTGGCAAAGCAGGGTTACTAAACACAGACTACCGAAATATCTTCACCAAAGAAGCCGAAGTCAATATTCTAGAATTCGAATTAAGAACAGCTGCAAACGCGAGTAACGAAGAAATATCCTCGGAGTAGAGAAGCAACTCAAATCAATTAACAAAAGCATGTCTTCCGGTCCAGACTCTGTACCAGTTAGGTTCCCTTCAGAGTATGCTGACACAGTTGCTGCACACTTGACAATCATAAACAACCGCTCGCTCGACGAAAGATCCGTACCCAAAGACTGGAAAATTGCACAGGTCACACCAATATTCAAGAAAGGCGGTAGGAGTAATTCACTAAATTACAGGCCCATATCGTTAACGTCGATATGCAGCAGCATTTTGGAGCATGTATTCGAACATTATGCATTACCTCGAAAGAACGGTCTACTGACACACTGTCAACATGGATTCAGAAACCATCGTTCTTGTTAAACACAACTAGCTCTTTACTCACAGGAAGTGTTGAGCCCTGTTTACAAGGGATTTCATATTGATTCCGTATTCCTCGGTTTCCAGAAGGCTTTTGGCAGTGTACTGGGCCAAGTTATTTGCGTCCCACAATACTACAGGAAGCAGCAAGGCCATAATTAAACATACACAGCTTGTGTTAAACAATGTTTATTAGCTTGCACATTTTAAACACAATAAAATCAATCAATTTAACAAGCACAACAAAAATTTTCTTAAATCTTTGTTGAGATCGGCACAACAAATGCATAAGACATTAAGAAAATTTCTCTTGATATGAATACTTAATTCAATCAAGACTTGACAAAGTCTGAACCCACAAGACGTATCCTGTACAATGATTTCTCTTTTGCAATATAAATTCACACCAATGTAGAACATTAAGGCACATCATAATGAACCCAAGTAACAATAAGGCAACTTCTAAAACTTGAAAGCTCGGCAGTGAAGACACTGGGCACACGAACTTCTAACTAAGGAATAATCCAGGCGATGGCAGTGCAGGTAGACGTTAATTAAATAACAATTAATAAAGAAACAGCACCTCGGCAACTTAACATTCTCTGAGAATATACGAAATGATACCCTCCTTTATAAGAATGAAACTTCACAGTTAGCATACAAGGTACAAATATGATAGAAATGGCTGATAGAAGAATACAGAATTAGTTAGGTGGAGCCTCCAGTAAACTGATCGGGCACTAATTACAGATTTACCCGGTTTTACAATATTAAATTCATATTTCGAGCGAAAGGTGCATCCGCCCAGGCGGCAGAGGAACAAGCTACAAAGCTTAACGACCTGACAGAGCAGGAACGAAGATAACAGGAATACTCAACAACGAGATCGAGACAGAAGGCCAGGAACACGGAGCCCGGTCTAACGGAACACAGTTCCACTGGCAACGGCCAAGTCGTCAAGGCCCGGTGCCACGTCCAACCGTACAGGACGAAATACACTGCGCTCCACCCAACTGAAACATAAATCAACTACAACAGCACACTTGCGACTGCACATTCAAACTACATAAAGGAATAAAACTTATCATTGAAACAGGAAGGCTCGTGATAATTTTTTTTATTTTTTTTTTATAAAACCTCAACCCTAAATTCATTTAAACACGCTGCAGACTTAAATAGCCGAACCCGCGATGAACAACCGACTCGCAGCCGGCCAAAGCGACATCGATGGCAAAGATGATACTACAAGAAATGCGTATTGGCGCCAGCCGCACAACGAATCATGTACCACACAAGCGGCTTGTAATGAAATTTGCGAGCTCCTAGAACATCGTCTCAATTATGTGGCTGGATTCGTGATCTCCTGTCAGAGAGGGCACAGTGACGGAAAGTCATCGAGTAAAGCGAAAGTGATTTATGGCGTTTCCCAAGGTAGTGTTATAGGCACTTTGCTGTTCCTTATCTATATAAACGATTTATGAGGCACTATGAGCAGTCATCTTAGGTTGTTTTTCAGATGATGGTGTCGTTTATCGTCTAGTAAACTCATCAGAAGATCAAAACAAATTGCAAAAAAAGATTTAGAAAAGATGTTAGAATGGTGCGTATATTGGCAATTGACCCTAAAAAATGAGGTCAACCATATGGGTGCTAAAAGTAATCCGTTAAACTTCAGTTTCATGATGGATCAGTCAAATCGTAAATTCACCAAACACCTTAGAATTATAATTACGAACAATTTAAATTGGAAAGAACACACAGACAATGTGTTAGGGAAGGCAAACCAAACATTGCGTTTTATTGGCAGGAGAGTTATAAAATGTAGCAGATCTAATGAAGACACTGCCAACAATATGCTTTTCCATTCTCTATTAGGATACTGCAGCACTGTGAGGGGTTCTTATGAGATAGGATTGACGAAGTACACCCAGAAAGTTCAAAGAAGGGCAGTACTTTTTGTATTATCGCGAAATAGGGGAGAGAGAGTCACTGAAATGATACAGAATTTGGGATGGAGGATGGACACCATTAAAACAAAGCCGTTTTTCGTTACGGCGGAATCTTCTCACGAAATTTCAATCACCAACTTTCTCCTCCGACTGCGAAAACATTTAGTTGACGCCGACCTACATAGGAAGAAATGATCGCCATAATAAAATAATGAAATCAGTGCTGGATATAGGTGTTAGTTTTTTCCGCGCGCTGTGCGTTATTGGAACGATGGATAACTATTGTGAAGGTGGTTCGATGAATCCTTTGCCAGGCACTTAAATGTGATTTGCAGAGTATCCATTTAGATATACATGTAGAGAACATTGATCTATGTTACTTTTATGAAAATTAGGTCAATCATTAGGAGAAATACATACTCTTACCTCTAACCCCTGAAGTAGATTAAAAAATATCTTACGTTCCTACAACATTTCGATGGCTAGGCGACCTACAAACAATAAATATACACTACTGTATTCCTAATCTGTTGTTCTCACTGTGGCGATGTTTTAGTTGTGCACAAGGGCCAAACTCAACCGTCATTAACTCATAGATTTGAGAGAAGAGAATTAGCATTGTACTCGCTCGTCTTGTATGACTGTGCAGGGTGGCCTGATTATGCAGGGGGGTCTGAAAAGCTTGTAAGTGTGTTGCAGGGACGGATGTGCTAAGAAATAATTGTTAAAAAAAACTTCTATTGCCTGATCCGTTTCCCGGGTTGATTAGCATTTAAGTTAGCCAATCAGGCCGTTGTGCACGCAAATTTAAGCTGCCCTCCAATTATAACTAGTGTCGGTTGTTCTGTAGGCTTATACGGTAGCGCACGAGATTTCTCAGCCTTTGGCTCGGGTTCGATCCTTACTAGCGTCCCACGTCCAATTTTTGTGTCGCTTTCTTGTTCGGCTTTAGGAAACCAAACGAAGCACAGGTTTAACGACACAGTTTTTGGTGGGCACACACAAAGGCCTGATTTGCTAACTCCAGTGCTAATTAAGTCGGAAACAGCCCAACGTACCGATATTTTCCTTAACAGCTATTTCTCTGCCCATCGGACCCTGAAACATCCTTACATGCTTTTCAGACTGCTTCTGACAGCCCTGTGGAATCACGAGAGCGAACATCGTCCCCTTCACTGAATTCTTTAAGTAAATGGACATTGAGTTTGTCCACTGCGCGCAACGAAAACACCGCCATGGTGTGAGCAACACGTTAACACTGTTTGGAGATTCCAAATAATATGGAAGGCCGTACTGAAAAAACGCAGTTAAGACCTCATCTGGATGGTTCGAGAATTTAAACTTCGTGTGACACTAAGGATCCACAAATTATAACAAACTGAGCGACGGTGGTTGCGTGACAAAGTCATTAAGTAACGAGCTGTCCAGAATACGCTTCGTCCTACAGCAACTGTGCCACATTTCCCCAAAAATCAGCTAGTGTGCACCGATGAACACCAGACGGTGGCCAGGAGGTGAAAGGCCCAGAATCTTAGCTCAAAACCCTCAACTGCTCAAATTCAAAACAAAACTCTCCGTGGAGGAACTATTCAGAGTTGTTGCCAATATGACGAACGACAATATTAGTTACTCTAGGACAAAAGAGGGGTATGCAACTGAACCTTACCAGTCCTGGCATAAAAAATGTGAATTAACAAACACAACATTAGTACTGTCTCTTCCTCGATTTTACTGTTCCAAATAACAAATTTTTCTCTTGTACGAGGGTCGTTCAATAAGATCTGCCCCATATTTTTTTTAAACACGCCATTCGTATATAAAGACAAACGTCCTTGTTGGTGCTTCACATTTGATATTTTTTCTGTGTGCCAATGAAGTTTCGAACCGTTCTGACAGATGGCAGAGCGGTAGTACAAAATGGAGTCTACATACGACTAACATTACAAGCAGTCTGCTGTTATTGAATTCTTGTTTGCAGAAAAAGAAACCATGGTGAATATCCATAAACGTTTGTGTGCAGTGTATGGCGATGCTGCAGTTGATAGGAGTACAGTTGGGCGATGGGTAAAGAAAGTTACAGCCTCAGGAAATGCAGAAACAGACCTCCATGATAGCCTTGCTCGGGACGTCCTGTCACAGCCACTGCTCCAGACAAGCTGAATCGTGCGGATGCCATTATTCGTGCCGACCAGAGCATCGCAACTCGACAATTGACTCTACAGTTGTCAGTCATGATTGGAAGTGCTTCTGCAATGATCGAGACTCTAGTATATTCAAAGAGGTGCTCACGATAGGTTCCACGAATGCTTACAGCGGACCACAAGACTCAAAGAAACGCCATTTCATCTGAATCGTTTGAGCGTTTAGTGACCGACGGAGAGGTCTTTCTGTCATGGATCGTTATGGGGGACGAAAGCTGGGTGCACTACTTTGCCCCACAAAGAAAAAGGCAGTCCATGGAGTGACATCATCCACATTCACCACAAAACAAAAAATTCAAGACAATTCCCTCTGCCAGAAAAATCAGGGTGGCAGTCCTCTTGGATTGGGATAGCGGTATTGTCGTGGATGTGATGCCGAGAGGTCCACTATCAATTCAGAGGAATATGTGAAGACTCTGAATAAACTCAAGAACCGTTTCCGACGTGTTCGGCCGGACAAAAATCCAGCAGAAATCTTGCTCGAACACGATACAGTACTCCCACACACCAGTCTGAGAGCTGACACGGCTGATGCCCATCCGTCCAATAGACGTTTGCGACACAGGCTAGTGCAGGATTTGTAGGGCACTGCAGAAAGGAATCTAACTATACAACCGTTATTCCATTAAAAAGGACGGAGAGTGAATGTCTTCAAGACATTTCTTCAATGTCACTTGGAACGATAAGAATAATTTTTGCTTTTGATTTTGAATCTAAATAAATATACAAAGCAATATATCTTAGGTTATTTATTTAGTTGAAGAATTTGCTGCACTTGCAGCTGAGGTGGCAAAATGTTTTCGCTGTGGTGACGAAAGTGATGGATTAGCAATATTTACATATAGAAATGTCCACAGTATCGCTTACACAAGGTATAAAAAGGCAGTGAATTGCCGGAGCTGTCATTTTAAATCAGTTACTTCATGAGAAAAGGTTTCCAACGTGATTATAGCCGGACGACCGGAGTTAACAGACTTTGAACGTGAAATGGTGCTTGGAACAAAAGCATGGGCTATTCCATTGCGGAAATCGTTAGGAATTTCAATATTCTGAGATCCATAGTGTCAAACGTGTGCCGAGAATACCAAACTTCAGGCGTTACCCGTCAACACGCACAACGCCTTTACGGAACGACCGAGACCAGCGACGTTTGCGTAGAGTTGTCGGTGCTAACAGACATGCAACACTGAATGAAATAACAGCAGAATGAAAAAGGTACATACGAGGAACGAATCTGTTAGTACAATGCGGCGAAATTTGGAGCTAATACTCTATGGCAGCAGACAACGGATGCGAGTGCCTTTGCTAACAGCACGACGCTGCCCACAGCGTCTCTTCTGGGCTCGTGACATATGGCTGGGCACTAGACGACTAGAAAACCGTGGTCTGGTCATATCAGACCCAATTTTAGCTGGTCAGAGCGATTGGTAAGTTTCGAGTATGGCGAAGATGCCACGAAGTCATGGACCCAAATTGTTGACAGGGTCCTCTGCAAGCTCGTGGGTGTGGTCTGTGTTTACATGGAATAGGCTGGGTCCCCTAGCTCAAACGCGCCGATAACTGACTGGAAATGTTTATCATGGATGTTCTGCGGATGACAGTTCGTCATGTGAGAACAACCTGGACAGTTCAAGCGAATGACTTAGCCACACATATCGCCATTTATGGGATATAATAATTCTGCGCCGGTAACACTTTCGTAATTATGGATAGTTCATTATTTCTGCAGAGGACTTCCAGTGACTTTGATGAATCAACGTCAGGTCGGATGCTGCACTACACCGGCAAAAAGAGGGCCGACACGATATTAGGAGGTCTCCCATGAATTTTGTTACCTAAGTGTAAATTGGGCCTTTTGTTACAGTTTTTTCTATAAAGTGAAGTAGAATTACAAATAAAGGTATATGACGAAAAAAGTTACATGGAAGTATTTCTAAATTTGATAAACTGAATTGAAAAAGATTTGGAAACACATATGTGATTTCGCTTTTTTGTGTAATTATTTGAACATGCCCTCATACTAATAAGAGACGGCATACGCATTATGAGCTAAACACTGATTTAGATAGCGGAAGCCTGTAGACGTATAAAGAAGATTTGTGTTATGAACTGAGTCTTACAGTTCCTGCTGTCCTATCCTGCCTTTCCGTTCCCTTGACAGCAGTCAATACCACACTTTTGACTGCCATGGACAGTATCCGCCTAAAGCCACAAACTTGCAACTCCAGCGATAAATCTGACGGTCTACGTATCTCGATACGATTCTGCCTTAGTTAATTTAACTTACAATGGGTTTTAACAGCATCCCCCTCACGGGAACACGTAATTTTATGGCGCAGTTAAAGTTAAGCAGCGCTTAATACACAGACAATTACCAGAGAGGCTCACGCGTTCACTTAAATGGTAGGGACCAAGAGACAGACACTTTCCGTATATTTAATACAACGTGTACTTTTTTTAAATGTGAATTCCAGTTTCAGCACGAGTATTTAAATCACTCATCAAAAAGACTTTATGAGACGAAAATAATATAAGATAAGATAAAATTTTCCAAAGAAAGACAACACTGGAAAACCATAGGCTATTTCACAAAACATTAATTCAGTAGCAGCAAAGGAAATAGACGTAAAGAGCTGTGTCAACAAATTATTCACGACAATCCTGTCGAACCCACTGAGAAAGCCTCATCGGAAATAAAAGACCACGGCATCACACTTAGAAAAGGTTACTGAATATCAGATTGATCACAAAGCCATCACGTAGTAGTAGTCCGCAGAGGTGCAGACGTTGACTTGTATCATATCTCGTGCGCTTATAATTTAAATCTATTCGGAAAAGAGAGTACTGAAAGAGAACGCACCTTCAGGAATTTGACACGAAAGTAACATAATAGAGCAACGAGAAAAAGAAGATGTACATATTTGGGAACAACTGTACACCAAGATCATATAGAAAGCCAAAACTCGTCTTGCCGAAGGAGAACGGGAAAGGCGGGATTCAGCATATGAAGGTTTGGAGGAGCGAATGAGGGCCTTCTAGATAAAAGCACTTGAACAGTACTTTCTCTAGATCCAAGTTTCCAAGTTGAAGCAAATAATCAAACAAAGAGAGCACTTGGAAGAGAAATTATGCTACATGGAAATGCACGGAATACAATACAAGACAGTTTTACAAAATCGTCACTTTGGAGAAGTAGTCTTTTAGGGGATCGTCGACAATGTTTGTTAGTAATGAATAACAACTGTCTTGGTGGGTACGTTTTTCTTTATTTTTCAGTCCTCATGACGCGTTTTGGTATCACCCTCATCAGATCTGTGGTACAAAATTGTAACATAAGGCAAACTAGAACGAAATACATTACAAAGATGCAGTGAAGATGAGCTACATACACTACATCGATACACAGTTTCTTGTAATTTATAGATTCCTTCAGAACATCAGTGCCCCAACTGGGCACAACAATATCTATACCTCTAGGCTGCGTCAGAGAGTTTATGAAAATACTAATGACAACGGACGTATCATTGGTAATTAAGTGTTTAATTCAAGAACACGTAGACTTAAAAACAATTCATGGTACATTAAATTTCGGCCTAAAAAATCTGAAGTATTTAAATCATCATTGGATTTACATCCAATTTTGCCAAATGCATTACATTTTCAACTAACAAACATTTAACACCAGACGTTTAAAATAATACAGACAATGTTTTAACAAGCCCTGGAGAGGCATAGGGGGTGACAGTGACTGATGAAACGTAACAGTTATAAATTATGGGAAAAAGGGACAGGAGCCTTTATTACGACAACTCAATGGATACTACTTATATATTTGAAATGGAATGAGGCGCTAATGAGAAAACATTAATAACTATACCTCACATATCAAGTACTTGGTCTCTTGATGCGTTGCTCGCCAATATTCATGAATTTTAAAAGCAACAATTATGTGGTACATTCAGTCACGAAAAATTAACACATAGCTGACGAAAATGTTTTCAGTATGTAAGCTGTTCTTACGTTACGGTGCTATTCTACCAAACTAATTCAGTGTACTTTCTGCTGTAAATTACGTTACGGGAGACATGTACTGCGATTCTATAATAATTCAGTATTAGGTCTAAAGCTTCGATTCCGCCATTTTTTCTCGAAGTTCGAGGCTTTATTGTGAAAAACTTAGAAATATTTTCGATTCACAGTATTTGTCATTATTGCCCACTATTCGCTTCCATCTTTTGGCCAGCATGTGAATCCCACGACGAAAGAACTAGGCGTCTTTTGAGGACATCAACGAATCCATCCATGGAGACTAAAGGGGGTGGGGTAGAATTTCCCATTTCAACGTTCTAAAGTACGATGAGTTTTGGGACGTTGAAACGAGCACCGTCACGCTCTAAAATCACCTTTTCATTTCTATTGCTGTATCGTAGCAGTTTGTCGTTCAGTACTTGGCTCAAATACATCAACTGGTTTCCATAACGAACGTCTGTGAATGTTTCCGTCGGTTTCAGTAGCTTAGAAAACCTTGTCTCTTCCGTAGCGATGCTGATCTTTGACGTCAAAATTAGCTTCTTGAAGCTTGAAACTATTCTCTACACGTTCTTTCATTAATGGATGACTGACCATTGGTGTTACCCATCATTCTATTAGCAACAGCCACAGATTTCTTCACGTCAATGCAGAAAATTAAAACTTCCCGTAAATGACGTAAGCTGACATATTAAATCGAGAATTACTTTATGATACAATCACAAAGCAACTAATAATTAGATAGCGTTATGTTTACAAATGCCTAAGCTTACTACCTGCATCATCACTTGCCGCTACTGCCATCTACTGCAAAATGGAGGAAGTAGAGTTGTAGACCTAAAAACAAAGCATATACTTCCAGAGATTAAAAACAGTACTCCAAATGCTGTAAAAAGCTATCAGATTGACACTGAGGGACAAAATAGAATTAGAAAAATAGGAGGGAGGAAGCAAGATCGTTGATTAATACCAGCTAATGGGGTGCCGCTATCCTATTTGGAATGGAGTGCAGCACATGCAGTTCACGTCGATAACCGCAAATTGTCATTCACGGCCCAATCAAAGAAGATAAAACTTCATCCGATCACTAATTATTACTAAATATACACACATGGCCGAATCAGTTTTAAAATATAGAAGGAATGAACCGTGGTCCTTTATCATGAAAAACCGCTCGGGCACCGCTCTCAATTCAGAGAAACTGCGGCGCATATGGAGTCCCTTGTTCCTTCGTACGTATATAAGTAAGTACAGTATTATGGTTAGATTAGGTTAGGTAAACCAGTTTCTATACGTACCATCGTCATCGAAAGGCGACCCTTCCCCTAAATGATCATAGACAGCACTATCCGAAGTACCATAACATTTGCAGAATAACGAGCATGCTTCCAATACGCAAAATAATTTTTAAAATAAAATTGCTAGAGTTAAAACATACTGTAAGGTTTACAATGACCTTACTTGTAGCGCTACATTTTATTGGAGGCAAAATGAAGTGAGAGTGCATTTGGAAGGCCATGTGCACATCAAACAATCAGTTAACACAGTGGTACTTGGCAGTTACGTAATAAAATAATAAGAAATCAATTGGAAATAAAAACCACTTTAGTAAGGTTATGTCTCTCTCCAAACTAAAAAAAAGAGAAGACATCGACGGAGAAAGGCTCACAACACGAAGAAGAAGTTGTGCAATGTAAAAGGAAGTTTCCAGGCGTGTTTTTACATCTGAAAGTTGACGTCTGTTCAACGTTCACGCCAGTCGCGTAAGAGTGGTGCTGGCAACGCCGTTGTGAAGATACACATCAGGTTTTTTTTCAGCGCACGCTGTAACGGTCGTCAGCGATAGTTACCTCTGAGATTGGACGTTGTGATTTAGCGTTAGCCATGAATGCCTTTAGGGCGACAAAGGCGCCATTATTAACACGGAGTTGAGCCAAGTCATGTAATAGGACTACAAGAAGCAGGGTGTTCCTGCATAAAGACTTGGCAGGAACGTAGCCATAGTACACTATTACTGGCACCGGGGCACGGAAATACACAGTAGCAAGAAGACCAGGCTCCGGACGGCCACATGTCACTACTCAGAGGGAAGACCATAGTGTTCGGGGTTGGAATCTGGCGAATCGTACTGTATCTGCAGTAACAATCTGAGCAGCAGTTGGCATCACAGTTACAGAACGAGTCGTTACAAATCGGATACTTCCAGGAGACAGACGCCCTGTAGCGTGTGTTCCACTGATCCCAAACCACTGTCACTTGCGACTTCAGTGGTGTCAAGCTATAACTCATTGAAATCAGGGTGGGAGACTGTTGTGTTTTCTGATGAAAGCTGGTTCTGCCTCGGTGCCAGTGATGGCCGTGTGTTGGTTAGAAGGAGCCCAGCAGATGGCCTGTAGCCAAAGAGTCTATATGCTGGACACGCTTGACCCATACCATTTCTATGATTCTGTTACAGCAGGAACACTCTCGTAATCATCCCATGCACCCTGACCCCAAATTTGTACGTCAGTCCGGTGATTAGACCTGTTGTGTTGCCATTCATGAACAGCATTTCGGGGGTGCTTTCCAACTGTGTAACCCTCGCCCATTATGCTTTACAGGTTGTCTACAGAGTTCCTTGGCCTGCTCGATCACAAGGTCTATCTCCAATCGAGCACATATGAGACATCTTCGGACGACAGTTCCAGAATCATCCACAAAAAGCATTAACCGTCCTTGTATTGACCGGTCAAATGCTACGGGCATGGAACTCCATCCCACAAACTGACATCAGGCACCTGTACAACACAACGCATGCACGTTTTCATCCTTGCATTCAATATTCTGCCACTTACAACGGTTATTAAGGTACTTGCATTCCACATTTGCAATGGCTTATCTCACACTTACATTAACCGGTGGTCCTGTAATGTTAACCACGTAAATATGTTAGCTTCACAAATGCATTCCCGAAATTTCAGTACTCTTCCTTATTCAATTTTCGTACTGTCACCTTTATCGTTAGTGCAAATCACCCCGTGACATAGTGATGATTTTCATAAATTTCGGTACTGATCATACATAATAGAAAATGAGAAACCAGGAAGCTCATGTTACTGATTATAGTTATTATGTAAGCTGTTCCTACTGGGCTTTAAGTTACTGAATTGCAATGGGAGTATATCGCATATTACAACCATTACGAACTTTTGAATGCAAAAATGATGTACACCTGAAACAAACTGAAAAGTTAACAATAGATACTCTATATACTGCACAGTAAAATCCTCAGATTTAACCTTCACCGTATTGAAATAGACATTAAATACGATTCATTTGGCCGATCAGATTTCTGTTACTTGTCTGGAAATGGTTTCACTGTTTTTAAAGAATACTTGAAGCTTTCATTTTGACACAGTCAGACATTAAAAAAATGGTTCAAATGGCTCTAAGCAGTATTGAACTTCCCATCTCAGATCATCAGTCCCCTAGACATAGAACTACTTAAACCTAACTAACCTAAGGACATCACAGACATTCATGCCCGAGGGAGGATTCGAACCTGCGATCGTAGCAGCAGCGCAGTTCCGGGCTGAAGCGCCCAGAACCACTCGGCCACAGCGGCCGGCTCAGATATTATAATTTAAAAGATATTCAGAGAAAAGATCAGAGGGTACATATGTGCCACAGGACCTATGTTATGGCAAGCAGACTGTAAAATTTCTCTGACAAATCACAATTGTTGGGAGCTAACTCGAAGATTCTCTGAGAGAAGTCTGTCCAGAATCACGTGCAAGAAACCCAAGGCTGATTCCTGTGCAAATACAGAGTCTTGGGCACATACGAAAGATGAACTCCAGGGAGATATTCTCAGACTCTTAAACAGCTGGACATCTGGAGAGATAATCGCGAAATAACTGAAGAAAAAGTTTCAAAACGCCCGAGGAAGTTGAGAGGATTAACGTAAATAACCGTCTTTCTCCTGTGAGTTTACCTTCAAGTAAAAAATTACAGCTCGAACGTAAGAATAGTGAATACCACGCTCGTTTCCTAGAATAGCGCTGTACTATGAAACAGACGTATCTCCGAACAAAATTCTACTGAAATTTAAGCAAAGCCGAAAGGAGACTATGGTCTTCACGTTTGTCGGCTCTTTCAACGGTAATATCTTTTTAACATCCTAAAGCAAGAGCAAGTAAACCCAAAGACAGGAAGCCGCGTCAGGCAAACACTCACGGACTCAAAATATGAAGCAAAAATTTATCGATGAAGTACTGGAACCATTTGAATCAAAACTGCGAACGAGAAGAACTGTCAACACACCTGTTCAGTCTCAGTTTACCTTAAGTTATTAGGGAATGAGGAAAATAACTGATAAACAAGTATCAGAAGAGGCCTACCGATATTGGACGAAGAAAATATTACATTTTTTTCCTGAAGAAAATTATTGGCCTGAAGAAGAATGAATATGGTTACACACTAAAATCTCCTCCTCAACAGAACCTCCTTCAGTAGGCGATTAATAAAGCACAATATTTGTGACAAAAACATAACAGATGTTGATACTTCTCACGATCTGTTTGGATATTTGTGTGATCATTATTTAATTGCATTTGCAAGTACAGGTAATGTGAACCCGGAAGATGTTCCAAAATTCTCTCGATAAATTAAAATTTTAAAATATTCTTTTATTTGGGAGAGGTTTTGTAAGTGTTCCGTATTGTTTTACTGGTGCTAAAATCTAAAAATAATACAGGTACTGTAAGTTTTATAATTCGATTATGTTTTGATATTCATAAATATGGCGCAGTTTGAATAATAATATTTCTCAATCAACTCAATCCAGCAAGTTTGACAAAATATGCAACGTATTTCGGATACTCTGTCTCCTAAACTCTGTCTCTTAAAACTGTAACTTCTTTTTGTAATAAATTAATTTGTAAATTATGTATCTGGCCAATTTACGTTATATTTCTATCCTGTAATATTTCAAATGGTTGTTTAAGGGTTGTTGTCATTATCAGATGACTGGGAGTTAATGCGATTTAAACTGTTTTGTAGTCTATTGGTTTAGGATTACGGTGTATTTTCAAACGAGGTGGTAACTACAGCTTCTCAACAAACTTTTCTAATGTGAAGAATATAAGAAGACTGTTATAAGGAAATGTATCACATAGTATTTCGAAGGTAACGATTGTAGCGACAAGTATTATTCGCTGAAATAGAACGTGCATACTTCAGCCAGGGAGATCGACATCCAGAAAGGTGAGATTCAGTGCCCAGCAACCGATCAAATTACTTAGTGAATCGAGTGATACCCATCGCAAAGCGTTACAAGTTACAGAATAAGTTTCAAAAGAGACTAGTAAGTAAATGGACCGAAAAAATAACTAGTTTAGCCCGTTTATCGCTAGGCAATATTATTTCAAAAAGCATAGGAACCAAGTAAATGGCAAAAATGATCAGTTTAGTGGTTTAGTTGTACGTGGCGCTTCCAAACCTTTCATTCAGGTTTTTTTTATTATTATTATTACGTTGCCAATTATTGAAATTTTTAGACGTGGTAGGTTTACTATTCTTCAGGAATATAAGAGACGGATATTATGGAGCAAATGGCGGAAAGATATAATCATCTTTTCATCGAGCCTCGATGAATGCAAAACGGAATGAAATTATTATTGTTACTGCAGTACATGATTTTACACTGTGTTAACTTATACGTAATTAAACATTCGTATAATGTGAATGATGTGACTCTAAATAGAGATAAAAGTTGATAACAAATCCTAAGTCAGTAAACCAGGCCATAGTACTATCCCGTTTCTATAACACGGGGCGATCGGTGTAGAATGCAGCCGGTACAGCGCAATAGATGCCTGAGAGTCGGACGTACGCAATCACTGCCAGGCACGCATCGGGTTGAAAACAAGGCTACCAATACGTGACGTCTGACGAGAATTGGCAGTTTCTAATTACGATACAGCTTTTCGGATCATGTTTTGGCCAGAATATGGGCAGATCCAGTGCTGTTCCGGTTAGCTTGTACATACACACACAAGACTCGTTGGGGAGCATTCATTACGTCCCTGATGCTGAAAAAGGCCAACCAGCATTTCATTAGATACAATTCGCAGTTTGTCTCACGTACACCACATGGTATAAAACGGACCTCATCAGCTTTTCATACTGTCGTTAATTATACAAAAATAACTGAAAATGCTCACTGGACAACACTGACAAACTGAGGAAATGAGTTGTATTTTCTACTCTAAATGTAGAATATTTATTTAGCTGTAAATTTATCGTCAGGCCAAGATAAATTGATTGTTTGTAGTTCGGAATATGGTAAGCAAAATAATCAGGACTAGATTTTGCCTGTATGAAGAGTTAAAAGTTGCGTTGCAATGACGAAATTATGTTTCACCACGTAACACAGCACCTTGGAAACATGTAGACCGTTAGAGTCGGAGGAACGGTGGTTGATGGTGGGAGGGGGGGGGGGATGTTTGGAACTTACACATCATTCATTTATTCATATTCAGTTTTACTACTGAGATACGTAAAAGACAAATTATGAAAAATCTGTTATTCTCCGGGATAGGGGGTGGGGTTACTGGGTCTGAGGAAGGGGAGTTATGCTGCTTACACACGATTCATATTTAGTTTTAGTGTCTCATGTAAAACAGAAAAAGAACCCATATAACTACACGTGACACTTTTCGTAATCAGACAAGCTCTAGACGTCTTCATCCACATCTTTCAATTGATTAATGTTAAGTCAACCTGCATTACCTAGAACTCAGACTAGAGTCAGAGCAATGCAGCCTGCAATGTCATTTTACATTCAGGATGTTAATAATAATAAGACCCTTCGAACACTGGGAAGGACAAATTACTGTCTGAGTTTTGCAAAAATATTAACGTGAATATTTATGTGACTGTTGACAGGAGCTTTCGGCACAGAAAGAGTTATATGAAAGACGTTACTATTGTTACTGTTACTTCTCATAGCATATTTAAGCAAATATCTTTACTTCTACTTCATTTATCAACACGCATTCTGTCATTTAAGCCATTTTCGATCAGCAGCTCTTCAATAATTTGGGAGAGGTTTCTGTTAGTAGTTGTCACTTACGATGTATTTGAGCATTAGCGTTGTCCAAAGATACCCGCGATGTTATCAACTAGAGCGGTACTTGTGCTGCGGAACTGCCGGGAGAATTACGAATGCTAATCGTAAAAGCAGTAAGCAGCGTAAGAAGTATCGAACAGAACGGAAAACGCATATTTGTATGGCGGAGGCTTGATGGGTGTGATGAAACAACGAGGAAAACAAGTAATCACGAAGAACCGGTATTTGAAGCTGACTGCCGAATGATTCTACTGCCACCAACATACATCTGTGCGTAAGGTAAGGACCACGAAGATGAGATTCGAGAGATTGGGACGTTTTTCCGTCGCTCTTATTGCGAGTGGTACGGAAAAGAAATCAGTAATAGTGGTTCAGTGTACCCTCCGCGACACACCGTACAGTGGTTTGCGGAGTACCTACCGGGTCATCAAAAAGTCAGTATAAATTTGAAAACTGAATAAATCACGGAATAATGTAGATAGAGAGGTACAAATTGACACACATGCTTGGAATGACATGGGGTTTTATTAGAACCAAAAAAATACAAAAGTTCAAAAAATGTCCGACAGATGGCGCTTCATCTAATCAGAATAGCAATAATTAGCATAACAAAGTAAGAAAAGCAAAGATGATGTTCTTTACACGAAATGCTCAATACGTCCACCATCATTCCTCAACAATAGTTGTAGTCGAGGAATAATGTTGTGAACGGCACTGTAAAGCATGTCCGGAGTTATGGTGAGGCATTGGCGTCGGATGTTGTCTTTCAGCATCCCTAGAGATGTCGGTCGATCACGATACACTTGCGACTTCAGGTAGCCCCAAAGCCAATAATCGCACTGACTGAGGTCTGGGGACCTGGGAGGCCAAGAATGACGAAAGTGGCGGCTGAGCACACGTTCATCACCAAACGACGCGCACAGGAGATCTTTCACGCGTTTAGCAATATGGGGTGGAGCGCCATCCTGCATTTTGGTTCTAATAAAACTCCATGTCATTCCAAGCATGTGTGTCAATTATTATCTCTCTATCTACTTTATTCCGTGGTTTATTAAGTTTTCAAATTTATACTCACTTTTTGATCACCCGGTATATAGATGTATATGTAGATGTATGTATTTCCTTAGGAACCGAATTTAGTCTGAAATGTGTGACTCTGTGAGTGAAACAAATAATTACCTATGAAACAGTTTCGCACTACTGTGCACCTACTGCTGGTGTAGTCAGAAACGAAATGAATGGAATGCGTGACAATATCTTGCAGGATTCGCATATGAGTCTTCCTGATATTTTATAGTACCTACCTCTGTTTCTTTTAATTGAAATCGACTGTTTCTGATAGTGAATTAGATACATCTCCCTTAAGAACCACCACGAAGCAACCGGTTTTGGAAAAAAAAAAAGCCCAAGTAAAGGTGACTCAGTACTACAACGTTTCCGTGTCTACTACTTACTGTTTGTCCTTCTGGAAAACTCAACACAACACGGCAGCTATGAAGGACGGAGGTACAAAGGAAATTTACAAAGAGAAGAACAGACCAGGTAAGCAGCAGGTGTGGAACAACAGAGACAGATTGCGGAACGGAACATCTGTATCACCGGGACCATTCCACTTAGAACTAGAGCTACTTTAAGTACACAGCAACAACTGAATGCGCAACCAGTGAATCTGAGTAAACAGTATGATATGAAACCCTATAGGGTCTTCCTCAAAGGAAAGACAGGAGTGCTGAAAGGTTGCACTCTAAATCGGTTACCAAATTTTCGGTTCGGTTCGAAACCGGAATTTGCACTAGTGTCACCAACGCAGCCTCTGCCGGACGTAATAGAAGCAGAACTGAAGCCTTGCTGTTTTAGTTGCAAACAAACTAGAGCAAAGTTAAATTTTTTCAGCCATAATATGGAGACGAATTTTCCCCGATTTATGAGTAGAAAATAAGGGATTATTCGAATGTCTTGACGGAGTTGTAAGAACAAGAAACATCAAGCGTCATTCTGTGTGGCTTTGAAGTTCTGTCAGTAAGGAGGTAGCATTTCAGAATACCTGCAGTACAAGTAAATCTACAGTATAAATGGAATTTAAAGAAAGAATGAACAGAATACTTATAAGTCCTGGTAGACATGATAAAGACTTTAAGAAATGTCAGGTGGCAACCAAGGAGAGAAGAGAAGTATTCAAAACCTACAAGCCTAAGTAATGGACCACATTTTTTTTTTTTTTTTTTTTTTTTTTGCAGGGAACCTACTGATCCTAATTTTACATACTTTTTTACTGAGACATCAGTCTTTTGACTGGTTTGATGCGGCCCGCCACGAATTTCTCTCCTCTGCCAAGCTCTTCATCATAGAGTAGCACTTGCAGCCACATTCTCAATTATTTGCTGGATACATTCCAATCTCTGTCTTCCTCTAGAGTCTTTGCCTTCTGCAGATCCCTGTAGTACCATGGAAGTCATTCCCTGAAGTCTCAACAGATGCCCTATCATCCTGTCGCTTCTGATTGTCAGTGTTTTCCACATATTCCTTTCCTCTCCGATTCTAAGCAAGACATCAGCATTCCTTACCTCGTCAGTCCACCTTATTACTTTCATTCGTTGTAGCACCCGTCTCTGTTTCGGTTTTCCAACAGTCCATGTCCAACTAACATACAATGTTGTGCTCCAAAAAAGCGTTTTTAGAAATTTATTCCTCAAATTATGGCCTATATTTGATACTAATAGATTTCTCTTGGCCAGGAATGCCCTTTTTAACAGTGCTAGGCTGGTTTTTATGTCCTTGTTCGTCCGTCGCGGGTTATTATGTTGCAGAATTCCTTACCTTCATCTACTGTGGGGTCATCAATCCTCATGTTACGTTTCTCGCTGTCCTCTTTTCTGCTACTTCTCATAACTTTCGTCTTTCTTTCATTTACTCTCAGTCCCAATTCTGTACTCATTAGACTGTTCATTCAGTTCAGCGGATCATGTAATTATTCTCCACTTTCACTCTGGATAGCAATGTCATCAGCGAATCTTATCACTGATATCCTTTTACTGTGAATTTTAATTCCACACCTGAACGTTTCTTTATTTCCATCATTGCTTCTTCTATGTACAGATTGAACAGTGGGGGCGAAAGACTACATCCCTGTTTTACACCCTTTTTGATTCGAGCTCCTCGTTCTTGGTCGTCCACTCTTATTATTTCCTCTTGGCCCTTGTACATATTGTTTGTTGCTCTTGTCTCCATATTTTTCTCAAAATTTCGAACATCTTGCACTATTTTACACTGTCTAACCCTTTTTCCGTGTAACAAATCCTATGAACATTTTTTGATTTTTGTTTACTCTTGCTTCCATTATCACCCGCAACGTCAGAATTGCCTCTCTGGTGCCTTTATCTTCAAGAACTCCTCAATTTTCTTCTCCAATCTTCCGTACATTATTCTTTCAGCAGCTTGGATACATGAGCTGTTGAGGTGATTGTACGATAATTCTCTAAATTATGTGGATGATGTTTTTCCGAAAGTCTGATGGTATGTCGCCAGTCTCATACATTCTACACATCAATGTGAATAGTCTTTCCTTTTTTCTTGCCACTTCCCCAATGATTTTAGAAATTCTGAGGGCATGTTATCCATCCCTTCTGCCTGATTTGATCTTAAGTCCTCTAACGCTCTTTTTAAATTCTGATTCTAATACTGGCTCCCCTATTTCTTCTAAATCGGCTCCTCTATTTCTTCTTCTAACACATCAGAGAAGTCTCCCCCTTTATAGAGGCCTTCAATGTACTTTTTAGACCTAGCTTCTCTCTCCTCTGCATTTAACAGTCGAATTCACGTTGCACTGTTACTGTTACCATTCTTGCTTTTAATTTCACCGAAGGTTATTTTGATCTTGATATGTCCTGAGTCAGTCCTTCCAACAATCATTTCCTTTTCGATTCCATCACATTTTTCATGCAGCGATTTAGTCTTAGCTTGCCTGAACTTTCTGTTTGTTTCATTCTTCAGCTACTTGTATTTGTGTGTTCCTGAATTTCCCTGAACAGTTTTATACTTCCACCTTTCATCGATCAACTGAAGTATTTCTTCTGTTACACATGGCATATTCGGAGTTACATTTTTTGTACTTATGTTTTTCTTCCTAACTTCTCTGATTGCCCGTTTTAGAGATGTTCTTCCTCTTCAACTTTACTGTTCCTTATTGCTGTATCTATAGCCTTAGAGAACATCAAGTCTATCTCGTGATTCCTTAGTGCTTCCGTATCCCACTTCTATGCGTATTGATTCTTCCTCACTAATCATTTAAATTTCAGAATACTCCTCAACAGTACTAGATCTGCTCCTGGGTACGCCTTAGAATCCATAGTATGATTTCGGAATCTCTGTCTCACCATTATTTAATCTAACTGAAATCTTACCGTATCACCCAGCCTTTTCCAAGTATGCCTCCTCTAGTGACTCTGGAACAGAGTATTCGCTATTACTAGCTGAAGTTTATTACAGGACTCAATTGCTCGCTCTCGTCTCTCATTTCTTGTCCCAAGCCTATATTTTCCTGTAACCTTTTCTTCTATTCTGTCCGCTACAACTGCATTCCAGTCGCCCATGACTACTGGATTTTGATCTGCCCTTTATACACTGTATAACCCTTTCAGTATCCTCATATACTTTATCTCTTCATCTTCAGCTTGCGATGTCAGCATGTATAGCTGAACTATTCTTGTTGTTGTTGGTTTGCTGTCATTCTGATAAGAACAACACTGAATAGTTCACAATAACACACTCTCTGTCCTACCTTCATATTCATATCGAATTCTAGTCCGGTTATACCATTTTCTGCTGCTGCCGTGTCGGCCGAAGTGGCTGTGCGGTTAAAGGCGCTGCAGTCTGGAACCGCAAGACCGCTACGGTCGAAGGTTCGAATCCTGCCTCGGGAATGGATGTTTGTGATGTCCTTCGGTTAGTTAGGTTTAACTAGTTCTAAGTTCTAGGGGACTAATGACCTCAGCAGTGGAGTCCCATAGTGCTCAGAGCCATTTGAACCATTTTTTGCTGCTGCTGTTATTGCCCTATACTCATCTGGCTAGAAATCCTTGTCTTCTTTCCATTTCACTTCACTGACCCCACTATATCTGAACTGAGACTTTGCATTTCCCTTTTCAGATTTTCTAGTTTCCCTACCACATTCAAGCTTCTGACTTTCCACGCCTCTTCTGGTAGAGCTTTATCCTTCCGTAATTATTCAGTCTTTTTCTCATGGTCACCTCCTCTTTAGCAGTCCCCTCCTGGAGATCCAAATGGGGTACTGTTCAGGAAACTTTTTCCAATGGAGAGATCTTCATGACACTTTTTCAATTACAGGCCACATGTCCTGTGGATACTCGTTACGTTTCTTTATTTCAGGGTTTTCATTGCTTTCTGAATCCTCTCGTAGTTGATCGTTGCTGATGCTTCCGCCTTTGAGGGGAAAGGGGGGGGGGAGGAGGGCCCTTTCCCACCCCAAGGAGAACAGAGTGCCCTGGTCCTCTGTCCGCTCCTCCGCGCTGTTTGACAAGGCCGTTGGCAGAATGAGAGTGACTTCTTATCCCGGAAGTCTTCGGCCGTCAATGCTGATTATTAATCAAAATTTAAACGCTGGTGTCGTTTCGATTACCAATGAAAGACGTCGCGCCTAGACCACGAATGCGTAGCAACAGATTCTATTTGTAGTTCGTTAAATCCAAGCCATGGTACAAATGCTATCGGCTGATTAATGAGGCGGTATTTTGAGGTAGCTCTCATTCAGTGACTCATAAAACATTATCATAGCGTTATTCGCCTGCAACTGACCGTGAAAAGCTAATAAACTCGTATGAACAACGTAAGCATGCAGTTCAAAAAAATATGAAGGTATCACAAATATATCTTCCACTGTTACGGATGTTTGTTTCGGATCAGACTCGAGAGTTTAAATTGAAATGTATCGCTCTTTAATAAGACTTTACATGTACCACTGTTCACCAACACCAAATACCCTAGTCGGCCGGAGTTGCCGTGCGGTTCTCGGCGCTCCAGTCTGGAACCGCGTGACCGCTACGGTCGCAGGTTCGAATCCTGCCTCGGGCATGGATGTGTGTGATGTTCTTAGGTTAGTTAGGTTTAAGTAGTTCTAAGTTCTAGGGGACTGATGACCACAGCAGTTAAGTCCCATAGTGCTCAGAGCCATTTTGAACCAAATATCCTATATAAACTATATAACTGTCCGCATAAGGCCATCAGAGTCTGTATTTGAGAAATCCCATCGGATTCAACAAAAGCTGGAAACAAATAAATCCCGTTAGAACTAGGCAAGAAACTGATCAGCGCTAAATTCCAATAGAAAAGATTCCACTTCTAACATGACAATTTATTAGAAAACATTAGACGAACTCACGATTAAGAGCTATGCTCATAGGTTTTGGTTTGACCGGAATGGCCCTCTCCTCGGCCAGTTTTCATTTCAGTGCTCTTTGTCTTTTCGTGATTAGGAACACTTTAATGTCGCTGAACACTAAAAGCAACATTGAATGGGAAAATTTAAGCTATTATTTTTTTAACAGTGTGACTACGAAATAGCAGTACCTGTGTTATTAACAAGTACTATGCAGTGTTCCTTCCGACATCGTACACCTCTGAAGGAACACTGCAGTGTACTTCTTAATAACACAGGCACTGTTGTTTCGTATTTCTTTTCCAATACCAAGCTCTCGACTCTCAAGAAACATGTCCTCCCTGCACCGGAATATACGTAACATACTACTGCAGGTTGTGACACATCGACAGGTAAGGATCTGGACAAAGCTACGTTATCTGTCATAAGTAAAGGGCTAATTTTGCCCCTACTCCAAAGACTTTGCCGATAACATCTTTCGTAATTGCCATTGAAGAAGCTGATCGACCACCATCATAGGATTCTGCTGAAGAAATCAGACGAGAAACATGTCGAGCAATTACGAAGCATGGTCCACAAAGGAGCAATGTTTCCAAGGAAGAAAGATGTGCGACACGAAAGCTGCGTGAGGATACTGACACAGTCGTCATGCGTGCTGATAAAGGTAATGTTACCGTCCTTTCGCCTCAGGAGTCTACAAGGAAAAGATATGTGGTCTACTTAGTTCATGTGCATACCGGAAGATTAACAAAGATCCACTAACAAGGTGACAATAAGGACTGCTGCCTCGCTGAACGCTTCATCACTACCGAAGGATGTCATAAGGAGTTTAAAAGTGCGAGGTGCAGTACCACCGAGATTTTATGGTCGTCCTAAGGTTCACAAGATGGATAAGGATGATCGTCTAGGGTACTTGTCTATGAGACCTATAACGAGCACTATTGGTTCACCAATGTATTTTTCTGCCAAATATTAAGCTTCCTTATTAAAACCATTGGTAGCAAAACGTAGTCACCACATTCGTAATTCTATGGATTTTATTCAGAGACCTAGCAATGTCAGGCTAAATAGTACGGATGTGCTTGTTACTTTTGACTTGGTATCATTATACACCAAGGTACTTTTAAAGGTCTCTTTGTCTCTTATCAGCCATTTTGATAAGAACATTACGGCCTTATTTGAACATCTGCTTTTATCATCTTATTTTCAGTTTAATAGTGAATTTTATGAGCAGATTGATGGCATTGCTGTAGGAAGCCCCATCTCCCCTCTGGTAGCTAATTTATTCATGGAAGACTTCGAGGACAAGACACTGGACTCTGCAAGTTTTAAACCAACCACCTTCTGGAGGTACGTGGACGACACCTTTGTGGTATGGCCGCACGGGATGGATGAATTACATCGATTTCTTGAGCATTTGAATTCTATCTATGCTAGTATCAAATTTACTATGTAAATAGAAAAATACGGCTGCCTCCCCTTTTTGGATGTTGTTGTTCGCCGTAAAGTTGATGGCACATTAGGACATGCCGTATATCGGAAACCAACACACACAAATCTATATCTACATTCCAGTAGCTGCATCACCCTTCACAGACCATAGGTGTCCTTAAGACCTTAGTGCATAGGGCGCACTGTATATCCGATAATTTGCAAGAAGATGCCACATACCTCAAGAGTATTTTTAAATCGAACGGATTTGCTCCGCAATAAATTCGTAGAGCATTCAATGCAAAACCTAGAATGCAGGTATATGATGGGGAAGAAGATAGTAATTCCTTCATATCTAGTGCGTTTTTGCCCTATGTGCGTGCTCTTCCCTCGAAGATAGGCCGTATTCTTGAGAAACACTGTGTTAAGGTGATCTTCCGGCCCCCGCGAAGATTGCTGCTTTGCTCGGCTCTGTGAAGGACGATTTACAGCTTCGTAAAATGGGTGTGTATCAGATTCCTTGCGGAAATTGTGAGAAGTTGTACATAGAACAAGCAACACGTACCGTTCATGAGGGATGTGTGGAGCATTGAAGATACACACACTTATTACAGCCAAACAAATCAGCTGTGGCCGAACATTGTATCGATACAGGGCATTCCATGAACTACAGTGACGTGAAGAATTTAACTTCTACCTCTTCCTTTTGGGAATCTGTCTTCAAGGAAGCTATAGAGATTAGATTAGCTAATAATTTCATGATAATGGTTTTAATTTGGACAAAGCATGGAATCCGGCTCTTGGGGAAATTAAATTGCAGAGTAGTCGTCATGGTGTCACCGCCGCCAATCATACACCGATAAGCGAATCGAATGTCTGTACTCCTTCGCCACAGCCGACGCATGTGTAAGCGTATTTCTGTGCCGTCGACCAGCATCTGTGACCTGCATGCGCAGTACCGCCTCGGTGGAGCATATAAGGCCGCGCTTGGCATCTTGTCGTCAGTCTTGTGACTCACTCTGAGGGTGGCCGGTTGACACGCAGCCGAAATATCAGTGTAGGAAATTTCATTTGCGCCGCTGCATCCGAAAATTTAATGGGTTGTCTCCTAACGTACGTTTGGAACAAACTCGGTGTTTAAACAGATATACATGCTCAGGGATATTGCATCGAATTTTATGGAAAACAATAAACATTCTTTCATTAAGACCTGGACGTCCGTAAGAGCTCAAAAAACTTCATGCGGCAAACACCTGGTACTGAAGTAAGCAGTTTGCTTTTTAAGAATGAAGTCGTGTCTCTAGTAACTGATGGTTGTACGGCAAGATAAAACTAGGTTTTGTGTTTTCCAGGAATCAATCGACGACATGTGTGTAGTCGTACGCATTTCAATCGTTCTTACGGTTAGTATTCACGAATGAGATGTTGATTTACGATAGGTATTTCGGGGACACGTCAAGAATGATAAGTCCACGTAATCGAGCGTGCCACAGTTAGCAACCTTGTTACAGGTGTATGTCGTCTGCACGGGATGGCTCTGGACTACACAATTTTCCAGAGGCACAAGTGCAGACAAGAGCCCAATGATAATGTTCCCTCCCGTCATAAATCTCTTATCCTTCTTTCGCCTTCCTCTGGACAACCAGTATGATATTTCATCGTTTGTGGTTACAAACTTCATTTTACCCTTTCTCTCCGCTTGTCAATGGCCACATGAATGAAGACAATGGCGTGGATGTAACAAAAAGCTGTGTACGAGAACGACCAACTCTTCAGAGCGGTCCTTATTCATGGCCACACGCTTACTAAATGAAGTCCGATCACAGCAGAAACCGCGGATAATACCTTGGGTGCATCGAGCCCCCTTAAAACTATAACGAGAAAAATATCGCCGTGGTTATTCCTCGGGAATCCATTTGTGAAAAGCCGGTTTCATATCGTTTAATGTGAATGTCGGAATGATGCCTTTGAAAGAGATACGTCTGTTTCCCTCCTCTATCGTTTTAAATCGGAATTTGCGCTCCGTTTTTAATGAACTCGCTGTGGACCTCCTCCGTTCCTTTGAGTTAGGAAGATACAGACATGCCATTAAGACGATTGTCCCACAGATCTGTTCCGAATGAGAATGATCTTTTTTCACGTGAAGACTGCCATGGAATACATTATGTAGTAGTTCAGCAATTAATTTTTTAACATGGCAAAAATGCCCATTGAAGCGTACAGGCATTTATTTTAGATACATAGATTGGAAATTTCACGGCTATCTTCTATAAATCATCAATTAATAAAAAATTTAAGACCACAATTATCATTTATGTAAAAACAATCGGTTTCTCTCCTTACGCTGGCCATCTTCATCTGCAGCCAGGTGTCCACTAAAAAGTTGCTTGAAATCACAGTTGTTTACTTCTCAGCGGAACAGAAAGCGCATATCATGCTTCTCCTGAATGAATATTTTCATTTCTGATTCTGATACATGCGTGAACTACTTATCCACCAATCGCACACTTTATTATTGAAAAGTATTACTCCGATGAATATGATAATTTCGAATGCGTAGGAGATGATTCAGGTAGCATACAGGTCTCATCGTCTGCTTTTATCAATTGTGTTCATATGGTAATGTCAGTCGTGAATAAGTGGAGTGAAAGGAAATGAAAGTAAACAAGATGGAAAAGATATAGGAAGGAAATAATGTCTTCCAGCCGCACTGGGTGTTACGGCAATGAAACGACGACTCTTGAAAATTTATGCCAGACCGGGACTCGGACCCGGGTGCTCCGCGTCTCTAGTGCGGTCGCCTTAACCTTCCTGCCCAACAGGACACGCTTTCTGTCAGACCCAAGTTTCCAACATCCGGTTCGCCGCACCGCACCCATGTCCATTAAGCCTCTACTCGCGGATTTCTGATTCCCCTAGGAGTTCAGACGTCGGTTGTGCATCTGCACTGAAACTTTTTCATCAAACAGCCGTCACGCCCATAGACATATAGAAGCAAATGGTGTCCGTTATGTCGGTCTTATTCGACAGAACGGTGTGTTGGTTGTGATAAATTTCATGTCCGACAGAACAGACGCAACACCCGATGATGCAGCTGGGACATATACATGAATAACTGCGATTAAAGGAATGGAAAGGACGGGATGGGATGGACAACCATCTTCAGAACTCCTTTGATGATTTGATGTGCACCGCCACGAATTCCTCTCCTGTGCCTACTTTTCCATCTCAGAGTAGCAATTGCAACGTTTGTCCCCTTTTCTTTGCTGTATGTATTCCAAACTCTGTCTTCCTCTACAGTCTTTACACTCCATAGCCCTCTCTAGTACCGTGGAAGTTTTCCCTGATGTCTTAAGAGATGTTATATCATCCTGTTCCTTCTTCTCGTCAGTTTTTTCCACATATTCCCTTCCTTGCCGATTCTGCAGAGAGCGTCCTCATTCCATACCTAATCAGTCCACCAAATTTCAACACATGTCAACAACGATTCTTAATTTTTATATCCTTTCTTCTTGAATTTTAATCGCACTCTTGAACCTTCCTTTTATTTCCGTCATTGCTTCTTCAGCACGTAGACTCAACAGCAGGGACGAAAGACTACATCCCTGTCTTACACCTTTCTTAATCCGAGCTCCTTGTTCTTGGTCTTCCAGCCTAATTGTTTCCTCTTGTTTCTTGTACACATTCTATATTAACAATCTTTCCGTATAGCTTACACTGATTTTTCGCAGAATTTCGAACGTCTTGCACCATTTTAACTATCAAACGCTTTTTCCAGGTCGACAAATCCTATGAACGTGTCTTGATTTTTCTTTTGTCTTCTTTCCATTATTAACCGCAAAGTCAGATATGCCTCTTTCTTTCTTTACGTTTCCTATATCCAAACGAATGGTCATCTAATATATCCTCAATTTTCTGTTACATTCTTCTGTGTATTATTCTAGGCAGTATCTTGAATTGCTGAGCTGTCAGGTTATCTGGACGATAACCCTCTCATTTGTAGGCTCTTGCTGTCTCCGGGCTTGTGAGTATGATGTTTTTCCGAATGCCTGACTGTAAGTCGCCAGACTCATACATTCTACACACCAACGTGAATAGTCGTTTTGTTGCCACTTCCCCCCAGTGATTTTAGAAATTGTGATGAAATGTCATCTATCCCTTCTGCCTTACTTGACCTTAAGTCGTCCAAAAGCTCTTATATATTCTCTTCCCCATCGACTCGTGATTCTTCTTCTGTCACGTTATCAGACATGTCCTCCCCGTCGTAGAGGCCTTCAATGTACTCTCTACACCTACCTGCTTTCTCCTCTGCATTTGAAAGTGGAGTTCCCATTGTACTCTTACTGTGGCAGCCCTTCCTTTTAATTTCACCGAAGGTTGTCTTGACATTTCTATATGCTGAGTTAATCCTTCCGACAATGATTCCTTTTCGCGTTTCTTCACATTTTTTCACGTCGCCATTTCGCTTTAGCTTCCCTGCACTTCCTATTTAATTAATTCCTAAGCGACGTATTTCTGTACAGCTGAATTTTCCTGGAGACTTTTGTAATTTCATCTTTCATCGATCAACTGAAGTATTTCTTCTGTTACCCACGCTTTCTTCTTCATTACCTTCCTTGTACTTAAGTTTTTCTCTTCAACTTCTGTAATTGCTATTTGTATCAATGTTCACTCATCTTCAGCTAATCTGCTTACTAAGCTATTCATCATGGCAGTATCTATAGTCCCAGAGTTCTTGAAGCGTATCATTTCATTTTAGTAATTCCGTATCTCATTCCTTTGCGCATAAATTCTTCCTGACTAGTACCTTAAACTTCAGCCTACTGTTCACCACTACTAAATTGTGATAAAATCTATATATGCTCTCTGGTTCATTTTACAATATCTGATTTCGGAAGCTCCGCCAATCCATGATGTAATCTAACTGGAATCTTCCTGCATCTCCCAGCCCTTTCCAGGATGCCTCTTCCTCTTTTGATTCTTGAACAGAGTGTTCCCTATTACTAGCTGAAATTTATTACAGAACTCAATCTTTCTCCTCTCTCATTCCGGTTGCCAAACTCACATTCTCCTGTAATGCTGTCTTCTTCACCAGCAGCCACATTTCAATCCTTTATGACTAATAGCTTTTCATTTTTCTTTGTGTGCTGAATTACCATATCAATAACCGCATAGAGTTTCTCTATGACTTCGTCTTCTGCTTGCGACGCCGACATGTATACCTCAACTATGGTTATCGGCTTTAGATTGCTGTCCATCCTAATGTCAGCAACCCTATCACTGAACTGTTCACATTAACTCACTCTCTGCCCTAGCTTCCTGCCCATAACGAATCCTGCTCCCATTAAAACGATGCGTGCTGCTATTGATATTATCCCATACACATCATGCCGTAAATCTCTGTCTGCTATCTTCTGTCTGGCCCATACTAATCTAGACTGAGGCTTTGCATTTACCTTTCCCGGTTTCCTAGCCTCCGTACCAGAAGCTAGCCTCCCTACCAGAAGAATCGTTACTGCTGACGCTTGCATCATTTATCTTTTGCTATAACACCCTCTTACTGCTGATCTTGTACTAATTCCAAGAGTTTTTGGTGTTCGCTCAACAAATTTATCAGCAGGAATTTTGTCCGTCCACAAATACTTACGTAGTCTTTCTGCTCTTCGTAAAACTCACGAGTTCCCTGTTGTAGCTCCCGTGACTGGCTCTTTAACGGCGCACTTCGACGCAGTTAGTTGTCACTGGGCGAACGATGTCTTCTCAGTGGCATTTTCAAAGTATCAGCGAAACAAAGCACAGCACAAAGCAAGCACGCGGTGGAAACCATACACAACGCAAGATTGTTTAGGTTCACACAAAAAAACAGGGCCGCGCGAGATTAACCGAGTGGTCTAGGTGCTGCAGTCATGGACTGTGCAGCTGGTCCCGGCGGAGGTTCGAGTCCTTCCTCGGGCATGGGTGTGTGTGTTTGTCCTTAGGATAGTTTAGGTTAAGTAGTGCGTAAACTTAGGGACTGA
This sequence comes from Schistocerca piceifrons, assembly GCF_021461385.2. Taxonomy (NCBI): domain Eukaryota; kingdom Metazoa; phylum Arthropoda; class Insecta; order Orthoptera; family Acrididae; genus Schistocerca; species Schistocerca piceifrons. Next base: position 430,836,863 of record NC_060140.1, on the reverse strand, counting down.
TGACCCTAGCAGTTAAGTCCCGTAAGATTTCACCCGCATTTGAACAAAAAAACAGGCATCACGGAAATTTCGACGTCACGGAACATCTCGGTTACAGCGCTGTTTTGGCTTCACGTCCAACGCCTACCGTCTCCAGTTCTTACTTGTTAAACTGTTACGCTGCCAATCTGGAACGCATTCCCAAAGTATGTCATTATCCTTGCTTTAAATTTGTTCAAGTTCATTTTACAGTCTCTTCTCAAGTAACTGCATTCATTTGATTTTCCAAGTTCTTTGGCGCCTCTGATGTTGAGCTATACATCCAAGTACCTGAAAGCAATTTTATGAGAGTGCATAAGATCATCAAGCGATAACTTTATGTATGTGCTTTCGAAACAGTCGAAGAAGCTCCACCGCTTGCTAAACTGGCACGTCTGGCGACCACAGTCGAGGATACGGTCAAGGATGCAGAAGCTGTCGTCGCTTTCGCAGCACCTGGCTTATTGCGGCTCCTCTTCGACGATGGCAGTACGCGGTATTCCCACGCAGAGGCGGCGGAGCGTCCAGCGGTCAGCTTTTGGAAGGCCGCCACCCGCCCCGCTGTAATCACGCTGGTCTGGGCAGCGACCTGGGGTCCTACGCCGCTCGCGGCGCTGCCGCCGTATTTTCGCTCGGTGGATGCAATTTCCTGTGTCGATGGAGAATACGCCGTCCAGTCTTCCGCTTTTAGAGGTTTTGCTGGCAGACTGAATGCCTTTGACGAAAGCTGGTTCTTCCCTGAAACCAGACGGGTGCCTGAGTATTCGAGGTTCTCTGAATACGAATTAATGACCGGTGCGTCTGTGCTCTGCCTTTCTGCTGCGTGCTATTCCCTGCTATGGGACCGACGTCACGCCCTCTCGCAACGTTAGGGACCTAGTAATAAGTGAATCTTTCACGCTCCTCCTTGAAATAGCTTAGCTTCCAAAGTGAAACACAATTTTTAACAACACTGAGAAGAAACAAGTTATGTTTTATGTTAAGTGGAGGAAACATGATGGAGGGTGTTCCGGTAGGATATTATTGAAGACAGGAGATTTAATGTAGTTCTTCATAAGATTATAAGAAAACAAATGTTAGCGAAGGGTAAAGGCATGATCAGATCCAGGCTTTTCAGATACTCGTCTCTTAAGGTACCTGTTGTCAAATATTAAAAAAGGAAAGAGTTAACTTTAAGCGAATTGTTAAAATTTAGAATTAAGAAGATACTGATGTGCTGGCACAGCGTGTGAGATGATGATATTGTTTCGCGGGGCGTTCAACATCGTGGTCATCAGCGCCCGTACAAGATCGTAATCTATCCATTTACAGTCTCGGTACTTCCCGAATGATGATGAGACGATGAGGACAAGACAAACACCCATTCCCGGGCGGAGAAAATAACCGACAGGGTCGGGGATCGAACACGGGACGCCGTGGTCCAGAGACAGTAACGCTAGCAACTAGACCACGAGCTACGGACCACTGCTTGTGGCAATCACGTTCAACGATAATTACATATTTCAGCTGCCGGTACGCAAGCTCTATATTTCTCTTCTCCTTTCTGTAAATTTAATCCCACGTACTATGAATTAATAGAACTGCATTACTTTTAACGCCAGCATACTCGGTGTTTCACATACGAAAGAAGCACCATGTCCTGGATTCCATTGTTACCAGTACCGCGGCATACTCTGTCAGCCACATATGATGCTGCTCGATCCTCATGCCTTACCAGGTGGCAATCAGTTAGATCTAAGCTAGACGAGTTATGAGACGTCCAGACTCCTGTCAGCAGCATCTGCTCGTACAGTGCATGGGGGCTTAATTATTTAAAATGCAAATAATTTTAATTTTAGTAGCTGACTGTCCCATTACGAAGTCTCGTAACCGGTTGGCCCTGACCGGTATTAGTACGCAATCTGACTGCATAGAATAACAACAAAGAATGAAAGAAAACTTCCGTTAACACAATTAATTAATTAAGTCCCCAGCAACTATAAAACCTAGGAAACAACAAAACACAAGTGTAGCTGTTCTGTGTGTGGAAGTGTGATTCAACGTACACATCTGGCACGGTTCTTCCTCAATAAGACCAGATATTTTAAACACCATTTATACTGAAGTAATTAAAAAAATAAACAAATACTATAATTACACATAGAAACCAGAAATACAGTCTAATACAAGAACACGAGCCAGATGCTTTGTTGACTGAACCTGTGACCAAGAGGCATTATTGTTTAAGACATTGAAATAATAAGAAAAAGGAATTTTTTTTACCTTCATATGTATTGACGAAAAGCACACTCTGATCATTACAGCATCCCCAATCCAACAACATCTGGTGTCTAGCCCATCAAAACAATATGACAACATCTGAACAAGCACTCTCCATGGGAACTTCTCAACAACGACTCACCACTGCTACATCTCCACAAGCACACCCTACTGTTACTTCTCAATAAGCACTCTCCACTACCACATCTCAACAAACACTGCCAGTGGAGGCGGCTGAATAATACTCTTTGGCGCAATCTCTGGCGCTGTGACTCAGTGTAGCCAGCTTTCAACAGCTACGTACAAACTCATACTGACATTTAACAAACTATCGACAGTGCATCGAGAGACTATTTCACTCCCTATGGCCAAGTTATCTCCACGTAACGAAACGCTATTTAATTCTGTTGAAGCGTTGCTGAAAATACAGGTATATCTAAACTCACAGAACACTCGAATTCTAAAAATTATAATCTGTTACGTAAAGAATTTCTGTTGGGTAACCCGTGATCTAGGGATAGCCTGCACGGTAGCTCAGCGTGTTCGGTCAGAGACCTGGGTGGTCTCTCTAATAAAAAAACTTCAATGGATGTCACGCGACGTCCGCTAAAACCAAACACAACGAACAAAAAAAGTGGTGTAGCGTCTTTGTAGAATAATCAAAACGTCCTCGGTTCTTGGTCTGAAACCCACTACCGAAGACTTGAGGAAAAAAGTCACCCTCATTCTCCCAACGGCCTTGTCAATGAGGGTGATAGAGCGGAGAGAGGTTCAGGGCACTCTCATGCCCTTGGGGTGGGAAACTGCCCCTAAAGCCAGAAAATCAGCAATGAGGATCCAGAGGGCAATGGAAACCACTACATAAAGATGCATGACGCGTATCTATAGCACATGTGGCCTGTAATTGAAAAAGTGTCATGATGATCTCTACAGTGGCAAAAGATTACAGAATAGTTCCCCATTAGGATCTCCGGGAGGGGACTGTTAAAGGGGAGGTGACCATGAGAGAAAGATTGAATAAACAACGAAAGAATAACGTTCTACGAGTCGGGGCGTGGAATGTCACAAGTTTGAACGTGATAGGAAGCTAGAAAATTTGAAAAGGGAAATGCAGAGGCTCAATCTAGATATAGTAGGGGTCAGTGAAGTGAACTGGTATGAAGACAACGATTTCTGGTCAGATGAGTACAGGATATCATCAACAGCAACAGAAAATGTTATAACTAGAGTAGGTTTCGTTATGACTATGAAGATACGGCAGAGAGTGTGTTATTGTCAATAGTTCGTAATAGGGTTGTTCTTATCAGAATCGACAGCAAACCAACAACATCAACTATAGTTCAGGAACACATGCCGAAGTCGCAAGCTGAAGATGACGAGACAGAGAAAGTATATGATGATACTGAAAAAATAATTCTTTACGTAAAGGGCGGTGAAAACCTAATAGTCATGGGGGACTGGAATGCAGCTGTAGGGGAAGGAGGAGAAGAAAAACTTACAGGCGAATATGGGAGTCGTACAAGGAACGAGAGAGGAGAAAGACTGATTTCTGCAATAAATTTCAGCTAGTAATAGCGAATACTCTATTCAAGAAACACAAGCGGAGGAGGTGTACTTGGAATAGGCTGGGAAGATGTCAGTTAGATTACGTCATGATCAGACAGAGATTCCGAAATCCGATACCGGATTGTAAGCCGTACACAAGAGCAGATACAGACATTGTAATCTGTCACATTGTAGTAATTGTTATCTTTCACAATGTAGTAGTGATGAAGAGTTAGCTGAAGCTTAAGAAATTAGCCAGGAAGAATCAATACGCAAAGAAGTGTCGTAAGGAAGAACTCAGCAATGACGAGATACGCTTTAAGTTCTCTTAGGCTGTAGATACAGCAATAAGGAATAGCTCAATAGACAGTGTAGTCGAAGAGGAATGTACATCTCTAAAAAGACCAGTCACAGAAGTCGGAGAGAAAATCATGGGTACAAAGAAGGTAGCTACGAAGAAACCATGGACAACAGAAAAAATACTTCAGTTGAATACAGAAATACAAGTTGCTGAGGAATTAAATAAATAGGAATTACAGGGAAGGCAAGCCGAAAAGGCTGCATGAAAAATGTGGAGAAATCTAAATCGAAAAAGAAGTGAAGGACTGACTCAACTTATGGGAAAGTCAAAATAACCTTCGGTGAAATGAAAAGCAAGGATGCCAACTTTGTAAGTGCAAGAGATGAGCGTATGCCATCGTGGGCCGGGAGGCCCATATTAAGGGAAGTTTTATTTCATTCACATTGGGTGACTTGCGCGCCGGCAAAAGTAGAGGAGAGAACGGATAGGTGGAAAAAGTACATTGAAGGCCTGTAAGCGGGGGAATTGTTGTCTGATGTGATAGAAGAATAAACAGGAGTGGCTTTAGAAGAGAACCAGCATTAGAAACAGAATGTAAGAAAACTTTGTAGGGCTTAAGATGAAATAAGGCAGAAGGGATACAGAACATTTCAAGAATTTCTATAATAATTGGGAGAAGTTGCAACAAAATGACTGTACACATTGATGTGTAGAATGTATGAGTATGGCGATACAACATCTGACTTTCGGAAAAATATCGTCCACACAGTGCCGAAGACTGGAAGAGCTGACAAGTGCGAGAATTGACGCACATGCAGCTTAGCAGCTCATGCAACCAAGTTACTAACAAAAATAGTATACAAAAGAATGGAAAAGAAAATTGATGATGTGTTAGATGACGATCAGTCTGGCTTTAGGAAAGGTAAAGGCAGCAGAAAGGCAATTCTGAAGTTGCGGTTGATAATGGAGTCAAGAGTAAAGAAATATCATAGTATTTGTCAACCTGGAAAAAGCGTTCGATAACCTAGAATGGCAAAAGATGTTCGAATTCTGAGAAAAACATGAGTAAGCTATAGAAGGGGGGGGGGGGACGGGTAATATACAATATGCACAAGAGTCCAGAAGGAATAATAAAAGTGGACGACCAAGAATGGAATGCTCGGATTAAGAAGGGTGTAAGAGAGAGATGTAGTCTTTCCCCCTACTGTTCAATTTGTACGTCGAAGAAGCCATGGTGCAAATGAAAGAAATATTAAAGGAAGGAATTGAAATTCAAGATGAAGGGATATCAGTGATAAGATTGCTGATGACGTTGCTGTCCCGACAGAAAATGAAAAAGAATTCGTGATCTGCTGAATAGAATGAACAGACTATTGAGTGCAGAATATGGATTGAGAGTAAATCGAAGAAAGACGAAAGAAATGACAAGTATCAGAAATGAGAACAGCGAGAAACTTAACATCACGATAGACGGTCGCGAAGTAGATGAAGTTAAGGAACTCTGCGATGTGGACAGCAAAACAACTAATGACGGACGGAACAAGGAGGACATCATAAGCAGACTAGCAGTGGCAAAAAGGGAATTCCTGGTCAAGGGAATTCTACTAGTATGAAGCGTATACCTTAATTTCAGGAGGAAATTTCTGAGGATGTACCTTTGGAACACAGCACTGTGTAGTAGTGAAACATAGAGTTTGGTAAAACCGGAACAGAGGAGTATCGACGCATTGGAGACAGATGTGCGTCCAGTTCACCCCAGCTTTAGAAGGGCTGAGAAGTCCGAGATGGATATGTTCCTTATGTGTCATCCAGTGACTAGCCTGCATTCGAAGTCACTGAGCCTTCCTGAGCGACCCATACTTCTGTTACTACTTCTAAACTGACAACACAATATCCTGCGCCTTTTTTTATACTTGACAGTCCGCTTCTCGTGGGATCGAGTGGCCAGTTCTGCATTTTACAGTGGCGTCAGGCCACTTTAGATCGTATTTTGTTCAGTATTTAGATAAATGTCAATATTTATGTGATTGATGTATCATCGCTCCCAAGGCCATGACGATCTTTCTTTGGAAAACGACTACACGACAGAGTGTGCTCTGTAATGTCTTCGATCTTTTTTTAATGGAAGGAAATGAAATGATCATATGACAATGATGGCCGGGAGTGTTATGGTAATAATCACACGATTGACAACTGGGCTGAATATACTCAATATTGCTTGGATAACAGTGTATGATGGCTTCACATCAGTTATCCCACCTGAGGAAGTTCGGCCAAAGAGTTCTTTTAGTTGACTCCACATGGGGTGACTTGCGTGTCGATGCTGATGAAACGATGCTGAGGATAACTAAACACAAGTCCTCGTGCGGAGATAATCTCCAACCCGACCGTGAATCGAACCCAGGCACGCTGCGTGGCAATCAGACTCCCTGACTACTCAGCTAAGAGGATGGACCTTTATTAGTAGTTCATATTTAGCTTTCTTGATTATAGTTACATTCGCTTCGTGGGCCACAATCAGGCAACTGTGAAGTTCCTATAATTGTTACGTGCTGGCCTGAACAAGCCACATATGGTGTCTTCCAAGCTATCCTCCGTACTTACATTAGTACGGTGATCAATGTGCCGCCCCTTTTATTGTAGTTAATGCCATGCTGTTTGATTTGTATAACGACTGAAGACTCAAGAACGCGACTTTAGGATCAGTTTTATGCATATTTGTATGGATGAATATGGGCGAGAATCATTAGCAGTTTATATTTTTCTAATAACATTTCTTTAGCAGAGTGATATTTTACCAGTTTCACCTCATCCGCTTCAAAACGTTTATGTAACAACCCTTACAGTTCCTGTGTTCTGTAATATTAATAGTGTAAATACAAATAGAAAGTATTTGCTATGGATGTAGCTGTTCCGTTTGTTATGTCTAACATAGTACACGTCGCAGGTATCTACCAGGTGAAAAACGCAGCTCATCTGCGAAGAGCCCGACACTGCACATAGTTTCAAACGAGAAGTGCTCCGCCATAATATAAGTGCATACGGTTCGCCAATTTTTAAGTACTCTCCTCTGCAAGACATTATGTGGTTAAACATATACATTTTCTTTTATGCAGAAGGGAGCGTGAGGAAGGTATTAGCTGTTGTTTTTGGATCGATTGCAATCACTACTTTCGCATGGACACGATTTTCAATTTAATTCGATCTTCCCCCAATATACCGACCACTGATGTTACAACAAACAATCTACAGTGAAACTACAGGAGGTATATTGTGATAAGTGGAACGGTTTATGCAGCATATTCGTCGTCTTAAGATGAAATTTGTCAGACGTGGCGCGTCAGTGTGTCTTAGAAGCACCCACTGTCTAAATTCTCCTTTGACAATGATGCATACATGCACTGAAGTCTATACTCCCTGGATGCTGAACTACGGCTATGTGGACGTGCTGGCCGAAACTTCTGGTATTTAGTTTCTTGCCACCAAATATCACGAGAAGGCAAAATGAACATACTTTCGTGTCTACTCCGACATCCGCCTGTTCATCGGACATTGATAAAAAATTCAAAGCCAGAAGTAAGTACACAACTCCTTATCTCGTACAGACCTGCAAAAATTTTGCTACCTAATTACAACATGATGAACTATGCACATGACAAGAATGTGGATGTACGTATAAGTTCCGAACTTCGAGATCAGAGTTCAACATCCATGTAGTATACAGAACGCAGAATATGGACCGGATGCTGTGGCTTCAGGGGACGTCAGGTTTCCGGTCGTACCCCGCCATCCGGCATTCACTCTGTTGGAAACTTTCCCAGAAAACGCCCAAAAGGGTACTCGTCCACCTCCTGACGCCCATAACAAGATGTAGAAGGCGACGGCTGCTGCGGCGTCGGCGGATCCAGCTCCATCGGTTGGATGAGAGGAAGCGGAGGAGGCGAAGTCACCGTGGGGTCGTCCCGCGGTGTCTCATGCCCCCGTCTAGCGGCTGCTGTGGCCGCGCTGTCCTCGGGATCCGTGAATCTGGCAGAAGAGATACAGAAGGATCACCGTGCACATGGCAGTGTGATGTCGGCACTGCAATCCGTCTGCGCCTAAAATGAGGTACATGCATGCGCCAAGTTGACGAAGGATCTCCTCTCTCACCCACCGTCTGCTGCTGCTAAAAACCCTGAAAAACACAGCATTACGCTCTGCGAAGCGATACTTGCGACCTTCCTTCGGCGACGGATGCTGAGGATGGTGGAGCAGGTGGAGCAACGTCCAATGGCGGCGGCCGTGAAGCATTTCCGCAGGCGATGGTCCATCTCGTGGATGCGAACGATAGGAGGCGAGAAACAGTTGCAGTGCTTGATGCCTGGTGAGTGCGGTGCGAAGTATGGCCATCTGCTGTTTGAAGGTTCTGCAGAAACGTTCCGCTTCACCGTTGGGCAGTGGATCGGTGCACTAATTAGATGCCGTAGCAGAAGTTCTAAAGGTGAGTTACAATGACAAATATCTTATGTTTATAGAGTATCTATTGTTGTGTGCATGCCATTCCGTACACAGAAAGTTTCAAATTCATTTGACGTGAACTGAGGGTCTTTGTTCGACACCATGACTTCAGGCAAACCTTCGAGGTAAAAAATAGAGGACAATGCGTGAACTGTGCTACGTCACGTTGTCGAGTTCACTGGTACAGCAAAAGGAAACTTGCTGTAAGAGTCTACCACAATAAATCAGCGAATATTCTTAAAACGACCCGCAAAGTCTATATGCACATGTTGCTATGGTGTTGCGACTTAGCCCGAGGCAGGATTCCAACCTGCGCCCGTAGCGGTCACTCGGAGCATAGAAGCGCACGGCCACTCCAGCCGGCTGCACTGAATTAATTGCATGGTTTATGAGTAACTGTTGTACCGTATTGAGAAGAGTTGCAATCTGCTGCATCTGAATCTGAAGCATCTGTGTTATCAGCATTTCATCTACCGCTGAGCTGAGGCACCTGAGCAGGGTGTGGGAAAAGTGATTTGCTCATTTTGGAATAGGCAAATTCAATGAACAGACAATGCAAGCAATAAAACTAAGCACAAAAGCAAAGCAAATTTCTACAACGCCCACCTGAAAACATTGAATAGGAAAGACTCTGTGAAAGACACTGTTAAAACATGTAAATACACCCCTGAAAAAAAAGATAAGGTGGATTTAAGGCGCCAGCAAAACACAAAAGCCCACAATAAAACAAAATCTGTGGCAGCCGGTTCCTCTGTTATGTTGTCGCTATGGTATTCTTTGACCTCGTCGCCAATCTTATTGTGTCTAGGAATCCAGCATACTGGGTTCGCTGGACAAACAATGAAACACCTCGAGTTCGAGTCTCGGTCCGGCACAGTTTTAATCTGCCAGAGAGTTTCGACTCGTATTATTGTCTGACACTCCACTCCTTTTCACATTTGTCAGACAGCAGCAAAAACACCCTGTGAGTACGTTAGCGTCACTAGAATAAATTACTGACGTTAGGAGTGGACCTTATTCTATGTCAGAGCACATCGGTGTTTAGCTGTACAAAACGTGTTTAATTTCTGTATTTTTGTCAAAGAAGCACGTGGGTTTGCATAGATTGTGACATGGAAATTACAGGACAGTTGTCAAGACAAAGTATTGCGTCATGATTAGCAGAAATAACACTGAACGCAACAATATCCAATTTAAATAGAAGGTTGTCTACAAGATTTTTCTTACATCTAGACTATGAAGCACTGTATCAGTTGTTCAATATTACGACAAATCATCCGATTCCGGTCCTAAGTTTGGTACTATTAAGAATGACAATCAAGTCTACAGAGGGTGGTTAGTTTTTGTAACAAGATAAGAAGAAGACTTCTCAAGGCTGCTCATGTTAACAGTGGACGCAAGCTGGTGATCCAACAATTTTACGCCTCTGATTGTGGCATTTACCCTTGGATGCGACGTGTTTTCGGCGGCATGGCTGCTCTCGCCCTCTGAAAATCCTATAAAAAGCTAGCCGGCCGCGGTGGCCGTGCGGTTCTGGCGCTGCAGTCCGGAACCGCGGGACTGCTACGGTCGCAGGTTCGAATCCTGCCTCGCGCATGGGTGTGTGTGATGTCCTTAGGTTAGTTAGGTTTAGGTAGTTCTAAGTTCTAGGGGACTTATGACCTAAGCTGTTGAGTCCCACAGTGCTCAGAGCCATTTGAACCATTTATAAAAAGCTAATCAAATTCTTTACTGATTTTATCAGCTTAAATTATCCTACGTTTCCCGTTAGGCGAGAAAACGTGCACTCATCCCGTCTGGAAAATATGGCGATATTCACTTGCATAGATGGAGCAGCTTGTATACTTCAACGCCCTCTCAGTTCTCGCAAGAACGTTTAACTACGTGAATGTTTTGTTTCTCCTCTATCGGAGCTCAACGGTTCTTTAGCTAATTTGTAGCTGAATGTCAGCCAAAGTGAACGCAGTGGTCACACAAAAATTGTTATTTTGGCGTCGTACAGAGCGTGACGCACCCTGTTCTAAACTTGACGCTGGTTCAGAGGAGAGTCCACCAAGTTTTCGGTATTGTCTCTTTCCTAGCAAACTATCCCCCACCTGTGTTCTTTCGTGCCTCACGTTACGGCTTATTCAGACCAATGGGAGCGTTCCTTTCATCTTGTGGAAACTACCCCTGCCAATCGCAAAAAGCCTACTTTTAAACTGCGTCATAATATCGCCATTTCTACTCTTTCTGAGTTTATTTCCTGACGCGCAAAAGTTATACGTGTACATCACGTGAGCACCAAGGAATTTTCACGTGATGAACTGCATCTCTGTCTTGTTTGTATCGATCTGCAAACGCAGTTTTCTAAATAATTTCTCCGTCGCTGGCAGCGCTGGGCCGCTACCTGCTCCCCTCGATGTATCGCCCGGCGTGTTCATTGTCTCTCTAGCTGCGGTTCACCAACCCCTGTTAGAAGCCTTTCGTTGTATGCAAGCCGTGACTGCGCAACTCGCGTCTGTCTCTAAACTAAAACATTTCTTCCGGCAGCTGTTTTCAGCTTTTGCTCTTTGATACGCAAGATTTGCGTTAGGTGTGTTAACACAGTCGAGTCGAGTGTCGTCTCTTTTGCCATTACCTACTGAACATTTTGATAGGCAAATCTGCTCACTATACCCGAAGTACGTCAGGCGACATATCCATCTACTTGGTACTACATATAAAATATCATGTAATGTGCGAAATTAGCATTCATCCAAGCTGTCACCTTACAAATGAGTTTTATTACAAAAAGACCATTACAGATGCTTATCTTTGGCAATTTCTCAGATGTGTCACAAGCAAAGGGCGACATACAAAACAATGTCTTTGCAGTGACTGCTGATCTCTAACAAAAGTTTTTCCTGAACTGCTATCGAAGTGCATAACGTTGATGCTTCTATCCAAGTGGGTCACCACCTGTCGGGCGCGGCTCTTATGTTATCTTCGCATAGGGCCACTGCTGCGCGATGTCGTTCTGAAAGACAGGTCGGTCAGCATGCGATTGGCTTCTCTTCTTTGTCATTCCTGACTGGCGTGCCAGCCCTTGACATTACGCCGTAACATGTAATACATAAAATTGGTGACAAAGGGTACGTTGCTTGTAGGAAACATTGCCAGTCGAAGTCAGTTTTTATTTTTATTAGTTTTGTGTGTTACTATAGTACAAACTGATTCACAGGAGAAAATGGACACGCAGTCCTTCAATGGTACATGTAGACTGCGGTATGCTGTAGTATTCCGTAAAACCTGGTATCTGCCTCTTGTCTATTCTGAAGGAGACTCTGAGCCCGAAATTCTAGAAGATCACAGTGACAATGACCATAACTATAGGGAGCCACTGTCCTCTATGAAATCTGGAATGGTGATAGAATCAGACATAGAACCAGAAAGTGACAGTGCTAATTTTGAAAAAAAAAAGGTAGTGTTGTATACTTTGCCTAGTAAACTGAATCATGACATAAGTGAGAGCCTGGGGAAGAAAAATTCATCCGTACCGTATGAGCGAATAAAATTAGACATTTATTCATATTCAGCAAATAGTTTTCTCCGTTACATCTGACTGTGTTAGCAACCCACCATTGCAGTACTTCAAGAAGTTCTTCGGCTCTACAGTAATGGACACAATACTGAAGAAGACAAATCTCTTTTCTTTTTAGCAGACAGCATCATCATCTGTAAACACATCTAGAAATGAAATGTAGCAGTTCTGTGGAATGCTGATTTGCATGGAAATTTTCGCAATACCTTCACACAGGATTGCTGGTTGCTGTCGACAAACAGCAGGAGAATTCAAATGTAATGGGTTCAAAATAAAGACCTAGTCTTGATGCAGTCATTAATAACTGTAGTAAGCAAGATCAAGAAACGGAACAACTGATTGATGAAATGATAGTACTTTACAAAAGTACTAGGGCAGCAATGTCTGTCAGTATATTCAAAGAAAGCTCTAAAAATGGAGTTTCAAAATTTTTGCAAGAGGTGAAGTTCCTAGTTTTATGTAAGATTTACTTCCTTATGCCGGTAAGGGAATGCTGACCATCTTGTTGTGAGAGGAGAAGTTGTTTGGATCCGGTAGTCAAGATCTGATTAATCCGTGCAATACTTAATTGCAGGGTATACGAGGGTTGTGTAGAAAGTAAGTTCCGAATGGTCGCGAAATGGCACCACAGTGAAAACTCGAAGAGCCTCTGCACAGATGTGTTGGGTAGTGTCTCTAGTATGACCGTCGATCGCATCAAGACACTCTTTTCAGTTGTGAGTGCAGTGTGAGCGAGTAAAGGTGCCTAGAGCAACGATGTCTCCCTCCAAGTAGGAAGGCCCGCTGAGAGGCTTCGTCAAAGGAATGCAGTACACCTAACACAATTGCCACGCACTTCCTTCTTCATGGCAATTCTAAGTCGCACTCTGCAGGGGCACTGAAGACGCTCTTGCAGTCTTTTCTATGGGAAGTGTTCCATCACCCACAACACAGCCCTAATTGGCTCGTTCTCAGTATCATCTATGTTCACATGAAACGCTGGATACGAAGACAACTCTTGGGCGCAGGCTATGCGCTGTAGACCACCGTAGAGAATTATCGGAAAGCACAGGCGGCTGCCTCCTATGACGATGGTGTTGGAATTTGGTATAACCCTCCGACAAATGCCTAAGTCGGAGCGGCGGCTATGTAGAGAAGTACGCGGAAAGTGTAGCTAACTCTTGCAAATAAAATTAAAATGTTCTGATTTTCATTGTGGTTTCCATTTAGCGACCGATCTGGTATTGAAGTTGTGTCCATTTAGGTGCCGGGTTGGAGTCCGGTGTGACCTTTGCAAGTACTGGACGCGGTGGCGTCTGCTGGATGATACCCGTGGGTTTGCGACTACGAGTAATCTCCGTTACATCCTTCTCTCGGCCCTCTCTAGGCAAGCGTTTGTCAGTGGGCCCTGGATTTTACGAGAAATCTTAGTGAGTATCCGATTAGCGTGCACGTCCGTTGGTGTCGCGTGGTGGCTATTTTGACTCCGTATCCTGTTTGCCCGTTGTTACATATATAAATGTGTTATTCACGAAGGTTTTGCCTGGTACTACTTGCGTTCAGTTCTGCCAATGTGTGTGGGCTTATGGCTGTCACTATTCCAAACTGATTTTAGAATCTAAGCGTTCAGAATGCAGATGTAATTCTTCTGATTTACGAACAGTACTTCATAGTCAGTCAAAATTGTTTAATCTTTTTACCTTATTTCTGAGGCAAGTGTATAGTTACCTGTTGGCTAGAATCGCGAGATGGAGCTGTTTACTAAACTTTTTGCATTTACCAAGGAAAAAAATTAAAGGAAAATTTTATGCCTCGGTAGTCAAGTACTGAGCATAGCGTTCGTACTTTTCTGCATTTGTAGTATGTTTAATTTTTCCTAAATAACTAACGAGTTGTCTCTGTGTTACAGGATAGGTGATTGTAATTTTTGTTAACTGTGGTCTAGGTAAAGATGCCTGTGTACCATGATTGAAATTTTTAATTAAGATATCTAGTATTGTGGTAGCGGCAACAGCCGTCGTATATTAGTAGAGAAGGAGGAATTATTGCTACTGGCGTTGCCTCTGTCACCGCCTCTACCATCATAAAATTTAACCACTTTTGTCAGTCATTTTGGGTACTTCAAAGGCAATGGCGTTTGGATAAATACTGGCAATAGCCGATAGTTGATATTTGTGACATATTCATTTCATCATATGTTTTGCTGTTTCTGATAGAAATGTATTTTCTTCATTTAATATCTTTATTAAAAGGAAATGATTCTATACTGTCGCCGTTTTGAGGTGTTTGCTATCAGTTGTAGACTTTTCAGTTCTGGAGGCAATTTTTTAATGTTGTTCTAGGAATTTGGATTTTTAAAAATAAATTCATTAGTGATTTTAGAAACGTTAATAAATTTATTATGGTTCAGTACCTTTCCACTTGACACCAACTCCCTACCGCATTTCAATTGCAACATGTAGCTTTTGGATCTACATGCAAAATTTTTGTTTCTGAAAATCTGATGAAGGCAAAGTCAGAAACGCGTAATATTGGTGTAATAAAGTCATCTTGCATCAGTCAGTGACTTCTTCCTAGAGACTTACTCAGCATTTTGCACACAGCATATATTTTTCAGCGTGGTCGCATACCCCCTTTGTGACTTCATATCGCAGTCACGTTACTATGTTCTCTGATCAGTCGTATCTGTTGTTCTTGCCACGTGTATTGGCGGTACTAAGAGACCTAAAACATACTAGTCCTGGTAACTGTAATTGTTGAAATGAACTAAATACTGCTGTAATATTGTTCAGTACGCTGTCCACAGTTGCCATTATAAACATGTGAACGTATACTCTTAACATCTTGTACTGTATACAGAGTGATTCACTTAAGATTTTTACAAACTTTCAGAGATGATGGAGAGGCTAAATGTTTCAATTTGGTATAGGGACCCCGGTCCGGAAGCGGCCGAGTCGAAAGTTATAAGCGAAAACCGTTCTGATACTTCTGACAGTGGACCTCTTCTGCCGGAAGCTCTTTACTTTCCATTTTTTAGGAGGTAATATGGATCAAAACAATAAAAATCTGGCTAATAGCGTGGGCTCTGAAATGCATACCTTAAGAGCTATGAGCAGTTGTTCAGCAAAAGGTATGCATTTCGCAGGAGCACAGATAAAGAAGAGCCCTTAGTTCTTAAGTTGTGCACTTTGGAACCCATGTCCACCGGACATATTTATTTATTTATTTTTACTTTAGTCGATACTACCTCTGGCCAAAATATGAAAGCAAAGAGCTTGCAGTGGAAGAGGCCGCCTGTCGGAGGTATCAGAATGATCTTCGCTTGTAGCTTTTGACTAGATCGTTTCCGAGCAAGGATCCCTTACGTCAGATTAATACATTTACTTATCTCCAACATTCCTGACAGATTGTAGCATCATCACGGAATCAACCCGTATATTAGAATATGCTGCGGAACACTATGGGGTAACTTCTGGGTCTGAGTCTATCGGACTGACTTCAGTTTGCAACATTCATTAACATCGGTCACCTTCTGTCAGATCTTTTCCATTGCACCAGATGTCTGGTTTGATCAACTCAGTCTAGACTGAATAAAGAATACTTCAAGAACACTTATAGCATTTCATCAGACTGTATTCTCTTTATTAAGAGAGAAACTTTGTGTGAGTATTGACTTACGTAACGAAATGATTAGTTCACTTTTTCGTCGGTTGTAAGTTGCCGGTGTGGGTCTCCCTGCTGCTGCTACCTCGTTTGCTCTTTCATTACCCAAGGAGCATCGGACAGACGCGGTGAAGGAACAAAAGCCGTCCTGCGTCTTCAGTTTCCACATCTGTACTTCAGTCACTATTGCGAAGCGTGATTTTCGTCAACGGTATGCCATTATTCCATCCCGTGTTCTAAGGGTAGAATCTTTGATTAATAATCAAATGTTATCCCGTGGTCTAAAGGTAGCGTCTTTGATTACTACTGAAAACGTTCTCGATCCCGGGGTCGAACCCCATCCCCAACCCCCTTAACGTCTGAATAAAAATCATCAACACTGGTGGCCCAAGAATTCCAGCATAAGAAGTCACTCTAACGCGCAAGAATCAACAATGATTATCGCTATGAAGATCCAAACGTCAGTGGAAACCACTGCTTTAAAGATACGTAATGTACCCACAGGACATGTTGTAAGTAGGCTGTTTAGGTTTTTTATATTGGTAACGCCACGTACCGCTCTGTATGAAAATCACTGGCTGTGCTGTGTGCAGTCTGTGGCTGGATGGCATTGTTGTAATATTCGCTATTGTAGTGTTGGGCTGCTGGCTGTTAATAGCGCGTAGCGTTGCGCAGTTGGAGGTAAGGGTGGTAACATTAAGAGTGTACACCGAAATTTCACTATTAAATGCAGAGGACAGAGCCGAATGGTGGAGAGAGTAGGTTGAAGGCCCCTATGAGAGGAAAGATTTATTTGATGACGTAGTCGTACAAGTTACATGCGTTTATATACAAGAGATAGTTGATCCAGTAGCATAATCAGAATTTAGAAAAGATCTCCAAACTTTAATGTCAAATAAGGCAGAAGGCATAAATATCATTCCATCAGAATTTCAAAAATCATTGGAAGAACTGGCAACAAAACGACCATTCACGCTGGTGTGTAGAATTTATCAATTTTACTTCTGAAAACAGCGGGAGCAGACGAGTGTGACAATTATCGCACAATCAGCTTAACAGTTCATGCATCCAAGTTGGTGACGAGAATAACACACAGAAGAACGGATCTGTTAGATGACGATGAATTTGGCTTTAGGAAATGTAAAAGCACCAGAGAGTCAGTTCTGACTTTGATAATGGAAGCAAGACTAAAGAAGACTCAAGTTATAGGGTCTGTCAACCTAAAAAAGCGTTCGACAATTTGAAATGGTGAAAGATGTTCAAAATTCTGAGAAAGGTAGGATAAGCTAGAGGGAGAGGTGGGTGATATACAACATGTACAAGAGCGAAGAGGGAATAACAAGAGTGGAAGCACAAGAAGGAAGTGCTATATTAAAAAGAGTGTAAGACAGGGATGTAGTCCTTCACCCCTACTCTATAGTCTCTACATGGAAGAAATAATGACGAAAGAAAGATTCAAGAGTGGAAATGAAATACAAGGTGAAAGGATATCAATAATATGATTCGTGTGTGATATTGCTGTCATCAGTGAAAGTGAAGAACAATTACAGATTCTGTTGAATGGAATGATCACTCTAATGAAAATGAGTTGACAGTAAATCGAAGAGAAACGGAAGTAATGAGAAAGAGAAGATATGAGACCAGCGAGAAACTTAACTTCAGGTCTGACAGCCACGAAGTAGATGAAGTTAAGGAATTCTGCTACCTAGGCAGCAAAATAACCAATGACGGACGGAGCGAAGGGGACATCAAATACCAACTAGCACTGCCAAGAAGGGAATTCCTGGTCAAGGAAAGTCCACTAGTATCAAACGTAGACATTAATTTGAGTACGAAATTTTTGAGACTATAAGTTTGGAGCACAACATTTTATGGTATTTGGTACAGCCACTGCGTGAGATTTCTATGGGGGGTAGGACTAGCCCAAGTAAGGGTTGTTCAGCCCCAATTAAGGGCTGAACATCATTCGTGACCTAAATATTTACTAGACGATGTATGCCATAAGACCAATGAAACCAATTAGGTAAAATTTAATTTTAAGCTTTCAAAAATTAATTACAAATCATTAAGAACAATAAGTCTCACAGTCATTATATTATATTTCAAAAATGTGCACATCCTCGAACATGTGCTGCGGTGTTTACTTTGCATTGAAGTACGACTTCAACACATTTTCACGCTGCCCCACATTGGAGCGTTAAAAACATAGGGAACGCAAAATGTTGCGTATGGTCATGGAAATATCTGTTCTAAGACAAGAAATGAGCTTTGCCCTTAGCCATGACAGCTACGGAAGCAGATACGTACGTCACATCACAGAGGCAAAGAAATTTGTTGCAGTTCTTTGAGAATTAACGGTTCTCACTAGGTTTGAATTCCTTTAGTGAGATACCATGTAATTATTAGGACACAATTTTTTCCTTTCTTTGTACGAGCTTATGTGTCAAAAATAATGCAAAAATATAATACAGTATCCATGATTCAAATCGACAGCGAAAAGACGACTTGCTAAGACAACTAAGAAAATGACCATGAAATATACATTCAATTCTCCAAAATGGACACACCCACACACATTCCAAAAAGTGCATAAATTTTTCTACAAGATAAAGAGAGTACAAAGTTGCGAGAAGGAAACTTTTTTTATATTTTATTTCTTTATTTTTTGATTGACACCTCCCGTATAATCGAGACAATCCTGCGCATGGCGCTAGTAACTGCTAGTATCACCTGGCAAGGAAAAGTATCTTTACGTTTAACAAGTAATCACATCATAAGTGATCTTTAACTTCTCAATCGTGGAACTGAGTACAAAATGGCTGTGTGAGTGATTACACACCCACATACCAATAAAGGGGCAGAAAACAAGCCCTCCAGTGTTAATAGCAAAAACAGTCGGGGTCTTAACACTGAACACCTGAACACACCCAAAGTCTGGGCATTGAGGTAAGATGTTTCGCCCACAAACCGCTTTTCAGTTTCAAAACAACGCCCAGTGTCGTGACGGGGGCAAGGGGCCGCCAACAAGGTTTGAATTTAAGCACACGGTTGGTAAACGAATTTCGATTGCATTAGCAGATAGCATCTTACTACAGACCAAGAAATTGGCACGAATCCTTTTCTGCCACAATTAACTATTTAACTAACAACCAATAAAGGGGATAACGTAAATCAGAATCCAGAAGGCTATCATATACAAGAAGGTAAAAGTACAGTATTGGTTAATTGCAGAAAATCACAAATTTACGGTGGAACAAGAAGGTATTGGAGCAAACACGTGCAGACCTCTAGAGCCCGCGCTCGACGTACCCACGGCCGTGTTAAGCAAGTAGGAAGACTGAGTTCGTATTTTTAGAGTTCTAATAGCCATAAAGGCGGGTAAGGCGCGTAAGCGAACGACGACGCACTGCGCCGCCGCCTGCCGTCGTCAGACTCCCTCCTCATATTGGAGCTTGCTTACGTAAAACGGCACGCCCTCTGTTAGAGGCAAAGATGGCATACGAAAGACGTACCGTGACCTAGCGACACGGTACAGCTCAGTAGTGAAACATGGACTGAGGGAAAACCGGAACAGAAAAGAATCGAGGCATTTAACATGTGGTGCTAAAGACGAATGTTGAAAATCAGGTAGACTGATAGGCTAAGGAACGAGGAGGTTCCTCGCAGAATCGGAGGGGAAAGGATTATATGGAAAACACTGACAAAAAGGAGAGATGGAATGATAGGATTTGTATCAAGACATCTGGGAATAACTTCCATGGTACTAGAGGGAACTGTAGAGGGTAGAAGCTGTAGAGGAAGACAGATATTGGACATATCCACCACGATGGATTGATGGATAAGCCGTAAGGGTGTAAGGACCTCACATCGTTCTAGTTGGGTCAATCTCACTTTTCTTTTTTAAATAATGAAAGTGGATTCAGGGTATGTGTCACCCTCAATAAACAATTTAGGTTGTATTTCGACGCCGTGTAGCAACACCAGTGATTGCAGTAACATGTTCACAGAAGTCTGGTAATAATGTGACTATTGTCTGTAAATTTGTCGTTTGTCCGGTGGAGAGCCCATTAAACATATGTGAAAGATAAATGGAAACATTGATCCTAAACGGAATCGTAAAAAGTTTACTTAGTTCCGTGTGCGTGCATTTGAAAGATATACCCTTGTAAAATAACAGGGTTCCTTTGAAAATAAAAACTCTGTAGAAAAATGCGTAATCTGAAATTCAACCTAAGTTTATATCTTCATTCATAAAAAAGATGTGGTACTGAGAAATAGGATGAATGTTTCTGAAACACCCTACACAAAGTATTCTTTTATGACATCTGTTAATTTTTACTTTATTTTAGTTATTTATTTGTCAGTTGTTTCAAGAGAGGCATCGTAAACAATGTTAACAGTTACTCGGCTTTATGGTTGTCTACTGCTGCAGCTGTACAACATATCTTTTATTTCGCAATCTTTCACTAAAATTAAGGTTTTACTACAGATCGTTGTATCTTAATCTAAAAGAAGTTCTCTATTAAATTTTCTTGTTTAAATTAGTTTATAACTGTCAGAAATAGAAACCTGAACGTAATTTAACGTGCTCACATTAACGCTTTTAAACAGTTAAATCGATGGGCTGTCTAAACGTAATACAAAATTGTTATAAATTCAACTATCGTTTTTACAATATTCTATAATAATGTAGCAATTTGTATTTCCTTGAGATTTAAAAGATGCAAAACAGTTCAAATTCAATGGCCGTATTACTTGTTATAGTACGAATTACATAAACATGTATGCAACTCAGCTGTGTACATTACTGCCGATTTAGCAAAGAGAATGAGGCGCCTTGAATACCTACACAGTGTGTCCCAGTGCTGTTAGGACTGTGGCTATGAAAAATAAAAGTCATAGATTATGTTCACAAAATCACTGTATCTTTTTAAAAATAATCATCAAAAACCGTTGTAAAAATATTTTAAATCAGACACTAGGTACTTTTTTGGAATGGCATTTAGTACTACAGTACAATTTTCATGGATGTCCTCAGTTGTGTAACAATTACGTCCTTTCACTGCTAGCTTCATTTCGGCAAACAACCAGAAGTCGACTGTGACCAAATTCGAAGGATATGGCAGATGATTGCTGAGCAAAAACTCGCAACACGGTTTTCACTTGTCTTGGAGGAGCCACTATGAACATGCCTCTCGATATTCCGGTCGAATTCGATGGATTCTTGCCCACAAACGATGGAGGACTCAGCAACGTGATGTTGCTTGGCTGCTCTGTCGCTATTTTCCGACAAGTTTTAGGCACGTACTGCCACATTCACGGCCAAGGCTCCTGCTGCAGTGAAACTAACACTTTCACCTTCAACACGGCTGTTGCCGAAACTTCAAGGATCATAATGGCACAACTCACTACGATATAGCAGTGCAGTTAGGAATTTCACACAAACGGTTCTAATGGAAGGTGGACTCTCTGGAGATCTAAGTGGTAGTCATAAAAAAGTGCAATTGATTTTGATTCACTGGAAGAAGCATCACAAATTGAAGCAATCTTGACCGCATAAAAACATTTATTACAATGGTGGCCAGTTTCAGTCTATCTGTAGACCACCTTCAGACCGTTCTCCAATGATGACAGGTGGCGGTGGTGAGCGGAGAAGGTACCATCTGGTGAGAGACGAATATCAACCGCCAACGGAGTCTGCCAGTGTCGTTGTCTTTCAACAGAGATACTTGCTCCGTTCATTATCGCCGCCTGCCACCATTGGAGTATGGCCTGAACATGGTCTAGAAATAGACTGAACCCCATTGTAATAACTGTTTTATGCAGTTAGTACCTTTTTAATTTGTACCTTTTACAAGAGTAAAGTATTTATCTGTCGCATTGCCGTCACTCTGCTTGGTGAATCAACTTGACGCAGTTGCTATTCTATAAAATAATTTTGTTAACAAGAATGCTTATCTTCCTGCATATTTGTACCACACACAACGACAACTAGAATTCATCAGTGTTGTTCATGTTTAGTGTTGTTACCAGGTCTGGTACCTTCTGTAAGGGATGTGAATAGCGTCAGATGCTGAGTGATTACTGTGAAGTACTATGAAGAACGTGGAGATTTCGCATACTCCTGTGAGACTGCGTTATCAGCACCTGACATCTTGAAAGGGGCCTTATTGTGGGTCTTTAACTGGCTGGCTGGTAGATTCGTGTTATATCGAGATAAATGGGGCGTTCATATGCGACAGTGCCCCGATGCTGGACCGCATGAGAACGTGAGGACTCGTATACTCGTCATCAGTGTTCCGGTCGACCATGCCTGACCACAGGAAAGGAGGATCGCCATAATGTGGACAAAATACTTCTGCACCTGCCATCGGAGAACAAGTAACGGAATCCCCGCAACACTACGTGGCATCCCGCACCATTAGTCGAAGACTATCAGAGCCCATGCGTAGGCTGCTGTTAATGCCATAGCACAGACAGCTGGTTGGGAGTGGTCCGTGACTGGGAGACATGGACTGTTGATGAAAGCGTCGTACTATGTTCCGTTATGAACCGCGGCTCTAAACTACGGTAAATGACCACTGCCGATCTGTATAGTGTCAGCTTGGGTAGATGTTCAGTTCTTTTACAGTATTTTGCAGAGGGAGCGCGGTGTTTCTCCGGGCACCATGATGTGGGAACCCATCGGTTATGACTGCAGGCCACTGTTATTAGTGACTGAGGGAACTCGAACGGTACAACGGTACGTCATTGATGCAGTGCGTCCTCGTTTCTCACGCTACAATATCGTGGTGTCACTTTTCAACAGGTCAGTACTCATCCACATATGATGCATGTATCTATTTACTATTTACGTGATGCTGAGGTAATCCTGTGGCCTAGGAGCCAGTATGTTCCTCCGATAGAACATGTCTGGGACCAGATCGGGTATCAACTTCCTGTGCAGGTTATCCTGGATGTCGAGGAACATTTACAACAGTTGCAGGCCAGATTGCTTCAGGAGAGCATAAAACGGGTTCATGAGATCATTCACAACCAAATCATCGCATGCATCCAGGCAAGACGGGGTGTAACGTGGTACTGATAAGTGAACGCACACTGCCAAGTTATTTGTCAGTATGACAAGATGTTTGAAACCATTGCAGTAACTTCACACACTCTCTCAACCCTTGAACTTTCACTTCCCTTCTTTCTCCCCTTCTGCGTACTGATCTTTATTTTGTCAGGTAGCGCGTAATATGTGCATAAAATACATTTCCTCGCCCGAAAACCGGTTAAATGTGATATTTATGCGTCGAAATTTTCAGTGTTGCTGTGTTCCGATGATATTTGTAGTGTCTCCTTTTGTGTCCAGTCATAACTTTTCTTCCTATGCTGATGACCATGATGGTGGAATGGTAGAGGAACAGGGGACTGATCACCTCAGATGTTAAGTCCCATAGTGCTCAGAGCCATTTGAACCATTTTAGGTAGAGGAACAGAACTCACGTTCTGTAGGAGCGAGGTGCAGGTCCCTGATCAACGGCAGAGATATACACATCTTACGTGGTTTAACTGAATCGACGGCCGAGATGTTCTTTGTAGAACGACTCGGTCGATATCCCTTCACGTCTTTGTCCTATCGAGTCTGAATGCCATCTGTAGCGACGTTGTCGTTGGCTGGATGTTAAATTCAAAACTTCTTTTGTTCGCAAGGATAATCCACTTTCCTCTGAGGACGGAGCGAGTCTTCTGCAATCACAAACCTACCGAGTTGGAACGTAATTTCGTTTGCAGTCGGGCACTTCGGTATTTCCTCTATTCTCTTCACCGTTGCTCTGAAACTCGCAACTCTAGTTTACACGTCGAGCGAGCGCAGTGGCGACAAGGTTAAGCTTCAGAGCCCTCTCCAATGCGGCATTCGCCAGTTATGTTTCCACGACTACCAGTCGCATCAGGGAGCAAAATTTCATTTATTTCAAAACGAACGTTGTATTCCAACGTCACAGTGAGTGCATCTCAACATCTGAAATATTAGTGCGGCACTGCAAATAAAAATTATTTCTGTCACTGGGTCCCTTCTTTTAGCAACGTATGTGACCAAATCTTATGACTTCTTTAGTCAGATGCGTTTTAAATACGATCTCAACCACCATTTCCGAAATAAAACTTCCTGGCAGATTAAAACTGTGTGCCCGACCGAGACTCGAACTCGGGACCTTTGCCTTTCGCGGGCAAGTGCTCTAACCAACTGAGCTACCGAAGCACGACTCACGCCCGGTACTCACAGCTTTACTTCTGCCAGTATCTCGTCTCCTACCTTCCAAACTTTACAGAAGCTCTTCTGCGAACCTTGCAGAACTAGCACTCCTGAAAGAAAGGATATAGCGGAGACATGGCTTAGCCACAGCCTGGGGGATGTTTCCAGAATGAGATTTTCACTCTGCAGCGGAGTGTGCGCTGATATGAAACTTCCTGGCAGATTAAAACTGTGTGCCCGACCGAGACTCGAACTCGGGACCTTTGCCTTTCGCGGGCAAGTGCTCTAACCAACTGAGCTACCGAAGCACGACTGAAAGGAGTGCTAGTTCTGCAAGGTTCGCAGAAGAGCTTCTGTAAAGTTTGGAAGGTAGGAGACGAGATACTGGCAGAAGTAAAGCTGTGAGTACCGGGCGTGAGTCGTGCTTCGGTAGCTCAGTTGGTTAGAGCACTTGCCCGCGAAAGGCAAAGGTCCCGAGTTCGAGTCTCGGTCGGGCACACAGTTTTAATCTGCCAGGAAGTTTCATATCAGCGCACACTCCGCTGCAGAGTGAAAATCTCATTCTGGAAACATCCCCCAGGCTGTGGCTAAGCCATGTCTCCGCTATATCCTTTCTTTCAGGAGTGCTAGTTCTGCAAGGTTCGCAGAAGAGCTTCTGTAAAGTTTGGAAGGTAGGAGACGAGATACTGGCAGAAGTAAAGCTGTGAGTACCGGGCGTGAGTCGTGCTTCGGTAGCTCAGTTGGTTAGAGCACTTGCCCGCGAAAGGCAAAGGTCCCGAGTTCGAGTCTCGGTCGGGCACACAGTTTTAATCTGCCAGGAAGTTTCATATCAGCGCACACTCCGCTGCAGAGTGAAAATCTCATTCTGGATTTCCGAAATAGTTTCGTGATAAAAGTCCTGAATTATTCTCTTCATATCTCACATATTAATTTTTAATACAGTGGTCTTCAGTCGGAAGATGCAATTCTTCAAGCTTGTTTAGACTGTCTTTCCATTATTCTATCTAGTCATATATTCAATATTCTTTTGTAGTACCACATTTTAAATTCTACCAAATTATCTTAATATCACACAGTTACCAGCAATCATCCCCGTTCTCTGTTTCACATTCAGCTTGGGCGTATTACACCATCCTCTTTGCCAACTATATCCTTTTGCTAGTAGCAAGCCAGAGGGCACTAACGTTGTGTTATCCTTTTTAATTTTAATATGCTTCTGTTAGATTTATTTTAAGTACTGAAAAACTATATAGTTTTCCTTATTTCCATTAAAATCTTTTCCTGAAATTGTGGTTTTTATTTTGAGACTTATGAATTTGACATGGTCAGTTTTTTTTCCTCTTAGAATACACTCACAATATTTTCAGGTTTTATTTTCGCAACAAACTCACAGACGAGAATTTCGTAACCATTGATTCAAATTCTTTATTGATATCAATAGCTGTCCCGATTACAGGTCTACTTTTTTTAAATTGTCAACGAATTATCTATTATATGTAGATATATTATTATCCTGCGTGTTAAACCACCAATGGGCTAAACGAACTGCGAGTTCAGAATCTCGTTAGAATATATAATTTTGTAGAATAAACGCTCCACCCTACTGTGTGGTCTTTCACAGCAATCTCCGTGCAGAGCAGAGGGCAGCTCACAACTGCTCGTGATGGTTACGACTTTTTGAAAATCGGATAATGAAAGCAGACAATCTTTGGTTTAGCCTATATAAGACGACAAATTTAATAGGCGATCAGCAATACTGACCCTACGAATTCCCATAGAAGATAAGTTAAGCAAAGATAAACCTACGTTTACAGCATTTGCAGACTTTTGACAGCGCTGACTGGAATACTCTCTTTCAAATTTTGAAGGTGGCAGGGGTAAAATACAGGGAGCGAAAGGCTGTTTACTATTTGCACGGAAACCAGCTGGCAGTTTTAAGAGTCGAGAGACACGAAAGGGAAGGTAATGAGACAAGGTTGTAGCCTATCCCCGGTATTATTCAATCTGTATAATGAGCGAGCATTAGAGGAAGAAAAACATTTGGAGTAGGAATTAAAGTCCAGGGAGAAGAAATACACTACTGGTCATTAAAATTGCTACACCACGACGATGACGTGCTACAGACGCGAAATTTAACCGACAGGAAGAAGATGCTATGATATGCAAATGATTAGCTTTTCAGAGCATTCACGCAAGGTTGGCGCCGGTGACGACACATACAACGTGCTGACATGAGGAAAGTTTCCAAACGATTTCTCATACAAACAGCAGTTGACCGGCGTTGCCTAGTGAAACGTTGTTGTGATGCCTCGTGTAAGGTGGAAAAATGCGTACCATCACGTTTCCGACTTTGATAAAGGTCGGATTCTAGCCTATAGCGATTGCGGTTCATCGTATAGCGACATTGCTGCTCTCGTTGGTCGAAGTCCAATGACTATTAGCAGAATATGGATCGGTGAGTTCAGGAGGGTAACACGGAACTTCGTGCTGGAACCCAACGGCCTCGTATCTCTAGCAGTCGACATGACAGGTATCTTATCCGCATGGCTGTAACGGATCATGCAGCCACGTCTCGATCCCTGAGTCAACAGATGGGGACGTTTGCAAGACATCAACCATCTGCATGAACAGTTCGACGACGTTTGCAACAGCTCGGAGACCATGGCTGCGGTTACCCTTGACGCTGCTTCACAGACAGGAGCGCCTGCGATGGTGTACTCAACGACGAACCTGGGTGCACGAATGGCAAAACGTCATTTTTTCGGATGAATCCATGTTCTGTTTACAGCATCCGTGTTTGGTGACATCGCGGTGAACGCAAATTGGAAGCATGCATTCGTCATCGCCATACTGGCGTACCATCCGGCGTGATGGTATGGGGTGCCATTGGTTACATGTCTCGGTCACCTCTTGTTCGCACTGACGGCACTTTGAACAGTGGACGTTACATTTCAGATGTGTTACGACCCATGGCTCCAGCCTTCATTCGATCCCTGCGAAACCCTACGCTCCAGCAGGATAATGCACGACCGCATGTTGTAGGTCCTGTACGGGCGTTTCTGGATACAGAAAATGTTCTACTGCTGCCCTGGCCAGCACATTCTCCAGATCTCTCAGCAACTGAAAATGTCTGGTCAATGGTGGCCGAGCAACTGGTTCGTCACAATACGCCAGTCACTACTCTTGATGAACTGTGGTATCGTGTTGCAAGGGCAGCTGTACGTGTATACCTCATCCAAGCTCTGTTTGACTCAATGCCCAAGCGTATCAAGGCCGTTATTACGGTCAGAGGTGGTTGTTCTGGGTACTGATTTCTCAGGATCTATGCACCCCAACTGCGTTAAAATGTAATCACATGTCAGATCTAGAATTAATATATTTGTCCAATGAATACCCGTTTATAATCTGCATTTCTTCTTGGTGTTGCAATTTTAATGGCCAGCAGTGTAAAAACTTTGAGGTTTGTCGATGACATTTTACTTCTGTCAGAGACAGCAAAGGAGTTGGCAGAACAGTTGAACTGAATGGACAATGTCTTGAAAGGAGGACATATGACGAACATCAACAAAAGAAAAACGAGTGTACTGGAATGCATTCGAATTAAATCCGGTGATGCTGAGGAAATTAGGTGAGTAAATGAGACACTTATAGTAGTTGATGATTTTTGTTATTTGGGAAGCAATATGATTGGTGATGGTCGAAGTAGGGAGGATAAAAAATGTAGACTGGCAATGGCAAGATTATGATTTCTAAAGAAGAAGAGAATTTTGTTAACATCGGGTGTAGATTTAAGTGTTAGAAATCCTTTGTGAAAGTATTTACATGGAGTGTAGGCATGTACGAAAGTGAAACATGGACGATAAACAATTTTGACGAAAAATAGAAGCTTTTGAGATGTGGTACAACGGAAGAATACTGAATATCAGATTGGTAGGTCATGGAACCAACGATGCGGTACTAAACAGAATTTGGGAGAAGAGAAATTTATGGTACAACCTGACTAAAAGAAGGGATCGGTTAGTAGGACACATTATGAGGCATCAACGGATGACAAATTTATCAATGGAAGGGAGCGTGGAGGATAAAAGTCGTAGACGGAGACCAAGAGATGAATACGGTACGAAGATTCAGAAGGATGTAGGTTGCAGTATGTTACTCGGAGTTGAAGAGACACGCCCAGGTTAGAGTAGCATGAACATCTGCATCAAACTAGTCTTTGGACTGAAGACCACAACAACAACAACATCTCTTTAAAAAGTGTGTTGTTAACGTAAGTCAACATGTTTTTCTTTTATTTTCGGGGAGCATAAACATCACATCCCGCAGTTGGTAATACGCGTTATTCAAAGTGCGTTGGTACTCCTAGGATTAATCGAGTTAGAGGAACAACGGAAAATCGGAATATGGAAGTCGTAGAAAGATGGGAAACTTGCTGCTCCCATGCCTTTGCTCAGTTTGCCACACCGCTTTGAAGGCAGTAACGACAATAAAGTAAGCATCTCGTCGTGGATAGACTAAACGCATTTCCCTCGCTGAAAGAGCGAGAACCATTTATGCTCATGATATGTTTTAGTCGATGCCCAATGTCAACGGGGAATTCAGTTTGCTTCTCTTCCAAATCTAAATAAACTATTTAAATAATGAAATTCATGTGTCCATTCCATAGTACGTTTCAAAATTGAGCTTGATGATCAGTTTAACGATATGAGTTTACAGCAACAAAATAACGTATTTAATATACCGAATTCCGGTAACTGTTGGGTAGTGTACACGAGGTGGCACACGGGAAGGGAGTATTTGTCGGCCGGCCGAAGTGGCCGTGCGGTTAAAGGCGCTGCAGTCTGGAACCCGCAAGACCGCTACGGTCGCAGGTTCGAATCCTGCCTCGGGCATGGATGTGTGTGTTGTCCTTAGGTTTGTTAGGTTTAACTAGTTCTAAGTTCTAGGGGACTAATGACCTCAGCAGTTGAGTCCCATAGTGCTCAGAGCCATTTTTGAGTATTTGTCGCCCAGTAATGGCTTGTGGTACACTATGTATGTTTTTGTTCCTTTTCTTGCATTTTTGTCAGTCGTGTGACAGGTTTGACACGACTCGCCCCGAATTCCTCTCCTGCGCTAACCTCTTCATCTAACAGAAGCGCTTGCACCCTGTGTCCCCAGCTTCGCTGGATGTATTCAAATCTGTCTCCCTGTACAGTGCTCACCCTCGAAATCTTCCTCCATCTGCATGGAGGATATTCGCCGATATCTTATCACACGTACTATCTTCCTGATCATTTTCCATGTCAATGATTTCCATATATTCCTCTTTTGGCCTATTCTGTAGGGAGAACCTTGTTCCTTATCTTACCAGTCCACCTAATTAAACATTCCTCTGTAGAACGAAATCTCAGACGCTTCGAGCATCTTCTATTCCGGTTTTTCTACTGTCCATGACCACTTCCATACACTGCTGAGATCCAAACATACATAGTCAGAAATTTCTTCTTCGAGTTAAAGCCTATGTTTGAACCGGTAGACTTCTCTTGGCAATAAACGTCCTAGTTGCCTGTGCTAGCTTGTTTTTATGTTTTGCCTGCTTTGTCCCTCATGAATTATTTTTGTTCCAAGGTAGCAGACCCCGTTAACTTGGTCTAGTTCGTGGTTCAAATGGCTCTGAGCACTATGGGACTCAACTGCTGAGGTCATTAGTCCCCTAGAACTCAGAACTAGTTAAACCTAACTAACCTAAGGACATCACAAACATCCACGCCCGAGGCAGGATTCGAACCTGCGACCGTAGCGGTCCTGCGGTTCCAGACTGCAGCGCCTTTAACCGCACGGCCACTTCGGCCGGCCGGTCTAGTTCGTGATCACCAGTTTTATTGTTAAGCTTCTCGCTATTCTCATGTTTACTAATTACTGACGTCTTTCTTCTGTTTACTCACAGTCCATATTGTGTACTCACTAGGCTCATTCCCTTCACCTGATTCTAAAATTTTGTTCACTTTCACTGAGAACAGCGCCGTCATTAGCGGATCTTAGCTGTGATATTCTTTCACCCTGAATTTTAAGTCCAGTCTTGTATACTTATTTCCATCATTGCTTCTTCTATACGGGGTGAACAGTAATAAAGCCGACAAACTGCAGGGAGGGATTCATGATTGAAAATGGACGGAAAAAGACCCTAAGAAGATGTATCCGGAAATGAATCAGTGGTACGGTAGACGGTTCTGCCGAAAGTGACCACGTGTCATGAGTTTCTTGTGTGTAGTGGGCTGTGTAGGCCTAATTGTCTCAGCAGAATGGCCGGGTATCAATGTCGGGAACAAGCCGAGATGGAGTCTGTGTACGGCCAGGCACATCGACACGGTCAAGAAGCAGTACGGCTGTACCAAAACAAGTATCCTCACAGACATCAACCACATCACGTAATATTTCAAGCCATTTTTGGGCTTTTGTGTGATAGTGGGTCCTTTAAGGCAGACGAACTGTCCTTACAAGGGATACGGACGACCGGGTTTTTACAGGATATTGAGACGAACCCTAGAACAAGCTCCAGGCAAGTTACCCGAGTGCATGGTGTAAGCCAAAGTACGATTATATTTACCCTGCATGATAACCGCTACTACCCCTATCTCCTACAACGAGTGCAAGGATTATCACCAGCAGGTTTCTCTCTACGGGAAGGATTTTCTCGTTGGTTTTTGCATAAGGTATAACAATTATGGGATTTCTGTCATTAGTCCTCTTTACCGACGAAGCAACTGTTACCAGATTTGGTATCATCAGTCTGCATAATCGTTGTCTGTGGGCTACAGAGACGGCATATTGTCAGAGGAACTTCCATTCTTCACCGCCATCTACCTTGGCGATGATGCATTTCTGGACATTTGTTCTTTGGACTTTTTTCCTCCACTTCCAGTCGGAAATCCGTCTCTGCAGTTTGTCGGTTGTATTAATGTTCACACTGTAGAGGAATGAAAGACTGCAAAACTACCATGTACTCTTTTCTGTCCGAAAACAACGTTCCTAGTTTTCTAATTGCCCCTCTCGGTTGTTACACATATTGCGCTTTACACGTCACTCCCTAAAGCTTGCTCCTAATTTTCTCAGAATGTCCAATATCTTGCTCCACTTTTCACTGCCGAACGCCTTTTCTAGGTCGACGAATCCTATGAGAGGGCTAAGTGCAACGGTAAGAATGTCTCTCTTGTGCCTGTATCTTTCCTAAAGCCAAACTGATTGGCATCTAACAGACCCTCAGTTTTCTTTTCGATTCTTCTATATGTTACTGGATACTTCCGTCACTTTTTATTAGGACAGCATAATAATAAATGAAATGTACTGTAACGTCTCTTAGCAAAAGACATATTATGTAATAAAGAGAAAGCGTTATGTGACATGTTCTGTTCTTGTATAGAATTATGTACTTTTTTTTTTATTTAGATAATATCTTTGTCGGCGAGTATTGAAACCACCACAGACGATACTTATTAAATATCAAACAAAGATGAGAATATGTGACTACTACAAATAGTACAGAACGAACATTAATTTCTCTGTCGCCTTCTTGGAGTTACGTGAGTAGGAAGAGCCTGTGACGTTATATTGTACGCTTGCGTAGCATTCTTTTGTCAAGATTGTGTGAGGGACGCCGTTAGACATAGCTTGGGAAAGGTGTGTAATAACTTGATTTGTTTAAATGTTTTGAATAGAGTTACTTAGTGAAACCTTGCATTATGATTTGTAATTAGCTTGCCTGGTATTTTATCCCATCCCTGTAAGATATTTTCAGTTATTTAAATATTATTCGTGGTGCAGGGCTGAGCTACGAACGAACGAGCCGCTGCCGCGGCGCATTCAAACTGCATTAAATGAAATCAATAACACCGCAAAGAAGCGGGCAGGTAATAGTGAATTAAAATGATTTCTTTCAGCTTTCGGAATTGCAGAGCAGAGCAGCAGATTTTATGATGTGTTTTACAGGTTGACGCAGGCTGCTGATTATATATCACTAACAGTGCAAAAAGATAATTTACCTTCATAACATAAAAGGAAATCTTGCTGTGCGTAGTTCTGGTTTGGCAACCCTTATAGTAAAAACATCTTTTTCTCCGATAATAGTCTCATGTTCTCGTGTTAGTCGTGGTACTAATTGGTGTTTTACTGTTAACAAAAATCCACTGCAAAATTTTGATGTTGAACAATCATTGCGTACTGTAACATCAGTATTGATAACGAAGTAATATTCATTAACCTTTTCAATAACTATAAAGTAAGGAAGATATGTTGAGCTTTATAGCGAGTTACAGTAACGAAAAAATTTTCCTTTAATAGAAAGCCAGATCCAGAATAATAAGAACATAATATATTTTGTTTTGTTGAAAATTAATGATCCAAGGAAAGTCATAACACAGCATCACTAAAAGGTATTTCAGGGCTCTTTTCGTAGCAACATATTTTATCTCATATATTAGTTGTTACGTTAGTAATAGTAAAACAAAGCAAATAGTAGAGACAGCGAAAGTACCACATTGCTCGTGTTCTATAGGACTCTGTTGAACATAAGCTATATAGTGGGAACGGAAATTGGAAATTTGCGAAAGGACTATGGGACCAAATTGCTGAGGTCATCGGTCCCTAGGCTTACACACTACTTAATCTAACTTAAACTAACTTACGGTAAGGACAACACACACACACCCATACCCGAGGGAGGACTGAAACCTCCGGCGGGGAGAGCCGCACGGACCTTGTCTTGGCGACCTAGACTGCTTAGCTACCCCACGTGGGTGTGTAGTGCTTTTATTTATCATTGTTCTGCATACTTTCTTGTATATTTGTTTCATTTAGCCTACGCAGAGTTTGTTCTATTTCGTCATCGAGAACACATGTATACATAGAATACGTAATTCAAAAGAGAGAATACTTACATACATATTTACAATATTAAAAGCTCAAACAATCAATTTTTCGAACAAATGTTTAATAAATAAAGTAGACTCATTTACGTTACCAGTTCACACTACTTCCTAAACTTGATAATAAGTAATAAAGTTACATCAAAATGTGTGACCTAAGGATTTTTCTCTATACCCTCAGGAATTAGATGATTATTTTATAAAGGCGAATGTCTCTGGAAACCAAAGAGAAGTCGCTGATCAAGGGAACAGGTAACACATACACATCAAAGTTTTCAGAAATTTCGATCGTTCATTGGCAAATTTGAAATGGGAAAACAAGATGAGGTTTACTTCAGCTTCCAATATAGGATCACACTCACAGACAGGGTAATAGTAAATATTCATTCTACACGGATATACAGGAAACTGGGCACGGTTAGAAAGGAGTCGAATGGAAATCGTAGCTCAGTCCAAATGTCCCCTCGTAAGATTAGATTAGATTAGATTAGATTAATACTAGTTCCATGGATCATGAAAATGATATTTTGTAATGATGAGGAACGAGTCAAATTTTCCAATACATGACATAATTAAGTTAATTTAACAACATACTTAAGTTAATACAACAACCTTTTTTATTTTTTTGTGTTTTTTTAATTTTTTATTTTTTTATAATTTTTTTTCTTAATTTATATCTAAAAATTCCTCTATGGAGTAGAAGGACTTCTCATTCAGAAATTCTTTTAATTTCTTCTTAAATACTTGTTGGTTATGTGCCAGACTTTTGATACTATTTGGTAAGTGACCAAAGGCTTTAGTGGCAGTATAATTCACCCCTTTCTGTGCCAAAGTTAGATTTAATCTTGAATAGTGAAGATAATCCTTTCTCCATATGAAAGCAATGAGTGAAAATAGGCGTAGTAAGCTAATTTACTAAGATGTTTATCACCAAAATTTGCAATGACTCTTATTGCATAAGTAGCTGAACTCAAACGTTTCAGCAGATCATCAATGTGTTTCATCCAATTTAATCTCTCATCAATGGACACACCTAAAAAATTGGAATATTCTACCTTAGCTATATGCTTCTGATTAAGATCTATATTTATTAATGGCGTCATACCATTCACTATACGGAACTGTATGTACTGTGTCTTATCAAAATTCAGTGACAGTTGGTTTACAAGGAACCACTTAGTAATTTTCTGAAAGACAGTATTGACAATTCCATCAGTTAATTCTTGTTTGTCAGGTGTGATTACTATACTTGTATCATCAGCAAAGAGAACTAACTTTGCCTCTTCATGAATACAGAATGGCAAGTCATTAATATATATTAAGAACAACAAAGGACCCAAGACTGACCCTTGTGGAACCCCATTCTTGATAGGTCCCCAGTTTGAGGAATGTGCTGATCTTTGCATATTGTGAGAACTGCTTATTTCAACTTTCTGCACTCGTCCAGTTAGGTACTAATTGAACCATTTGTGCACTGTCCCACTCATGCCACAATATTTGAGCTTGTCTAGCAGAATTTCATGATTTACACAATCAAAAGCCTTTGAGAGATCACAAAAAATCCCAATGGGTGGTGTTCGATTATTCAGATCATTCAAAATTTGATTGGTGAAGGCATATATGGCATTTTCTGTTGAAAAACCTGACATTTTGTTAGTACTTCATTTTTACAGATTTTGGATAAAGCTGTTAGAAGGGAGACTGGACGGTAATTGTTGACATCAGATCTATCCCCCTTTTTATGCAAAGGTATAACAATAGCATATTTCAGTCTATCATGGAAAATGCCCTGTTCCAGAGAGCTATTACACAGGCAGCTGAGAATCTTAATTATCTGTTGAGAACAAGATTTTAGTATTTTGCTGGAAATGCCATCAATTCCATGTGAGTTTTTGCTTTTAAGCAAGTTTATTATTTTCCTAATTTCAGAGGGAGAAGTGGGTGAGATTTCAATTGTATCAAATTGCATAGGTATGGCCTCTTCCATTAACAGCCTAGCATCTTCTAATGAACACCTGGATCCTACTATATCCAGAACATTTAGAAAATGATTATTAAAAATATTTTCGACTTCTGACTTTTTGTTCGTAAAGTTTTCATTCAATTTGATGGTAATACTGTCTTCCTGTGCTCTTGCTTGACCTGTTTCTCTTTTAATAATATTCCAAGTTGTTTTAATTTTATTATCAGAGTTGCTGATTTCAGACATGATACACATACTTCTGGATTTTTTAATAACTTTTCTTAATATAACACAGTAGTTTTTATAATGTTTGATAGTTTCTGGGTTACTACTCTTTCTTGCCGTCAGATACATTTCCCTTTTCCGGTTACAAGATATTTTTATACCCTTAGTAAGCCATGGTTTGTTACAAGGTTTCTTACGAGTACATTTAACTATTTTCTTGGGGAAGCAGTTTTCAAACGCATTTACAAAAATGTCATGAAATAAATTATATTTTAAAGTGGCATGAGGTTCACGGTACACCTCATCCCAGTCTAACTGCTGTAGGCTCTCCCTGAAATTTGCAATTGTTAAATCGTTGACTGAACATACTACTTTGGAGGACTGCTTAGTATTGCTGAATGGAGCTATGTCATATATTCTAACTAGCTGTGCACTATGATCAGAAAAACCATTCTCAACAGGCTGAGCACTTATCTGGTTAAACTTATCTTGGTCTATAAAGAAGTTATCTATCAGTGACCTGCTATCCTTTACCACCCAAGTAGGAAAATCAATAACGGGTGTCAAATTGAAAGAACCGAGTAATACTTCAAGGTCATTTTTCCTATTACCCTCTTTCAGAGAATCTACATTGAAGTCCCCACAAATAATAATTTGCTTCCCCCTGTCTGACAGATAGCACAAACGAAAAAATGGCTGACATCGAAATAAGTGTCCAAGGAATAGAAAAGCAACTGGAATCACTCAACAGAGGAACGTCCACTGGAACTGACGGGATACCAATTCGATTCTACACAGAGTACGCGAAAGAACTTGCCCCCCTTCTAACAGCCGTGTACCGTAAGTCTCTAGAGGAACGGAAGGTTCCAAATGATTGGAAAAGAGCATAGGTAGTCCCAGTCTTCAAGAAGGGTCGTCGAACAGATGCGCAAAACTATAGACCTATATCTCTGATGTCGATCTGTTGTAGAATTTTAGAACATGTTTTTTGCTCGAGTATCATGTCGTTTTTGGAAACCCGGAATCTACTATGTAGGAATCAACATGGATTCCGGAAACAGCGATCGTGTGAGACCCAACTCGCTTTATTTGTTCATGAGCCCCAGAAAATATTAGATACAGGCTCCCAGGTAGATTCTATTTTTCTTGACTTCCGGAAGGCGTTCGATACAGTTCCCCCCTGTCTCCTGATAAACAAAGTAAGAGCCTACGGAATATCAGACCAGCTGTGTGGCTGGATTGAAGAGTTTTTAGCAAACAGAATACAGCATGTTGTTGTCAATGGAGAGGCGTCTACAGACGTTAAAGAAATCCCTGGCTTGCCACAGGGGAGTGTTATGGGACCATTGCTTTTCACAATATATATAAATGACCTAGTAGATAGTGTCGGAAGTCCCATGCGGCTTTTCGCGGATGATGCTGTAGTATATAGAGAAGTTGCAGCATTAGAAAATTGTTGCGAAACGCAGGAAGAACTGCAGCGGATAGGAACTTGGTGCAGGGAGTGGCAACTGACTCGTAACATAGACAAATGTAATGTATTGCGAATACTTAGAAAGAAGGATCCTTTATTGTATGATTATATGATAGCGGAACAAACACTGTAGCAGTTACTTCTGTAAAATATCTGGGAGTATGCGTACGGAACGATTTGAAGTGGAATGATCATATAAAATTAATTATTAGTAAGGCGGGTGCCAGGTTGAGATTCATTGGGAGAGTCCTCAGAAAATGTAGTCCATCAACATAGACGGTGGCTTACAAAACACTCGTTCCACCTATACTTGAGTATTGCTCATCAGTGTGGGATCCGTACCAGATCGGGTTGACGGAGGAGATAGAGAAGATCCAAAGAAGAGCGGCGCGTTTCGTCACAGGCTTATTTGGTAACCGTGATAGCGTTACGGAGATGTTTAACAAACTCAAGTGGCAGACTCTGCAAGAGAGGCGCTCTGCATCGCGGTGTAGCTTGCTCGCCAGGTTTCGAGAGGGTGCGTTTCTGGATGAGGTATCGAATATATTGCTTCCCCCTACTTATGCCTCCCGAGGAGATCACGAATGTAAAATCAGAGAGATTAGAGCGCGCACGGAGGCTTTCAGACAGTCGTTCTTCCCGCGAACCATACGCGATCGGAACAGGAAATGGAGGTAATGACACTGGCACGTAAAGTGCCCTCCGCCACACACCGTTGGGCGGCTTGCGGAGTATAAATGTAAATGTAGGTGTAGATGAAGGAGTCCAAATTTTTCAGAAATAGATGAAAATTTCCTGATGGGGACCTATATACAGTTACAATTATAAATGTGCCTTTATTTAATTTAAGCTCACAGGCACATGCTTCTATATGTTTCTCTACCCAAAACTTTTTTGTTTCTATACTTTTTGCACAATGATAACTTTTGACATATGTGGTAACTCCTCCTTTCTCCATATTTTCTCTCATTACATATGGCAACTCCTCCTTTCTCCATATTTTCTCTCATTTCATGTAAACCACGGCCATGTAGGAATCTGAGGTTGTAACCAAGCATGGTATCTCCTTTCCGTCTGTTGGGAGACATTGCGCAGCCCTTGCCACTGCTGCTTTCCGTGGCTCTAGACTCCACGTAAGTAGTCTGCATGAGGTAACTGCAAATCGAGAATAGTTCTTGTACATGCAGCTTTATTCCCAAAGACATCAACTTTCTCATTATAGCAGTTGCCAGCGGTCTAGCGCCTCTAGGTTTACCGCGAATTTATCCTAGTACCATAATCAAAATATGACAGTTGGTTGTTTTAATCCCTCTTTGGCGCTGAATACTTTTAAGAACACTCTGAGAATCTAACATCTTTAAAAATGAAGTTGAAGATACAAACATAATAGCTTCCAAAGTTGGCACAGCCTCCACCATAAAAACTGAAGCACTTTTAAGCAGTTTGTAGGTTTTACTGATATAATTCTGAGGACATAAAATCACGACCACTCTACTCCTCATGTGGAATTCAGAATCCATTAGAATATATACAGATAAAGCTACGCCACTGAGCTTCAATGTAACTATTAAGGAATACACATTGTTTAAAAATGCAACAAATCCACGGTTTTGAAGATAAAGCATTGAAACTTTGTATCATGCTTACACATTTATTGTTGCAATACATAAATTATATATATATATTTTTTATGGAATTTAAAAATTTGTTTTAAAAAGCTTATGTACCTTTCTCTAAGAAACTATTCAAGCGATTTCCATTAAATTTCTCTCATAAGGTCTTGAATATGCCGAATAGGAGACTTTTATAATTTTAATTAATTCATGCAAAATTTCAAACACATTGCTGCATGTCTCAACATACATTTATAATTTCGAAATTTACACTTTAGGTTGCATTTATTGGGTTTATAGGAATAATTGTACGAAATTTCAGAATTCTGGCCTTCACAGATTCTGAGAAAAAACTTTAAAAAACACTTCAGGAAATGTAGTTTAAAGTTCAGTCTAACGTTTTTCTTATATCATCTGCTCAGAAGACCCCAAATTTGTACTCATGATACTCTAGCCCATCAGGGCTTCTCTTCTGGTTCCCTTTTTCCTGTTTTCTTTCCTTTAATAGGTCTTCAACCGAGTGTTTAGCCAGAGAGAGGCGCTGTAAATCTAGTTCTCTCAAGATGTCTTCAGCGAAATTTCTTATTTTAAACCACATTTTCTCTGATACCTTCATCGTAGCTACATTCTTGTCATTAGATACAATAACTGCATCATGAATTGCGATTCTCCAAACTTTAGGGATGAAAATGTAATTTTCGGTAATCGTTTCGAAATGAATGAATTTAGAGACGAAATAGGATTTTGAGGTTTGCCATGAGCACACTTTTTAGAAGTTCAGAATCGACCATAAACCTGTAAGTGTCCTTGACTACATTCCGGATACAATTTGGAAGCCTTCCCTTGTGAATGTAGAAATTTTTATCCCTCTCAGTCTCTAGACATGACATTTTCACCAGCGAATATGGGACAGATGATAGATGGGATGCTTATCTGTTGATACCGTGTGGAAAGACACAGCCCATACTGCACTATTTATTTCATTTACTCTGGGTAGACTCTGTCTGGTCATGATGAAATTATGAAGGAATCGAACACCTGCGTATATCTGCGTCAAGTACCACAAGACTAAACAAGAATTTCTTGTTCATAAACAAAGCAACTGGTTTGTCATTATTTCTAAGGTAGTGGGCAGAGTCACAGAAGATCTGTAAAACCAAAGAGCTTATACACAACTTTCTACGTAGAAGTAGCCCGTACAGTTTGCTTCAAAGTAAGCCTTGTAATCTTTGGTCACCCAGCTAATATAGAAGTGTCGCTGCGAAGTGTGACGAGTGACAGGAAGGTCGGTTCACACATTTAAGTACTTTTCAGGCGCTTCGCATGCGATTTGATTATTGAAACAATATGAATTTCTTTATTGTCCATGGGTTCAACTAACAAATAAAACATAAATTGCAAAGTGACATTTTCGGTCAATATCATGAACGTCCCTCTTAAATCTGCAAGTAACGTTAACACTCAACTAGTTTGTCGTATTGTAATAATAGACGAAACAGACAGCTGTGTCAAGATAATGTTCAATTAAAGAGAAATGTGAAAAACATCTCATAGAGTGTACAACAGAATACCAAGGCTCAAAGCTTCCACTGATGGTCTGAATTTTAGTTCTGTTCTAGGCATTCCGTAACTGGTAAATGCTGTCAGCAGTCATATAGAGAGGAATTTCCATGAAGGCTATTCCTTGAATGAAAAATGTATCCGACTACATTGGACGTCTAATACTTAAGGGCATCTCTCCTGCCTCCACTAAAAGAGCTTTGGTAAGCAGCTTGGATGCATGAGCTGGTAAGTTAATTGTGCGATCCTTCTCGCGCTTGTCTGCCTTTGCTGTCTTTTGAGTTATGTGAAGAATAAAGAGTAACCGTAGTAGAACAAGGAATGACCGGACAACCTTCGATCTATGAGATTAACATAGGAGAGAAGAGTTACAGGAGTGCAAAAAATTTAGTCAGGGCTTAGCATCTGGGAGCAAGTCTCATATAATCTAAACACCAACTCTTATAGTCGTTTGGTTGGCACTACCTCAATGACGCTAGAAATTACAATAGAATGTTATCTATCCCTTCTGCCTTATTCGATGACAATACTTCGAGATCTCTTTTAAATTCTGACTTACAATTGATGTCTTGTGTCTTCACAACGACTTGAGTGTCTTCTTCTACCACGTCATCAGGCAATTCCTCCCACCTCATAGACGCCGTCAATGGACTCCTTGCATCTACCTGCTCTCTCCTCTGCGTTTATCAGTGAAAATACAAGTGCACTCTTAATGTTACTACCCTAGATTTTAATTTCACCGAAAACTGTCTTGCCTATTGTCTATGCAGAGTCAATCCTCTAGACGACCATTTTCCTTAGATTTATTCACATCTTTGCTGCAGTCATTTCACCTTGGCTGCCCTTCACCTCCTGCAGATTCCATTCCTAACGGTGTTTTATATTCTTGTATTCCTGTCTCTCCCTAAAAATTTTTTTAGTTCATTCTTTCGTCGATCAACTGAAGTATTTCTTCTGCTACGCAATATTTCTTCACAGTTACTTTCCTAATACCCATACTTTTCTTTTCTACATCTCTTCAGCTGGACTGCCTACTGTGTTAATCCTTATTACATCATCCACATCTTTAGCGACCTTCAAATGCGACTCGTAATTCCTCAGTACTTGAGTATTCCACTTTCTTTAATAATAATTCTTTTAGACGATTCTCTTCAGCGTACTCTTCGTCATTGCTAATTTGTGATCTGAATCAATATCTGCTCCTATGTAAGCTCTACAATCCACTATCTGATTTCGGAATTTCTGGCGACCAAGATGTAATCCTGCTGCAGTCTTCCTCGGCCTCCAAGTCTTTCCGAGCATATTTGCTTGTCTTGTGACCGTTGAACAAAGTATTCAGTATTATCATCCGAAACTTCTTACAGAACCCAGTCAGTCTTTCTTCTCTCTCATTCCAACTGCCAAGCTAATATGCTGCCATAAACTTTCCTTCTTTAGCTCCCCTTACAACCGTGTCCGAACTCCCAATGGTTGATAAATCTTCATCTCCCTTTACATGGAGAATTGGGTGTTCAGGATCCTCATATATTTTTTCTATTTTTCAACCTTCTGATTGCGACGTCGGCCTGAACTATCGATGTCGAATCTGATGAGAACAGCCTTGTCACTGAACTGTTCACAGAAAGTTACTCTCAGCCAGATTTTTCGGTTTGAAACGAATCCTATTCCCACTATACCATTTTATGCTGCTGTTGGTATCACCCTATACTCGTCTGATCAGAAATTCTTATCTTATTTGCAGTTCACTTTAATGACCCTAACTAGATGTAGATTGTGAATTTGCTTTTCCCTCTTCATATTTTCTAGCTTCCCTAAGACATTCGAAGTTTTGAAATTCCACGCTCTGACTAGCTGAATATTATCCTTTTGTTGATTACTCCATATATTTCTAATGGTCATCTACCCGTTGGCAGCCCTCTCCAGAAGATAGGAACTAAGCACTAATGCGTAATCTTTTGCCAATGGGAAGATAATCATGACGCTTTTTGAACCGCAGGCCACGTGTCCTGGGGATACACAATAATGTAGTGATTTACGTTGACCTCTGGATCCCCATTCTACTGCTTACAGCTGATTTTTTACCCCACGGTCAAGAGAGTGCCCTGACTCTATGTTCACTCCTCCGCCAACTTAAACAAGTCCGTTGGCAGAACGAGGGTGATTTACTTTGCCGGAAGTATACGGTCACCATTGTTATTTTGTTCAAAAATTTAAGCAGTAGCTCGGTTCGCACTCCGGGCCAAGGACGTTTAGATTACTAGTCAAAAACGCAACCGCTAGATTGGGACTGTTATTGCCTGTTGTTGTTGTGGTCTTCAATCCTGAGACTGGTTTCATGCAGCTCTACATGCTACTCTAACCTGTGCAAGCTTCTTCATCTCCCAGTACCTACTACAACCTACATCCTTCTTAATCTGCTTAGTGTATTCATCTCTTGGTCTCCCTCTACGATTTTTACCCTCCACGCTGCCCTCCAGTACTAAATTGGTGATCCCTTGATGCCTCAGAACATGTCCTCCCAATCGATCCCTTCTTCTGGTCAAGTTGTGCCACAAACTCCTCTTCTCCCCAATTCTATTCAATACCTCCTCATTAGTTATGTTATCTACCCATATAATCTTCAGCATTCTTCTGTAGCACCACATTTCGAAAATTTCTATTCTCTTCTTGTATAAACTATGTTTCACTTCCATACATGGCTACACTCCATACAAATACTTTCAGAAACGACTTCCTGACATTTAAATCTATACTCTTCTTCTTCAGAAACGCTTTCCTTGCCATTGCCACTCTACATTTTATATCCTCTCTACTTCGACCGTCATCAGTTATTTTGCTCTCCAAATAGTAAAACTCCTTTACTACTTTAAGTGTCTCATTTTCTAATCTAATCACCTCAGC
Source organism: Schistocerca piceifrons (assembly GCF_021461385.2). Classification (NCBI taxonomy): domain Eukaryota; kingdom Metazoa; phylum Arthropoda; class Insecta; order Orthoptera; family Acrididae; genus Schistocerca; species Schistocerca piceifrons. The sequence continues at coordinate 430,794,161 of NC_060140.1, read as the reverse complement.
ATCACCTGACTTAATTCGACTACATTCCATTATCCTCGTTTCGCTTTTTTTGATCTTCATCTTATACCTCCCTTTCAAGACACTGTCCATTCCGTTCAACTGTTCTTCCAAGTCCTTTGCTGTCTCTGACAGAATTACAATGTCATCGGCGAACTTCAAAGATTTTATTTCTTCTCCATGGATTTTAATACCTACTACGAAATTTTCTTTCGTTTCCTTTACTGCTTGCTCAATGTACAGATTGAATGGCATCGGGGAGAGGCTAAAACCCTGTCTCACTCCCTTCCCAGCCACTGCTTCCCTTTCATACCCCTCGACTCTTATAACTGCCATCTGGTTTCTGTACAAATAGTAAATAGCCTTTCGCTCCCTGTATTTTACCCCTGCCACCTTCAGAATTTGAAAGAGAGTATTCCAGTCAACATTGTCAAAAGCTTTCTCTAAGTCAACAAATGCTAGGAACGTAGGTTTGCCTTTCCTTAATCTTTCTTCTAAGATAAGTCGTAGTGTCAGTATTGCCTCACGTGTTCCAACATTTCTACGGAATCCAAACTGATCTTGCCCGAGGTCGGCTTCTACCAGTTTTTCCATTTGTCTGTAAAGAATTCGCGTTAGTATTTTGCAGCTGTGACTTATTAAACTGGTAGTTCTGTAGTTTTCACGTCTGTGAACACCTGCTGTCTTTGCGATGGGAATTATTATATCTTTCTTGAAGTCTGAGGGGATTCACGCAGTATCATATTTTCCATTTCATCTTCATCTACATCCTCTTCCATTTCCATAATATTGTCCTCAAGATCATCGCCCCTGTATAGACCATCTATATACTCCTTCCACCTATCTGCTTTCCCTTCTTTGCTTAGAACTGGGTTTCCATCTGAGCGCTTGATATTCATGCTAGTGGTTCTCTTTTCTCCAAAGGTCTCTTTAATTTTCCTGTAGGCAGTAACTATCTTACCCATAATGAGATAAGCCTCTACATCCTTACATTTGTCCTCTAGCCATCCCTGCTTAGCCATTTTGCACTTCCTGTCGATCTCATTTTTGAGATGTTTGTATTTCTTTTTGCCTGCTTCATTTACAGCATTTTTATATTTTCTCCTTTCATCAATTAAATTCAATATCTCTTCTATACTCAGGGATTTCTATTAACCCTCGTCTTTTTATTTACTTGATCCTCTGCTGTCTTCACTACTTCATCCCTCAGAGCTACCCATTCTTCTTCTATTGTACTTCTTTCCTGTCAATTGTTCCCTTATGCTCTCCCTGAATCTCTCTACAACGTCTGGTTCTTTCAGTTTATCCAGGTCCCATCTGCCGGCCAGTGTGGCCATGCGGCTAAAGGTGCTTCAGTCTGGAACCGCGTGACCACTACGGTCGCAGGTTCAAATCCTGCCTCAGGCATGTATGTCCTTAGGTTAGTTAGGTTTAATTAGTTCTACGTTCTAGGCGACTGATGACCTCAGAAGTTAAGTCGCATAGTGCTCAGAGCCATTTGAACCATTTGAACCAGGTCCCATCTCCTTAAATTCCCACCTTCTGGCAGTTTCTTCAGTTTTAATCTACAGTTCACAACCAATAGATTGTGGTCAGAGTCCACATCTGCCCCTGGAAATGTCTTACAGTTTAAAATCTGGTTCCTAAATCTCTGTCTTACCATTATATAATCTATCTGAAACCTTCTAGTATCTCCGGGGTTCTTCCATGTAAACAACCTTCTTTCATTATTCTTGAACCAAGTGTTCGCTATGATTAAGTTATGCTCTCTGCAAAATTCTACCAGGCGGCTTCCTCTTTCATTTCTTAGCCCCAATCCATATTCACCTGCTACGTCGGCTTCCTCTTTCATTTCTTAGCCCCAATCCACATTCACCTACTACGTTTCCTTCTCTTCCTTTTTCTACTGTCGAATTCCAGTTACTCATTACTATCAAATTTTCATCTCCATTCACTACCTGAATAATTTCTTTTATCCCATCATACATTTCATCAATTTCTTCATCATCTGCAGAGCTAGTTGGCGTACAAACTTGTACTACTGTAGTAGGCGTGGACTTCGAGTCTATCTTGGGCACAATAATGCATTCACAATGCTGTTTGTAGTAACTTGTCCGCATTCCTACTTTTTTTATTTATTATTAAACCTACTCCTGCATTACCCCTATTTGATTTTGTATTTATAACCCTATATTCACCTGACCAAAATTTCATGTTCCTCCTGCCACCGAACTTCACAAATTCCCACTATATCTACCTTTAACCTATCCATTTCCCTTTTTAAATTTTCTAACCTACCTGTCCGATTAAGGGATCTGACATTCCACACTCCGATCCGTAGAACGCCAGTTTTCTTTCTCCTGATGACGACGTCCTCTTGAGTGGTCCTTGCCCGGAGATCCGAATGGGGGACTATTTTACCTCCGGAATATTTTACCCAAGAGGACGCCATCATCATTTAACCATACAGTAAAGCTGCATGCCCTTGGGAAAAATTACAGCTGTAGTTTCCCCTTGTTTTCAGCCGTTCACAGTACCAGCACAGCAAGGCCGTTTTGGTTAGTGTTACAAGGCCAGATCAGTCAATCATCCAGACTGTTGCCCCTGCAACTACTGAAAGGCTGCTGCCCCTCTTTACGAACCACACGTTTGTCTGGCCTCTCAACAGCCGGCCAGAGTGGCCGAGCGGTTCTAGGCGCTACAGTCTGGAACTGCGCGACCGCTACGGTCGCAGGTTCGAATCCTGCCCCGGGCATGGATGTGTGTGGTGTCCTTAGGTTAGTTAGGTTTAAGTAGTTCTAAGTTCTAGGCGACTGATGACCTCAGAGGTTAAGTCCCATAGTGCTCAGAGCCATTGGCCTCTCAACAGATACCCCTCCGTTGTGGTTACACCTACGGTACGGCTATCTGTATCGTTGAGGCACTCAAGCCTCCTCACCAACGGCAAGGTCCATGGTTCATGGGGGAGAGGTTATAGAATATTCTATAGAAAGCCTCATACTTACGTTACCAATACAATACTGTAGAGTGTTATTTTCAAAACTTTTAATCACAACTCGCAAGCTGTGCAGGAGCGAAAGTATGAGCAATACAATCGCTGACGTCAGCAATGTCAGACAATAGCTGATTGTGCTTCTTATATTCAAGGTCACCCCTCCACACCGCCTTTTCCCTCCTCTCCCCTCCCCTCCCCCATTTCCCTCCCCTTCTCACGCTCACCCCCTTCATAATATGTTTTGCTCTCACCCATTGCATCACGATATTCTCGCCATACAATCAGGGAGGTGGACACGTATTCGGGTAAGACCCAGTCACAATGCAGCCTATGCTCAAAAGTACCTGAATTATGAATGTGAAGCAGTACTGCTCTCGGCCAATCGCAGGAGGAGCCACATTGCTGCCAGCATATAGGTATCATTCGAGGTCTGTACTCTGTAGTGACAAGGCTATAATTAATTTGGAAAATTGGCACAATTGGTAAAAATGCAGATGTGCTTGTCAAACGATTTACGACATTGTGCTGATGTGTAAATGTGTCCATTCTTCTAGAAAAGATGAATGTAATGCTGATGTAACTAACTGCACATGGCAAATAATTATCTGCCTGGCATTAAGTGTGGGTCCACATATTTTCAACACCTACAAATTGTAGCAAAATCATTTCTGCTCCTACTTTTCGAGCAGCTGCATGAGTGCTCATTTTTATTCGATAATGAAGAGATCTGCTTCTTCTGTAAATAATGTGACTGATACAAAAATTAACTTTTCTTAATTATAGACAATATATTTTTCTTTCAGCAATTCATTCTGTTAACAATGTTTGTTTATTTATTAACAATTTTTAAACTCTTTTTGATATCATGGTTCATTTACAAATACTTGCAAAGGTAATTAATGATAAATAATGTTTTTGTACTTTAAAGATGACCTGCATAGATATACAAATTCGTTTAAGTTAATACTACCAGGTACATGTAAACTAAAACCAGCAGGGTGAAGAATTTTATACAACATGTACAATATATGGGAATGGGTGGATTAATGAGTTTTGTTACAAAATGGAAAGATACAGTGCTTAACTTTTGCAAGTAGACAGATGTATCGCAAGCAAATGACGACGTACAAAATAATCAGACTTCTTCAGTATAGACAATTCCAAGTATGTGCTACATATAGAGTACAAGCGAAGTGCTCTAGCATTGACGCTGCTATCAAACCCACTAGTTTTGAAGCTGCTATGAAACTGGGGCGTCACCAATGTGTCGCGGCGCTTATAGAGGCCGCTGATGTCGCGTTGTCGTCCTGGAGGGACGTCTGGTCAGCGTGCGATTTGCTAACGTCTTCTCACTGCCATATCTTCTCTGTCGTTCCCGACTGGTGTGCGAGCGCTTGACTTTACACCATAACAGGTCTAGCTTCAAAACGTTTTAGAAAGTGAACCCGTACTTAAAATGACGTCAAATTTGAACAGCATATTATTGATGCAGGTGGAAACTTGACGAAAAAAAATTAACGAAAATTTTAATGATAGGTGATACTCTAAGGATCTTAACGTAAATGGGGCCAACTGCAAATATCAAATGAATCGCAAAACCGCAGCTGTGGTTTGAGTTGCACCTCACACCATCCCTGTTGTTCAATGTACATGACAGCACAGGTTCGGCAATAAACAGTTGTGGCATTGTTAGTTAGAAAAGCCCATCCACCATGGCAAGATTGTACCACACTGGATGGGAAAATTCCTTTTGATGTGTCCTGAGGCCAAAACCAGCATAAGAAGCAAAATGACGTCGGTTTTTAACTGTCCTGGAGCCAAAAACAAGAAACAAAATGATATCGGTATCTATATGTCATCAGACTGGCGCAAGACTACCACAAGTTAAAATCGACAAACAGCATGTTCCACAACAGGAATTCCTGGGGGTTACGTTCGGAATGCATTGTTTAATGTGTGCCTTCAGTTCAGCTACGTTCATAACTGGAACACTGCACAGAATATCCTTCAGATAACCCCACAGCCAGAAGTCACGCGGATTTACGTTAGGTGATCTGAATGGTCAGGTAGTAAGGGAATAACGGCTGATAATTCTAATATTTCAGAAATACCTATTTAGTAGCCGCTTCACTGGCTGTACAATGTGTAGATATTACCAGCGACGGCACAGGTAACAAGACACGCAGGACTCATCTCCTTGAAAAATTAAGGCTCTACAACAAAAGATGCCGGCAACCCAAACTGCACTGAGATAGAAATGGGCTTCGTCTGTCCACCAAATGTTCCATGGTCATTCATTGTCCACTTCCATGCGAGCAAGGAATCTAGTGGTAAACCGTTAAGCTGGGATTCATTCAGCCATACCCGAAATTCATGCCACGTAATGTTTAAGAAGGAAGATTCAGGTGTCGTGTTGATAGTCATGTTTCGTAAAATGTTTAATTTCACTGCCGGAAATGTAACAATAAAGTGTTCCGGCTATTATGCTGTAGTTCAATGGATTTCGTTTTAAAACCCAACATTTCGTCCCCATCTGCGGAGGAAATTTTCAAGGAGAATTGTAGCTTCTTTTAATGCCATATTCACACCGTGGATCGCTACTGACTGCAAAAAAAATTTCACTTCCGCTTGCTTCCGCGCAGTAGCGTGATGTCATATGTTTTGAACACGCTGTCGCAATTGTCCGTTGTCGATTGCCGTCGTCCGCTATTACGATCACCCCCTGGTGGAAGGCTGGTTGATGTCTTTTTTAGCACTGAAAGCCAGATGTTATTTAGTTTCACGCCATCCTCATCCCTATTTAAATTCCTGTGGTGTTTTACAATCTCTATGGCCTCTTTCATCGTATCCGCTTGTGGCTGCCAATTCTTGAGTCCTATCAAAATGAATGTGCTGGTCTCCAGCCTCCAAAGTATGTTCCGCAACAGCTGATCTGTCAATCAGACCTCTTCTGCAGATGAGTAGAAGAGCACAAGGGAAATTGCAGAAGAGGAGAGATAGACATATCAGCTGTTGTGGAACATACTTAGTAGCCAGGAGACCACCACATTCATTTTGATAGAACTCAAGAATTGGCACCCATAAGCGGATACTGTGAAAGGCTATATAGAGAGGCCATACAGATTATTAAAAAGAGAAAAGCTATGAATTTCAGTAGGAACGAGGAGGGCGTGAAATTGAATGATATCTGAAGAAAATGTGTACCGGTCTTCCACCATGAAGTGATAGCAACAGCGGACGACAGCAGTCGACAATGGCCAATAGCGCTCGAGTATTGAAAACATATGATGTCACGTCACTGCGCTGAAGCAGGCGGAATCGGAAATTTGCTGCAGTCAGTACCGAGCCAGGGTGTGAACCGGTCATTAAAAGAGCTACGGTCCACCATGAAAATGTCCTCCGCTGATGGGGACGAAACGTTGGGTTTTAAGGTGAAATCCATTCAACCAAGGCATAATAGCCTCGAACATATTATTAATTGTGGTGATGTCTTCTGGGAAGAAGGATACTAAAAGTGGAAATATATGTTACTTCACTTCCTAAGTACTGTAATTCTTAACTTTTCAATTAAGTCTCCTGTTTTTAGAGGTATGTACTCTATGTACAGCTCATCTGCTACATCAGAGTTTCATCATCTCTCACACGACGACATAATTGGACATACCTGACGCCATGATTTGGCCATCTAGAAACTAAGATGATACTACCCATCACCCGAGGTTCAAATGCCATGTAAACAGGCTCTCACTGTCTAAATTCTACACAGATGACTTAAAATACCGGTGGTGGACTTGGAGTTTGCACCATCCCTTTACTCTAGGTGTAGGTTTCGTGTCATCTGTCACCCGAGGTCTATGCTTATGGAACCTACACTTAAAGATGTTGATCGTACGTTACATGGCGAGATATGAGGTTACATTCCTTTGGATTATATTTGTCTGTGAGCTCTTTGCTGAAACTCAGTATTTAACAATAAATAAATTGCATATGTTACCTTCAGTATCTCTTATGTAAACTAATACATCTACACAGATATATTCGATGATATGACCACTTGCCTACATGTGCAATAGTGAAGTCATTCTGTACAGCTTTTGCTTACAGCTACTGGTTCATATTAGAACCAAATAGTACGTTAATAAGATTTGGTGTTCACTTTAACTCAGTTTTAAGGCTGGACAAGATAAATGATGGTTCCTACGACTGTTTTCAACGTTTTTTCATGCTTTTGTTGCCTTCGGCGATCTATACAAATAATATCTTGATCTCACAATTAGCACATAGTACAACAGTTCTTAAAGTTATACTCCAGTACAACCCTTCAACTGACTGCTTGTCTAGTTCAGGTATGTAACTTCTTTTCATTCTCTACCATATTTAACAGGTTATGTGTTCATGTTGTTATTCAGAGAAATGCTACCATGTCTTTCTTGTATTTCTATTACTGCAGTTTTCGACTAGACCATAGACCATATGTAACCCTTTAGGTATTTATACTTTGCGAGCTTGTCAACTTCTTCTCTTTGATGATCCCGTAGTTTATTTTACCTTTTCCAGTTATAGCTTGTCAGTTAGGTATTAAGTATGCAGTTATCGCCAAGTAATTGTTCCAGGGCATACTCGTTTGTATGGACGGTGTTACGACAGACTGTTATGACATTTACCTATATTCTACATTAGGTTGGGTAGCATTGGAAGAAAACATATTTTTAATCCGTTGATGTACACTGTCAAGTTACTATGGTCTTAAAGTGAGGTTTTATTTCCCGCATTTACTATGATGTTCGTGTATATTACATATTCTTCTTTTTTGTATCTTATTTTTCACCTGTGAAGATTATTGTAATCATCGAATCCAGTACAGAGTAGACACACAACTGTAAAGTTTTATTTTAAAAAAGCGGAGTGCCTCTCAGTTTTTAAACTCAGGATTAATTGAACTTTTTGCACCATTCAGATATCTTTTCAAACTCAGTTTGTAGTCTGTATTGATTTGCTAATGACGTCACAGTAAATGACAGCATCATTTGCATACAGTCTGCGAGGCTCGTTCACACTGTCTTCCAAATCATTTATATACAGGGTGGTCCATTGATCGTGACCAGGCGAAATATCTCACGAAATAGGCGTCAAACGAAATAACTACAAGGAACGAAACCTGTCTAGCTTGCAGCGGGAAACAGGAAGGCGCTATGCTTGGCCATCCAGATGACGCTGCCATAGGTCAAACCGATATCAACTGCGTTTTTTTAGATAGGAACCCTGTATTTTATTACATATTCTTGTAGTACGTAAAGAAATAGGAATGTTTTAGTTGGACCACTTTTTTCGCTTTGTGATAGATGTCACTGAAGTAGTCACAAACATGGCTCATAATTTTAGAAGAATAGTTGGTAACAGGTAGGTTTTTTTAAATTAAAATGCAGAAATTAATTACTTTTGAACAATTTATTTCGGTTGTTCCAATGTGATACATGTACCTTTGTGAACTTATTATTTCTGAGAACGCATGCTGTTACAGCGTGATTTCCTGCAAATACCACATTAATGCAATAAATTATCGAAATGATGTTCGTCAATCTTAGTGCATTTGGTAATACGTCTGACGACATTCCTCTCAACATCGAGTAGTTCGCCTTCCGTAATGTTCGCACATGCACTGACAATGCGCTGACGCATGTTGTCAGGCGTTGTCGGTGGATCATGATAGCAAATATCCTTCAACTTTCCCCACAGAAAGAAATCCGGGGACGTCAGATCCGGTGAACGTGCTTCGACGATCAACCACCTGACATGAGATATACTATTCAATACCGCTTCAACCGCACGAGAGCTATGTGCCGAACATCCATCATGTTGGAAGTACATCGCCATTCTGTCATGCAGCGAAACATCTTGTAGAACATCGGTAGAACATTACGTAGGAAATCAGCATACATTGCACCATTTGATTGCCTTGGATAAAATGGGGGCCAATTATCGTTCCTCCCATAATGCCGCACCATACATCAATCTGCCAAGGTCGCTCATGTTCAACTTGTCGCAGCCATCGTGGATCTTCCGTTGCCCAATAGTGCATATTATGCCGGTTTACGTTACCGCTGTTGGTGAAAGACGCTTCGTCGCTAAATAGAACGCGTGCAAGAAAACTGTCATCGTCCCGTAATTTCTCTTGTGCTCAGTGACAGAGCTGTACACGACGTTCAAAGTCGTCGCCATGCAATTCCTGATGTATAGAAAAATGGTACGGGTGCAATCGATGTTGATGTAGCATTCTCAACACCGACGTTTCTGAGATTCCCGATTCTCGCGCAGTTTGTCTGCTACTTTTATACGGATTAGCCGCGACAGCAGCAGAAACACCTACATGGGCATCATCATTTGTTGCAGGTCGTGGTTGACGTTTCACATGTGGCTGAACACTTCCTGTTGCCTTAAATAACGTAATTATCCAGCGAACGGTCCGGACACTTGGATGATGTCGTCCGGGATACCGAGCAGCATACATAGCACATGGACGTTGGGCATTTTGATCACAATAGCCATACATCAAAGCGATATCGACCTTTTCTGCAATTGGTAAACGTTCCATTTTAACACGAGTAATGTATCACGAAGCAACTACCGTCCGCACTGGCGGAATGTTACGTGATATCACCTACTTATACGTTTGTGACTATTACAGCTCCATCTATCACAAAGCGAAAAAAGTGGTCCAACTAAAACATTAATATATATTTTCGTACTACACGAATATGTTCTAAAAATGGGGGTTCCTATTTTAAAAAACGCAGTTGATGTCCGTTTGACCTATGGCAGCGCCATCTAGCGGGCCAACCGTAGCGCCATCTGGTTTCCCCCTTCAAGCTAGACGAGTTTCGTTCTTTGTAGTTTTTTTGTTTGATGCTTATTTCGTGAGATATTTGGCCCGGTAAATATCAATGGACCACTCTGTAGATTACAAACAGCAGAGCACCTGGAGCGCCAGATATAACTTCAGTTTCAGTCGATGACCTCCCGTCAGTTACTACGAACTGTGTCCTTGAGACGATACTCCATAGCTAATCAATCTGACGAGAAGCCGCTTGCCGCATCTCGTGGTCGTGCGGTAGCGTTCTCGCTTCCCACGCTCGGGTTCCCGGGTTCGATTCCCGGCGGGGTCAGGGATTTTCTCTGCCTCGTGATGGCTGGGTGTTGTGTGCTGTCCTTATGTTAGTTAGGTTTAAGTAGTTCTAAGTTCTAGGGGACTGATGACCATAGATGTTAAGTCCCATAGTGCTCAGAGCCATTTGAACCATTTTAGAAGCCGCTTGTGAGGAACGGTGTAAACAACGTTCTGTAAATCTCGAAATATGAAATCAGCCTGACATCCCTTGTCGACAGCACTCATTACTTTGTGTGAATGAAGAAGTATTTGGCTTTCAAAAGAACGATAATTTCCGAATCCAGTTTTAATAGAGTTTTTGTCGCTTAAACTGACAAAGAATACGCATATAGTTGAAAGCTACTCTATAGATACATTTCTCTAGAGGGATGAGTACAGCAGAACTTGTCGCAATCTCAAAGTGTAGCAAACTTTCCCAAAACTGCGATGGTCCCTCGCACTATCCTTAATGTACATAAACCTCCAGCCAAATAAAAAACTAGCAAGCATAATTTACTGTTATGACGGCCCATTGCGTGGCTCGAAAAAGATGTTAAAAAGTTTGAAACTACGTAGCGATGGGACATATAAAGCAAGATTAAATAAGTGGACAGGGTTGAACAGGAAACTTGTGCCCTTTGGCGCCTCGCGGAGAACTGCCAGTAGGCGCGCCGCAACAGCGTCCGCTCTATGGCGCGCCGTTCTGCAGCCAGGGTTCCCCCCTCCGCGGCCCGCCGGCACTCCTTTAACCAATTACCGCGCCCGTCCCTCGGCTGCCGTCGCGCTGCTGCTGGCTCCGGCCAAGTCCCTCGGCGCCTGATGGACTTCGACCCACTTCTGTTCCGTTGTTTCTCTTTTGCTCCCGTCCGGATTCTGCTCTCTCTCGGAAGTAGCATCCCACGTGAAATAACATTGTGCCCCGCTACCAGGTCCTGCTCCTCTGTCCTCCGAGGCAGCCGGAGTTTCCGACTTTTGGACAGTATAGTCGTCGTCATTCTTTACAGTCCCTAGCGAGCAATCGTTCCGTGCAGTTCTAGACTGATACTGTGGACACTTATTTGAGTGAGCCGGCCACAGTGGCCGAGCGGTTCTAGGCGCTTCAGTCTCGAACCGCTCTGCTGCTACGGTCGCAGGTTCGAATCCTGCCTCGGGCATGGATGTGTGTGATGTCCTTAGGTTAGTTAGGTTTAAGTATTTCTAAGTTCTAGGGGACTGATGACCTCAGATGTTAAGTCCCATAGTGCTCAGAGCCATTTGAACCATTTGTAGTGAGTCGCATATGCTGTGGTCTCAGTGGAGTGAGCTATTTGGATGTAGTAGAATAATTTGACTTATTCACAGCCTCAAAATACTAACGCGAATTCTTTACAGACGAATGGAAAAACTGGTAGAAGCCGACCTCGGGGAAGATCAGTTTGGATTCCGTAGAAATGTTGGAACACGTGAGGCAATACTGACCCTACGACTTATCTTAGAAGAAAGATTAAGGAAAGGCAAACCTACGTTTTTAGCATTTGTTGACTTAGAGAAAGTTTTGACAATGTTGACTGGAATACTCTCTTTCAAGTTCTGAAGGTGGCAGGGGTAAAATACAGGGAGCGAAAGGCTATTTACAATTTGTACAGAAACCAGATGGCAGTTATAAGAGTCGAGGGACATGAAAGGGAAGCAGTTGGTTGGGAAGGGAGTGAGACAGGGTTGTAGCCTCTCCCCGATGCTATTCAATCTGTATATTGAGCAAGCAGCAAAGGGAACAAAAGAAAAATTCGGAGTAGGAATTAAAATCCATGGAGAATAAATAAAAACTTTTAGGTTCGCCGATGACATTGTAATTCTGTCAGAGACAGCAAAGGACCTCGAAGAGCTGCTGAACGGAATGGACTGTGTCTTGAAAAGAGGGTATAAGACGAATATCAACAAAAGCAAAACGAGGATAATGGAATGTAGTCGAATTAAGTCGGGTGATGCTGAGGGAATTAGATTAGGAAATGAGACAAAGTAGTGAAGGAGTTTTGCTATTTGGGGAGCAAAATAACTGATGAGGTCGAGGTATAGAGGATATAAAATGTAGACTGACAATGGCAAGGAAAGCGTTTCTGAAGAAGAGAAATTTGTTAACATCGAGTATTGATTTGTCAGGAAGTCGTTTCTGAAAGTATTTGTATGGAGTGTAGCCATGAATGGAAGTGAAACGTGGACGATAAATAGTTTAGACAAGAAGAGAATAGAAGCTTTCCAAATGTGGTGCTACACGAGAATGCTGAAGATTAGATGGGTAGATCACATAATTAATGAGAAGGTACTGAATCGAATTGGAGAGAAGAGGAGTTTATGGCACAACTTGACTAGAAGAAGGGATCGGTTGATAGGACTTGTTCTGAGACATCAAGGGATCACCAATTTTGTACTGGAGGGCAGTGTGGAGGGTAAAAATCGTAGAGGGAGACCAAGAGATGAATACACTAAGCAGATTCAGAAGGATGTCGGCAACAGTAGGTACTGGGAGATGAAGAGGCTTGCACAGGATAGACTAGCATGGAGAGGTGCATCAAACCAGTCTCAGGACTGAAGACCATAACAACAACAACATAGACTACTTTATTTTACTCACGTTGAGTGGCAGAGGGCCGACAGTAATAATTACTTCAGAGAAGCCAAGATCGCTTGTAAACACCCTTTATTGTCGATTACCATTTCGGTAAGCATAGTTACCACAAAACATTCCTGACATATCAAAACTTTGTGCCGGACCGAGACTCGAACTCGGGACTTTTGCCTTCCGTGGACGAGTGCTCTTCCAACTGAACTAACCAAGCACGCCTCACAGCTTCATTTCTACCAGTACCTCGTCTCCTACCTTCCGAGTTCGAGTCTCGGTCCGGCACACAGTTTTAATGTTAGGTACGTTACATATCAGCCCACACTCCGCTGCAAAGTGAAAATCTCGTTATGGTTACAATCTTTAGATCTCGATAAAAGGTTGTTACATTGAAACAGGTCTTTCAGGGATTGTTATTTGCACTTCTGGAATTTGTGCAAACTATAGATGTCTCAAACGCTAAGCAACAATTATGAATCACTTATTATTCGCACGCAGTCTTTGGTCAGAGTAGCTGAGTCGTTGGAAGATGTACTTATTTTTGTCATCGCTGCTTGGCAGCGAGAAGCGCGTGACGCTGAGCAGGGGAGTTGTGGCAATGTAGACTTAAATGTATCTGTGTGTAAGTAAAATGATTTGTGTTTGAATATTGTGTAACAGAGGAGAAAGATTCGATCAGTGATTTAGAATGAAATTAGATGTAAAAAGGAAGTATGAAGACGAATGAAGGTAACACTTTTCATTTAGTGAGACATCGATATCAGGAAACTTCAGATTTTTCATGAAAGACTGTTTGATTTTCACTGTATGTTTATCAATTATTTCTCTAACATTTGTGAGAGTAAAAGTTTAATATCGACGTTGCCCTATGTCAATGTTAATGAGTGTTGTGGTAATTTGTGATAAGATCTTTTGGGACCAAACTGCTTAGGTCATCGGTCCCTAAGATTACACGCTATTTAATATAACTTAAACTAACTTACGCTATGGATAACATACACACCCATGGCCAAGGGAGGACTCGAACCTCCGACAGGTGGGAGCCCCGCGGACCGTAACAAGATGCCCCTGACGGCGCGGCTATCCCAAGCGGCATGAGTGCTGTAATATGAATTTAGCACAATTCATATTATATCAGATAGTTAAAAAAAGGTTTGTTGAAGGAATATTTCACCTGTCTACATCATCGAACCAAGTCATTTTTGCTTAAAAAAGTGTCTCACTCTATGATGCGAATAAAATGGTTTTCTTGATGTCTGGAGTATTGCACTAAGCTCTCAGCAAGTGCACTTAGACATTTGCGGCTGGCGCACAGAGAGCAGCAGTCACTGCGTTCCGAAGCAATTACGTAACGAGGTAAGTCATTTTCATTTCAGGATCAGTTTCCTATGAAAATTATCAACGCACAGGGACAATTTCACGAACAGCGTTATTAGGCACGTCCTTCACGCACAGGGATCACTTTGTTAAGTAAAGAGGGTAATAGTAAAGTTCAGGATTGAATCAATTTGCACATATTTTTGAAATATTATAAAAGAGGGCCAATTTCAATCCGTATTCTCGCAGGTAGATATATTTGATTTCTCTCGCAGCTGGAACTGGACAAAGTCACCGAAAGCAACAACCTCAAATTTGCAACCAACCAACCAACCAAGCCAGAATGAAATCTCAAATGAAATGAAAATAATTATTAAAGAAAACTTTCAACATGTATTCTACACCAGTCTAGCGGTGGCCTGGCTGCAATGGACTACACAGTACTGTGTGCTGTGGTACACAGCATTTGGCAAATTACTGCATATATCGAAGCTTTAACCTTGCCTTGCTGATGTATCGTTCATCTCGTCCTTCACAGAACTGACAAGGTTTTTAGAAAGAGTTCTTGTACAGCTGGTATTGGAGACGAGTAATAAACTTTTATCGAGATCTGAGAACGGTAACTACGCTTAAAAAAAACGTAATCGAGGATAAAAGTGATCTTACCTAAGAAGTTCTCTCAATTAGGAGCATACCGTTCATTAATGAAGCATTTTTGAGTTTCCGTTCATGTGAAACGGCCTATCAGCAGAGTACTAGTGGATCACTATCAAATACTTTTAGACCAGACTATTTTATTTAGTCATTATTCGCTCTCCCCTTAGGGGCGGCAGTGACTTTGCTTCCGCTCTTTAGAACTGATTGAAAGCATTTAACCAATACCAAAAATTTTATTAACATAAAGCAATAGCCCGCCCGGTTGGCCGTGCTTTCTAACGCACGGCTTTCCGGGCGGGAAGGAGCGCCTGGTCCCCGGCAGGAATCCGCCCGGCGGATTCGTGTCGAGGTCCGGTGAGCCGGCCAGTCTGTGGGTGGTTTTTAGGCGGTTTTTCATCTGCCTCGGCGAATGCGGGCTGGTTCCCCTTATTCCGCCTCAGCTACACTATGTCGGCGATTGCTGCGCAAACAAGTTCTCCACGTACGCGTACTCCACCATTACTCTACCACGCAAACATAGGGGTTACACTCGTCTGGTGTGAGACGTTCCGGGCGGGTCCACCGGGGGCCGAACCGCACAATAACCCTGGGTTCGGTGTGGGGCGGCGGAGGGGTGAAGTGGACTGCGGTAGTCGTCGTGGGGTTGTGGACCACAGCGGCTGCTGCGGGGACAGAGCCTCTCTGTCGTTTCTAGGTACCCGGTTAACATAACATAACAGAACATAACATAAAGCAAAGGCGATAAGATACTTAATGTGACGGGGGTAGTTTCAGGACGTATTGGGCTGATAGGAGAGGAAATCCAGGGAAATACAATTAAAGAATCTACTTGACAACCGATTTGGACAGCATTTTATACGAAATAGAAAGTAGAACAAGTATGAGAAAAGGAACTGTTTGAGCATAGATGTTATGTGTATATGGAATTACAGGTACGGGAAAATCAGCGGTTATTCGATTCATTTGGATTGGAAATTTACATATGTAAGGCGCAGTAAAATGTCTACTGTGTGAGGAATAAATTAAAATTGACCCAGAAATGGATTTAGAATATAAGGTGATGAAAGAATGGTAGTTTTGCAAGAATTTCGCAAGAATCAGTTACTAAACTGAGGATTGCAGGAGATATACAAAAGCTGAACATGATAAAGGACTATAAGGCGTTACTGCTGGATACTCAAGAGGGAAGTTAATGTATTACAGGAAGTGAAATGTACTGCATTTTAATAAAGGGCCTGAAGGTCATCTGAAACTTTTAAAGGTTCATGCATCAATAAATATGTTTCGGTATCGATTCGGTTGATACAGACTGCGATGAAACCGCTGTATACGCCGATTGGTGCCTTTAGGTTCTTGTATAGTAGTGTCTATGGCTGTCCTGCGTAAGTCTTTTTTAAACGCCTAATATTTACTACGATAAACTGAATGGCTGTTTATTTGTTTTAAAGGGAGAATACCTAAGTTGCTGTAACTCAGTTGTAAAGCAAAGCCATGCAGCTTCTGTAGGCAAGATTTAGAAGTAAATATATTTGAACAGAGTGTACAGGCGCGCCTAATTAACTGTGGCTGAAAACTAATGTTCAGTCTAGCGGTGTGCAGTCCTCACTGTGCCATCATACTAAATATGTATAAATGGTAGCCATCAAGTAATATGTATACCACATGTGGAGAAAGTGTAAGAGACGTCCACTACAGATAAATGAGCATAGGCTGATTCATATTGCAAGAGGAGATTATTGCATCATCCTTACTACATCAGTTCTGGTAACATGTTGGTATTATTGCTGTTAATTATAAAGCCAATTTAGCGTAAGTAAATGGAATCATTTTCATAAATTACGCTCCAAACTCAACAATATAGCTAAATATTGTTATAAATGTGTCAAAGATCAGTCCCTCTGTGCTCAGTTAAAATGCAACAATCTCTATCGTTACCGTCTAATGTTTTATTTTGACAGATTCGGTATACTTAGAAGCACTGCTCTCGAAGGATATTTATATTTGTTCATAGTATTTTCTGTGTTACGTTATGTGTACGAGGGAAAGCCACATTACACATCACTAAAATATTTGGGACATGTTCTATTACAGTATCTACGACGTCCAGGAATGTGGAACGTCTATCCGTGAATAAGTGAATAATGAATGTCTTCACAATAGCTGCTTGTGACGTTATGTGATCCTGGTGCGTTGTGTTACTCGGTGCTTCATATAACTTTCACTGTAATACCAGTCACAGTTTTATACTTTTTCTTGTTTGTCTCGTTTTGCCACAAAGTTTCATAATTATTTATTGAAAAGTTTTCTATGAATGAGGCCGATAATTGTTACATGCCTCGCTCTATACTGGCAATTTCTTAACAATCAAATACTGAATTTCAGTTATATCCAGTATGACTGTCAGTGTAAGACTATTGACCTACTTAGCGTATCACTGCAAGACAGAATTTTGAAATGGGGACGCTAATACCAATAGCGGGTACACTGATGAACTAGGAGTGTAGGAGCTATGACAGTCCAAAGCCAGTGATTTATGACCTATCATCCTCACCTTCCTCTGAACAATAGTATATGATCCCCGCCCCTTCACCACACTTTTCTTCTCCCTCCATTCTCCTCCTTGTTTCTAGGCCTGTAGCCTTACGTGTAAAAGGTGGGCTGTTGTCTAA
Source organism: Schistocerca piceifrons (assembly GCF_021461385.2). NCBI lineage: Eukaryota > Metazoa > Arthropoda > Insecta > Orthoptera > Acrididae > Schistocerca > Schistocerca piceifrons. The sequence goes on along the minus strand of NC_060140.1, from coordinate 430,776,783 downwards.
TTGTTGGGGGATAGATAAGGGTGTTAAATTATGACTCTAAGCTTTGTTGCACTGTTAATAAGGATAGTTTGTGACCGAGTACGGCTGTCCGAGGTGACTGCCATTATGACATTTCTGTCAAACATTGCTGCCCAGGAAGGGAGAAAATCACAGGATCACCAAGGTTGCCGGCCGGTGTGGCCATGCGGTTCTAGGCGCTTCAGTCTGGAACCACGTGACTGCGACGGTCGAGGTTCGGATCCTGCCTCGGGCACGGATGTGTGTGATGTCCTTAGGTTGGTTAGGTTTAAGTAGTTCTAAGATCTAGGGGACTGATGACCGCAGATGTTAAATCCCATAGTGCTCAGAGCCATCACCAAGGTGCCTGTCCAAGATGTTAGACACATGAAATTTCATGTATGTCTGCCTCAAAGTTGTCTTCCCCCAAAACTTCACTCCAAAGTCGAATTTCCATAGTGCTACACCCATCTACCCTCACCACTCAACTGTACTATCTGTGTTTACTAGCTATCAGATGGACTCAACACTCACGGTCTGTACACCATAGTGAAAGACTATCATCACCACCAGGAAGAGGCGTCAGAGCTCTTCCAACTCCATACAGAAACAACCAACTAGCACGACTGATTATTAGTGTTAACCTCTTTCTCCCTTTCATTGGTCATTACTAGTCACTGTGTATGTGTTTTAATTTATTATTATTTCTCTTTCAGCACAATGGCTCACTGATCCTTTGGAGGAGATATCAAATGCAGACTACCTAATATATCAGAGCAGGATACACTGTTTCCAGGTTGTGAGTTGCCACTATGTACAATGTCTGCACTACTTAATGATGCAAATCTAAGTCATTTAAAAATACTGCTATCTAGTACCATTTATCAATTAACGGCCAGTGGATCAAAACATGTAGAAGTAAGCACAGCATCAGCTAAGAACAGTGAAGTTATAATAGTAATGGGGCAGTTACTGAGGAGCTGGGAGCAGTAAGGTGCTGGGAAATAAAACTTGATATTTGAACAAAAATAGACATTTATTTGGAAACATCAGTTACAATTAATTACCATAAAATTTCAGATATTCCACTGTACTTTTTGTTACAAAATGCTTTCTTCTGGCAGCAGATTGAATGAATCTTATAGCTCAGAGAAATATAAAAAAGTTGAAAGTTTTACAATGTCACTTAGTGAGTAATAAAAAATTTAGCAAAAATACTTCACTTTTGAAACAGTATTTACGAAAATATGTAACAGTTTAAAAACATGAGCTAGTAATAACATAATAAGAGGAGGTATGTAAAGGTAAAATTTAATTAGTTGTAATCCTCACTGCCCCGTCTTCAATCTATATCAGACAAACAATACTAAAACTGAGAAAAGATTTACATTAGATATATTGATGAGAAACAGCATTCAAGAACGTTTAAGAATCGGTCCAGTTCAACCAGTGAGGCATCATAACCAATGACCAAAAGAACAAGTGAGCGCAATACAATTAATAAACAGAATTAAGAAAGCAGGGCCGCAGGTATTGCACTAGCAGTTGTGCTCAAACTACTGAATTTCAAGCAAAGCCCGCACTACACACTGAAGAACACCATTGCAATAATGCTGAACTTGAAGTAAATGCCCTCATTTCACTCTGTCCATTTCCCATGATCAATGAACAAAGGTGAACAAAGGCCATGTTGGAACTCAAGCATCATGTTTCACAGACAGGTGAGCTTAGCATTCCGAGACCCACTCACAAGATGGGGTAACACTGAGAAATGCTCGTCAGTTTACAGCTCCTTCGAATGACCATTTCCGGCTGCTGAAGAAGTTCCTTCTCCAGCTAGCAATAAGACAGAACTCCACCAAGAGCTAAAGCAGATGATTGTTCTCAGATTGAGCGTAGTGCATAAGAGGAAGAGTTAGATCAATACATAAATTCATGTATTCAAGCAGTTACAAAGTAATCTACTATTACTCCCGTTGTTATTCATCCAGACAGTCAGTATTAGGAGTACTTAAGTATATCATTGCTCCCAATTTGAATGCAGTTCAGGTTGAACTTAAGGCTTTAAAAAAAAAAGTTATTCGCAAAATATTACCATGGATGATGATTGTGTACAAATGATAATTGCCTTAAAATACATATATTAAAGTAACATTTATTACAAAAATTATATTTTACTTCCCCACGATCTTGTCATTTTAATTTCTAATGTGAGCATGAAGTTTATAAAGAAGTGTAGCCATAGGAACTCAGTTAGCAGGGTAATTACAGAGGTTTACTCAAATAGAGATAAAATAGTCCCATTCTTCCCTTACGCAGCTGGGTAACCTACAATGATTGCATGTTCTATGTGCGGATGTTAAGAAAGAAAACAGTACACATAATACAATGACATGCTGCCTCCTAAAGTTATCACGGCGCAGTTTCGTATGACGAGGTCCATTAATTTGAGGTTATCCATTCAAATTATAATACTTACAACAATATTCATACCTAGAAATAAGCACATCACGCTGACTCACTTGTCGTTATTTGTGACAGATCTGTGAAACATTACATGACAAGGACATCGGTTCTTTAGGAAAAAGAAAATTATGACCCTCTTCTGTACGTTTTTATAAATATCGAAAAGCAGCTTGCACACATGTACAGATTTAAGCTTCTCGAGCAAGTAATAAACATTAACACTTTCTTTCTCTGCCCCGCGGGCTTAGGCTCCTTGCCACGGTCCGTGCGGCTCCCTTCTTCGGAGGTTCGAGTCCTCCCTCGGGCATGGGTGTGTGTTCTGTCCTTAACGTAAGTTAGTTTACGTTACATTAAATAGTGTGTAAGCGTAGAGGCCGATGACCTCAGCAATTTGGTGCCATAAGAACTTACCACCCCCACTCTCTTTCTCATCGAATGCGCTGTCTTCTGGTTCCAGCCAACGTAACACATTAGAGAACAATTTGTTCCCAGATATGTAGGATGACTGGGATTAGTAGATTTCGCGAAAACACCAACGTCTTACAGTCATCTTTCTTTGTTAGCAATAACTGAGTAGATGAGTTCAGTCTACTGAATCATGTTTCACTGTTCAACACCAGTGGTATATATTCACTATCTACTGAATCATACTTCACTGTTCAACACCAGTGGTATATATTCACTGCCATTATTAAAGTTAACAAGTAATACTGTTTGTCTGCATTTATTTTCATCAATATACGTGGAGAGGACACGAGAACTAGTGCTGAAATGCTTGTAGAAATCAGTTTACGTTTATTTTAAATCTAAGCAGATATGATGAGCAGAGATGTTCAAGTACCATACACTGCTCCAAATTATACTTATAGACAATAGTTGAAAAAGCATATTCCGAGACACATTCTTTACTCAAGAGAAGAACAAAGCTTCTCTTGAAGAACAAAGCTGGAGGTGGTAGGCTCACATGAATACAGCAACTGTAAACGTTCTTGAAATTGAAAAAAAAAGAATGGTTGGAGAAAGCCCCTTCACACAGCTATTGTGGGAGTACGTAAATTGTATACTGCCTCGCAATTAGTTTAGTAAGCAACAAAAGTCAACATTACAGAAAGTTACCAAGGGGCAGTAGGTCATTTGGCAGAAATTACAACTGAAACTCTTAAATGAGTCCCAAACACATCCAAGAGGACTGATGGTGAGAGAGGGGAAGAATGAGAAGAAGAAGAAGAAGAAGAAGAAGAAAAAGAAAAAGAAAAAGAGGGATATATTACTACCTGCTTCATTATCCATCACGGAGCTCCTGATATATAGGGTGAGTCACTAACTATTGCCAACAAGGATAACTCAGAAAGTTTTATAGGGGCTGAAAAGTTTGTGGGACAAAGGTTGCGTGGGACAACGGGGGCCATAATATGACGTTGGTTCTTTGTTAATGCGTGGGTCGATTCAGAGATATGAAGATCTACTAGTTTTTTTTAATGAGATGCTATAATCTGGTATTTATTTTCTGACAGCAGCTATCGAGACGAATCCAATGATGTGTAACAGTAACGTCTTTGAAGGTCAGCGAAGGTCAAAAATGTGGAATCAATGTTCATTTACAGAAGGTGTTCTAAGTGATGAGCATTGGTATCAATGCAGTGCTGCAATTCTGTCCTCCAGAACCCCACACCATATAATCACAGACCACGGTTTTTGGTGTGCAACTAGCCGCAGCCAACAAGGATTTTCATTTGCCCGTGGTCTTAGGGTAGTATCTTTGTTTAATAACCAAAACGTCTTCGGTCCCGCGTTAGAATCCCGACACGTCTTAAATTTTGATCAATAATCAGCATTGGCGGCCGAAGACTTCCGGCATAAGAAGTCACGCTCATTCTGCCAACGGCCATGTCAAAAAAGGTCTAGGAGCGGACAGAGGTTCAGAGCAATTTCTTGTCCTAGGGGTGATAAACTGCTCCTCAAGGCGGAAGAACAAAGAACAACGGCGTGAGGATGCAGAAGGCAATGGCAACCACTGCATTAAAGACGCGTAACGTGTATCCACAGGGAATGTGACCTGTAACTGAAGTAGTGTCATGCTGATCTCTCCTTTAGCAAAACATTCCAAAATAGTCCCCCATTCGGATCTCCGGGAGGGGACTGCCAAGGTGGAGGTTACCAAGAAAAATATTGAATAATCAACGAAATAACAACATTTATGAGTCGGGGCGTAGTAGGTAAGCTAGAATATCTGAAAAGGGAAATGCAAAGGATCAATCTAGATATAGTAGGGGTCAGTGCAGTGAAGTGGAAACAAGACGCGGATTTCTGGTCAGATAAGTATAGGAAAATATCAAAAGCAGCAGAAAATGGTATATCGGGAGTGGTATTCGTTATGAATAGGAAGGGAGGGCAGACGGTGTGTTACTGTGAAAAGTTTTGTGATAGGGTTATTCTTATCAGAATCCACAGCAAACCAACACCGACAACGATAGTTCAGGTATACGTGCCGACATCACAAGCTGAAGATGAATAGATAGAGATAGTGTATGAGGATATTGAAACGGTAATACAGTATGTAAAGGAAGATGAAAACCTACTTGTCATGGGGGACTGGAATGCAGTTGTAGGGGAAGTAGTAGAAGAAAAGGTTACAGGAGAATATGGGCTTGGGACAAGGAATGAGAGAAGAAAAAGATTGAGTCCTTCTATCACATGTAATTTTAGCTAGTAACAGCGAATACTCTGTTCAGAAATCACAAGGGGAGGAGGTGTACTAGGAAAAGGCTGGGTTGTACGGAAAGATTTCAGTTAGTTTCCATCGTGGTCAGACAGAGATTCCGAAATCAGATACCAGATTCGTAGGCCGGCCGGAGTGGCCGAGCGGTTAAAGGCGCTACAGTCTGGAACCGCACGACCGCTAGGGTCGCAGGTTCGAATCCTGCCTCGGGCATGGATGTGTGTGATGTCCTTAGGTTAGTTAGGTTTAAGTAGTTCTAAGTTCTAGGGGACTTATGACCACAGCAGTTGATTCCCATAGTGCTCAGAGGCATTTAAACCATTTTGAACCAGATTTGTAAGGCGTACCCACTACCAGATATAGACTCAAATCACAACATAGTAGTGATGAAGAGTAGGCTGAGGTTTAAGACATTAGTCAGGAAGAATCAATATGCAAAGAAATGGGATACGGAAGTACTAAGGAATGGCGAGATACGCTTGAAGTTCTCTAAATCTACAGATACAGCAATAAGGAATAGCTCAGTAGGCAGCACAGCTGAAGAGGAGTGGACATTCCTAAAAAGGGCGATAACAAAAGTTTCGAAGGAAAACATAGGTAGAAAGAAGGTATCTGCGAAGAAACCATGGGTAACAGAAGAAATACTTCAATTGATCGCTGAAAGGAGGAAGTACAAAAATTTTCCGGGAGACACGAATACAGAAATAAAAGTCGCTGAGGAATGAAATAAATAGGAAGCGCAGGGAAGCAAAGACGAAATGGCTGTATGAAAAATGTGAAGAAATAAAAAAATTAATTATCGTCGGTAGGATTGACTCATCATACAGCAAAGACAACACATCCTTCGGTGACATTAAAAGTAATGGTGATAACATTAAGAGTGAAATGGGAATTTCACTATTAAACGCAGAAGATGGAGCGGATAGGTGGAAAGAATACATTGTAAGCTTCTATGATGGGGAAGATTTTTCTGATGTGATAGGAGAAGAAACAGGAGTCGATTTAGAAGAGATAGGGGACTCGGTATTAGAATCAGAATATATAAGAGCTTTGGAGGACATAAGATCAAATAAGCAGAAGGGAAAAAAACATTCAACCAGAATTTCTAAAATCGTTGGAGGAAGCGGCAACAAAACGACTGTTCACGTTGGTGTGTAGAATGTATGAGGCTGGCGACATACCATCTGACTTTAGGAAAAACATCATCAACACAATTCCGAAGACGGCATGAGCTGACAAGTGCAAGAATTACCGCACAATCAGCTTAACAGTTCATGTATCGAAGATGCTGACAAGAATAATAAACAGAAGAATGGGAAATAAAATTGAGGATGCGCTAGACGACGATCAGTTTGGCTTGTAAAGGTACGAAAGAGGCAATTCTGATGTTGCGGTTAATAATGGAAGCAAGATTAAAGAAACATCATGACACATTCATAGTATTTGTCGACCTGGAAACAACATTCGACAATGTAAAATGGTGCAAGATATTCGAAATTCTGAAAAAAGTAGGGAGAGACGGGTCACATACAACGTGTACAACAGGCAAGAGGGAATACTATGAGTGGACGATCAAGAACGAAGTGCTCGTATTAAAAAGGGTGTAACACAGGGGTGTAGCCTTTCGTTCCTACTGTTCAATCTGTACATCGAGGAAGCAATGATGGAAATAAAATAAAAGTTCAAGAGTGGAAATAAAATTCAAGGTGAACGGATATCAGTGATACGATTCACTGATGATATTGTTATCTTGAGTGAAAGAGAAGAAGAATTACAGATCTGCTAAACGTAATGAGGACTCTAATGAGTACAGAGCATAGACTGAGAGTAAATCGAACAAAGACGAAGGTAATGAGAAGTACTAGAAATGAGAACAGCGAGAAACTCAACATCAGGATTGATGGTCACAAAATAAATGAAGTTAAGGAATTCTGCTGCCTAAGCAGTAAAATAACCAATGACGGACGGAGCAAGGAGGACATCAAAAGCAGCCTAGCAATTTCAAAAAGGGCATTCCTGGCTAAGAGAAGTGTACTAATTTCAAACGTCGGGCTTAATTTGAGGAAGAAATTTTTAAGGATGTACGTCTGAAGTACAGCATTGTGTGGTAGTGAAACATGGACTGTGGGAAAGCCTTAACAGAAGAGAATCGTAGCATTCCAGACGTGGTGCTACAGACGAATGTTGAAAATTAGGTAGACTGAAAGGTAAAGAATCAAGAGGATCTGCGCAGAATCAGAGAGAAAAGGAATATGTGGAAAACATTGATAAGGAGAGGGGTCAGGGTGATAGGATATCTGTTAATACATGACTGAACGACTTCCATGGTACTAGAGGGAGCTGCAGAAGGCAAAAACTGTAGAGGAAGACAGAGATGGGATTACATTCAGCGAATAAAGGACGTAGGTTGCAAATGCTACTCTGAGATGAAGAGGTTAGCACAGAAGAGGAATTCGTCGCGGGCCGCATCAAACCAGTCAAAGACTGATGACCCAAAAAAAATGCCAATTAACATTTCCATGGTTCGTGAATGTAGCCTCGTCAGTAAACAAAATCAAATGAAGCTTGAGTTGAGCCCATCGGCAATATTCAGTGCGACGCATGCAATCCGTACCAGTTAATTCTTGGTTGAGACTGATATGGTGAGGATGATATTTATGGCGAAGCAGAACACGAACAACACTTCTCTGGCTCTTGCCATATTCCCTTGTGGTTTGACACGAAATAACACAAGAATCTCGAACCACAGGGGCAAGAGTACCAATTTCCGGATCCTCGTTAGTAACCTTCCTTTGCCGGATATGTTTCCGATGCGTTAAAGATCAAGTTGTTCTCAATTTATCATATACACATTTAAACATACGACGTGTAGGGTGAGTACGTTGAGGATACCTTTCAGCGTATAAGTCTCTAGCTCTTACTGAATTTCGTTGGCATTCTCCGTAAATGATAAGCATATCGACTTGTTCTTCGAAGGGATACATCTTTCACATTCGCTTGATTCGACGATACTAGTCTTACCGTTCCTATTAGTGTTGTATTGTGAAACTGTCGAATGATGTTATTGTAAGCGGTAATAGTTAGTGATTCACCCTGTATATGGAACATGTAGAATCAGCAGGGAACAGCCATATTCGCTGTTTTTGTCTTCTGTGCTGATATGACCCGCCACGAATTTCTCTCCTGTGGCAACCTCTTCTTCTCAGAGTAGCTTTCCATCCAACACCCTCAAATATTTGTTGAATGTATTCCTATCTCAGCTTCTGCCTACACCTCCTACTTCCCTCTGATACCTTAAAAATGTTTTTACGTTGTGCCCCTTCTTCTTGTTAGCTTTTTCCACTCATCGATTCTGCAAAGAATGTCCTCATTCTTTCCCCTGTCAATATACCTAATTTTCAACGTTTCTGTGTTGCACTGCAACATAAACGCCTCGATTCTCTTCTGTTTCAATTTTTCCACTGTCCATAATTCATTAGCAAACACTGCTGTGTTCCGTACGTACACTCCCAGATACTTATTCATCATATTACAGCCGACGTTAGACTTCTTTTGAGTAAGAACGTCATTTCTGCTTGTGCTAGTCTGTGTTTTATGCTCTACAATTTGTCTGCTTCATGACGTCAAGCTTCTTGGTATTCTCATTTCTGTTATTTCTCGCTACTTTCCCCTTATTTGGTTTACTCTCTGCTCACATTCTGCACTTATTAGAGTGTTCATTCTACTCAACAAAATCCGTGATTCTCCTTCACCTTCAGTGAGGATAGCAATGTCAGCAAATCTTATCACTGATCTCCTTTCACCCTGAATTTTAATGCCACTCTTGAAATTTCATTTATTTCTGTCATTGATTCTTCTATATGTAGATAGGACGGAAGGGAGAAAGACTGCATCCATATCTTACAGATTTTTAAATCGAAACACTTCTCTCTTGCCTATTCAATGATGTCCCCTGTTGGTTCTTGTACATACTGTATATTACCCGTCGTTCCCTACAGCTTTCTCCCATTTTTCTTATAATTTCGGAATGTAGCATTTCACATTGTCAGACGCTTTCTGTAGCTAAACAAGTCCTATGAACCTGTCTTAATTTTTCTTAGTCTTGTTACATAACTGTCTTCAGATTTTGCAGATGATATTTTCCTGACAGTCTGGTAATACGTCGCCTGTCTGCCTTTGGCAACTTCCTCCAGTGAGTTTAGAAATTCCAAAGGAATGTTATTTATCCCGTCTGCCTTGTCCATCTCAAATCATCCAAACGTCTCTTTAATTATCATCTTAATATTTCATCGCCTATCTGTTTCATATAAACTCCAATTTTCTCCTCTTTCACATTATGAACCAGTTCTTGCCTACCATATATGTTTTAAATGTATTCTTTCCACCTATCTGCTCACTATGCTTACCAATGGGATTCCTACTGCACACGTAATGTTGTCACCCTTGCTTTTCATGTGCCCGAAGATTCATTTGACTTTTACATATGCTAAATGAAACCTTATAATAGTCATTTCTTTTACGTTTTCTTCAAACATTTCCTGCAACCGTTTTGTCTTGGGTTCCTTGGACATCCCTCTTATTTCATTACAAAGTTATTTTCGATCATGTATACTTGTCTTTCCCTGAAAAAATTGTACTTGTTGTAATGATCAGCAACACGCTGGTGATTATTTCAACAAATAAGAATACAGCCGCTGAAGTTTGATAAATTTGTAATTTCTCTTTCGGTGAATTGAAGTATTTCTCCTGCTACCCCGTGCAAATATTTTTCCAAGACGTCTGATGGCTCTTTTCAGAGTTCTCCACTCCTTTTCAGCTGAACCCCCTGCTGTGTATTCCTCATCACAGTAACCACATACTCAGCGAACTTAAAATCATTCTTCAGTGTTTGACTTTCTCACATACTCCCACACTGTTTCTTCTAGATGATTCTCTTCAACTTTAATTCACTCTTCATCAACATTAAAATATGAGCTGAGTCTGTATTTGCTCCTTTCAATACAGTTTCTGATTTCGGAACATCTGTCAGACTGTTACGTAATCTAGCTATAATCCTTCCATGAGTCCATGCCTTTTCCAAGCGGACCTCTTGTCCTTGTGATTTCTTGATCAGAGTATTCGCTATTACTGCTCAAATTCATTAAAGAACTCAATTATACTTTCTCCCCTCTTTTTCCTACTATCAAGCTCATATTCTCTCATTACTATTTCTTCTACTGCTTCCCTTATAATGTCATTCCAGCCTCAATTTCTGTTAGATTATCATCTCCCTTTTACATATTTAATGTGCTTTAGCATGTATTTCTAAATACTAGACTGTATATGAGGGATCATACCTACTGAACTGTGCAATAGAGATATTAATAGTTTCCGAAATGCAACAAACAAGCATTGCATGTTACATCTTAAAGGACTACAGTCATGGTGAAGCAGCTGGTAGTTTTTACACCAAAGACTTACTTAGAAGCAATGAACCAGAACTATTCCACAAAGACTGTGACATAAGGCCCTCCGCCACACACCGTCAGGTGGCTTGCGGAGTACGGATGTAGATGTACATGTAGAAGACAACAGGGGTATAACGCCTTGGTTCAATGGCTTTGCTTTCCCCTCATCATATAACAGCTGGGTGGATGTTGAAGATGTATATAATAAGGCATACAAATCCTGGAACCTGCCGAAGCATAACATGTCACGTTAGATGTGCATCATACGTGGCACTTGTGATAACTTTGATAGTTATCTGTAGAATTACACATTCCTTTATACAACTACTGTGGACTGGGGGAAAAGCTGAAAAAACGGCTACTTCGTGGTGATAAGGGAATCAATCAACTGGGCAAACTTTTCAAGAGTATATTATGCTGTATATTGAATTTTAGATGATGAAGCTAATCAAACACATGGGAGAAGCAACAGTGGTACAGGGAATCCTATTGCGACATGTGCAGTTGATAAAGAAATCAGCACCAAACTTAAATTAGGTGCTGGGATAGATTTCCAGCAAGATATGAGCGTCATTCATTGGCGACTTAATAGGAAGAAAAAGAAAGGATGTTTAAAAAGTTGCATCCAAACACCACTGTGTGCAGCTTAATGTATCCTGCAACAGAAAGAAATAGCACCTCGGGTTCTGTTATTACCTAAGGCATCTGGCGGAATTATGCTACTCTTAATTACTGCGCTGGCTGGACTTTCTGCTACTGGATTATTGGCCAGACGGTCGTCACCTATCCCCTGAACAGTTATACACGCTAAAAGGACTTAGAGCAGCTTGACAAGGTGAAAAGACACAGCAGGATGATGGAATTCGTTGCTGTCCATATAACCATACAAGAAAGGGCATGGACTGTTCAAGAACTAAGATCGTTGCTAGCTGCGCTGTCTGAGGGACCACTTACTAGTAACGGTAGGCTTAACTTCCTAAAAAATTTCGCATTTCATGATTTCACGTTGTGTTTAAATGGGATATGATGCCAAAGATTATATGGAAATCTAAAGAATGCGAGGTTTAAATTTAGACGCTGAGTTCACTGGATTGCATTTGTTAAAATAAGCCGGAATAACGTCTCCTACTTTGACTTATTTGGAGACTTAAACCCAGCAGACAAATTGCAGCGTTACTTTACCAACAATCTTCGATGGTACCAAAACCTCGACACATATCTCTGTTTCTCCCGATGGCTGCATTCAAATAAGCAAAATGCACATCACTACGTCATTTGAGGTTTTGTTTTGATTCTTGTAATACGTTTACGCTTGAAGAGGAGCATCTTGGGTGTTAAGTATGCAACTGACAAACATAGCTGTCAGTACACAAAAATACAACTTGATAACGCAATAGCATTATAAACTTCTTAACTGACAGGCTTCAAACCACGAAATAACCTCATTCGATATACAATATGTCAGCAAAAGTATCCGGACACCTGGCTGAAAATGACTTACAAGTCCGTGGCGCCCTCCATCGGTAATGCTGGAATTCAATATGGTGTTGGTCCAACCGATGTCGTTCGGTGAAGCCTGGCACGAAGTTGGCGTTGCAAAGCATCCCAAAGGTTTTCTATGTGATTCAGGTCTGGACTCTGCTCAGGCCAGTCCATTATGGTGATGTTATTGTCGTGTAACCACGCCGCCACAGGCAGTGCACTATGAACAGGTGCTCGATCGTGTTGAATGATGCAATCGCCATCCCCGAAATGCTCTTTAACAGTGGGAAGCAAGAAGGAGTTTAAAACATCATTGTAGGTCTGTGCTGTGATAGTGACACGCAAAACAACAAGGAGTGCAAACCCCTCCATGAAAAACAAGACCACACCATAACACCATCGCCTCCGAATTTTACTGTTGGCAGCACTACACACGCTAGCAGATGACGTTACCGGGCATTCGCCATACCCACACCCTGCCATCTGACCGCCACCTTGTGTACCGTGATTCGTCACTCCACACAGCGTTTTTCCACTGTTCAATCGACCAATATTTACGCTTCTTACACCAAGCGAGGCGTCGTTTGGCATTTACCGGCGTGATGTGTGGGTTATGAGCAGTCGCTCGACCATGAAATCCAAGTTGTCTCACTGCCCGTCTAACTCTCATGGTACTTGCGTTGGATCCTGATGCAGTTTGGAATCCCTGTGTGTTGTGTTACATAAATGCCTCCCCATTACACATTACGATCCTCTTCAACTGTGGGCGGTCTCTGTCAGTCAACAGACGAGGTCAGCCTACACGCTTTTGTACTGTACGTGTCCTATTTCTCCACTTCACTATCACATTGGAAACAGTGGACCTAGGGATGTTTAGTAGCATGGAAATCTCGCGTACAGACGTATGACACAAGTGACACCCAATCACCTAATCACATTCGAAGTCAGTGAGTTCTGCGGAGTGCCCCATTCTGCTCTCTAACGTTGTCTAATGACTACTGAGGTCGGTGATATGGCCGCGCCGGTTGGCCGAGCTGTTTCAGGCGTCATGTCACGGACTGCGCGGCCCCTCCAGCTGGAGGTTGGAGTCCTCCCTCGTGTATGGGTATTTGTGTCGTTCTTAGTATAAGTTAGTTTAAGTAGTGTGTAAGTCTAGGGACCGATAACTTAAACAGTTTGGTCCATTAGGAATTCACACACATTTGAATATTTCGCTGATTTGAAGTACCTGGCAGTAGGTGGCAGCACAATGCACCTATACGAAAGACTTATGGTTTTGGGGGTGTCGGGATACTTTTGATCACATAGTGTAACTTTCGAAGTTCAGTATGATGACCAAATTATACATCAGCAATATTTTTGTAACATTTTGTTTCAGCGACATTAATAATAATAATGATGAGATTAGGATTCTCCATCAATACCAGCATACTTTAGCGGTTAGAGGCAACAGCTTCCTTTATGTGGAAGAGAAATTTGTGAAAAAGGCCTAAATCCCTATAGTGTCATCACAAATTTCATGTAATACTTCAGTAGCCCTGTTTATAGAAACAGGATATGAACTGAATGGTGTTCAAATTGATAATACAAGTAATGAATCTCTGGAAAGCCTGGCGAAGGTCAATTGACAGTTTCTCTCCCTTACGTTGCAGATGCCTTCAGTGTTTAAAAGAGGCTGTTCCTGTGATTTTATGCCTTTTGGATGTTTTAGAAGATCTTTAATTTGCCTTAACTGTGTTACTTATCATGATTGTGTAGACTTTTAATAGCGGAAACAAATTATTTACAAAAAAGTTTTATGAAGAGATACATGTTTGAACCTTTCACTGCCCATTAAGGTAGTCACCAGCTTTATGTGTAACCTATTGTCAGTGATGTGGAAGTCCTAGGACCCCCACAGTTGCCCCAGTTGTATTGAAAGTCCGAGAGGAGCAGTCTATGTCCCGACGACTCTCAGAAAGAGATCTAAATCTAATGCCATGAAATGTTTCTTTCAATTTAGGAACGAAGTAGAGGTGTTAAAGGAATAATGTTTGGAACACAACCTGTGACCAGCTTAGAGAAAGAAGTGGTAAACACTTTCTGCAGGATCCACCCATCAATCTGCAGAACAACATTTGGGTGCATATGGTGCATGTTTCACTGATTTGTTCTACTCATAGGGCTGGTAAGTTCTGCACCACCCACCACACTAATGGTCACTATATAAGAATGCTAAATTTCTTTCACTTTGACGTTTGAATTGGGGTTAACTACATGCAGGGAGAAGGGGGGGGGGAGGGTAACGTACATGCAGAGGCATGGAGCAATGACATCATCATCCTTATCACTGGATAGCCACTCCCCCTCCTTATCTTCAGCCAATCATAGTACAGTATTATAAATCTGAGAGGATGGAAATTGTCCAGTTGCGTTAGTGGAAAATTTAAAAACCCTTTCCTGTCTCCTTCCTATCTCCAGCCAATCACACAGTGCATTTCTCCTTATCCCTAGTCAGTCATAGTGCTCAAAAATTTAAGATTGCGAAAACAGATCAATGGAAAATTTAAAAAATCTCTCTCCCTCTCTTCCTCTTTACGTACAACGAATTATTGCACAGTAATAAACATCCAAGATGTGTTACTGTACCCTATGGGCCACTCTATCTCCAACCAATCATAGTATAGCATTGAAATGGTGTAAAAATTACATTACTTCTGGCATATACATCAAGTCACACACTCTCCCGCTCTCCGCCCTCCTAGCCACCAGGCAATCAAAATGACGGAAGTTGCCTAATTGTGTGCTTTATACCCTTTCCCCTTATCACCGGACAGTAACCCAGTGCAGTAGCCCTTACCTCCAGGCACTCATAATACAGTATCAATAATCCGAGATGTCAGAAAATGCCGAATATTTATTCTAGTTTACTCATCAAACACTACATCGGACAAATAACGATCATTCGCTCCTACACAGTATCCGAGGCCTTTCACCTAGATTTTGGACTCATACGTCGTAACTGCTGCAGGAAATCTGCAAATTTCATCGTGAATTCGATCCTTCAGCTTTTTCAAGCTTCGTGACCAATCGGGGTACACTCTCACCTTCAAATATTCCCCAAGGTAAACGTCGAGCATGGTTCAATCAGGAGAACGAGGCAGCTGACAGGTTTTCCGATGACTGGTTGACTTTCGATTCCAGACACTGGGAGTTGCACAGAATTTCCTTAACCAGTTCAACATTTCTCCATAAGCAAGCGATAATATCAAGGTTGAACCTTGAAATTCTTACGAAAGGCAAGTTGCACGAGCATGCCACATTCGCTGCGGCGAAAATAGCGCTCCACTGTGAAAGCACAATGTTGCTCCGACTAGTAAGATTTGTTTACTGATCTGTGTATAGGATGAAGCTCGAGCCTCTGAACTACTAATATACGGCGCCACTGTCGCCGTATCCTGTTTTAGTGCTTGTTAGTCCAATTTTAAATCGTCAAAATATTGTGTAGCGCCCTACATTTAAATGTGGCCGCCATTCCCCTAGGAGGCCACCTTTCATCTACTACATAGCTACCATTCCCTTCTGTAGCCATGTTGCGCGTTTGCCTGGTCGCCATTCTCCCTAGGGGTCACCACTCCGCCTAGGACATCACTATTCCCCTATTAGGTGGCAACCACTTCCCTAGGTGCCCCTTTGCCCCGCCATCATTCTCCCTGCGTGGTCACCATTCCCATTAGGTGGTCATTATCGCCATACTAGATGGCTACCATTCCCTAGGTGGCCACCATCCCTCCTTTGCATAGCCACCATTCTCCCTAGCTTGTCAGCACTACCTTTAGATGGTTCCCTTTCCCCTACTAGGTGGCTGTCATTCCTTAGATGGCCTTCACTCCCCCCTTTTCCTGGTCACCATTCTCCTTAGGTGGTCATTCTATGTGGTCAGTGTTCTACTGACAGGTGGTTGCCATTTCCAAGGGAGCCACCATTCCCCTCTGGATGGTCACGATTCCCCCGCCCTCCACACCCCTTCCCCCGCCGGTGGTAACCATTACCGAACTAGGTGGCTGTCATTTCCGTAGGTGGCCACAATTCCTAATTTAGTTGGCTATCATTCACCTACTTGACGGGCGCCAATTTGCGACTCCTGAGCAGCTTAAATTTTTGTTCTTGCTCGAAATTCAACACCTCTGACACAAATTTTGATGTCAAACGTCTCATACACAAAACATCACGAAACATGTCATGGCGTGAGAGAGTTGATAAGCCAACGTCATCAGCATTTTCTCTGTGATTCCGATACTGTTCATAATCATTTCCTTGACTTTTGGCAAGTTTTCGTTGGCTGCTGACTTGGTGGGTCGTCACCTTCAGGCTCTTCACGACCACCTTGGAAATGCTTATACCGCTCCTAAATCCTGTTTTTACTCACAGAAGTATCACCAAAAGCAATATTCAACGTTTCTGCAACTGAGTTAGATTTTATTCCATTTTACAGCAAAATTTACTGTAACAAATCAAAGATTGCCACTTGTCAGCAAACAGACGCAATATTCTTAACGACGGACATCAGACTAAACATCCAGTATAACTACAAGCCTACATATACTTTTCAGATATGTTTACGAAAACGACAACGAAAAATTGCGCGAATCGGACTAATACAACCCTTAATATGGCAGATTTCCCCATACTTTTGGAACGCACGTCGTAAAACCTCTGGTGTAATGTTACATGACTCCAAGGAAAATGACATCCGTTGTTGTATTCCATCAGAAGACCGTTATTCGCAAAAACATTATTCATACGAAGCTCATCGATACATTAAGTTCGTACACGAGTAAGAGAAACCATCTACTGTTGCGTTATTCTCTGCTAACGACGTAATTGGATGTCATCCCGCTTTGCAGTATACAGAGAATTGGCTGAAGGGTGTTTCCTGTCCTTTGCTACGGAGCTGATTGATCAAGGAAACATAGACGTTGCTAGTTTGTACTTGCCAGGCACTTGGACTTACTAATCAATCTAAGAGCATATTACTCTTAAGAGTCCTAATTATTAATTTCAAAATGACTAAATACTGGTCATTCAGAATACCGTCCTCAGTGGCCAATTGATATACCAGGACTTACACCTGTTACACGCTGTATATGTCCCGAATGTCCTACCGTGGTGATACTAAAACGACTGTACGCACACCAGAGGTCAGCGGCTGAGTGCAGGTATGATGTTTATTTATTTGAAGCCCCACTGGCGCAATGCGTCACTGCAGCAGCAGCGTTCTACACATATGCCAAATTATGCAAATCATTCAGCTACAATTCAGGAGACTCTGAGAGCACAGGACATTTTTATTCATTTGTAAATAAACTGTGTATGAAGTTACTCGGAATCAACAATATCTATTCTAAGTTTCAGTTGAAATTTTTTGCTTCTGTCCCTGTAAACCACTAGTAACAACATTTACCTAGCGAAAATCATAATCTGGTTCAAGATATGATACGAGACGACAGGGACAAAGAGTATGGTAAGCATATGATAATTTCAAAGACTTACAGCTACGAGTATCTTTGCAGTATCCTGACTGACACTGGGAACTTTTTATTTTTATCACACGAAATTCTACCATTTTAACGACGAATTTACGTTAAATGTATAGTTTCAGAGAATTATAGTTTAATTAATGCTTACCGCTTCACAGGCGATAAAGAAAATATTTAACTTCTTAACGGGAAACTTAAACCAAAGTCTGCAGATCTTTCTTCAGTACATGCGTTTCAACTGTTGCGGTAAGTTTAGGGCGTTACCTATTCTGTATCTTGAAAACTGCCGTACTACACTCCCAATATCTCTGTTTATAGAAGAACATTTCAGTCCTACTATTTCTGCCGTTACAGCAGTGTCTTCCGTAACTAACAGTCGTAATTTAACAGTGTCGCCGTTAGTATTCTCTTGTCAGCTCGTTTACTTTCCGCATATCCCGTGTACTTTCGTCGACCCTGATTCTGAAAACGTATGGAACCCAAATCTGTGCATATTATGAATACATTTTCGAAAAAAATGTTATCAAAACATTCGACTATATAAACAGCTTTCTCAGGAACATTTTAAAATAATTTGAATATACTTTTCATTTGCGTTCGTGTTTTCACATCTGCAGCATTCATAATTAGATTACGAATGAATGAATAGAAACCTTAATATTAGCTTTACGACACAGAGACATAACGATTATTATGCAATGAATAATTACGTAAATATTTTTAGGTGTCTAATTCAACCGCTTTTGGCAAGATATGTTTCATCACTAAATCCTTTACTGTCCATCTTGAACAAACTGTTTATCGAGGACGCTGCTTACCCACGACTGTAACATCAAACAATAAATTAATTCTTAGGCTTCAGATTTTAATTTTAAATACGTTTTTAAAGACAATAACCCGTACAATCAGTCTGAGCCAAAAGGAACCACCGAAATCAGGGAAAAAATATTACAGCCGAACAACGAAAGCAGGTGTTATAAAGTGCATCTTTTCACTGACTACCAAAATATTAATATTCTGCTGCTCCTCTTTTAATGCACACGAGAGAATGTACGATAGTATTAATTGACCACATAGTCTATAAGAACGACATTAAAATACGACGGTTGTCGTAAATGGAGATGAGCTTTAGGAAACGATCTGACGGAGAATAAGAAGCAAGAAAGGTAGCATAGAAGTATGGTTGAAAATGCTTTCCACCCCCTTCAAGGTGGAGATCGTTTGACAATGAGTCTGGTATCGGCACCAATCACATTGCCCAACAGCTTGGGGTAAGTCAGGCAACATTTTGAGACATTCTCCATTACAGCAACCATTTGGTAACACTTACAATGCGCGCAGGTGTTAATACTTACGGACTTGTCTGTGCAGCGACAATTTTGTCTCTGCTTTGTCACACAGGCTACCATGGTGCTGCGACTTGTGCTGTGTACACTACTCACAGAAGAAGCTACCTTTATACGGTACGGTATTCTCAATTTTCACAACACCCAGCTGTCGGCTTCAGAGAATCCCCATGGTATGGTGGTGGCAGTAAAGCACTGGAATCGGTTAAGCGCCAATGGCTGCTCGGGAATAATTGGCGACCACCTTGTGGGACCAGTCACCCATCCGCAATGCGTCACAGGACGAAGTATATCCCGCACTGCATGCGTATGTAGGGCTCAATCTTCATTCCCACACAGCAGCACAAACTCATGTCGAACTAGGGCAAGAGTTAAGAAACCTGTGTTTCGGAAAAAAAGAAACCGCTAATTATTGACTTTTTAAAGTTTTCACGGAGGGGGAAGATGATTTTCTCCCACGTCATGTTCCTTCCCACACCAACAAGCGAACAGATACAGTCCTAAACATCTTTATCTAAATCACCTGTGCCTTGTAGCTTGTTAGTCCTAGCTATGAAGTGTAATAAAGATTCTATCTCTAAACGTTTCTCAGACGCTGGAGTTTCTTATACAACTGAGGCGGTCAATGGAAGTGGCTCACAGGCCTATTTGCAGTATCGGTGAACACCAACTTTTATTACGCATGGCTATGCACACAATGCCCAGTTTGCGGTTCCACTGTGTAGATACGTTCCTTCAGTCCATCGCCCCCAGCCCAGGCTTTGGCTGGCGCCAGTACAGGTATCATGGTACTGTTATGCTGGAGACCTGTCACGATGAGTGGTTCTCTGTCTGCCCTGTACGGCTCTGGGCCTGCCTGGCAAGATTTAGTGAGGGATGGGCTCACCACCAGTTGTTTCGAACTCTCAAAATGCCGTTTCTATGAGCTAAGAACCATAAAAATACCTCATGCTTCATGCTTTTAGCACCCCTCCAGGCTACATCAACATCTGCTCAGGCCATTAACTTTTTAGAGTCTCACTCAAGGTTTGTCAGTTTGTAGTAAAATCTTCAATAACTTTCTGTATGTGGAAAATGGGTAAGAGAGTAACTAGTCCTCTCTCAAAGTCCTGTTAAATTAATGTTGGATTATCCAGTTAACAGTCTGTCCTCCAATCTATGTTCTATCGATAATGTCTTGCCAGAGAAAACTAATGCTGACATCATTAAGATGAACTGGAAGTGGGCGATTAACAGCATTTAGTTTGTACACAGGCCCTATAGAGCCCTGTGATTGGCTTAAGATGGCGTGAAGGCAGTGCCGTTCACGCAGTTTGCGGCAAAACGGATTTTTTTTTCCGAAGAGGTGTGAGTCATGTGTGGTTCGTGCTTGGGACCTGTCCTGAGACTGACTTCACTTGCAAGTATTTTAGACTGGGGAGCCTTTGGTGAAGTTCTTACTGTACTGACAGTGTAACTTCAAACATCTCGGACTATTCGTTTGCTGAGGACACACTTATTCGTTTTTGGTTGACCAGTCTTGACGTTTGGTACCCTTGTGCGCTCTGTCATATAGGTGAGTCAATCGGTCCTTGGTACGACCAGTGAAAGGATGTGTCACACACTGATATATACCTTGATTTCAGGGATCTGATAGAGTGTAAATTGCGATCCGTTGGCCTCATCGCTAGACTGTGAGATTTTTGCATTTCTTTCGTGGCCGCGATCGATTCAAAAAATGGTTCAAATGGTTCTGAGAACTATGGGACTTAACATCTGAGGTCATCAGTCCCCTAGAACTTAGAACTACTTAAACCCAACTAACCTAAGGACATCACACACATCCATGCCCGAGGCAGGCTTCGAACCTGCGACCAATGCGGTCACGCGGTTCCAGACTGGAGCACCTAGAACCGCTCGGCCACACCGGCCGGCGATCGATTCACAGGTGCCGCCTCACATCTCGCCTCCTCCGCACTCATCTCGCCAACTGCAAGTAACATCGCCACACGAAGCAAACATGGTAACATACTGCCACTCTAGCCTTGTAGATCCCAATCGCCAGTTGTACTCAGCTGCACCTATGTGGAGAAACTTCTGTCGATATGAACAATCTAAGTCTGCTCAACGTCAGATCAGATCAGATTGCGTTATCCACATTTTTAGGCCAGGGTACTTGACTTCTGCCACCCAGGATCCTTGTCCACTGTGGTCTTAAACCACCTGTTAGTTATTTATGGTATTCAATCAATAACTTGTTTAGCATAATTTATGTCTGTTTTTTTATTATTATTATTATTTTTTTGACAAGTAGTTGTTGTTAGAACCCTAGTAAATTTTGCTTCATTCTCAATCATTTATATAAACCCCATAGGGTTAACTTCCAACTTGCTACACGCACTGTGGAATTGAATGAAAAATTAAGTGAACTATTATATTCATCCCAGATATTCTCTGCATGGCTATGATAGATAATCAGAGCAGATTTAAGATTGTGGTTAATATATCTTGACCTGAGAAATATTTATTGCTAGTTAATTCTTTCTTATTTTCTGACAAATATGGACTAACAATTCTGCTATGCAAACAATTCAAAATCCGCCATCTCGTGTAGCCTTTTCAGTAGTACTAGCTAACTTACTGCTGGTCAGCAGGTAAATAATCTGAAGGACTACAATATCAGGAGCCTGTGTTTTAATTTAACAGACAAATCCCTTGTATAACATCTATAATAATATCATGTAAAGGACTACAGTATCTCTTCATATTCATACCCTCACCATTCTTAGACTCGTGACTATATTCTACCCTTATCTGCTCATCATAATTTTTTTCCATTGTTATAAGTTAGTGCGGTTTTGAAGTTCACAAACCTTTTCTAGCAGCTCTGTGATTTCTGCTCCCAGCTTACTATCGGTGTAGTCTTTACGTAAATCCTGTATCCGCTAACTTAAATGATCGAGATGAGGCTGCCCTTGAAACAAGTGACATCGTAAAAAAAAACATCTATCCTGAAGCAGGCCAATGTTGTTTTTCACACTGGGGAGTGACTCGCGACAAACGGCTTTATGTACCTTTCCACGGGTAGCGAGTAGAATCCAACAGGCGTGTGGCCTACCCGAGTGATCCACAAGCGACTGCAGTGTGCAATAGACGGGGCGAATAGCCTTCGCGAACGTTGGCGGAAGATACCGAAGTTGACCGACGCTATCCTGCCTGATAATGCGGCCGTGTGAGCGCTTCTCGAGAGGCTTACCCACCACCACACGAATTCCACGCGCTTGCACTGTTTTGCGTATTGGCTGCGAATCTGCAGTGCGCGCCAGCGCGATGCGCTACGCTTACCTCTACACATTATTCTTCCTACCTCTTTCCCATCAGTGCCGTTAACATTATCTACTACAGCGTGACCTCTTCGTTCATTTGCTCAATTTAGTCGTGGTGTGAGTGAAAAACAGCAGAAAGTCAGTGGAGGTCAATTCAAAAACAACGTGATGGAAGAATTAGCTCAATCTTTTAAATGGCCACTCGCTGTCCCTCTTTCCTCTCGGTTTGTATGGTCAGGCCATCTTTAGAATCCTCGTTTATTTCATTCGTTTCAGATGATCTGCCCTGTTTTGTCTGTGTTCCTTTTGTAAGTAGGCTGTTTAGGTTTTTATATTGGTAACGACAAGTAGCGCTCTATATGAAAATCACTGGCTGTGCTGTGTGCAGTCTGTGGCTGGGTGGCATTGTTGTAATATTCGCTATTGTAGTGTTGGGCTGTTGACTGTTAACAGCGCGTAGCGTTGCGCAGTTGGAGGTGAGCCGCCAGCAGTGGTGGATGTGGGGATGTGAGATGGCGGATTTTTTAGAGTGGATGATCTGGACGTGTGTCCAGTACATTTGTAAGAATGGATGTCATGAACTGCTACATATATTATGACTTTTGGACACTAGTAAGGTAAATACATTGTTAGTTCTCTATCAAAATCTTTAATTTGCTAAATATGCCTATCAGTAGTTAGTGCCTTTAGTAGTTTGAATCTTTTACTTAGCTGGCAGTAGGGGCGCTCGCTGTATTGCAGTAGTTCGAGTAACGAAGATTTTTGTGAGGTAAGTGATTTGTGAAAGGTATAGGTTAATGTTAGTCAGGGCTATTCTTTTGTAGGGATTATTGAAAGTCAGATTCCGTTGCGCTAAAAATATTGTGTCAGTTTAAACACAGCCATGTATAATTTTTCTAAGGGGACGTTTCACTTTATTTTCTCATTTACTGCAGAAATAATGAGCTCTTGTGTCATGTTTTCATTAGGAATCTTGTCCTCTTTAGTGTAACTTTTGATCGTTCGTAAAAATCTCATTTCACACTGAACACGTCTAGAATCTTTTCTCTTCATAACCCAGGCTTCAGTAGAACAGTTATGGCTACCAACTTACGCAATTTCATTTTTGTTATTCTTTGTGTATTTGTTTAAGGTATGATACTACCCCATACACTCTCACATCTCTGTAATTCAATATTTACATCATTATCTCCATCATAAGAGATATGGCTCCTTAGTAAATGAACTGTTGAAGTTGGTACAAAATATCATCCTCAATTAAAGTTTTTTGTTTTTTTGTTTTCTTACATTTCCAATGGAATGCCATCGCCTTATTTTTATGTAGTGCTGTCGTAAAATTATAATCCTTTTCAAAAGTTTAAACAATGCATTAATTGTTCTAGGTCGTCAGCAGAATTTGCCATTAACACAATATCATTCGCATATAACACTATGTCAATACATTTATTCTTGTTTATATCAGCCCATTCTGGTGCTCTTTCTTTCCATTTTCGGATCGCGTCGTCTATATTAAATATTAAAAGCAGTAGACAACAAACCCAGCTGAAGTCAAAAAGTTATCCATGATTATGTTCTTCAAATTATTTGTTGAAATTTCTCAACATATCTGCCCAGTTGCTTGCGCTTTTTCAAGCCTAATTATCGATAATGTACACTACTGGCCATTAAAATTGCTACACCACGAAGATGACGTGCTACAGACGCGAAATTTAGCCGATAGGAAGAAGATGCCGTGATATGCAAATGATTAGCTTTTCAGAGCATTTACACAACGTTGGCGCCGGTGGCGACACCTACAACGTGCTGACGTGAGGAAAGTTTCCAACCGGTTTCTAATACACAAACAGCGGTTGACCGGCGATGCCTGATGAAACGTTGTCGTGATTCCTCGTGTAAGGAGGAGAAATGCGTACCATCACGTTTCCGACTTTCATAAAGGTCGGATTGTAGCCTATCGCGATTGCGGTTTATCGGATCGCGACATTGCTGCTCGCGTTGGTCGAGATCCAATGACTGTTAGCAGAATATGGAATCGGTGGGTTCAGGAGGGTAATACGGAACGCCGTGCTGGATCCCAACGGCCTCGTAACACTAGCAGTCGAGATGACAGGCATCTTATCCGCATGACTGTAACGGACCGTGCAGCCACGTCTCGATCCCTGAGTCAACAGACGGGGACGTTTGCAAGACAACAACCATCTGCACGAACAGTTCGACGACGTTTACAGCATGGATTATCAGCTCGGAGACCATGGCTGCGGTTACCCTTGACGCTGCATCACAGACAGGAGCACCTGCGATGGTGTACTCAACGACGAACCTGGGTGCACGAATGGCAAAACGTCTTTTTTTCTGATGAATCCAGGTTCTGTTTACAGCATCATGATGGTCGCATCCGGGTTTGGCAACATCGTGGTGAACGCACATTGGAAACGTGTATTCGTCATCGCCATACTGGCGTATCACCAAGCGTGATGGTATGGGGTGCCATTAGTTACACGTCTCGGTCACATCTTGTTCACATTGACGGCACTTTGAACAGTGGACGTTACATTTCAGATGTGTTACGACCCGTGGCCCTACCCTTCATTCGGTCCCTGCGAAACCCTACATTTCAGCAGGATAATGCATGACCACATGTTGCAGGTCCTGTACGGGCCTTTCTGGATACAGTAAATGTTCTACTGCTGCCCTGGTCAGCACATTCTCCAAATATCTCACCAATTGAAAAGTCTGGTCAATGGTGGACGAGCAACTGGCTCGTCACAATACGCCAGTCACTATTCTTGATGAACTGTGGTATCGTGTTGAAGCTGCATGGGCAGCTGTACCTGTACACGCCATCCAAGCTCTGTTTGACTCAATACCCAGGCGTATCAAGGTCGTTATTACGGCCAGAGGAGGTTTTTCTGGGTACTAATTTCTCAGGATTTACGCACTCAAATTGCGTGAAAATGTAATCACATGTCAGTTCTAGTATAATATGTTAGTCCAATGAATACCCGTTTATCATCTGCATTTCTTCTTGGTGTAGCAATTTAAATGGCCATTAGTGTATAATCCTTTTCAAAAGTCTAAACGATGCATTAATTGTTCTAGCTCGTCATCAGAATTTGCCAATAACACAATATCATTCGCATATAACCGTACTTCAATACATTTATCCTTGTTTATATTAGCCCATTCTGGTGCTTTTTCTTTCCATTTTCAGATGGCGTCGTCTATACTAAATATTAAAAGCAGTAGGCTATAAACCTATCTGAAGTCAAAAGATTATCCATGATTATGTTCTTCGTATTATTTGTTGAAATTTCTCAACATATCTGCACAGCTGCTTGCTCTATCTCAAGCCCAATTATCTATAGTGTATCTTCAGCTTCATAACAGTCTCTCTCAAGCAAAAAAACAGAGGCCTTTCCATAATCCACAGAAAATTGATGAATCCACTGTATTCTCCTTCTTTTCAAAAGACGTTAAGTTAAAAACTCACACAAGCATTTGTTCACGTTTCATTTTGCTCGGGCTGTGCTGGGAGACAGGGAGGAATGCCACCCACATCGCCAGCTGCATGAACGTGGAATCGCTACAGCGACAGAACGCGTACGTGATGCTCTTTAGACAGCTGGCGAAGAAGTGTGGCATGTGTCTTGCCCCCCAGCTTTAAACTTCAAGTGGAACATACACACACAGTCTAATGGGACAGTGACTACCGATCTGAAGGTACGTAACTGCGTCGGCTGGTATTACACATACCTGACACATGAATGTGGCCTGCGGCACTTTGGCACGCTACACGTCTGTGCTATATAACGACAGTTTACGAGACTTCCTGCTTTTGTTTTACGGTCATGTCTGTACCCAGGAGAGTACGAAATGATGCCGAGTTCAGTGTTGAATAGAGCAACGGAAACGCAGAACATAAAGAGTGAGGAATGGTTGCAACTGAAATGTCAGAAACAGGTGCAGTAATCGAAATAGATATGACAAATTTGTGGAAAAGATATGAGATGTTAAAGCACCACTCCATCTACAGGCCACTGGCCCATCGGGACCATCCGATCGCCGTGTCATCCTCAGAGGAGGATGCGGATAGGAGGGGCGTGGGGTCAGCACGCCGCTCTCCCGGTCGTTATGATGGTATTCTTGACCGAAGCCGCTACTATTCGGTCGAGTAGCATCACGAGGCTGAGTGCGCCCCGAAAAATGGCAACAGCGCATGGCGGCCTGGATGGTCACCCATCCAAGTGCCGACCACGCCCGACAGCGCTTAACTTCGGTGATCTCACGGGAACCGGTGTATCCACTGCGGCAAGGCCGTTGCCAGTATGTTAAACCAAACAGAAAAAAAGCTGTATGTTTTCCTATGGACCGACACTTGGAACTTCGGCACTAAGCGTTCTGTGTTCCTCCCCCTCACACTCTAACTATAGTTAAACTGTTAAACCTTTTCATTAGGCAATTGTTTATGAGGATCTTATCACATTATGTGTTCTGTGAGAGCGAAAACTTTTACAGAGCAAAATAACAGAGAAATTTATAGTCTTTTGCGGTAGAGGCATAGGATGTAGAAGTCAGAGCTCGCCTCTAAACAACACTTTACCGAATGAACTTCTCCCAATAAGGACGATATGACACATGAGTTTTCCACGTGTGTGCTTCATTTAAAGGTCTGGAACATGGCTGCGTGGTCAGCGCCGCCAGCGACCGTTTAGAAAGTAAACTTGACAGTAATAGCAGCCCCCGGTCGCAAAAAAGGGGTCTTTCGACCCAGGTTTCGGCACGGCATAATATTTTTGAGAACGTCATAATGGGGTCATGCCTTCCCAAAATATGTAGAGTTTTAATAGAATAAAGTACACATCTGGATAACTGATGAATCATATTTTCCGAGATGATGCCGTAATACAGATGTATTGTGACTTCACAACAGATTTCTTTTAATACTCTCCCTTCACTGTGGCAGCCATACTTCCCAGCGTCAGTAAAGGGATGTACCCAACGACGTATTTTAGATATCTGTCGATAAATGTTAATTAAGTTGACAAAAGCCAGGAATCCCTCATCGTCCATAGAAGACATGTGGTTACGTTACTAAATATTCTCATTTCTATTAGCACCAATTCACACGTGCGAAACGCCAGTTGTGGGGCGGCGAGTAATAATCCAGTTCGTCGATACTTCGTTATGTCCCCATGAAAAGACACATTGTGCATGCTTTACACCTGCCTTCGCCGTTTACAAGAGCCTGAAAACTATTCCTGAGGTCATCCACGAAACGATGGAGAACTTATCGTCCATAATTTCCAGTCTGTAAATCCACAATACTCTTTGAGCTCACTGAACGGGAATGTTCATATCTGTTATTTACTCGGCGGGCTTAGGAATTATGACTAAAAACAAAACTTTTGAGTTTTAAATGACTAACATATTCCGTAGACGCTCACTAGCCCAAAAAATGTTTTACTTTTCCATCTAATTCATCTGTCGGAAATAGCACTATTAACAGTTCCGAGACCACCTCTGCGGGAAGTTCCAAGTAAAGTGGTCTATCGCCCAGACTTCTAATCGCTAAAAGTTAATCGCTCGCCTTAAAAGTGGAAAATATTCTGGCCAGTTGTCTCGTGGTTTTGTCAACATTTCGGACGGCACACAAACAGTTTGCCCCGTGAAATCTAAGCGATCGAGGACGGTGTACAGTCCTCGCGAGTTTACTCCCTACTTTTACCGAAAATGCATTCACGTCTGTCCAACTCTGACGTCATCCGAGGCACAACGCAAGCAGGTGTTTGACTGGAGCGACGTATCTCTTTCCACTGCTTCTCTGGTTGTATTTATACATGGGGCGCAGCTGACCGCCAAACGGAATATCTGCTGTCAGCCGTCCTAGACACACGTAGCAGCATCTAAATGACACCTTTCTCGGACACTTACCAGTTAATAGCTCTGTCATTCAACAGTTTATAATGTTCTTAATTTTTGAATGAAGAGAGTTAAGTTTCACAGTTAGAATGGAACTGACAGTAGAACATGAGCTCTGAACTGCCTCTTTAAGATTCCTTGTAATCATTGTATTTACAACACAGGTATGAAACTTGGTACAGCTGTATTATTGCGTGATTTATTCGAGTGCTGTAATTAAAATTTGCTGTTAAAAATACAAACGATACTTAATTTGACATGAACAAGGACGTTTTTGTTCCAAGTTTGATTTTTAGTATGTAACTTGGAAATTAACAATGGTAATTTATTGGTGTCACATATTTAATGTTTTTACATGAAAATGAAGTTACATATGAATTTTCGGCTTTCTGGGGCTAATATTTAGCTGCTTCAGTTTTTCGTAAAAATCCGATTTTAAAGAAAATTTTGCTTTCATCAAGTTGAAAGTTGTAACTTTTAATTGGGACATACATCTGCATATTCTGAATAATTTGTCGTTTCCTAGTTTTATTATACATAGCTACTTCATTTTTCTTAAGATCGTATATTTTGCCCAACATATTCACTTGATCATTATGAGACTATACAATGTTAGTATTAATATACTTAAGAATACACTGATAAAGTTTGGAAAAGTTATTTCAATTTTTTAGTTTCACTCTTAGACTATGCTGCAGTATGTAAAGCACAGCCACGTTATGATGACGTTTCGCGTCTGTACCTCTTACTATGATACAGTGCTTGTTTCGCCTTACAGTGCCATGTATCTGATGCGCCATGTGTGTCACATTACTCGCTTGTCACACCAGTGTGTGGCAGGACCGTGCACCCCTTGCCCCGCTCAGGAATCAGTGAATGAGAGCCATGTGTTGGCGCGTGGGACGACCGTTGGCCACTTGCTTCCGTATGAGCGTGCGTAGCAAGTGGTAACTACCAAGTGCTGCTGATGTAGTTTCACCATGCAGATGTAGGGCTCTAGTAGTGGGACTCAGCTCCAACGGGCAATCGACTGTACCATGGAGACATGGCACCTATGGAGTCTTCAAACACTTGGCCACGTATCTTTAACTCCTGGAGGAGATGCCTATCAGTGACACTTATGTGGTCTCCTTAACTGAAAATGGTACCACCTGGGAACAGATAACGCCTTAACATTATGCAGCAGCAAAAAAAAAAAAAAAAAAAAAAAAAAAAAAAAAAAAAAAAAAAAACAAACAAACAAAAAATAGAAATAATTCAGAGGCCAAGATCACTTAAATACTGTTTACTCTATAACCGGTTTCAACACACTAAAGGTGCCATCATCGGACCTGAATGTAGATTAACATTTATAAACCATTTGGATATAATGATACATGAGGCAGACCAGCTGATATAAAATCATTATCACAACAAATAAGGAACAACCGCTCTCATGGTCATTCTTTTCCATAAGATATGTAAAACCGCAATCACAAGACAAAACTATTTGGTACATGGCCGCTGCAGCCTTGGCTTTTGAATTATTTCTACAACAGTGTGATCGCCCCACTACGCACTGCGCGTTCACTGCAAAACAATAAATACATTGGCTGTTTCACAGTCAACAAAATTGTTAGCAAAATCACTTTGCAACAGTTGCCGCAACGTTGGAGTATTTTACACACTGTCAATGTTGTCAAATACACAGAAGAATTTTATTGAAGAAAAAATACAATTTTCCAACGATAAATTTAATCTCAGCTGTCTTTGCCAGTTTGACAGCTCACACACACCCTGTTACTATTGAAACAGTGCAGCTGGCGCGGAGCTGGGGGCAGGAAGGTGCTGGAAAGTGGATTCAACATCTGTACCCAAAAAGACATTTATTCTTCAACCAAAAATTAATCTAAAAAATAACTTATTTTCAACAACCCTTTAATATGCGTAAGAACTTTAATTCATACTATAAATTAAATAAGATAATTTTTAAATCTTTACTGGCAGATTAAAACTGTATGCCAGACCACAGTTTTAATCTGCCGGCATACACTTTTAATCTGCCAGAGAAGTTTCATATCAGCGAACACTCCGCTGCAGAGTGATAATCTCATTCTGAAGACAATTTTTACAAATTGGAAATGTACAATTTAAGATCAGTTGGCTATAATGTCTCCAATGGCTCTGTCCCCACCAATATTGGGTAATCATGTTTACATAAAACAGAAGAAAAATATTTTTATTTGGAAAATTACATGTCAATAAAGTTAACACAACGAACGTCTGAATCTTGACTCATTTTAGTCAAAGACCTTTAGTTACATTATACAATTACAGCAGACAACAATTTGTCGAAGTAAACTTCAAGAAACGACACCAAAGTGATTGAAGAAACAAGTACTGGGCACTAATTATTAGCTTACTGAGCTACATCATTTTGATATTATGCTAAATAATCTTCAAGCCTAATTTTATACTATCTAGGTTAAGTTTTTCCATACTTTGCTGAATATCTTTTGGATCTGTAGTAAACAAAGTAATATCTTCTATAAATAGAATGTGGCTCTGATGAGAACCGTGCATATTTGATGATATGATGCACAGATTTTAATTTTAGAGAGCCGGTAAACCCCGGTAACAAGAGATGGCTGATGTTCTCATTTGACAACCTGTACAAGATCTGCTGGGCTGTATTCACTTCCGATATCACTTTATCCTGTTCCTTAGTTCAAGCAAAATAAAAATTTATTTCTAGTCTGTTCGTTATATTTCTCTAAAGATCTTGCCTACCATTCAGTAGATCACAACAAGCCTGTAGTACTTCACATTTTTCCTACTTGCTATCTCCTTGGCTACTTGATAACGTCCTCTTGCGCAAATGTCCTGTGGGATAGATGTACGAGTTTTGCTTCTTCCACATCTCTCCACACTTTTATTATCTCTGCTGTCATTCTGTCATTCCACTCATTTATCCTCTTCACATCGCCGAATTGCTCTCCAAATTTGATTTGGTATTACTTTCGGTATTTACCCATTCGAACAGTCTTTTGTACGAATGTTTGTTTCCGTAGGTGCACTATGGAGAATTTTGGAGAAATACCTAAAGTAAGTCACATCAGTGTAATCTGAATTTGTAATAGGAGTGATATTACGTCTACACACCATAAGTGCTAGTTCGCTATTCTTCACACTTCATATGATCTCAATGTTTTTTATAATAACGTCATCATAGTGTATAGGCTGAAGAGGGGACCCTGTGTGGGCATCCTTTAGTGACCGTCAAATTGCGAGGCATAGATTTTATGAACAAAATAGACGTTTGTACCTCATCTGGAGTACAAGTTGGCTCAACCAGATTGGTTTGCTAAATTATTTGACAGCCATGGTGGTCATAAAATGAAATTAATTCCATTCAATAAGTTTTTACGAAACAATAACACCTTGAGAAACGTCACTTGCAACAGGGACCGTAAAGACTGTATTTTTATACAGGGTGGTCCATTGATACTTAGCAGGCCAAATATCTCACGAAATAAGCGTCAAACGAAAAAACTACAATGAACGAAACTTGTCTAGCTTGAAGGGGGAAACCAGATGGCGCTATGGTTGGCCCGCTAGGTGGCGCTGTCACAGGTCAAACGGATATCAACTGCGTTTTTTAAAATAGGAACCCCCATGTTTTATTACATATTCGTGTAGCACGTAAATTTGAATGTTTTAGTTGGACCACTTTATTCGCTTTGTGATAGGTGGCGCTGTAATAGTCACAAGCGTTTAAGTACGTGGTATCACGTAACATTCCGCCAGTGCGGACGGTATTTGCTTCGTGATACATTACCCGTGTTAAAATGGACCGTTTACCAACTGCGGAAAAGGTCGATATCGTGTTGATGTATGTCTATTGTGATCCTAATGCCCAACGGTCGTGTGCTATGTATGCTGCTCGGTATCCTGGACATCATCCAAGTGTCCGGACCGTTCACCGGATAGTTACGTTATTTAAGGAAACAGGAAGTGTTCAGTCACATGTGAAACGTCAGCCACGACCTGCAACAAATGATAATGCCCAAGTAGGTGCTTTAGCTGCTGTCGCGGCTAATCTGCACATAAGTATCAGACAAATTGCGCGAGAATCGGGAATCTCAAAAACGTCGGTGTTGAGAACGCTACATCAACCTCGACTGCACCCATACCATATTTCTCTGCGCCAGGAATTGCATGGGGACGACTTTGAACGTCGTGTACAGTTCTGCCACTGGGTACAAGAGAAATTACGGGACGATGACAGATTTTTTTGCACGCGTTCTATTTAGCGACGAAGCGTCATTCACCAACAGCGGTAACGTAAGCCGGCATAATATGCACTATTGGGCAACGGAAAATCCACGATGGCTGCGACAAGTGGAACATGAGCGACCTTGGCGGGTTAATGTATGGTGCGGCAATTTGGGAGGAAGGATAATTGGCCTCCATTTTAGCCATGGCACTCTAAATGGTGCAATGTATGCTGATTTCCTACGTAATGTTCTACCGATGTTACTACAAGACGTTTCACAGCATGACAGAATGGTGATGCACTTCCAACATGATGGATGTCCGGCACATAGCTCGCGTGCGGTTGAAGAGGTATTGAATGCATATTTCATGACAGGTGGATTGTTCGTCGAAGCACCATACCATAGCCCGCAGGTTCGCCGGATCTGACGTCCCCGGATTTCTTTCTGTGGGGAAAGTTGAAGGATATTTGCTATCGTGATCCACCGACAACGGCTGACAACATGCATCAGCGCATTGTTAATGCATGTGCGAACATTACGGAAGGCGAACTACTCGCTGTTGAGGGGAATGTCGTTACACATATTGCCAAATGCATTGAGGTTGACGGACATCATTTTGAGCATTTTTTGCATTAATGTGGTAATTACAGGTAATCACGCTGTAACAGCATGCGTTCTCAGAAATGATAAGTTCACAAAGGTACATGTATCACATTGGAACAACTGAAATAAAATGTTCAAACGTACCTATGTTCTGTATTTTAATTTAATAAACCTACGTGTTACCAACTGTTCGTCTAAAATTGTGAGCCATACGTTTGTGACTATTACAGCGCCATCTACCACAAAAAGAAAAGAGTGGCCCAACTAAAACATTCATATTTCTTTACGTACTACACGAATATGTAATAAAAATGGGGGTTCCTATTTTTAAAAAAGCGCAGTTGATATCCGTTTGACCTATGGCAGCGCCATCTAGCGGGCCAAACATAGCGCCATCTGGTCTCCCCCTTCAAGCTAGACAAGATTCATTCTTTGTAGTTTTTTCGTTTGACGCTTATTTCGTGAGATACGTGGCCCGGTCACTATCAATGGACCACCCTGTATATATTGACAATGTGGTCACAAATCCAGAAAATTTTTACTGAATGTGACAATGGTCGCGGAAGCCTACGATTATTAGTTAATTCCGTGTCGGAATAAAGTCCGACATAAGGAGCTAGGATCACGCCATTGCTAGCTATAAACTGCATGCAGAGAGGTGGTATTGTCTGGAGCCGACGTTCCAGGCAGAGTGCAATAATTAATACGTAATCTCTCTCCCATGCTCTCTGTTCGCTACATATAGTGGGCGGTGCATGGTGGGCGGTGCATAGCGGGCGTGTTGTCATCAAATCACCTTCGGCAGTACAAATGCTCTACTCAAGCGACAATCTAACTCCACATGCAGATCACAATGTATTCCACTTGTATATTGTAGGAGAATATCAAAACAAAACTCAAACATAAAATTTAAAAGAAAGTTAAATTGCAGTGAGACTTTCTACGTGACCTGTATATGTTGTCACTATTACGTGAGAATCACGTATAGAAAGACGGGATTGGGGACTTAGAACTAGGCCGAGTCAGCTTAATTTGCCATATGAGCTTCGAAGACATTTTTACAACAAATATTTTTCTTTAACTTGTCTGGACAGAGGCTTGATGATGATAAGGTTTTTGGTGGATGCGGGAGGTGGCGCTTTCGAGAAAGAACGCTAATACAATTATTACGAAAAAATTTCCATGGAAACGATTTCATTTTACCAAACATCAGTTTCGGCAATGCGTATCTATTAAGCTAATAAGTTTCATAGGGGTAAAACCCTAACTTTTGTGGCGAGATTCCGCCACTTTTGTTAGTAGTCATTATTACAAAATACAGCTAACTAAATACATCAAATGAAAGAGTTATAATACAATGTAGACATATTTAGCTAAATTGAAATGGCCTGCTTGCACACTAACTACATTCTCTTCACAGGGCAGCAACCCTAAATCAGAATCACTACTGACGATGCATGAGTACAATAGCTATCATTGATTAAAATAATACACGATCACAAAATAGATACTCAGCTTTTGTATTGTGAGACAGTGTGGCATATAACTTAGTAAATGGAGTTAACAAAGAGTGTGTTCCGTCTCTCAATAAGTAAATACTTCCCCTGTCAACTGAAAAGAAGTCGGCGCGAAATGTCCGACGGCTAGATTGGTCGGCACTACAGATAACCAGCAGGTAGTTGTTGACAACTGCAACATGGGCTGCTGATAACGGTTGGGCGATAGCTGAGTGATAACTGTCCTAGAACTGATGATAACATTCTCGAACTGGAACTGCTGAGAACCGTCTGATTGTCAGCATGTGGTCGCTAAAATCGTGTGTTCAAAGTGCGAATATCATACTATGAAATGTTTCAAATGGTTCAAGTAGTTTCGGGTTTCAGCGCTATCGGTGGTGGCTAATGTAGTATTCGAGGATGACAAGCCTATTTCAAAGTCTTGTAGTGGAAACACAAAGTAGTTCCTCGTACGTACCCACCTAGGACGTGGCTAATCATGCAAAGTCTGGCGCCACACTGAGACTGCCTGTTCTGTGAAACCTCTGAGACTAACATTACGTGCCGGCCGGTGTGGCCGAGAGGTTCTACGCGCTACAGTCTGGAACCGTGCGACCGCTACGATCGCAGGTTCGAATCCTGCCTCTCGCATGGATGTGTGTGATGTCCTTAGGTTAGTTAGGTTTAAGTAGTTCTAAGTTCTAGGGGACTGATGACCTCAGTGCTCAGAGCCATTTGAACCATTT
Organism: Schistocerca piceifrons; assembly: GCF_021461385.2. Lineage (NCBI taxonomy): Eukaryota > Metazoa > Arthropoda > Insecta > Orthoptera > Acrididae > Schistocerca > Schistocerca piceifrons. The sequence goes on along the minus strand of NC_060140.1, from coordinate 430,741,482 downwards.
TTGAAGTAATATTAGGCACCGCGTCTAACGGAGACTCAGCACGTAAATGCTGCAGTTCGCCTGGCGACAGGCATTATCAAAATACAAATTTAAATTTGTCATTAAGTAAACTGAATTACAGTCAGTCAATAAAAGTTGAACTACATATAAAATACAAAAAAAGTGTAACATGGCATTTTATAGTATCAGAAAAAGCACGAAAATTACTTGTAAATCTAAGTATTGTAACTCAAGACAGGTTGTTATTTAAAGATAACTACCGAAGAAATTCTGTCCATGAGGCTAAACTACGCTACATAAACGAGGCTTAAATAAAATGCAAAATATTCATAGCTCATCGCAGGCTGCATAGCACGGATGATTGTTCTTCTAACACAATATGAAATTTTCAGGTAGCAACAGAATAGTTACAACGCAGGTTTAACTACTGACGCCATTCGACGCCCATCAATAACCAGAAAAAGAATCAACAAAAAATATAGCAAGTAATACAATGGTAGCATTGCAAACTATTTGCTGTAAGAAGATCCAGTGTTCACGACAATAGGAAAGCGTCAATTGAGCTTACGTAACACTATGTGGCAAAGACCTATCTGCTAACACGAGCCGCCTCACTGCTTAAGTGAACCAGTACTGACAGCTTTAACTGTAGCGTCGGCCTCTTCTCACGCGTTTACAATATTGTGCGGCTTATAGTCTGTACACTGCGCGGGTGGTTTCTGTGTGCTTCGACTTCTATGGTAATTAATTGCACAGTAGGTGCGTACCGCTATAGTAGTGCGAAGTATAAATTCATATTGTGGCTGCAGATACTGCTTACTGATGGATCGCTAAGGGCTTAATAGTTATTATTTTATTAGCAGCCATTGCTCATTACGTAAATACGAATTATTCATTAAAATAAATCTTCAGTTGTGAATCATAGTATTCGGCAAATAGCGTTGCAAGGGTACACCTATATTTATTACATATTATCATTACTGATTTTACACACGACTAAAATCTCTTAGGGTTTTTACTCAGGTCGATTGACAACATCTTAGCTTCAAAATCATTGAAGGCTTCTCTCATTGCTCTCCTTACGCTCGTTTTCGCTTCTTTCAACTTTTGTTCGTCAGCTAGGTTTTTACTTCTCACGAATCTGAGATAAAGTGCACTTTGTTTACGTATTAAACCATGGTGGATTTTTCCCATCCCTTAAAACCTTACTCGGAACAATCTTGTCATATTGAAGGATGTTTTTGAATTTTTTCATTTGTTCTCCATATCTTCGTCCTAACCACCGGCTGCTGAGATATTCTGAAATTTGTATCCTGTCATCCTTGCTGAGCAAATATATCTTCCTACCTTCCTTTATACTCCTTGTAGGGTCTGTCGTCATAGAAGCTGTCACAGCCTGATGATCACTGATACCTTCTTCTACGTTAACTGATTCGAGAAGTTCCGGTCTGTTCGTTGCCAAGAGGCCTAAGACGTTACCCTCACGAGTTGGTTCTCTATCTATCTGCTCAATATTCGGACAAGACATGCAAAACAATGCCACACGAATCCCTGTCTCTGGCACCAGTTTTGATGGCATAACACTCCCAGTCTATACCTAGTAAGTTGAAGTCATCCACTATTACAACGGCTTGATCAGGAGTATTGCTAATGGTATTCTGCACCATCACTGGCGACTAACCTATCCTTACCATAAACGTTCCAATCTGAACTTATGATTTCGTTGTCATTGATGTTTGGTTTCAACCAGCTTTTTGTTCCCATTACTATGTGTGCATTATAACCTTCAGTAAGCGATACTAATTCTGGGTCCTTTCCTTGCATCCTCCTGCAGTTTACTAAAATCATACTAATCATTTCTATCTCTGGTCTACGAGGACCAAGACTCTCTCAGGTCACTGCGGCTGATTAAACAGGTAAATGGTCTTTGACCCCAAGGAAGGGGTTCTCTAACCGAAAAAAAGCCCCATGTGCACACCACACTTACTCCGCTACCCAAGTAGCCGCTTCCTGCACGTAGTGCACGCCTGACCTATTAAGGGGAATCCTAGAATTCTGAACCCGATAGCGGGGGGTCGAGAATTTTGCATCCGATACTGTCGCAGTCATTTGAGCCTCTGGTTTAGATCTTCCACTCTACTCCAAACCAGAGGACCGCGATGAACCCTGGGTACGATGCTACAAATAGACAGCTGAACGTGCACACCGCGTGCCTTCATCAAAGCAGCCGGCCGCCGAAAGGAGGAGCCGAGGATGACCTGAGAACCCAAGCGGCAGGCATGCCACTACATACAGCAGGTAGCACACCGTGCGCTCGATAGACGCCGGCAGGGCCTCCTCTACATTACGGATGAGACCTCCCGGCAAACATACCGAATGAACACTGGAATTTTTTCCTGCCTTTCTTGCTACCACCCTGAGGGGCTCCGTCACCCGCCTAATATTGGAGCTCCCAATGACAAGCATACCCACCATCTTTGCTTGTCCAGACTAGGCAGGAAAATCGACAGCTGGCCCAACAGGAGAGGCATCCTGTGATGGCTCTGAGTTATCACCAACACTGGGGAGCACCTCGTACCTGTTGCTAAGACGCAGGGAGCCAGCCGCACGGCCTGGTCCATCTTTCGCCTTACGCCCTGTGACACGCGAACCCACCACTGTCTACCATCCACTCTGGAGTGAAGACGGACCGGTCAGAAGCCGCAGCGACGTCCGGGTCACCAGGGGATTCCAGTGACACCAACGGTGTCGCAGGTCTCGTCACTATTGCCCCGACGTCATCGCAACTTTGAGCCTTAGCTAGAAGCTTGTGCAGCCAGCGCAGCTTCCAGCTGTTTACGGACAGCAGCCAACTCTCCTTGTGTCCTCTCACAACAATCACGGTCCCTAATCATATCGCACTCTGTATAAAATAGATATAAGGTCTCAAACGGCGCTACTGAGTTTGAAATGTATACAAAAATATACCAGAATAAAGTAACACTTAAAGTTGCAGTGCAGATTTCTCACTGTATTCTGAGACCGCAAGATATTAAACAGAAATAAATATCTCTACTGAAGTTGATTTATTTACAGATACCTGTTGTTAGAAATCCTGTTTACCGAAAAGTTACTGCGCGAGATAAATATTCAAACTAGAATGCACTGATAGAAGCTGCATGCTGTCTACTAGCAGAAAACTAAAACATTGTGGCGTGACGGAGCTTCAGGCGACTGGAGTATTTACAACAGGAAGCCGCCCTACTCAAGGATATTCAGAAGAATTACTCAAAAACAAAACCTGCGATTAATTTTCTAACCCCTAGTTTGCACAGTAAAATACAAACGTACAGTTTACTTTTTGCAGAAACACGTCGAAAAAAAAGTAGACTGAACTAATTTACTGTTGATCAGACAAGTGCTGCTGCTGATGCTGCCGCTGCTGCGCGTCCTCTCGGTTCGGCTACACTGACGCTATAACGACAAGCAGTTCAGGGAATTGTTATTTAATCCTGCTTTTACTGATTGCATCTGTATTAGAATTATTGTCTCAAGAGCAAGCTTGTACCTGTGCATGTATCTGGTAAACACTCATATGGCAAACATTTTCATTATAATTTATATTCGAATTAATTGTTTACATGGATAAAACTTTGTGTGTAATAAAAGGTGAATGAGGTTCTCCATCATTAACGGCCCAGTCTTTCCACTTAGTCCTGTACGGCCGTTTTATGAGGCGCCCATGTATTCCCCTATCAGTGCTGCTTCACGGCAAGGTCTCATTTGATCGTGATGGTATTTCAAACAGCAGGAATATCCTCGTGTGGGATGAGGAAAACCCTCACGCTGCATTAGTCACGCTATCAAGTACGTTTTGCTGTAAATATAGTGGCCGGCATTGTAGGCGACGGTCTCACTGCGCTACGCCTTCTACCTGGCAGTCTAATGGCCACCCGTATCTGAAGTTCGTGCAAAGAGCTCTACCTGAGTTGCTGGGAACCGTACTCTTGGCTGTTCGTGAGAGAATGTGGATAAAACATGACGGTGCACCACCTCTCTTCTACATCTACATCTACATTTATACTGCGCAAGCCACCCAACGGTATGCGGCGGAGGGCACTTTACGTGCCACTGTCATCACCTTCCTTTCCTTTCCAGTCGCGTATGGTTCGCGGGAAGAACGACTGCCGAAAAGCCTCCGTGCGCGCTCGAATCTCTCTAAATTTACATTCGTGATCTCCTCGGGAGGTATAAGTAGGGGGAAGCAATATATTCGATACCTTGTCCAGATACGCACCCTCTCGAAACCTGGACAGCAAGCTACACTGCGATGCAGAGCGCCTCTCTTGCAGAGTCTGCCACTTTAGTTTGCTAAACATCTCCAGAACGCTATCACGCTTACCAAGTAACCCTGTGACAGAACGCGCCGCTCTTCTTTGGATCTTCTCTACCTCCTCTGTCAACCCGACCTGGTACGGATCCCACACTGATGAGCAATACTTAAGTATAGGTGGAACGAGTGTTTTGTAAGCCACCGTCTATGTTGATGGACTACATTCTCTAAGGACTCTCCCAATGAATCTCAACCTGGCACCTGCCTTACTAATAATTAATTTTATATGATCATCCCACTTCAAATCGTTCCGTACGCATACTCCCAGATATTTTACAGAAGTAACTGCTACCAGTGTTTGTTCCGCTGTCATATAATCATAGAGTAAAGGATCCTTCTTTCTATGTATTCACAATACATTACATTCGTCTATGTTAAGGGTCAGTTGCCACTCCCTGCACCAAGTGCCTATCCGCTGCAGATCTTCCTGCATTTCGCTGCAATTTTCTAATGCTGCAACTTCTCTGTATGCTACAGGATCATCCGCGAAAAGCCGCATGGAACTTCCGACACTATCTACTAGGTCATTTATATATATTGTGAAAAGCAATGGTCCCATAACACTCCCTTGTGGCACGCCAGAGGCTACTTTAACGTCTGTAGACGTCTCTCCATTGATAACAACATGCTGTGTTGTGTTTGTTAAAAACAGCCACACAGTTGGTCTGATATTCCGTAGGCTCTTACTTTATCAGGCGACAGTGCGAAACTATATCGAACGCCTTCCTGAAGTCTCTTCAGTGTGGATGTCCGCAAGCATCTCATTGCTGCTCGCTGGATTCGAAGAGGAGGTCCTATGCCATGGCCTGGGAGGTCACCTGACCTGTATTCCCTTGATTGTTTCCTATGAGGATATCTAAAGTCCTTGTGTATGAGACCCTAGTGGATACGGAGATGGAATTAGTTGCCAGAATTGTAGCTGCCTTTGATGTGATTCGAAACACACAAGAAGTATTTTTCGTGGTACGTCAGAATCTTGTTCGCCTATGTCATGTTTGAATTGAGGTTGGTGGCCGCCAGTTTCAGCACCTTTTGTAAGATACAGTACGAATGATACGCCCATTGGGTCCATTGTGTCATTTACACTTAACTGTTAAAAAGTACACAGTAATGTTATATTATTTCTATTATCTCCTTACGCTAGCTCCTTCGACCCCAGGTTCTCTACCTCAAATTGTCCACCTCTACGTCGCACGCTCTTAGAGAAACACCCTGTATGCAGATGGCGGTACTACCGTATACATAAGGAATCAAATGGCTATCCATTGGCGGAGCTATCATTTGTTCTCAGGTGATACATGCGAAAAAGTTTCCGACGTGATAATGCTACACAACGGGAATTAACACACTTTCACGTGGCATGGTAGCTAGAGCTAGACATATGGGACAATTCATTTCGGAAATCCAATATTCCGAGATTCACAGGGTCAAGAATGTGCCGAAGGTGCCAAATTTCAGGAATTACCTGTAACCACGAACAATGCAGTGGCTGACGGCCATCACTTAACGACCAGTTGCAGTAGCGTCAGTAGCGTTTGATTAGATTGTCAGTCTAACAGACAAGCAACACTGCGTGAAATAAGCGTAGGAAACAATTTGGGACGTACGACGAACATATCCGTTAGGACAGTTTGGCGACATTTGGCTTTAATGGGCTACGGCAGTAGTTGACCGACGCCATTCCCTTGATAAGAGCACGACATCACCTGCAGTGCCTCTCCTGGGCTCGTGGCCATATCGGTTGGACCCTAGACGACTGGAAAACCGTGGCCTGGTCAGAAGAGTCCCGATTTCAGTTGGTAAGAGTAGATGGTGGACTTTGAGAGTGGTGCAGATCGCCACGAAACTCTGGACCCGAGCTGTTAATAAGGCACTGTGTAAGCTGGTGGTGGCTCCATAATAGTGAGGGCTGTGTATACGTGGTGATTGATTGGAAAGGGTTATATACGGCTATTTGGAAGCCATCTGTAGCCATTAATAGAATTCATGTTTAAAACCAACGATGGAATTTTTATGGATAACAATGCGCCATGTAACCGGGCCAGAATTGTTCAAATGGTTCAAATGGCTCTGAGCACTATGGGACGTAACATCTCTGGTCATCAGTCCCTTAGAACTTAGAACTACTTAAACCTAACTAACCTAAGGACGTCACACACAGCCATGCCCGAAGCAGGATTCGAACCTGCGACCGTAGCGGTCACGCGGTTCCAGACTGAAGCGCCTAGAACCGCACGGCCACGCCGTCCGGCCAGAATTGTTCGCAATTGGTCTGAAGAACATATTGGACAGTTCAAGCGAATGATTTGGCCACCCAGATCGCCCCGCATAAATTCCATCAAACATTTATGGGGCATGATCAGGAGGGCAGCCCGTGCACAAAAGCCTGCACCTGCAACACTTTCGCAGTTATGGACAGTTGTGGAGGCAGAATGCCTCAGTAAATCTGCGGGGGATTTCCTAGAACTTGTTGACTCGTTGCCACGTCGGGTTGCTGCAGTACGCTGGGCAAGAGAAGGTCCGACACGACGTTAGGAGGTATCCCATAACCTTTGTCACCTCAGTGTACAATAACTGTAGCTTTATAGATTTCTCATGGACCTTCCTTCACACCAACGCCTGTGGTAGTTTATGAATTCCCAAAATGGTTATCTGCAGATCTGTCATTTTTGCACTATCGAAAGGGCATACGACGATGTCTTGTTCAATCAAGCATCTACTTCTACATCTACATGTACATGGACGCTCTGCAAATCACACTTAAGTGCCTGGCAGACGATTCATTGAACAACCTTCACAATATTTTTTTTTATTCCAATCTCCGACAGCGCACGGGAAAAACGAACACCTATACCATCCGCGTGAGTCCTGATTTCCCTTATTCCATTATGATAATGCTTCCTCCCTATGTAGACTGGAGTCAACAAAATATTTTCGCATTCGGAGGGGAAAGTTGGTGATTGAAATTTCGTAAGAAGATTCCGCCTCAATGAGAAACACCTTTGTTTTGGAGGTGCCCACCCCAAATTCTGTATCATGTTAGTGACACTCTCTCCCCTACTCCGCGATAATACAAAACGTGAAAAACGTGCTGCCCTTCTTTGTACTCCGTCAGTTCCATCTGGTAAGGATCCCCAGCCGAGCAGCACTATTGTAAAAGAGGACGGACAAGCGTAGTGTAGCAAGTCTCCTTAGCAGATCTGTTACATTTCCTAAGTGTCCCGTCAATAAAACGCAGTCTTTGGTTAGCCTTCTCCACAACATTTTCTATGTGTTCTTTACAATGTAAGATGTTCGTAATCGTAATTCCTAGGTATTTCGTTGAATTTACGGCCTTTAGATTTGACCAATTTATCGTGTAACCGGAGTTAAACGGACTCCTTTTAGCACTCATGTGGGTGACGTCACATTTATCACTATTTAGGGTCAATTGTCAATTTATGAACCATTCAGATATCTTTTCTAAATCGGTCTGCAATTTGGTTTGGTCTTATGATTATTTTACTAGACGATAAACGGCAGCATCATCTGCAAACAATCTACGACAGCCGCTCCTAATAGATAAGGAACAACATAAGGCCTGTAAGACTACCTTGGGGAACCCCAGAAACCACTTCTGTTTTACTTCGAACTGCGACTTCTCTGACTGGAAATCGCGAATCCAATATTCCATAAGCATACAATTTCACTACAAGCAGCTTGTGTCGAACAATGTCAAAAGCTTTTCGGAAATCTACAAATACGCAATCAATTTGAAATCCTTGTCAACAGCACTAAACACCTCGTGTGTATAAAGACCTAGTTGTGTTTCACATGAACGATGTTTTCTAAATCCATATTGATTGTGTGTCAATAGACTGTACTCTTCGAGGTAATTCCTAATGTTCAGACACAATTTATATTCCAAAATTCTGCCGCATATCGACGTTAATGATATGGACCCGTAATTTAATGGGCTACTCCTGCTATCTTTCTCGAATATTGGTATGACCTGTCCAACTTTCCAGTCTTTGGGTACGGATCTTTCGTCGAGCCAGCGGTTTTATATATAAGAAAAATTGGTAACGTTATTTCCATTAATTGACTGTTCTTTCAATTTATTGTAGAGTATTATACTCATAATGAATGAAAAATTCACGACGCTGACGTAATATTCTACACCATTATTTAATTTACAAACCGAATTTTTTGCTTTTACGCCACTGTCAGTCACAAAGATAAATATGTGAGCTGTGAGTGGGTGTTTTGGAGGAAGAGGCTAAACATCTAGGTCATCAGTCTCATCGGTTTAGGTAAGGACGAGAATTGAAGTCGGCCGTGCCCTTTCAGAGGAACCATCCTGGCATTTACCTGGATCGATTTAGGGAAATCACGGAAAACCTAAATCAGGATGGCCGAACGCGGGATTGAACCGTGGTCCTCCCGAATGCGAGTCCAGTGTGCTAACCACTGCGCCACCTCGCTCGGTGTGAACTGTGAAATCCTTGTGTGGTCAAAGATTTCACAATAGCACAGCTTCAGAGTACCTCATCTGATTTGCAGACGATTTTTAATGCTCAATTTATTACTCAAACGAGAGGAATTATTTGAGTAAAAATATAATTTAAAAAATATATATTAAAAGAAATATATGAAATACCAAATAATATTATCCATGACAAATTGTAAAAATGGTTCTCGAAAGAAAATAGTGTGAACTGTGTATAGTAAAATTCCATACGATGTTCCAAGGACCTGAGAGAACAAAGTAATCAGCGTTAAAATGTCTGATTGTTGTTTTTGTGGTCTTCAGTTCGAAGCCTGATCTGGTGCAGCTCTCTATGCTATTCTGTCCTGTGCATGCCTCTTCATCTCCGAATAACTACTGAAGCTTACAGTCTCCTGAATTTGCTTAATATCTTCATCTCTTGGCATCCCTCTACGATATTATCCCCCCACAGAATAGAAGAATAGAATTTGTTATGAGGTCTTATGGAACCAGACTGCTGAGGTCATCGGTCCCTAAGCTTACGCACTACTTATCTAACTTCAACTAACTTCTCCCCACACTTCCCTCTAACACTAATCTGGTGATCCTTTGATGTCTCAGAATGTGTCCTATTAACCTATCCCGTCTACTTGTAAGATTGTGCCACATATTTCTCTCCTCCCTAATTCTATTTAGTTCCGTCTCATTAGGTAAGTGATCTACCCTTCTAATCATGTGCAATCTTATGTAGCACTACGTTTCAAAAACTTCTATTCTCTTGTAAGACGTCTTGGTCTCCTGACCTTCATTCCTTACATATTCCGCCCTCACAATCATATTCCGCATATCAAGACGCTTCATTCGAACCCAAATTCGATAAGATAAAGTCAATGTTGTATGAATTCATGTAAGCGATATGCAAATAACAAGTAAGTGCACCGTAGTTGAAATACTCGAGGCTGGCGTACACACACACATTAAAGGCACGACGGTCACAAAAGCTTTTAGTTCGGGAGAGGCAAATACCGCACGCCAGGACACCGGTCCCTTCAGAGGTTTTCAGAGGGAGCTATCTACTCGTATGTCGGCCGGCGACTGCCCATGGAGCGGACAGCGTTTGCCCGAGTAAATGGAAGAACGACCTTGTGTTTGGCTTAAAAGCAAATTCCGCTACACTGTGTGGGAGCGATCAACCTACGCATTCTTTACAAATATAGCATGCAGTTTCAGAGATTTTCACAGGGAGACAGCAATCGCCAAACGCCGATGCTACAGATTTCCGGATTGGTCGCATTAAATGAAACGCCATTCTCCCGTTTTAGAAGAGCAATGCTTATTGGCAGACGATATTTCTGACTCCTTGAGCTGAAGGAGTAATGGAAGAGACCGAAAGATATACCCCTCCACGTCTGGCATGGAGAGGGGCCGTTCCGTTGTCGCTCTTTGAGCGAGAACACGTAACGAGAGCGTGCGCGGTCGTACGTGTACTCAAAGAGCGAGAACACATCTCTTCTCAGTACTTCACTGGGAGAGCACCTCTGTCGAGAGCGAATCAGAGTCCGACTCTATATTGAGTCCTTGTGATTAAGCGTTGTTCACTGTGTTGGCTGCCACACTTATTGTGCAGTGCGAACGGACAGAGTTATAGTTAAATGCCACGCCAATAGTTAGACTAGGGGCGAACAGGAGTCCTTGACTTCATCTAGGCTTAGGGAGAGTTTGATTGGCGAAGGTCAATCCAGATAGAACGAGAGTTAACTTATTTGTCACTAGCGAATGGCGCAGACATCAGTCATCGCAGCTTATGGTATTGTGCGCTACAGCTATTGCGAGCCCCATATTTCCTCCACTACAGTACCCTTCACTGCATTTCACAAACGAAGCCTTGACCGTACCTAGCAACATTCTAATGGATAATTATTCAAGTTGAGTATGCGCGGCTCTCAGCCATTCTACCAAGTCAAAAACAATCTTAAACTTTGTATAGAAATTTCATTAGCGAGTCCTATCCTTAAGAGATAACTCCACATTCCGAAAAGAACACGGAAATAACGTGTTCAGTTCATAACTAAAAGTACCATTGTGTTTTCTCAGACTTTTTGCAAAATAGATAATAATTTTCGTTAGTTTCATGTTTTTCTTACACTAACTAGCACTACTCCAGTACCAAAGTATCCCACTAGTTACGTAAGAAATTTTGTGAATTTTTGTGTCATTTCCTTACAGCAGACGACTCCAGAAGATACTTATTGCTGAAAATTTTTCAGACATTTCTCTTTAGAACGTTAGGAGTGTCTGTCTGACTTCTGCAGTAATGTGGGCGTGGAAATTGTATCTTGCAGGAGCCACAGGGTAAAGAGTACATCTCAGATTAATCCGTTGCGCAGAATGACAGAATCGCACCCACACGCTCACACTCTTCTTATGTAAATTGTTTATCGTCCGTGTTTCACTTCCTTACGTGGCTACATTCCATACAAATGATATCAGAAAAGACTTCCTAACAGTTAAATCTATATTCGATGTTAACAATTTTTTCTTCTTCAGAAATGATTTTCTTGCAATTGACAATCTACGTTGTATATCTTCTTTATTTCTGCCACCATCAGTTATTCTGCTGTCCAAATAACAAAACTCATCTACCACTTTAAGCTTTTCGTTTACTAACCTAATTCCCTCAGCATCACCTGATTTAATTCCACCACATTCCATTATCCTTGCTTTGCTTTTGTTGATGTTCAATTTATAGCCACCTTTCAGGACATTCCATTCCGTTCAACTGCTCCTCAAGGTCCTCTGCTGTCTTTGCCAGAGTTACAATGTCATCAGCAAACTTCAAATTTTTAGTTCTTGTCCCTCAACTTTAATTCCTTCTCCAAATTTTTCTTTGGTGCCCTTTGCTGGTTGCTCAATGTACAGAGTGGATAACTTCGGGGATATGCTATAACCCTGTCTCACTCCCTTCTCTATCACTGTTTCCTTTTCATGCTACTCGACTGTTACAACTGCTGTCTGTATGCTGTGCAGGTTGCAACAGCCTTTTGCTCCCTGTATTTCTCTTCTGATACCTTTAGAATTTCAAATAGAGCATTCCAGTTAACATTGTCAAAAGCTTGCTCTGAGTCTACAAATGCTACAAACGTAGATGTACCTTTCTGTAACTTTTCTTCTAAGACAAATCGTAGTGTCAGTATTGCCTCACGCGTTCCCAAGTTTCTCCGGAGTTCCAAGTGATATTCCCCGAGGTCTGCTCCTACCAGTTTTTCCAATCTTATGTAAAGAATTCGTATTATTATTTTGCAACCATGACTTGTTAAACTGATGGTTTGGAAATATTCACACCTTCAGCATCAGCTTTCTAGGAACTGGAATGGTTACATTCTTCTTGAGAGCATTTCGCCTGTCACATATGTTGCATTTCTTACATCCTGAACACAGAATGGAAGAGTTTTGTCGTGGCTGTCTCTCCCAAGGCACTCAGTACGTCTTTCAGAATGTCGTCTACCCCTGGAGACTAGTTTCGTCATTCAGTGCTCTGTAAAACCCCTCTCACAATATCATCTTCATCTATGTCCTCTTTCATTTATATAAGATTGCCTGCAAGTTCATCTCCCTTGTGTAGACTATCTATATTCTCCTTCCACCTTTCAACTTTCACTTCCTTCTTTAGGACTGGTTTTCAATCTGAGCTCTTGATATTCACGCCTCTTGTTCTCTTTTGTCCAGTGGCCTCATCTGTCTTTCCCCAAATTATATATGCTTCTAAATCGTTACATTTGTCCTCTAGCCATTCCAGATTAGCCATTTTGCACTTTCTGTCAATGTCATTGTTTTAAAGTTTTTGTTCCCTTTCGCCTCCTTCATTTGTTGCATCAAAAAATGCAGCAACCGTCCGATGAAAAACATGTAAAATATAACAAGTGAGACTAAACAGAAAAATGAAAAAAAAAACTGTATTTATTTATATATTCACATATTTTACACCCACATTGGAGCACTTTATTCAATCTATATACATTAAGTCTTAATACTAATTGCAGATTTGGCTTTCATCTTCTGCTCCCAAAACTTCTTCATCCTTTCCGACTTGGCTGCCCTTTATTCATCAGTTACATTGCAATTTTTGCGTGTAGATGTCTTTAGTTTAAATCTTGTATCACTGTGTTTCTGGATCTTCTCTCTTTTGCCTTCAGATTGTTGCAATGTCAAGTCTAACTCGTCTAAATCATCTTGAACTTCTTTGAAACAGTTGTTCTTGATCTTACTTTTCCAAAAATAGGTGGACAGTTGTTACAATATCCTGGTTTCTGATAGTCTGGGAATGTGGCAGGGAAAAGCAACCCTCCTTTTCCGCACTGTGTCAGTTATTGACTCAGTTTCTTGGTATATAACTTTGTTAGGTAATAGTCGCCACTGTCCCTCTACTCAGCATTTTTGTTTATAACTGTTGTGGATTGGCAGGAGCCAACCCACGGAGTTTGAAGGAAGCCGAAAGGCACACGTTTAAGCTGACGCAGGCTGGCGTGAGGTCTGGAACAGGACAAGGAAATGAGAACTTAGAAAAACGGACTTTAATCCATTAATGTTGAACGTAGCTCTTATCTGTACATTCTTTACAATATCAATAGCAACTGATAATGGCGCCTTGCTAGGTCGTAGCAAATGACGTAGCTGAAGGCTATGCTAACTATCGTCTCGGCAAATGAGAACGTATTTTGTCAGTGAACCATCGCTTGCAAAGTCGGTTGTACAACTGGGCGAGTGCTAGGAAGTCTCTCTAGACCTGCCGTGTGGCGGCGCTCGGTCTGCAATCACTGATAGTGGCGACACGCGGGTCCGACATATACTAACGGACCGCGGCCGATTTAAAGGCTACCACCTAGCAAGTGTGGTGTCTGGCGGTGACACCACATTCCTCACCCGCAAATCGGCGTACGGTGGTGTTATAAGTCTTCCGCCCGCCGTGGAGAGGACCGCATGTTGACGTATGCGACGAGGTGGGGAGCCTAACAACAGGCGAGGCTGTGCCACCCGCACCCTGCCATTCGGTCCGAGGGGGGCTAGGAAACGCCTGAAAACCTGCTCCAGGGTGCACGCCAACATGCGGTGTATGCGCCCGTAGAGAGACAGGAGGGGCCGAAGGGTCGACCTCCATCGGGCCGAGGCACCCGACGGGCGAAGACGACATATGGTCCGGTGCGGGCAAGAGTACCATGTCGGAGGACAACTGGTCACGGGAAGCGATCGGCGGCGCGTGACCCAGGGAGGTGCGCGGTGGTTGCAGCGAAGCGTCCACTGCGGGCGTCGCCGGCGGGAGAACAGGCGGCGGCGGCAGCGGCGCGTCGCCATGGGGCAAAATGGAAGGCAGCGTCGGTAAAACCTGGGGCTGAGGCGAGCCAGTAGATGGGTCCCCAGAGCGCTGACCGGACGGCACCGTCGCTGAAAGCAGACGGCGAGCGGCAGATCCCATGCGACGACAGAGGCGCAGCTGGTTGAGATGCCGGCGCACCTCACCAGAGGCCCCCAAAACCAGATACATAGCGCGGCCGAGGCAGCGAAGAATGCGCCCTTCAAGCCAACGCCGTGAACCTCGATAGTGGCGATAGTAGACAACGTCACCTGGGGCAAAAGCAGGTGTCTGCCACTGCACAGGAACCTGATGCGGCGGATGTAGCAAAGACATCAAGGTTCGATGATGACGACTGTGGAGCAACTCAGCCGGCGAGCGACCATATCGGGGCTGAGAGCGATACGAGGACAAAAAGAGCAATAAAGCCTCCTCCCGAGAATGCGACTCTTTCTACTTCAACATCTGGGACTTGAAAGTCCTGACCAATCGTTCAGCGGCACCGTTTGACTGAGGTGAAAACGGCGCGGCTGTCAGATGTTGAATACCATTGGCCATGCAGAATGACTGAAATTCTGCGGACATGTATTGTGGGCCATTGTCGGAAACAATAGTCTGTGGAAGACCTTCAATGCAAAAGGTAGCAGATAACGCTTGGATGGTGGCAGATGACGTCGTGGAAGACATCCGGACAACAAAAGGAAAATTACTGAAGGAATCTACCACAACCAACCATCGAGCATTCCAGAATGGACCAGCAAAATCGATGCGTAAGGGTTGCCAAGGGGAAGTGGCTTTTGGCCATGCAAAGTATTTCCGCGGTGGTGCGGATTGTTGTTCGGCACACGCCATGGAAGAAGAGCACATATTCGTAATCGCAGCATCGATTCCGAACCAAGTACAGTGCTGACGAGCAAGTTGTTTCGTACGCACTATACCCCAATGTCCTTGGTGGAGAAGCCGTAAGACAGAGGACTGTAACGAACGTGGGACCACGACCCTGAACTGATAATTATCTGAACGCAACAGCAAAACACCACGTCGAACAAAAGGTCTCTCCTTGTGAGCAAAAAATCGGCGAACCAACGGATCCTCGATCCGTAACTTTGACAAGGGCCATTGCGTAGCAACAAAACGCAGAACGGTAGCAAGGTCAAGGTCAGCAGCTATGACCGTAGCCACACGACGAAAATCAATCGGAAACGATTCGACCACGTCATCGGTTTCCGCACCAATGAACAGGCAAGCAAGTTCGGAAGAATCAAATGCTCCATCCTCAGCAACAGGCAAACGGGACAACGCATTGGCGTTTCCGTGCTTAGCAGTGGACCGATACAAGATATCGTAGCGGTAGTGCGAGAGGAAAATAGACCAGCGAATGAATTTCTGCGCTGTACGTGGAGGTACAGGCTTGTTCGGATGAAAAAGCGATGTCAAAGGTTTGTGGCCTGTGATTATGGTAAAGTGACGACCATACAGGAAATCACGAAACATAGTAACACCAAATACGAGAGCCAATGCTTCTTTCTCGATCTGTGAATAATTTCTTTGCGCAGACGAGAGCAATTTGGACGCAAAGGCAATAGGGCGATCGTGCGATCCATCTTTGTGCGCAAGCACAGCACCGATCCCGAAATCCGATGCAGCCACCATCAACAAAAGGGGCTTCTGGGGATCGAATGGCGTAAGGCAAGTAGTGGAAAGCAACGCCGATTTCAACTGGCGAAAGGCGCGTTCGCATTCCGTCGTCCAGACGAACGGAACACCTTTACGGCGTAAGCGATAAAATAGAGCTGAAATGGAAGAGGCGTGGCGCACATAGCGATGATAATAATTAATTTTTCCCAGCACACTCTGCAGCTGCTTCAAATTCTGCGGCAGAGGTAAGTCTTGTATGGCACGGAGGTGCTCGGGACTGGGATGTATGCCTTGGGCATTGATTACATGTCCCAGGTAGGGTAAGTCATGAGCAAAAAAACACACATTTGTCCTTCCGCAAGCGAAGACCATTTTGTCGCAAGACCTGAAATAATGTTCTGAGATTGGCTAAATGTTCTTCTTCCGTCTTTCCGGAGATCACAATATCGTCCAGATAGTTTGCTGCAGTAGGGACCGACGCACAAACAGTTTGCAGATATTGCTGAAACAATGCAGGGGCGGATGCACACCCGAATGGCAGTCGTTTGAATCGATACAAACCAAGATGCATATTAACCACCAAAATGCGCTGGGATTCTTCATCCACCGGTATTTGCAAGTACGCATCTGCTACGTCCAACTTCGAAAAATATTTACCCGGGCACAGTTTGTCAAAAAGATCTTCCGGTTGGGGTAAAGGAAAAGTTGCAGTCACTAGTTGTGGATTCACTGTTGCCTTGAAGTCCACACAAAGTCTCAATTTTCCAGAAGGTTTTGGCAAAATTACTAAGGGTCATGCCCAGAGAGAAGCCTGCACACGTTCAATCACACCTTGTGATTCCAAATCGTGTAATGTTCTTGCGACCTCATCACGCAATGCGTGGGGAACATTGCGCACTCTGAAAAATTTCGGTTGTGCGTTTACTTTCATTTCCAAATGTGCTTTATAATTCTTAGCGCAACCAAGGCCCAGTGCAAAAATGCCTGCAAATTCTTCACATAGACGAGAAACACTGTCTGAAGGCACAGTCTGGTTCACTGATAGGACCTGATTGACTATAAACAAGTTAAACAACTGAAATAAATCGAAACCAAACAAGTTCACTGCAGAAGAAGAATGAAGGATGTACAACGACACAAGTTTTGTTTGTCCCTTGTATGTTGCAAGAAGGCTGCACTGTCCTAACACAGGGATTGCTTGTCCTGAATAGCTATTTGACTTAACATTTGCGGCACGCAAAGGAGGTGTGCCCAGCTGTTTGTATGTGTCTTGATTGATCAGTGAAACTGCAGCTCCGGTATCGAGATGGAATGGTATCACTTTGCCGTTAATGTCCAAGTCGAGAAACAGTTTATTGTCCTGCGGACGACAAGAGCGACTGTCACGTGCAACGTGAACTGACACTGGTACAAAATCACTTGTGACATGACGGGATTTCCGTCGATGTCGACGCACACTATTTGTGGGACGAACACAGTCACTGTTAGAGAGAGTGGCATTGGGCGGAGTGGAATGAACTACATGAATTTCCATGGGTGAAGTTTCACGTGCCGGAGTATCCTTGGTTCGATTCCGATTCCGGCGCGAAGCAAAGGGCCGGGAATGGTTGTGAGTGTCCAATCTGAGCTTTTTCTGTCAAACACTTTGAACATGTCCTTTTTTATTACAGAAAAAGCAAATAGCCTGGCGTGACGGACAATTCTCACGCGAATGTCTATTAGCACACTGCGGGCATGATTTTAGCACTGCATTTGCTTGCCTGTGCAGCACACGTGGCTGAGAGCCTGGTGGCAGCTGCGCGGACGGGGGCGAGGGCTGTTTACTGTTCCGTGCAGTGCACCCGGTGGGCCGGTTAATGTGACACAAGGCTGGTGAAGTTTCAAATGATTCCTGTGCAAAGTCAAGTGCGTCCTGTCGATCCAATATGTCCATCACTTGTTGAAGGGAGGGATTGACTAGTTCCAAAATCTGTTCCCGTATACGAACATCAGAAATGTTCTGTGCAATTGCATCACATACCATAGTATCTGAATAAGGGAGTCCATATTGACACTCAAAAGCACAGCCCTAGGAAGGCCTTGCAAGGTTGCAACCCACTCCCTATTAGTCTGACCTGCCGTACGTGTTGTACGAAGGAAGGTATACCTTTTTGCAACTACATTGACTGATTCTTTGAAATATGCATCTAATGCAGACAAAATTTCGTCGTAGGACAGAGTTGCTATTTCGCGTCGGGGAAATAATTTCACTATCACATGGTACGTTTGGACGCCTACGGAGGAAAGGAGAAAAGGCTGCCACTCATTACCTTGAATTCTGTAGGCGGCGAGATGGAATCCAAATTGGCGTGACCACTCCGTCCAGCTTTCCAGTGCAGCATCAAAAGGACGAAAAGGTGGCGCATCTGCGTGTTGTGGCTGCGTGAGCGGTGGAGCGGCGGCTGCCGCATCGTTTTGCATTGCACGTTGACCTTGGACGAGCTGTCCAAGGGCATCCAGTAAGGCCTGCGTCTGCTGATTCTGCAAGCGATAAAATTCGGACAGTACATCTGGAGATTGTGGCGAAGCCATTACACAAGTAAATCAGGGCAGTATAGTTACGAACGCGGTTGGGCCTCGTCGCCAATATGTTGTGGATTGGCAGAAGCCAACCCACGGAGTTTGGAGGAAGCCGAAAGGCACACGTTTAAGCTGACGCAGGCTGGCGTGAGGTCTGGAACAGGACAAGGAAATGAGAACTTAGAAAAACGGACGCAGATGTTACTTAACTTTAATCCATTAATGCTGAACGTAGCTCTTGTCTGTACATTCTTTACAATATCAATAGCAACTGATAATGGCCCCTTGCTAGGTCGTAGCAAATGACGTAGCTGAAGGCTATTCTAACTATCGTCTCGGCAAATGAGAACGTATTTTGTCAGTGAACCATCGCTAGCAAAGTCGGTTGTACAACTGGGCGAGTGCTAAGAAGTCTCTCTAGACCTGCCGTGTGGTGGCGCTCGGTCTGCAATCACTGATAGTGGCGACACGCGGATCTAACGTATACTAACGGACCACAGCCGATTTAAAGGCTACCACCTAGCAAGTGTGGTGTCTGGCGGTGACACCACAATAACTGTTCTAAGGATTGTTCTGTCTGACTTCTGTAGCTTGTCTGTGGTTGATTTGGTGTCCACCGTGAACAGTGCTTCACTAGAATAGGTTGCTTCAGGTTTAATAGAAGAATGGTACTGTCTGAGTTTTACATTTATCGAGAGACATTTCTTCTTGTATCTTGGCGAGGTGATGCGTTGCACTTATTTCAATTTAGTTTTTCTGCTTTCTACTGACATTTTCTCCTTTGAATTCCAGCTTATAACCTCCGCAAGATATCTGAATTTATTTACAATTTTAATTTGTTTGTTATCACTCAGTGTAATGGTTGGTGTTTCAATATTGAAGGATGGCATCATTTCTGTCTTTTCAAACAAGATCCGTAGCCCGACTTTTGGCGCTATTTTTTCGAGTTGTTAATTTTGGTGTTTAGCCTCTTCCACGCTATTTGTGAGAAGCGCTAGATCATCAGCAAAGGCCAGGCAATTGAGTTTCGTATTTCTGAGAATCTTGACGTTTGGTTGGTATTTTTTATTCCACTATTGCATGACTTTCTCCAGTGCACAATTAAATAATAGTGGTGAGGGACCATCCCCCAGTCGAATTTCTGTCCAGATTTCGAATGATACAGATAGTTTCCCTCTGAATTTAACTTTTGATTTAGTATTCTTAAGGGTGAGGCAATACGATTAACGAGTATCAGATGCAATCCAAATTCCGCGAGGATTTTAAGTAATGACCCATAATGGATACTGTCATATGCTTTCTTGAAGTCAACAAAAGTGGTGACCAACTTCCTGTTTCTCACTCTTTGATGTTTCATGATCCACTTAAGGCTGATAATTGGATCTGGACAGCTTCTTCCAGGACGGAATCCTCCTTGATATTCTCCAAGTTCTTTATCGAGTTGTTTCTGAATTCTTGTAAAGATAATTCTAGACAAGATCTTATACGTGACATCAAGAAGCGAAAACACCCGATAGTTGTTTGCATCCGATCTATCAACCTGCTGGTTTGTAATACTTGAGCCACCTAGTTGCTTCGATCAGTTAACTGAGATTTGGTGGTGTAATCTTCCCTGAATGTGTTTTGTTTTTTGGATGTGTTTCCAAATCTAGGTATTATTTTGGTTCCTCGGCATTTAGTAATTCTTTGAAGTGATGAGCTAGAATGCTTGGATTGTCTTGATTATCGTGCGCTACTTTTTCATTTTTATTTTTCATCATGAGTGTGGATGGAGTATTCTTTGATTGATATTTTCTGAATGTTCTATGATAGGCCTTTGTTTCATGTTGTTTGAATGATTCCTCTACGAAGTTTAGGGTTTCTTTTTGATGGACTCTTTTAACTCTTCTGATTTCCTTGCCCGTTTGTCTTTTGGCAATGGTTAGCTCTTTTCGAGATTTTTCAGTATTCTTTTGCTGGTCTTTCGGGCACGCTTTGTACCTTTTCTGTATTGTTTTATCACATTCTTCATTCCACCTGGCGTGTTTCTTCCTTCTTCTCACAGGGGCAATCTCTTCGGCAATGTTTTTCAGTTTATCAATAATCGTTCCCAGTTCGTCACTTGAAAGTGCTATGGATCTCTCTGAATACAACACATTATTTATTAAAGAGCTGGGGTCATATATTCTCCTCCTAGTGGATTTTGATGGTTTGTTTTTCTGTCTTGGGGTTAACTTAATTTTCGTCTTGGAATTTAAATGATCTGAATCTATGTCAATCCCACAAAGGACTTTGACGTTATAGATTTCCTTGTGGTACTTTTTATCCATTGCGACATTGTCTATTTGACACTCCGCTATTTTAACATTAGGGCATTTCCAGGTCATTAACTTGTGCGGTCTTCTCTTAAAATTTGTAGTTTCGAGAATAAGTCCACGATCAATGCAAAGTTCAATTAGTCTTTGACCATTCTTGTTTATCAGTTTATGAGCTGGCCATTTAGCAATAACAGTACGATATTACCTTTCTTTCCCAATTTTTCCATTGAAATCTCCAAGCAAGATTTTAATATAGGTGTTAGGGATGTTTGATATCAGCTGGTCCAGTTGTTTCCAAAATATTTCCGTTCCTTCCTTATCTTTCGTGTTTTTGTCATTTGTTGGGGCATGGACATTAATGAGTATATATATATATATATATATATATATATATATATATATATATATATATATATATATTTTGTTCTGTACTTTGATTGTTTAGGCTGCCATTCTTGAGGAGTTCGTCGAGAAGTCATGCATTGAGTCTAATTTGCTATTATGAACCAGAAATCCCATTCCAGATCATGGGACACTTTTTATTACTCTTTTTCCCAGAGGTCCTTTGTAGAGACGGCATCTCCCAGATTCAGATGGGTTCTGATCTACGTTTCGAAGTTCCTGAAGGGCTGTTATTGGAATTTTGTGTTGATTCATTTCGTCTGTTAAGTGTTTCAGTTAACCAGTTTTCATTATTGAATTTATGTTTAATGTTCCAAAGAAAGAGAATTTTCCGGGTTTCTTGAATTGACGTCTCTGTCTGCCTTTTGTCTGCTGGGGTGCCAGGAGCTCCGACTCACCACAATCTACTAAGTGACACCCCACAGTATCCGAGTGGTGTCTTTTCTTGGACCCACGATGCTGAGTATCCAAGACGGTGGATTCTTTCGTTAGAAGACTCTCCAAGTTGGGTTGATTGTCTGATCAATGATCATTGTTCTGACCGTAATCAGGATTTACGACTCCAGATGTGATGTGAAAAAGTGATAGATGAAATATGGTAAGATGATGACTGATATAGTGGAGTGTGTTTGGTCCGCGAGAGCTATTTTATTTCGTTCAAGTCCGCCAGCAAGGCTGGTTAGAACCCACTGTCCACCACCTAGGCCGCTACGACAACGTAGCAGGTTCGTGGGAAACAACTGTAACTATAGAAAGTATTTTTTTTTTTAACAAGCAAGTGATACTGTAGTAACCGAAATGAAGGAAAAAATAAAGTTTGTGAGTAAGGGGAGACAACTTACAAAGTGATCTCGACGAGTTGGTAGATTAACAACTGTCGTCTTTGGAAACCAAATGAAATACTATATAGCTTCACTGTTTTAAAGCCTTTGGTCGTAGAAATTTTTTACAAATTAATATATTTGTCTTTGTACTAGCGATGGCGTCAAAGCCGAAAATCGGTTTGTAAGGTAATAAATATTGCAGAATATTACAACAGTTTCGTCTGTTTTTTTTCACTTATAATGAATAATAATTTATTGGAATTGTTATACTGTTTTATATTTCGACTGGTGACACTTTCGTCGTTTACTCTGGTGCAAAAGGTTTAGTTTATGCAGGAAGGACAGGCAGACGGGGAAGACCGACAGACGCGGCCCCCTGTGTTGTGGAACCGCGTTCTGTACAGCGGCGTAGGAGGAGGAGGCCCTTACGGCGCTCCTGGCCCCATGACGACGGAAGAGTGCTAACTTGTAGGCGGTCGTTGGGCCCTGCCGACTCCACTGTGTGACGTCACGGCGTGGGCTGGCCCCTCGGCGCTGATTGCGGGCGCGGTTACTGCCGGACGATCGGAGCGCCGCGGCCGCTTACATAAGCTTGGGTTTATGGGGCCGCACTGTAAAGTGTGGCACCGCACCGCTCTGCCTGATTGGCTGTTAGAGGAGGAGAAGGGGAGGGGACGAGCACGTGCGAGTTGGCGCTCCACGTGTCCTTGCCGGCTCAGAACCAAACAACACGTCTTACAATCTGAGCCCACAGCTGCGCCTCATAATGGTTTTATCACCAAAGACGACGTACCAAAGATATGTAGAAAGTAAAAGACGCTCATGATAGATCTAGCAACTACATTGGTGTCCAAAATGGAAGCGATAAACGGAAATTTTGCAAGGTTGATTTTATTTTGCCACACAACAGCATAAACAGGTGTCAGTACAGTAGAAGCAACATAATGAATTAGAACGTAAACAAGTGCAACATGCAAAACGGTAGAGAAAAATGTTCTTCGTCTTTTTTTTAACTTAATGCATTTACACACACATTCCGAAGACTAGTTTACGTGATCAATATAGGTTGTAACTACGTCTGGCAGCAATACAGGCCTGGCAACGGCGCGCTTGCTGTGAGTGATCTCATCAATCTCCTGTTGAGGCCATAACGCCCATTCTTCCTGCCAAGCTACTCGCAAGTCTTGGAGAGTGATTTGTGGATGCTGGCGTGACGCCACGCGTCTCACAAGAGCATCCCAGACGTGCTTCATGGGTTTCAAATCGGAAGAGCGAACAGACCACGCTATGCTTGCAGTATCTTCCGATTTCGAGAAACCATCAACCATCCGTACTCCATGAGGACGAGCATTATCATCCATCAGTACGAAGTCTGGGCCCACAACACCTCGCAACAACCGCACGTGAGATCCTCGTCACGAAACCTGACAGCAGTTAAACATTGCCAGTTCACCCAAACAGTTTCATGAAGAGATGGTCGAGTGGTCAACGTAATCCCTGCCCATTAGCGATCTTCCTAGATATCAGTCTCTTTTCTCAATGTTTGGGTCCCGAAATCGTGTTTCACGTTTACACTATATGCAAAGCCGTCGAGAATCACTGTCTAGACCAAATCTGGACTCATATGTGAAAAAAGAAACATTGGCCCAATGTTCGACCATCCAGGTGGTATGTTGACGACACCACTCTAGATGTTCCTTTCTGTGAAGACACGTCAGAGGTTCACATACCGCAGGCCTCCGACACAAAAGGCTGCCCTGCCGAAGCTTTCCATACAACTTTTGGCTCAATACATCATGTCCAATGGATGCTGTGGGGTCAGATGCCAGTGGCCGTGCAGTTCTGAGGCGGTATCGTCGCGCCCTTACTGCCAAATAACAGTCCTCTCGTTCTGATATCACAAGTCCTGCTGTTGTGGTTATCCGTTGACCGGAATGCCATATCCCGTGCAGACAGCGATCGTACGAACTTCTGTTGACAGTCAGTGTGACTGTGGTGACTTAGACATTTTTCTTTTTTTTGTCATCAGTCTACTGACTGGTTTGATGCGGCCCGCCACGAATTCCTTTCCTGTGCTAACCTCTTCATCTCAGAGTAGCACTTGCAACCTACGTCCTCAATTATTTGCTTGACGTATTCCAATCTCTGTCTTCCTCGACAGTTTTTGCACTCTACAGCTCCCTCTAGTACCATGGAAGTCATTCCCTCATGTCTTAGCAGATGTCCTATCATCCTGTCCCTTCTCCTTATCAGTGTTTTTCACTTATTCCTTTCCTCTCCGATTCTGCATGGAACCTCCTCATTCCTTACCTTATCAGTCCACCTAATTTTCAACATTCGTCTATAGCACCACATCTCAAATGCTTCGATTCTCTTCTGTTCCGGTTTTCCCACCGTCCATGTTTCACTACCATACAATGCTGTACTTCAGACGTACATCCTCACAAAATTTCTTCCTCAAATTAAGGCCGGTATTTGATATTAGTAGACTTCTCTTGGCCAGAAATGTCTTTTTTGCCATAGCGAGTCTGCTTTTGATGTCCTCCTTGCTCCGTCCGTCATTGATTATTTTACTGCCTAGGTAGCAGAATTTCTTAACTTCATTGACTTCGTGACCATCAATCCTGATGTTAAGTTTCTCGCTGTTCTCATTTCTACTACTTCTCATTACCTTCGTCTTTCCCCGATTTACTCTCAAACCATACTGTGTACTCATTAGACTGTCCATTCCGTTCAGCAGATCATTTAATTCTTCTTCACTTTCACTCAGGATAGCAATGGCATCAGCGAATCGTATCATTGATATCCTTTCACCTTGTATGTTAATTCCACTCCTGAACCTTTCTTTTGTTTCCATCATTGCTTCCTCGATGTTCAGATTGAAGAGTAGGGGCGAAAGGCTACAGCCTTGTCTCACACCCTTCTTAATACGAGCACTTGGTTCTTGATCGTCCACCCTTATTATTCCCTCTTGGTTGTTGTACATATTGTATATGACCCGTCTCTCCCTATAGCTTCCCCCTACTTTTTTCAGAATCTCGAACACCTTGCACCATTTTATATTGTCGAACGCTTTTTCCAGGTCGACAAATCCTATGAAAGTGTCTTGATTTTTCTTTAGCCTTGCTTCTATTATTAGCCATAACGTCAGAATTGCCTCTCTCGTCCCTTTACTTTTCCTAAAGCCAAACTGATCATCACCTAGCGTATTCTCAATTTTCTTTTCCATTCTTCTGTATATTATTCTTGTAAGCAGCTTCGATGCATGAGCTGTTAAGCTGATTGTGCGATAATTCTCGCACTTGTCAGCTCTTGCCGTCTTCGGAATTGTGTGGATGATGCTTTTCCGAAAGTCAGATGGTATGTCGCCAGACTCATATATCCTACACACCAACGTGAATAGTCGTTTTGTTGCCACTTCCCCCAATGATTTTAGAAATTCTGATGGAATGTTATCAATCCCTTCTGCCTTATTTGA
This sequence comes from Schistocerca piceifrons, assembly GCF_021461385.2. Taxonomy (NCBI): domain Eukaryota; kingdom Metazoa; phylum Arthropoda; class Insecta; order Orthoptera; family Acrididae; genus Schistocerca; species Schistocerca piceifrons. The sequence continues at coordinate 430,716,097 of NC_060140.1, read as the reverse complement.
CCAAAGTCCTCCAAAGCTCTTTTAAATTCCGATTCTAATACTGGATCCCCTAACTCTTCTAAATCGACTCCTGTTTCTTCTTCTATCACATCAGACAAATCTTCACCCTCATAGAGGCTTTCAATGTATTCTTTCCACCTATCTGCTCTCTCCTCTGCATTTAACAGTGGAATTCCGGTTGCACTCTTAATGTTACCACCGTTGCTTTTAATGTCACCAAAGGTTGTTTTGACTTTCCTGTATGCTGAGTCTGTCCTTCCCACAATCATATCTTTTTCGATGTCTTCACATTTTTCCTGCAGCCATTTCGTCTTAGCTTCCCTGCACTTCCTATTTATTTCATTCCTCAGCGACTTGTATTTCGGTATTCCTGATTTTCCCGGAACATGTTTGTACTTCCTCCTTTCATCAGTCAATTGAAGTAGTTCTTCTGTTACCCATGGTTTCTCCGCAGATACCTTCTTTGTACCTATGCTTTCCTTCCCAACTTCTGTGATGGCCCTTTTTAGAGATGTCCATTCCTCTTCAACTGTACTTCCTACTGCGCTATTCCTTATTGCTGTATCTATAGCGTTAGAGAACTTCAAACGTATCTCGTCATTCCTTAGTACTTCCGTATCCCACTTCTTTGCGTATTGATTCTTCCTGACTAATGTCTTGAACTTCAGCCTACTCTTCATCACTACTATATTGTGATCTGAGTCTATATCTGCTGCTAGGTACGCCTTACAATCCAGCATCTGATTTCGGAATCTCTGTCTGACCATGATGTAATCTAACTGAAGTCTTCCCGTATCTCCCGGCCTTTTCCAAGTATACCTCCTCCTCTTGTGATTCTTGAACAGGGTATTCGCTATTACTAGCTGAAACTTGTTGCAGAACTCAATCAGTCTTTCTCCTCTTTCATTCCTTGTCCCAAGCCCATATTCTCCTGTAACCTTTTCTTCTACTCCTTCCCCTACAACTGCATTCCAGTCGCCCATGACCATTAGATTTTCGTCCCCCTTTACATACTGTATTACCCTTTCAATATCCTCATACACTTTCTCTATCTGTTCATCTTCAGCTTGCGACGTCGGCATGTATACCTGAACTATTGTTGTCGGTGTTGGTCTGCTGTCGATTCTGATTAGAACAACCCGGTCACTGAACTGCTCATAGTAACACACCCTCTGCCCTACCTTCCTATTCATAACGAATCCCACACCTGTTATACCATTTTCTGCTGCTGTTGATATTACCCGATACTCATCTGACCAGAAATCCTTGTCTTCCTTCCACTTGACTTCACTGACCCCTACTATATCTAGATTGAGCCTTTGCATTTCCCTTTTCAGATTTTCTAGTTTCCCTAAGACGTTCAAGCTTCTGACATTCCACGCCCCGGCTCGTAGAACGTTCTCCTTTCGTTGATTATTCAATCTTTTTCTCATGGTAACCTCGCCCTTGGCAGTCCCCTCCCGGAGATCCGAATGGGGGACTATTCCGGAGTCTTTTGCCAATGGAGAGATCATCATGACACTTCCTCAAATATGTCCTGTGGATACACGTTACGTGTCTTTAATGCAGTGGTTTCCATTGCCTTCCGCATCCTCATGCCGTTGATCATTGCTGATTCTTTCGCCTTTAGGGGCAATTTCCCACCCCTAGGACAAGAGAGAGCCCTGAAACTCTATCCGCTCCTCCGCCCTCTTTGACAAGGCCGTTGCCAGAATGAGGCTGACTTCTTATGCCGGTAGTCTTCGGCCGCCAATTCTGATTATTTATCAAAGGTTAGGCAGTGGCGAGGATCGAACCCGGGACCGAAGACGTTTTGATTATGAATCAAAGACACTACCTTTTTTTATTTTACTTTTTTTCCTATCCTTTTTTTTAAGTAATTTTGTTGTACTATCGCATAAATAGTGTCTACAAAGTCGATATGGTGACAAATAGTGGCTAATTAGAAAATTAATTAATTAAGGAAATGAATAAAACTGAAAATGCCCAAATGAAAGACATGGAGACATTGAGAATAGTACAAATACAAAAGAAACATGCACCTGTAGCAATGAAATGAAATTCGTGTCGGGGGCGACACCTGCTCACGACCCGACGTTCGATAGAGCAAGAGAGCCATCTATCGACTCGCTCTCCAGACGTTGGTGTAAGACTGGGTCGTCTTCTCGAAATTAACTAAGGGTCCGTAAGTGTGATCGATGTCTATCTCGGCTTCTTCGTCTATCTCATCTCTCACCCGTCACACCCCATCTGGCCGGCGGATCGGTAAATGTAAGTCGCAAGTAATTAGCGATGTCTTGCCTATATTTCTTATGCTGTTTCAGCTTCGTGTGTCCATCCAGGAGAAAATGCCAAAAATCAATTTTGTCCTTTTCCGATTCGTTATACACGTAGCCCACCACCATTCCCCGCACCCATGTCACTGCATTGGTTTTTTGGACCGGGAAATAAGATTCTTGGGGGAAAAAAAGCGTGTCTGATGAAATTGTGTGAGGGGCGGAGCGTAACAGGAACGCCAATATCTGTTGTGCCAAGTGCCACACTGGAGCCGTCCCACTACATGCTAAACGATGTTCATCAGTGTCCACTGTTGCGCAGCCTAAACATAGTGGAGTGTCTGCCAAAGGAATCGCGTGCCGCCGTTGATTCGTTGCGAACTTCCTATTTATCACCACAAACCATGTTGAGCGTACCGCCGTTGGGAGGTAAACGTTCCGTATAACGCGCCATATCTGTCGCCAGTTCTTGTCTGGGTACTTCTTTTCCGGGGTATTCCAGGGGCACCGGCGCAGTAAGAGTTGGTATACGTCTCGCGTCGTCGGTAGTCCTGTTGTTGGGAAGGAATCTCTGACATAGCTAAGCTCCAAAAAAAAAAAAAAAAAAAAAAAATACTTGAAATGTGACAGCTTCGGTGAAATATGGACCACATTGAGTGGGGGCAGCATTGAAGTGGGCGCTAGTACATCGGCCAACGCACCCGAGATATTGCGAAATTGACCGCGCCACTGTCGGAAAATCGTACTGACGAATAGCGCCCGTGCCTTTTCATATACGTTCACTAGACCAAGTCCACCCTCTCCAGGTGGTAGCGTAAGCGTTGTGTATCGGATCTTAAACAGGTGTCACACACTCACGTAGGTTCCGAAAGTTGCTTGTATCCGTGATGCCATTGTGCGCGTTAAAGGCAGGACATGCGCTACGTGAGTGAGTCTCGGTGCTAGGTATACGTTAACATAGGTCACCCACTGAATCATATCCAACGCTCTTAATTTCTGTAACAGCACCATTGTCCGCATCAGCTTCAATATGCGTCGGTAGTTATCCGCTGCTGTCCGCTGCACATCCGTGTGGAACGTAATACCTAGGCATTTTATGGTCTTAACTAAGATGAGCGGGCCTTCCTCCCCCGGTTGTAATCCTCGACCGACATTCATGCAGCGTGATTTTTGTAGATTAAGCACGCTTCCTGCCGCCATCCCGTATCGCTGTATCCATGCCAACACCGTACGTACTTCTTCGCCTGTCCGTGCCACCAGCATCACATCGTCAGCATAAGCGCGGCAATGAAAGGTCAGTTGTGGCAACGGCACTCCCTCCAACCGTCTTCGGAGACCATATAGACAGGGTTCCAAAGCCATTGCATACAAAAATATCGAAAGGGGGCAACCTTGACGAACTGACCTTGAAATAACAATGTAGTCAGTGCCCCGCCCATTCACCGAGACCTTTGATCGTACGCCGTGTAACAGTCGCATGATCACTAGGATGAAGGCCTGTGGGATTCCCAATCTGCCCATCACCGCATGCAAAAAGGTATGATCCACTCTGTCGAACGCATGATCGAAGTCAATAGCGACGAGTGCCCCACGCACTCGGCATGCCGCTGCTAATGCGATGATATCTCGGTAGTCACCGAGCGCCGTATGTACGTTACTCTTACCGCGGAGGCAAGTTTGATCTATGAGGAGTCTATCAGAAAGTGAAGACCGCAGGCGAGCCCCAAGGATGCGCGCGAAAATCTTATAGTCGCAGTTCAAGAGAGTGAGTGGTCTATAATCTCCTGGATTTCTGCCACCGCGTGGTTTGGATATTGGGATGATGATACCCTCCGTGAATTCGGCAGGTATCTCAGTTTGCGGTAACAGGAGTTCGTTGTACATCTGAATCCAGGTCCGTCCCATGAGGTATGCAAAGGCGCGGTAAAATTCAATTGGGAAGCCGTCCTGTCCTGGGGACTTGTTCGGAGTCCCCCTGGCAATTGTGTCTGTCAGCTCGTCCTCTGTTATCGCTGTGATGAAAGTCTCTGTATCCAGTGGTGGTCCTCTATCTGGCATTTCCGAGATGACATCATGTAGTGTCTCGTGGTTCACATGTACAGGTCCAAATAACTGGCGGAAATAGTCGGTAAACACATGCGCAGTATCACGCTGGTGCACAACTTGCTGGCCAGTTTCAGAGATTAGTTCCCTGATCAATGTCCTGCGTCGTCGTTGGCGTTCACGTACCACGTGGTGCATGGAGGGGGTTTCGGCAGCAACTGTGTCCGCCAATCTCGCCCGGACCATTATACCTTCCATTCTTAGTCTCGTCAGCTATAATAACTTGGCTTTTATCCTGTGCATGGCCGTGTGCCTTTCCGGCGATGGTTGTTGGGTCATCAGCTCCCTCAGGGCTGTAAAATAAAAATCAGCCGTCGTGCGGTTCCACTGCGATTTGTCCTGCCCGTATCGTATCAACGTTCTCCGTAACGTTGGTTTTGCGCATTTAATCCACCACTGGAGAACCGAGGTGTATGCTCGTTGGCGGCGAACGCAGGTCTCCCAGGCCCCCTCTATCGACCGGTGACATTCAGTGTCACGTAAAAGTGCACAATTCATTTTCCAGTGACCTTTACTCCGCCATATCTTCTGACGCGTTAGTGAAATCGTACAGACGTACGCCATATGATCCGTAAAAGCCGCTGGCCAGATTTCAGCATCCAGTATCGTCGTCCGTAGAGCTCGTGTCACATACACTCTATCAAGTCTACTCGCCGAGTGTCCCGTGACAAACGTATAACCCGGTCTGTCACCATGCTGCAGTTCCCAGGTGTCCAGAAGCGCCATTTCGGTAATCAACGCACGCAGTTCCATGCATGGCACATAATGAGGTACTTGGTCCTTTTTGTCAACGACACAATTAAAGTCGCCGCCCACTATATAGTTATCAAAGCATCCAGCGAACAACGATGCTATCTCTTCGGTGTAAAAAGTCGCCCTTTCTCTTCGTTTTGTGGAGCCAGAAGGTGCGTATAAATTGATGAAACGAACGCCGTCTACAGTGATCGCTATGCCACGTGCCGAAGGGAGAGACCTGACGTCCTCCACTCCTATTCCTTCCCTGGTGAGAATCGCTACACCGCATCCACTTTCATCGTGCACTGAATAATGTGCCTTGTAACCGTAGAACTCTGGCGGCGATGTGAAATGCACTTCTTGTAGGAGTACAATATCCACGTCCGCAGCGCGTGACATATCTTTCAGCATTTGAATTTCAAACGGTGTCCGTATGCCATTAATGTTTATCGTGGCAATGCGGTACGCCTGGCTTGTGTTCATCTGTTGTAGGGCGGTGTCATTAAGCGTCCATCTGCACCCCCGGCGCTCCTCAACACACTAAGTTGGTCAACATTTCCCGACCCCTCCCGGCCTCTGGCCAGGACTATCCTCAATCGTCGCGTTCGTATTTTCATCTTGTTCCTGTTGGTCCATTTCTTGCGCCCAGTCCTTTAGCATATTTCCGGAACTGGTCGAAGGATGGGAGGTAACGTTGTCATCGCTCTGATGTTGGACAGTTGTCATCTCCACTTCCGCCTTCCGGTCACCAGAAGGAGAGTTCAAGTTATCATCGCTATGTAGTTCCTGCATCGTCATCTCGGTATCTGTTGAATCCACTGGTCTCAGGTCGATACTGTCGTTGTCGTCCACTGTCCCCTCGGGACTATGGCTATCGTCAACAGAAGTCAGTCGACGCTTCTTTCTTCTCTTCGGCGAACGCTATTTCCGTTGCCTTGCTTCCGCATCGGCTGTTTGGGTTGCGTATCCTCCGTCTTGGGCCTGGCCTATCACGCTCTCGGTGGAAGCACTGGCAGCCACCACGGATGAGCCTGGAGCGGCCGTCAGCTGCATCTCTTGTGTAGTGTCCTGTGTCTGCTGTGGTGGAACCGGTGGTCGGAGTTCCAGTCCGTTGGTGTCCATGTTCTCTATAGGGGGCAGCTGCTGGTGCCCATTGGAAATCTCCCTCACGTCGCCTCTCAGGGCTTCCACAAAGGTCAACGGTAAGACAGTCGTCTGTTGTGGCGCCTGAACGTCATCCCGTGGAGTTTGCACTAAACGTCGCTGGAGGCATTCCGAGCGGACGTGACCTTCTTTCCCGCACCCCGAGCAAGTGCGAGGTTGCCCATCATAGATTGTAATCGCTCGACAACCTCCTATGTACAAATAAGAGGGGACGTGCTTGCGCAGTTCTATCCGTATTTGTCTCACCCCATTTAAAACGGGGTACGTGATAAAACTCGTCCATTTTTCGGCCACATGGGATAGAACTGTACCGTATGGACGAAAGGCATCGGCAACAAGTTCAGACGGGACCTCAAACGGAAGTTCGAAGATTCGTATAGTGCGGATCCCCATTCCCGCGTGATCGACTGTAACCGCACCAACATTCCCGTCGGCATGACAGAAACGATACCCGTTCGGTGATCGTTGTAGAAGTCTTTCGCAAGCAGCCTCGTCAACAAGCTTGACATAGACGACGCTTGAAACGAGCGATAAATTGATTCCCACGATTTCCTGTGGATCGATTTTTACCTCTTCTCTGAAGAAACGTTCAATCTCGTGTGCCTTTGGTCGTGTATAGTCGTTCGCAAAACTGAACTTCAAAGTCGGTTTTCTGTACGAGTGCGCCATCTCGTTCTAGACTCACAACACCGCACACGCGAAGCTGCTCCGGCGTAAGTGAATCATTCCACACCTGCGACAATCGCGTCGCGCGTGAAATAGGGACGGTTGCGTCTTTTAAATCGCCGCTACTTTTTTGTCGCACGTGCGCGCGCTCCTATTCGAGCCACTGTGTTTCATTCTTGCGACAAATAAATCGCGCGACGGAAAATCGCCAGTGCGCGCCTAGCCTAAACAAACAGGCGCGCGCACCACAGCGCGGCCGGCAGGCCACACGGTCCGCACTGTGTCACTGCCGAAGGCAGACTGCCCCTAGACCACTTAGACATAGGACGCTGAAATAGCGGTTCCTTGCTTTAATTTTGGACACCAGCGTGATTTGGTTTAGTCCTTGTGGAAGAGTAATAAGAGTGTAGTCGAATTAAGTTGGATGATGCAGGAAGAATAAGGGGAAAATGAGGCACAAAATGTAATAGGATACTTTATTATTTAAGCAGCAAAATAAATGACGAAGTCAGAAAAAGAAGTGATAAAAATTCTATTGCTAATGGTAGGAAAGGTTTTCTGAAAACATATAGTCAAGTGCATAGATGCCTCTTTTGAAAGTATACCTAGATACAAAAATTTCAGTACGTGGGAGAGTGGTAAACATACCTTTGCAACCTGAACGCATTATTTCTTTTTTAAGGGAATGGTGAGTTAAATAGAATTTCCCGAATGTTTTGGCATACTGAACGGCGAAAAGATAAAATAATTATTTCAATAAAAACGTAATATAGACAGTACTAGCATAATATTGCAGGTTAGATTCTTGTTCAGCTTAATCTTTCTCTTACGTATAGGAACATATTTGATATTACATCGAGCAGTAAGCATTGAAAACTTATTCTTTATTTTCTTTCAGGTGATAGAAAATCTAGAAAAGTGTTATGTAACGTTTGATAGTTTATAGCAAAAATGTAATAATAACAACAAATTGATTACCTTTGTAGTTAGATCCTACTTCACTTTTCGTGAAAGAGTTTGAAACAATCCCTTGTGTTTGAAAAACAAAGATACTGTTTGCGTTTGATGCATTTTGTTTCGGTTCTCCTATTGTAGGGCTTATATGGATGGGTTTCTGGTGTGAGAATATCGTCTGCTGTAGGACAGCATACAATGTACATCACATCTATCGATCAGTTGTGATTTTGGATTTGGATTATACAACTATCCCTTTTATGAGATGACATGCAATCAGCTAGGCCCCTTGGAGAAGTGGTAGTGTCACTGACTGGCAATCAGAACCGGCTAGATCCCGGGTGCGAACCGCCATTACCAGTTATGGCGGACTAATATTTCCGGCATAAAGAGACACCCCAACTCCGTCAGCGGTGTTTTCAAACAGCGCGGAGGCGTGGTCAGAGATTTGGGGGCCTTCCTAACGCTGGAATGAGAAACCGCCCCAAAAATTTGGAATCAGCAATGCTCAATGGCATGAGCGTGCGGGAGGCAATGGAAATCCGTGTATTAAATTCATAGAATGTGTGCCCGAATTACATGTGGCATGTAATTGGGAAAGTGTACTGACAAGTTGCCTTTCGCAAAACATTCAGGATTAGTTACCATTTGGAACGGCTACCAATAGGGAGGTGACCAGCAGAAAAGATTGAAAAAGAAACGAAAGGGAAACGTCCCCCGAGTTGGAGCGTGAAATACCGGAGTTCTGAATGTGGAATAGGAATGCTAGAAATTCTGAAACGGGAAATGCGACGCATCTTTCTATATATAGTAAGGGTTAGTGAACTGAAATTGAAGGAAAGGATTTCTGGTCAAGGACATACGGCAAGACCAACAGCATCAGGGAAGGGTGTTACGGGAATAGAATTCGTCATAAATAGGTACGAAGGGCAGAGAGTGAGTTACTGAGAACGGTTCAGTGATAGAATTACTGTCATCAGAATCGACAGCAATGAACTGGTATCTATGCTTACGTCACAAGCAGAAGATTCTGAACATATAATTCAATATGTAAAAGAAATGGACGATAACAAGTTTGGACAAGAAGAGAAGAGAAGCTTTGGAAATGTGGTGCTACACAAGAATGCTGAGGATTAGATGGGTAGATCATATAACTAATGAGGAGAGAAGAGGGGAGAAGAGACGTTTGTGGCACAACTCGACTAGAAGAAGGGATCGGTTGGTAGGACATGTTCTGAGGCATCAAGGGATCACGAATTTGATATTGGAGGGCAGCGTGGAGGGTAAAAATCGTAGAGGGAGACCAAGAAATGAATACACTAAACAGATACATTAGGAAGTAGGTTGCAGTAGGTACTGGTAGATGAAAAGCTTGCACAGGATAGAGTAGCATGGAGAGCTGCATCAAACCAGTCTCAGGACTGAAGACCACAACAACAACAGTCAATAACAGTCCCAATCTAGCGGTTGCGTTTTTGACTAGTAATCTAAACGTCCTTGGCCCGGAGTAAACAACATGTAAAATGAGGTAAAAATATATTAGTCGTGGGGGATTGGAACGCAGTTGTAGGGAAAGGAAGGAATGAAAAGATTCTCTGCAAGACATTTCAGCTAGTAACAGCGAATAAATTGTTTAAAAATCATGAGAGGAGGAGGTATACTTGAAAACGGCTTCGAGGTACGGGAAGATTGCTGCTGCATTACAACATCGTCAGGCGAAGATTAAGAAATCATATATCGGATTTTAAGATGTGCCCAGGAGCAAATACACACTCAGCTCACACTTTAGTAATGATGCAAAATACACTGAAATTTAAGGTAATCCCCGGTAGGAGCAATATGGAAAGAAATAGAAGCCTGGAAGGCCACCAACAAAGAATTGGTATGAGTTTAAGACGAGGATGCAGTCTGTCGCTCCTACTGTTCAATGTACACATCGAAGGAACAATGACGGAAATAAAGATTCAATAATTGGATTAAAATTAAGTGCTGAAGGATGTCACTGATAAGATTAGATGATTAAATTGGTATCATCAGTGGAATTGAGGAAGAACTACAGAATCTATTGAACAGTATGACAAGTCAGACGAGTAAAGAATGCTGATAGGGAGTAAACCGGAAAAAAACAAAACTGACGAATACGGAATAAGGCCTGAGAGTAAATCACGGAAAAACGACTTTACCGAGAAGTAGCAGAAATGATAATAGCGAGAAACTTAACATCACGAAAAAGATGAAGTTAACGAACTCTGCTAACTTGCAAGCAAAACAAGCAATGACAAAGGAAACCAGGGGGACATGAATAGGAGACTAGCACATCAAAGATGACATTCCTGGCCAAGAGAAGGGTATGATACACTAAAAAGATCTATGAAAGCAACAATATTTTTAAATTTTATGGAAGTTTGTAATCTTGTACTTTTGAAGAATTTAGAAGGTTCGTTCAGAAAATATTTTCAAGTTGTGGCAGCACTTACATACCTGAGAAACTTTTTCAATTCTGAGGTACAGAAAAAATAAATGTTCTCGTCTCACAGATGATCATTTGAGTGCCATTCTGTAAATTTCTGCGACAGAAATGGAACCAGCATTTCAAACGTAGCTAGTCCAATAAAGCCTCAAGAATCACATTAAATTCTGATTCGACTGGCACGTACACTGATAAGCTAAAACATTATGGTCACTGCCCGCCGCGAAGTTGGATGCCCCCTGGTGGCGTTGCTGTCACGTGACGCGGTAACAAAAGTATGAAAGCTTAGCAGACACGGACTAGGAATCACCCCAGTGAAGATATGAGATGCAAATGGGAAATCCATTGAGGTAGGTGACTCTGACAAAGGGAAGATTATTGCTACGCACAGCCTGTGAATGAGTATGTCGAAAACGACGAAGCTGGTCGAATGTTGAGCAACTACTGAAAGAGGTAGGAGAACAATGAAACTACCAGTATCCGCTAAATGGTTGGACGTCCACGACTCTTAACAGAAGTTGGGTTCGGAGGCTTGTTTCCTGTGTAAGGTAGGATAGATGGTGATCTATGGCATCTATAGCCAAAGACCACAATGATGGTACACCCACAAGTGTTTCGGAACACACCGTTCTTCGTAAATTGTTGAACAAGGGCCCGACAGTAGACCACCCCTTCGTGTTCACACGTTGAGCCAACGGCATCGTCAATTACGATTGCAGTGGGCACGGGACCAGCGGGACTCGACCGTCGGTCATTGGAAACCTTTTGGCTCTTCGGATGAATCGTATTTTTGTTACACGAGGTCCCGTGTCGTCTCCACAAACGCCGTCATCGAGGTGAATATCAGCTCCAAACGTGCAGCGCCTCACGGACGCAGGCTGTTGAGCAGTATTATTCTATGGGAGTCATCCTCCTGCGCTTGCATGCGGCCTGTGGTGGTAATCTAAGACACGCTGACAGCTGCGAACAACCTGCATCCCTTCATGCTTGATGTCTTCCCCGACGGCGATGTCATCTTTCAGCAGTATAACAACCGTGCTACGGTGGTTGAGGTGCACTATAGTGAACTCACGTTGATGTCTCGACGATCAGATTCACCTGATGTGAATTCTGTGAAACCATTTGGTTCGCTATCGAGCACCATAACTGCATGCGCAAATCAGCGGCCCATTATTTACGCGAATTGATGACGTGCGTAAACGAGTAATGCCACATACGTCCACAAATCTTGAGTAAGCCCCTAAGATAGAGCCTTTACACGTCAAAAATGTAGCGCCTACTGTACAAATTACAGGCTACGTGAACCAGTGGTGACCCTCTTGTGAGCCTAATGGCACAACATAACTTCACGCTAGACGCTGGACCCGTTCGACGATAACGATTGTAATGTGGCAATTGTTCTTTCTCCTCAGCAGTCGAAGCCTCCACGTATGTTTATCGTGGCTCTGCACACGGAGCCGGAATTCTCTGTAAAAGACGACTTGGTGCCAGTCCTTAATCCAGTGTTGTCGGTCGGCGCCACCACTATCGGTGATCCTTTGTCGGGAGCAATGTATTATCATACCGCGCAGTTGTCTTGGTGGCGACACGGTCACTTCATATTCAAGGTAGATGACGGAGATGTACGAACTAGCACGGGTGAGCAAATAATACGTCTGTCCTCTCGGCTACTAGTCGCGGGAGGCCGTTGAGGTACTACTTGGCATTGTGTATGACATCCCTGAACACATCGATTGACATGCTCACGTCAGTGCGCGGTTCCTGACAAACGTATGTGGTATTATCGCGAAACGATTAACTGCCTTCTCGGTAGGCCAATAACATGTCTCTGTCGAATTCTGACACGTTCTGGTCGAAGTTTCTTCTTCTTTCACGAATCATATCACTACCTACTCGCAAACAGAAAACATTCCTTAACGAGAAACCAATTGTGCAATCATTCATTAAAAGCCGAACGAAGGTGGCGTCACTACTACTGGCTTCTTGCGGTATCGTTGGAATTTATTTCATTTCCATACTCAAGCACGTGGAACAGTTCATGCACATTTGACGTTTTCGGAATGCCCTCTTCGCGGTGTAGCAATTCTATTAGACAACAGCGCATCTGTCTGTAGTGTGGCCTTACATGAAAGTGAAACGTGGATGATGAATAGTTCATGTAAGAGAACAGAATCATTAGAAATGTGACGTTAACGAAGAATGATGAACATTAGATGAGCAGATCGGATATGGCGAGATGGTGGCCAGGGCTAATCACTGGAGCCCGTCTGCAGTTTGAATGTTTCGAACTGAAGCAGGCATTGAAACAGTCTTCGAGTTAAAGATAACAATTATAATGACAGTTAAACGAGAGGTGCTCAGTAAGTAGCAACACATGTTTTTTCTTTTTTTTTTTTTTGAAAGGAGCTTGGTTTTATTGTGGACCCAATACTCATAGTATTCCCCATTCTTTTGACTACCAAACCCTATTTTTCAACATAATATCCGTTCATTGTGACGGCCTTACGCCACCCTACTGCTATGGCCTGTATGCTCGCATGTAACCACTCTGTTAGTAGACGATGGGGCCAATGTCTTGCTACAACTCCCAATTACCCACGAACTGCTTCCTGGAGAGTGCATCCGTCATTGGGTCAAACAGATGGTAGTCGGCAGGAGCGACGTCTGGGCTGTAAGGTGGATGAGGAAAGTCCATGATGTTTTGTGAGCTCCTTTCATAAGCGGTGACTTGTGTGAGGCTTTCTGTTGTCATAGAGGAGGAAAGCTTCGTTAGCGTTTTTGTGACGACGAACACGCTGAAGTCGTTTCTTCGATTTGCTGAGGTTAGCACAACACACTTTGCAGTTGATTACTACACCATGATGGAGGACATCAAACAGAATTACACCCTTAGAGTCCCTGGAGACCATCGCTGTGACTTTACTGAGAGGAGAGACGGTGTAGCGCTCTCGCCCCCGTGCCCAGCCCCATTGGTTGCCGTCTGACAGACTCATGTGCACGACCTCATGGCCATGACGAAGATGCCTCGTCCAACGACTCAGCGTGCTTTTGTTCACTGCCAGGTCTCTGTAGATATTTTGCAAGGGCCTATGATTATCCCTCCGCCACACACCGTTGGTTGGCTTGCAGAGTATAAATGTAGATGTAGACTGAGGGTGTGGCACTGAACTTTTCTTCACAGGAGAGACAGTGTAGCGCCTCTCGCCCCCATGCCCAGCCCCATTGGTTGCCGTCTGACAGACACATGTGCACGACCTCATGGCCATGACCAAGATGCCTCGTCCAACGACTCACTGTGCTTTCTTTCACTGCCAGGTCTCTGTAGATATTTTGCAAGGGCCTATGATTATCCCTCCGCCACACACTGTTGGGTGGCTTGCGGAGTATAAATGTAGATGTAGACTGTGGGTGTGGCACCGAACTTTTCTTCGCAGGAGAGACGGTGTAGCGCCTCTCGCCCCCGTGCCCAGCCCCATTGGTTGCCGTCTGACAGACACATGTGCACGACCTCATGGCCACGACCAAGATGCCTCGTCCAACGACTCACCGTGCTTTTGTTCACTGCCAGGTCTCTGTAGATATTTTGCAAGGGCCTATGATTATCCCTCCGCCACACACTGTTGGGTGGCTTGCGGAGTATAAATGTAGATGTAGACTGTGGGTGTGGCACCGAACTTTTCTTCGCAGGAGAGACGGTGTAGCGCCTCTCGCCCCCGTGCCCAGCCCCATTGGTTGCCGTCTGACAGACACATGTGCACGACCTCATGGCCACGACCAAGATGCCTCGTCCAACGACTCACCGTGCTTTTGTTCACTGCCAGGTCTCTGTAGATATTTTGCAAGGGCCTATGATTATCCCTCCGCCACACACCGTTGGGTGGCTTGCGGAGTATAAATGTAGATGTAGACTGAGGGTATGGCACTGAACTTTTCTTCGCAGGAGAGACGGTGTAGCGCCTCTCGCCCCCGTGCCCAGCCCCATTGGTTGCCGTCTGACAGACACATGTGCACGACCTCATGGCCATGACCAAGATGCCTCGTCCAACGACTCACCGTGCTTTTTTTCACTGCCAGGTCTCTGTAGATATTTTGCAAGGGCGTATGATTATCCCTTCGCCACACACAGTTGGGTGGCTTGCGGAGAATAAATGTAGATGTAGACTGAGGGTGTGGCACTGAACTTTTCTTCGCAGGAGAGACGGTATAGCGCCTCTCGCCCCCGTGCCCAGCCCCATTGGTGTCCGTCTGACAGACGCATCTGCACGACCTCATGGCCATGACCAAGATGCCTCGTCCAACGACTCACCGTGCTTTTGTTCACTGCCAGGTCTCTGTAGATATTTTGCAAGGGCCTATGATTATCTGCGATACTCTGGTTTTCCTTCAAAAGGAACACGAAGATAGTTCCCCTACTTGGAACGTGTCTCCGGTACAGAGGCCATTTTTGAGACTACGTATAGCAGTGCCGCCCATCGAAACTTCATGAAACTGTAGGGGCTAAAGCGGGAATATTCCTTGATGACCCACAAGAAATTCCGCATTTTCTCAACGGAAACTGGCCGAGAAAAGAAACATGTTGGATTATTAATGAACGTCTCTCGCACGCAGCCGGCTTCTTTAGTTGTAAGGTTTCCATATGATTTCTGCCATTATAAATAACAGATCTTTACGGTGCTGGGTTAAAAATGATTGAGCGCACTGCACGAGTAGTGAATAAGGTCCTTGACTCCGATTGAATGTAATCTGTGGTGCGCTTGGTCCCCAGGTAGTGTTGCAGTGCTAAGGCACTCCTCTTTGGGGCATAGTAGCGAGTGGCTGAGCTTTTAGGGAAGGAGTTTATTAATATTGGCGAACCCAACACAAATTATCTGGAATACTTTATTACAGAGGTGAAACTCGTTTGTAAACATATGTCATTGACTCTACTGCTAGATAAGGTTTTTGGAAGAATTATTCAAGGTAACTGAAACATCAGTGGACGCCTCAGGGTAAAGGAACAATTAAACAGGCATTGGAAAGTGCAGGCCATTTACCACAAGTCATTTGTTACTTCACAAGAGTTCGACAACATTTTATTGCTCAGATGAATCTTGTAATTCAACTGCCTGGCGAAAAACACTTCTGAATTGTCTTATTCCATCTTATGAGCGTAAATATAGAGCATTTTTCAAACATACATTAAAACTGGTAGCCCATCAATTCAGATTTATAGCCAAACAGCATACAAATAAGTTCAGCACAAATGAATAGAAAAAATTAATTCTTTATAAAATTGGAATAAGTTTAATCACAATTATGAAAACATATTTGCTCAATCAGGGAAGGCTCTTGGGCATATTCAAGATACTGACGTGGAAAATAATAAACTAGCATTCAACAGTTGAACATTACATCAATATTAAAACTATTAGGTTAAAAATCAAACTTCATACAGTGAAACCGCGGAAGGGGCAGGTACGGCAGGCCAAGCCTGAATAAGATGGTTTGGAATAACTGGAACCACTGGGTAAATTGTGCCCTATTGCTACAACATAGAAACTCAGATTATGAGCTGCGCCTTAGCAAGCCACGGGGTCGTAACTTCTCAGAGGCTACGGTGAAACGGGAAGCGGCGCGCTCCCGCGCGCACTTACTTAGCCGACGCGGATAGACCACGCTCCGTGGACCGACGGCTAACAAATAACACCCCGGAGCAGCGCATCCAAAAGCTGCGAACAACTCGGAAGGCCGTGTGCAAACAGGAAGCATATAATTCATGCGTAATAATCGTAGAAAACATGAAAGTGCTAAGAGGAAGACAAGAAGCTCAATGTGAGCATGGCCCCAAGCCTCAAACAAACCTTACGTATTACGACAAGGGTATTACAATAAAAATTACTGAAATGATTAAACGGTTTATCGTACAATTAAATATAAGATGTTAATGTAATAATCACACAGCCCTCAGACATATTAACTGAAGTGGCTTAGAAGGTAACAGGCAAATATTAGGGGTAACACTTAAACAACTACAGTCTTAATCATATTTGAAACAATATATATTAATTTTCTGGAAAGTACAAAATCCCAGATTTATGGCACTCAATTACCAAGATTCACAGGGCCGGTAGCGTTTACTTACCACAGCCTTAGGCAATTTTATAGTCGCTACATCAGTCAAGGAAGCAACAACTTCCAGTACGAGTTAGACTTAGTTTCAATCTCACATGTGGAGGCCTAGAACATATGACAATGTCAGGCGCAGCTGACCAAAATGTAGTCATTGAAAAACTTGTAATTAAAAGAGATTTTAAATACACAAATATGGCATTCAAATAATTTCAGGCAGAGGCGCCAAAGGGGAAATTCAATTCTTCAAACGGAGTAATGGAGAACCACAGGCAATTCAGAGTAGGGGGAGCAACTTCAACACGAGAGCACATGAGTCCATTAAGTAAAGAGTACCTTACCCCCAAGGGGAGAACAGTCGCCAGCACCAGAAGATGAACAGCAGTCCAACATCCACATCAGCAGCTACGCCTCAATACAAGGTAAATCCCTGCCTGGAAATTAGGCTCAAATATTGGGGACCAACACAATTCTTGCGACGACCGCCCCTAAGTTCCGTGACAGCCGGCCGTGCGACATATGTGCCTCTTCTATCTCTCTCTCGCCCTGACTGCGACTGCGACTCTGGTCTAGTCAAAAAGCTGTCCAAGGAACTACAACCAAAGACTAAACTACCAGCTGACCAAAACGCCACCCGGCGACTAGACAGAATTGTAAAAACATAGAACGAGCCAACACGGTTCACCTCTTAAAGACAAACACACCACCTCTCTTCTGTGGGTGCCAACATGTGGAATCAATTAGCACTATTGACGTGGCTGACATGGACCCTCAAAGTTTTCCCGTTCCGGGGGTGACGGACCAGAAGGTTTAGCAGACTCAACCCCGCAAAACAGTACAAGGGCCTAGAAATCGTGGGTTGAGCTTATTAGTGTCAGTACCTGTCGAGCCCAGAACAGGGTTAAATTTCGGACGAAGGTCCTGTCTCCTGGCTTAACCTGAATGGGTCTCATTCCCTGATTATAACAATTCTTTAATTGATTATGGACTCCTTCCATATTCCTCTAATCCCTCCCCCAATTCTGCTCAATGACATCCAAATCGATATTTTAGGGCAAAATATGATTGATGTTCCAAAGGCTGGACAAAGGAGAATTAAGAGGGTAGACAAACATCAAGGTTGCCAGGACTGCCCAGACGCTTTGTACTGATTGGAATTAAAAGAAAGACTGATGAAGGGAATGGAACTATCCCACCTGGTTTGATAGCCAGTATTACAAATTATGGGGGCAGCGTCGAGGTTCTTATTTACCATTTCCACAACGGAAGGCTGTGGGTAATGGGGAGTGGTGGTGGTATGCTTCATACCACTGCCAAAACCAAACCGCTTAAAATCCCTGGAAACAAAGGCAAGCGCATAATCACTCACTAGCGCCAAACAAGAAAATATTCCAGTCAGATGGTAGATAGTTACAGATGACTTCACCACCTGGGTAGGAATGAGTAAAAAAAAGAAAGAGGAGAATGTGTCCATGATGACCAGAACGTTATGATTCCCGGCCCTAGTTTGGGGTAGGGGACCAAACAGTTTATCCTCGGGACATTTTCCTCGTTCCGAAAAAAGTAGATCTCGGATTGGATTGGGGTTAAGTTTGGCGATTCCACAAAGTTCACGCCCTGGAATGTTCTACGAGGTTTCGGGCTTGCAGCCGGACCATTTTGGCTTCTTGTCACAATATTTCGGCTGCCAATCAGCACCTATCTTCAGGTGAGTGTCCGCCACTGGAGTCTACTACTTCACCATATCGGCTATTAGTAGAAATTGGCCCGGAAACGAATGCACATTGGCGGTCGTTACAGGATTTCCTCTGACAAAATCCACGCCCTGCCAATACTGTTCCACCCATGGCGCGCAGGCGCATGCCTAAAGATATAGTCGGAATGCGCGCTCTTGTCAGTAAGAACAAATAGACTTGTGAATGTTAGGATCCATAAGGTTCCCTTTCTGTGCACCGACCGTGGAATATGAAATTGTAAAGAATGTAGCAACCAGTCGAGGAAACATAATTTATTTATTTTGTTGCAAATGAATTCGACTGATATCAGTCATCATCGGTGCATTTATCTAACCGATACATGCTATAAGTAGAAGTACCGTCCTTGGCATATTTCTATCATGATAGAAATCTGCCAAGGACAGTACTTCTATCATGATAGAAATCTGACAAGGACGGTACTTCTACTTATAGCATGTATCGGTTAGATAAATGCACCGATGATGACTGATATCAGTCGAAATCGATTTGCAACAAGATAAATAAATTATGTTTCCGCGACTGGTTGCTACATTCTTTGTAGTTTTAAACAGACATGTCCTTATGATTAAAATGTTTTCCCTCAGAAGATGTTAGGGAGATCATCGGGTCCCAAGCCTTGTCCAGTTGAAAGCCCCTGTCCTGATTAATAAGATTTTGTGTTAACGAATTTCCAGACATTCTTTAATCACTGAATCCCAAAAGGCTTTAACCGGAGCCACGACTTTTGTGACAGAATAATCTGTAGAGTATTCTGTGGTAGCACGATGCTCAGCTACAGCCGACTTATTGTGCTGCGAAAAGCGAGTATGGCGCTCATTTTCAACACACCTTTCATATACTGTACGTATCGTCTGACCTATGTAAGCTTCACCACACTGTCAAAGAATTTTCTAAATTCCGACCTTCCGCAAACCCAGATCGTCCTTTACCGAATCGAGAAGTGCACTAATCTTCATTGGTGGCCAGGAGATTACTTTAACATGAATTTTTCTTAGATCCTGTCGACTTCAGACGAAAGGCTCCCGACGCATGGAAAGAACTCACCGGACTTGAACAGCTCCATATCTTCTTGTTGTTGTGGGTGGTCACATTTCTTCCTCCTCAGCGCTGTACTAATCTGAAACAGAGAGTAATCATCTTTTATGAACACCAACTGTAGATGTTCTAGCTCCTTTGTAAGACTGTCTCCAAGGAAGGAGGGGGCTAGTAATGAAAAATGGACGAAACGAGCTCGATAGGCAAACAGATTCTCGATTGTAATGTCCTAACCACTTCTCAGCAAAGGATGCCCTTTTTCAAGGTATGGACTGAAACCGAAATAGCAGTCAAGAGCTGCCTACGAACAGGGGCTAGGTCGGGGTCTTGATCTTGCTCACCATTCGAATCACCTCGTAAGAATGCTACCCACACGAACCCCTGCCTGAGAAAAAGGTCGCGGAACTGGCTCATTATCTTCGCCGAACATCCTACTAAGGGCGTCAGCAATTAAATTATCAGACCCTGTGATGTTCTGCACCTGGAAACGGAAGGCGGAGATATTGACAGTCCACCTAGCAATCCCTCCTGTCTTCCTCGGCCAAGCAAGGACCCAACTAAGGGCTTGATTTTCTGTCTCAGGTTTGAATTTCCGGTGTCGTAGGTAAAATTTAAAATTCTTGAAGTGAACAACACAGCCAATGCCTCGCATTCATAATTAGATTATGTAAGTTCCGGACGGTCAATATTCTAGAGATATAAGCAAAGGGGAGTATCGTCTATCATCCTGAAGCAACACCGCGGCCACACCGTGATTGTAGACATCGGTTTGACAATAAGCCTTTTCTCAAAGTCAGAATGGCCAAGACCAGATGGTTGGTTAAGGTGGGTTCGAAAGCGTCGCTGGCTACCTGCTGGCTTTCCCCCCATACAAAATCTTGCACCTTCCTATGCAAGTTTTAAGGGGACAGCGACCTGGGCAAAATTAGGCACAAACTTACGAAAATAATTTCGTATGCCAACAAACCTGGCAATACTCTTCTTATTTACCAGAGGAGGAAACCTCCTTAGACTAACTGTGCGTTCCTGGTTGACTCTAATCCCACCACCTGACCCTAAATTGCCCAAAAACGAAACCTGGCGCCTAACTAAGGAGACCTTCGATGGTTTCACCCTAAACCCAGCCTCCCACAACATGATCGAAATTTGACAGAGGTGTTGAAGATGTTGATTGAACGACCGACTGTAAATGACTACGTCATCCAGATAGTTATACACACAGAGCGACTTCAAATCCCCCATCACATGGTCCAACAACCGAAACAGCACAGCCGCACCAGTACATAAGCCGAAAGGAACACTGTTGGATCCATATAGGTTTCAGTCAGTGCAGAAAGCGGTGACCGGCTTGAAATCTTTCGTAAGGGGTTCCTGATAATATGCTTGGTTTAAATATAACACCATAAAGTAAGAAGCACCGTAAAACCACGTGGAAGCGCTATGAAGGTCGAGAAGTGGCATTGACTCTAACACGGCTTTTTTACTGAGGACACAATAATTAGTCACTGACCTCGACCCTTTGGAGCCACAAAGATCAGGGAGACATAGCAAAAAGTAGATGATGAAGCGCAAGATATATCTTCTTGTTAAGGACAGACATCTTGGGTGGAGATAGGCGGTAAGGCACCTAACGAACCGGAACGTCATCAGTGAGTCGGATCTTATACTGAATCAAATTAATAGCATCAAGTCTATCCGATAACACGTGAGAAAACTCGTGCAAAACGCTTAACAATTCCCACGCTTCATTGACAGCCAGCTGGCCAACGTCAAATTGGGGATCCTGAAACTCAACAGAATTTCTATCGGCAAAGTGGCATGAACTCTAAGGGAGAAAATTTAAAATAAAAATCGTTAGGTCGAAATCGAGCACCAGGCCAGTCTGACGTATGAAATCACACCCAAGAATTAACGCAACAGACAAACTCCTTAATTTCCCCAAGCAGGGGTAACTCTTGCCCACTGGCGGTACGACATCTCTGCGAAGGAGAGCGCAAGGGAGGAAAAACTCTAAATACCACCTGTCATCGAGGAGAGAAACGACGCTACCTGAATCCAGCAATCCACAAACAGGTTCTTAGTTCAGGCTATCACCAACAAAGAGGAGGGAAGAATCCTTAGAAGCAACGAACGATACGGGCGCATCTGACTGGAGCTCTTCGCCGACGGCTGTCCCCTTTCTTCTGATGGTGTCAGCTACCCGGTCGTGGTGGGCGCTTCTACGGGACATACCCGCACCAAATGATCTTTGGATGCGCAACGAAAACACCGCCTTGGCGAGCGCTCGCCAGATAAAGAATGGCGGAAGACCTGATACTCACTCCCCCTTATCCGGACTACGCTGCTCATCAGCAAAGCTTAAGGCTTCAAATGAATCCACTAACACATTTAATTCAGAAAAAGTGGGAGGCCTACTGGAAAAAATTACGCGAGCCGTCCTTGTGTCTCATCCCTACTAAGATGGTAGGAACGATCTCCTATTCCGCAACGGCCAGCTGTAGGGCGGCAGCTGCGGTGCGAACACACTCTGTGTAGGGAAGCAAAGCCTCATTCGCCGCCTGGATGCGAAAGTAATGCGTCCGTTGTAATTCGCAGCGGGCACGGAGCACAGTTTTTTATCGGAGAATACGTCGTCTCAGTCCAGTTAAGGAAATGGAAGAGCATGTAGATGAAGATGAAATGGGAGATATGATACTGCGTGAAGAGTTTGACAAAGCACTGAAAGACCTGAGTCGAAACAAGGCCCCCGGAATAGATAACATTCCATTAGAACTACTGACAGCCTTGGGAGAGCCAGTCCTGACAAAACTCTACCATCTGGTGAGCAAGATGTATGAGACAGGCGAAATACCCTCAGACTTCAAGAAGAATATAATAATTCCAATCCCAAAGAAAGCAGGTGTTGACAGATGTGAAAATTACCGATCTATCAGTTTAATAAGTCACGGCTGCAAAATACTAACGCGAATTCTTTACAGGCGAATGGAAAAACTGGTCGAAGCCGACCTCGGGGAAGATCAGTTTGGATTCCGTAGAAATGTTGGAACACGTGAGGAAATACTGACCCTACGACTTACCTTAGAAGAAAGATTAAGGAAAGGCAAACCTACGTTTCTAGTGTTTGTAGACTTAGAGAAAGCTTTTGACAATGTTGATTGGAATACTCTCTTTCAAATTCTGAAGGTGTCAGGGGTAAAATACAGGGAACGAAAGGCTATTTATAATTTGTACAGAAAGCAGATGGCAGTCATACGAGTCGAGGGGTATGAAAGGGATGCAGTGGTTGGGAAGGGAGTGAGACAGGGTTATAGCCTGTCCCCGATGTTATTAAATCTGTATATTGAGCAAGCAGTGAAGGAAACAAAAGAAAAGTTCGTAGTAGGTATTAAAATCCATGGAGACGAAATAAAAACTTTGAGGTTCGCCGATGACATTGTAATTCTGTCAGAGACAGCAAAGGACTTGGAAGAGCAGATGAACGGAATTGAAAGTGTCTTGAAAGGAGGGTATAAGATGAACATCAACAAAAGCAAAACGAGGACAATGGAATGTAGTCGGATTAAGTCGGGTGATGCTGAGGGAATTAGATTAGGAAATGAGACACTTAAAGTGGTAAAGGAGTTTTGCTATTTGGTGAGCAAAATAACATATGGTGGTCGAAATAGAGAGGATATAAAATGTAGACTGGCAACGGCAAGGAAAGCGTTTCTGAAGAAGAAAAATTTGTTAACATCGAGTATAGATTTAAGTGTCAGGAAGTCGTTTCTGAAAGTATTTGTATGGAGTGTAGCCATGTACGGAAGCGAAACGTGAACGATAAATAGTTTAGACAAGAAGCTTTCGAAATGTGGTCCTACAGAAGAATGCTGAAGATTAGATGGGTAGATCACGATAACTAATGAGGAGATATTGAATAGAATTGGGGAGAAGAGGAGCTTGTGGCACAACTTGACTAGAAGAAGGGATCGGTTGGTAGGACATGTTCTGAGACATCGAGGGATCACCAATATAGTATTGGAGGGCAGCGTGGAGGGTGAAAATCGTAGAGGGAGACCAAGAGATGAATACACTAAGCAGGTTCAGAAGGATGTAGGTAGCAGTAGGTACTGGGAGATGAAGAGGCTTGCACAGGATATAGTAGCATGGAGAGCTGCATCAAATCAGTCTCAGGACTGAAGGCCACAACAACAACAACAGCAACAGTCCAGTTAAACTACCACGACTCTGAAGATCCTCGATTAAAATATCACTTAAGAAGCCGCAGGCTATCGGATACAAGAATCTAAGGAAAACAGTGTAAGATACGTTAAAAGTGTCAGCATGATGTGCGAAACGAGCATTTAACGACAATACACGCTCCACCTGATCTAATTGATCAACTGACAATTCTGGTACATCCTTTATCAAATACATGATGCGATCTAGCATATGGTGAACGTAGAGGCCATTGCAAGGGCTTCAGTTCCAAGAGAAACTCAGGCCGAGGTCCCTTGTCTAAGTGAGCCTACGCCGAACTAGCCACCCGGTTATCAACGAGTTCTTCCAACCCTAAGGTGCAGGTTGAGATCAAGAATTTCTGAACCTCACCCTGAGATTTAGCAGCCATCTCCTGACTGGAGATCCATTACATCGGCCAAATGATTTTTCCAATGGCAAAGTATCTTGCGACCTGAGCAATTGTGCATAGGTGTGGTTGCTATCTGTGAGAAAGTTCAGCTTTCGAACAAGTTCCTGTAAGGTACAAGGACCGGTAGAAATTGCAATACTTACCTCGCCAATAATATCCGCCGTGATGTTAACTGGGCTCGACCACATGGCGCGCAAAGCTACAAGTTCAAGCGCCCCTCTGCCATCATCTTCTTTCCTTTGTCGTAATTCGTACTGAAGTTGCTCTCGCCGAAGGTAAGGTAACCCAATGCAAGTTGTTTTTAGCTTTCACTACATTCCTTCCCTTCCTAGGAATACTGCAAGCAAGGTCATAGTTTAATGCGCCATTAACTTATAGGCCCTTGAGCACGGATTATTGGCTTCAGCTGACGAAGGACCGGAAGATAAGAACAGCCTACCTGACATTCGCTGCACCGATAAACGGATATCAAAAGTAGGCCACACCACGGTGTACACTTACCCGTACCTCCAGAATTCATGTCCGCTGACTTACGCATTGTGCCATCTCTGTAGGCTGATTCCTCTATCGCCACATCGGCACTGTGGTGGGAGGTATGGGATCCTGCCCACTCGTCTAATATACGGTGCCTAGGAAGCTGTTTTCTTGGATAGCTACAGAACATTGAAACAAACTTATAAATGGCGTTTATTACAGTAAATTAAATTGACAACTTTCCACTTTTACAAAGAGGTGTCGCAAGCAGTTGGCTTCAGGCAAATAATTAATGTCCTTCGATGTATAAAATTTTCATGCAGGCAATTAATATAGATCACAAGTCACGGCTAAATCGTTTCGATCACGGCTCGTCTTCTAGTGCGGCTCTACTAGTGCGGCCGAGGATAGCTGGAGCGGCGCTTATATTCTTTTCGTGTAGATGCCGCACCTGTCATAGTGTCATCCTAGTAAGCGTTGTATTGGCTGACGTCGTCTCACAGCCTTCTCTGCTGTATCGTTTCAGGCCGACGCACAGTGGGCCAGAATCTTGAAAACGTGGCCTAAAAGGAAAAAAAAAAGTTTAAAGATGGGGATTTTGGACTATCAGGTTGGCAGCAGCAATGCTGGGACAACTGAATGCCGGCTGTGCGGACGACCAGATGTTCATTTGTTCGGTAATATCTCAGGTCAAATGCGGCAGTTCATTGTTAGCAGGCTACAAAAACAGTCGTGTTGTTGAAGGAAGTTATTTATGTTTTGTGCAAGTGAAACCAATACTTTCAATATGGAATGTATTCCAGGAGGTATGTACTAGTGAAAAAACACTTATATCACTATAAAATCATCAATTATGCACGTTTACATTTCAATTAACGTACTACAGGGAAATGAATGACAAAATCGTAAAATGCTCTTAAAAAATAGAGATAAGTTACGAATTCCACGACATTCCGCTTTCTTTTGCGCTGTGTACGCAAGTATATATTATTACCTTTGTAAATTAAGCTTCAAATCCTGCGACTAGTTGCGACTCTGGCTTTGACCCACGTTTTAAGCGACACTTGCAAAATGGCATTGTTCAGACATCTTCAAAAATGACAGTAGAATCAATTAATTATGAGTTTTATTTGTACAATTTAAATTAAAATCGACACGTAGAAGCATTGTAAAGAATAAAATAATTAGAAAAATGACGAAAAGTGTAACACAGATTTTTTTTTAAATTTCAGTTTCATCTGATCCAGCGTATTCCAGAATCGGATTTTCGAGGAAAGATATTTTTCTAATAACAAAAGAGTATTTGTAAAATGATTTGGAAGGGGTCATAGAAAATTTGGAAAGCTCGTTGACAGAAAAAAGTGGACATACAATTAAAATTCCCTATGATATGAGGCCTACCATATCGATTTTGTTAACGAAGTTAAGAAGCAGGTATAAGGAAGCAACTCGGCGACAAGGATATTTTTTCAAGAAGAACGAAACCTGGTTAAATACAATAGTATATATTCCGATTGATTCGAAACCTGCAAGTGTGACTAAATCAACAGGCCGACCTGCCACAAAATTTGAAAAATTATCTGATAGGTCTAAAAGAAGGAGAACTGAGGAGATTCGTACGAAGTTCAGTCCTGTCGAATTATCGTTCGCCGCGCAAAAGAGTCTTCGATCTTCGGGCACCCAGATGCTGCGAAGATTGTGAAAGACGTCACACTCTCAAGTCCATCCAAGGTGAAAAAATACAAGGCAGGCTTGCGATTTTCAACATCATCGCCATCCTCATATGATGCAAATGAAGGTCTAGCACTCCTTTTCGACTTGAAATTGTCAAAAGAATCTTACCAGCATTTGAGAAATGGGCTAAAGAAAAAGGCTTAAACGCACTATATCCACCGTATTCAGCTGTTTTGGTAGCAAAAAAAGCTTGCTGCCCTCCAAACGTAACCCTCACTTTTACCGAATCAAAAGCTGAGGTACGGTTGCAAGCTTTGTTAGACCACACTGTTCAACGTGTTCTACTGCTGAAACGAGACGATATTTTACATATGAGTGATTCGGACATGTCTAATATGACCCTTATTTGTAAGTGGGGCTTTGACGGAACCTCCGGGCAAAGCATGTATAAAATGAAGTTTTCAGATTCGAGTATTTCAGATGCAACTTTATTTTTCACTTCGCTTGTTCCACTGAAACTTGCAGGGGTAAATGAAGAAACTAAAGAAGAAAAGATCTTATGGATTAATCCGAAGCCGTCTTCAACCCTCTTTTGCAGACCACTGAAGTTAGAATTTACAAAGGAAACAGAGCAAACGTCTTTAAATGAGAAAGCGTATTACGACAAACAGATCGAACAACTACAGTCATTCGAAACAGTTACTCATGGGAAAGACATTTCTATTAAATACAATTTAAGCATGACCATGGTAGATGGTAAAGTGTGCAATGCTATCACCAACACCAAATCTGCGCAACGGTGCTATCTCTGCAAGGCTACGTCCGCCCAATTTAATAACATTGACGATGTTTTGAAAAAACAAGTTACCGCCGATTATCTGCAGTACGGACTATCAACTCTTCACGCCTGGATTCGATGTTTTGAATGTTGTATTCATTTGGAATACCAAATGAAAACAAAAAAGTGGCAGGCACGTAAAGCAGAAGATAAAGAGGAAAAAGCAATACTGAAGCCAAAATTCAAAAAGCTTTCAAAGAGCAGCTGGGAATTGTAATTGACATGCCGAAACAAGGGTTTGGCAGTACGAATGACGGAAACACCGCTCGACGTTTTTTTTGAAAACACTCCAACATCACCGCTGATAACTGGAGTTTCCGAAGAACTAATCCACCGTTTCCATATAATTTTGCAGACGATTTCGAGCGGACGTCATATCGACGTTGAAAAGTTTCGAGCATACGCCTTAGCAACTGCCAGGCACTGCGTGAAAGATTGTTGATTCACGGTCCAGACATTATTTCTTCGGCCATTTTACCCATCGGTCAACTATCGGAGGATGCTCAGGAATCAACCAATAAGTTGATAGAGCAATATCGCCTGAGTTTTTCTCGAAAGTTTTCAAGAGTTAAGACTATGGAAGACGTGTTCAGGAGACTGTTGGCAACGATAGACCCCTACGTTTCTTCCTTACGCAAATCTTCGCCGAAGAAACTGAAGAGTTTGTCGCCAGAAGCCGTTGCCCTCTTAGTTCCTGTGGCGAAAGACTACGAAGATTTAGATGCAGATGCAGATAATGAGGAAACAGTGTTTGAGGATGATGACGATTCAGTTGAAGCAGAAGATGAAAAAGAATAGGAAAATGAAAACTTGTAAATTAAGTTATAAAAAATTTACAAAATAAATAATTGTAATTAAAATGAAATAATTTTTTGTAATATTTTAACCATCTTGTAACATATATTTGGTCCTTTCTTCGAGTTTTCCACTTTTTTGGTTTATTTTTTAAGCATTAACTACAATAACCCCTAAATACTGACTTTTATATGAATAAAAATATATGAATATAAATAAATAAAAAGACATGGATTTTGACCGCCATCTTGGATCCACCATTTTTAAAGTTTTTGAACTCTGTCATCATCAGTAACCTCGATAATTCCCTAAAAATTACTTTGATACGTAAAAAATGATAGTAATGTACATAGAGCCTGCCATCTTGGGTCCGCCATTTTGTTTTTTTCACTTTTTGATATCATATTCTTAATCAGAAATGCCGTAAACCCTAACATACTAAGTTTGGTACAAACTGAACAACTACTTATATTTTGACCAGCTTTATGGGATTCTGACCCACTGTGAGACGTGCTGGCACTTGATATTACGCCGGAACAGAAGGTAGAACGAAATTACAATTTCTTAAAAATGCGCCCTTCACTTTTTTAGAGTATGCTGACTCAAACATCTCATCAAGTATTAGGTCGTCACCGGAACCGTTGTCTATCAGTATGGAAAAGCGTAATTTCCATAAAAAGTGGAAGTATGTCCTTTTTGGCATACATCAGTAGCCGATTGTGTGCATGCTCAGTTCTTTCCCTCACTGCGTTCCCTCTGCTGCATTCTCGGAGAACAATGTCCAAGGCTACAAACCTTTAATCTAAGAGGACTTGCATGATTTCATCTACTCTGCCTCCATAAGTGTCATCAATTACATTTCCCTTCACCAACAGCCTACAGTGTAATTCTCAGTTATTCGTACACTATAACATGAGCATATATTACACAAACCTGACGTAATGTACCCAGCCTCCTTTATTAAAAAGGCATAACCATCGTAACGCTAGAATAAACTGCAGAGACAAACCTTCTGGAAATTTTTTATCCTTTTTTTTCTTCTAAACTCGTTTCCATAACTTGAAGTGTAGTATCAAGCGAAACATTCTGCGTTTATTGAATGCGAAACATTGCGTGCTTTTCATCACTTCCGACTTCCTGCGTTTCTAAGTCCCCGATTCAATACACAATACACACAGTACACAAGGTAAGCAGCTGTGGTGACGTATACCTTTCTGGAAGATATCATCGTCGTCTGGGAAGGCATCACACCTTAAGTGTTGCAGTGGTCCATGATAACTTTCCCGTAGTCCTCATATGTCATGGTGCCTTCGATTTCTAACACAGGTGTAATGGAAGTCCAGTTAAATGTCCCTCCTGGCATAGTACAATTTACTTGGGATGGTTTGATAAGAGTGACAACACTGCAAGCGATATGGCAACGCTGCGTTGTTCTATTTGCAGGGTGACAATTATTGAATTTTATGAACAAAAACCGTAAATTAGTTACAAACTACGGCGTGCATACACTTCGTTCAACATGTAAACGTCACTGCAGATATTCGGATTTAGGTTCTGATATGTTCCATATGCTTGCCGTCATTGGCGATGATGTGGCGCAGACGAATAGCGAAATTCTGCATGACCCGCTGAAGTGTCGGAACAACGATGTTGTCGATGACCTCCTGAATGGCTGTTCTCACAAGGGAACCTCCCCATCGCACCCTCCTCAGATTTAGTTATAAGTTGGCACAGTGGATAGGCCTTGAAAAACTGTACACAGATCAATCGAGAAAACAGGAACAAGTTGTGTGGAACTATGAAAAAAATAAGCAAAATATACAAACTGAGTACTCTATGTGCAAGATAGGCAACATCAAGGACAGACTGAGCTCGCGAGCGCAGTGGTCCCGTGGTTAGCGTGAGCAGCTGAGGAACGAGGGGTCCTTGGTTCGAGTCTTCACTCGAGTGAAAAGTTTACTTTTTTATTTTCGCAAAGTTAGGATCTGTCCGTTCGTTCATTGACGTGTCTGTTCACTGTAATAAGTTTAGTGTCTGTGTTTTGCGACTGCACCGTAAAACCGTGCGATTAGTAGACGAAAGGACGTGCCTCTCCAATGGGAACCGAAAACATTTGATCGCAAGGTCATTGGTCAACCGATTCCTCTACAGGAAAACACATCTGATATATTCTATACGACACTGGCGACGGCATGTGTGTCACATGACAGGACTATGTTGTCGACCCACCTAACTTGTGCACTTGGCGAATGGGTAAAAAGATTCTTCTACCTTGCCCGATTTAGGTTTTCTTGTGGATGTGATAATCACTCCCAAAAAAGTGACGGACAGATAATAATTGTCTGAGAATAAAAAAGTAAGCTTTTGACTCTAGGGAATACTTGAACCAAGGACCTCTCGTTCCGCAGCTGCTCACCCTAACCACGGGACCACGGCACTCCTACGCTCGCATTGTCTTTTATGTTGCTTATCTTGCGCATGGACTACTCAGTTTGTATATTTTGCTTATTTTTTTCATATTTCCACACAACTTCTTCCTGTTTTCTCGATTGATCTGTGTTCAGTTTTTCAATGCCTATCCACTGTGCCAACTTATAACTAAATCTGAGGGGGGTGCGATGGGGAGGTTCCCTTGTCAGCATCAATGGTTTTGGGTTATTACTGTACACCTTGTCTTTAATATGGTGAACCATGCTAGTGACCTCTGGGTACACCAGAGCCACAGTGCGGTCCCCAAAGTGTTCCTCCAGGACATCAAACACTTCCTGCTTCGATGTGGTCGAGCTCCGTTTTGCACGAACTACATCTTGTCGAAATCAGGGCCATTTTGGATAATGGGGGTGAAATGATCTTTCAAAACCTTCACGTATCGTTCGGTAGTCACCATGCCATCAAGGAATATCGCACCGATTATTTCCTGACTGTACACAGCACACCACAATGTGACCTGTTGAAGGTGAAGAAACTTCTCGATTGCGAAATGCGGATTCGCAGTCCCCCAAAAGCTCCAATTTTGCTTATTGACGAAAACATCCGAAAGAAAGTTGGCTTCGTCGCTAAACCAAACCATATATCGAACGTCCTAAAGCAAACCGTTCAGAAGTTATGGCGATTTGATTTCATATAGTTGAATAATTGTCACCCTGTGGTGTGGCGTGGTGTGCTCAGTCTGAGTTTCAGCTCCGTACATGCATCTTATGATTTTTGAGTGCGCAATCAATGAAGTTATGTTTTTGTTGAGTGTTTCGAAAATGGAATAGCGGAAATTAGAGCGTTAAACAAGGGGAATCGGCGAGCGTGACAGTTTAAAAGTTGAAACTGGCCTGTGGAGAACATTTCGTATGAAGAGCACAAGTATTACACTGGAGCAAATCTGCATCTACATACATACTCCGCAATCCACCATACGGTGCGTGGCGGAGGGTACCTCGTACCACAACTAGCATCTTCTCTCTTTGTTCCACTCCCAAACAGAACGAGGGAAAAATGACTGCCTATATGCCTCTGCGAAATTTAAGTTGGCGGCAGTAAAATTGTACTGCAGTCAGACTCAAATGCTGGTTCTCTAAATTTCCTCAGTAGCGATTCACGAAAAGAACCCCTCCATTCCTCCAGAGACTCCCACCCGAGTTCCCGAAGCATTTCCGTAACACTCGCGTGATGATCAAACCTACCAGTAACAATTCTAGCAACCCGCCTCTGAATTGCTTCTATGTCCTCCCTCAATCCGACCTGATAGGGATCCCAAACGCTCGAGCAGTACTCAAGAATAGGCCGTTTTAGTGTTTTATATGCGGTCTCCTTTACAGATGAACCACATCTTCCCAGAATTCTACCAATGAACCGAAGACTACTATCCACCTTCCCCACAACTGCCATTACATGCTTGTCCCACTTCATATCACTCTACAACGTTACACCCAAATATTTAATCGACGTGACTGTGTTAATCGCTACACTACTAATGGAGTATTCAAACATTACGAGAGTCTTTTTCCTATTCATCTGCATTAATTTACATTTATCTATATTTAGAGTTAGCTGTCATTCTTTACACCAATCACAAATCCTGTTCAAGTCATCTTGTATCGCCCTACAGTCACTCAACGACACATTCCCGTACACCACAGCATCATCAGCAGACAGTCGCACATTGCTATCCACCCTATCCAAAAGTTCATTTATGTAGATAGAAAACAACAGCGGACCTACCACACTTCCCTGAGGCACTCCAGATGATACCAACACCTCCAATGAACACTCACCATCGAGGACAACGTACGGGGTTCTATTACTTAAGAAGTCTTCGAGCCACTCACATATTTGGGAACCAGTCCCATATGCTCGTACCTCAGTTAGGAGTCTACAGTGGGGCACCGAGTCAAAAGCTTTCCTGAAGTCAGGGAATATGGCATTCGTCTGATACCCTTCATTTCTCGTGGTAGAGAACCAACTGAAACTGAACCTCACTCCAGGAGACCAATTTCAAAAATCGACGAAAACGTCGAACGTGTGCTTGCTCATGTAATAATAGTCCAACGTTTAACATTAAGGATGATGGGTAACTTGTTAAACTTAAAAACTTTCACTGTACATCAAATTTTGTTCGACGTTTTGCGTATGCGAATGGTTTGTGCTAAAATGATGCCGAAAAGCTTTAGACCTGACCAGAAGAACAACCAAAGAATCATGTGCTTTGATCTTATCGAGAAGACTGACAATGACAACTAATGGTTCAGTCTTGTGATCACAGGTGATTCTGAGGCAAACGAGCAAAGTGGGGGATGGCATTCTGAGACCTCCTCGATCGAAAAACGCTGGAACGAGCAAACCGAAGGTCAAAACTAAGCTGACTGGTTCTTTTGACAATAAGGGTATCGTGCATTAAGAATTTATCTCCAAGAAAAACTGTCAACCAAATGTTTCACAAATATGCTCTTGAAAGGCTCAGTAAAAGGATGAACCGCGTGAGACCGGTCATTACAGACAACAGGATGCTGCATCATGACAACGCCCTATTTCAAACGGTCTCTTCCGTCACGGAAGTTTAAAATTCTAAAGGCATTCCTGTTGTTCCACAACCCCCAGATTATCATATATGAGGCCTTGTGATTGCTTTTATTTGCCCGAAATTGAAAAGTTCTTAAAAGTCGGAACAACGAATGAGCGGATGTATAGCTGCAGAAGGGAATCAGTTTGAAAAAAATAAAGACTTCGGTAGACAAAAGTCGATTTCAATACTTTTCTCACACACCTCGTACATGCCCACTAGCATCGTCACTGGCGCAGTGCTTATTTTGAGCAACAGTTTGTTTCGACGCTCGAGTATCTATTTGGAACAAGAAACATGATTCATCCGATCTGGTGACTCGTTTGCAATGAGGCATGGCGTAATTTCGATGATCCCGTGTCCACTGAAGTCGTAACTGACGAAGTCGTTGGATCAAAATGGGAACATGTTGGTTGATGTGCTCCGCAACAGCTGTGCCTACATAATTTGTACATTGTCGTGAGATATGCCACAGATCTCCACCTATTCAGCTTTACAGAGCTAGTAAGCATCCATTTTCCACGTTCTGTATGATGTGGGGAACACCTTACCGGCTATTCGAGTCTTCACCGTCCGTCAACCACCTTCCATGGATGCTCACAAGAACAGCGCGCGAACGACCGACCAACTTCGCTGTTTCCAAAAGGCTATGTAGCTGGTGACGGACCTTAACAAGTGACCTTTGTTAAAGACGCCTATGTCGGTGGATTTTCTAATTTGCAGCCCGTGTCGTCGCTGGAATGATTCCTCATTCGCCTCTGCTCCGTTCATGTATTTTACTTACCGCATCACGTGACCGCAACGTCACCAGGTGGAATTCAACCTCGCGATGGCCAGTGTTCATAATGCTTCTGGCGATTCTAAAACTCTTCCTGGCAACGACCACCGGGTTTCCGAGATCAGATATCTGAGATGTATTCTCCATCCAACCATCTCTAAGAATCGAAGCCTAGATATACTCAGTTACGGAACTACAATCAGACTGTTGCCCTCCTCTCTTCCTTCACAGATATATCAATAAAGTAGGCTGAGTATTGGGGCTGGTAGAGTATTCACTTCGTTTTCCAGCACTTAGGTAAATTAAAAAGACGTGAAAGATATTTTACACTGAGGTGGCGTAAGATATGGGATGCCGATAAGCACGTTTACAGACGGCGGTAGTATCACGTACACAAGGTATAAAGTGGCAACGCGTTGGCGGAACCGTCATTTACAATCAGGTGAGTCATGTGAAAAGGTGTCCGACGTGATTGTGGCCGCACGGCGGGAGTTAACAGACTTTGAACGTGGAGTGGAGGTTGGCCCTAGACGGATAGGACATTCCATTTTGGAAATCGTTAGAGAATTCAGTATTACGTGATCAACAATGCTAAGAGTGTGCCAAGAATACCAAATTGCAGGCTTTACCTCTCACCACAGACAAAGCTATGGCCAATAGTCTTCACGTAACGACCAATAGCAGAGACGTGTGCGTAGAGTCAATGCCCGCAGATAATCAATACCTTGTAGAACAACCGCAGAAATCAACATGGGACGTATGACGATCGTATCCGTTAGGACTGTGCGGCGACAGTTGTCGTGATGGGCTATGGCAGCAGAAGACCGACGCGAGTAGCTTTCCTTGCAGCGTGACATTGCAGTTGTGACCGTATGGGTTGGACCATAAACGTCTGTAAAACCGTAGCCTGGTCAGTTGATAAGAGACGAAGGTTCCAGTATGGCGTAGATTCCACGAAGCCATGGACCTATGATGTCAACAAGGCACTGAGCAATCTGTTAGTGGCCCCATAATGGTATGGGCGTTTACATGGTATGGCCTGGGTCATTTGGTCAAACTGAATCGAGAATTGTCTGTAAATGGTTATCTTCGGCTACTTGAAGAACATTTTCAGCCATTCACGGACTTCATATTCCCTAACAACGATGCCTCAAATCAGCAGGCCACAATTGTCTACGATTGGTTTCAAGGACATTGTCGATAATCCGTGCAAATGATCCGCCCACCCACATCGCCCATTTGAATCTCATCGAAAACGTATGTGACATAATCGAGAGGTTAGTTGGTGCACAAAATTCTGCAGTTATGGACGTCTGTAGATTCAGCATGGCTCTATATTTCTTCAGGGCAGTTCCAATGACTTGTTGAGTTCATGCCACGTGGAGTTGCTGTACTATTACGGGCAAAAGGGGGACCGACACTACATCAGGGGGTATCCGATGATATTTGGGCCACATTTATACGGATTTCTTTTCCTAATTTCAAAACCTTTTTGGTTACATTTACTGTGTTTAAAATTATTTAGTCTAATACAATGGTTATTAAAGCATAGGTTTGTATATACAGGGTGAAGCGAAATTCGCGCACACGGGATTCTTAGCGCTACTCCTCACATGCCAGTTATAAAAAAATGTCTGTCACAAAATTTCGTCTGACGAGTGCATCTGGCAGAAAAAGGACATTAAAGAGTGGCAAACTTGCAACACTGGAAAAACATGTATGTTAACTACCTGGAGAACATCAAATTGATACATGAGCATAAAAAGGAAAACATAACAGAATAAGTAATATCTAAAGTTTTTAAAAAGTAGAGAACAGGTTATATTTGAGGATAACAGTATTCCTCGTCTTAGTAAATGCAGCTTAGTATTAGAAATATTCTACAACATAACTCTTATGGGATAAACACATAAAGACAGGAAGAACACAGACACACAATGGTACACATAAACACATAGCGGAATAACACAAAAGGAAAGGACAGGGTTTGTTTCCAGTATAACATTTGGTACTGCAGTAATTATCATATTTCATTTGCAAACCAAACTTCCTTTCCTTCTCGGAGATCTCCCTAAGTTCATCATTATTCCCAAAAAGTCCTATCTACGCATACTTTCTGTATTAGTATTTTTATATATATTTTTACCTCCTTACTTGTTTTCAAGAAAATCCTACCTAACCCTGTTGTCCCTAAGCCCTACTTGTCTATTCATATCCTCTTTCAAAACAATTATTCTTCATTGTACACTACTTTTTTGGCCAAACCTTTTTCTTATAGCTTCTCAATGCATTTCTTCCAATTCATCACAGCTCATTCTCTTATATAGCCTACCCCCTCTTAAGCTTACTTAAATGTACTGAGCTCAGATGCATAAACTAAGGGACAAGGCAATGCAGCAGCATGAACATTAACACAAACAATAACGAGGAAAAATGCAAAGTGGCAAAGAAAGCAGCAATAAGTATGAATTAGCGAAGCAAATGCAACAATACAACTAATGTGAGCCAATGTGCAGCAACAAGAAAATAAATCAGAAGTAAACTGGCTTAGCAGAGTAATACAAAGTGAAAATCAGTAGAACAATGCCTGAAAAACAGTAGCAGCAAAACCAATAAACTACACTTAAACATGACAAAGCTCAAGCAGAAAAAATATTACAGTAAAGATAGCCATGTCTAATACGAGTTCACACATTAACACTAGAGTGATGCATCACAATAACTTTCTCTACCAAACATGTTACCAAGTTGTTGAAAAAATTATGTATGCAATTCCTGTGAAGGAAAATATCTATTTGTGCTCCCTTTTTTTTTTAAGAAAGTAGATCATAAAATTATTAGTTGATGGATCTGTAGACAAAAAATTACATTAGTACATATATTAAATTTTATTTTAACCAATGCTGCAGAGCAGCTAGAAACTAGATATTTAACAAATTAAGCAAATCTATACAAGGGAAAGCATAAAGATGTCATTCACTAGTCATATGGCATTTCATAAGGCAGGAAAAAACCCCCACCTAGAAAGACAGTATTCATAATCAGGAGTGTAGACGTAAAATACTTCTCATGATTTCGTAGGCATTTTAGTAAATATCAGAAATTACGAGCTCCAAAATGTAATCATATGTTTTCATGTATGAGTGTGTGGTATTTGCGATTCTTTCTACAAAGAAATGTCAATAGCGAGGTTAATGGCCGCTTTTTCTACATCTGCGCCTCTGAAAGGCACACACTAATGGATTTTTCCAGGCCTCTGTTGCACAGCTGGGCGCACTTACGTCAACGTCACCTACCTTCCTTACCGAAATATTTGCGACAGCAATTTCTGCTTTAGTGACAGTTTCATACAAATAAAATTTCGCATGTCGAAAAATTATAATAGAAATGTGTAGAAACGAAATCTAATGAATAGCAGTGTCTAAAAACTTCCCTCAGCATTGTGACACATTCATGCATGTACACACTTTTCATAACTCTTGAAGTACGATTCTTGGTTTCCAACATCTTTTATCACAAACCAGAGTCCCTAACACCTAATCATTATTTATATACATATAAACAAGTAATCACATTCCTCATATAGTATCACCTTATTGATAATAAATATACCTAAACATCATAATAGACATCATCGTCTTAATAATATCATCATATCACATCAATCAAATCTCAAAATCGTCGTAGCTTCCTTCAATAAACACAAAACCTTAAAAAAAAATGCTCTCATGGTATCGCAGTGGTTTATCAAGTAAATATGAACAGTTCCCAAAATGCAAAAAAGTACAATTTTATAAGTGTCAAGAAATTTAACTGTTTAATTACGTAAATATGTGTCACTGACGTAGTAAAAATATGTTTGTCTCTCCCAGTAAATGATCAGATAGTTGTGTAATTCTGTGTTGGAGTAATATGGTACCGATGTGTTAAGTTGTACAAGCAAATACCATATTAGCTAGGGCTCATTGCGCTTGCCACACGTATGGTAAACAAAGTAGGCGTGTACCCCCTGACGATTAATGTAATTATGCCATCAGGTGTTACAGATTACAGCAATAGAATGAAATATGTCACCAAAAACCTTCTTTGTATCTTTGTAATTCAAGAATCTTCCAAAAAAAGTGTTTTAAGTACAAAAATTAATCACTCAAATGCGTGTCCTGTAGCGCTAAACTGTGCGTCTTGCTGTAAGATAATTTCTGTTATTATGTAATGGTAAAAACATTCCAAGTGTCGTAGTTATAGTCGTCCATAAGCAAAGTTCTGCAAAAGTCAATGTACTTACCTTGTTATAAACAAAAGTGAACTGCTATGCGTATAGGTGTCGTAGTTATTACGCTCATTGGCTTGATCAAGAAAGTCCTGTACCGTAACGTATTGTTGTGTTACAGAAAAGGCTGTCTCATTGTAGCTATACCACAAAAGATACTACTAAAACATGTTTTACTTTCCAGAAGAATGTAGAAGAACTCTGCAGACATAAAACAGATAAAGAGTAAAAGCAGTAATGTAAATTGTGTCACTCATTAGTAGCGTCGTGATATAGTCGTGTAGCTGTCAAACTAACCAAATACGAAGTCATCTGTAATCTCTCGGAAAGTACTTTAAATCCAGAATGTATTTTCAAGCAAACCAAACTGCTGCATTAAAATCTCATTAGCGGTATATGTTTAAAATATGTAAGCCCTATAGTCGTTACGTAATACTACAACTAAAAACCAAGTATGTACACACAATAACATTGTGTCACCTATTCACTATAAAAATGCGTTCGGATTTACTGTATAAATAAGTTTCCTAGGTTCTTGACTGGATAGATAACTTCAAAACATTGTTGCATGCTAACAAAAATGGTTCAAATAGCACTGAGCACTATGGGACTTAACTTCTGAGGTCATCAGTCCCCTAGAACTTAGAACTACTTAAACCTAACTAACCTAAGGACATTACACACATCTGTGCCCGAGTCAGGGTTCGAACCCGCGACCGTAGCTGTCGCGCGGTTCCAGACTGTAGCGCCTAGAACCGCTCCCATGTTAAGTCTCTAAGCGTGACAAAGCGTACTACTAACGTGAAGTGAAAAATTTTATGACAAAGACTAAGTTAAAAAGCAGATTATCGCTCAATAAATGGTTTTACATGTGAAATGTGATGTAATCCTTTACTCTTCCTAGTATGCAGAGTTTCAACTTCAACGCAATAATCATGTGGTATACACCGGATTCTGTAAGGTCCATTGCACATCAGAAAGAATTTGTGACTCAAGTGTTTCTTATTATGTGACAATGAATGAGCTTTAATGAGAACTTTCCGACCAATATACAGTTTCTTTGCATTTGCTTTACCGTGCAGTTTTCTCCTTTTGGCTGCAGCAGAATTTATATTTTTAATAGCCAAATCAATTACGTCTTTGTGTCGAAGTTTACTTGTATTCGGAAAAAGTATAAGCTCTCGGATTCGATTCGGTGGTTCTTCATTCTTCAGTACAAGAGTAGGTGGTAAGGCAGTAGAGTCATGAGGCGTTTCATTCAGCACATTTTGAAATAAGTGTTAATAT
Organism: Schistocerca piceifrons; assembly: GCF_021461385.2. Classification (NCBI taxonomy): domain Eukaryota; kingdom Metazoa; phylum Arthropoda; class Insecta; order Orthoptera; family Acrididae; genus Schistocerca; species Schistocerca piceifrons. The sequence continues at coordinate 430,677,036 of NC_060140.1, read as the reverse complement.
CTGCCACAATATTGATGCTTTCTGTGACAATAAAGTTTGCAAATCTTATTGATCCCTTTCATAATCCGTTCAGACGGGTTACAATTTGCTGAGTACAAGGAAATAAAAACGGGTTTGATGTTATGATTCTGAAGCATGCGTGACCTAACAGCAGATCTCAATTGCGGTCCGTTATCTGAAATGAGTTTAGTAATGTGTCCAACTTCATTTAAGATATTTTTAAGAAAGGCGTTGGATGCAGACCGTCCAGTGGCCTTACGTAACGGTGTGAAAGAAACAAATTTTGAAGTAAGTTGAACAGCGACTAGAACGTACGAAAATGCATTCGATGTTCTGACAAGTGGTCCCAAGAGATCAACAGCAGCAAATTCTTTTAATTTAGTAGGAATGATAGGAAACAACGGAGCACGATGTGAGATGGTAGATGGTATAGCTTTTTGACAAAGTTTACGAACAGACAAGACTCTCTGAATTCTCTTTTCCATTTTGTTAAAATAACAAGTCTTCGAAGAATATGATAACATTTTCGTGGACCTAAATGTGCGTAGCTGAAATGAATGTACCAAATGAGCTTATTGACAAAATCTTCAGGAATACAAAGTACCCATTGCTCGTCATCAAGAGTGCAACGTTTGAAGAGTATGTTGTTTATAACCAGGTAATAATGCCGAATCTGCATGTTTGTCTTTTCATGCCATTTACTTTTGATGTCTTTCCGTATCGGATCCTTATCTTGTTCATAAGCAATGTCCTTTAAAGATGTGGTGATGAAGTTTTCAAAGGCCACTTTCTGTTTGTAAGGAATACTGAAATTTTTTTCGAGGTTGGCTTCTGTGTTACTTATCTCAAGCACAGCCTGTGCACGTGACAGTGGGTTCGCAATAATGTTCTCCTTTCCGGGAATGTAGATTATTCTGAAGCGGAGTTCTTGCAGAAACAAGGCCTAGCGTTTTAGCCTGTCATGATTTAATTTTGAAGACATAAGAAGTTCTAATGTACGATGATCACTGTATACTTTTACGTGTTTACCAGAAAAAAGAAACGGAATTTGTTAAATGCCCAAACAATAGCTAAATCTTCAAATTCAGTGACGGAATAATTATTTTCAGATTTTGTTAGCACGCGGCTAGCAAAAGTGATGGTTTTCTGAACAGTAGTATCATTTTCTATGGCCTCTTGAAATAAATGGGCACCAAGACCGACTATAGAAGGATCTGTGGTAAGGCAGAAATCTGGCGACAGATCTGGGTGAGCTAGGATTGGCGCGTTAAGTAGCGCTTCTTTTAAAGAATGGAATTCCAACTGTGGCTGTTCATCCCAGTTCTAAATAGTATTTTTTCCAGTGAGAGAACAAAGTTTTGGTGTTACTAGAATTTGCACATTAAGAAAACGACGGTAAAAGTTCACTAGACTTAGAACACTGTGGACTTGTTTTATGTGGATGGAACTGGAACGGCTCTGATTGCTTCTAACTTTACAGGATCAGGCTCAATGCCTTTACTGGAAATAATGTGCCCCAAAAACTTCACCTTTGTACTACCGAATTCAGACTTTTCCAAGTTAACTGTAATTCCAGCTTCTGCAAAATTACGTAACACACTGTTGAGGATGCGATTATGTTGTTCCCATGAGGCTTCTGCTATTAGAATATCGTCCACATATAAAGGTGATGTGACGTTTTAAGAAGTCAGGTAATATGGAATTTAGCCCACAAATAAATGCCGCCGAAGAAATGTTCAGACGAAGAGGAAGTTTCCGAAATTGATAACAAACGCCGAAACAGAGAAAAGCTGTGTATTTTCTACATTATAGATGAAGTTCGATCTGATAGAAGCTGGATCTGAGATCAATAGAGGACAACACTTCTACACCATTAAAATCGTGAAGAAGTTCTTCCAACATTTGGGGTCTGTCTGTTTCAGGAATGATGATCCGTTTTTTTTTTTTCCTCAGCAACATGGTTGAATATGGTTCAAATGGCTCTGAGCACTATGGGACTCAACATCTGAGGTCATCAATCCCCTAAAACTTAGAACTACTTAAACCTAACTAACCTAAGGACATCACACACATCCATGCCCGAGGCAGGATTCGAACCTGCGACCGTGGCAGCAGCGCAGTTCCGGACTGAAGCGCCTAGAACCGCTCGGCTACATCGACTGGCCCTCAACAACATGTAAAGGATTGTTGTATGAGCTTACTGCAGGTTCAATAGTGCCCTCGTTAAGCGTTGGTTGTATTTATGTTCTAACATGGTCCCTATAATGTGCTGGAATTACGTAGTGGTCTAACGCAAAATTTAGTATGCTCACGAACACGAAACTGGTATTGAAATCCTTTGATAGTTCCTGTTTTGTGAGTAAAAACTATGGAATGTGCTTGTAAAATGTCAAAAGGGTCCTGCCCATCAGTGTCATTGCAGTTCTCAATTGTTTGAATTTTGTTCTGAATCAAGTTATTAGTATCAAATACGTCGTGGGTATCATCCCTGTCAATACTTTATTAGTGTCAAGTTCTGTCGAAAATTCCGAACTGTTGTATAACAAGAGTTAAAGCCAATTAATTTCCTCGTCATGGTTTGAGAGCCAGTCTTCAAATTTCAAAGCTATTGACTTACCTTCTTTCACTATACTTATTTCAGCATCATGAAAGATTAAGATTGCATTGTATTCATTCAAAAAGTCTACTCACAATATAATTCCAATCGACAATAATGGAACAACAAGAAAGTTCATAGAGAACCTGAAATTTTGACAAAAGAATTCTAAGTTCGTTTGCTGGCGTACGTCTATACTTTTTCCATAGACTGTACCTTGTAATTTAGTCTTGCATAACGGAAGTGTTCGATTTGTTGCATTTGCTAAAAGCTGTTTTACTAAGTTCTGAAATGGACTGCCAGAGTCAAGTACTGCCGTAAATTTTACGTAATTTACTGTAATGTGAATTGCATGATATGCAATGTTGTTCTGTTTTACGTTATGTTCCTGGAGTAAGATGTCCCTCATATCTTCTGTTTTCACGTAATAAACAGCCGCGGCAGCTACGTAGTGATCTTCATAAGAACGTTTTGTGGCTGCCAGCAGTGTGAGTCATTGTCTATTGTTTCTTTGTTGTCACATGCCAGTATTGGGATTTGAAGATCTAAGTTCTACAATTTCAACTTGTTGAGAGAGCCGTTCCCTGTCTGAATCCCGCCAGTTCTGTTTAAAATCTGGTCTGTTGTTAAGATTATAATGCCTATCGTCTTTTGAGTAGTTTCCATAGTTTCTTTTCTGTCGGTCACGTGGTGGAGAATTTCTCCAAGAATCGTAATTGCGAGGTGGACCATTGCGTCTGAAGTTATTCTGTCTCCCTTGATAATAATTATTGTCGTTCCCACACTGTCTGTTTCACTGATTGTCTCTGTCATAGCCATTACCGCGAAGAGGTGATCTTTGCCTGAAATTATTATTACTCTACCAACCGTTGTCATACGGGTCGTGTCTGTTTTGGCCCCGATTTGCGTTATGATAATGGTCTTGTCGGATATGACCTGTAATAGTTCTGTTCCTGTTTTCTCATTCCGCGAGTGTCAGTGTCTATTTCCAATTCTTGCAGTAGTCCCTGAAAAGCTTCAATGTCGTCTTTGCAACGTCCTGCCAAAATAATATGTCTTAAATGTTCAAGCAGCTTGATTAAGCAGATGCGGATGAGTTCTGAGGGACTGTATGGGTTTTATAGGTACTGACTCTTGTTCTACATGTCTTCAAAATATTTGACAAGACTGGAAAATTCAGATTGTTCAAAGTGTTTCATCATTATGATGTTATGTTTTACTCAGTCTTGAGTAGCTTGAGACCAATATGCTGAGAGGAAGGCATGATAAAATTCTCCTTCACTGTGACAATCGGGAATGACCGAACGCATTCTTACAGCAGATTCATTTTCCAAATAGCCACTCACAAATTCCAATCTGTGCTCCAATGAGCAATTGGGAGGAAAACAATCAGAGAATTCATAATCTATATTTGATTCGAATTATATGCCTAATATAAAACAAATAAAAATTCGAGAGGGGTCAATATTAACAAAGAAACGCAATAACTGTGATAAGCACATTTATATATTTTAGAAATTTTAAAACTGCTGTGTTGGCAGTGTGAAGAAGGTAACTACAATCAAGTTAAATCAAAATACAATTAATTAGGGAGTCTGCTGAAGAGGAGCTGAATTGCTTGTAGTTCATTCTTGTAAATATCACATCAGCATCAACGAATTAGAGACTCTAACTAAAACTTTTAATGTAGTTCTTCTCTTTAAAAACTCACAAAGTGAAATGACATAAAGCTTAATCAAATCAGATTCAATGATTTTCAAAAGTGTTGATTCATTAAACATACGAAGTTACTATAAGGCGGCCTCTCTTCATTTCCTTCCTTAACAAGCAGCGCTCTTCTTTATGTCATCTGCTAAATATTGAAACGCTGGTATTACATCACAGAGAGATAATTTTGAAGTGTGGTATCCCTGGGTAGGATTAAATGTGGATACTCGTAGGACTTCCCTGTTTCTGTCAAACACAGTGTTGGTGCTTTTAATCTGAACGTCACTGGCTTGTGTGGCTTCAGCTATGGAAACGGGAAGACCTTCATAAACCTACATAAAGAGATTAAAAAAATCGTCAAAAATTTAATTTTTCCCTCTGGTGCGTTCACCCTTCAGTAGTTAAAAACCGATTATTCCCAACCTGCATAAATATCCCTACGATATGTTAATTAAATTTAAAATTATCACCGTGGCCTAAAGTTTCGTAGCCTTCCTGGTTCACTGCTTACATTTTGAACCAAAATCACGGCCGAAGGCTTGCGGTATACTGTCTCACCTTACCTCTGCCAATGCCGAAGTTAAAAGAGGATTCAGTGCATCCACTTGTACTTTATGCGGGAAACTGCCATGAAGTCGGAGGTATAAGCAGTGGTTAACACTTCAGGTAGCAGAAGGCAATGCCAACGCACAGGTATGCAGTATAGTCCTATCTGGTCGTATGTTAGAAGAATTAGAAAGCCTTCTGAAAGAAATGAACAGCATACTCACCACATTGTATGACATTACGTGACTTAAAGAGGAACAAAACATGAGTAAAGACTTGTTCAACATGAAAAGGAAGAAGTGAACGAATTCTACTATCTGTGAAGTAAGTTTTCTCTGAATACTCGTAGCAAGACAGATATCAGACATAGATTGGCACAAGCGAATGAAGGTTTCTTGAGTAGAATAGCTCAACTGATATGATACATTAGTGATGACATGAGGGAAAAAGTTCTAAGTTCTGTGAATGCCCATCTGGAGCACAGAATCATATGGAACTGATAAGTGAGCTATTTCTTTTTGAGAACATTGCTAGAGAAAGTCAACGATCACAGTGTAATATTTTTAATTGATTATAAAGCAATCAAGATCCAAAGGCACGTTTATTAAAAGGTGATCGGTTTCGATTACCAAATGGTCGTCTTAAGACCTTCTACATAGTAATGAACATGGATTTTGCACGGAGCAGGAATCTCTAAATGACGATAATCAACTGTCCATCGTCATTTAGCGATTCCTTCTCCATGCACAACCATTGTCCATCAATATGGTACAAGGCCTGAATATGATCATGTGATGATCGAACCTCACCACCTTTTAATAAACGTGCTGTGTCATTCAGACTGTTTTATAATTAATTTCAAATGATACGTCAAAGGTCGGAATTTAGATGAAGAAGAATATGCAAGGATGTGAACTATAGAATCATCAAAGCAGTTTAAGAAAATGATTAGATAAACCAAATACTACATGTAGAAGTACTAAAAGGAATAGGACATGAAAGAAATCTATGGAAGGCTCTGGCCTTAAGAAGAGTCAGGGCTACATTTACTATGCTATCGAGGAAAAGTTTACTTGGCAGAGACTGGAATATGTATAACTCATTATGATGAGGGAAGCGGTAGGGTGCTGGTGTGGTGGGGAGGGGAGGGGGGTGGAAAGGGACCTAGAACTGCCTAATAAAGTATATTTTAACAATTGTTTATTAAAAACAGTCCAAAAATTATTTACAGTTAGAAAAACACACCAAAAATGAAATGACAGGAAAAGGGCAATTTTAAACTTCAAAAGAACTTACATTACAAATAGTAATCAAACCGTAACAAGTCAAGGAAATAATTTTGGAAAAAACCTTAAGGTAAATGACAAGTGTCTTTCACATTTTCAGTACAAATGAAAGCTTATCACATCCAATTAAACACAATTAATAGTGGCTACTAGACAGTTTGACAAATTTAGTAAATTCTAAATTGACTCGAGGTGCAATTACACGTATGTTTCATCGATAAGCCAAAAAACTTTAAGTTATAAGTTGCTGTAGTACAATACAGTACAGTAAAGGTAATAATACAACGGTGCAAAGCAAATCCAAATTAATTCGAAGCGACTGCACCGAATGCCTTATCGCAGTAAGGTCAATGTTAGCAGTGAGAACACCGAGAACACCTACACATTAAGAACGTAAAAACTAAAACTAAAATTATAGCCAGAAAAAAATTTAAAATTTCTGTTACAAGGAACTCTAACATTGTTCTTCTTAAAAAAAAGGACATGTGTGAATTGATGCCGGGTGACCACGCAAGCAAGTTTACAATTGGTGAAGGCAGTTTAACATACTCCCGAAACTCCCCTACAATGCAAGGCATCCTTTAGTAGTTACAGTGAGATTTAAGGCACAATGTTCAGGCAAAAAGTAGGCGAAATTTACATTACAGGTCGTCTCCAAGCACCATTTCTTTACTTACACATTTTTAAATAAAAAATTTACAATTTAGACAAAAAACGTAAAGTACCTCGAGACGACACTGAAGCGAACAACGGCTGTCGCCGAAGAAATGGGCAAGGCGCGGTGGGCAGTAAAGTAAATACAGGCACGACGAATAATATCATTCAGTCGGTTAGCTTGACAAGGTAGCAAGTGAGGGGTAGTATAGAGTTGATGTAATCATCTGGCCAGTTGCGCTGCCAAAAAATAGGTAACTTTTATCAGTCACAATCTAAAACAGTTTGGTGAATTTTCCTGTGAAGTCTCTGAGAAGCAACAGTGCAAAATAGAGAATAATCTGCAACACATAAATATAAACTGGATTAAACATTGCTCAAATTAGTTAAAAGCCAATACACAAACTTCGGCAGGCGAAAATATAAAATCTACTCGACTAGCGTTAAGAGCTAAGTAGTATTTAAATAAAAAGCTAATAAAAGCAGAGACTGACTATTTTACAGTGTTTTTGTTAAAATAATTAGGCTGTAAAATACAAGCACCGTAAAGAAAACTGTCCAGCGTGACACTGAAAAGAATCATGACAAGAAATTTACCTATTGAGAATCCCCATCATGCTCGTCCTTAGTGGCGACCTTCAGCTGGCTGATGTGATCCCTAACGAGTTCCCCGGTGGATGGTTCGTGGATCAGGAAACTCACTGGAGAGTTAATTTGGACCACCTTGTACTGTCTCATAAACCTTGAAACCTTGGCAATATTGTGCAAGTGATCTTCTGACCCGCTTAGCTCTGTGCTTAACAGTTCTTAAGGTAGACCCTTTCTCCCGGCTGTAGCGAGGTCGGACACCTACCCTTCATATACCGAGCAGTTTCCCTCCGACGTGTAAGTCGGATGTTATTTCCTGCAGACTCACAATTTTTCTTTATGACCTTAGGATCGTTGTCCTCTGGAAGTTGGTCACTAATAGACCACTGTTAGGAAAATGGCGAGGATTTAGGAAATGCGAACGTAAGTTTGGAGGGTGTGGTTTCGTGAATCTCATGTACAGCTGTGTTAAAGACAAAATTAAGTCACCCAATCGACTGATCCCACCGTAACTGTAACTTCTCATGAAAGATGATCAAGGCCGACGTAAGGCTGAGTTTTACGCACTCCACAGAACATAATTGTGGATAGCAGGGTGCAGTGATAACACAAGAAATAGCCGCGGGAAAAGAGAATTTCTTAAATTCACGAGAAAAACGCTGACGCTTTGTCGCTAACGAGAACACAAGTCATACCTTCTCTACTGCAGTCAAACAAAAAAGGTGAAGACGCTGCAACGACCAACACACACCGATTACCTTGTTTAGTACGGATAGGGCAGAGTTCGGCAAATCGCGGTGCGCGAGCCACATGTCTACATCTACACCTACTTATATAGCTACGCAAGCTAACGAGGTGTAGTGTATCACTACCAGTCGTTTCCTTTCCTGTTCCATACGTACATAGAGCGAGGGATAACCGACCGTCTATATGCCTCCGTATGAGCACAATTTCTCATGTCTTATCTTCGTGATCCATACGCAAAATGCATGTTGGCGGGAGTAGAATCATTCTACAGTCAGCTCCAAATGTTGGTTCTCTGAATTTTCTAATAACGATCCTCGAAAAGCACATCACCTTTCCTCCAGAGATCCCCATTTGAGCAGCCCAAATATAGCCCTAACACCTGCGTGTTGTTCGAACCTGTATAAAAATACAAAATTGCAGTAAATGAAGCAGGCAAAAAGGAATACAAACGTCTCAAAAATGAGATCGACAGGAAGTGCAAAATGGCTAAGCTGGGATGGATAAAGGACAAATGTAAGGATGTAGAGGCACATTTAACCAGGGGTAAGATAGATACTGCCTACAGCAAAATTAAAGAGACCTTTGGGGAAAAGAGAACCACATGCTTGAATATCAAGAGCTCAGATGGAAACCCAGTTCTAAGAAAAGAACGGAAAGCAGAAAGGTGGAAGGAGTATATAGAGGGTCTATACAAGATCGATGTTCTTGAGGACAATATTATAGAAAAGGAAGAGAATGTAGATGAAGATGAAATAGGAGATATGATACTGCGTGAAGAGTTTGACACAGCACTGAAAGACCTAAGTCGGAACAAGGCCCCGGGAGTAGACAACATTCCATTAGAACTACTGACAGCCTTGGGAGAGCAAGGGCTAACAAAACACCATCTGGCGAGCAAGATGTATGAGACAGGAAGAATACCCTCAGACTTCATGAGGAATATAATAATTCCAATCCCAAAGAAAGCAGGTGTTGACAGATGTGAAAATTACCAAACTATCAGTTTAATAAGTCACGGATGCAAAATACTAACGCGAATTCTTTACAGACGAATGTAAAAACTGGTAGAAGTCGACCTCGGGCAAGATCAGTTTTGATTTCGTAGAAATGTTGGAACACGTGAGGAAATACTGACCCTGTGGTGTCGCCTCCAGACACCACACTTGCTAGGTGGTAGCCTTTAAATCGGCCGCGGTCCGTTAGTATACGTCGGACCCGCGTGTCGCCACTATCAGTGATTGCAGACCGAGCGCCACCACACGGCAGGTCTAGAGAGATTTCCTAGCACTCGCCCCACTTGTACAGCCGACTTTGCTAGCGATGGTTCACTGACAAATTACACTCTCATTTGCCGAGACGATAGTTAGCATAGCCTTCAGCTACGTCATTTGCTACGACCTAGCAAAGCGCCATTACCAGTTACTATTGATGCTGTAAAACATGTACCGTCAAGAGCGATGTTCACCATTTACGGATTAAAGTTAAGTATTCCAACAGCTACGTCCTTTTTGCTAAAGTCTAACTTCCTTGACCTGTTCCAGACCTAACGCCAGCCTGCATGAGCTAAAACGCGTGCCTTTCGGCTTCCTCTCATAGTGGGTTGGCTGCCTTGCCAATCCACAACAGACCCTACGACTTTTCTTAGAAAATAGATTAAGGAAAGGCAAACGTACGTTTCTGGCATTTGTAGACTTAGAGAAAGCTTTTCCCAATGTTGACTGGAGTACTCTCTTACAAATTCTGAAGGTGGCAGGGGTAAAATACAGGGAGCGAAAGGCTATTTACAATTTGTACAGGAACCAGATAGCTGTTATAACAGTCGAGTTCCATGAAAAGGAAGCCGTGGTTGGGAAGGGAGTGAGCCAGATTTGTAGCCTATCTCCGTTGTTATTCAATCTGTATATTGAGAAATCAGTATAGGAAAAAAAGAAAAATTCGGAGTTGGAATTAAGATCCAAAAATATGGTTCAAATGGCTCTGAGCACTATGGGACTTAACTTCTAAGCTCATCAGTCCCCTAGAACAATGTTGGTATAGAAACGGAGATTACCGATCGTGATTTTATTGTAGCAACTATTCCGAAAGTTAAAAAGTCAGTTACGAAGGCTAGGATAGTGATTCTGCCAGATAGAGCAGATAAGCAGTTACACTACTGGCCATTAAAACTGCTACACCAAGAAGAAATGTAGATGATAAACGGGTATTCATTGGAAAAATATATTATACTATAACTGACATGTGATTGCATTTTCATGCAGTTTGGATGCATAGATCCTGAGAAATCAGTACCCAGAACAACCACCTCTGGCCGTAATAACGGCCTTGATACGCCTGGGCATTGAGTCAAACAGAGCTTTGATGACGTTTACAGGTACAGCTGCACATGTAGCTTCAACACGATACCACAGTTCATCTAGAGTAGTGGCTGGCGTATTGTGACGAGCCAGTTTCTCGGCCACCATTGACCAGACGTCTTCAGTAGGTGAGAGATCTGGAGAATGCGCTGGCCAGGGCAGCAGTCGAACATTTTCTGTACCCAGAAAGACCCATACAGGACCTGCCAAATTCGGTCACTATCCTAGCCTTCTTAACTGACTTTTTAACTTTCGTAATAGTTGCTACAATAAAATCACGATCAGTAATCTCCGTTTCTATACCAACATTGTCGACAAGATCTTGCCTATTTGTAGCTACAAGGTCTAAGATATTTCCATTTATCTCGAAGGTTCCCCCAATAGCGGCACTTTTCGCTCCTCTCGTCACCGTTCTGCGTACTTATAGACCACAAAGATTCAATCAGCTTGTACACGCGGGAAAGTCGCGACCGATTCAAGTGCGAGGTGAGTGAGCCAGTCAGTCAGTGGCCTGCTGTGCAGTGGTCAGTGCTAGTGGTGTCCGAAAATCGGAGGCAGCTCACGAAAGAACCTACTAGAAGCATAAAACCTAACCAACTGCAAGTATTTCAGATATTTTTTTCCATCAATATAAGAACTGTAATTATATTGTATTGGTGCCTTTATTATTATCCACGAAATACTTTGCATGTGCCATGTTTGACATGGCTACAAAGAATGAGCAAAGAATAACGGAAGACACTGATGTTTAAAGCTCCTCCTTACTTCCCACTGTAAAAGAGCAATTCGGGGAAGCGGACTGTATCTCTCAACACGATCGAGCACCTGCTCATAATGCTCGGCCTGTGGCGGAGTAGTTACATGACAATAACATCCCTGTAATGGACTGGCCTGCACAGGGTCTTGACCTGCATCCTATAGAACACCTTTAGGATGTTCTGGAACGCCGACTTCTTGCCAGGCCTCACCGACCGACATCGATAACTCTCGTCAGTGCAGCACTCCGTGAATAATGGGCTCCCATTCCCCAAGAAACCTGACTGAAAATATGCCTGCTAGAGTGGAAGCTGTCATCAAGGCGTAGGGTGTACCAACACCATACTGAACTGCAGCATTTCCGATGGAGGGCGCCACGTGAGTCATTTTCAGTTAGGCGTCCTCATACTTTGGATCACATAGTATATCTGTTTGCTTCACAGCACAAGTGGTCTGCTATGAAATACCTGGAGAAGGAAGGTAACTCGATTTTTAACACCTGGAACAGTATTCCTCACTGCTATAGTCAGCTGACGAAAGTAGTGTTTGCTGTTCTTTTCTTTCTCGGGTCTGCATATTTATGCAGGTAATCATTTTCGAGGATGAACACTATCAGAACTGAGACGTCTTCTTATTTAAGACAAATTGAATCTTTGCGTATTGAAAACAGCAACATAGATACTTGACTTACCAAATCTCTCCAAGGTGTGCAAGGCCATTGCTCGCATTGATGTTTGACAGTCATTGCTACGATTTAAATATGTGGATACTTTAAGCTTCAATTTTATCAACAAATAATATCGTTGTTAAATAACATATGAAGTTTTGTTCAACATAAAATATGTATATAGTAATTATTCGTACCTGATACTTATAAACATTAAAGGAAAGAAATTAGTATACAAGTCAAGTGCGCAGGCAAGATATGGAACATGTCGACAATAGCCAATGTTTGAGAAAGTCTTTAGCAAAGCCCAACTGAGGAATACCTTAATTAAGTTAATAACGATGTACTTAGCATGTTGTATATATTTTAAAAAATGGACTCTCAAAATGAATCTCAGTCTTTGCACTGTTGACATTAGGTTATTTCCACTAATGACTTCCCCAACCCTGGGGTAAGGGGTCTAGTACCCAACTTCGGCAGGCTGCGGTGGCCGTGCGGTTCTTGGCGCTGCAGTCCGGAACCAAGCGACTGCTACGGTCGCAGGTTCGAATCCTGCCTCGCGCATGGATGTGTGTAATGTCCTTAGGTTAGTTAGGTTTAAGTAGCCCTAAGTTCTAGGGGACTGATGACCTCAGATGTTAAGTACCATAGTGCTCAGTGCCATTTGAACCATTTTTGAACACAACTTCGTTGTCGCAGTCGTAATATCGATTTCCGTCAGGTCGCTGAAGTTACGCGCTGTCCGACTTCGCTAGCACATGGCTGGGTGACCCTATAGGTTAGCCGACCATATGGAATGCACTCAGCCCTAGAGAGGCTAGTTGAGAAACTACATGATTGAGAAGTAGAGGCTTCGCTCTAGTCACAAAAAGTGACAATGGTCAGAATGTGCTGGCCACATCCCCCTCCGCATCCACATTCAGTGACGTCTATGGGATTAGGATGACACGGTGATCGGTCAGTATCGTTGGACTTTCAAGCCCTGTTTAGACGAAGAGGTAGGGGAATGAAGTGTTCGATGAACACCTTGTCCATCAGATGACCCAGCCTTTCGAGCTATGCTTACTTATCCAGTTTTGCGTTTGCTTGGAAGCACTCCTCTCTCCTACCCTCAAATTTAAAAACATCACCATTCAACATAGACCAATTGAGGTGTTCCTTAATCAGTATTGTAGCCTTATACAGCCTCCGTTCCCACACACACAAACAATGATGAAGTACAGGGTGTTTAAGAAATGACCGGTATATTTGAAACGGCAATAAAAACTAAACGAGCAGCTATAGAAATACACCGTTTGTTGCAATATGCTTGGGACAACAGTACATTTTCAGGCAGACAAACTTTCGAAATTACAGTAGTTACAATTTTCAACAGCAGATGGCGCTGCGGTATGAGAAACACTATAGTACGATATTTTCCACATATCCACCATGCGTAGCAATAATATGGCGTAGTCTCTGAATGAAATTACACGAAACCTTTGACAACGTGTCTCGCGGAATGGCTTCACATGCAGATGAGATGTACTGCTTCAGCCGTTCAATTGTTTCTGGATTCTGGCGGTACACCTGGTCTTTCAAGTGTCCCCACAGAAAGAAGTCACAGGGGTTCATGTCTGGCGAATAGGGAGGCCAATCCACGCCGCCTCCTGTATGTTTCGGATAGCCCAAAGCAGTCACACGATCATCGAAATATTCATTCAGGAAATTAAAGACGTCGGCCGTGCGATGTTGCCGGGCACCATCTTGCACAAACCACGAGGTGTTCGCAGTGTAGTCTAAGGAAGTTTGTACCGCCACAAATTCACGAAGAATGTCCAGATAGCGTGATGCAGTAATCGTTTCGGATCTGAAAAATGGGCCAATGATTCCTTTGGAAGAAATGGCGGCCCAGACCAGTACTTTTTGAGGATGCAGGGACGATGGGACTGCAACATGGGGCCTTTCGGTTCCACATATGCGCCACTTCTGTTTATTGACGAAGCCGCCCAGGTAAAAATAAGCTTCGTCAGTAAACCAAATGCTGCCCACATGCATATCGCCGTCATCAGTCCTGTGCACTATATCGTTAGCGAATGTCTCTCGTGCAGCAATGGTAGCGGCGCTGAGGGGTTGCCGCGTTGGAATTTTGTATGGATAGAGGTGTAAATTCTGGCGCATGAGACGATACGTGGACGTTGGTGTCATTTGGAACGCAGCTGCAACACGGCGAACGGAAACCCGAGGCCGCTGTTGGATCACCTGCTGCACTAGCTGCGCGTTGCCCTCTGTGGTTGCCCTACGCGATCGCCCTATCTTTCCAGCATGTTTATCCGTCACGTTTCCAGTCCGTTGAAATTTTTCAAACAGATCCTTTATTGTATCGCTTTTCGGTCCTTTGGTTACATTAAACCTCCGTTGAAAACTTCGTCTTGTTGCAACAACACTGTGTTCTAGGCGGTGGAATTCCAACACCAGAAAAATCCTCTGTTCTAAGGAATAAACCATGTTGTCTACAGCACACTTGCACGTTGTGAACAGCACACGCTTACAGCAGAAAGACGAAGTACAGAATGGCGCACCCACAGACTGCGTTGTCTTCTATATCTTTCACATCACTTGCAGCGCCATCTGTTGTTGAAAATTGTAAGTACTGTAATTTCGAAAGTTTGTCCGCCTGAAAATGTACTGTTGTCCCAAGCAAATTGCAACAAACGGTGTATTTCTATCGCTGCTCGTTTAGTTTTTATTGCCGTTTCAAATATACCGGTCATTTTTGAAACACCCTGTATCTACAAACCGGAGCGATCAGCTCCTGGAGTAATCAGTTTTACCTTTGCCATCATAATGGGTACAGGAGAAAAGTAATGCCTTGTTCATCGAATATCCTGGCACATCTTCCCCTCCCTTTAGCTGACGTTTGATTTCACGTAATGGAAGATTTCATCCATTATCTAGGAATTTTGAATTTGTGGTAAGTTCTATGGGACCAAACTGCTGAGATCATCTGTCCCTAGGCTTACACTCTGCTTAACCTAAATAACACAAACTTACACTAACGACAACACACACGCTCATGCCCAAGGGAAGACTCGAACACCTCCGACGGCGGGGGGGGGGGGGGGGGGGGGCGGGAGCAGCGCGAACCGTAGCAAGACGCCCTAGACCACACGGCTACCCCGCGCGGCTATGATCTAGGAGTACCGTCTTGATTCGTAATTAAATATTCTTGAGTCTATGCTTCAAACTGCGTCACTGCTTAAATTCTGAATGAAAATTATCAGCAATGGCCACCGAAGACTTTCGGCATAAGAAGTTATCCCCGTTCTGCCAACAGCCTTATTAAATACGGTACAGTAGTGGTCAGAGGTTCAGGCTACTGTCTTACTCTTCGGTTGGGAAGCTGCCCCTAAAAGGAGGATGAATCAGCAATGATCAATACCATGAGGATGCAGTAGGCAATGGCAATCACTACATTAAAGGCACATAACCTGTATCCACAAGACATGTAATCTGTAATTGAATAAGTGTCATCATGATCTCTCCATTCGCAAAAGATTCCAGACTAATTCCCCATTTGGATCTCAGGGAGAGGACTGCCAATGGGGAAGTGATCATGAGAAAATGATTGACCATCTAACGAAAGGGTGATGTTCTGCGAACTAGAGCATGGACTGTCAAAAATTTGTTCATGGTAGGGAGGCTAGAGAATGGAAATGCTAAGGCCAAATCTAGGTATAGTTGGGGTCTGTGAAGTGGAATGAAAGTAAGACAAGAGTTTCTGGTCAAACGAATATAGCGCAATATGAGCAGCAGCAGAAAATGGTATAATGGGAATACGAAGGTAGGTCAGAGAGTGAGTAAATGTAAACAGCACAGCGATAGAGTTGACCCCATCAGAATCGACAGTAAACCAAAATCGACGACAATATTTCAGGTATACATTCAGGCATCCCAAACAGAAGTATATGAGGATATTGAAAGAGTAATTCAGTTCCTAAGGAGTATATTATCACATAGAGAATCTGTTTAGTGTTTTGAGTAAAAGGATCCGACCATGTTGATGGTCCCTATCCTAAATAATTAAACATTTATTAATATGAAAGTTAATTTTTATGAGAAACTGTTGGGAATAAATGTTTGGAGAAAATACTTGACTTACAGGTTACACATTACTAACCACTTTAAAAGAAGGATTTATAAAATTATTGTTTAGTGTTAAGACAATAATTATTTTTGTAAAAAGTCGATGTCAAAGTGAGGAATTGTTTACATTTTTCTATGTATATAAGGTTCTAACTTATAGGAGATTTTCAACATACGAGAAGCCATGTGTTAAAATATGCACAATTAGTGCATCCCGTAATTTTGTACATATCCTGACAAGATGAAACTGAGAAGAAGTATACTTTATTCTTAACAAAAAAAAAAATACAAGTTACGGAAGCAGCCGTTAATGTTATCTATGAATTTCAGCCTCATAAGACACGTTGCCTGCATCCTCTTCCCGTTCATCTTTTTCCTGCTTATAATATGTGTTATCTCGCCATTTTTTCAAGTTCTCTAATAGCCCTCTCTGAGGCCCTAACTCTTTTTTATCTAAATTTACCATTTATTTCACTGTGAAACGACCATCAGTTTGTAACAGTGCATCAACGACACCAAAGTACAGCGCACTGCTTAACAGACACTGTCTTGGGAATTATAATACAGATTATGCTGTTGATAGCATCATTAGAATTCTGAGTGAGGCCCCTGATGACATTTCTTCAACAGTCTTACATCTGACAAATCTCTGGAAGTTTCTTTAAACACTTCATTTTTGCTAAAGGTGTAGTTGGTTTGTCAATCTATTTCTCAGCATTTTGCTATAATCTGTTGTATTTGCACCATTATTCACTTCCTAGACGGCATATGCCATGAACATATTTGTCTTCTGGTGAATGAAGGTGAAACTCAGCTTTTCTCATACTTTCGACGCCATTAAAATTTTGTCTTATGGTCACTCGTCAAAAGTTTGGGTTTCATGTATGATACATTGTGTGAGCCTGTTCTTACCATCTAATCCTCTGACATCTTCCAATTTCCTTCCCTCATATGCAGTTTTCAGTCGTATCAAAGTTGTAACAAAATGATTCAAATGGCTCTGAGCACTATGGGACTTAACATCTTAGGTCATCAGTCCCCTAGAACTACTTAAACCTAACTAACCTAAGGACATCACACACACCCATGCCCGAGGCAGGATTCGAACCTGCGACCGTAGCAGTCCCGCGGTTCCGGGCTGCAGCGCCTAGAACCGAAAATTGTAACCATTCGCTTTTGTATAACACCTATGCAACCAGTGTCGTTTGGAAATTTGTGGTAAGTTCCTATGGGACCGAACTGCTGAAGTCACCGGTCCCTGCGCTTACACACTACTTAATCTAATTTAAACTAACTTACACTAAGGACAACATACACACATACACATACACACACACACACACACGCACACACACACACACACACACACACACACACACACACACACACACACACACACATGCCTGAGGCAGGACTCGAACCTCCTACGGATTCCCTTCATCGATTGCTTTGAAACCACTTCCTAAATAATTGACAAATCTTACCTTCTTCAGCTATTCAGATTCTTGAAAAATGATCACCAACACACAGTCCCTTGTTTAAATGCATGAATCAGCCAGAAATAAGGCTTTTGTTGTAGACAGGGTAAATCAAAAAGGACTTAATAACTTTGGAATGATACAGAAATTTACTGAGATAACTTACGGAATCGGTGAATGTGTCATTTTGTAGAAAACAACCTCAAGTCCGATTTATGTAGTGCACCAGTACTACATTCCGGCAACAGAAGCGTCAGCATAGCGCACAGTTAAAATGGCTACTTTCATTGGTGCGGAACATGCTCGCTGTGTCCCTGGTGTTGTGTAAATGGATATGCTTGAAACCATTTTAATTCCACAGAGCAGTGAAGAGGACCGAGGTGGGACTTCTAGAGTTCCTTGAAAATCGCCTCCCAGTTCGGTGGATTGTTGGCCGTGAAGAGCACCTAGTTGTCCAGACTTAATTCCACTGGATTTCTTTCTCTGGGGTTTCATTAAGGATAGTATGTATGTTCCTCTCCTACCAAACGTTACAAATTAGCCAACCCGAAACATCGATATACACTGCCGTTGCACAAGTTAAGCCCGCTTTGCTGCAACGACAGTGGGAAGAAATTGATTACTAGTAGTTTGCCGCATTACAAAGGCTAGTGACATCGAACCAAAATGATACTTCACATTCTTATGTGGAACTTAAGGTTACTTGCTACATAATGACACATCTACCGTTCCTGTAAGTGGTCTCAATAAATTGTAAAATCATTCCAAATTTGTAGTCTTTATTGGCTCATCTTGAATATAATTGAAAATAGAAAAATACCGAGATTAAGATCAAGGAAAACACAAAAATTGAAAATTTCGAGATTTCAGCTGGTACAGAATCCCGTAAGTTTAAATTTACCAATCAGTTTTTGGTTTGTGCTAACTGAAAACTATCAGTCCTCTCTCTGTTAACTAAAGCTTAATAAATTCTCTACACAAATGGAACAAAACAGATAACTATTAGTTCGAAGAATTAACAATATTTTGTCAGGATTTATTTCAATGGAAGTGATAGTGCGAGTAATGGTGTGACTGTAGTTTCAGGAGAGTATAAAAGTTTGTAGACTCGACGTCATGCACACATGAGAATCTTGTAGAAGTTTCCCCGTTGAAGCGGAAGATCTCGATGACCCTTAAGAGTTAAATGGTCTTTATTCTTCTCGCATTTGCTCCACCGAAGTCTGTCCCTGTGCAATGACAGTATTTTAATGTGAAATGATCATATAAATTTCTGTAATTTAAGGCAAGAGAATAATCGGACTCTTTTGATAGTTATGAGCGCGAAGAGGTAGGTTGTAACGTGCGCGTGGGGCACACAATACGCATTACAGCCTGTACTATGGTAAGTTGACGGGCTTCACCTTATGAGAAAGGATTTTTGTATAGAAATTGACCGCGTGTACCTGAATGGAGGAAAATCAGACTTACACCCACTCGGTAATAACAATGATACGTCAGGTAAGTCCGAAATGCAACTACACGTCAGGACGGACAAGAAACAACACCGAAGATGCTACCAATTTGTTAATAATACGGTCGCCAGCCTAATTAGGCATTAACTGAGGTTCTTCCCTGTACAAGCAAAACAACACTTAGTAACACAGCATAATATGGTAAATTTTAGAACCAGAAAATCTATTGAACTGATAATTTCACTTTCTGTACTGATAGGGATAAACCATAAATACATATCACTACACTATAATGTTTACTACAAAACTTCGTACTGTCTATTGATCTGATTAAAATCGGGCATAGGTTACCCTAGAAATAGCACTTTCGAATCACACACACAATGTCAATTTTGATAAAGGTAAAACACTGATAAATCTTGGTTTTTTATATTGACTTTAACTTTGCTGATCAAATCAGTCTAGAACACTTCAGAATTCAAATGAATAGAAAAGAGGGGGGGACCCTGAAACTGTTATGATCACTGTATTAAGAAATTCGATTACTGAAATCATTATGTGCTCAAGATTTCCAATATATTAGTTACTACTCTTTTCATTTTATTTCCTGCTCATTTAAATACCATTATATCTGTCTCGAAATGATTAAACTTCACTACTAAATCAATATCAAAATTATCTTCCAACTTTGTCAGACCTTTGTTATTCGTCTATTAGTTCATTAACAAAAAAGTTCTTTAAACATCATTCTAACATAGCTAGGTCTGCAGGTAATTATTATTAACATAAACTTTAATTCTTCCTTTCGGGACACTCGGATTGCACAACATTTGGAAAGGACCCTGGCTAGGTTAGTTGTGAGGATAATTAAATAATAGGACAGTTCTGGTAAAATTGAAGTTGTTATTGAACAGTATGGAACAAAAGTAACACTGGTCCACACGAATACAGTACTAAAAGTTTCAACCTGTTCGTATCGATGCGGCAGTTGGCGGGCGGCGAGATGGCGAGGCATAGAGCACACATACACCCACAGCAATGGCTCTTGACGTATCGGCACTTTATTTCTTCTTAGCGTCGCAATACTTTTCCCTTTAGTGCCTATGGAATTTTGCCATGCCGTAAGGGCGCTGGAACGGCATATCCGAGGCTCAATGAAACTGCGTCTTCCAGGAGAGCCTCCTCCATCCAGAACGTGTCGCTCAGACCAATGCCCAACTCCGACTACCACTGCTGAGCCCTTTAAGCCGTGCAGCGCCCGTGTGCATTTTCCCGCGCTCACCTGCCATCCACCTTTTACCGCTCCCCTACATACAGGGTATTCACCAGAGGTTTTGCATTCTACATATCCTAACACATTGCCTACGTATGGACCAGACGCACAATTACAATTTTAAACATGTTACAATAGATTCAACGATTGTTACACTTCAATTCTATTACAATATTGCTTGAAATTTGACATAAACATTAATATTCACACTGAAAATTGCTTACAACTTCTTTAACATAATGGCATGAAACAAAAAAAATGAAATCGGAACATCGATTACACTAATTTATCGAAAAATCAGAAAAAAATATGATTTGTATAACAGTAAAGCGTTGTTGTTGTTACACATGCCCCTGTTTCCAGTAAATTTCACTAAGTGCAAATTTGATGGGAACACTGAACTTTATATTTATACAGGGGTTCTGAATCTTTGTGTGAATGTTCCATCACAAAAGTTTATACCACAAACATCCTTTCACTCCCATTATCTAGGTCTATACTTTTTAACATGTCAAGAACATTTACCTATCGTTTGCTTAAGTGCCTTTGGCACAGTCCAACCTCCTATCACAACATGATTTAAATAGCAAATTACTCATTTTTTTTATTAAATTTCTCAAAGATATAATTTCAAATTCTGGAACACTAACACTTAACAATAAAGCAGATACAAACACCTATGTACACTATAAAACAATTTGTTGCTGCTTGCATTGTATGGCAGTCCATTTCCTTATTTACTAATAAACACACAATAGTATTTAGAAAATTACTACACATATTTGCTGCCTATTATTCAGTTTTGTGCAGTCCATTTCGCATCATTTTATCACATCTCCTGTACCACACTTACAATTCTCCTTTGACTATTTATCTGCCCTCTTTGATTTTTGGCAGTCCTTTATATTATTACTCATATACTGCCCACTTTGGTTTTCGGCAGTCCCATCTTTTATCTGGCTTACAGCATTTACTTTTTCTTTTCAACCCTTTTCTCCACACATCTTTACATTTATAGGACATTTGGTAATCTGAAACTCACATAACTACATTAGCACACTGACATTGGTATACATACATTTACAAAGATTTGTTACATTTAGAATAAAATGGTTTCAGCATAAGATACAGCACATTTACTGCAAATTGCTCTCTGAGTGTACTGAGTGCACTCCTAGGAACATACAGTTTCAGGTCCACAACATTTCTTACACCTAAATGTCTTTTGGATTTCGGGTAGATCAGGTAGTAAGCATTATTGTGTGGAATTTTCTGTATTACATATGGTCCATTATATTTAAATTAGGAAATTTCATGGTTCAGTTCACTAGATTTTTCGTGGGTTTTTAAAAGAACATAATTTCCAATTTTAAATTTTGAAACTTTCAGATTTTTATCATGTCTTTTAGATCTAGATTCAGCTTTTTGCCTTGCCCTTTTTCTGACTAATTCTTTCTTTTGATTCAACCCCAAGCTTGTACAAGGTGGAAACTCTAGTTTTTTCTCAATTAAACTTTTACTTCTGCTGCCTAACAAACATTTCTTCCGGTGGGAACCCAGTAGATTCATGATGTAAGGTGTTCATGACATTCTCAAACTCCTATTTAAATCCGCCCCAGACTCTAGATCGTGCCCCTTCCTGTTTTTTTTTTTTTCCCCAACGCACCTTGGTCGACTGTGACATCGTCCCAAGATAAGTTCCTGACCTGTGAACCATTTATATCTGGTGGCTTTCTCGGTTTCTGGAGTTCAAATTCTTTACTTACTTGAACTCGTTGCAAAATAAACACTGAGTCGTCCGGTGGCTCCTTTTTTCTGTGTTCAGTCTCAACATCTGGGTTTTGTTTTGACACTTCATCATCGGTAGGTACAATATAACAATTAGCTGTATTCCCATTATTTTCACTAGTACCGAAATACTCGTCATCTGAACTATCGACAGAATCCGACCATTCTGGTTCGCTTTCCGGTTCTAACATAAAAGCTTTTCTGAGACAGGCACTAAGTTCTTCCTCTGCATTTTCGTCAGGCTTTGATTTTAACTCGGTATCCTCTTTCGACAAAACGGCCTCATTATCAGCTTTACTCACATCCATTGTTACTTCATATTTAGTGTAATCCTCGTGGACTTCAATTACTTTTAGGTAATTCCCTGCCCCCTCTCCACAGTGCCTTTTGGTAGCAGCGTGTACTGTTGGCGGATCGTTAACAGAAGTTACTTCCTCGTCAATGCTTTGGATTTCATCCTCCAATTCCTTCCTATCATTAATCATTGTCCTATCGGCAGCACGCGTACTTTGCGCGGCGCTATTTATTCCCTCCTTTTTAAATTCGGGCCACGTCACCTTGTAGACGTCCCTACTATCTCCTTTTCCACTAATTAACCTCCTTGCCTCATATTCGTTCTTAAAATCCTCCCACTCACATTGCTTGAGGCCCTTGTACAGATCGTCGATCTGCACACGCCAATCAGTTACTTCTGCTAATTGATTCTCGCCTTTTACTTTATTGCTAACACTGCTAACCGCACCTCTCTGTGTATCCACTGTTTTATCTACTATTTCCTTCGCCACGGAATTACCACTCGTAACGTATTCACCAACTCTTACGGCAATGTTCGTACCTAATGCTGCCGCATTGCTAGCGGCTTCTCTCTGAACAGCTGCTCTGCTAGGCTGGGCTGTTGCCCTCTGATGCTCCACTCGCCTGTTAACGAGTATTGCTCTGCGCGGCGAAGATGACTCACCAGCGCTCGGACCTGGCGCTTGTTCCGCAACTACACGTTGCGTCGTTCCACGCCTGTCTCTAACCTGTCTCATAACTTTACTGTCAGTCCGGTAACATTTCTTAAATCGGGGCCGGTATGTACTGTCCGCTTCCGTTTGGCCAGCAACGTTCGCGGAAATCAGTTTCCCGCATCGTTATTATTTAGCGCGGTGTACCCTCTATCGCGACCTAGATAACTCCCTCTTCCTCTGCCTCTGCCTCTTCCTCTCTGTATCACGTTGACGCGAAACCCTTCGCCGTCATTTCTCTCATCATTATTGCGAATATTTCTGTTACCAAACTTCTGATAATTGGCACGACTTTCGCGCCAATGGTCTTCGTGTTCGACCTTCTCGAGAAACGCTTGGAAGCTACGATGATTGCATCCCACATATCTCTTTGAATCTTCTGGAAGCTTTTTACATAGCTCCCATATGATTTCAGAATCGGATCTTCTCCCTCTTAAATGCGTCAACTTTCGGTACCAATATTCGCAGAAATCTTTCAAAGAATTCCTGCCCTGTTATCATGAAGTTTGGCCATGATAAACTCGCGCCACAAATGAACCTGTTTTTGTTCGGACCAATATTCTTCCGTAAACTTTTGTTTAAATACTTCGAACGTCATTTGTTCGGTATTCAAGTTAATTCCCCAGCGCTCAGCGTCACCTGCTAAGGCGCTAATTACTATGTTTATCTTTTCCTGACCAGACAAGTGTTCAGGAAACATCCTCTCGCAATTTTTGATGAAATCTAACGGATGCCATCCGTTATGTTTCTTGGCGGGATCGAAGCGTTCCTCACCTTCCAATAGCTTCGTAAGTGGTGTGCCATTATAGACAACACCAGGCCTATCTTTAATTTTACTCTCAAGATCGAAAATTTTGCCTTGAATTTTCGAAGTATTTTGTTCACACTTTTGTACACATCCGGTAACTTTCTCGCCTAAATCTCTTTCAGTGTCTGACACTGCCTTTTTCAACTGTGATATTCCGTGTTGACATTCGTTTACGTACTCAGTTTTAAGACCGAAAACTTTTTCGCCTACTTTTGTTTCAACTAGAGGCTCTACTTTCTCTTGGATGTTGAGAATTTCAACATCAAACCTACTGTTAACATTGTCTATTTGCCCCTGCATAGTATCCATATTTTTGTTAATTGTGTCAATTTCAAATTTCATAGTATTTACTACATAGCTTAAACTACCCACTTTTTGTTCTACCTGTTCTATTTGTTTACTAATTTTAATTCCTTGTTCTTCTACCTGTGCTTTAAGCTGATCATTCTGTGTTTTGTGCTGATTACTTTGTGTTTTGAGCTGCTGATCAACGTGTGTTTTAAGCTGACTAACCTGATTACTGACTTGTTTTTGAAGCTGACCATTTTGTGTTTTGAGCTGATTACTTTGTGTTTTGAGCTGCTGATCAACGTGTGTTTTAAACTGACCGTTCTGTCGTGCAATTTGTTTGGTTAATTGTTCAAATAAATCGTTCATGCTTAGAATTTTCACGCTGTTTTGTTCTACGAAATCGGTGGGTTCCGATCCTACATTAAAATTTTCTTTCGGTTCTTTCTTTATCTGTGGTGAATCAAACATCTCAGTGGATTCGTTCACATACCCACTATCATCTACAAAGTCATCCTCTACTTCCTGTTTTATTCCTTGCTGTGTTAGAGGCAATCTCGACATTTCAATCAGCTCCTTACATTGTTCGTGATATTGTATGTACGCCAATTGTCTTCCGCTAACGCCATCTGTTATCTGGCCGCGTACACTCCTGTCATTCCCAGCTGCATTTTCCATTACGCTCGGCACATCTACTGTGGCTACGTTCTTGTCCATACTGAACGCAAATTACACCACACTACTGTACTTCATGTTCACTGCTATTTACTTTACTGAATATTATTACAATTCGTGCCACTGAACATCCACTGTTCGGTATTCACATTATTTTGTGACCGACAACAACTGGATGTCCTGTCACCGGGAGCCTCTTGTAACGTGCGCGTGGGGCACACAATACCCATTACAGCCTGTACTATGGTAAGTTGACGGGATTCACCTTATGAGAAAGGATTTTTGTATAGAAATTGACCTCGTGTACCTGAATGGAGGAAAATCAGACTTACACCCACTCGGTAATAACAATGATACGTCAAGTAAGTCCGAAATGCAACTACACGTCAGGACGGACAAGAAACAACACCGAAGATGCTACCAATTTGTTAATAATACGGTCGCCAGCCTAATTAGGCATTAACTGAGTTTCTTCCCTGTACAAGTTGATGTACGTTCAAGCAAAACAACACTTAGTAACACAGCATAATATGGTAAATTTTAGAACCAGAAAATCTATTGAACTGATAATTTCACTTTCTGTACTGATAGGGATAAACCATAAATACATAACACTACACTACAATGTTTACTACAAAACTTCGTACTGTCTATTGATCTGATTAAAATCGGGCATAGGTTACCCTAGAAACAGGACTTTCGAATCACACACACAATGTCAATTTTGATAAAGGTAAAAACTGATAAATTTTGGTTTTTTATATTGACTTTGTATTGAATAGGATTGGGGAGAAGAGAAGTTTGTGGCACAACTTGACCAGAAGAAGGGATCGGTTGGTAGGACATGTTCTGAGGCATCAAGGGATCACCAATTTAGTATTGGAGGGCAGCGTGGAGGGTAAAAATCGTAGATGGAGACCAAGAGATGAATACACTAAGCAGATTCAGAAGGATGTAGGTTGCAGTAGGTACTGGGAGATGAAAAAGCTTCCACAGGATAGAGTAGCATGGAGAGCTGCATCAAACCAGTCTCAGGACTGAAGACCACCACAACAACAACAACATATTGACTTTAACTTTGCTGATCAAATCAGTCTAGAACACTTCAGAATTCAAATGAATAAAAAAGAGGGGGGGACCCTGAAACTGTTATGATCACTGTATTAAAAAAAAATCATTATGTGCTCAAGATTTCCAATATATTAGTTACTACTCTTTTCATTTTATTTCCTGCTCACTTAAATACCATTATATCTGTCTCGAAATGATTAAACTTCACTACTAAATCAATATCAAAATTATCTTCCAACTTTGTCAGACCTTTGTTATTCGTCTATTAGTTCATTAACAAAAAAGTTCTTTAAACATCATTCTAACATAGCTAGGTCTGCAGGTAATTATTACTAACATAAACTTTAATTCTTCCTTTCGGGACACTCGGATTGCACAACATTTGGAAAGGACCCTGGCTAGGTTAGTTGTGAGGATAATTAAATAATAGGACAGTTCTGGTAAAATTTAAGTTGTTATTGAACAGTATGGAACAAAAGTAACACTGGTCCACACGAATACAGTACTAAAAGTTTCAACCTGTTCGTATCGATGCGGCAGTTGGCGGGCGGCGAGACGGCGAGGCATAGAGCACACATACACCCACAGCAATGGCTCTTGACGTATCGGCACTTTACTTCTTCTTAGCGTCGCAATACTTTTCCCTTTAGTGCCTATGGAATTTTGCCATGCTGTAAGGGCGCTGGAACGGCATATCCGAGGCTCAATGAAACTGCGTCTTCCAGGAGAGCCTCCTCCATCCAGAACGTGTCGCTCAGACCAATGCCCAACTCCGACTACCACTGCTGAGCCCTTTATGCCGTGCAGCGCCCGTGTGCATTTTCCCGCGCTCACCTGCCATCCACCTTTTACCGCTCCCCTACAGACAGGGTATTCACCAGAGGTTTTGCATTCTACATATCCTAACACATTGCCTACGTGTGGACCAGACGCACAATTACAATTTTAAACATGTTACAATAGATTCAACGATTGTTACACTTCAATTCTATTACAATATTGCTTGAAATTTGACATAAACATTAATATTCACATTGAATATTGCTTACAGTTTCTTTAACATAATGGCATGAAACAAAAAAAAATGAAATCGGAACATCGATTACACTAATTTATCGAAAAATCAGAAAAAAAATATTATTTGTATAATAGTACAGCGTTGTTGTTGTTACAAGGTCCACCACATAAGTTCGCCTTAATTCCAAAGGATGTTACCGAAGCCGTAATGCTGCTCACGTGAAATCAAGGAATCGTTGAAAATCGACAGATGAACGAACCTTCTGCCTCAGAATCTTCTATTATATTTTCGGGACAACGCTTTCCTATTACAGACGTTCAAATTTAAATAACTCCCTAGTCATTATTATGACAGACGTTCCGAAGATAAGAGTTTGTGTAATGGCGACCTTTTAACAATGTGCCGCGATACAAAGTCTCTTGCTGTCAGAAAACTCGACTGTCTGGTACACCGGTTCTTTTACAAGCAAAGTGTAATACATTACGATTTATTTATCACGTCTGTGTTGTTTTCCCTTAAGCTACAGTTACGGTGGCTCATTTGATTCATTAAATAGTGTAGGTATTACGTTCCACGAAGGTTTCCTAAGTTCCAGATTCCCTGACTTGACTGAACGTGTAGCAAACAAAAGTCTGCTTTGTTGGGTAGGTACCTATATCTTTCTGCAGAATGTCAGGTCTTCTCGTAATTAGTAGCAATTTTTTGTTGTTACAGGTAAACGACATTATTCAGTAAATTTTTGCACGTTACAAGATACATAAAGAATCGCCGTGGCTCCAGTGTAATTATTGTCTTTGAATAAAAGTGTCATTTCTGTTCATCCCATTGCGTTTTCTTTCAGTTACATTCTGTACTACACTGCAGCGTCTCTTTCTACATATGGTCCAAATTTCATTGAACTATGTTTCTAGTCAGTGACATCATGCAAAAGTTACTTTCGCCCTTAAGTTTTTCATACCAGTGTATGTTACAATGTGTGTATGAGGAGCTGGAATAACAAACCGAGTCTTGTCACTCCTAGTGGAGCCTGTACACGCAAAGTCTGGGGTTTCTTGGCAATATATTACAATTCCTTCACAACGGACACGCAGATCCTTACGTTTTCCGGAATCGATGTACAGGCGATTGTAATAATAATTAAATGTGAAGTCCATGACGATTTTAATATGGACAGCTGCAAGATCATGCCGCTATTGTACGCCCTGCCAATGGATAGGAGTTCAACCGTGTAAATGCGTGCCTCTTTCGGTAGACGAAATAGTACAATCTTGTTATTTTATATCAATACACAACACACAGGACCTCGCCATTGCTCAAGAAAGCTTTCTTAATTGCTGTTATCGACTCAGTGTTCTTATAGTGGCCCAGAGGAACACTGACGTCCACTCCTGCTCAAAGTACGGTAACAGTTCGATTTATCAAATGAGATGCCGGTATCCACTTATCACCGAAGATGCCTCCACAAGAAGTCTCATAATTTATAGGTCCAGTAGTTCTCGAGTTAGCCCGCAATGTAAGACCACAAACTTTATTTTTCAGCTAACCCTCGAAGCGTTGCTGGTGTTTCAAGATACGTTTTCTACTGAGGTATTTTCCACCCGTTGCCAAGGGTCTTTCCATAGTTCCTAATAACAGTGCGTTCGTCTGTGTTCTATACATGATCGCAACGCTTCGTATTGACTGACAACGGTCGAGTGACTGCAGTAGCTGCCCGCAGGCTGTGCTCTACAATTTGCAGGCGGAACCTAAAAAAAATGGTTCAAATGGCTCTGAGCACTATGGGACTTAACATCTTAGGTCATCAGTCCCCTAGAACTTAGAACTACTCAAACCTAACTAACCTAAGGACATCACACATATCCATGCCTGAGGCAGGATTCGAATTTGCGGTTCCGGACTGCAGCGCTTAGAACCGCACGGCCACCACGGCCGGCGCGGAACCTAGATGTGGATGCAGCAGCACGCGATATGTATGTAACGCTATTACGAGATCCGTACTGCACACCCAACTTCGATCACTAAATGCACAGGCTGTGCCTGCCTTAATTTACCTGTTGCTTGCTGCAGGTTTCTCCCCCACTTCCAACGTGACAACGGAGCTGGTCTTCGGAAGATGTTGCTGATTCCACAGCTGCAACTGAGTAACCTCTTCCGTGCTGCAACACAACACCTACGCTCGCAGTGGCGCTGCTGTGGCTCTGTGACACTGACTCACACCGACAATCATTAAAGTACAAATAATTTGGTGACTAAATGATATGGCATCATGTTCTGCTTTCCTTGCCCA
Organism: Schistocerca piceifrons; assembly: GCF_021461385.2. Lineage (NCBI taxonomy): Eukaryota > Metazoa > Arthropoda > Insecta > Orthoptera > Acrididae > Schistocerca > Schistocerca piceifrons. The sequence goes on along the minus strand of NC_060140.1, from coordinate 430,647,863 downwards.
ACTAAAAGAAAGAAAAATAGCCAGGAGAGAACCAAAAAGCCTATTATTGAGTCTCGTCGGGCCTCAACTTCGCATGTCAGAAATACCAATCCCCACAGGTGAAACAAACCAAACCAGGTACTGGAGCATCCATCATCAATGTTTAGAAAAACGTCACCGTTGGTTGTTGTACTTTTTTCCTTTATTTCTACACCTTGAGGTAGTTTGTCTATATCGAACGGCGAATTCATCGGCCGTCCAAACACAGCTTCGTAAGGGGTATACCCTGTGGATTCATGTATTCGGGTGTTGTATGCAGAAGAAATATACGGTACATATCTGTCCCAATCAGCGTGCGTTTTTGCAACATAATAGGATAACATTTTACAAATTGTACGGTGTACGCGTTCAACGCGACCGTTAGCTTTAGGGTGGAAGGGAGTTGTGCGCCATTTTTTGATTCTTAATAATTTACAAACTTGTACAAATAAAGCAGACATGAAATTGGTTCCTTGATCCGTTAAAATGGCATGAGGACTTCCAAAAGGCAGTATCACACGATTTACAAACTCTCTCGCCACAGTTTCAGCTGTCATGTCGGGGAGGGGAACCAAAATTAGATAACGTGAAAAGTGATCAATAACAGACAAAATGTATTTGTTACCTTGTTGCGACTGTGGAAAAGGACCTTGGAAATCTAAAGCAAGAATTTCGAAGGGTGAAGATGTCTGAGGAAGTGTTTGCAGCGGCACTCGCGGATGCCTATTTTGTGCTCGTTGTGCACACGGCAGGTAAGATCTTACGTACCTGTCCACATCACGTTGTCGGTATTGCCACCAATAACGTGTCGCAATTCGAGCGTTTGTAGCGCGTTTTCCGCTGTGACATGCTTGGATGGTATCATGGCATTGCCGTATTATACGTTGCTGCAAGCATTCCGGTATTACCAAACGATTCCCATGTGGAGTTCTTCGATACAAAAGGTCGTCTATTACTTCAAATTCTGGGAAGGTGGCGTATCTTTGACATTGAACGTCCACCTGCTGTGCTTCTTTTAACTCTTCAATTGATACCTCATCTGATTCAATGACACGCACTTTTCTGCTTAACGCATCAGCATTTTGATGCAACCGACCAGGCTTGTGCCGATTTTCAAAATCATATTCTGACAGTTTCATGGCCCAGCGCATAAGTTTGCTGCTAGGGTCTTTAAGATTCAATAACCACTGCAGAGCAGAGTGATCGGTAAGAACTGTAAACTTGCGACCATAGAGGTAACATCTAAAATAATTAATTCCAAAAAGAAGGGCAAGCAATTCCTTTTCTGTAGTACTGTAATTAGTTTCTGCTTTATTCAGTTGACGAGAGGCATACCCAACGGGTTTTTCCTCACCATCTTGCACTTGGCTTAGGACACATCCTACAGCAAAATCAGATGCGTCACAAGATAAAATAAAAGGTTCAGCGAAGTCTGGGTAAACAAGTAGAGGTGAACTAGTTAAAATAGTTTTCACTGTTTGAAAGGCGGTCGAACATTCATCCGTCCAAACAAAAGGAGTATCCTTTTTCAACAATTTAGTAAGTGGTTTGGTAATAGTAGCATAATCTTTAACAAAACGGCGGTAATAATTTGCAAGGCCAAGGAAGGATTGTAATTCCTTTAAATTTGTTGGAACAGAAAAGTGTCTACTGCTTCAGTTAATCGTGGATCTGGTTTGACTCCGCTGGAACTGATGACATGACCTAAATACTGCACTTGTGATTGAGCAAAAGAACATTTTTCTAATTTTAAGCTTAAATTAGCATTTTGCAAGCGCAACAGTACACTGCGTAGATGTTCAGCATGTTCAGCAATGGATTTTGAAAATATAATTATATCATCAAGATACACAAGGCACATAGTAGGTTTCAACCCACGTAATAGCAGATCTGCAAATCGCTGAAAGGTTGCTGGTGCGTTGCGAAGCCCGAAAGGCATCCTTAAGAATTCATATAAGCCGCCAGGAACTATAAAAGCTGTCTTAGCTCGATCTTCAGGAGCAATTGGAATTTGATGATACCCACTGCGCATGTCTAATGTTGTGAAGTACCGGCAATTGCCCAGACGATCGAGTGTTTCATCGATCCGGGGTAATGGATAATGATCTGGAGTAGTAACTTTGTTTACTGCTCGCATGTCTACACAGAGGCGATAGGATTTTTCTCCGTCTATAGACTTCTTTGGAACGACTACAATTGGGCTAGACCACGCACTAGAAGAGGGTTGTGTTATTCCTGCTTCTAGTTGCTGTTGTATAGTTTCCTCTACCACTGACTGAAGATGATAGGGAACTCGGTACCCTTTTTGAGCTATTGGCCTAGCATTTCCGGTTGGAATTTCATGTTGGATTAGATCTGTTGCTGGTAAATATTTCTTGTCTTCAAACAACCATGAATACTCATTCAATACTTCATTTATTAGCTTTTGTTCATGCAATGGGAGGTGAATAAGCTTAGCTTTAAACTTATCTGTCAGATGTGACGTGATTGTCAAAAGGTGTTGAGAGGAGGCAGCAGTATCTTTCTTTTTCAGAGAAGGGGTTCTCATTGGCAACTCATCTTCTGTGATAACCTGTAAGCTGGCTAATACTATACCACGCGGTATTAAAGCTTGCTTGTGACTAGAATTGTCTAAACACACGGGTACGCAATTTTCTTTCTGTACTTGCTGTGCTTTGCACAGGCTACGTTTTACGTGGACCTGCATCTGGTCAAGAGTTTCATTCTGGCAGAGTGGATCTACCAAGAAATGAACCTCTTCGGATTCACGTATCCCGACAGGCACCCAAAGGATCTTTCCTGTGCCATCTGGTATCTCCACGGGATTATCGGCTTTTAGCATCGTTACGGGAGACTCTGAAACTTGGGAAACGGATCCTTTTTTCCCAGCTCCGCTCGCCCGCAACGTGCAGTCACGTCCAAAACAGTGCACGTTGTCGCCGAATTGGACGGTATTCAACCTATAGTCAATAACCCCCTGGAATTGACGCAGAAAGTCACTTCCTAGGATGATGTCGTAATCCATGCGCCTGTTTCGTACAACCTCCATCGTAAAAACATATTCCGTGGAGTCCAACATGAACTCAACGCAACAGCTGCCATCAGGTTTCACTATGCCGGGACCAATACCACTGATATGGTACAGCGGCGGTTGCAATGTTCTTTTATCTCTCTTCGATAAAAATGCCAAGCTGATCTGTGCGCCTGTGTCAATTAGCACGCGTATTGGTTTGCGGCCTCTAACACCATCGACAACCACGCTTGCCACCTGCGTGATTTCCTTATCAATTAGGGGGGTCACTATTTTTAACGGGGGCCGGGAGGGGTGGCACTTCCTGCCCCGCGGCCGTTTCCCGAATTCTGTGATTGGTTTGCATTTCGCCTGGAATTTGCAGGCGGTTGTGGCCTACTATTTGGACAATGCACGCTTTGGTGGCCCATGTTCCTGCACTGATGACAATATGGCACGCGACATTGCTCTGCCACATGTCCTTGTCTATTACAGCGCCCACACTTAGTATCGTTCGAAAAGACACGTCGGGGCTCACTTTGCCGCGCGGAGACGGCCACAAATCGGCTCGCCTCCTCTCTCAAGAGTGCTAATCGCACGGCTTCGTGTAAGGTGCGGGGGGAAGCTACCTTGATTTCGCCCCCTGGAAGGTAGGGGCATTTTTCAAGCTCTCGACCGACTGCACGTAGTTCCGCGCTTCGCCGGTGAGTTTCATTTTCATCACGTTTAAGAGAAATTCATCTGGCCAACCGCAAAGCTTTCCGATGTCCTGGATATTCTGGACAAGCGTTTGACTATCCTCGTGCGGCTTTCCAGCGAACGCCGGAATAAACGCTACTGCTGGGAAGCTCTGCACCAAAGTAGAGGTGGCTACTACCACGGGTGATTCAGCACTAGTGAGTGGTGGAATCACCTGCTTCGGCTGTTCTTCCACTAGCACTGGCTTAGCAACACTAGATTGCGGAGAAGCCATTTTAAGATCATCTATCTGTTGCTTAAGCTCCGCGTTAGTCAGAATTAATTGATTTAACTGGGACTGCAGCGCCAAGAGGGGATCTTCATCCGCTCCGGCTGCTCCTGCCTCCGATTGCTGCCTGGTGATCGGCATGTTACAATAGTGTGGGCATCTACACGACCGTAGCGTCGCTAGCGACTTACATTATTTGGTGGCGTGCAGACGACGGACGGCGGCGGTGTCGACGAGCGTTGATCGTGCGTGGGCGCAGCAGGCGGCGGGCGACAGCATAGACAGCTGCGACGGCGAGGCGGCGCGAGGGCCGCACCCCGGACCCTGGCGCAGGCGGTGGCCCGTGGCAGCTACGGACAGCGGCGGCGGCGGCGGCGAGCGTGACTGCATCGCGGACCCTCCTCGGCTCGCGTCCGGCGGCGAACTGCGTCACGCTTGTGGCGCGCTAGTGCGCGGCCACGCACATTCTGCAACGCAGGCGACCGGCTGGCACGTGCATGGCGCGCTGCAGCCTAGCCACGTTCGGTCTAGTTTCCCTTAATTGCTCAAACTCGGCCCCTTCATAGTACTCATACTCAACTGATGAGTTGATTTTACAACCGTAAGGTGGGTCGCATCCCACTTCTGACACCATTTGTTCGTCAGGATAGAAGTCAGGAGCGGAGGGCGTTGTAAAATGAAAATTAATTGAGTGGAATGAACCCAGTTTATTCTTGTAATGATGGTACAGTGGTGCCTACGTAGGGCTGAGCAGCCCCAAGAGGGGTTGCCGTCTGCTCATCAGAGAGGCAGAGGCTAGAGGAGCGACTACTCGGGGCCGAGGTCAGAAGCTAAGAGAGCGCGGAGCTGTTTCCAAGCCGCCCTCGCCGCTCCCGGCCGCGTCCCCACGTGATCACACGATTAGTCTCTGATTGGAGGATTGATTCCGCCAACGCGCCTTGCTAGTAGCGTGCCCCCGTCAGCGCAACCAACCCGTGGGACTTGAGTCTGACCGAGGAGCACGTGGCAGGAATGTGCCGACCATGGTCTTCCGGCCAGCACCTTCCACCACAGTATGCCCAAGCCGGCTACGGCCGAACATCATGCATTGAAAATTTATTTAAATAAAATTTTGTCGGCAATGATCCCTCTTGGGGGTCTCCTCCCGCCGGCTAAAAGCGATCTGGTATAAGGTAAAGAGGAATAATATCAAAGCTACTAATAAACTGTTGCACAGGCAGAACAAAAATGCTGTTTTACCGACTTATCAGACAGGTGATTTAGTGTTACTACGAAACCCGGCAATCAAAAAGGGACGAACTAAAAAGTTCTCTCCCCGCTTTGAAGGCCCGTATCGGATTGTACGGTTGACCTCACCAGTCAATGCAGAACTGCAATTAACCGATCGTACGGTGATAGTGCACTTTGACCGCCTGCAACCTTACCACGGTAGGGCTGTGTCACCACAACAGGTCGCAGCCCCCGATCCGCCTGTGTCACCTCCACCTCAAGTAGAACAAAAACGAAAGAAAAAACGGAGGAGATTACCTCCACAGGGTTGTAGATACCCTTTGCGGAATCGACACCCTTATGGGTTGAGGTCGCGTGATTAATCACGCCTAGTTAGAGTTTTATGTTATGTTTTATTGCAGATTAGTTTAAGTCATTTTCTCCAGGGACTTGGAAGCAAGACGTGCCTGACCACCACGGAGTTCCCAGCCATTCTCAATTGTCAACTTCCAGTCCTGTCATGTATTTTTGCTCATTTTTATATGTATGATTATGTTTTATGTTTTGCAAGCAATGCCACGCATTAGACGTCACGCAGCTGACTTGCTTCAAATGCAATCATTACACTTGGTGTTGGCAGAACCGCGGCTGCTAACTCCGAATGATGTTCTTCAATGTCCTCTATTGCCATCTATTTGGCAAACCAGTATATGTGGAGTATTTTTACTCCGAGCTTTTCTTAATAATTGTTACGTTGACGTCTAGTGTATTGTACTATATGTTGTAGTTCTGTATTTGCTGCAGCTAATCGTAAGTAATCGGAACAGATAAAGCCAGGACTTGAAATGCATACGCCTCGTACGCTTTGTTTACGGGACCAGCTGTTGGCGGGGCAACACATCAGCTGTCGCCTCCCCTCCTCCTCTTCAACGCTGTCCCTTCTCCTCGCCAAGAACTGGCCAGCGGCCATCATTCCTTCTCAGCCAGTAACAGCGCTCCGCGCGATGACGTATCTTATCACCACGTGCGCTGCCGCCTCCAGCGTCTCAACACGCGGCGCGTCCTAGTAGTTACAAAAACAAACCACAAATTACTGCCCTATCCTCCGTGTATGACAGACTACAATGCATTTACCATCAGTTTATGTAACTAACAGCCTTTAAAAAAAAAAAAACTCTTATTCTAGATAATTAGCAATTTCTAATTCATCGTTATTTCTGGTACACGCTAAGCGCGTGATATTTGTCGCTGCTGTAGCGGCCGGTCTCTCGCGGCTACACGCCGTCTCACATAACGGCTGACGTGCCGGTGCCTACTCCGCACCTACGCGTGCGCTGCGCGCTCGCTAACAGCTCCAAGCTCGTTTCTTTCATGCAGCCGGAAGACACGGCAAACAAAATTCATTCAAACATCCCAATAAATCTTAACACAAATATTAAATAGATGTGATTCATTGTTTAAATTCTTTTCCTCGTTTTGTTTCACATTAGCTGGATAAATCACACGAAGTTCTTAACGATTTACATTATTCTGCATACCTTAGTCTGCCAATCCTATAAGTGAAATTTCACTACTGCTTTGATTCATTGTGTAAGCTACAAACTACAGCCCTAACCCTCTTACACATCGAATTGCCTTGGACAAGGCCAGATATGGGCAAACCAATGCAATGCCACGGGTTTTTCACGCTACTGACGAGGCACAAACGACCAATCGTCCGGGCTGCCGTATATCGGTGGACGATTGTTCATTGGTTGCTATGCAGTTATTTTTGCCCTCCCCATTTATTTTACTCTACCGCCGTGGTCATTGTTCTATCCTGTTTTCCTTCTTCTGTCGATGAGGAGGCCCCTACAACATGTTAGGTACCCTCTTCCGACAGTACCGGTCTTTTAATCTTACCACCATTTACACCGAGATATTGCTCTCCCTTGTTGCAGTCTTGCCCCAAAATATCGGCCGATGATCCATTGTGAGATACGTACTTTGCCTCTAATTAGCCGGTGATGTAAGTGCTACGGGAACTGTGCCTAGTTGTCCTTTCAGTTCAATTTGTTATCGTCAGTTTTAAAACTAACACACACGCAGCCTAGCAGCCAGCCCCAGGTGGCCAGTGTTACATGTTAACGTTGAGCGTTCCGACTACTTACAGCATTATTATTATACATCATTGTGTTTTTATTTTCCTGTCAATATATGTCATTGTGTTTAATTATGTCATTATGCTAGCACTAGTGATTTATAGTTCATGATTTTCATTTTATGTAGTGTTATGTACTGCGCGCACAAAAAGTGACGCTATTTATGCATGTATGCTATCCTAGCTTCAGAGCTATTTTTATTGCTTGAACAGTCGACATTTCCCTAGTACAGCAGGTCGCTAATAACGCCGCTGATACTTTTATTACGAACGCCCTTAGGCCCGCTGAACCACGGTATCGCAGATAGCTCCAATGCACTGCCTACCTCTCAATTATCAGACAGGTTGCCTTAGCACTGTCCGCAGGTTGCCCCATTGCCCTGCAAATTATATAATCATCAATCCAAGTCTGCAGATTGCACTAATGCACTGCTGAACTTAATAGTCGAGTCACTTGCAGGTAGCTCATACGCACCGCGAACTTGTACTTACACGTCACCGAATCCTAGGCTCCTCGGTTGACCACAAAACAATTCATACATCAATTACCGTGAGACAATTTGCGCTCACACTACGCCTTTGGCACTCAACCACAAATGAACTGAGCCCCAGACGCTCTTTTATTACATTTTATACAACGCCACCTTCTTCTAGATGGCAATTCCATTGCAAAATCATCGGATTCTGCCAAAGATTCAGATACCGTTCCCCAGATGGCAGCCTTTTCCGTTGCTGAACGGATTAGTTGCTTTTCACCATCTGACAGTGCAAACTGCACTTTTAAGAACAATGTTGTTATATACACACACTGTCGGATTTTACTGACGTAGTCCCTTATGCACTTCGTCAACCGACTAAAAAAAAAAAAAAAACAACTTCCCCTGGCGGATTTCGTATCCGATTCGGAAGTTTATGTTCGGGAAATATTCCCTTTATTTTATTTCTTGTCAATTATTATTACTTCAATGTCATGTTTTATTGTTATCAATTTATAGTTATGATTAATGTTAGTACACTTTATGGTTATACGCTATTTTTGTGTCTTATTCGGTATTCCCTTTTAAGTTTCATTGTTTCTCGACTGGAAGTATCTCTGATAGCACCTATTGGCCTTCAATTCCTATCCGCCATCAGCTACCATTAGTCACACATCTACACAACACTTCATACGTCCAATAACAACTTACAACACACTCACACTGTTCATATCCACACTACCTTGGTGTAACTTGTTGATGTTACCAGACCTCTATTGTCATATACTAAGTACGTGAACAAGGCTTTTATGGTTTATGCCCTCCGCTCTTCGGAAGGGGAAAGGGAAGTACGTACATATGTACGTCATGTTCAGTAGCAGTTTCTTTTAATCAACAACGTAGTCAATTTACCTGTTGAACACTTAAGTTGTTCTGTTAAAATGGAATCAAACGTCTTTGTGACATCAGCTATTTGTGTATTATTGCTTTGCAATAAACTGTTACTTTTAAGTTGCACTTACAATGTCTTAGTCGCGGACGCAGAGCCACTAGCGCTCTCTGACGCTGTTATCTGAGCTCAGCACTCTGCCGGCTCAGCGCTGATAAGCTGCGCTGCGCCGCCTCCACTGCTTCACACCCAGCCTCTGTATTCACGAGCAACAGACTCGCTCTCGCTAACATTCATTTCCGACTTCAGTACAGTTAATCTCTCTATTGACCACTTCTGTAAGTAAAGATCCTTTGATTATTGAGTTAACTTAAGTTGTCCTACCCTCATTCGGGTTTTCTACAGCTGAAAAACCACTCAATATTATTTCTGAAATTTATGAAGTACTTCACCTGTCTCGCCGTGTCGAACCTTAGCGGGGTGGGTGCCCCTGCGTAGTGGCCAATGCGTGGGAGGTGCCTAGGCTGTGCAGGTTTACACCGCGATCACAGGATTCCTTCTCATTTTATTCATTAAAAAAAAAAAAAAACTTTCTTCGTACAAAATCTCAAATTAATTGATGACACTTGGCCTTCGTCCCATAGCAGGTAGAAAAATTTTTCCAGCGAGTTACGCTTAGTCTGCGCTGCGTAGTACTGCCTCCGCGTTCAGCGTCTTTTTTGCTGACGCGTGATTGATCAGCGGATACTCAGTGTTGAATTACACCATTGTCTTGCCGCCTTGCTACCCCCTCGGCTGCGAAACTGTTGGTTGCCTGCCGTGATTCTACTTCGTGGCCTTCTTCATCAGTAAGCGTGACTGAACGGGTCCATCGTCGCTACTTGCCAGATAATTATTTCTACAACGTTGTACCCCCTCCGTCATCTCTGAATTACTCATCAAGTAAGCCAGGAAATTTTTACTTCTAGGGGCACTAATACACTCCTGGAAATTGAAATAAGAACACCGTGAATTCATTGTCCCAGGAAGGGGAAACTTTATTGACACATTCCTGGGGTCAGATACATCACATGATCACACTGACAGAACCACAGGCACATAGATACAGGCAACAGAGCATGCACAATGTCGGCACTAGTACAGTGTATATCCACCTTTCGCAGCAATGCAGGCTGCTATTCTCCCATGGAGACGATCGTAGAGATGCTGGATGTAGTCCTGTGGAACGGCTTGCCATGCCATTTCCACCTGGCGCCTCAGTCGGACCAGCGTTCGTGCTGGACGTGCAGACCGCGCGAGACGACGCTTCATCCAGTCCCAAACATGCTCAATGGGGGACAGATCCGGAGATCTTGCTGGCCAGGGTAGTTGACTTACACCTTCTAGAGCACGTTGGGTGGCACGGGATACATGCGGACGTGCATTGTCCTGTTGGAACAGCAAGTTCCCTTGCCGGTCTAGGAATGGTAGAACGATGGGTTCGATGACGGTTTGGATGTACCGTGCACTATTCAGTGTCCCCTCGACGATCACCAGTGGTGTACGGCCAGTGTAGGAGATCGCTCCCCACACCATGATGCCGGGTGTTGGCCCTGTGTGCCTCGGTCGTATGCAGTCCTGATTGTGGCGCTCACCTGCACGGCGCCAAACACGCATACGACCATCATTGGCACCAAGGCAGAAGCGACTCTCATCGCTGAAGACGACACGTCTCCATTCGTCCCTCCATTCACGCCTGTCGCGACACCACTGGAGGCGGGCTGCACGATGTTGGGGCGTGAGCGGAAGACGGCCTAACGGTGTGCGGGACCGTAGCCCAGCTTCATGGAGACGGTTGCGCATGGTCCTCGCCGATACCCCAGGAGCAACAGTGTCCCTAATTTGCTGGGAAGTGGCGGTACGGTCCCCTACGGCACTGCGTAGGATCCTACGGTCTTGGCGTGCATCTGTGCGTCGCTGCGGTCCGGTCCCAGGTCGACGGGCACGTGCACCTTCCGCCGACCACTGGCGACAACATCGATGTACTGTGGAGACCTCACGCCCCACGTGTTGAGCAATTCGGCGGTACGTCCACCCGGCCTCCCGCATGCCCACTATACGCCCTCGCTCAAAGTCCGTCAACTGCACATACGGTTCACGTCCACGCTGTCGCGGCATGCTACCAGTGTTAAAGACTGCGATGGAGCTCCGTATGCCACGGCAAACTGGCTGACACTGACGGCGGCGGTGCACAAATGCTGCGCAGCTAGCGCCATTCGACGGCCAACACCGCGGTTCCTGGTGTGTCCGCTGTGCCGTGCGTGTGATCATTGCTTGTACAGCCCTCTCGCAGTGTCCGGAGCAAGTATGGTGGGTCTGACACACCGGTGTCAATGTGTTCTTTTTTCCATTTCCAGGAGTGTACTTTCTCTCGCAGTCGACCGTTATCAACATTGGAAACTGAAAGCAACCTTCGTTCAAATGGCTGTCAATTTATCATCCGCAATGGGCAGCATGTTAATCTCAATGGTTGTCGTCGTCGCCGTTAAGGCGCCTCCATTTCACGTCTACCCTTCCACATCTGGCGTGCTCTTTGGACGTCGTCACAATCTGGTGCATACTCCACATTATGCTATTGTGTTAGCTGATGTCAACCTAACATTATTAGAAGAGGAAGACCGTGCTTTATATGATACAGCTCAGCAATTGTCAAAATATGAAACCTTCTTGACGCAGACGAAGGAACATGAGTTTCTCCGATCTTTGTGGGAAGTGACTAGAATTATTTCAACCCTTCGAAGTCAATTGAACAGTATTAGTGATGCAGTACCACTGCCTCGTTTCAAACGAGCCTGGTTGCCCGTTGGAGGTACATTATTAAAATCTGTCTTTGGGACTCCTGACGAAACAGACGCAAAACGCTGGGATTTGGACACACAGCAAGCGCTTTCGGACACACAAGTTAATCACGAAGTGTTGGTACATCAACAGGTGCGCCTGACACATCTTGAGAATAACCTGTTAGCCACAACTAGACAAATATAAGTTGTAGCCGACAGATTAACACGACACTATGGTGCACTTGAACAATCCTTTAACCAAGAGTGGACTCATCTTCGCTCGGGATTACGTAATCTAACTATCACATTGGACATTATGAAGACCACGCAGATTCTTTTATTTAATATACACACAGCACAGTTACACGTGCACATGTTACACTCGGTCATTCAACTCGGACTGCAAGGAAAGCTCAGTCCTCATCTGTTACCCTCAGAGCCCTTCTTGCACATGCTACACAATGTGTCGTCGCAAATTTTGGCCCCTAAACAAATGCTTTATGCCGTGCGGGAAAGCAACCTCCCCTTTTACTATGCTGCATTGGAGGTCCGACTTACCCGTAATTCTGACGGTATTCGGATGCGAGTGAGGTTGCCAATCACGTGCGCAAATTGCGAATACGAGTGATATCAAATATACACTTTTCCAGTCTCTTGGGCTACCCTTCATCACCATGTTGTTTGGCAGACTCAAGAATTTTTAATAGTTAGTCGGGATCGACAAACGCACGCCACTCTCACTCGCGCTGAACTATCCAGTTGCTCCCATACAACACATTACTTATGCTCCACGCTAATTTTACACACTAACACTACTGAGTGCGAGATGTGACTGTTTTTAGCTGAAACTACTACCCCTCCATGTCCTCGTGTTCTAGTCTCACTTCGTCAACCAATAATTCAGCCTGTTGGCAACAGTTTTCTGTTCGCTGTTCCACAGACTGTCACCGCCACCCTGGTGCGCCACCGTTCAATGTCAGAGACTGAATCGTACCGGATAACACTGAATAATAGTGGCCTAGTGTATAATAGTTCAAGATGTGACGTATACGCTGCTTCTATGTGGATATCAGCTCAATTGCACTCCACCTTTTATGTCACCATTCCCACGTTTACCTTATACCTTCCTGAACTCTTTTAAAATCCATCACCATGAGAAGCTGAAGAATTTACCGAATACCAATGATTCAGATCTACTCCAATCGATCAATCATCTCCTTACCCAGGAACACAACCAAGTTGCTCTTGACCGAGTGGCCTCACATATTGCTGATTGACACCAAACCAAGCGATTAACCACCGTTGTATCACCCAGTGCTGGTTCGGTAATAATCATTGTAATGATTCTGATTATAGTATCCTGGATACTCTGTAAAAGAAAGTTTTGCAAATGTTTCACTTCCTTCCGAGAAGTAGTACCACCCCCACAACCTGAAGGTGAATATCACACCTGAAACTACCTGCCAACCTTGGTGCATGCGATCAGGCATGACCCCCCCCCCCCCCCTTAGCATTAAGTTGTAGTCAGGTGTCAGGTCAATGAACTAATTTTGTAATGGATTTGTATTTCTATGTAAAGTCTATGGAATCACAATTTAACTGTGGAGTTTTAACCCTCATGTAAGTCATTTTATTTTCTGTTTAAACTTTTGTCATTTTGTAATGTTCTCATTCAGCCACTTGGGCAATTACCATTGTAATCCTAGATTTAAGAACCCTAAGTAATATTACGGGGAAAAACCCCTTGTGACTGTTAGGCCTGGAAGCATTCTCTCACCCCCACGAGGGTGGAGTGTTTCAGTGTGCTGTGCTCCGGTGCCCCTCATCATCGCCTGGGTACCCACCACCACTGATACCGCCGACACACATTCACAGCATGGCGCCGCCCCACTGCCGTCGCACCAACTGCACAAGTTTGTTATTCAAGAGCCTTCCTTCAGGCCCTTCAGGCCACTTTGTAACATTTGCACATATTAATATCACTATGTTATGGGACCCTTCATAATGATCATACATTTTTTTAAATGGAATAATCGATTAGAATAAGCTCATTCATTTTCATCCAGAGAGCCTTCTTCGGAAGGGGAAAGGATGTGCAGGGAGGAGACCCCCAAGAGGGATCATTGCCGACAAAATTTTATTTAAATAAATTTTCAATGCATAATGTTCGGCCGTAGCCGGCTTCGGCATACTGTGGTGGAAGGTGCTGGCCGGAAGACCATGGTCGGCACATTCCTGCCACATGCTCCTCGGTCAGACTCAAGTCCCACGGGTTGGTTGCGCTGACGGGGACACGCTACTAGCAAGGCGCGTTGGCGGAATCAATCCTCCAATCAGAGACTAATCGTGTGATCACGTGGGGACGCGGCCGGGAGCGGCGAGGGCGGCTTGGAAACAGCTCCGCGCTCTCTTAGCTTCTGACCTCGGCACCGAGTAGTCGCTCCTCTAGCCTCTGCCTCTCTGATGAGCAGACGGCAACCCCTCTTGGGGCTGCTCAGCCCTACGTAGGCACCACTGTACCATCATTACAAGAATAAACTGGGTCCATTCCACTCAATTAATTTTCATTTTACAACGCCCTCCGCTCCTGACTTCTATCCTGACGAACAGTTACTACTCTTTTCATTTTATTTCCTGCTCATTTAAATACCATTATATCTGTCTCGAAATGATTAAACTTCACTACTAAATCAATATCAAAATTATCTTCCAACTTTGTCAGACCTTTGTTATTCGGCTATTAGTTCATTAACAAAAAAGTTCTTTAAACATCATTCTAACATAGCTAGGTCTGCAGGTAATTATTATTAACATAAACTTTAATTCTTCCTTTCGGGACACTCGGATTGCACAACATTTGGAAAGGACCCTGGCTAGGTTAGTTGTGAGGATAATTAAATAATAGGACAGTTCTGGTAAAATTTAAGTTGTTATTGAACAGTATGGAACAAAAGTAACACTGGTCCACACGAATACAGTACTAAAAGTTTCAACCTGTTCGTATCGATGCGGCAGTTGGCGGGCGGCGAGATGGCGAGGCATAGAGCACACATACACCCACAGCAATGGCTCTTGACGTATCGGCACTTTACTTCTTCTTAGCGTCGCAATACTTTTCCCTTTAGTGCCTATGGAATTTTGCCATGCTGTAAGGGCGCTGGAACGGCATATCCGAGGCTCAATGAAACTGCGTCTTCCAGGAGAGCCTCCTCCATCCAGAACGTGTCGCTCAGACCAATGCCCAACTCCGACTACCACTGCTGAGCCCTTTATGCCGTGCAGCGCCCGTGTGCATTTTCCCGCGCTCACCTGCCATCCACCTTTTACCGCTCCCCTACATACAGGGTATTCACCAGAGGTTTTGCATTCTACATATCCTAACACATTGCCTACGTATGGACCAGACGCACAATTACAATTTTAAACATGTTACAATAGATTCAACGATTGTTACACTTCAATTCTATTACAATATTGCTTGAAATTTGACATAAACATTAATATTCACACTGAAAATTGCTTACAATTTCTTTAACATAATGGCATGAAACAAAAAAAAATGAAATCGGAATATCGATTACACTAATTTATCGAAAAATCAGAAAAAAATATTATTTGTATAATAGTACAGCGTTGTTGTTGTTACAAGGTCCACCACATAAGTTCGCCTTAATTCCAAAGGATGTTACCGAAGCCGTAATGCTGCTCACGTGAAATCAAGGAATCGTTGAAAATCGACAGATGAACGAACCTTCTGCCTCAGAATCTTCTATTATATTTTCGGGACAACGCTTTCCTATTACAGACGTTCAAATTTAAATAACTCCCTAGTCATTATTATGACAGACGTTCCGAAGATAAGAGTTTGTGTAATGGCGACCTTTTAACAATGTGCCGCGATACAAAGTCTCTTGCTGTCAGAAAACTCGACTGTCTGGTACACCGGTTCTTTTACAAGCAAAGTGTAATACATTACGATTTATTTATCACGTCTGTGTTGTTTTCCCTTAAGCTACAGTTACGGTGGCTCATTTGATTCATTAAATAGTGTAGGTATTACGTTCCACGAAGGTTTCCTAAGTTCCAGATTCCCTGACTTGACTGAACGTGTAGCAAACAAAAGTCTGCTTTGTTGGGTAGGTACCTATATCTTTCTGCAGAATGTCAGGTCTTCTCGTAATTAGTAGCAATTTTTTGTTGTTACAGGTAAACGACATTATTCAGTAAATTTTTGCACGTTACAAGATACATAAAGAATCGCCGTGGCTCCAGTGTAATTATTGTCTTTGAATAAAAGTGTCATTTCTGTTCATCCCATTGCGTTTTCTTTCAGTTACATTCTGTACTACACTGCAGCGTCTCTTTCTACATATGGTCCAAATTTCATTGAACTATGTTTCTAGTCAGTGACATCATGCAAAAGTTACTTTCGCCCTTAAGTTTTTCATACCAGTGTATGTTACAATGTGTGTATGAGGAGCTGGAATAACAAACCGAGTCTTGTCACTCCTAGTGGAGCCTGTACACGCAAAGTCTGGGGTTTCTTGGCAATATATTACAATTCCTTCACAACGGACACGCAGATCCTTACGTTTTCCGGAATCGATGTACAGGCGATTGTAATAATAATTAAATGTGAAGTCCATGACGATTTTAATATGGACAGCTGCAAGATCATGCCGCTATTGAACGCCCTGCCAATGGATAGGAGTTCAACCGTGTAAATGCGTGCCTCTTTCGGTAGACGAAATAGTACAATCTTGTTATTTTATATCAATACACAACACACAGGACCTCGCCATTGCTCAGGAAAGCTTTCTTAATTGCTGTTATCGACTCAGTGTTCTTATAGTGGCCCAGAGGAACACTGACGTCCACTCCTGCTCAAAGTACGGTAACAGTTCGATTTATCAAATGAGATGCTGGTATCCACTTATCACCGAAGATGCCTCCACAAGAAGTCTCAAAATTTATAGGTCCAGTAGTTCTCGAGGTAGCCCGCAATATAAGACCACAAATTTATTTTTCAGCTAACTCTCGAAGCGTTGCTGGTGTTTCAAGATACGTTTTCTACTGAGGTATTTTCCACCCGTTGCCAAGGGTCTTTCCATAGTTCCTAATAACAGTGCGTTCGTCTGTGTTCTATACATGATCGCAACGCTTCGTTTTGACTGACAACGGTCGAGTGACTGCAGTAGCTGCCCGCAGGCTGTGCTCTACAATTTGCAGGCGGAACCTAAAAAAAAATGGTTCAAATGGCTCTGAGCACTATGGGACTTAACATCTTAGGTCATCAGTCCCCTAGAACTTAGAACTACTCAAACCTAACTAACCTAAGGACATCACACATATCCATGCCTGAGGCAGGATTCGAATTTGCGGTTCCGGACTGCAGCGCTTAGAACCGCACGGCCACCACGGCCGGCGCGGAACCTAGATGTGGATGCAGCAGCACGCGATATGTATGTAACGCTATTACGAGATCCGTACTGCACACCCAACTTCGATCACTAAATGCACAGGCTGTGCCTGCCTTAATTTACCTGTTGCTTGCTGGCCACCAACGCACAAGCTGGTCTGCTCCAACTGTGGCCTTTGATGAAAACTTGATCCGGCCATGCTGCCCCCAAAACGAGTCCGGACAGTGCCCCATAGCAGAATCGGCTCCTCGCAGTGACTTATCGGCCGGTAGCCGCTGAGGCTTCTGGTGGTTACAGAATTTGTCCGTTCGTCTCCTAGTCCACTGAGCTTCACATCCAGGCTCAGCACGCCGTTACATACACCTCGGCTGCCGCATCAACCCGGCCCAGGACTGGTGCTGCAGGTTTCTCCCCCACTTCCAACGTGACAACGGAGCTGGTCTTCGGAAGATGTTGCTGATTCCACAGCTGCAACTGAGTAACCTCTTCCGTGCTGCAACACAACACCTACGCTCGCAGTGGCGCTGCTGTGGCTCTGTGACACTGACTCACACCGACAATCATTAAAGTACAAATAATTTGGTGACTAAATGATATGGCATCATGTTCTGCTTTCCTTGCCCAACTAAAAGAAAGAAAAATAGCCAGGAGAGAACCAAAAAGCCTATTATTGAGTCTCGTCGGGCCTCAACTTCGCATGTCAGAAATACCAATCCCCACAGGTGAAACAAACCAAACCAGGTACTGGAGCATCCATCATCAATGTTTAGAAAAACGTCACCGTTGGTTGTTGTACTTTTTTGATCGTCAATAATTTCATGCGTTGCTAAACATTAGGCTTTGTGGTGATAAGGAGAGGAGTTGCCAATGGGCTCGGAGGGGAAGAAGATTGCTTCGTGAGTGAGAGAAGAGAGAGAGGAAGAGGAGCTATATTTTGGCTCTACAGTGCTTTTGTCTCGTATTTGTTGCAAATTTTGCTGTAGGTTTCTGCTATTGTCAAGTATATCCGTGTGTATTCGTTTGTACGCGAGAAGAAATATACGAGGGTGAGTCAAACGAAAACCAAAAATTTTTTAAAAACACTATTTATTGTGCAGAAGTGGTACAAAGCTGTATCACTTTTCAACATAATCTCCCCCACGCTCAATGCAAGTCCTCCAGCGCTTACAAAGTGCATAAATTCCTTTAGAAAAAAATTCTTCTGATAGTCCGCGCAACCACTCATGCACCGCGTGGCGTACGTCTTCATCAGAACGGAACTTCTTTCCTCCCATTGCGTCTTTGAGTGGTCCAGACATATGGAAATCAATTGGGGCAAGGTCTGGTGAGTATGGTGGATGAGGAAGACACTCAAAATGCAGGTCTGTGACAGTTGCAACTGTTGTACGGGCAGTGTGGGGCCTTGCATTGTCATGTTGCAAAACGACGCCTGCTGACAGAAAAAAATGGTTTAAATGGCTCCAAGCACTATGAGACTTAACATCTGAGGTCATCAGTCCCCAAGAACTTAGAAAAACCTAATTAACCTAAGGACATCACACACATCCATGCCCGATGCAGGATTCGAACCGGCTGACAGCAATCCACGTCACTTTGATTTGATTGCAGGTGCAGATGATTTTTTAGATTTGTGTATGATGCATTGGTGACAGTGGTCCCTCTAGGCATGTAATGCTCCAAAATGACGCCTTTTTCGACCCTTCCCTTCTGATGGTTCTGTTCGAAACTTCTTTGGTTTTGTTGATGGGGAATGGCGCCATTCCTTGCTCCTCTCTTCGTTCCGTTGGTGGAAGAGAACCCAGGTTTCGTCCCCAGTAACGATTCTTGCAAGGAAGCCATCACCTTCTCGTTCAAAGCGCCGAAGAAGTTATTTACTAGCATCAACACGTCGTTCTCTCATTTCAGGAGTGAGCTGCCGTGGCACCCATCTTGAAGACACTTTGTGAAACTGGAGCACATCAAGCAAAATGTGGTGTGCTGACCGATGACTAATCTGTAAACATGCTGCAATGTCATTCAGTGTCACTCGGCGGTTTTCCTTCACTATGGCTTCAACTGCGGCAATGTTCTGTGGAGTCACAACTCGTTGTGCCTGACCTGGACGAGGAGCATCTTCCACTGAAGTCTCACCATTTGAGAACTTCCTACCCCATTCGTAGACTTTCTGCTGTAACAAACATGCATCACCTTACTGAACCTTCATTCCTCGATCAATTTCAATGGGTTTCACACTTTCACTACGCAAAAACCGAATAACAGAACGCTGTTCTTCCCTGGTGCAAGTCGCAAGTGGGGTGGCCATCTTTATATTGATACTGCGACGGTATGGATGCATCTGCACTATGCTGCCACCTACAGGCTATTCAGAACGCTGTTTGTAGCACGCTTACCAACTTACAGGAGAAAGTCGCGAAGTTTCGATTTGTTATTACAAATTTAATGTTTTCATTTGACTCAACCTCGTATTATCTTAAGTTTACAGTGAGCAAAACTTACAAAATCGGGAGAGTAATTGAGAGCAAAGGCTCTTATCCATCAATTAATTACCCTTTGTAATATGCCTTTATGTTAATTCGAGAGAAATACACACATCAAAAAAAGATTTTGCGTCATCCCGGTTCCCAGAACTCCTAAAGATAGACGATGACTGTCGATATTGTATCACAGACACAATCCCCTTGACTGTTTATAGATGTCACTAAACCCACACAAAGATGTAAAGAACCATGCATGAGCAGAGCCTATTAGACGGAGGGGGTCCGAAAGCCGGTCAGATCCAGTTATTCCACCAGGAAGGAGGTACACGGCTCGTGTTGTCTGTAGTTCAACCATGCCTACACGGCCAATACAGCGGTGGGATCGCGTCCCCATTGTTACTTTGTGCCAGGAAGGGCTCTCAACAAAGGAAGTGTCCACGTGTCTCGGAGTGAACCAAATCGATGTTGGTTGGACTTGGAGGAGATACAGAGAGACAGGGTCGATGAAATGCCTCGCTCAGGCCTCCAACTGCAGTGGATGACAGCTACCTAAGGATTATGGCTCGGAGGAACCCTGAGAGCAACGACACCATATTGAATAATGCTTTTCGTGAAGCCATAGGACGTCGTGTAACGACTCAAACTGTCGCCAGTAGGCTGCATGATGCGCAGTTTCACTATCGACGTCCATGGCGAGGTTCATCTTTGAAACCACGACACCATGCAGCGCTGTAGAGATGGGCCCAACAACATGCCGAATGGACCGCTCAGGATTGGCATCACGTGTTCTTCACCGATGAGTGTCGCATATGCCTTCAATGAGACAATCGTCGGAGACGTGTTTAGAAGTAACCCGGTCAGGCTGAACGCCTTAGACACACTGCCCAGCGAGTTCAGCAAGGTGGAGGTTCCCTGATGGTTTTGGGTGGCATTATGTGGGTCCGACGTACGCCGCTGGTGGTCATGGAAGGTGCTGTAACGGCTGTACGATACGTGAATGCTGTCCTCCGACCGATAGTGCGACGATATCGGCACCATGTTGGCGAGGCATTCGTCTTCATGGACGACAATTCGCGCCCCGATCGTGCACATCTTGTGAATGACTTCCTTGAGGATAACGACAACGCGCGACTAAAGTTGCCAGCAGACATTAACCCTATCGAACATGCTTGGGATGGATTGAAAAGGGCTGTTTACTGTCGACGTGACCCACCAACCACTGTGAGCGATCTTCACCGAACCGCCGTTGAGCAGTGAGACAATCTGGACCAACAGTGCCTTGATGAACTTGTAGGTACTAAGCCATGACGAAAACAGGTATGCATGAATGCAAGAGGGCGTGCAGCTGGGTATTAGAGGAATCGGTGTGTTGATCTCTATTCCAATTTTCTGTACAGTTTGCGGAACTCTCGGAACCGAGGTAACGCAAAACTTTTTTTTATGTGTGAAGATATCTTTCTTCTTGCATGCAATGTTACCCAGTGACTTACGTCTATCGATTCATTGGCCAAAGTACATCTGATAGTATCAGTCAACTCACGGACAAGGAAAAATGTCAGGAGATTAGGTACGTACGATTTTACATTTTCGCCTGTGAGCCATTGCTGCTCTCTAATTATATATTTTTCATTTAATTGTATGATCTGTCTACGAGTGAGTGGCAGAAGACAGTTGTTGGTGCGCACTGGCGGCGATTGTGGAGGGGGACTAAACATTGGCCTCCGTCACGATGAAGAGGGAAGTTGGCAATGGGCTCGGAGAGGAAGAAGATTGCTTCGTGAGTGAGAAAGGAGAGAAAGAGAAAGAGGAGCTGCTTGTTTGCTTTGAGTCAAGCAGGATAGCTTGTGCGGTTCGAACCTTACGTCACTGAAGGAATGCTGTTGGTTTCAATAAGATTGCCACGCGTGGCGCCCGAGTCACGTGTGTAGGTGATGGTGATTATTTCTGTTTCTAGTGACGTATGTTCTCGCCTCCGTACTTACAACAATAGTGGACTTGTCTCTAACATAATCATAACACTGTGAATAGGTCGTTAGCTGTATGTTGCGAATAGTAAAGGAAGTGACTGGTCCGTTAGCCTGTTCCCGAGCAGCAACGTGAAGTGATTTGTGGTGCTATTAAATTTCTGCTTGTCATACGCTGCCATTTATATGTTATATTTTACGAATGTGATTGTTAAATCATTTTTTTCAAAGTCCTTATTTAGTCTGCTTCAGGCTATTTTATGTACCTGGAATCAGGTTATAGATTTGTGAATCTGTTCATTTTGCTCAGAAGCTTAAAATATTTTACTATGACCTCATCCTTGTAGACAGTTATCGTGTGTAACATTTAAAAAACAAATTAAGTGCAGTATGCTCTGTTACCACAAGTTCATAAATCTTGACATTGGTGTGGCTCTCCAATAAGCCAGGATAATAATCAAATCTGGTCATTTAATTGTTTGTAAAGATTTGTTTTAAGTTTATATTGTATTTTTAAATGATTGCAAGTTTGTACTATGCTGTATCAAGTAGTCTCACTTAGGGTTATATTTAATGTTTTATTCCGCTCGCCTTAGCGTGCAAGTAGGCCTTGTTATTAATTATAATATAGTTTTTGAGTGTTCATGCGTAAGCACATAATTATGGCTTCTTAGGTTTCGGTTTGTATTTGAGGTCGATTATGAGTTAATAGATGAAAGTGACCGAAAGTGCTGAAACCTGTGATAAACTGTGTAGTGGGTTCTTGAATATTACATCTGATCTTTGTATCCTACCTTTGCCCTTATCATTTTGGTGTGACAGGTAGCCGCCTCACTATTAGCCGGATGACGGATGCGCAGCGCGTGACCAACTTTCTCCATGCATTTCATTCCCTGTTTGGTGTTTCGTGGCCGGCCGAATGGAGATGGACTACGATGAGGACGAGGTGCGCCCACGCTATAGGCTCCTGTGTTCGGTCGCGGAAATTGGGACTAAGCAACGCCGTATCGACAGGCAGCTCTGACACAAAGGTTAAGTTACTTAACGGTTCTTCTTCAGATATTTTGGCATCAGTCACTAGAGTCCAAATAATCCAAGAGTCTACTAGTCCTAATGTGTCATGAGATCAATTAAGAAGGTGGCCATTAGTTTTTATACCTTCATTGAGAGCACTATTTCCCTTGTTCTTCCTGCATGTTAAAAGCCTCCTTGTTTGGATCTTTATTGACAATCTTATTATCCTGTTCATTAATGGGAATGTAATGTTCATGTACTGATGATTGTCAGTGTGTGGAAAATGTTCCGTGTTGCTGCTTACGCTATCGTAAGTTTAGACCTCGCCTTCTTCTGTAATGACGTTGAAGTCTTAAGACCTGTTTTTGTGATAAAATTCTGTTGCATGTTCTTAAGGAAGTTTAAATTGATATTATAATTACAGTTAAGTAATTGGGTTTGTTTCCACTGGGATTTCAGCGCCAGCCATGTTAATCGATTCTTTCTTATCTTACGGCACGCAAAATCACTGTTCATATTTATTAATATTGTGAAATTGTTTGATGACCATTTTTCCAAAGATATTTAATCACTGAGTAACTCGTTAAATTTAATGGTCAATAAAACGTATGTTGAAAGGGTGTAGGAATGTTTGTAAACCCCTTGTTCAGACTTCCAGAAACTTCCGGTAGTCACCGTTCAGGTAAATTGGTTACACCATAACTTCCTTGTTCCGAAGCAAGACAACTGAAGAGATGCGGACGCAGGTGTTTATGGATGGAAGATATTATCGTCTCTTACACATTTCGATTGGAAGCGAAACATTCTGGGATAGACATGGACACTTATGGAAGAAATACATTTTAATAAAATAAATGTTATGAAGTGGTTATGTTGGCATAATGCAAGAGAAACTATCACATCTGTAACTAGTACAAGATGTTGTTTTGCCGGATTCTTTAACTCATACTCCTAAACTCTCAGGCATATTTAGAACCACCTTTTGGAAGGAAAAATATTAGAGGAATTCCACTAAGTTGCTATGCAGATAAATCGTACTCCCACATACACAATGAAGAAAGCCACTTGTTTCCATGGTATGGCACTCGATTCAGGGGTGACGAATTATAATTACGCCTGGGACAGTGTGACTGACAAGGGAATATTTCCAAGTGTCGGTAAAAGATCTTTGTGAAATATGGCAGGCGTGTAGGGGAGGGAAAATAACGCAGTAAGTATTTTTTTTCTTTGTGACCAGTTTCACTTTTAAGGCGTAAAATACACTTCGAAGGATAATTTAACCTATTAGGTCTAGAGGATATATCTTTGAAACGAAGATATATATAAAAAATGTTTCTCATTTAGAAGTTGATATGTAAGTGAAGTTCTTGAAAACTTTATGATCGAATTTTGTAATATATACGTCTACATCTACATGGCTATCCTGCAAATGACTCTTAAGTGCCTAGCAGAGGGTTCATAGAACCATTTTCACAATAACTGTCTTTTATTCTCCTCTCAAAAAGCGAGCTCTGATTTCCCTTAAATTATTAGTATGATCGTTTCTCCACAAGTAGGTCAGCGTCAATAAAATGTTTTTGCGTTCGGAGGAGATAGTAGGTGATTGAAATTTTGTGAGAAGGTCCTGACGTAAAGAGAAACGCCTTTGCTTTAATGATGTCCACCCCAAATCCTATATTACGTCCGTGACACTCCCTCCCACATCTCTAGATAGTACAAAACGTGCTGACCTTCTTTGAACTTTCTCGATATACTCCGTTAATCCGATCTCGTAAGAATCCTACAGCGCGCAACAGTTCTCCAAAAAGAGGACGGACAAGTGTAGTGTAGGCAGTCTGCTTGGCAGATCTGTTGCATCTTCTAAGTCTTCCGCCAATAAAACGCTTCTTTGATTCACTTTTCTCAAACATTTTGTATGTATTGTTTCCTGTTTAAATAGTTCTTTATTGAAATTCCAAGGTATGAATTTGAATTTGTGGCCTTTACATTTGACTGATTTATCGTGTAACCGAAATTTAACTGATTCCTTGTAGCACTGATGTGGATGACCTCACACTTTTCATTGTTTAGGGTCAATTGCAATTTCTCGCACCATACAAATACCTAACATAAATTATTTTTCAATTGATTTTGATCTTCTGATGACTTTTACAGACGATAAACGGTAGCGTCGTCTGCAAACAACCTAAGACTGCTGCTCAAATTGTCTCCTAAATCTTTCGTATAGACAAGGAACATAAGAGGGCCTATAAAACTACCCTGGGTAGCGACGAAATTCACACCTGTTTTGCTCGATGACTTTCAGACAATTTCTACAAACTGTGACCTCTCTGACAAGAAATCGCCTTTTGGAAATCTAGAAATACGGGATGAATCTGAAATACCTTGCCGATAGTACTGAACATTTCGTGTGAGTAAACTAGTTGTGTTTCACAAGAACGATGTTTTCCAAATCCATGTCGATTACGTATCAATAGAACGTTCTCTTCGAGATAATTCATAATGTTCGGACATAATATATGTTCCAAAATCCTGGTGCACATCGACATTAATGATAATTTAGTGGATTACTCCTATTGCCTTTCTTGAGTATCAGTAGGACCTGTGCAGATTTCCAATCATTGGGTGCGGATCTTCTGTCGAGGAGCGGTTGTACGTGACTGTTAAGTGTGGAGCTATTGTATCCGCACATTCTGGAAGGAACCTAATTGGTATACAGTCTGGATTGGAAGACTCGCTTTTGTTAAGTGATCTAAGATGCTTCACTACTCCGAGAATATCTACTTCTAAGTTACTCTTATTGGCAGCTGTTCTTGATTCGAATTCTGAAATATTTACATCTTATTCTTCGGCGAAGGAATTTCAGAAGGCCGTGTTGAGTATTCCCTTCGCTATTGCGGAGAGAAGGCATTGATTGTGTCTTGTCGCTAGCGTATATTACATACGACCAAGTATAATTGTATGAGTCGGGTACGTGTTTGAAATTAGACTCTAGTTTTCTTTGAATCTTTCAGCAACTGTATAATCTGATTTGGGAGGTCGGTAAAAGGATACGGTTGCCAAGAATGACCGCCAACTGGATTTAGCCTATGTTTTATGAACACCATTAGGTCCTTCGCAAATAATTTGGCTTAACTTGTATTTAGCTTTAGCCAACATTTGTGTCTGTAACAATTTGAGCATCAGTACCTTCTATTAACGCTTGGAGCTCTGGTACTTCCCTAACACAGCTGCAACAGTTTATAGCTGTTATATCGATGGTTCCCTTGTCTCGTTCTTCCTGTGTTCAAACTGCATCCTTTCATACTGCAACCATTTTTGTGTTTTCCCGAGGCTCTTTCCCAAGGCCCACTAACCTAAAAATTGAAATAGATACAAAATCATTATAACAGTGATAATCTGTGAATAATTGCTTCAAACTTTACGTTTTTCTTACTCTTTGTACATAAAATCAACGGAATTTCTTCACGTAATATACCTGATGGAGAACACTATCAAGAATAAAATTTAGCAGGATTTCAAATTGTCGCGGTTGATCCTCTAAACATCGTGATTTGTATCAGACATATTTCGGTTGACTGGTTAGCCTTGGCGGAAAGAACTGATCATATACTAGTGACCGCAGCTTAATTACATTGTTTCTTAAGTGGAGATTGACATCAAAATCATTCAACAGAACTAAATCTGAAAACTTTCTCACCCAGTTGTTCCAACATCGAATGCCGTATACAGGGGGAGTCACCTAACGTTACCAATGGATATATTTCGTAAACCACATCAAATACTGACGAACCGATTCCACAGACCGAACGTGAGGAGAGGGGCTAGTGTAGTTGTTTAATACAATCCATACAAAAATGCACGGAAGTATGTTTTTTAACACAAACCTACCTTTTTATAAATGGAACCACGTTAGTTTTGTTAGCACATCTGAGTATATAAACAAATACGTAATCAGCGCCGTTTGTTGCATTGTAAAATGTTAATTACATCCGGAGATATTGTAACCTAAAGTTGCTTGAAACCTCCGACATTCAATTGCGTGTTGTAACAAACACGGGCCACGGTCGGCGAGCAGCATCTGCAGGGACATGTTTACGATGACGACCGTGTTTACGTGTGTGGCTGTAGTGCACTGTTGTGGTTTGGTCTAGCTGTCGCAGTGTCTGCATGTAGCGCTTGCTGCTATTGTTATTCGTCTCCGCACGCAGACCAACTGTAGTACACCGTGTTACCAGACGTCTGTGATAGTGTAGTGTTGTAGGAACTGTGACCATGGTGTATTCGAACTCTGAAAAGGCGGAGATGATACTCATCTATGGCGAGTGTCGACGAAATGCAGCTGAAGCCTGCAGGATGTATGCAGAACGGTACCCGGACAGAGAGCATCCAACGTGCTGCACATTGCAAAACATCTACCGCCAACTGTATGCAACAGGTATGGTCGTAGCACGCAAACGCGTCCGTAACAGGCCCGCCACAGGAGAAGCGGGTGCAGTTGGTGTGTTAGCTGCTGTTGCCATCAACCTACACATGAGTACACGGGACATTGCGAGAGCCGGTGGACTGAGTCAAAGTAGTGTCATGCGCATACTGCATCGTCACCGCTTTCACCCGTTTCATGTGTCGGTACATCAGCAATTACATGGTGATGACTTTAATCATCGAGAGCAATTCTGTCAATGGGCATTACCAGAGAATGCGTTGCAGTTCTACCTGTTTACCGATGAAGCGGGTTTCACAAACCACGGGGTAGTGAATCTACGGAACATGCATTACGGGTCCGTGGACAATCCTCGCTGGCTCAGAAAGGTAGAGCGACAGCGACCGTGGACTGTAAATGTATGGTGCGGAATCATTGACGACCACCTCATTGGTCCTCATTTGATTGCAGGGGCCCAAACAGCTGCAACATACATCGCGTTTCTACAGAATGATCTGCCAACGTTGCTCGAAAATGTCCCACTGGAAACGCGTCGATGTATGTGGTATCAGCATGATGGTGCACCTGCAGATTCCGCAATTAACACTAGGCTGACCCTTGACAGGATGTTCGACGGGCGTTTCATAGGACGTAGAGGACGCATAAATTGGCCAGCCCGTTCTCCTGATCTTACACCTCTGGACTTCTTTCTGTGGGGTACGTTAAAGGAGAATGTGTACCGTGATGTGCCTACAACCCCAGAGGATATGAAACAACGTATTTTGGCAGCCCGCGGCGACATTACACCAGATTGACTGCGGCGTGTACGACATTCATTACGCCAGAGATTGCAATTGTGTGCAGCAAATGATGGCCACCACATTGAACATCTATTGGCCTGACATGTCGGGACACACTCTATTCCACTCCGTAATTGAAAACGGAAACCACGTGTGTACGTGTACCTCACCCCTCATGGTAATGTACATGTGCGCCAGTGAAAAAGACTAATAAAAAGGTGTTAACATGTGGACGTAAGGTGCTGTTCCATCACCGTTCCCTTTGGATCCCTACGTAATTCGGTGCTCTCCGATACACACGATCGAACAGCGGAGGAGTGGTCAAGCGTCAACTTTAGATTACAATATCTCCGGATGTAATTAACATTTTACAATGCAACAAATGGCACTGATTACGTATTTCTTTATATGTTCAGATGTGCTAACAAAACTAACGGGGTTCCATTTAAAAAAACGTAGGTTTGTGTTAAAAAACATACTTCCGTGCATTTTTTATGGTTTGTATTAACCAATTACACTAGCCCCTCTCCTCACGTTCGGTCTGTGGAATCGATTCGTCAGTATTTGATGTGGTTTACGAAATATATCCAGCGGTAATGTTAGGTGACTCACCCTGTATATCTCACGACAGTACCTGTGGCGCCGAGTCCTCTGGGATCACCGGATGAACAAGTTCTTTGTATTCAGGTACGATGCTCTATACGGTTCTTTCACACTGATGGCCCTAAGAAACTAACAAGAGCCGGCCGGAGTGGCCGAGCGGTTAAAGGCACTACAGTCTGGAACCGCACGACTGCTACGGTCGCAGGTTCGAATCCTGCCTCGGGCATGGATGAGTGTGATGTCCTTAGGTTAGTTAGGTTTAAGTAGTTCTGAGTTCTAGGGGACTTATGACCACAGCAGTTGAGTCCCACAGTGCTCAGAGCCATTTGAACCATTTTTTTGAAACTAACAAGAATACAGATTGTTTTCCCTCACTGGGAAAGGAAACATGTTTCAAATATCTCTTGACTCAATCGGACGTTTGTTTATCAGATTTCGATTGTGACACAAGTACATTTGGAGTTTCAAATGCAGATCTTCGAATTCTAGATCTAAAGTCACCATTAGTTTCTCTTAAAACTACGAAAAGGTGGGAGGTCAGTATCAAGAAGCTGTTTTGCCCATCATACATGACAAGAAACTTGTTCATGTAATGATCGCTAAGGATTCGACGACACAGGTACAATCGTCGTATGTATATGGCTTCCGGTATTTGAAGAACCTTGTGAGAAGGTTTTCGGATCTAGTTCTGTTGAATAATTTTGTTGTCAATCTCCACATGACAAACACCGTAATTAAGCTGTAGTCACTAGTACATAGTCAATTCTTTTCACCAAGGCTTACCAATGTACTGGAGAATGCCTTACACAAATCAGGGTCAACGTCGACAATTCGAAATCCTGTTGAATCTTGTTCTCACTTTTTCTCCGTCACGAATATTGTGTGAAGAAATTTCGTTCATTTTATGTGCATGGTGTAAGAAAACGTTATGTTTGAAACATTAATTCACAGATATCATTATTGCAGTGATTTTGTATCGTAACAACGAGTTACCTACTATTTTCAACTAACGTAATACACGTATGTGAAAAGGTATACTAAAAAAAAAGAAGAAACAAAAATTAATCTAAAACGTGTAACAACAATTTTATACAAAAAAATAAGTAACACAAGCAACTAGACTAATAACATGTATGAACGTTTACGTGAGAAACATTTTTATATATGATCGTTACGAAGATATTCCCTTCAAACCTAATAGAGCAAATTATCTTTTGGGCTATGTTTTACCCATTAAAAGCACAAACTGGGCACGAACAAAATAAAGCGTATTGCATTGTTTTCCCCCTCTACGCAACTCCCGAGGTTCATCAGGATCGTCTGTAGACATTTCGGAATGCTCTCTTGTGAGAGAGACAGCCAAAATAAAAACTTGGGATGTTAGAAGTTTCTGTAATACCAGGTTCACTGCCCGAATCAGTGTAGTATAATCAAGTGCAAAAATGTTGACTCCCTTAGCTAATTAATAATGGTTTCTTTATTAACATGCAGTTGAAATTTATTGCTTTATTACACATATCAGATATGACTCATTTGTTTAATGGGTATCATATGTAAAAACAGTCAATGCGCTAAGGCTTGTTACGGTAATCATTGCGTGTCGACATGAACAACAAACTAAAAATCTCGATCTAGAGTGGGGGCTTGAGAGGGAGGAGAGGAGGGGGACGTTTACGGATCACGTTTATACGTTTCTCTGGAATAACTCGATGCCCCTCCCGCTGGAGGTTCGCGTCCTCCCTCGGACATGAGTGTGTGTGTTGTTCTTAGCATAAGTTAGTTTAGTTTAAGTAATGTGTAAGTCTAGGGACTGATGAATTAAGCAGTTTGGTCCTTAGGAATTCACACACATTTGAATAACTCGAAACCTGCGGCTTCCAGGGAAAACATTTCCCAGTGAAAATTAAACTACATTGAATATGCCACAGGAATATATTTATTCGTGTTTTCTCTAGGACTGCTAGTAATTAAAATTCATCGATAATTATAGATGGTGTTTTAATGGTATAATGGGAGGGGTGAGGTAGCCAGGGGAGAGGGGAGCATAGATGTGCGAGAGAAGATTGTTCGTCGGATTGTGATCATGTGATCATGCACTTTGCTTCGTCTTTCATTGGTCTGCATACTAAAGAGCGATCATGTGTTTCCCCGCTCTAACTACTCTAACTACACCGCGTTTCAAAAAGCTATACCATCCGCAGTGCACAAAAATGAAAATGGGTGGGGGTGGGACGAGCAGGAGGAGTAGGTGTAGATCTCGTTAATACTACATGGTATGAAGATATGAGTCACCGACAACACTAACCCAAGAAACGCGTGTGGAAAGAATTTACGTAACTCAATGCAGACTTCCCTACACTGGTTGATGGGAAATTAATTCTTAGTCATCCTGCACGGCATCTGTAGTATTCGTCCGCGAGAGGCAACTTCACTCACCTCCAACGCCGCTTGCTTTTCGGTTTACAGGCAGACTGTAACTCACGCGTATTTCCTATCCAGTTCTCTTATGTGAGTAGACAAAATAACTTCACTGAACACGTGTTTATATAGTGGAGTCATTTTGAGTTTATTATATGAGTACAGTTTTGCTGTTGGTAAATGAACCTTTGTATAAAATACTTTGCTATAAAGAATGGCTATTTTAATTTTCATGCGTGATGATGTCAGTGGCCTGTGTAGTATCGGCGGGAAAGGGATTGGTTTGGTAAATGTGGCACCTTGCTACTGTCTATCACTAACAGTGTATTTTAATGCCGTTTAATTGTGTTGTAATCATTTGGTGGTAAACTAATGAATGACCAGAAAGTTACTTCGCTTCTCTTCCCATTAACTGTATAACTAATAGACTGAATAAGTCTCTTCCATTCAAAAATTGCTCGCACCTTCAGAACAGTCAGAATTTAGTGGAATCACTTACCAAACATCCACAGTATATCTTCCAAGATGAGTGTCAATGTGTCTGATGGAATAGGACCGATCTTGTTGAAGCCTGCTATAATGCATTACTTGAATTATGTTGAAATATCCGAAGTTCCATAAAACCTAGGTTACCTACTTCTGTTGCAGGGGAAGACAATTTGAGCCTCTGGGCTTCTTCAGAATTCGAGAATCCCGAAGCTGGGGAGGTGAATTTTATACCCCTCATGCTGTGAAAAGTATTACAGCCGGTGACGGTGGAGACAATGTAACCGCCATTGTCGAATACATATTGGTATAATTTTACACTTCAGACAGGCTCTTCTCTGTGATGAACAGCTGACAGCTCCAGATGTTGAGTTTTTACATAATGGTGCACTTACAAACTGCAGATAAATTCTCACACAAACTGAAAATAACTCCTCTACATAAACTTGTACTCAGTGAAATTATTATATCCGCGCAAGTAAGATAACTGTATAGCAGTTGCTAGGGAGGTGTACATAGCTTGTCTGTAAAATGAAAAGCGAGTAGCGCGAACGTGGTGGGGGAAGTTACGTTTCGCGGAAGAAGGCTAGAGCTGCCGTACAGAATGACTGACCATCAGTTTCCTGTCTGAAATTTCCTGACAGATAAAAACTGTGTGCCGTACCGACACTCGAACTCGGGACCATCTGACCTACCCAAGCACGACTCACGACTCCTCCTCACAGTTTTAAATCCGCCAGTACCTCGTCTCCTATCTTCCAAACTTCAGAGAAGCTCTCCTTCAGACCTTCCAGAACTAGCACTCCTACAAGAAAGGATATTAACCACAGCCTGGGGGACGTTTCCAGAATGAAATGTTCACTCTGCAGCTGAGTGTACGCTGACACGAAACTTCTGGCATATTAATTTCCTATCTATCAGTGTGAAACAGTATGAAGATATTTGTGTAGTGTCTACTCATATGCGTGTCTTGATTTAGTATTGCTAATAGCTGATATCTGTATTCCGTGTAGTGTTAACGAAGTTTGTGGCATACAAACACCTCCTCCCTGATTGGGCAAATTTGCGCCTTGCGGAGAATAGGTGTAACTTTGTGAAACACCTTGTAATTGTTTCTTGCGATGATTGGGGTAGATACGATGGAGGATCACATGCTCATTAATCAGATAGTATTCCTACGAATGAGGAAAGTGTATGACCACAATCCAGCAAACTACCTACCGTCGCGCGCAACTATACTCAACCCTCGTAACGCCCCCTCCCCCCCCCCAAACCACGCTCTTTAGGAGTAGTACGTGCATTTCATATTTGTTATTAACCTATTTCATTAAAACAAAGTTTTAATCTTTTACCATTGAAACTATTTTTATAATCTGAGATACTTCTCTCCCCTGCGACGTTGAAACTGTTAGTGCTAGAGAAAAAATGAACAGGCCCTTTTTAAAAGAAATTTAATTTAATTTGTTACCGGGAAACACTTTCGCATGAAAACGCAATTTCGAATTACTCAAGGAAAACATTTTAAGTGACTCTCCAGCCGCATTAACGCGATCACCTGTCAAAAGCATGAATAACCAACTTTTGTAGCAAAGACTGCTTCGAGACGTATGGCTGGAGAATCACCGAAGTTCTGGAAGGCACTGGCAGGGATGTGGGACTATGTTGGCTCCAGTGTCGTGGCCAGCTGAGCTAGGTTTCCCGGCTGAGGATCCATGGCGCATACAGCCCTATCGTAGTCTCGACTGGGCGTAGATCCGGTGAGTATGGTGGTCAGAGGAGTACTGTAAACTCGTTCTGCTGCTCTTCGAACCACGCATGTACACTGTGAGCCGTGTGAGAAAATGGTTCAAATGGCTCTGAGCACTATGGTACTCAAATTCTGAGGTCATCAGTCCCCTAGAACTTTTTTTTTTCTGTCATCAGTCTACTGACTGGTTTGATGCGGCCCGCCACGAATTCCTTTCCTGTGCTAACCTCTTCATCTCAGAGTAGCACTTGCAACCTACGTCCTCAATTATTTGCTTGACGCATTCCAATCTCTATCTTCCTCTACAGTTTTTGCCCTCTACAGCTCCCTCTAGTACTATGGAAGTCATTCCCTCATGTCTTAGCAGATGTCCGATCATCCTGTCCCTTCTCCTTATCAGTGTTTTCCACATATTCCTTTCCTATTCTGCATAGAACCTCCTCATTCCTTACCTTATCAGTCCACCCAATTTTCAACATTCGTCTATAGCACCACATCTCAAATGCTTCGATTCTCTTCTTTTCCAGTTTTCCCACCGTCCATGTTTCACTACCATACAATGCTGTACTCCAGACGTACATCCTCACAAAATTTCTTCCTCAAATTAAGGCCGGTATTTGATATTAGTAGACTTCTCTTGGCCAGAAATGCCATTTTTGCCATAGCGAGTCTGCTTTTGATGTCCTCTTGCTCCGTCCGTCATTGGTTATTTTACTGCCTAGGTAGCAGAATTTGTTAACTTCATTGACTTCGTGACCATCAATCCTGATGTTAAGTTTCTCGCTGTTCTCATTTCTACTACTTCTCATTACCATCGTCTTTCTCCGATTTACTCTCAAACCATACTTTGCACTCATTAGACTGTTCATTCCGTTCAGCAGATCATTTAGTTCTTCTTCACTTTCACTCAGGATAGCAATGTCATCAGCGAATCGTATCATTGATACCCTTTCACCTTGTATTTTAATTCCACTCCTGAACCTTTCTTTTATTTCCATCATTGCTTCCTCGATGTACAGATTGAAGAGTAGGGCG
This sequence comes from Schistocerca piceifrons, assembly GCF_021461385.2. Classification (NCBI taxonomy): domain Eukaryota; kingdom Metazoa; phylum Arthropoda; class Insecta; order Orthoptera; family Acrididae; genus Schistocerca; species Schistocerca piceifrons. The sequence continues at coordinate 430,613,948 of NC_060140.1, read as the reverse complement.
AAAGTCTACAGCCTTGTCTTACACCCTTCTTAATACGAGCACTTCGTTCTTGATCGTCCACTCTTATTATTCCCTCTTGGTTGTTGTACATGTTGTATATGACCCGTCCCTCCCTATAGCTTACCCCTACTTTTTTCAAAATCTCGGACAGCTTGCACCATTTTATATTGTCGAACGCTTTTTCCAGGTCGACAATTCCTTTGAAAGTGTCTTGATTTTTCTTTAGCCTTGCTTCCATTATTAGCCGTAACGTCAGAATTGCCCTCTCGTCCCTTTACTTTTCCTAAAGCCAAACTGATCGTCACCTAGCGCATTCTCAATTTTCTTTTCCAATCTTCTGTATATTATTCTTGTAAGCAGCTTCGATGCATGAGCTGTTAAGCTGATTGTGCGATAATTCTCGCACTTGTCAGCTCTTGCCGTTTTCGGAATTGTGTGGATGATGCTTTTCCGAAAGTCAGATGGTATATCGCCAGACTCATATATTCTACACACCAACGTGAATAGTCGTTTTGTTGCCACTTCCCCCTAATGATTTTAGAAATTCTGATGGAATGTTATCCATGCCTTCTGCCTTATTTGTCCGTAAGTCCTCCAAAGCTCTTTTAAATTCCGATTCTAATACTGGATCCTCTATCTCTTCTAAATCGACTCGTGTTTCTTCTTCTATCACATCAGAAAAATCTTCACCCTCATAGAGGCTTTCAATGTATTCTTTCCACCTATCTGCTCTCTCCTTTGCATTTAATAGTGGAATTTCCGTTGCACTCTTAATGTTACCACCGTTGCTTTTAATGTCACCAAAGGTTGTTTTGACTTTCCTGTATGCTGAGTCTGTCCTTCCGACAATCATATCTTTTTCGATGTCTTCACATTTTTCCTGCAGCCATTTCGTCTTAGCTTCCCTGCACTTCCTATTTATTTCATTCCTCAGCGACTTGTATTTCTGTATTCCTGATTTTCCCGGAACATGTTTGTACTTCCTCCTTTCATTAATCAACTGAAGTATTTCTTCTGTTACCCATGGTTTCTTCGCAGCTACCTTCTTTGTATCTATATTTTCCTTCCCAACTTCCGTGATGGCCCTTTTTAGAGATGTCCATTCCTCTTCAACTGTCCTGCCTACTGCGCTATTCCTTATTGCTGTATCTATAGCGTTAGAGAACTTCAAACGTATCTCGTCATTCCTTAGTACTTCCGTATCCCACTTCTTTGCGTGTTGATTCTTCCTGACTAATGTCTTGAACTTCAGCCTACTCTTCATCACTACTATGTTGTGATCTGAATCTATATCTGCTCCTGGGTACGCCTTACAATCCAGTATCTCATTTCTGAATCTCTGTCTGACCATGATGTAATCTAATTGAAATCTTTCCGTATCTCCCGGCCTTTTCCAAGTATACCTCCTCCTCTTGTGATTCTTGAACAGGGTATTCGCTATTACTAGCTGAAACTTGTAACAGAACTCAATTAGTCTTTCTCCTCTTTCATTCCTTGTCCCAAGCCCACATTCTCCTGTAACCTTTTCTTCTACTCCTTCCCCTACAACTGCATTCCAGTCGCTCATGACTATTAGATTTTCGTCACCCTTTACATACTGTATTACCCTTTCAATATCCTCATACACTTTCTCTATCTGTTCATCTTCAGCTTGCGACGTCGGCATGTATACCTGAACTATCGTTGTCGGTGTTGGTCTGCTGTCGATTCTGATTAGAACAACCCAGTAACCGAACTGTTCACAGTAACACACCCTCTGCCCTACCTTCCTATTCATAACGAATCCTACACCTGTTATACCATTTTCTGCTGCTGTTGATATTACCCGTACTCATCTGACCAGAAATCCTTGTCTTCCTTCCACTTCACTTCACTGACCCCTACTATATTTAGATTGAGCCTTTGTATTTCCCTTTTCAGATTTTCTAGTTTCCCTACCACGTTCAAGCTTCTGACATTCCACGCCCCGACTCGTAGAACGTTATCGTTTCGTTGATTATTCAATCTTTTTCTCATGGTAACCCTCCCGGAGATCCGAATGGGGGAGTATTCCGGAATCTTTTGCCAATGAAGAGATCATCATGACACTTCTTCAATTACAGGCCACATGTCCTGTGGATACAGGTTACGTGTCTTTAATGCAGTAGTTTCCATTGCCTTCTGCATCCTCATGTCGTTGATCATTGCTGATTCTTCCGCCTTTAGGGGCAATTTCCCACCCCTAGGACAAGAGAGTGCCCTGAACTTCTATCCGCTCCTCCGCCCACTGTGACAAGGCCGTTGGCAGAATGAGGCTGACATCTTATGCCGGAAGTCTTCGGCCGCCAATGCTGATTATTTATCAAAATTTAGGCAGTGGCGGGGATCGAACCCGGGACCGAAGACGTTTTGATTATGAATGAAAGACGCTACCCCTAGACCATGAGTACCTAGAACTTAACGAGTACAAGTGTCTTATGTACAAACGAGTTTTATGGTGATTTGTTTTTTTTTCCTCTTGTATATGGTTCAAATGGCTCTAAGCACTATGGGACTTAACATCTGAGGTCATCAGTCCCCCTAGACTTAGAACAACTTAAACCTAGTTAATCTAAGGACATCACACATCCATGCCCGAGGCAGGATTCGAACCTGCGACCGTAGCGGTCTCGCGGTTCCGGACTGTAGCGCCTAGAACCGCACAGCCACTCCGGCCGGCAGCTGTGTGAGACATTGCATTGTACTTCTGATAGATGCCATCAAGCAGAGATAAAACAAACTGCAAATAGAAGTGAGCTTGGTCCCCGAGGATAAATATATTCGTATGTTGATCAGTTGTGCCTTCCAGAATGACGACATCGCCCAGGGAATGCCACGAAAACATGTCCACATACAACGCTCCCTTCTCCGGCCTGGACCATTCCGACGATTGTTGCAAGGTGTTTGCTCTTTAAACGTTTCATGCCGTTAACGCCAACAGCCATCTGTCTTATGGAGCAAAAGACGTGATTAATCTGGAAAGGCCACTGTCGCGACTTAGTGGACGTTCAGTTGCGGTATTGACGGGGAAATTCAGCCTTCATCGCCGAGGAACCGCAGTCAGCAGGCGCCTGCTGCAGAGGCCCACCCAGAGCAACCTTTGCTGAAGGGCCGTTGAGGGGACAGTGTCGGTAGCTCCTTTCTCCATCTGGGCGATCAGCTACGCGAAAGTTGCACGGTTGTTCGGCCCTACACGTCTCTGCAGCCGTCAGTCACTCCTCTCACCGTGGTGCACCACAGAGGCATCAGCGCCTGTTTGGATAGCGCCATTTTGCCATGAACGGTACACTTTAACCACGGCGGCACGCAAACAGTTAACAAACATTCCTAAAATGCTTCCACCCTTATCCCGAAAACCAATGATCACGCCCTTTTGTATCTAGCATAAATCGCTCCTTTTCATCTTAAGGAGCACGGCAGCAATGATTCCCGCACCTCCCCCCCCCCCTCCCCTACCCCCCACCCCCCGACACGCACAGCTACTGCAGCCACCTGCTGTGTGTGTGCTTTTATTGTACGATGATGTCGAATATTGATGGTGATCTCATTACTGTTAGTTGACCATGTAACTGATGAGAAGAAACTGGGAATAGCTTTCACGTTACTTTTCATTCCAGAACTTGTCTTGCAACGAAGGTTCAAATTGGCTCTGAGCACTATGGGATTTAACATCTGAGGTCATCAGCCCCTAGAACTTAGATCTACTTAAACCCAACTAACCTAAGGACATCACACACACCCATGCCCGAGGCAGGATTAGAACCTGCGACCATAGTGGTCACGCGATTCCAGACTGAAGCACCTAGAACCGCTCGGCCACTCCGGCCGGCTTGCAACGAAGGAAGAGCTCCGAAAAACCTTCGTCGGAGCCTTGGTATTAGTGTATTGTTAATATATATTTGGGACAATATGTCGTAGACAAAACCATGAATGCCTAGTGCATACTGGAGTGTGTTCATTTATATTATTTAGTAAAGGCGATGGCCTGCTCTTCATGTGAAGCGTGTCTGCCTGCCACATTGGAATATGACATATTGTTACAATCAAACTGAAGTCAATCTGAAGCATTAATGTAGAGAGAAAGAGAGAGAGGGGTGGGGGGAGGCAGGGAGGTTGGGAGCAGAGGGAGTCGAAACTGAAAAATATGAAATATGTTCAGACTATCAGAGTAAGAATTCTGAGAGTGAGAACTTGGTTTCAGATGTATTACTCGCGAAAATATGGAATTTGGGGAATGTTGCCTCTATTGGACCACCTCTACATTTTGTCGTGAAAGCCTGTATTATGTATTTAACTGGAACAAAATATACTGTAAACTAATCTATACTTTGAGCAGGTGGTGTTACATTTTCAATAAATACATAGATTAAAGGCAAATAATTTAAAATCGACAAGTACGTAAACAGTTCCAGTTATGAAAATGATTGCTTAATTTGGACTTTCAGATACCTCCATACTATTTTGTGTAGCAGTGGGCTTCTCTACTTAAATATTATCAGCTTTCAAGCAACTTACTGGTGAGAAATGATGACCTGGAAACGATTTCCAATTCATTGTTCAAATTCCTGCTGAGTAGAAGGCACTCTCAGCCCTTCCAGCTGTTGCTGCTCGGGCACAGCCTTCACTCAGTAATCTGGATGTCTAAAACTGCCGTGTACCCTTCCATACGTTTTCAGGGAAGCATTTGTCCTAGGCTTGAATCCAACAGGTTTGAAGAGAAGCAAAAAATGGAACATCAATTGGTTGCAGTTTCTGTATAGTGCACCAACGTTCGAATCCTGCCTTGGGCGTGGATGTGTGTCATGTCCTTAGGTTAGTTAGGTTTAAGTAGTTCTAAGTTCTAGGGGACTGATGACCTCAGAAGTTAAGTCCCATAGTGCTCAGAGCCATTTGAACCATTTGTACCAACGTATCTGCAATGTGATAATAACATTATCACGAAAGTAATCAAAAGTCTCTAGATTTGAATAGTGTCTTGGGTGACCATCAACCAACAGGAGCACAGGTGAGTCCTTACAGCAGTTCGTATGATTCTTGAAATGTTTGATCCACAAGAGAAATTATCTTACCAGTGTACGAGATGTCAACTACGCTTCCTCTTGCGCCAACAGTGTTCAGTTCATGCTGCCTCTTCTTAAGCTTCACATACACTGAGGCGGCAAAGTTATGGGACAGCGATATGCACTTACGTAAATGGCGGTAGTATTGCGAACACAAAGTACAAAATTGCAGTGCATTGGTGAAGTTGTCATTTATACTCAGGTGATTGTAATTCACATTGATAATTTGTCATTCCGACTATGCCGAAATGGAAGGCACACCGATGATATCAAATTTTAATCTCCGTTTGATGAGTTTGACCTTCCAAAAAGATAAATTAAAATTCCTACTTTTTGAAACACCTCAGAAATTACTTACTGGGTGTTGAATTCGTCTACTTGTGGTCTACGACACAAGTTGCAGAAATTACTAAATCTCCCTTCCAAAAAGGCGAAGTATATACTAACATCTCTTAATTAATGTAGCTATAACAAGATGTTTTAGGTCATTTCGTGGGGACTTTCTTACACTTCATACTATACCATGTACGCTAAGGCTACTGAGAACGGAAGAGTAATTGCAATTGGAGAAAAAAGGATAAAGATCACAAAATACGCGATGATCAAGCAGTGCTTGCGGAATGAGTAGTGGAGCTACCTTAGATGTTGTAGAGTATTGCAAGAAGGAGCGAGAACCATAGAACGAAAACAAATGTAGCAAAGAAAAAAGTGATGAGAGTAAGAAAGACGGAAGCTCCAGTAAACATATTCTTACACAAAATAATTGAAATCCGTTCTGCACCTGGGAAGTATAATGACATGGAACTGAAGGGGGGCGGAAGAAATAAGGCAGAGGATATCAATGCTAAAGGTAAAGCTCTTACTAACACCTAGAAGAATTCCACAGGACCAAGGTAAAGATTCGCCAAATGCTATGTTTGAAACATAGTTTCATACAGCACTGACACACGGACAGTTAAAAAGAATGAAGAAATATATTTAGCATATTCTGAGATGAGGCTATGGAGAAGACTATTTAAGGTGAAGAGGACTGACAGACTTAAGAGTGAAGAAATAATGAAGAAAATAACGGAAAAAAGAATATTAATGGAAGTAATCAGAAAGAGGAGAAAGCCTTGGAAGGGATATACACTGCGTAGGAACTGTCTGCTGAAAGAGAGAAAAGCGGGAGTATTGAGAGGAAGAGACAAGAAGAGAATTAGAATGATGGGTGACAGTAGAAGAGGACGAAATTACAGATGAAGGAAGATACCCAGATAAGGACATTATGGAGAGTGTCCGGTTGAAACTTGTTATAAGACAGACACATTAACGGTGGGGGCTATTGCATTTAATCTCCTTGTGATCGGGTCCGTATGTGGTACACCAAATATGAAACAAAGAGACAATGTTTCATCCATAGCCTATGGTTATGAGGATATACGAACCAAAATTACAAGCACGTGAAACGCCAATTCTATAACCTGGTAATGGCTGTACAAGTCAGAGTCACATGAAGTTGGTACATGTTTATAAGACAAACGATTACATACACACTCACAAATAAAGATTTACACATCGACAAAGATAGTCTCTAGTGTAAGGACATAGAAAGTCAAAGTAAAACGCCGTTAAGCAACAGCTACGGAGCAGAAAAGTGATGGATGTAAGAACAGGCTGTCTTGTTAAGTATATAAGCCGGTATATTGATTTTAGGTGCACATGCAGAGTGAAACCTGCAGTAAAGTACATTATTATTATCTCTGAATGAACAGCGAAAGCTACGCGGGATTAGCCGAGCGGTCTAGGACGCTGCAGTCATGGACTGTGCGACTGATCCCGGCGGAGGTTCGAGTCCTCCCTCGGGCATGGGTGTGTGTGTTTGTCCTTAGGATAATTTAGGCTAAGTAGTGCGTAAGCGTAGGGACTGATGACCTTAGTAAGTCCCATAAGACTTCACACACATTTGAATAGCGAAAGTGACAGGTACCATACCAATTAGATATGGGTGATGTCGCATTACAACCACCAAATCAAAATACAAATGTCTAGGAAAAGGGTTCAGTGTACCGCATCCTACAGTTACAAGGATGAGAAACTCAGATCTCGGAAACCAATACAGTCATCATCCGATCTCCAAACAGTCCGTGTTACACACCATCAGGGAAATAGACAGCAGTACTTCATGTGTATGAAGTATTTAGTACCAACGCCGACGATGAACTAGTTCTAAACGCACGAGATGAAATGAGAGACGCTAGACCGATGATGTAAACGATAACAAAAATCGTGAGGCTAACCATGGTAGGTAAAGATTATCTTTCTACCATTTAATCTGAAGAATATTAATTAACAAACATGACCCACATTTCCGCGTTTCGCGTTTCTAAAGTAGACAACAAGAATATCACAGTTTCTCTGGGGCGAAGCACTCTTTTCTATCCTCAATTTCTGCAAAAAAAATTATCAAATCAGCGCCTTTAAAACACTACTATTACAAAATAGGTGAATAGACCAGTAGTGTAAGCATAACTATCAGAATAAATGATATGTTTCACAGAAATATTTTCACTAAAATGGTAAGAAAATTATCAAGCCTTCAATAGCTCATATTCCTTGAAATAATAAAACTGAGAACTAGTAATGAAGTCGTACACTCCCTACTTATAATTGCCACCTCATTACAGGTTCAACATAAATAAAATTAATAATTAATTAAAATGATATGGTTCTCTTTGTAACGTAGTTTTCTGCATATGAAAGAGAGGAAGCTGATGTCAACGATGTGATATTTAGTTCAGCTAGCAATAGCTTCGGAATGAAATGCTCTAAGAATAGTCGTTCCTTTGAATGTCACTGTAGGATGTAATGTTTTGTCTGAGAAGTCCAAGAAGACTACGGAGAACTGAGTACAAGTTTAAAACTTCCGCAATGAGGCAGTATAACGTGATTTACCAAAATGGAATTCTCCTTCGGAGAACACGTAATTACATCAGAAGGAGTATTCTGTTGCTGTATTCGACGAAAGCAAGGACTGACGGCACGCGGGTTGAGTGGAGTGTAGGAAGCGATCTTCCTTGCTTTCGTGGGATGAAATCGTATTGACAGAGGCACGCTCAGTTCTGCTTCAAAAATAATTATTCTTCTTATAGGAGAACGGCAGTACGTTTCACTATATTGTCGAACTCTGGTTCTTACGACGACCCATAGAGACTTGAGTTCTTGGACACCACTCGTAAGGTACGGCTTGGTACAGGTGGCGTATGGACTAGAATAACGACCCTTAAAAGTTCTTTTGCCCTCAGCTTTCACGTACACGAGACTTGGGATATTTTCAAATTTAATTCCGGACTCTTGTTACACCGGATGGCTGTAATTAAACTTTCCCTATTTAATGTGTTATACTAATTACCGTACGAGGACCAAACTCGGCAGCATTAATGTCCAAAGTATGGGGTGCATGATTTCCATGCGTCACAGCGCCACCGTCCAGTTCCAACTGTGGCCACCAGGTGCAGTGACCAGTCATCATGATTCATAGCCTCACACACCTGACCAGTCGAAGTGCACTTGCTGACGTGTCAGCTAGACAAAAGGAGCAGCGCGTTATTGGTGAAGCTCTACTATTATCAAAACAACAGTAATGATGCAGTTGCACTGCCGGCTACGGAAGGGTCCGCTTTCTCCACCTGCTGTGCGGAGTACGCTGAAGAAGTTCGAATCAAATGGAGAACTGGACGTCGCTCTGGGAAGAGGCCGACGACCGGTTACACCACAGATGGTTGATGAATTCGCTGTTTCTAACGCAGACAACGCTGCGCGCAATCTCCGATCGTCAAACAGTGCGCGTGCTATGTCACGACAGTTGAACATCACGTGATGATTCGAACCATTCCAAAATGGTATCCGTACAAGATACATATCGTACAACAGCTTGCACCACAACGACGCGTTGACTCCGCTCTCCACTTTCTCGCAATGATTGAAGTTGAAGGTTGGCCCTGGACCATCCCATGGACAGACGAAGCTCATTTTTCTCTGGCGGATGAGGTGAACACAGAGAATTGTCGAGTGTGGGGATATTTAAATACAGTCACTGTACATGAAGTTCATCTTTACGGTGACCGTGTCACCGCATGGTGTGGCTTCGCGGCTACGTTCATCTTTGGTCCATTCTTTCTTGATCCAGCTGGCGCTGCAGTGTGAATGGCCAGCGTTACTGCGGTATGCTTCGACAGCGTGTCATACCCGGCCTACAGTCACATGCAACAGTTTTCATGCAAGATGCAGCCTCACCGTACATCACTTGAGAAGTTCGCTTGCTTCTCATAAAAACATTTGGAAGCGACCGAATTACAGCCGATCGTTTCCAAATACTTGGCCAGCACGATCACCTGATCTCATTCCCTGGATATCTGGTTGTGATGCTACCTGAAGGACAGGATTTACCAGAGGGACGTTCACACATGTGCTGATCTGAAGAGCAGCATATCGAGAGACGTAGCCAGCGTATCTATGGACATGCTTCGTCCTGCTATGCAGAATGCAATCCTGCGCTTTCAGACTCTTCTGAACACAGATGGACACAGATGGGCACAGATGGGCGCCATATTGAGCCCCTTCTGTAGCAATAATCGTACCGGTGTGTAATGGCATTATATACCGTAGCAGCACATTAAAAGTGTTTCCAATGAATTGAATCTTCATTATCTCTCTTCCCCATGTCCTTGACATTAATGATACCAAGTTTTGTCCTCGCACGGTAATTAGTTTCCGTGTTATAACATGTTAAATAGGGTTCAAAAATGGTTCAAATGGCTCTGAGCACTATGGGACTTAACTTCTGAGGTCATCAGTCCCCTAGAACTTAGAACTACTTAAACCTAACTAACCTAAGGACATCACACACACCCATGCCCGAGGCAGGATTCGAACCTACGACCGTAGCGGTCGCGCGGTTCCAGACTGTAGCGTCTAGAACCGCTCGGCCACCCCGGCCGGCGTTAAATAGGGAAAGTTTGATTGTAACCAACCGGTATTTACCATTATTTCAAAATATAGGACGCAGACATTATACACTTCCTCAGGAAAAGCTGAACCCCGCAGAAGACAAGATCCGGTGTCAGTGTAACTTTGGTACGTAAACAACACCGACGGGAACGAAAATGATTTGAGTTGCAATTCTCCTTGGGAGGTAAAACGGCCACTAGAGTACATTAGTGTTATTAGTGTTTAGTGTTGCTATCAGGTGTGGCGTCCCCGCACTCCAACCGCGTGATGATATTGTCGACGCCGTAGAGCTGCTACTGCCACAGCTCTCGCAGTGGAGTTGAGACACGATGGGCGATGGCGTAGGTCCCAGTTGGTGAACGGGAGACAGAAATGCGAACTCGTACGATGGATGCTTCATCTGATTTCAGATTGAATGGTTCATTGACTGGATATGCTGTAGTTGTTAAATCTTATCTCATCCGCATCGTACACACCACCAATTGCGAGGAAACATTGTAATTATCACTCTTCTCGTACGTTGTTGACTCGTTGCTATGGAGTTGTTGAACCTGTATGAAGCGAGATCCACAGATACTCTTTGATCACACCTGAGTGAACCTACGCCGTAATGTTAAAAAAATGTTCAAAAGTTCTCTTTTCAATTAATGAAGTAGGTATTTTGATATTCAGATTAAATTGTCCCTGCTGAACAGTCGTTGATTAACTATCATTGATTAAATCACTTAATAATGTAGTCCACATTTGATATTTCACTTGGAACGAACAGTTTATTGTTCCTTGTCCACTAAATACTTGATAACTTTCGCACCACACGCACACACAGTTGGTTGGTGAAGTCAGTTCTATTAAAATTAAGTTTCTTGACAATTACGACAACTTGACTCTTCAGCGTAATTGTATTATCTTCGTGAAGTCGTGTAATTGTGTCCTACTGTAGACTAATTGAGTGTAGTCCTTTGATGTACTATCCACTCTTCTTTTAGTTCCAACTATTTGAAAGTCAAGTCCAATTTTCACTAGTTTCGTCAATAAAGTTCAGTTAACCCGTTATGCACGGTTAAACGCGTCTATCAGTTCCTGTCTCTGCTTAGAAAATTAATTTCCGAAGTTCGTGAATCACGTCGCGCAAGAAACACTTCTGAACGCAAAACAATCTCGTTGCGTTCCGTACTCTCGATAACTAAGACAAGAATTGTTCTCTCACGTCTTTACAGGACGAGAGCCAGCAAGCGACTTCTTCTGTGAAAGAGTATTGTAGGCGCATTGAATTTCTTCGTTGTGCTTAAACTCTCTTCACACAAAAGTTATCTCTGACTAACATCACCTTGGACTTAGCTTTCAAGATATTAATGGCAATTATCACTTGGATATTTGTCCATTAACTAAATCTGAGGTTTCGTCCTCCTCTTTTCATGACAAAAACTCTCAGTGACGTATAATGTTGTTGTTATCAAAAGTTCTTGGTGTTAGCTTATCGGCAAAGATGTATTTGCCAAGATAACTCTTCCCTACTTCATATTATGATAGTCTGTCTTAATTGACTTTAAGGGGGTCGTTTGGGTGTTATACAGGCCTTGTAGGGCGTATAACGGGTGTGAACATCATCGAATCATACGTGATTACGCTGAAGGGCACGAAGATGCAGCGTACTCTTGTGAGACAGCGTTAACAGTAAAAGACAGAAATTGAAACGGGCCTCATTTTGGCTCTTAATTCGGCCAGCTGGACGAAGCGTTCGGTATCCTGACTTTTGGTTCATTCAGGTATCACGGTGGTCCGATTTTGGACTGCATAAGAACTCGAGGGCAGGCATGCTCCTCGTCAAGATTCCGGTCGACCACGTCTCACCACCTCAAGGGAGGATCGCTGTATTGTTCACCGAGCCCACCGTGTCAGATTTACATCAACGCCTTCCGTTCGAGAATTGGTAATGGGCGCCCCTGCAACATTATGTGTCATTCTGCAACATTGGTCGGAGACTAGCAGGAGCCGGACTAGGGAATTGCCGTTTCACGCGTCGGCTGCTGTCGTTTACACCACAACACAATTGACCACGAAGCGTGGACTGACGATGTATGGCGTCGTACTGTGTTCAGAGATGGATCACGTTCTGAACTACCTCGGATGAACATCGCCGGCAAGTATGGTAGCGACAAGGAGAGAGGTACCATTCTTCCAGTGTTTTCGAAGTTTGGTGTTGCTCCTGGCGTCATGGTATGAGAGCCTTTGAGGTCAAGGACTGGCAGGGACTTAAGGAACTCTGACCACAACGGCACGTTACGAACATCCTGCGTTCTCAAGTGTTATCTCTCATAGGATTGTATCGTCATGTTATTTTCTTTTAAAAGGACACGTTTCTTTTTAAAATTCCTGCGTGATATTAAGGTGCTATGATTTACAAGATTCCCATATCTTTCCCAGACAGAACATGTATGGAACCAGCTAGGAGGTAAACCCCCTCTCAGTGCTAGTATACAGGATACCCAGGTCTAGTTACACCAGTTTTTGGTCAGTTTGCCTCTGGCAGGATACAACGCCTTTACGGCACCTTTCCCAACCGAATCAGGGCGTATAGGCAGACGAGACGGGGTGCAACGTTATATCGATAAGTCGGCCCATACTGCCTAGTTCCTTATTACTTGGAATCGATTTCTTAACCACTGAAACAACATCGCATACCCGCTCAACCTGTCAAGTTCCATTTCGTTTTCGCTTCTCCTTTTAGGTGCTTCACGTGGTTTGGTAGGCCTTGTGTTTTATATTTGACAAAATTTGTATCAACCCTTACAAGAACGACATTCCTGCTCAAGCGGATGGTCAAACAAAGCAAGTTAAAATCAACACATGTATCACTACATCGCAAACCATTCCGTTCATGGTGTGAGTAAAAACTGTTACTTGGTAGATCCAGTTCCATCTGTTCAAGTTCTGCAAGTGTAATTATTGTAGAAAGGTCCACACCTGTTTCATTCGACAGCCGTTACCTAGAATGTAAGCTAACCATAATATTATAATGTGAGTATTTACTGTGCATTGAAAACAATGAGTAATCTACCACCCTCATAATAAAACTGAACAGTGAAAAGTTTTTGACGAAGTAATTCAATAAAATTAATTTTGAACGGCATTAACTACGACATTAATTGGTTCACTAGTTTGGCGGGACGTAGCGTCTTGTCGACGTGTTAGGGCACTAGAGATTATAGCCACAAATTTCAAATATTAAGCTAACGAGATGGATGTCGTGTTAAAACTGACGCTTGTGACTAGAAAAATATGGTGGGGCCCCATATTTCGTCACCTTGGTAGGTTAAGAACTCCATCACTCCTGAAATGTTATAGAAAAGGCCAATAATTGGTATGTCTTTTCCTCAATATATTCTTCACTTGTAGGCAAGTTACAATTAAACTGTCATACTCAAGCCAATACACGACACAAATTTTAAAACTACATAAATACAAAAAAGTGTTCGTAACTTCGTCTTTCATAAAAATTCTCAAGAGCACAATTGTTTTAAATGTTTTTTTTTCGATTCAGACATCCCTAAACATTTTCGCTATTACAAATCACGTGAAGGCCAAGAATTAACAGTGTTTTCAAGTTATTATCGGCCTTACGAGCATCTGTCAGATATGGATTTCTAGGTCTCTGCAGATAAAGAGTATATTTCGTGATAAGAAGCAAAGCATTTCGTGCAACGAATCCGTTTCTCTCCGCCTGCGCTTTCCCTACATGACAAAAGTAAAATAATCTTAATAAACACAAAATAAAAACAATTTTAACAACTGTTCGAAATTTCGCCCCCGAGACGGAAATTGGAACGTCCACAGAACTATTATAATTCCCGCTACAGCCACATATGCCAAACTGTTGACTACACCGATCACAGGTAAGAAATTACAAGACACGACTGGAATGAAGCCCAATATTCGAACACAAATCAATGCTCACACTAGAAATAGCAGGCTGTTAGCTTCATTGCTGCATTAACTCACCTTAAATGCGTTGCGCAATACAGTCTCTCTCAACAACATAATGAGCTGATGTCGTATACGAGCGAGCAGCTAAACATTTGCTACCAAATTAGGAGCAGGGGCGATATTACGGCTTCTACCTTACTGCTAACATTTTCCCATATATTCAATATTTCTAACTTTTTCTTCTTTAAGACTAATTCTGGTAGATTAAGTACGAGAAAAATTAAAGTGTACAACATGAGCCACTAACATATAATTAAGTAAATTAATTAGTGATTCTGTGAAAGATTATTTACGCTGTAGTGTGAAATCTCCAGGCCTTGGGATAGCTAAAAAACTTTTCTTAGGGCAATAATAGGCGAAACAAACCTCTCCGAAATTATGTAACCAATATCTGTATCCTCATTAGAAATCGAGAACTTTGTGTTTTAAAATAGTAGCTTGATTCACTTTTACTGCAGCCAGCTGGTCGTGCATTGATTATGTAGCGCCTGGCAGTGCAGTGACTGCCATGGACGGGTAGAACCGCGTTCTTCACGTTGACAGAAAACATGACCGGCTCTTCCACTTGTGTGTTAATGGTCCGAGCAGCAAGGTGGCTGCAGCAAGACGGCAGTGTTGACGAAATCTCTTTATTATTGCAACAAGCTTATGGCAGCTGCGGTGTGCATCCTCGTCCGGTGGTGCGGCCTAGGGACGACCAGCGATTTCTTCGTCTTGGTGCTGCACATGCGGCAGACTTGTAGGTTACGCATGCTGCAGGGACACAGCGTGGTGAAATGGTGCTGAGCAGCGAGAGTAATTGAAGAAAGCGCAGCATTCTTGCAAGCCGTAATGACCATACGTTGCAGGTCAGAGACGATCTCCTTATACTGGCTATAAACTCGCCAGCGAGTCCTGTGACGTAATCGTTGGACTCGCTGTCTCCGTGTGAACTTAGATTTAATTTGTGCATCTCCACTCAGTCGTCACCTGAGCGTGCTGTTGGGTACAAATGGACTCGACTTGCTCAGAAAGGAGTTCAATACATGTTTTCGAGATAGACCGATTTGCTCCTTGTGTATGGCGAAGCTAGTGCAAATGGAAGACTACTAGTCGGCTGTATCGCGAACGTTTTCAGGAAACGTAGCGCTCCAGAGCACCAACTTTCTGCCCAAGTTACGCAGCGGCTCCGAGAAATAGGTACCTTCACCGTGGCGAGGGAATGCTGCACACCCTAAATTGAAGAAGATATACTGCATCACGTTGAAGAGAACTCGTCAACGAGAACTTGAACAATTGCGCGTGCAATGGGTGTTAGCCACAGCATCGTGTGGGACTTTCTGCATGAGCAACAATTACAAAGGGTTGGTTAAAACGGCTCTGAGGCCATCAGTCCCCTAGAACTTAGAACTACTTAAACCTAACTAACCTAAGGACATCACACACATCCATGCCAGAGGCAGGATTCGAACCTGCGACCGTAACGGTCGCGTGGTTCCAGACCGAAGCGCCTAGAACCGCTCGGCCATAAAGGCCGGCAATTACAAAGGGTACACGCTATTCGGGTCCAGCCGTTTTTCTACAACGCATTGCCTACTACATGTGGCTTCCACACCGCTGCATCGACACCCCTCCGTTTCGGCGTCGAGTTCTGCTCGCAGATGAATGTAAACTCACTAGGAACTGTGTTCAGAGTTTGACAAACATCCAGGTCTGGACAGACGGAAACCGTCATGCCACAAATGTTCAATGATTTCAGCACGGGTTTGGTATTAAAGTGTGGGCAGGTATTCTGGACGGTCACGTCAGTGGGCCATACTTCCTACCACTCAATCTGAATACTTGGTCTTCCTACAAAACGTATTGGACACGTTCTTGCGAGCTGCGTCACTAAATGTCTGAGAGGAAATTTGGTTTTGAGCATGATGCTGCACCACGTCACTTCTTACGTGCGGTTTGGATACATCGCAACAGACGAGATGGTGAATCATGAAGAGGTCGAGATGGTTCAACCACATGACCGCTGCAATAACCGGATTTAACAGCTTTGGACTAATTCTTGTGGCGTTGTACGCAGTTTTTAATTTGCGAGAATCCTATAGAGGCGAGGAAGATCTGGTGTCACGAGTTCTGGCTGCTGCACTAGAAATTCTAGAGACACTTTTTGTGATGTTGAGTACGTACTAAACGAGTAAAATATAAATATTAATACAAACCAATGTGTGTAAATGATAAATGGATGTTTCTATATGTTTACTTTCGAATTGCTCTATGTGATAACTGTACTGCGCAGTACCTAATTCAATTCGTCAAGCAGAAGCGAATGAGTTTAGCACGGGAACTGAAATCGTCGTAGAACGGAAACAGAATCTTTCCGGACATGGGTTCCCATTCAAAATACTATGTACTTGCTCCCCTCTATAAGTCCTCGAAGTTTGTAACGGAAATTTCCGAACACCCTGTATACCTATACAATGACTGACCAGTAAGCAATAAATATTGTTCTGCTCATGCATATATTTTTATAGACAAAACTTTTTCGAAGACTGTTGTACATTTACTTTAAAATTTAAAATCTACTAAGATAATAACAAACAATTACGTGGACACATACGCACTTTCTAGAAGTTTTCAAGTATGTTAACCAGTATGAGGATGAAGTCTCTGAATGAAGATTAATTATTAAAATAATTACAGAAATGAATGATGAGCTAGAAAACTCGCTGTTAGTCCTAAACGCAAGTTGCCGAGACCAAATAAATGCAGAATTTGTTCGCTTTTTTGTAGCAGAGGTATATTAGGAACCTTGCTCTATGCACCGTTTTCGTCTGACACAGCACATATGTTTTCTCATAGTGAAGGTGGAATAAACAAGAATACAACCATTTAATTTCCATTGGATGAGATGTGTACTTTTTTCGTCTGAAGAGTGGACGTATTCCCGATATCATCCCTCTGCTAGTGGAACACATTTGCCACTGTGTACTTTGCATCGTCTTGCACCCCATACACTCACACGACACACCTCCGTTAGTGGGCATCTAATCGTTACATTTAGTCATCTCGCATTGTCAGTGATACTTTATAGCAAGATCTTGTGCTCATATTCTGTACTAACAAGAACTGACCGGTTAGCAATAAATATTGGCCTGTTTACACATACATTTATATACACTGAAGCGCCAAAGAAACTGATATAGACATGCATATTCAAATACATAGGTATTTAAACAGTGAGAGTACGGCGCTGCGGTCGGCAAAGCCTATATAATACAATAAGTATCTGGCGCAGTTGTTAGATCGGTTACTGCTGCTGCAAGGGCAGGTTATCATATTTAAATGAGTTTGAAGGTGGTGTCATAGTCGGTGCACGAGCGGTGAGACACAGCATCTACGAGGTAGCGATGAAGTGGGGATTTTACCGTACGATCATTTCACGAGTATGAATATTAAATTTTCCATCAGGAAACCCTGAACATCAGGAATCCGATGAAACATCACACGAGATCGCCGCGTCTGGAAAAAGATCCTGCAAGAACGGGACCAACGACGACAGAAGAGAATCGTTCAGCCTGTCAGAAATGCAACCCTTCCGCAAATTGCTGCAGATTTCAATGATGGGCCATCTACAAGTGTGAGTGTGCGAACCATTCAAAGAAACATCATCGATATGGGCTTTCGGAGCCGAAGGCCGACTCATATACCCTTGACTGCACAACATAAAAGCTTTGTGCCTCTTCTGGGCCCTTCGGCACCGTCATTGGACTGTCGAAGACTGAAAACGTGTGGTCTGGTCGGACGAGTCTCGTTTCAAATTGTATTGAGCGGATGAATGTGTATAGGTAAGGAGCTAACCTCATGAATCCACGGACGCTGCATGTCAGCAAGCTGGTGGAAGGTCTGTAATGTTGTGGGGCGTGTGCAGTTGGCGTTTAGATACGGCTCTGACGGGTGACACGCACGTAAGAATCCTGTCTGATCACCTGCATCCACTCATGTCCATTGTGCATTCCGACGGGCTTGTTCAAGTCCAGCAGGCACAATGCGACACCCTACACATCCAGTATTGCTACAGAGTGGCTCCAGGAACACTCTTCTGAGTTTCAACACTTCCGCTAGACACCAAACTCCCCAGACATGAACATTACTAGACGGCCGGCGTGGCCGTGCGGTTCTAGGCGCTTCAGTCCGGATCCGCGCGACCGCTGCAGTCGCAGTTTCGAATCCTGCCTCGGGCATGGATGTGTGTGATGTCCTTAGGTTATTTAGGTTTAAGTAGTACTAAGTTCTAGGAGAATGATGCCCTTAGATGTTAAGTCCCATAGTGCTCAGAGCCATTTGAACCATGAACATTACTGAGCGTATCTGGGATGGCTTGCAACGCGCTGTTCAAAAGAGATCTCCACCCCCTCGTACTCTTAAGGACTTATGGACAGCCTTGCAGGATTCATGGTGTCAGTTCCCTCAATCACTACTTCAGTCATTAGACGAATTCATGCCACGTCATGTTGTGGCACTTCTGCGTTCTCCTGGGTGCCCTACACGATACTAGGCAGGTGTACCAGTTTCTTTGGCATTTCAGTGTAGATAAAACGTTTTCGAAGACTGCTCTAAATTTATTTTAATATTCAGTATATACTAAGACAACATTGAACTACTACGGGGACATATACACATGACTAGCCCACACTCCTGCGAGGTTCAGTAGAACAGAACTAGTAGCCGAAAATGAAGCCACGGCAGAGCCACAGTTCTCAGATACGTCATATTCCCAAAACTACAACAGGAACAAAGAAAGCTCGTTACCACGGCGTTACCGGCTCATATCACGTTACATCGGCCATTTGATTTGTCAAGTGTGCCAACCGAATTTACTCCGTTTCTGAGCTCTATCGTGCACGTCCCAGCCGGAAGTGCGCGGGGTTATGCTGCCTCGACCACAGGCGTGGCTAGCTGGAGGAAACCGGCACAGGCTGGGAGGCCTCAGTTCGACCGTCTGTCCCTCTGGCGGCGGGTAGCGATCTCACAGCGGAAGCTAATCCTATGG
Source organism: Schistocerca piceifrons (assembly GCF_021461385.2). Classification (NCBI taxonomy): domain Eukaryota; kingdom Metazoa; phylum Arthropoda; class Insecta; order Orthoptera; family Acrididae; genus Schistocerca; species Schistocerca piceifrons. The sequence goes on along the minus strand of NC_060140.1, from coordinate 430,594,871 downwards.
AAGTTGACGGCATTCTGACTTTCCGGTCTGATAAGCAGCCTTCCCGGACAGCTGCTGAAGTCACGCACGATACATGACAAAGTGCCTCCTGGTTTCGGTAACTGTATCGGGAGGTGGCAGGCCCCCAGTGATAGCCGTGGCTCCAAGCTGTGTCACCAAGTGGCCCACTTTACGCCCTCGACACCATCTGCATAAAGTTGTGTCATTACACTTGTTCCATTACATTCATCCCGTTTTCGAATAATACAGCCCACCGAATTCTATCTGTTTCAGCACCTGGGATTGGCTCACTACAAGCGTGCACCTGTGACACTTCAACAGTTAGGACAGTGCTATGAGATTTTCGCAGATGACGCTGTTGCAACGCTAGAAAGTTACAGCGAAATGCAGGATGACTTGCTGATTGACGATGTGCGGGGCGGCGGGTGGAATAATAGAATAAATGTTTTGTATTTATGCTGTTTGCCGTTCTCAACACTGGCTCTCTAACTACAATATTGGCAACCAGAAAGTGATTAGCAAAATGTGGAGCCTTTAATTAGAATTCCTAGTGCCCACTTCATCTGAGAAGTAAATTTATAGCTACAGCTTATAGCTATGAGGAATTAGGATATTGTCTGGGATTCATAATCAAAAATCATTCTCTCTAAAATGTTCACTATATTCTGAAAGTCACAGACCAAAATGAATCCACACAATCCAACTACCAGAGCAGTTCAGAGTCTAATGCGCTCATGCAACTATAAGTGTTCAAATTAAATGTTTAAGGGAATGCTCGCCATAATTTGATGATAATGTTCATAAAACGCCACGCTAATAATGGTAGAATGTCTGTCCTGCGGCGGCACGTGAAAATACGACATATGCAAACTAAAGATAGATCATTAACGTCATCCCAAAATTAACACTTCACTCGAAAACGATTTCATGGTTACGCGTATCCCGAGTAACTTATTACTGCATCCGAGGCTGTTTATAGCAATGATACCGACGCGACGCGACTCCTGGCACAGGTGGTGCGCTACTCAGTGTCTGGAGAGAACTGGGGCCTTCCTTTTCTTGCGCAGCGTTCTTACATATGAAGCTGCTGTGCGGACGGCTAATGGAATGCCTGATCAAATCTGCTCTCCCGAATAGCCGCTGGGCTAGTAATGCACCACTTTAAGTTATCAAATAAATCATTGCTTCCTTTTCTGATGGCTGATGAAGCTTTCAATTTAATTGTGCAATCAGCCCACAAGTAAGTCAAATATTTTGAGGGAGAGAATTAATTCAATTACACTACACGCAGTAGACGAGCTCTGAACTTGCTCTTTGGAGATACGCTGTAGCTATAGTTTTATAGTTATTCTGTTGAAACTTATCACATTTTTATGATTATAGCGGATCTCCCCTCTACTTAAATTTAAACATCCTAGCTTTATTTATTCGCCTACTTAATCTATCTTGCTTCCTTAATTTCTAAGACAAAAACCAGAAAACCATGAATTTCAACTACAATTTTAATTTGTGAGATCCAGAATACTGTTTCTAATAAATTATTATGCAAAAGAAATATAAATATAAATTTTTAGGTTTCTAGCTCTTTTCTGTTGCGCCAATGATTTTTACAGAAAAACATCCGAATTTCGAAAATGGTTAAAGTTATTGAACTGATATCCAACACATGTTGATTTTGTATTACTCCTGACATGCTAGAAACGTTTCAGGTTATTTACTTCATTTTAAAGTATTGCGCAATATTTATGACGTCAGAGCTAGTTACAGCGGACTAGGCTGGCACACAATGGAAAGACTGATGTGAATTTTATAAGGCGTGAGTATGCTGCTTCCCTACAGATGGGTACAAGGCGTGACAGCTGACTCTCAACCTAAACATATACATAGAAGGACTCATTATTTTATGTTTACATGATTACGGAACAATCACTGGAATAGTTACTTACAAAAAATATCTAGGGGTATACGTGCGAAGCAATTTAAAATAATTATTCACGAGCGAGACAAATGCGAGGCAAATTCATTGGAAGAAGCCTCAGGAAATGAAGTTCATCAACAAATGAGGTAGCTTACAAAACCCTTGTTCGGCGAATAGTTGACTGTTGCTCGGCAGTCTGGGAAACACACCAAACTGGAATGGTAGAGGAAATACAGAGGATACAAAGAAGAGCAACATGTTTCGCTACAGGTTTATTTGGTAAGCACGAAACCTTTATGAAGATGCTCAGGCAACTTAGACGGCAGACGCTGCAAGAGTAGCGTTCTGTGTCTCGTGGTTAAAGTTCCGAAAGCATACGTTCTTAAAAGAGTTAGAAGAATTAACCAGCCAGCCAGTGTGGCCGAGCGGTTCTAGGCACTTCAGCCTGGAACCGCACGACCGCTACGGTCGCAGGTTCGAATCATGCCTCGGGTATGGATGTGCGTGGTGTCCTTAGGTTAGTTAGGATTAAGTAGTTCTAAGTTCTAGGGGACTGATGACCTCAGGTGTTAAGTCCCATAGGGCTCAGAGCCATTTGAACCATTTTGAAGAATCGCCCTATATATTGTTCACTCTTACGTTTATATGAGGAAAAGACCGAGAAGATAAAATTAGAGCGATTCGAGCGAATGCAGTGGCTTAGCAGTAATCTTTCTTCTCTCGAACCATCCGCGTCTGCAACAGGAAAAGAGGGTCCTGACAGTGGCACAAAATGTATCCTCCGCCACGCACCGTAAGGTGTAGATATATTTATATGAAAGAGGAGAGAAGCCCTTAGAAGTAAATAAGAATAATGTAAAGTAAATAAAATAACGGTTTGTGTGCTGCTGTGACGGTCCCTTCATGTCTAGCCCACTGGCCTTAGGAGCAATGACGGTAGTGTTTGTAGTGGCGTCTGGCGTTCGAACTGTCAGTGGAACAGGTGGTGTGCGGATAGTTGCGATCTCCGTGATGCTGAATGGTGGACATACCAAACTGAAGGTATCTTACTTAGCCGTAGTTGGAAATTTGGAACTTTGTGGTAAGGTCTTATGAGACCAAACTACTTAGGTCATCGGTCCCTAAGCCTACACACTACTTAATCTAACTTAGGCTACGGTCAACACACACACCCATGCGCGAGGGAGGAATCGAACCTACGACGGGGGAGCCGCACGGACCGTGACAAGGCCCACTGACCGCGCATCAAGCTCGCGGGGAGTCGGAGTTATACTATTGGTTCAACGAATTTTTAACTTCTATTATTTTCTCGTGCCATTTTCTACAATGTTTAGCTACGAGTTCCTTCAACACGTAGTGCAAAATTATAGTGTTAACAACTGATTCCTGAGGCCATTTCTTATTTAAGTGTACCTTCGATAGGCGTGGTGGCTCGTTTCGAGTCGACCCATTGCTGCTTACGTAGTTTCGGTTCACTGCCGTGTCGTGTGGCTAGGTGGCGCTCCGAGTCTAGGGCGTGAGAGTTGGCGTAGCGGCAGTCAGTCGGTTGCAGCGAACTTAGCGAGACTGTGTACGAGGAAGTGTGCGCTATTGGACTTTGTGAGCGCCAGTGGTAGCTTCGTGGGGGCCGGCTACATTTTTCAGTGGTCACTATCCTGGTGGTCGTGTCGTATTTTGGCTGCGAGCCGGTCGGCGGGCAGAACTGATTTCCGTTTGTCCATTAACAGTATTTGCGGAGTACGAAGCCAATCTTGTGGAAGTGAAGATATAACTGTTCCGAACTCTGAATCCAAACATTGTAAATGTTTCTTTCCGCATTTGTATTGCCGTGGCTGAGAGCTGATTTGACATTGTATTTTAAATGACTCCTTCACCTGCTTTGGCTCTGGCTATGTGTAATGTAACATGGTGTAAGTGTGCATGTGAGCTATTTGTTTCAAATTCTTGCATTTATTTATATTGAAAATTGTTGGAAACTTGGTATATTCTAGTATTGCTTATGTGCACTGCTACGTTTATACTCCGGTTACGGCACTGGTCGGTTCTTCCGCTGGGTGCATATGACCTGTTATTTACTCGTCGGCTCACTGTTGCGCAGCCGGCCGTTGTGGCCGAGCGGTTCTAGGCGCTTCAGTCTGGAACCGCGCGACCGTTTCGGTCGCAGGTTCGAATCCTGCCTCGGGCATGGATGTGATTGCTTATAATTTTGTCAGTCTCCAGCGTAGTGTCCTGGTGGAAGGTTTTGCTAAAGACACTTTAATATTCATACTTAAATTCAAAAATGGCTCTGAGCACTATGAGACTCAACATCTATGGTCATCAGTCCCCTAGAGCTTAGAACTACTTAAACCTAACTAACCTAAGGACACCACACACCACCCAGTCATCACGAGGCAGAGAAAATCCCTGACACCGCCGGGAATCGAACCCGGGAACCCGGGTCATACTTAAATTCAAATTTGGCCTACCCCTCTGTGCACTTACAGCGAATTTTCCCCTTCGTATCTCGAATAATAAGTTTTTTCATTCTAGGTATGCCTCCCATCATAGTTGTCAATGTACTTTCTTCGAATAAGCTATCTTGCTTGCAATAATCGTCCACGGTTGGGTCGCTGAGAGGGTTCGCTGGCCTGTCGGCATATATGCGATCTGGAAGGGACACTTAGACATCGAGCGACACATGCTGTAGTGTGTAACGTTTCTACACGGACTCTGTCTGCGTATTGTGCCAGATACAAATAGTCCACGCAACTCATTGGAAAAGTTAATTTGTTGTTCATCATGGTTGGAAACTGGCCTTGGACCAATGTTTCTTGTAACAAATGAAACCTATTTACTTTTCATACTCCAAGGAGGTACATAATGTGCGGTTGACTGCATGCATCTGGTCTGCTACTGTGTTGATTAATTGATTAATAGTTTTACAGGTCTAGTCTACCCTTAATTGTGTATTGCCCTGACTTTTATTTCTCTAAGGTAATATTATTGATAAAATATTAATTATGAATCCGATTTTGATACAGTGAATTTTCTTAAAGGGTGAAATTTTTTGTTCAACTAGTTGTGCTTAAGGGACTGGTTCTCCGTGTTACTGATTTGTTTTTTTTCTTTTTTCCAGAAAAAAATTTAATGTACAATTTTATTTTGAGCATTAACTAACCTGTGAACCTTCATTTTGATGCTATGGTTGGGGTCACATCACATAGTATTAAGACTTCTAAAGCAAATTCTGCATTAATAGATGGTTTAAAATAATCTTCCTTCAACTCATTAATTGTTTAATTAAATTGTTGTTTTCTGAATGGGTATGATAAACACGTTTGTGTAAGAAATTACACGGTGTTAGCTGTTGAACAACCTGTGTTCATGTGTGTGTGTTTTCCTATAAATTCTTCGGAGCGTAATTTCACCATTTCACTTCTGAAATAAAAATTACTGACTGTATTGAAGTTGACACACTCGCGCATGTAATTAGTAGCACTAGTTATTGGCGTGGCGCGCCTAGAGAGGAGTGCCGGCGGCCGAATGTCTGCCGGCCGCACAATTCAAACGCCCGCAGCTCCACTCTAACCGCGGCTAGACTGACACCGGCGGTTACGCCCATATTCTCAGTCATCCTGCGCAGCTAGCATCGGCGTGCGCCGATCAAGCTATGTTCTGCTTCCGTTATCAACCTAAGCAGCCAGTCAGAAAGACATAGTACTCCTCACGTCTAGTATTTAGGGTCACACCGAGACAGCAGAAGGAGGGGATGTCGCCATCTAGCTACCGATGTACGGAACCAGAGTCGCCGCCACTGTCGCCGTCGCCGTGCAGTACGCTGTCCACGGCCGCTCTTCAACCAAAACGACGCGCCGGCCCCCGGGGTCCGGACGCTACCAGATCGACGCGTCTGGACTTCATCATCATTTCGGTGATTGTAACTACGAACATTAACATCTTCATTACTGGTGCTCACTGCGAGTGTGCTTGTGGCTTGTCGGAACTTCTGTTCTACCAGTTACATCTACCAGCAGGGGACTGGACATTTTGCTGTCTCAGTAACGGCATTTTACAAAATTGTGTTGTTTACTACATTGTGGGACAATAGCTCTTCTTGCACAGTAAATTTTCTAAAGAATTACTTAATTTCTGTGGTGTTAATGGACTAGTTTTGGAAGACACTTGAGGAAGAATTTTTTGTGTGTGGTTAATATTGAGCTAAAGACTCAGAACTGTCCGCATTCAACATACTTTTGTCAATAAATATTTTTCCAGGTTAGGTTACGTGTACTGACTATGCCGGACACAATAATGGCGACGAGTTAAAAACCGTGTTTTTCACGAGTTGGAGAAATTGACCTGGTGAGCTTCCATTTTCCATAGCATCTCCACCAGACAGTGGACCTCAAGAGCCCTGTACTCCTACTCCTACTGCAGATCATTGAAGAAATGGTGGCGAGGCTGGAGACCATATCCCAGTTCATGCCACAGGTGATGGTCCATCTAACACAAAGTCACCGTTGGGGAATACCTGCCAACCGCCCCCACTCTTCCAACTCTTCAACAGGAGGGCGGAATCATGGAACTGCTACGTCGTCTGTTAGGAACAACACTTCTGCATCTGAGATGTGTCAGGTGTCACGCATTGCCACGCATTCCTCCTGGCTCCTGTGGGCCCTTCAGTTTTTCCATCAGTGAAACACCTTGAAGCAGAGCATCAAGTCTTCCACTGTAACACTCTCAAGGTTTTCCTCTCAGACTAGTTTGATTCGCAGATCCAAGTCGTATCTGTGGCGGTGGCTGGGTCCGTTTTTGGTGGGATATTTCTGTAATGTCGTGTGCTGGAGGGCTGATGTGATGGGGGTGTCAGGTGGATAATGGGTAGTTGGGAATGCAGTGGGCGTCCATGTAGTTTGTAGATGGATGACACCCCTTCATGAGGGAGTTCCCGGTAAGAGGATAAAAAAATGGAAAGTGCGTCAGTTAGTTGGGTTTTCAAAGTTTTTACAAAACGTTACGCTAGGTCTTATAAAGCTGTGTGGAATGGGGCTGTATGGATTAATGCGATTTCATTAAACTTACAAAATTCCAGTAACTCTGTGGATGTAAACTGGCCACCGTTACCTGTCAGAACATAGGATGGAAAAAGGATGGGAGACGTAGGAGGAGGAACCCAAGGTAACCTCATTATTGTACCTTAAGAAATTACAAATTTATTTCGAAACATGCAACAATCAGAATGATAATTAAAACCACAATCTTCTTTTGCACCTGATATATAATTATGAACAGCAAGTTTCTTTTATATAAGCCTTCTTTAAGACAAGAGGAATGTCAGTTTAAACGACAAGCTTCACTTATACAAGCGAATTTAAAAAGGAGGAACAATAATCGCAATAAGTACGCCGAAGCCACCCTTACCCCCGTAGGGGCCACTCTCGAAATTCAGCAGACAACAAGTTAAAGTGACCCAAAATTTTAAACGGCCTTAAGGCCCTTAAATAAAGTCCGGACAAGTATAACAGTGGAATTAAATACAGGCTCCTACTTTAAATTACAAAACTAACAAGAACAAGAATCAATCCTCGGAGAAATAGGGAAAATTTACAACTTTAAGTCTGTAAGCATCCATTGAGTGTGCAAGCAAGTTAGGCAAGCTGACTGTCAAGACCAGTGGCTTACAGATGGAAAGTTCAAAAACTGAAGTACAGTAAACGTTCGTAAATTTTAGTGCAGAAAATAGACTCTTAGTTTCGTTACGTAAGATCACAATGCAGGGCAAGCTCAGAAAGGCACAAACCATCAACCAGAATATCCAGAAAAGTTAACTTGTTTAGCAACTGCATTTGGGCGTGAAACTCCAGCAAGAGCTAACGGTCACCGGAAACTCCGTCGGCTACGTGCGCAGGCCGAAACACAGGAGTACGTACACGCGGGTGAGAACCGCGTCAATTACAATGTCATGGCTCAGAAGCCAAGGCTGTCATCAAATTGCTTACACATTACGACACTAAATTCAAGTGCTTCGGCAGTAAGGACTTCAGGTCTTTCAAGACTTAATAAAACCCTTAAAGTAACGTACCTTTCACTCCCCAACTCTAGCTTAAGTGAATAAGGCTTAAAGTTTTTAAAACAAAAGGATAAGACACTCGTGATAACCTACAGCAGACATACCAACAGACATCGGATGCTCTTTTGGCACAACAAAATAGCAGGTACAAGCTTACCCGCCTGGCACGGACTTCAGTGTTAACGTTTACAGATAAGAATGAGGTTTAAGACCCTCAAGATTTAAACCCATCTAAAACATCAAAAACCGATTCATAATTGCACAAAACTTAAGACAAATAAGGAATTACGTAAAGCTAAGGAACAACAAATGGAAACACCGGTGCACGATATGTACCACAGGCATAATCGGAGCATAAAAGTTCAAAGACAAATTTACCACTTCAGTTAGTAACCCTTCCAAGTAAACATTCACGTAACCCGAGACAAAATCCGAAATTCTAACAGAACGGTTGCCTGTACAACCCTTCTTATACACACACAAATAGTAATTACTAAGCTAGTCAGCAAAGTTACACTCGCGGCATCAAACAGATTATAGTAACTACAAGAAAACTTCATGTCTGAAACTCTACAGGCGAGTTTCACTGAGGGAACAATCACAATAGGCAGCATAACTTCTTTAGTACTCCATATGTCATCATTCAAAGCATTATTCCGGCCGCCAACATCCAAACATTTCAGAAGGCAGATTGCTGGTACATGCTCTCAAAAACCCAGAAATTGCCCACGAAGGATGCTGTTGTGCATACGGCTCCGAATACACCAAAAGGCCCCAACGAGTTGCCAACGGCCGCACGGGTCCCGCCTCTCCTTATTCGCAAACAGCGATAAACTGAGCGCACCAGTGCGGCACTGGCGTCATCTACCAGGATACCAGTCAATCGCAGCAGGAGGAAGAGGAGGAGGAGGAAATCGGCCGTTCCCTTTCAAGGGAACCATCCCGGCATTTGACTCAAGCGATATAGGGAAATCATGGAAACCTAAATCTGTATGGGTGGTCGCGGGTTTGAATCGTCGTCCTCCCGAATGCGAGTCCAGTGTGCTAACCACTGCGCCACCTCACGCGGTTCAATTAGAGTATCCAAAGATAGCACAACGCTGCCGCGGCTCAATATGGCCATTCAACATACTTGTGTCGATAAACATTTTTCCAGTTTAGTTAACGTGTACTGATTATAACGAGCACAATAATGGTGACGTGTTAAAAACTGTGTTTCTCGATGGGTAACACCACTTTGGGAGGGAGTCTCCAGTATGGGGATAGAAAAAGGGAGAGTAACTAAATGACTGCTTGATGTTGGCAGCGTGTACACATCTGGATTTCTGAAGTTCATACAAAGCTGTGTCGTATGGGGCTGTATGGACTAATGCGATTCCATTAACCGTACAAAACTCCTGTAACACTATGGATGTAAACTACGAACTGTTCTCTGTTACTACAGTTTATGGGAGATCATCTGTTACTATAGTTTTTGGGAGACACTCTAATGGTAATATCCTGTCTAAGCGCTGCACGTTGGCAGTAGAAATAGTGAGAGGCACCCCTGAGGCACATGGATAACCAGAGCATACATTTACCACACAGAGCCAAGAAGTCCCTAGTAGGCGGTCAGTGAATATAGATGAATCCTTGACCAAAGGGTTGAGGTGGATGACCACGGGAAACATCTAGGGCAGGGGCCGATTCCTTGGATTGGCCAGTGATACAGGCAGAAACCTGGCTTGTGAAAGCTGTGTCCATTTCCAGGCAGTACATGTGATGTCTGCCCAGTTGTTATGTGAGAACCACAAACGTTGCCCCTGGTGGTGGAGTTCCACAGCCCTGTGTTGAAGTGAACTAGTTATTACGACATGTGTTTGGCCATTTTCCTCCTCAAGGAGTACGATCCAATAAGTTTAGAGAAGCCGTGGTGGCAATCCCGGAAGGTCTGAATCTCTGGGTTCTGTAGTTGCTTTGGGTTGTTGAAGGCTTCCTCCACTGTGACATCAAGGTGGAAGCAGATATGGGGTCCTCGTCGAAAGAAGGACCCGGCGCTCCAGGTAAATGAGAGAGAAGCATGGTACAGTGAAGAACGAAACTGGATGTCGTATGAATAACTTGATATAAAGAGGACCCAGCTATGCAAGTGTCGAGCAGTCTTGGTGGAAAGAGCTACCGAAGAGCACAGGAGCGGAATGAGGGTCTTGTGATCTGTGAGGAGTGTTAAATGACGGCCATAGATTTAGTCTTTCGCTGAATATGATTGCATGAGCCTCCTTTTTGATTTGACTGTAAATTTTCCGTGTGAATCAATGTTTTGGAAACAAAGGTAGCAGAGTGTTCGATCCCACTCACAACGTGTGAGACACTACCTCCATCCCATAATCTGCTGCATTAGCTGTGAGCACCGATAACTTTGTTGGATCATATGCTGTTAGCGACATACACCTGAGAAGAGCCCATTTCAAAATGCGGAAGGTTCGATCACATTGATCCGTCCATTTCCATGGTACATTGTTTTCGAAAGAGGTGATGTAATGTTTCTGCTGTGTCTCAGACACTACCCTTGCCTGAATTCACACTTGCCCAGGTTGCAATTTAAACTCACTTTCTGAAAAATAGTACACAAAGCTTCCAAATTATGAGTGAGGTCTCCCTCAGCAAAATATAGTCAAGATAGTTGGCCATGCCAGGAACTTTTCTCATTAAGTTTAATAATTACCTCTGGAATATAACTGGTCTACTGGAAATGCCAAAAGACATTCGATTTTATTGGAAAAGTTCAAACAGCTCATTGCATTAACTTCATAGGTTTGTTTCGATGATCAGTTGCGGATAGACAACATTTAAGTCAGTCTTGGTAAGCACTATACCCCCAGTTAGACGAGTCATATCATCTTCAACTCTGGATACTGGATATGAGTCAGTGAGCGCTTGATTGCTTTTCTTGACTAAGACAGTGACGGATGCCCATCTACTGCTGCGCACTAGGGACAAAACCTCATTCTCTTGCAGGCGTTGCTTCGAATTTCAACCACAAACCCAGAAGTGCCTCTATGGTGCCTTTAACTCTTCTAAAGCCAAACTGATCGTCATCTAACACATCCTCAATTTTCTTTTCCATTCTTCTGAATATTCTTTTTTGTCAGCAAACCCCATCTTATTCGGTGAAAAAATGGTGAGTATCCGTTGAATGAAGTGTTTCACCTGCAGTCTTTTGGCAATTCCAGTACACCAGCTTTGTTCCAAAGATATCTAGAAAAGTTAATGAGATAAATTTCTGGCATGACCAACTATTTGGACTATATTTTCGTGATGATTATAATTGCGGCGGCCTCCACTCATAATCTGGACCTCACTCATCGTTTGGATCTCACTCATAATTTGGTGTCGCGTATTTCTAAATCCAGGAAGTGAAAGAGATCTGTTCCCAGAAAATTACAGGCCCCAGGCTAGCGACAACCAGGATGCGTATCGTAACTGCTTTGTACCTGTAACAGACGTATTCATGGAAAAAACCTGCCACTGAACTTACGTCATTGCTGAAACTTTTCAACGGGGTGGAAAAGATACAAAGGTGATCCCCCGACTCTTTGGTACGTGTTCTGGTCGATTTTGTGACGGCTGAACAGGTGTCAGGCTGTAAGGATACTGACAATACGTCGATATGATCCCCTAATTTCATGTGCGTAGCTTTAGGGTCGAGGACACACTAAACGTACCCTACATTAGGATCCTCGAGTTATGCCTGGTCCTGGGTCTGTGCAGATTGTTCCGTTTGGTCATAATCCACATTCACGTGCAGGGAAGAGCGGCAGACCTCCGCTTTATCCCTGTTTCGCCGCAAGACATGCATTTGAAGCACCGAAAACGACATTGCTGGCGAGGGTGTTGTATGAAACATTGCGTTTATGACGGGAGAGGCTGCTGTTAGTGGCTTGTCCGGGGGAGGGGGGGAGGAGGAGGCGGTGTTCCATATTTTTTGGACACCAGCACCAAGGCGGGATACGGTAGGGTCACCCTTCGGTGAGTTAAAAGTCATATGCGCGAATAACTGGGAGACATGTTCAAGTGACGGTTCTTTGGGTTTAAGGAGATCATGTCACAATGTTTCATCGGGGGGGGGGGGGGGGGGTACACTAAAAGCATGTCTCTAAACAGTGAGAAAACATGAGATTGACGACACTGTCCAACGGTATACGCAAATTTACAGTCTCTTGGGAGTCCCTGTACGTGGGCCACCTACTTGTGGTACGACTGAGATGCTGTATTTTAACAGCGTCTCCTAGGAAGCGCCTCCTGCGAATGCTTATGGTAGAAATTACCTGTACTGACGGGTCCACACACAAGTGCCACCTTAACCAACTTCGCCCACAGCAGGGAATGTCACAACCTGCAGAAAATCTGACACAATTGTTTGTTAAAGAAATCCAGGCGCCAATAGCTGACAATGATGGGGATGGGGAGTATGACATATATGGTGATCTGGAAAAGATAGCCACTCAGACCGGCAACACGAATGTGCATTTCGTGGAACTGTTTCAGCGTCACGATCGGCCTCATCTTAATACAGCCGTCAGGCGTAATAACATGAGACTTGGGGGTGCGCTGATGACAGAAAGCATGGGTCACATTTCAGTGGTGTCGGTGGAGTCTATCAGCAGGACGGGTTTCACAAGACATGGCCTGCACCTCAACAGGTATGGGAAGGGGAGGTTGGCAAAGCTTGTAGGTGACAGCATAGGTGGGGTTGGTGGGATCACTCATGGGAAAATTCCTGCAGTAGTGGGTGTTAGAGCTGCACCTTTTTAGATTGAAGTCAGCTGTTAGGTATTCCTGCTTAAGGGAAGTCTCTCTAACAAAGGAACCACTTTTGACAAAGCTTAGGTATCCGAGTTATGAGGGAATTAGTATATTTCATCAAAATATACAAAGTATTAGAGATAAAGTTAGTGAACTGCTTATAGATGTTGACTCTGAAATTATTGGTATATCTGAACACTTCTTAAATAAGGAGATTATTGAGAGGCTTCCTCTACCAGGGTACAGGTTGGCTGGCAGCTTTTCGAGGAGCCCATTGCGGTGTGGGGGAGTAGCCATGTAGGTGAAAAACGGCATCCCATTTGAATCAATTGATGTTTCAAAGTACTGCACTGAAAAGGTGTTTGAATGTTGTGCAGGTGTGGTTAAATTTAATGGAGCTAAGTTTCTAACTGTTGTTATTTATAGATCCCCAGACTCCGATTTCACAACATTTTTGCGAAAGCTAGAGGAGGTTCTTGGCTCACTTTATAGGAAATACAAAAAGTTAGTTATATGTGGTGACTTCAATATTAATTGTATATGTGATTGTGCAAGGAAGAGGATGCTGGTAGACCTCCTTAATTCATATAATCTTATGCAAATCGTATTCTTTCCAACGAGAGTGCAAGGGAACAGTAGAACAACCATAGATAACATTTTTGTTCATTCCTCATTACTAGAAGGGCATTTTGTTAGCAAAAAGGTGAATGGCCTTTCAGATCATGATTCACAAATTTTAACTCTAAAAGAATTTTGTGCTGCAACACGTGTTAAATACAGTCATCATCTGTTTAGGAAAGCTGATCCAGTTGCTGTAGAGACCTTTGTAAACATTATCAAGGAACAAGAGTGGCAAGATGTTTATAGCGCTGATACAGTAGACGATAAATGTAATGCTTTTCTCAAGACTTTTCTCGTGCTCTTTGAAAGTTGCTTTCCGTTAGAACGTTCAAAACAGGGTACTAGCACAAATAGGCAGCCTGGGTGGCTGACTAGAGGGATAAGAATATCTTGTAGAACAAAGTGGCAATTATATTAAAACGTTAGAGACATTCAAAATCTAAATGCAGCAGCCCATTACAAACAGTATTGTAAGGTGCTTAAAAATGTTATTAGGAAGGCAAAAAGTATGTGGTATGCAGATATAATAGCCAAGTCTCAGGATAAAATTAAAACCATATGGTCAGTCGTAAAGGAAGTTGCTGGTCTGCAGAGCCAGGTCGAGGATACAGAATCAGTGCTTAGTGGGAATGTCCGTGTTTCTGATAAGTCGCATATATGTACAGTATTTAATAATCACTTTCTGAATACAGCAGGTGAACTAAATAGAAACCTAGTCCCAACAGGGAATCATATAGCGCTCTTAGATAAAAGTGTTCCAAGACTGTTATCTGAAATGCTCCTCCATGATACTGACAAGAGGGAGGTTGAGTTAATAATTAAATAACTAAAGAACAAGACCTCTCATGGATATGACGGGGTATCTAGCAGAATACTGAACTATTGTTCTATGTATGTTAGCCCAGTACTTAGCCATATCTGTAACTTTTCCTTTAGGAGTGGTCGGCTTCCTGACTCATTAAAGTACTCGGCAGTGAAGCCACTTTATAAAAAGGGAGACATTGATAATGTTGACTATTTTAGACCTATTTCTATGCGATCGGTGTTTGCTAAAGTCATCGAGAAGGTTGTGTATACAAGGTTACTGGAGCATTTAAATTTACATAATTTGCTGTCAAATGTTCAGTTTGGTTTTAGAAATGGTTTAACAACTGAAAATGCTATATTCTCTTTTATCTGTGAGGTTTTAGACAGATTAAAAAAAGGTTGCGAACGCTAGGTGTTTTCTTTGATTTAATGAAGGCTTTTGACTGTGTTGACCATAAAATATTACTGCAGAGTTTGGACCATTATGGAGTCAGGGGAGTAGCTTACAATTGGTTCGCCTCTTACTTTAAGAACAGAAAGCAGAAGGTAATTCTCCGCAATATTGAGAGTGGTAGTGATGTTCAGTCTCAATGGGGCACTGTTAAGTGGGGCGTTCCCCAAGGGTCGGTGCTGGGGCCACTGCTGTTTCTTATTTATATAAATGATATGCCTTCTAGTGTTACAGGTGATTCAAAACTATTTCTGTTTGTTGGTGACACCAGCTTGGTAGTGAAGGATCTTGTGTGTAATGTTGAAACAGTATCGAATAATGTAGTTCATGAAATAAGTTTGTGGCTTGTGGAAAATAATTTGATGCTAAATCACAGTAAGACTCAGTTTTTACAGTTTCTAACTCACAATTCAACAAGAACCGATATTTTGATCAGACAGAATGGGCGTATTATAAGCGAGACGGAACATTTCAAGTTCCTAGGCGTTCGGATAGATAGTAAGCTGTTGTGGAAAGCCCATGTCCAGGATCTTTTTCTGAAACTAAATGCTGCTTTATTTACCATTAGAACAGTATCTGAAATAAGTGACACTTCAACACGAAAAGTAGTCTACTTCGCATATTTTCATACGCTTATGTCATATGGTATTATTTTTTGGGGTAATTCTTCTGATTCAAAAAGGGTATTTTTGGCTCAAAAACGGGCTGTTCGGGCTATATGTGGTGTAAGTTCGAGAACCTCTTGTCGACCCCTATTCAGTAGTCTGGGAATTCTGACATTGCCCTCACAGTATATATTTCCTTTAATGTCGTTTGTTGTTAGCAATATTAGACTATTACCAAGAGTTAGCAGCTTTCACTCAGTTAATACTAGGCTGAAATCCAATCCGCATGTGGAATGCACTTCCTTGACTCTTGCGCAGAAAGGAGTGCAGTATTCTGCTGCATCCATTTACAATAAGCTACCACAAGAACTCAAAAATCTTAGCAGTAGCCCGAACTCTTTTAAGTCTAAACTGAAGAGTTTCCTCATGGCTCACTCCTTCTATTCTGTCGAGGAGCTCCTGGAAGAGCTAAAAAATTAAGCAAATTCTAGTGTTACATTGTTGATTTTCTTTATTTAAACTTACGACTTGTCACCTGAATATGGTTTTCTATATTTCATTTTATCTGTTTCTAATATCGTTGTATAATTTCATGTATTGACTCGTTCCATGACCATGGAGATTTCTCCTTAATTTGGTCCCACGGAACAATAAATAAATAAATAAATAAAATGACTAGGCGCCAACCTGGGAGGACTCCATTCATCCACTGGCAGTTCAGTAGCAGTCCAAGGACCCCGATTACCGTCGATGTGTCACCTGGACGTTTGCTCCTGGAATCGGAGGGCTCGGACGTCATCGAGGCAGCAAACACCTGTCTCCACCTCGATGCCTCCGTCCTAAGGGGAAGAGATGCTTCGGTGCGCCTAACACGGAACATCGCCATCCACCTCACTCTTCAACCAAGACGTCGCGGTCTCGGGGACTGGACTTTACCAGCTCGGTGCGTCAGGGCTTTGTTATCGTTTCGATTATTGTAGGTTTTTCATTATTCGTGCTCGGCGTGGACTTAGCGTTCACGATGAGTGTGCTTCATAGAGGCTTGTCGGACCTTTAACTTTTTTTACCAGTCATATCGTCCAGCATGAGACCTGATTACCCGTTCCCCAGTTATAAGCATTTTGCAAGGCTGTGTTATTTAGTACAGTGATCAAGAACAGTTCTTCCCACAGTAAATTTTCTGAAGAAGCATTTAATTTTCACTTTGTTAATTGTTTAGTTTTGGAAGACAAATCAAGAAGCATTTCTTTGCATTGTTATTAATATTCAGCTAAAGGCCCACAATTCTGCGCATTCAGCATACTTGTGTCAGTGATGTCATTTAATTTAATTTGTGCTTTGATAGCTTTTAATAAATTGTTGTCAAAACAAAAGTGAAATAACTCTAATAACACTATGAACAATGTAATGTAATTTTAATTATCCCGACGCTGATCGGCAATCAGCCAATTATCTCAGTACTCAGGATGGTTATGGGATTAAAAATAATTAATTTTCTCTCTCTTAAATTACCACATATATTCCTCAATATATATACCAAAAGTATAGGTAAAACTCATGTGCTTATAGCACCAGGTAATATTTGTATGTCAGTTCAATGTGAAGTAATAAAATCTGTAACTCAAGATCATGATTTTGTCTCAAATACCTGTATAAGAGGCCGCGCGGGATAGCCGAGCGGTCTGCGCGGCTTCCCCCGTCCGAGGTTCGCGTTCGCCCTCGCGCATGGGTGTGTGTGTGTCGTCCTTAGCGTAAGTTAAGTTTGATTAAGTAGTGTATAAGCTTAGGGACCGATGATCTCAGCAGTTTGATCACATAAGACCTTACCACCAGTATAAGATAACAAGTATAACACTTCGCAGATGAAATCTTATACAAAAACTAGAGTCCTGTGACCAGGCCTTTCTGCCTGGGATGTTATCTCGTAACCTTGAGAAAATCTGAGAGTGAAATATATTAAATTATTCGCAGCAGCCGCATAGCTCATGGAATCTGAAAGAAAGTCTAGTGTCCTAACCGGCGGCACGTCTCAATGATGAGCTGAAAGAAATTACTAATTATTTTCTGGTATAGCGCCTAACAGTGGTCAATGTTCCGTTAAAGCCACGTCTACTCAGGACAAGTAAGATTTACGTTTACAAATAATTACGTACCGTACACAAATTTTAAGTCATAAACAAATATATTTACTTATTTTCATTTGCAACTTACATAGACTGTTACAGCTAGATGAACCGCAGACAACTGTCCTAAACTCTTCGAGTCCAAGAACAGAAGAAGACCAAAGAATAGAAAGTCCACGAAATATATTGCAACTCAATGCATTTGTTTAATCTTTGGCATAATCGCCAGCTATTCATACAATAACTATCACTGCATGGCATTTACAAACTTAAAATTCATGACCAGCCCAGAAGATACAGTACAATGAACATGTTTCCAATTTCCGTGCCGTGTATCGATAATGCCGGACGTAATACTTATAACCAAATTTTTTTAAACTTACATTACGAGGTAGACTTCTGAACACCTGGGCAGAGTTCATTCCACCGTTATAAAAACGACGGAGTGCCACATATTAATACCAATGTTTAGATTACGAAAAAAGTCCTTGAGCTGTTGCTTGCTATGAGGAGAAAACACGTATATACGAGCAGGAACGAATTAACGTTGACATTTAGCGTTGTAGGTCACCCGTTAATCATTGCAATGGCCATACATCCCCGGAAGGTGAATTTGTCGAATCTCTTTGATAAAATGATTTTAATTATGTGGATTAATTTTGGAGACATAATGAGATCAACGGTTTCCACAGATTTTGTGTGAAATACGACTTTCCTATTGATAACATTGTCAAAGGTGACCTTTTCAATTCCAGGATGCTGTGCTGAGATGTGAAAAAAGCTAATGATTTTGTACAATGTCTAGTGTAAAATCGTGATTACGAATACATCTAGAATTAACAGCATTGTGTTCTAGACTACATAAAATTCTTCATTATTAGGTAAATATATATTCTACAGGGTGGGACAAATAAAATTTGTCAGGAAGAGTGGATACGATTAGATGTGAATGTATGCTTATAGCCACAGCACGTTACGCACACACCACGTGTACGCCAGTTATGTGGTCCACACCCCATCAGATCGTAGTGCGGGCTGCGTCAGTGTGAGTGGAGCAGTGCATAGGATACTTACAGTGTTGCGAGAAATTACGTGGCTACAAAGTCGTGGTAACGGTGTGGTCAGTTGTTTGCTGAGAAATTTAATGGTGTCGAAGTGCCAGCGAAGAGTGCCATGCAACGCTTAATCCGAAAATGGCGTCAGACGGGATCTGTTTTCAACAAGTCAAAAAGCAATCCGAAACGTGCCCGCACACCGGGTAATATGGTTGCAGTTCACCAGAAAATGCTTCAGAGTCCTAGAAAATCTACCAAGAGACTGATATATCATGTCCATCATGCGGATGAATACTCCACTTGGACTCGCAAATGCATCCCTACCGTGTGTCTGTTGTTCGTGCATTCAAACCAGCATACGCTTCTCATCGCCTCCAGTTTTGTGAATGGCTGTTTACTGAGATAACAATGAATGCTTTGGACGTGGGTCTGTTCTTTCTGTCTAATGAAGGCTGGTTTCACCTGAGTGGTTATGTTAACTCGAAAACTCGCAGGTTCTGGGTCACGGAGGATCCACATTACAAACACCGCTTCATGATCAGAAGGTTGGGCTTTGGTGTACAGTGTCTGCACCCCGCATTATTGGTCCCATCTTCTTTCGTCAGACGCTGACTACGGTGCGTTACATTGGCAACATATTGAAACCATTCTTGACAGCATTAACGGAGGAGGAAAAACTTACAGTTACTTCCAACAGGGCGGAGGAACTGCACATACACCGGCCGAACCTTGAATCACATTTACACAATCATTACGCCGGGGCAGAGTTATTGGCAGAGGGCAGTCTGGTCACAGCCATAGCTGGCCATCCCGGTCACCTATCTGTCAGTGTGCGATATCTTTGTGTGGGGAGCCCTGAAGTCTAAGGCGTATCCCAACTCAACTATCCTCTTAGTCTTAGAGAACTGCAGCAAAACATTTTGGATGAGAGTGCAGAAATCCCAGCAGTCCAGCTTCGACCCGTGTTCAGTAATTTGCTGAATACGGCCCAAAAGTGCCAAGAGATGAGTGGTGGTCACTTTCAACGTCTGCTGTAGACAGGTTACTACTGTATTTTCTTTCCCTTGCTGTGTTTCTTTGTACCCTGGAACTCTTTTAACCGGGCCCATTTTACTTGCCCCACCCTGTACAGTGCTGAAGTTTACTTTCTCACGTTTACTTTCTCACCTCAAATTTTCTTTGCTGACATATTTTCTCAAATCATAATTTTGAGCAGACAGTGACACGGTTAACGATCCTAATGCAATGTGAGCTTCGTTGTGAGATCTTTACAGTAATTTTCGAAATAATCTTTGTAGTAAATTTATTACTTAATTTTCAAAGTCTTGCGGTTCATAAAGTTACATGATCATCGAAGGTATTATTTTTCTGAAAGTTTGTGTTTTTACAGAGACTTATTCGTCAAGTTGCTAAGAAACAAATCCACTCGTTAACATGTATTTCTAGATTTCTTCTAACAACTCTTATTTTGCACGTTGCAGTTAGTCATGCAAATCAGTAAACTTAAGTTTTTCACTCTATGTTTTGCACACAACTGAAACACAAACTTGTACACATCACTCAGTACCTTTTTGCATCTGACAATCTAGAAACGTCGACAATCAGACAATGGCACGGTATACAGTTCGGGTGATACAAGTTACTATTGTTTCAGAGAAAACACACACCCATCCTATCGACGAGGCGAACCACTCTGCTTTGATCGAATATGATGCTTTATTTACATCCTTTATTGTGTCATTGTTATTGCAAACCGGTGCAGAGCTCGTGAAACGAAAGACCCAGTGAATTTATACTACGCGCTTCCTCAATTTGGCACATTAGGCAGTCCTGGGTTCACTCTACTTTGCCAGAACGTTTTCAATAGACTGCCGATGTAAGAGAGAGACTATTTGCTGGTGTATTTGCTACAGTGAAACGCTCTCGAACTGAATCGCCTTCACAAGTTGATGCGTCATTTTTCCAACCTCACACATCCACACAGCTGAACGAAAATAGACTTTCTGCTTCGTGACACTTGCAGTTCATATATTATACATTCGTATCGTTTTATGAAATTGAGCACATGAATACACATCGGTCGCAGAATAAATTTACGGCTGTATATTTACAACTTCACGCCGTATCACATTTTATGGGTTACAATAAAACATAATATCTGATATCGGTTCTTCAGTAGCATTCGGCATCTCAAGTGACAGTTACCACGAATTTCAGGCAGCTCTACTACATCCTACACTACCAGATATATAGTGCAATTTATCCTTCTCCTCAGGATGAATGGACAACTACATGACTGAATTATTAGCGTGTATGACTCAAACATTGTATTCCGGTTTCGAAGCCTATTAATACAAGGCGCGTTTGAAAGGTTCAGCCAACAATGACAAAAGCGATGATTAAGACACTGTTGATAGTTTTCTTGACCAACAAGGGCTTGAGCCACGGGGAAGTAACAATCGAAGGAGGTGGGGAAGACGCCATTCCACGACGCTAATAGATTAACTTAATATGAATGTTTCCGACCATTAACTAGATTGAGTGAAGGAACTCTGCTACCGGCCGGCCGGTGTGGCCGTGCGGTTCTAGGCGCTTCAGTGTGGAACCGCGTGACCGCTACGGTCGCAGGTTCGAATCCTGCCTCGGGCATGGATGGGTGTGATGTCCTTAGGTTAATTAGGTGTAAGTAGTTCTAAGTTCTAGGGGACTGATGGCCACAGATGTTAAGTCCCATAGAGCTCAGAGCCATTTGAACAATTTGAATTCTGCTACCTCGGAAGCAAAATAATGTATGACGGACGAAGCAAAGAGGACATAAAAAGCAGATTAACAGAAGTAAATAGGACATTCGTAGCAAAAATAAATCTCTGGAGGAAATTTCTGAGATATGGACTGTGGGAAAACAGGAGACGATCGAAGAGTTTGATTAGACAAGAAATGAGAAGATTCCTCCCTCTATCGGAAGGAGAAGAATAGGTGGGTAATATTGCGAAGAAGTAGGAATAGTATGGCAGGACATGAGTTAAGACTTCAAAGAATCACGTCCGAGGGCTCTTGAGCGAGCTATGGAAGGTGGAGACAGTAGGGGAAGACAGGTACAGGAACACATACAACAAATTGCTGAGAACATACTCTGACATGAAGCAGTTGTAACAGGAGAGGACTTCGGAGCGTGTCGCATTGTACAAGTCTGAAGCTTGGTAACATACCACCTTCCTCACACCACCGCCCTACCCCACAAAAGAAAATAATCAAAATGTATGGGTAGAGGTGCCGTGGTCTAGGGGTGGCATATTTGATTAATAATCAAAACATCTTGGGTCCCGGGTCAGAACCTCGCCAGTGACTGAATTCTAAATAAAAATCATCAGCAATGGCAGCCGAAGCCTTCCGTCACAAGAAGTCATCCTCGTTCTGCCAACGGTCTTGTCAAAGACGGTGGAGGAGCAGAATGAGTATCAGAGCACTCTCTCGCCTTTGTGGTAGGAAACTGCACCTAAAGGATGGAAGATTCAGCCATGATCAACGGCATGAGGATTCAGAAGGCAATAGAAAGAACTCCACTAAAGACGCATAATGTGTATTCACAGGACTTGTGGCCTGTAAATGAAAAAATGTCATTATGAACTTACTATTGACGAAAGACTCATGACTTCCCTGTCCAGATCTGCGGCAGAGGAACTGACAAATTGGGGGCGATAATGAGAGAAAGACTGTAGGGTAACGTTCTACGAATCGATCGGAGGGGGAGGCAGGGGGTGCGGGGGGGAGGGTGATAGAATGTCAGAAGCCTGAACGTGGAAGGGAAGATAGAAAGTCTGAGGGAATTTTAAGGCTCAATGTAGATGTTATGGTGGTGGGGGGGGGGGGGGCAATGAATTCAAATGGAAAGAAGACAAGTATATGGTTCAAACGGCTCTGAGCACTATGGGACTAAACATCTGAGGTCATCAGTCCCCTAGAACTTAGAACTACTTAAACCTAACTAACCTAAGGACATCACACACATCCATGCCCGAGACAGGATTCGAACCTGCAACCGTACTGCAACCGTAGCGGCCACGCGGTTCCAGACTGAAGCGCCTAGTACAGCTCGGTCACACCGGCCGGCGACAAGTATATGTCACACAGGTACAGGGTGATATAAACAGCAGGAGAAAATGTAATAACGGGAACTGGTTTCATTATGAATAGGCAGGCAGAGCAGAGTTACTGGGAACAGCTCAATGATACGGTTGTTCTTATCAGAAGACAGCAAACCAGCACTGGTAACATCAGTTCAGGTGCATATGCCTACGTCGCAAGCCGAAGATGAACAGATAGATAATGCATATGAGGATATTGGACGGGTAATTCAGTAAAGGGAAATGGAAATTAGCGTTTGGCGTCATTGACCGGGGGGCCCCTTAGGGGCAGGTCCAGCCGCCTTGGTGCAGGTCTTATTACATTCGACGCCACATTGGGCGACCTGCGCGCCGGATGGAGATGAAATGATGATGAAGACAACACAACACCCAGTCCCTGAGTGGATATAATCCCCGACCCAGCCGGGAACCGAAACTGAGCCTCTTAGGACGGCAGTCCGTCACGCCAACCATTCAGCTATCGCGGCTGACATTCAGTAAGTAAAGGGAGATGAGGGGTTGCAATGAGGGTGTATTGGAAGCAGCAAAGGGAAGTGTTACTGGAGAATAGGCACTTGGTAGTAGGAATGAGGAAGGAGAATGCCTAACTGAGTTTTGGAATAAATTTCACTTAGTAATACCGAATACCTTCTTTCAGGATCACAAGAGGAGAAGATATATTTGCTAACGGCAAGAAGAAACGGAAATATAACATGCAGATTAATGATGCCCAGTCGAAACTTCCCAAATCAGATACTATATTGTTAGGTGTCCCAAGGGGAGATATATCCACATCACAATTTAGTAATTCTGAAGATTTGGTTGAATTTTAAGAAACTAGTCAGAAAGAATCAATGCGCAAAGAACTGTGAAACGGAACTGCTAAGGAATGAGGAGATACCCTTGAAGATCTCTTTCTGCGATAATGACTATCGCAATAGGCAGTTCAATTGAAGAGGAATGAACGTCTCTCAATAGGACAATCACGGAAGTTGCAAAGAAAAATATAGGTATAAGGTTGGTAATTGCAATGAACCCAAGGGTAACAAAACAAATATTTCAGCTGATCGACGAAAGAAGGAAGCACAGAAATTTAGGAATACAGCAATACAAGTATCATATGAATGAAATAAATAGGAAGTGTAGGGAAGCTAAAGCGAAATGGCTACATGAAAAATGTGAAGAAATAAAAACGAGATTATTGTCGGAATGACTGATCCAGCATATAGAGAAGGCAAAACAACCTTTCGTATAATTGAAAGCAAGAGACGTAACATTAATAGCGCAGTGTTAATTCTTCTGTTAAACGCAGAGGAGGGAACCAGTAGGCGAGAACAGTACATTGAAGGCTTCCGTGAACTGGATGACTTGTCTGATGACGTGATGGGAGAAGGAACAAGAGTCGACAGGGAAGAGCCAGAGTATACAGTATTAGAGTCAGAATTAAAAAGAGACTCGCGGGGTAGCTGCGCAGACTGAGGCGTCTTGCCATGGTACATGCGACTCCTCCGATCGGAGGTTCGAGTCCTCCCTCGGGCATGGGTGTGTGTGTGTTGTTCTTAGCGTAAGTTAGTTTAAGTTAGATTAAGTGGTGTGTAAGCCTTGGGAGCGATGACCCCAGCAGCTGGGTCCCGTAGGAACTTACCACGTAAGCATACCTAAGAATTAAAAAGAGTTTTGGAACACTTAAAATCAAATAAAGCATAAGGTATTGACAACATTCCATCAAAATTTCTATAACTACTGGGGGAAGTGGCAACATAAAGACTATTCGCATTAGTGTGTATAAATTATGAGACCGACGATGTACCATAAGTCTTTCGTAAAGACATCATCCACACAATTCCGGAGATAGCAAGTGCCGACAACTGCGAGAATCACCGCTCACTCATCTTAACAACTTTTGCGTTCAAGTTGCTGACAAGAATAATATACAGAGGATGGAAAAAAAGAATCTGTTAGATGACGACCTATTTGGCTATATGAAATGTAAAGGCACCATAGAAGCAGCTCTGAAGTTGCATTGATAATGAAAGCAAGAATGAAGAAAAATCAAGATGCGTTTACTGGACTTGACGAGCTGGAAAAAGGGCCCGTCAGTGTAAAATAGTGCAAAATATTCGAAATTCTGAGAAAAGTATGGGTAAGCGATAGGGAAAGACGGGTAGTATACAGTAGGTACAAGAGCCAAGAAAGAATAATAAGACTGGGAGACCGAGAACGAAAACCTCGGGTTAACATGGGTGTAAGACAGGGATGTAGTCCTTAGCCCCTTCTATTCAGTGTATACGTCGGAACAGAAGAGAATCGAGGCATTTGAGATGTGGTGCTATAGACGAATGTTGAAAATTAGGTGGACTGATAAGGTAAGGAACGAGGAGGTTCTACGCAGAATCGGAGAGGAAAGGAATATGTGGTTGGTTGGTTGGTGTTGGGGAAGGAGAGCAGACAGCGTGGTCATCGGTCTCATCGGATTAGGGAAGGATTGGGAAGGAAGTCGGCCGTGCCCTTTCAGAGGAACCATCCCGGCATTTGCCTGAAGTGATTTAGGGAAATGACGGAAAACCTAAATCAGGATGGCCGGACGCGGGATTGAACCGTCGTCCTCCCGAATGCGAGTCCAGTGTGGAATATGTGGAAAACACTGATAAGGAGAAGGGACATGATGATAGGACATCTGCTAAGACATGAGGGAATGACTTCCATGGTACTAGAGGGAGCTGTAGAGGGCAAAAACTGTAGAGGAAGACAGAGACTACTGGAATACGTCAAGGAAATTATTGAGGACGTAGGTTGCAAGTGCTACTCTGAGATGAAGAGGTTAGCACAGGAAAGGAATTCGTGGCGGGCCGCATCAAACCAGTCAGTAGACTGATGACCAAAAAAAAAAAAAAGGTCGAAGAGGCAATGACGCTAATAAAAGAACATTTCAAGTGTAGTATTAAAATTCAAGATGAAAGGATAACAATCATAAGTTTCGCTGATGCCATCGCTATCGTCATTGAAAATGAAGAGGAATTAAAAGATTTGTTTAGTGAAATTAATAGTACATAATATGTATTAAGGGTCAGTCGAAGAAAGACGAAAGTGATACGGAGTATAGAAATGAGAACAGCGAGAACCTTAATGTGAGAACTGAGGGTCACGAAGTAGTGACTTGCACTACGTGCGATCTCATTTTCAGCCGTGGTTAGGTCAATGATTATTGAACTATGAGTATAATATTCGTATAGATTCTGAGCTCAGTTTTAAGATCAAGTAAGACTGACGTTATGATGTATACATACATTTGAGTTAAATGTCTTATTTACAAGTCAGAAAAATTAACTTCGAACTGAACCCAGTGTTCCAAAAGAAAGAGAAGCAACTTCACAAGCACTTCATATTAATCTCAACAATAATTTTAACAACACGGATTAATTGTTGAGAGGTTCAGTTAAAGCTTTTGTATGACAATCGTTATGTCAAGCAATCAATGACAGTTTAAAAATATGTTCACTGTGCTTAAGATCGCCGCAGCAAACAGTGGAAGTACGATTAGCCTAGGACAGCTTCGGTGCCCCCAAAACGCATCCTCTGAAACGTCATGACTTTTGTAACATTAATCCTGATTCATTACAGGTTCTAACTATCTGAAGATGTGGGGTGTATCTAGCGACATTAATCTGACAAAGGGTTTACAGACGTCTGGAAAGATAGCTGCAGTGCAGCCACAAACATGTAATAGCAGCGGCTTTCATTGAGAGCAGTACTGAATATTTCAAAAGCTTTTGCATGCATAATGATGCTTGATTAAAGGAACGAAGGCCGGCTAACGGTTCAAACCAATGGCGTAGGTTTAAGAAATTTTAATAAGTGGGGCGTAATAAACGTTTCAGTATCATCCTTCACCACTACAACGGGTGCACATTTTGATACAACTCAAACACTACAATCACTACCCGTTTCATTCTAATAATTTTTAATTTACAAAAAAAATGAAGCACCTAGAAGATACTGTCGGATTTCAATGGAAATTCGTACATTTACTCAATGTCAACTGGTGCGTAAATGACTAGAGATAAATTTCTCACTGACAGATAGAAAGGCCACCAGATTGCACTAGGTTAGTTCGTGTTTAATATTGTATCAGCCATGAAAAAGTATAAAAATGGCGTGAAGAGCGTCAGAGGTTGAGTGATTACTGTGAAGGAAACTAAGATGGCGTGTAATCCGGTGAGACGGACTCAAGTCAACACCTGTCAGCATTTGGAAACCACTTCATTGTGGGCCTCCTTTTGACCGACTGGTCGAATCGTGCAATATCAAGATTTTTGTGGCATTCCGATGTGACAGTGTAACAATGCCGGACTGCATGGGAAGATGAGGAGATGCGTTCTCGTCGTCAAGTTTCCTTCGGATTACATCCCACAACCCCAATGGAGTATCGTCGTATTGCGTTCGAACACATCGTAACCCCTTCAGATTTGCTCCTACCATCCGAGAAGAAACTGATGTGTCTTACTCCGTTATAAGTGCAATTAGAACAGAACCCAGGTTAACAACGTCACTCAAGTTTGCTAATAAGAGCGTGAAACAAAAGCACTTCTCCAAGAGTAAGTTCACGCAGTCTTAAACATGGCTGTTAACAGCAACTGTGAGTATATTCAGCTGATAAAATAAGCAGACAATTAGTTGCCAGGAGTTGATTTATTTTAACTTGTCATGGTTTTGAATACTACAGTGAGTATCTTCTTCAGTAATACTTTCTGTTCTTTAACTGAAACGTAGAGTTGGGAAATGAAATCATTACTTACTCCGGCTTCATTAAAACCTGATACATGAATCGCGAGCTAACCAGCTCAAGTCACATGCATTAACCGTAACAAACAAGTCCAATCAAACTGTGAAAGTGAGTAAGAATTGCTACTGAACAAGGAAATTAAAGCACATACATAACCTACCGTAGAGTTTGCCACATGCTGTCGAGCTGATGCCGTAACGAAAATCTCAGTTACGTAAAATTTTTCTTTCTCTGCATCAACACACCCTCGTAACAACCAAATAATTATCTATGTTGCTACCAGTACAAAACGATGTAACAGTACTGCAGAAGTAAGAGCAAATTAAATATAATTAATGGTTAGAAATAATTGTTTGTCTTTTTCATATCCTTTTTAGGTAATAGCATGTACTTTTGAAGATGATACTCGTAGTAGTATCGAAACCAAGTTCGTGGAAATCACTAAATTTACACAAGCTGGTAAATCGCCAGATGGCCCCAATAACGGCTAAAGTCAGAGTTTTTTGTGTAGTAGAATGGCCAATGACCAAGTCCATTTGCTTTCTTCATTATAGAGGCTACTTCCTGGGAATGCCTGAGGTAGTCACTGGCTACCACACAGACGGTGGTGACTGGATCTGACACAGCATCGATGTTTCCGATGTTTTCGAGAGCATGACTTTTGATGGGTCGGCGCCTAGCCCAGAGGTCTCGAAAGAAAAGGCTGCTGAGGCTTCACGCTGGCCTAAATATCGGAACAGCGCCAGGATAGAGGTGAATTTACACTGAACAGCCAAAGACACTCGTGCACTTGCCTACTTGCCTAATACCGTGTAGGGCCACTGCTATCACGCAGAAGTGCCGCAACACGACATGGCATGATTTCGACTGAAGTAGTACTGGATGGAACTTACATCATGAATCCTGCAGGACTGTCCATAAATTCGTAAGACTACAAGGGGGTGGAGATCTCTTCTGAACAGCACGTTGCAAGGCATTCCACATATGCTCCATAACATTCATGTCTGAGGAGTGTCGTGGCCAGCGGAAGAGTTTTAAATCAGAAGAGTCTTCCTGGAGCCACTTTGTAGCAATTCTGGACGTGGGAGGTGTCGCATTGCCCTCTTGGAATTACCCAAGTCCGTCGGAATGCACAGTGGACATGAATGGATGCAAGTGATCAGACAGGATGCTTGCGTACGTGTCACCTGCCACAACCGTATCTAGAAGAATCATGGGCCCCATATCACTCCAACTCCACATGCCCTACAACATTACAGAACTTCCACCAGCTTGCTGACATGCAGGGTCCAAGGATTCATGAGGTTATCTCCATACCCATACACGTTCACCCGCTCAATACAATTTGAAACTCGTCCGACCAGAGCACACGTTTCAGTCACCGACGGTCCAATTACGGTGCTGAAGGGAGGAGGCACTAAGCTTTGTGTCGTGCAGTCATCAAAGGTATATGAGTGGGCCTTCGGCTCCGAAAGCCCATATCGATGATGTTTCGTTGAATGGTTCGCACACTGACTCTTGTTGATGGCCCATCATTGAAATCCGCAGCAATTTGCGGAAGGATTGCATTTCTCATACGCTGAACGATTCTCTTCAGTCGTCGTGGGTCCCGTTCTTGCAGAATCTTTTTCCGGCCGCAGTGATGTCGGAGATGCAGTGTTCCATCGCTCGTGCGCCGACTATAACACCACGTAGAAACCTACTTAAATATTGATAACCGCCGGCCGTGGTGGCCGAGCGGTTCTAGGCGCTTCAGTCCGGAACCGCGCGACTGCTATGGTCGCAGGTTCGAATCCTGCCTCGGGCATGGATGTGTGTGATGTCCTTAGGTTAGTTAGGTTTAAGTAGTTCTAGGCGACTGATGACCTCAGATGTTAAGTCCCATAGTGCTCAGAGCCATTTTTTCTTGATAACCTACCATAGTAGCAGTAGTAACCGACCTAACAACTGCGCCAAACCCTTGCTGTCTTATATAGTCGTCGCCGACCGAAGATTCGTATTCGACCTGTTTACATATCTCTCTGTTTAAATACTTATGCTTACACCAGTTTCTTTGCCTTTTCTGTGTATTTGCGGCCATGTGACCTGCAAAAGAAAGCAAGTCAACAGGGCCATTTTCCTCTAGTGATAATCACCCTGCCACCTTTCGGCCTAGTAAGTCTCACCTCTCGGCCTAGTAAGTCTGCGCAATCTTCCATCTGTCATCTGTTGATGTGTCCCCGGCGGCTCTGCTGGGTTAGGCCACTGACATGACGGTGGTGTGAGAAGGGCTGCTGATAGAGAATGTGATTTGCACATATACAGCAAAGTAATGGACTCCCTCCTGTAGTCTGTCCGCCCCTGGTAACTGAGTGGTCACAGCGACAGTCCGTCAATCCTAAGGGCCCAGGTTCGATTCCCGGCTGAGTCGCAGATTTTCTCCGCTCAGGGACTGCCAGAACGGTAGCTCAGCGTGTTCAGTCAGAGACCTAGCGTGTCTCTGTAATAAAAAAACTGTGTGAAAAGATCAACAACGAATTTCAATGGATGTCATGTGACGTCCGCCTCGACCAAATACATCGAACGAAAAAAATGAAACAAAAATTAATCCATTAAAAAATTAAAAATGTTATAAAAATTAAATAAATAAATAAATAAAACAACATAGACAAACCCACTGTATCCTCTTCCTGATCCTTCGATCCTCGAACACGTTGCTTGGGCGCGGCGGCGGGATGGGTAGGCTTCGGGTGTCGACCCCTGCCCTACCCGTCGTCCTGCTCCTGCTCCGGTCCCCTGAAAAAAAGAGAGATAGAGGGGGGGGGGGGGGGAGAGTCCAAATCGAAAGACTTGCACCTGGAGAACGGTCTATCCCTCGGGAGGCCCTAGTCACACGACATTTACATTTTTTTTTTTTTTTTTGCTATAGTCTACGTCGTCTCTTCAGTCTGAGACTAGCACCAACTGGACTACCGAATTTCTATCCCACAGTTACGTTTCTGTTAACACCACAGTGCAAACGGTTGCGTTTGGAGTGACGCTGCGTGTGGGAAGCATGGACTGCTGGTGACTGACACTGTAGTGTATCGATTAAGAAATCGCAATTCCGCACCATCCCAGATAATTGTCGTCGGGGTGTGGCAGTGACCAGAGAAGAGGTCTCATCCCAACGGTGAATCTCTAACGGACAGCAGTGTTACTCCGTGTGTCACCGCGTGGGGAGCCTTTGAGTACGACTTCCGAACGTGCCCGGTATTTATGTGGAAACTCTGACTGTCAAACAGTGCGTCACTGACCTCCTGTGTCTTCGCGTGCTACGTCTAATACGAATGTGTCATGGTGCCAGTTTTCAACAGCATAATGCTCGTTTACATGCAGTATATATCTCTATGAAGTATCTATATGATGCTGTGGTACTCCCATGGCCAACAAGAGCACAAGATCTGTCGCTGGTAGAACACGTATGGGACCAGCTTGTGGATGAACTCCAGCCCAGTGCCATTACCCACGCTATCAAGAACCAGGTGCAATAGCTTGACTCAAGGCGAGTATCCAACGGCTTCGTGGCAGGCATAAAGGCCAAAGGGGGTGAATGTCCTTGTGATGTGAGCTCATGCTGTGAAGTCCTTTGCAATTTCGTCTAGATATTGTGATCACTGAAGTAACATGACGTAACCCCCACCCCTTCTGGGTGCTTCACTTTTTTTGGTGAGGCAGTGTATACCAGTCATTGTTTCATCTCTCCCTGCGTTGAATCTGCCCTTTTAACAATCCTGGTACGTGCTTATAGAAATGAATAGGTAGTGTAATCCGTCAAAATGAATTTAACTAGATATTACAAAGGATAATTAGTATAAATATCAGAAGTTGGTATCCAACAGGCATGCATTGTAGGACAGTCTTTGCTATGATCTACAGTCCCCAGCGATACGCATCCATGCTTTTCGAGCGTGTCTTCTCATGTAAGCTATCCACCTTAATTTGGATCTCGTGTGGGTGTTTTATAATCCCTAGACCTCCTTTAATGCTGAAAGTAACTTAATAGGTGAATTTTTCATCCATTCGCCCTGTTATATGAACAGCGAATATCCGTCACGTCTTCAGTGCCATCATAATTATGTCTACCATTCCAGTTTTGGCCCTGATCCATTCGTATGTTCTATGTATCTCCCACTAATAAATATCGTCCACATATGCGATAGTAGAGGAACTGTCTTTAGTCTCAGAATTGATTTTGCGTCCAACGCCACGTCTCCCTGCCAAACATTGTAATACCCACTGGTTTTCCCGTATGAGACATATCGGCATCTTCGTACTGC
Source organism: Schistocerca piceifrons (assembly GCF_021461385.2). NCBI lineage: Eukaryota > Metazoa > Arthropoda > Insecta > Orthoptera > Acrididae > Schistocerca > Schistocerca piceifrons. Next base: position 430,563,249 of record NC_060140.1, on the reverse strand, counting down.
GTCCCCTATTTAATTTTTCAAATGCTCTCCAGTCAATCAGTACTCCTTCAATAATTTCTTCGGAACTAAGTCCAGCAGTAGTCTTCGACTGTCCTGGCTATTATCACACTTTCGCTACTTGGGAGAGTATAAGCGGAAAAATATTTACAGTTTGAATACTCAACTATACAGAATTGATATTCAGACTGTTCACTGTAATATTTGCGCTGTTAGTAGTGTTAGTGTCATGACTTGCCGTTAGGCACTGTTACCGGCAAGGCGATGTGAGACTGAAACAAAAGTCCTCTTTCCACACTGAGGCTGAAAGAACGTGATCCCAAAGTTCAGTTATCTGATGACTTGGGAATTGGTCCTTGGAGAGGCCGACGGCCAATTGCGCCACAGATCGTTGAAGACTTTTAACGTCAATAAACTTCACCAACAGCCGTATACTTTAAGATATTTTGTTTTATTCTGAAAGCTTAGTATACGGCTATTGGTGAAGTTTACTGACATTAAAAGTACTTATCAGCCGATGTCCCCTGGTCATGACGGGCCAACAGAGAAATTTTTGAAGAAGTTGCCTTTGCCATGGTTGAAAATGCTGCACCCAATGTGCCATCTTCAGACAGTTCACGAGCCGTTTCACGAGAGCTGAACATTTCATCGTCCACTGTTGTTTCTCGAAGAAGTACAGCAATCTTTAGTGCAGTTCCAGGCTGTCGTGGATGCAGATGATCGTCATAGTAAGCAATGTTTATAATCTGGACTTGATACCCAATTAACAAATGTTACTGTCTCATGTGAAAATGAAAATAAGTATCATTCAAAGGTTTAGTCATTATTTCTTTTATGCCCTGTCCTTACAAACGTTTCCACAAAGTATGTCTGATCACTCGTTTTCCATGAAAGCCCTCTCAAGCAGCGGAAGTTTGATTATAATCGGTCTGTACATAATCCTATTATTTATTTAAGGTTACATTCAAACTTGCTTCATTACGTTCTTTCATTCTTTGTATTCAGTGTTCAGATCATTCATCCGGTTCTGGGAGATGCCGGCCGATTGCATTTCCCGTTGACCCATCCAGAACGCACAGTTGTCCTCGCACTGCACACTGACCGCGGCCGCCCTCTGTCAGTTTAACTGGGTGAGGGACGGCAGATTTTCCCTGGAAATGTCGGTTAATAAAGTGAAAATTCACCGTGACAACCACGTAAGTTGTGTGCCAGTGTTGCCACCAGTTATCGTGTATGCCACCAGTTATCGGTAGTGGCGGCCGAAGACTTCCATTATAAGAAGTAATCCTTATACTGCCAACCGCCTTGGCAAAGAGGGGAGAGAAACGGAAAGGTTCAGGACGCTCTCTTTCCCTTGGGGTGGTAAACTGCTCCTGAAGGGTGGAAGAATCAACAATTATAACGGCATGAGGATGCAGGAGGCAACAGAAACCACTGCATTAAAACACATATTACGTATCCACATAACGTGTGACATGTGGCCTGTAATTGAAAAAGCATCATGATGAACTCTCCATTGACAAAAGATTCAGGACCAGTCCCCTGTTCGGAACTACGGGAGAAAACTAATAAGATGGATGCGACATGAGAAACAGTCTGAAGAATAATGTTCTACGAATCGGGGAGTAGAATTTCAAAAGCCTGAATGTGGTAGGGAAGCTAGAAAGTCTGAAAAAGGAAACGTTAAGGCTCAATCTAGATACAGTGGGGGTCAGTGAAGTGAAATGAAAAAAAAAAAAATACAAGGATATCTGGTCACACGAATAGAAGGTGACATAAACAGCAGCAGAAAATGCTATAACGAAAGTAGGATTCGTTACCAATAGGGCAGATTTTCCCTGGAAATGTCGGTTAATAAAGTGAAAATTCACCGTGACAACCACGTGAGTTGTGTGCCAGTGTTGTCACCAGTTATCGTGTATGCCACCAGTTATCGGTAGTGGCGGCCGAAGACTTCCATTATAAGAAGTAATCCTTATACTGTCAACCGCCTTGGCAAAGAGGTGAGAGAAACGGAAAGGGAGAAGAGAAGGAAACGGGAGAAGAGAAGTTTGTGGCACAACTTGACCAGAAGAAGGGATCGGTTGGTAGGACATGTTCTGAGGCATCAAGGGATCACCAATTTAGTATTGGAGGGCAGCGTGGAGGGTAAAAATCATAGGGGGAGACCAAGAGATGAATACACTAAGCAGATTCAGAAGGATGTAGGTTGCAGTAGGTACTGGGAGATGAAGAAGCTTGCACAGGATAGAGTAGCATGGAGAGCTGCATCAAACCAGTCTCAGGACTGAAGACCACAACAACAACAGGGCAGAGTGTGAGTTAATGTGAACAGTTCAGTGTTATGGTTGTTCTCACCGGAATCGACAGCAAACCAATACCGACAATGGTATTTCAGGTATACATGCCGATGTCGCAAGCTGAACATGAAGAAATAGAGAAGTTGTACGAGGCTATTGAAGGGGTGATTCAGCACGTAAGGGAGAACAAAATCTAATAGCCATAGGGGACAGGAATACAGTTGTAGGGGAAGGAGTAGAAGAAAGGGCTAGGCAAAATATGAGCTACGTACTACGAATTAGACAGGAGAAAGATTAATTGATTTCTGCAGCAAATTTCAGTTAGTAATAACGAATATTCTGTTCAAGAATCACAAGAGGAGGAGATATAGTTGGAAACTGCCAGGCGATACGGGTAGACTCCATTTAGAGATCGTCATGATCAGGCAGAGATCTCGAAATCGGATAATGGATTGTAAGGCGTACCTGGGAGCAAATATACAGTAGATTCAGATCACAATTTAGTAGTTTTCAAGAGTAGGCTGAGGTTTAAGAGGTTAGTCAGAAAGAATCAATACGCAAAGAAATGTGCTACAGAACTGCTAATGAATGAAGAGGTACGCTTGAAGTTCTCTACTGCTATAGATATTGCGACAGTAAATGCATCAGTAGGCTGTTCAGTTGAACAGGATTGGACATTTCTAAAAAGGGGACATAATAGGAGATGGAAAGAAAAACATAGGTACAAATAAGTTAACTGCGAAGAAACTATGCGTAACAGAAGAAATAACTCGATTGCTCGATGAAAGAAGAAAGTACAAAAATGTACAGGTAAATTCACGAATATAGAAATACAGATCGCATGGGAATGAAATAACTCGGAAGCCCGGGGAAGTTATGGGGTAATGTGAAGAAATCAAAAGAGAAATGATTGTTGGAAGGACTGACACAGCACACAAAAAAGCCAAAACATCCTTCTGTGAAATTAACAGCAAGGGTGGTAACATTAAGAGCGCAATGTGAATTCCACTGTTAAATGCGGAAGAGAGACCGGATAGGTAGGAAGAATCCGTTGAAGGCCTCAATGAGGGGGAGACTCGTCTGATGTGACAAAAGAAGAAACAGCAGTCGGCCTCATTGTGAAAATTAAACACAAGTGTTTTTCCTTTTTATTTGCACCTGTTGTTTTAAAAGTTGATCGCATACTGAGTTGTCATTGAATCAGTGGTTCACTGCTGTGCGTTAGGGCTAGGTTTTGTTACTGAATTATGTGAATGAAATGTCATACATGTAACGACTGGTCACCTATGTGTTGTATAATAAATTATTTCGGTTAATCAGACATAGGTCGAAGGATGTAGGGGATCCAGTTTTAAAATCAGAATTTAAAAGACTTTTAGAAGACTTAAGGTCAAATAAAGCAGAAGAGGAAGATAATAATCCACAAGGATTTCTAAAATTATTGAGGCAAGTGCCAACAAAACGACTGTTAACGTTGGTGTGTAGAATGTTTATGTCTGGCGATATACCATCTAACTTTTGGAAAAAAAAGTCATCTGTACAGTTCCAAAACGTACACGAGTTGATGAGTGCGAGAATTATTACACAATCAGCTTAATAGCTCAAGCATCCGTGCTGCTGAGAAGAATAATACACAAAAGAATTGAAAAGGAAATAGAGGATGGGTTACATGACAATCAGTTTGGGTTTAGGAAAGGTAAAGACACAAGGGAGGCAATTCTGACCTTGCGGTTGGTAATGGAAGTAAGACTAAAGAAAAATCAAGACATGTTCATAGGACTTGTCGACCTGGAAAAAGAGTTCGACAATGTCAAATGATGGAAGATGTACGACACTATGAGAAAAATAGGGGTAAGCTATAGGGAGATATGGGTAATATACAATATGTACAAGAGCTAACAGCTAATAATAAGAGTAGAAGATCAAGAACGAAGTGCTCGGATCAATCTATAGGACGAAGAAGCAATAATGGTAGTAAATGAAAGGTTTAAGAGTGGAATTAAAAGTCAAGATTAAATTATATCAATGATAAGATTTGCTGATTACATTGATATCCCCAGGGAATGTGAAGAATAATTACAGACTCTGTTGAATGGTATGAAGAGTCTACTGAGTACAGAATATAGTCTGAGAGTAAAAGTAAAGTGGCAGAATGAGAACTGCGAGAAAACATCAGCATTAAATGTCAGGAAGTAGAAAATTTAAAGAATTCTGTTACCTTGGCAGCAAAATAACCCATGATGAAAGGAGCAAGGAAGGCTTCAAAAGCAGACTAACAGTGGCAAAAAGGGCATTCCTGGTCAAGAGAAGTCTAGTAGTATAAACCATTGGCATTACTTTGTGGAAGATGTTTCTGAGAATGTATGTTTGGAGCACAGAATTGTATGGTAGTGATACATGCACTGTGGGAAAACCGGGAAAGAAAAGAATGGAATCGTTTGAGATATGCATCTGTAGGTGAATATTGAAAATGGACTGATAAAGTGAGGAATGAGGAGTTTCTGTTCAGAATCTGAGAGGAAAGGAATATATCAAACACACTCAGAAGAAGAGAGACAGGATGTTAGGACATCCGTTGAGACATCAGGGAATAGCTCTCATGGTACTAGAGGGAGCTGAGGAGGGGAAAAAACTGTAGAGGAAGACAGAGATTGGAATACATACAGCAAATAATTGAGGACGTAGGTTGCAAGTGTTAGTCTGAAGTGAACAGGGTGGCACAGAAGAGGAAATCATGGAAAAAAAGTTGCAAAGCTCGTTTCGAGAAATGTTTAGAGCTGTTAAGTCACGTCAGATTCTAGCGTGGGATTTAGATGGAGTGCGATTTGGGCTCAGTTATTTTACTTAGTTTCAAAATTTTCATTTACGGGAACGTAAACCACTTACAATAAAATAAATATAATTTCCTGTACTTCGAAAAAAACGTAAGTAGGGGTAAAATAACCAAGTACAAAAATCCTTTAGACAACAACAGAAAGAGGTCAGATACAGATCAAATTCAATCCGAAATCAGTGGATAAAATGAAATTCTGTCCGGCCATACAATGGCCTCCAAGCAGTGACATACACTCTAAAACGTCTGGCACCGTGGCACCAACAAAAACGACAGCAAAATCCAAGAATGCCAAAGAAAGGCTGCTTAGGATCTGTAATATAGCTTCTAACTGCTTCTTGCTCTACTATTACTACTAGCACCCGACAATTATGACACCAGCTACCAACAATACCTTCAATCGACTTATAACTAGGTCCGAACAACTTCTTTAAAAAAATGGTTCAAATGGCTCTGAGCACTATGGGACTTAACTGCTGAGGTCATCAGTCCCCTAGAACTTAGAACCACTTAAACCTAACCAACCTAAGGACATCACACACACCCATGCCCGAGGCAGGATTCGAACCTGCGACCGTAGCGGTCGTGTGGTTCCAGACTGTAGCGCCTAGAACAGCTCGGCTACTCCGACCGGCTAACATCTTCAACAACTTATTATATGACACATGGGTTACATGTTACAATCGTTACATGTATAACATTTCATTCACATAAATCAATAACAGAAGTTAATCTTAATGCGCAGGAGTGAACTACTGATTCAATCACAACTCAGTGTACGATAAACGTTTGAAAGAATTGATTCAGTCTCTTGGTAAAAATAAAAAGAGAAAACACTTCTGTTTAATTTGCTCAATCAGGTCGAAGGCGTGGACTGACACAATTACGCCTGCTGTGCACCACAACACACGCTGCTGCGTGCCTCGTGTGCCACAAACGAGCCGCTAGTTGGTACTCCCTATCGCTGCTTCCGACTACGCATCGCAGTCCGCGCCTGTCCCCAGCACTCGTATCCATCACATACGCCACTCAATCTGCCCTCTTCCAGCATGAGGTGACACACCACTTGAAACAAAACTCTGAGGGCCGTACCAATGGATGTGGCACAAGTTGATGAGCTGATATTATTTGTTATTTGAACTATGTTTTACTGACAGCTATTAGTATTAGGAGGGAAATCTACATTTTTAAAGGATTAATTTATATTGATTGTTTTCATTTATTATTAATCACGTACAAAAACATTGTAACTTCTATATTGTATAATGATTGCGTTTTTGTGTCAGTTTGTTTTGCCTTCTGCTCTTGTGAATTCGCACCGAAGCAACTGATGAGTAGTTCCTCTTCCTGTTTCGACGACTATTCGTCAGCAGTGATCCTCGTCCTGCTGTCGAGTGGAGCTGCCGACGTCCGGAGTGCTGTCTGGGAGGCTTCCGGTGGCATACAGTAGATGATTACGATAACATTGTTGCCTAGGGGCTCTACAGTGCCGATGTAGAGTCTCGGCGGTTGCCGTAGTTCTGCTGCTAGGTTTGATCCTGCAAGATGTGGTCGTAAGTCTGATAAAAGGGTTTCTTTGTTTGTACGGCTTAATCTCCGTCACTTGATATTTTCAGTTACTTGGCCACAGTGCAAGTACAGGCCACAGTAATACGTCGTTGAGTGTTGCTGTTGCCTCCGAGTATTCGTTGCTATGCTTGAGGTTCGTTACACCATTATTATTATTATTATTATTATTCTCGTGCCAGAAACATACATAAACACTGTATAACAATTGTTGACAGATCAGCAAAGTTTATATAACTCTGACCAAAATTTGGCCACTTCCAGTGCATTTTCCGTCGCCTGGTGAAGGTCATCTTCTGTGCTGGTGGCTGGACACATTCGACACTGAAGCATATGTTGATCAGACTGTTCTTCCCCGCAGTCACACTGAGTTTTGTTTTCTTCAGTGTATCCCCATTTTGCCAGGTTAACCAGTGATCAACTTACTCCTGATCTGTCTATTTAAGGACTTCCAGATTTGCCAATTCTCATCATGACCAGGGGCTAAGACTCTGATAATGTTTTCCAACCAGGAGGGTGGGATGTCTTAGCCCTCCGTAGTAGCAGCCTGAGGAAACTTTTCCTTGACTTTAATCGTTGTGGGTAGAGTTGTTGTCCATTCATGGGATACGTTTTTTCCTGCTCTAGTTTCGTTCTTTCCCTGTTTGCTGGTGATTCTTTTCGAACAGGAGATTATGCAGTTCCTGCGAGGTGGTAGAGCCATTTGACTCAAGCTGACTTCAAGCAGCCTTTTATAATTCTGCGTGTGTCGTTTAGGGTAATATCCACCTGTTCTGGCATGTGCTGACTTATACCAAACAGGACAGGTATACTCCGCAGCGGAGTAGCACAATGCCATTGCAGAAGTTCGGATGGTTTCGGCTTGACTGCTCCACTGTGATCCGGACAGTTTTCTCAGTCGGTTGTTCCTGGTGGAGACTTTTGATCTGAAATTCTTACCTCGTCACTTTGACTGAATACACCGCACAGGAATAAGTGTTCACGGGTACAACGCCCGGTTGCAGCGCCTACCGTTGAATCATCAGACTAACTATGTGATGTAGCGTAACCACCCTTCAATACGACCGTTCCCACGTCAAGAACTTAGCTTAAATAGCTAACTACAGTCAGGCGCCACTAATAGATTAACTATTGGCAGTATAGTTGTTTGTGGTGTTTTTCATTTTACTGAGTTATCATTCAGTCAACGTTCACGTACATTTTGATGAAGACAAGCACCGCATGGCATCCCACTGTGCCGGATAATCCTGTTTTGCGGCGCTGCTGTGTGTTACAGTAAGGACTGAGTGTAGTAACAAGATTAGTTGGTGTCAAATATATTTTGCGTTCGACGGAGTGTTGGTTCACGTTTAATTAACGTAGCTGAGCATCGGAGCCGAGTGTTACAGGCCTTGTGACGCTTTCAAGCCAAAACGGCTTTTTGCTTTGACTTCTTCGATCTAGTGGTTTTTTACAGCTGATTATATGAGTAAGTATTGCGGAGCGTAGTCACTTGGTCTCGATCTGGTTATGAGCCAGCGCATCTTTTAGTGTGGATGCATTGCGTCGGTTCTGAATTATGATGTTAGATGGTGAGACGATTCTGGGAGTGGAATCGTGTTTTCAAAAGATTTAGTTTTGTTGTTGACTGAGAGACATCCGCCCTGTTAATTGGCTTAAAAGGATATGATATTGTACAGCTGTTCCATCTTCTGTGGCAGTTATTCTGTGTGGTATCTTGTTGAAAAGTAGTTGTACTAATCCTTATTTAAGCTAGTAGTGGCGCATGACTGTAGTTAGCTATTTAAGCTAAGTTATCGATGTGGAAACGGTTGTATTGAAGGGTGGTTAGGCTACACCACGTAGTTGGTCTGATGATTCAACGGTAGGCGCTGCGGCCTGACGCCTTACCCGTGGGAACTTATTTCTGTACAATTTAGTTAGTCAAAGTGACAAAGCCGGTCTGTTATTTAAAGCAGTCTTGAGCCTATTATGTATCCTCAGTGCGCTGGTGGTGTGTAGTGTCAATGAGGGACTCTGTGCGGCACAGCTGTATGAACTTCTCAGGTTATTGTTATCACATTGATTTTTACGTAAAATGAATATGAACAGTCACAACCATTAGAAATTTCTTTTTTTCATGAGGTTACCGGTTTCGGCCTGTTTCAGACTGTCTTCAGACCTGACGCCATCCGCCATCATGGTGTCAAGTCTGAAGGTAGTCTAAAACAGACCGAAACCGGTAACTCTGAAACATGTACGTTTGAAATACGATTGAAATTACGTAACTGACGGTAGTCTGAAATACAACTGTCAGAATGGGAATGGCATGTCAACGTGTATTTTATCTTGTCGCTTATGCGCTTTCTCCTGTACTGAAACTTTCTTACTGCGTGAATGGAAATTTAATTTAGCTGCGAGAATGTAAACTGTCAATAGCTTTAAACCAAACCGAAACTGCATGAATTTACGTAACACAAAAACTGAATGCCGCACTAGTGGCTTGAAATTGGCCCTGACAATGAAACAAAACTTGATCAATTTGGAAATAGTGGTCACTATGCTTATTGAATGTTATCCATGGAATAATAAAATATCTTACCTTTATCAGCGCAATGCAACACTCTTTGCTCTGCTCAATGTTTTACCTGAAATTGTACAGTTGGTAAACAGCTATTGTGCAAAGCTGTTGCTTAGTGTACATTTTAATTAAATCGAGTATGACTGAGACAATAACTTCTTGAGAAAAGTAGTTTATCAAAAATAACGTGGATCTGGGAACTGGAGTTGACTTGGAGTAAGTAAAAATATCGCACCAACATTGTAACATGTATTTTGACTCTTTGGAAATTAATAATGCTCACAATTAGTACACTCAGTAAACTAATTATACATTAACAATTAGCTTTACAAGATCACTGGATGTTAGTGCTATACAGTGTCTCAATCATCACTTACGAATATCCGCATTAGCAACAAAACAGCTTTCTTTACCTTATTTATTTCCAACTTCAGTTGAGATTCCTTTTACAGTTAATAATCATGGCAGTATCTTGCAAATAAAAAATCATTACTGCCGGTAGCGGATAAGTATATATCCAGCACACGTCAGATACAACGCTGTTGAGCAGCGGCGTTACTACACAATTGAACTACATCTGGTTCAATATAATATTTTCTTACAGAACTTGAATTAATTTACCCTGTCTACAAACCTTTCCACCTCATAAAAAAAGAAGTACGTTGCGATTGTGACCGTTCATGTTCATATCTAAGTAATAAAAGAAAACCGCTGTGTTCCAAGAGAAACGTTCTCAAAAATTACCTTGATTTTTGTTATATTTGAAATAGACCTTGAGGACGTACTTAGATAACGTTTTCGAATAGTATTTTAGTAAAGTAGGTTATTTTATTGACTTCCTTGGGGCTTTCCTCCAATCTCTGTTACTGGTTCGCCAAGACAGCTTTCATTATTTTTATGGTTATCAAACACTTGGCAGTTAAGTAATTTTCAAAATTTGGTTGAGAAAGTCGTTACTTCAGCTTAAACTAGTTTTATTAATGTTACTGTTGAATTATGACAGGCTCGTTGCATCTTTAATTCCAGTGCCCCGTCTTAAACAATGTCCTTACGTACAGGGTGCCACAAAAAGAATGACCCGAATTTAACTTGTAATGATACTGAGAGAAATGTCACTGGGTAACTGAAACAGCGCTAGATGTAATCGGCATTGTCTAGAGTTTCAGAAAAAAATCCGCTAGATGTCGCTATGAGCTCTGACCTGGAGCGTGCAGCCAGACTCGCGCAATATGCCGTCCAAGCAACAGAAGGCGGTTGATATTCAGCGATGAGGCAACTTTCCATATTAGCAGTAAGGTTCACCGTCATAATGTGCGTATATGGGCGCTTGAAAATCCTCATGAAACAAGTGAACACGAACGTGATTCACCAAAAGTGAATCTTTTTTGTGCTGTTTTGAAAAGCTAGGCTAATGGACCATATTTTTTGAGGAAGAAACCGTAACAGAACAATCAAATCTTGCAGTGCTACGGAACTGGTTATTCCCACAACTTGACTCTCAGAATTTCATATATCAGCAAGAGTGAGCACCACCACACTGGCACGACAACGTGCGCAGTTTCCTCAAGGCCAACCTGCCTCAACGTTGGATAGGGCGTACAGGACCGTGAGACCAGGCATCCTAGGCATCCTAGGTCCCCTGACTTAATACCATGTGATTTCTTCCTGTGGGGATGTTTAAACAATGTGTTTACGTTCCTCCCTTGCCTCGTGACATTGTTGAACTAAAAACCAGAATATCAGCTGCTGTAGCTTCAGTGACAGAAAACACCATACGCTCATTTTGGGATGAATTCAACTATAGGCTAGATGTCGTCCGTGCAATCAATGGAGGACATATTGAACATTTATGATGGATTTTTGTAAACTTCTGTCTTTTCTGAGTAATTTAGTATGCAATTTGTGGGTGTTAAGCCCTTCTTCCTAATAAATAATTCTATTTAAAATCGGGTCATTCTTTTTGGGACACCCTGTATAATGATTATTAAATTTAAGGCTGGTTGCGCAGTTCCCTCTGTGCATACGTAGCAAATGTTTTGACTGAAAGTAAGACTTTATTAAATATTTTGAGCTTTCAGCGGGAGTGCGTTCAAGGGCAAACGAAATTGCTTTTAGTGGATTTTCTTTAATTTTCGTATCAGTCATCAGGGATTGTACTAAGGTATCGACAAGTATGTTCTAGTGTTTTATGGTGAGTGTTTCGAGTTTCCCGGGACAGTACATTGGTGATTCTGCCGTGTCCGATCCTTAGCAACCAGGATGGTGAACACACCTTCCGCTTCCCATGTGCCAATCTCCACCGTGCTGTCTGAATCTTTTATTAATAACTCATGATGAAATAGTGACCAGTCCTTCGCTTCCTGTCATATGTCCGCATCTGTTAAGAGGTTTGTCTGTAATAAGAGTTTTCTACCGATTACTTTTTAAGTTTATGTAATTGATGGTTTCATTGGTTGCAATTTATACTCTGCAGCGGCTTTTAAGAGATTTAATTTTGGGGCTCTTCTTACAACAAACAGTTTATTACTCTGATGATGAACCCTAAGTGAAGCTTTAATATTTACATACACAGCCTTTACCAAAAAATTGCTAGCTAAGGAATTCGTGCTGAAAGGTAAATTGGCCAATTTTTATGACTTTACCCTTGTCCTGAAATACTTTATTTCCACACAGTGTAGTGTCAATATTAAAAAAAAAACTGAAATGGGTGAATACCAACCTTGGTTGAGTGGCACCATCTGGGAAATTCGGCAGCATGCTGCAGATCTTTTTTATTACACGCCACTTTGGTGGCAACGTCGCTGATGACGGAAAAATGATGACAACACACACACACACACACACACACACGCAGCTCTAACGGAGAGTATCCCAGACCAGGCCACGAATCGGAACAAGGACCTAGGAGTCGAAAGTCAGGAACGCTAACAACGAGACCAAGAGCTGCTAAAGTCGAAGTTAGAAAATGGTGACGACCGGGCTTCTTAGCGTTTCGTATGGTTCCTAGTTATTTATGAACTCATTAATCTCAAAAAAAAAAAAATCGTTCAAATGGTTCTGAGCACTATGGGACTTAACATCTGCGGTCATCAGTCCCCTAGAACTTAGAACTACGTAAACCTAACTAACCTAAGGACATCACACACATCCATGCCCGAGGCAGGATTCGAACCTGCCACTGTAGCAGTCGCGCGGTTCCGGACTGAGCGCCTGAACCGCTAGACCACCGCGGCCGGCCATTAATCTCAGCGAAAAACAGATGCCCCGAATTCGTCCACAAAACGTCTAATATGTTGCACAAGACTGTAACCTGTCCGTTTTCAAGACGGAACTCATATCTGTAATAGATCGTGGTTTGAGCGCTGTGAGGTTCAGTTCGGGTATGGTGACGGACAGGTGTTCCACGTTTAGTTAAGAGGCCTGACAAGAGAGTCACAGATTAAAATATGTTACTAAAAGGGTTCAAAATTATGATTTACAACTTGATTTTCTGCCAATTTCTGTCGAGGAAATGCGGAATTAGTTATGTGACGTCGTGGACTATATCCGCTTCAGCGCCCATAGTTTCATGAAGTTCCGACAAGTAGCGGCGCTATACGCAACCTTCAAAATTGCGTATGTAAGGGAGCTGCGTTCCAAGTAGTGATCTGTCACTGAGTTTCTTTTGCTGGAAGACCAGAGCACCAGAGATATTCACAGACGCTTGCAGAATATCTACGGAGACCTGCCACTGAACGAATGAACAAGGTTGCCCAAACCCGTCCGACCCCCCTCGTGCCGGCCGGCGGCACACAGCTGTGACCCCAGCAGCGTGTAATGTGCGGACGACTTCAGCGTGTTCGTCGCCACGAAAATTCAAACGAACTTCTAATGCATGACAAAGCAAGGCTTCACACAAGTCTGCGCATCCGGGAGGAGCTCACAAAACCACACTGGACACTTCCTCCTCAACCAGCCTACAGCACGGATCTCGACCTTCCGACTCCCATCCGTTTGGCCCAATGAGGTGTGCACTCCACTGGAAGCAGTACTTGAGTGATGGCGAGGTTATTAATGCAGCAGAAAGTTGGCTCCGACGTCGATCAGTAGAGTAGTAGTAAACCGACATACGAGCCCTCCCGCTAAGGTGTCGTAACGCCGTCGCATTGAGCAGAAATCATGTTGAAAAAAAAGTCTGTGTAGCCGAAAGAGTGGGAAATTATATGGGGGTTTGAAATCCTGAATAAAAGCAACCTACATAGAGAAAAAACGTGTTGCATTACTTGTTGAACGTACCTCTTACGGAGAATTTATGGCTCATGTAGTGTAATAAATGGCTCTGAGCACTATGGGACTTAACTACTATGGTCATCAGTCCCCTAGAACTTAGACCTACTTAAACCTAACTAACCTAAGGACGTCACACATATCCATGCCCGAGGCAGGATTCGAACCTGCGACCGTAGCAGCAGTGCGGTTCCAGACTGTAGCGTCTTTAACCGCTCGGCCACTTCGGCCGTCATGTAGTGTAATACGCTAAAGAATTAAAATCCAACCATTACCTTAAAATATATGAAACTGGGTAAAACATTAAATTTACAATAATTGGTTCTCGGCCGTAACTGTCTGAGGCAACTTCAGCAATAAATCGTAGGATGGAAAAGCATGTATTAGCAGTATGTAGGACCGTAAAACACAACTAAGAATTGGTGTAATATCACCAGACAGCTATCATAGCGAGCTACACACAACGCTCTTCCAAACTACCCACATACCCTAAATTAAAAAAACATAGAACAAGTAACACTATGAATTCTCAGCAGTCCTGCGTCTAACAACTGAGACGTGCTCACGGTATAGTTCAAAACGAGCAAGTGAGGATTAAAATAATCACACTCACAGCGCGCAGTTAACAGACTAATCTCCTCTCGCTCACACAGCACACATCGGTACTTCTGTGTGCCATCATTACGCGACCACAACTTGCTGCACGACATCCATGGCACTTCTACGCAGAATTTATGGCTAGTGAAGATAACCAGGCACCACTGGTATCCCACACACTGCACTGCGTTTACCATAAAATCACTGTCGTGCAATAGTCAACTGAAAATGCACGCAGGCAGGTAGTAATGCTCTTGACATGCAGAAGCCCTTTTTTGCACCTCCACTGTGATTACTCAAAACATTACGTCTGGCATCTTCCATTTTTGTCAACGTAATTATACAACATTTATTCAGTTTACATTTTTACATGTGACCACACCTCACAAAAATATGACTGGATAATTTTTCATTTTCGAAAGAGCTAGACATATATTTACAAAGTATGTCAATGGTTTAACACTACATTGTATAATTCTCCAGTCCTTACTGGGAACTTACCCCTCATTAGTGCGTAATTGTAGGGAATCTGGTACTGGGGAGAGGAATTCAGTGTCCCTAATTCTCTATGGTAGAGGACTGGAAGCCCTCTGCACTCTTTGGTCTGTAGAAGGGGAATGATTTGTTGAGCTTAATTCGTTAGAGGTCAGCTCTCTCTCACCATAGTGTATATCATTTTGGCGATCTGGGTATACTTCACATGTGTACTTGGAGCCCGTTCACTCACAACATTGATTGCCATACAAATTCTGGTACAGCAATCTGTGCTCGCTGTTTGACACATTTTCTTACCACAGTTTCGATAATGTTTACAATTAATACGTAGGCAACACAAGATTATTAATAGACATAAAATGGCGAATCCTTAGTATCCCCATGTAGAGCACTCGTCCAATCTCCAAAGGTCGTTCTTTGTTGGTAATCTGTTTCCTCTCGTAGTTTATCAGTCCTACGTCCAGCTGTTTTAGAGTCTTCCAGCTGGCGAACCACTATGTAACATTAAAGGTATTTCTGAAAATTTTGCTTCTTGTCTTCTATAGTATTTATTTAGTTAAAGCACGTACTATATCTACATTTCTTATATGGTTATGTAGCACATATTCTGATGGTAACATGATCTGAGCTCCATAACCCTCGAATTGTCATAGGAATGTAAACTTGCTGGTACCGCATACTTTACCATCAGTCGGCGGTAGCTCATTACACAAAAATGTTAATGCCTCGTCCTTGGGAGCTACGAATAACCATTTGCTGTCCAGTACCTACGTCCAGATAATTTAGTTCAGTACAATATACTTTAGACTGCAATCTTTAGGTACCTCTCTAACCTGTTGCTGCACTTGTGTTTCGAATCTCTCATGATCATGCGTAGACAAGAGTACAAAATTCTATTTACATATCTGATGCCGAACCTGAATACTCTTGGTCTTTAATTATTCAACGGACGGCTGCACATACCGTCTCTTGGCCTCATCGATTAGTAAGACTTATGTTTTGGGAGCAGTATAAGTAAACATTATATTAGATGGAGCCACTTCTGCTGGTAATGACCATGTGTATATTATACTCATTGCTATCCACTAGTAGTACATTTAGAACATAACTTAAAGTGCTGCTGACGAAGAAGTCATCTAAATCTGCAACACCTGGTAACCATGGCCCTCATTGAGATCTGTCGGAAACCGTTTGTCTTTGATATCATCTTTAATTAACTTTAAGTACTGTACCAGCTGTACCAGGCTTATCAAGTAAGACTCCAACAACGGTTTCTGTGGATTCTCTATGTCCATAATTATCAAATCATATTCTCATTAATTGGACCAATAGTTCGATTACCATTATCAGAATCAATGCTGGCTGTAACTTCTTATTCATACTATTTTCATATACTTCCAAAACGGCTACTTAATTTTCCGTCAGTAATTGTTTTTCCATTTCTTGTAAATACATTGCTCGTCTGATTAAAACTTGTTAGGGAAATGAAACTTCCTTGCAGATTAAAACTTTGTGCCGGACCGAGACTCGAACTCGGGACCTTTGCTTTTCGCGGGCAAGTGCTCTACCAACTGAGCTACCAGAGCACGACTCAGGCCCCGTCCTCACAGCTTTACTTCTGCCAGTACCTCGTCTCCTACCTACCAAACTTTACTTCTTAGGGAAATCTTCACTAACCTCAATTGGTCGTCGGATACCCTTAATAATTATCGTTGCTGTTCCTATAGAACATCTGTTTTAGCTTTGGAAAACAATGTGTCATCCTCATCTAGTGTGTCAAACGAAATTTTACTCGTTTCCCGGGTGAAATTTAAAATATCTCTTTTCCGTATGACAAATTCGTGTCTACCTTATTGCCATCAGCTCTGTAGTTATGCTTATCTTTTCTGCATGTCAGGTTACGGCTTGCTATGCACGTTCACATTCGACTGTAGCCAACTTCACCGTATGTAACCTCGTTATGCAGCGCGACTCAGCTTGTTACGTGGATTGGGGGTCTTGTCAAACTTAGCGTGAAATTCATTAAAACTGAAATAACTCACTATGCGCCAAACTAACCGTTCCCTGATTGTCATACTAAATCCCTGGTGCAGACTGGAATAGTAACTGTATGTCCCTCGGTGTCCCTGTTCCACTATGCTGGTCGCCACACTGCTGATGATTCGCAGTCACCATAAGTCTCTACTTCCGCCATCTGCAATGAAGAGAATTCTTTCGACCTGTTTGCATGTTCCTTAGTACAATTCTGTTCTTTTGTCCTAGTTACTACATTTTGTCTATCCACAGCGACTACATTATATGGACCTCCCCACTGGCTGTCTAATTTCTTCAGTCTACCCGTTCTTACACTTTCGTCGTATAACAGCACTCTGTCATTCACCTTAAGCGTTCTGGGATTTTGCGTTCTGTCATAATTAACTTATTCTTTTCCATGCTCTCCTGCCTGGCGGGTCTGGCCTCTTCACGTAACCATTGCATCCTCTGGCGTATGTCGGTGACGTCATCATTGTAGTTATACACAAAGGTTGTGAAATACACCCACATGTCGCAGTCTGTTGCGTTTCGGTCTATGTGGTGTCTCGACATTTCTGTTAACGTTACCTGAGTTCGCTCCACTGCACCATTTGTTTGAGGGTGGTAACTGGTGGTTTTCAGCTTAAGAGTTTGCATAAACGTTCCGTCATGACACTCACAAAATTAATACCCATATCACTCGTCGGCGATGTCGGTACACCGAATTTCAGTATAATGTTCTCTACTGACTTTTACGTGACGCTATCTGTACCCTGCCTGTCCACTAGCTCCAGCACTGTGAATTTCGTCGGCGAATCTTGGGAGCTCAAAAGGTATTTGTTAATAAAGCTGAATTATGGTAACAGACCTACGATATCTACATCACATCTCTCAAATATAAATTCTGGGATTGGCTTTATTTCTAATGGTTGCTTCGTTTCAGCCTGGGTAATCTTATCGTTCTCGCAATATTTGCACTCACGAATAAACTTCTCTGTGTCTGTCATCATTCCCAGCCAGCTACAATATAGGCTGATGCTCATTTCCTTTGGCGGCCTCCGAACTGCTCTTCTAGCGTTTGGAGTATCTTTTCGTCCCTGCGTGTTATCTGTAGTTTGTCATATGTGGCCTTGGCTACTTCATCAGTTTTGCTGCCTGTGTCTACAGCTTTATCTTCACAACTCACTGCGCTTACTCTTGCACTAGTCTCTGGATTGCTCGTTACTTGAGGTGTATTCCGAATATGAGAGAATGCATCTGCCACATTATTGTGCTCTCCGTCCTTGTATAATATTTGGTAATCATATTCTTCCAATGTTGACCTGAATTTTATTAGACTGGAGGACAGATGTGAAATACTACCTAATCATGTGAGTGGCTTGTGGTCTGCCAGTATCTCGAAGTGTCTTCTGAACAGATCAGGTGTGAAGTACTTCGCGGCGCACACTGTTGCCAGTAGTTCCTACTCCATTGTGGCATAATTTTGTTCCATTTTGTTGAGTGTTCAAGGTGTGAAGGCTACTGGCAGATACTTCCCATTCTTGTTCATAGTCTGGGTATTATAATATTGTCGGACTGATTATTTTCTCTTTTAATTGTTGAAAAGCGTCTTCCTGCAGAATAACCCAGCCATACGGAACTCACTTTCCCTATTTCATATTACGGTTTGGCAATCTTACTGAAGTTGTTCAAATATCGCCTCTAATATCCCAAAAGGCCTGAATAGCCGTTTAGTTCTGTCGTCGATTGTGGCTGAGGATATTTCCTGATTGCTGCCGCCTTGGACCATTCAAATACTCCTTCAGCCGCTCCTAGTACAGCCACAATATATAATTATATAAAATCTTCGTTACCCCGGATTCCGGTCAATACGGTGTTTATCAATCTTTCGAACGTGGGTGGCGCTTCCCTAACTCTATGTAGTATCCCTTAGCTAGAGCCAACATTGAAAAGTATTTTGCTGTCTCTAGCTGTCTAGTATTTCGTCTATGTGCGGAAGTGGTTACATCTTTGTGAGAGATATTTCATCTAACTTCCTGTAGTCTGCTACCGATCTCCACTTTTGTTTCTGCTAAAATGTAATTTCATTTGCAACATTATTAACAGGAAATTCCAAACACTGTTACTACGTGACATTATTTCATCTGCTAACATACTGACAACCACTTTTTCAATGCCCCTTATTGGGTGTATGGGATCCTGTATGGATGCTGATCGATAGACGTGCCTTCTGCATCTATTATTAACGGTACTGGTGCTTCACTACTGTCGTGTGCATCAGTCGTCTACCCATCAAATGAAACACATCCTTTTAAGTGATGTATAATTGTTAAATTGTCTGTGCTCTTCCTTGCTGAAAAGGTCTACTCACATTTTCTCTATCAAAAGGCTCTTTATAGACTTCACTGAAGTGGTTGGGTCTGTTCGTACATATCTGATATTGTAGTGGTTTGGTGGAGACACAGGTCATGCAAGTATCTTTGGCGTTGGCATTTACAGTTGGTCCTTGTGAGTATTTATAACGCAAGTAAAACATATTCTCTCTTTCATGGTCACTGTTTTCTCTGGCCGTTTCTCTTGTCTCAGAATAAAGCTTCAGTCCCTCTACATCGTGTTAATTGTACTTGTACAAAACGTTCTTCTCGTGGTCCCATCCCGTTTCCGTTTCAACCTCTTATTGGCAATGCTGCTGACTTATTTCCGGTGGACTACTGTTTATCCGCTGCGGCCTTGAGAAATTCTTTTCCGCGACTCTCTTTCCTTTGTGATCTTGATTTCATCTGACTGGTCAAGTGCAGCTTGTGCTAGCGTGCTAGTCAATCGCCTCCATCTGTGGTCCTTATCTCTAGTTCCGCTTTCTCTTACTAGACAGGAAAAACTTTCCTTTTCTGAGTACATAGCTTCCGGTTTCTGATTTTTCGCTTACAAGTTTGCTTGCCTACGGGATTTCGTAGTTCCCTGTGATGCCCTCTCGCCAGATCTCTATTCCTTGTTTCTCATCTTGTGTTTCACGTACCGTTGCTTCTGTCTGGTGTCATGCCAACTTTGGCTACTGTTGCATATTCGTCTACCTCTTACAACTCGACCCATTCGTCCCATATTTTGAGCCTTCTGCATGCATAGTCAATAATTACGTCGTGCCGGAACGAGAAATCCCTACCCACCAAACCACCAAAGGGTAAGCCTATAATCCCCCTTTTCTGTGTCATCAGTCTCCTGACTGGTTTGAGGCAGTCCACCATGAATTCCTCTCCTGTGCAAATCTCTTCATCTCGGAGTAGCACTTCCAACCTACGTCCTCAGTTATTTGCAGGATGTATTGCAGTTTCTCTCTACAAGTTTTGCCCCCTACAGCACCCTCTAGTACTACATCATGACAGATGTCCTGTCATCCTCCCTCTTCTCCTTATCAGTGTTTTCCTCATATACCGTTCCTGTGCTGCGCAGAACATCTTCATTCCTTACCTTATCAGTCTACCTAATTTTCACATTAGTCTGTAGCAGCACATCTCAAATTCTTCGATTCTCTTCTGGTTTTCCAACAATCCATGTTTCACTATCATACAATGCTGTACTCCGGACGTACATTCTCAGAAACTTCTTCCTCAAATTGAGGTCTATGTTTGATACTAGTAGATTTCTCGTCACCAGGAATGCCCATTTGCCAGTGCTAGTCTGCTGTCCTCCATGCTCCATCCGTCATCGTTTATTTTGCTGCCTAGGTAACACAATTCCTTAACTTCATCTACTTCGTGACCATCAATCCTTCGATTTACTCTCGGTCCATGGTTCATTCCATGCAGCAGATCATGCAATTCTTCTTCACTTCCACTCAGGATAGCAATGTCATCAACGAATGGTATCATTCTTGAAATCATCTTGAATTTTAATACCACTCCTAAACCTTTCTTTTATTTTCCATCATTGCTTCTTCGATGTAGAGATTGAAAAATAGGAGCGAAAGACTGAGTCCCTGTCTTGCACCCTTTTTAATCCGAGTTTTTCGTTCTTGGTCATTCACTCTTATTCTTCCCTCTTGGCTGTTGTACACATTGTATATTACCCTTCTCTTCCTATGGATTATCCGTATTTTTCTCTGAACTTCGAACATCCTGCACCATTTTATATTGTCGGCGCTCTTTCCAGGTCGACAAGTCCTTTTTTATCTTTAGTTTTCCTTCGAAAATCAACCGCAACGTCAGAATTGCCTCTCTCGTACCTTTACCTTTCCTAGAACCAAACTGATCTTCATCTCCTCCTACAAACTGAAAATACTTACACATTTTGTCCCCTGTGGCATGTACAAGACCATTTTTGCTCTCCGCTTGGTTCCGATCTCCTCATTTGCTATGTTCTGAATGATAATAACTCTCTGTAAATCCCTGTGTTTCCCTGGATTCACTCCTACCTTTTCTGTTAACCTCACATTCGGACCACTCCCTATTAGTAACTTTACCTGAGGGCTGCATGAATCCGTGAATTTTAACTCAATAAAATCTAACGATCGTCTTTATTTGGTCCTCATATAGTCCCTGAATAAAAAGCCGCCTGCCTAAGTCATGTGATCAATGTGTTACTCATTCAGTACTCTTTTCCTTTCTTCCCTTAAAAGAAATTGCAGCATATCTATTCTCACGCCCCACTGAGCCACACTTTCATCCCGTGCTTGCCTGCTGCCAAGTAATTTGCAAATGTAATAGCCCAACGTTCGTTCGTTTACATGGTTCTCAATCAAAGTCTCACACATTGTGGAGCAGGTTTGTGTATGGTCACGAACTGATAGTTTGCTATGACCTGTCCTCGCAAATTGTCCTCTTACAAATTTTAAAAACACTTTCTTAAAGCTAGGATCTAGTAGATCATAACCTTTGTCACAGTTGTTGATAAATTATGATAATTCTTTACGATCTCGTTAAACGTTTGTGGCATCAATTTAATTGCCTCGCTATAGCTTAAATATAGTTGATCTGTGCTATCTGGGTTAACACTGTTAGACTCAGTGGGTGAACTCGTGGTCACTAACTTTCTGTTGTTGTCATTGCCTTGATAGCTGCTGCGTTGTGTTCTGGACCAGGTGAATCTCTCACTCAAGAATGTAGTGGAGGCAGCGTTGGTGGCAGATGCCCACTGGCAAGGTGAGCCTATGGCTCAAGCCGCACGGCTGCGGTACTGTCAGGTGAGCATCTTGCTCATGAGTGTAAGGGTAGTGACGTCCTCGGTGGCGGCGGCGGTGGCTACAGCGTCGCAAGTATTACCCTCTGGGTAGATGAGCCTCTCGTGCACAGTGGCGTGGCTACAGTGGCGTCAGTGGCGGTCAGGTGAGCCTCTCACTCGTGGGCAGGTGGCTGCAGCATCAGTGGTGGCGACGGCGTCAGCATAGCTGGCTGTCAGCACTCTGGTTAGGTGTCGCTCTCACCCATGGTGGCACGGCTGTGGTGGCATCATGGCGACCTTATAGCCAGATCGTAAGGTTGCAGCTTGAATGAACGTCAATTTCGCACCTTATATGAGATTTTATAAGGCATAACAAGTGGAGGGATATGTCACGTGACATGCTTCAGCGATAGTGAGCAGATTTGCCTATCAAACTGTACCGTATGTAATGCAAAGTGACGACACTCGATTCGGCGGTGTTAACACACCAAAGCCAGATCCTGCATGTCAATGAGGAAAAGGTGGAAAAATCTGCTGGAAGATATGTTTTAGTTTAGGGGCAGATGCGAGTTGTGCCATCATGGCCTGCATAGTATGGAAGGCTTCTAAATGGGTTTGTGACCAGTGACGAGAGGGACACGAACGCACCGGGCGATATATTGAGGGGAGCAGGCAGCAGCGCAGCGCTGCTTGCAACGGAGAAATTCCTTAGAAAACTGTGTTGGGAAACTTCCAGATAGATACCAACAGACCAGTGACGCAGTTGATCACATGAATTGCCCGTGGTATGCTCGTGATGCACGCGTGTAACATTGAGGCATCAGGAGCTGGCACAAAGTGTCCGATTGGCAGAAATAAACTAGGGAGGTGAAAAAGTGATGATATTTCGACACGGTTTAAAGCTAGCTCCTTTGCAATTGGCAGGGGTAATTTCCACAAGATGAAACGAACGCTCCCATTGGTGTGAATAAATCGTTACATGAAGCACGGAAGAACACAGGAGGGGGACACTTTGCTACGAAAAACACAAGAAAGTTCGGGAACGCTCCTCTTAACCAGCGTCAAGTGTAGAACAGGGGCATCACGCCTTGGCTGATATTCAGCTAGAAATTAGCTGAAGAGTCGTTGAACTTCGATAGCGGAGAAACGAAACAGCCACGTAGTTAATTGTTCTTGCAAGAAATGTGAGGGTCTTGAAGCATACACGCTGCTCCATCTATGCACGTGTATATCGCCATATTTTTCAGACTAGGGAAGACTGCATGTTTTCTCGCCTAAGGGGAAACATAGTTTCAACTGATAAAATCAGTAAAAATTTTGATTAGCGTTTTATAGGGTTTTCAGACCGTGAGAGCAGCCATGCAGCCGACAGTACGTCGCAGCTAAAGATAAATGTTGCTGGTAGAAGCGCAAAATTGTTGGTTCACCAGCTTGCATCCACTGCGAACTCGAACAACCTCAAGTAATCATTTGCTCATCTTGTCACAAAAACTAACCATCCTCTGTAGATTAGATTCTCATCCTAAATAGTACCGAACTTATCACCGTAATCAGATGATTTGTAGTAATATTGGCCAACTTCACAGTGTAGAACTAAGACAAATCTTGTAGAGAACCATCTATTTAAATTTGATATTGTCGTGTTCAGTGTTATTTCTGCTAAACAGGAAGTAATGCGTTGTATTAACAACTATTCTGAAATTGTTATGTAACAATCTAAATAAACTTGTGTGCTTCTTTAACAACAAAATAGGAATAACCCAATTTTACAGCTTATCACAACAGACTGATATCAAAGATAAAAGGTCTATAATTATATGCATCTGGCCTATGACCCCTGCTGAAAATTGGAATGCCCGACGATTTTTCCTGTCGCCAAGTACCCTTCGTTGCTCCATCTCCAAGGAGATCAAGTTCTTTCGCATAATCTCCATAAGGCATCTCATATGGTCCTGATGCCTTTCGCCGGACGTAGTGGGCGAGCGGTTCTAGGCGCTTCAGTCTGGAACCGCGCGACCGCTACGGTCGCAGGTTCGAATCCTGCCTCGGGCATGGATGTGTATGATGTCCTTAGGTTAGTTAGGTTTAAGTAGTTCTAAGTTCTAGGGGACTGATAACCTCAGATGTCAAGTCCCATAGTGCTCAGAGCCATTTGAACCTGATGCCTTTCCACAATAAAGCGACTGTGGTGGTTTTCCTATTCCGAGTTCAGTTATGTCAATATCTATCGACGACGGAGATAAAGGACTGTGCTACGATCTTCGACAGTGAAACAGTTTCGGAAGGCTGAAATCAATATTTCCGCCTTATCTTTATCAGTTTCCGATTTATGGTCACCGAGAGACTGGATAGACAAATTCCAGCTGTCTTTAGTCAGATCGGTTGATAAACTTTTACTTTCAAAATAACACTAGCAACAACCATACTGCTGCCGCGGTAAATGTGCAAGACTTTTAAAGAAGAAGTTTTGGTCGCTACAACTTCTATACCCCAAGATGCATTTCAATACGATATTTAGAAGTGCACATGAAACCACAGGAAACCATCCTGAAAAAAGGTCGACATGGAACTTATTCATATCAGTAACTGGTTTGAGCACTGAAATAAATCGTGGAATTGCTTCCCATTTAACACTCAATATACAGATTTGCATACCATTTGGCCTCTGTACGCAACGGAAAATACCATCACATAAACAACATTCCAGTGTATCCTGATTATATTTGTAAAATAACTGTCGCCTAATCATGCGAGAAGTTGCATGAAGTAGGGAGCATAAAGCGAAGTCTATTTCACAGCATCAAACATTTATTCACATTTAAAAATCTACGTGAGATTTCACTGCATTGTTACTCTTGTAAAACAAAACCACGAAAAGCTGAAGTTAAGTATGTGGGACTTCAGTTGAAGACTGTAAGAAGAACAAAATCCAAAATCAGAGTTCATCATCTGCGCAACTCGCATTTTCAAATACGCAAGAGAAATAACCCACTGAACTCAGTTAAGGGCAAACTGCTCAGGAAAAACGCTGAAATATGAAACTAACCCCTTATGCTATTAGCAGAAAGTGACATATCTTCAAACTGAACAGTGAAGATGGGATGAAACTCAGGAAATAACTGATCAGATTGTTCTCTGTTTTCAGCCAAACACAGTTGGAGGCGCAAGTGCATGTTTGCAACCAATGTGACGAATGTGAAAGTCCCTTGCAGCTAATAACAGAGGGGAACGCTGCAGAAATTTTTCTCACATGACATAAAAGTATGTTTAAACAATTTATTAGTTTGGCACAGAGTGTAAACAATATTTCACTACCGGTTGATACAGCACGCACAATGTCACGTAGAGGAGACAACACACAGTATTGGACAGACAGAAATTGCGTTGAAATAGTGCAAAATTTGTCACAGTGCGTCGGAAAAGGAAAAATTGGACTTCTTGTTAATACGCATGCTGAACAGATATCTGCTACGTTTCAACTGGGCACTTTTGCAGGTGCTGGTGAGAGATTAATGCACGGAAAACGCTATTTCGGTATCTCCACAGATTGCTACCAACACATGAGTAAAGGATTCCTGTCGCAACACGACAGTAAGCGTGGGTTCTCCTACAATCTGCTTGCTTGTGTGAGAACCAACCCTAAAACAGGGTTTTACTGCCCGCTTTTATTTAGGGAATATATATAAGTGAACTGACAGAATATGGTGAAATGATCTGTAACAGTCATTGTGTGCGTGTGCATGTGCGCGTATGTATGTACGTATGTGTGTGTGTGTGTGTGTGTGTTCCATTAGTTCTTTTGTTACAAAACAAGAAGAGAAAAATTCTCTTTGCGTTGCTACACTTTGAAACAGAGGTCTCAATGTAAGAGGTCAGAAGAATCTACTTAAGTATAGAAAAGGAATACATCTTAAAATATAATCAAAATATCATAGTATAAAAAAAAATGTCAGAAACCTGCAGTTTCAATAGTCTAATGTCGAAGCAAAAAGGCACTTTACATGTTCCGGCCTCCTAATATCAATTATTTTAGTTAAAAGTGGTATGATTTATGTTAAACACCATGAATTTGGCTGTACTGTACAAATTGTCTTGGGCTCTACATCTGCAACATTCCTTCACTCACATTTCGACAAATTATTAAGATTAAAACCCATTGCTATCACGAAAGAATAGAGACTATTTCTTTAAGGAGTAGGGTGATTTGCGATTCCCACGAGGATGCAAGCGTTTAAATCCCAGACAGCCATAGAGAGCAGGTTAAATGGAACCCATTACATATTCCATAACCACAATTATCATTCGCGATTACTGCTATTATGATAATGTCGGCCACATGGCTTTACAGACAGGATAATCAAGGAGAGCATTCATATTCAGATTCGATTATACAGACCCCTGAAATATAGGTGAGTGTTGTATTCTATGCAGAAGAGATAACTATAGTGTTCTCGGAAACAACTTGAATCCTTAGATTATTTGTAAATTTTATAACCTACTATCAAATGGAAGAATTCAAATGTTAAGAAAATTAAAATTACTTTTCAATTTATCATACATATTTGCCCGTTAATATTTCTACGTGGCTGGTGTTGGTGGACAAAATAAAGAAAATCATTCTTTGTTAATACTGACAACTCTTTCATCTGCAGATAATCCAATACGACTGCTGTTTGATTAAATAGTTATATGAGATAGTGGAAATTGTCTAACGGCGTATGTGAGCATGCCGCAATATAATTTCAATAGTATAACGTCTTTGAAAAACGTCTGTGTTAAACTACCCTCAATGTGCCAATACTGAGAGAAGAGTGATCTTTGACTTAGGATTCACCTTATGTGATGTGGACGTTAACTGAGATATGTCTTCAGATTAGTCCCTGTTTTAAGACATGTTCCATTAAGGAAACGTACAAAATTCACGAACATGTAGTTTTAAGGATCTCGTGCCAGCCGTAATGAAAATTGGTAAACGCACTGTTTCCCATGTCTTAAAAGGTAAAAATAGTAGAAATTTAAACTACATAGAAAATATTCACCCCTTAAGTACTCCACAGAAGATGTGAAAATCTTTCATTGAGTACCTTGAACTTTTTATGAAATCTTGAAAAATGCGTATGTGAGACTCGTGAAAACACGAATATGAAACATTAGATTACCTACGAGGATTTTCCTCTGCCAGGATCTATGCAAGACTCACGAATCGCTAATACAACATAGAATTTTATATTGTATTTGGAAATGGAAGATCATAACGCAGATTTAAAATACGAGTTTTACGTGAGATGACAGTGGAGTTGTGTAGCGAAACTTGATTAGACGCCACAGGAAATGCTTGTGGGTACACCAACATGTATTTCAAACCGATACAGCACGCAGACGATGACTCATAAAATTTCTCAGCAGGAACTGTGCAGCCATTGGGATATAGTTTGATCAGCGCAGCAGGGTGACGCAAGATGGTTTCCAAATTTAGATAGTCACTTCTCGACACTGACCTTGGAACGATTCATAATTGGTATGTCTGTTGACTTCTAGATAGTCACTGGTTAATGGTAGATAGTGACTGAGTGCCTTCTGGAATAATACATCGAAATGATCAAAGTAATGAGCTACCTCCTAATATCGCGTCGGACTTCCTTTTGCGTAGCGTAGTGCAGGAACTCAACCAGAAGTTGGAAATCCCCTGCAGAAATATTGAGCCATGGTGCCTCTATAGCCGACCATAACTGCAGCACTTTGTGCGCGAACGGACCTCTCGATTATGTCACGTAAATGTTCGATGGGACTGATGTCTGGCAGTGTGGGGGTGAAATCATTCACTCGAGCTGTCTAGAATGTTCTTCAAAGCAACAGCGAACAGTTGTGGTCCAGTGACATGGCGCACTGTTGTTTTGGAACATGAGGTCTATGAATCGCTGCAAATATTCAACAAGTAGTCGAACATAACTATTTCCAGTCAATGATCGGTTCAGTTGTATCAGAGAACACAGGTCATCTCATGTTAATACTGCCCCCACAATTATGGAGCCACCACTAGCTTGAACAGTGCGTTTTTGACAACCTGGGTCCATGGCTTCGTGAGGTCTGCTCCACACTCGAACTTTACCATCAGCTCTCACCAAATGAAATCGGGACTCATCTGACCAGTCCACGGTTTTCCAGTCGTCTAGGGTCCAGCCGATATGGTCATCAGCCCAGGACAGGTGCTGCAGGCACCATAGTGATGTTAGCCAAGGCACTCGCGACACTGTTCTGTTTCCACATCCCTTTAACGCCAAATTTCGCCGCACTGTCCTAACGGATACGTTCTGCGTTCGTCCCACTTCGATTTCTGCAATTATTTCATGCAGTGTTGCTTGTCTGTTAGCACTGGCAACTCTACGCAAACGCCGCTGCTCTCGGTCGGTAAGTGAATGCTGTCAGCCACTACGTTGTGCGTTGTGCAACGTAATATCTGAAATTTAGTATTCTCGGCATACTCTTCACACTGTGAATCTCGAAAAACTGAACTTCCCTATTTCCGAAATGGAATGTCCCATGCGTCTAGCTCCATCCACCGGTCCGCTTTCAAAGTCTGTTAATTCCCGTCGTGCTGTAATCACATCGCAAAACTGAGTGCAAATGATAGCTCCCTCAGTGCACCGTGCTTTCATACCTTGTGTACGCTGTACTACCGCCATACGTACATGTGTTTATCGCTATGCCATGACTTTGGTCAGCACATTGTAAATCGTCTCTAAGAAAGTTGGTTTTCACATATTCAACCCTGTGCAATATGGCTCTCGGTTAGAGACACCAGTGGGACCTTCACCTCCACTCTCTTATGAGGTGGTTGTACGGGAGGCGCAATGAACTTCATGTCTGTTGATAAATGTCACTGTTACGTCTGTGAACTGCTATTACGACAAGGACAAGGACTTACTTTAGAAGGTTCATTCTTTGAAATATTTTTGTAATGGACTTTCTTTCCCAGATATAATTGCAAAAAATGTTTGAATCACCTGAAAGTAATTGCATCTACTTATTACGTTATCCGTTTTGAAACATGTGTATAAGTATTTTTATTATTTTCTGTTACATGAAATGAAAAAATACCGAATATTAGTTCATTTCAGACACACGCTCATCCCCGAGGCAGGAGTGAGTCTCTGTCGATTACACGATTTCTCAAAAACTATAATCACTACCAAAGTTGCTTCTCAACAGTTAGCTTCCATCACTTAGTACATCATTTACAATCTTACTATTAGACGAATTGCGCGACTTGGTTCAGGCATATTTTCCAGCAAAATACCACGAGCGTCGAGTAGATCTATGTAGGGAGAATGTATCTGCAGCCGAGTTAGAAGATTAAAGCCATTGTAGAACACAAAGGGCTATTCGTAAGTACCTCGGGGTCTTCAAAAGATGGCGCTCAATCTACATTCCCTATAGAAGGTAGACACTTATCGTTAGGTAGGACATCTGTCCAGGTTTTTAACTCAAGTAACAGGTCCTGAATACTGGCATCCTTCTGGCTTGGCAAACGTCAATAGATATGTAAAATACGTTGAAATCTCTGATAAGAAGTGTCCGCCAGGGCGCGACAACAACTCACTTTGTAAATCTGTTAACTGTGTTGCCCACATGCAGGGGTGACCTAATTCGATGTGACAATATGGAGCGGTTGATTAGTCTACTTTACGTTCTTATCGTCATAATTGACTCTCCGCTTTTGAGTCAATAAATTGAAAGAAAAAAGTCTGCTTGCTTTGACACGCCTCCAGCTGCCTCCTAGTGCTACCACGCGGTGGTAAGTGTCATTAAAGAAAGCTCAGTATGTCTTGCACTTCTCGTTCAGTCGTCTTTTGAAATCCTGGAGGTATGAGTAAGGGGCAGTCCAAAATCAAGGAGACACATGGAAAAAAGTGAGAAAACTGTTTATTATTTCAAAAGTAATCGCCATAAATTTTAATACATCTACCCGCTAAGAGTAAGACAATCAGTGCCTTCGTGGAAAAATGTTTGCGGTTGCTTGTGGCACGATGAGTCCACCGAAGGCTGCACGTCTTCCTCCGAAGCAAATCAAAGACTACGAATGTCTTCCTTCATTGCTCAAAAAATATGGAAATCTAAAGGGAAGAGATCGGGACCGTGGGTGGGTCTACATGTTGTCAAGTTTGTTTCGACTACGCTGCAGAAATTTCGCTCAAAGCCCTTACGCATCCTTCGTACAGAGCCATGCGATTTCAATAAATTTGGCACCCCAAAGAAAGACATTCGTTGCCGTCTATGTGCTTCGGAAGAACGGGGGCACGCATGAGTACAGTCACTTTCCGTAGACAACCGCTAATGTTTCTTCACGAAAGCGTCAATCGTCTTGTCGCACAGTGGGATAAATATATCAACAGTCATAGCAATTACTTTTGAGGTAATAAACATATTAATTACTTCTTTCTATCTGCCTCGTTTTCACTTGACTGCCGCTTATACTTACTAATA
Source organism: Schistocerca piceifrons (assembly GCF_021461385.2). Classification (NCBI taxonomy): domain Eukaryota; kingdom Metazoa; phylum Arthropoda; class Insecta; order Orthoptera; family Acrididae; genus Schistocerca; species Schistocerca piceifrons. The sequence continues at coordinate 430,532,984 of NC_060140.1, read as the reverse complement.
AGCCAGTACAGAAAGACAATCATGAGCAGTTCCAGATTCAGTTCAGAAGAACACCTCAGTACCACACAGTCTGCTACAAACAGCCTCCCACTGAATTACACGTTGCACGAGCTGTCTCTACCTTTTTGAGTGGAAATTTACAAGATGCAGGAAATGTAATTCAGATCGAACCCTGTCTCGACCATGGAAGGGAATCAGCTTCGTTCCTACTTGACGTGTGATCCGAATTAATTGGGAGACTGAGGAAGGTGGACAGGGGATTAATCAATAATAACACATTTTAAAGTTGGATGATATATGAAACTTCCTGGCAGATTAAAACTGCTTGCCGGACCGAGACTCGAACTCGGGACCTTACCCTTTCGCGAGCAACTGCTCTACCAACTGAGCTACCCATGCACGACTGACGCCCCGTCCTCACAGCTTTACTTCTGCCAGTACCTCGTCTCCTACCTTGATATATATTTTACCAGAAATCCCGATCAGAAATCGAGAGCAGCCTAAACAGACGTGGAACAACTACTTACATGCAAGAACAGAAATAAATAAGTGCAGGAATAAAAATGAAAAATTGCTAAATAGGCTATAACGACGTGTGATTTGTTAACATGTTGTAGAGAGTCGAATTCATGTGAGAGACCTAACACACTAGAGAGATCAGAACCTAAAAGATAGTTGACACACGGGTATGGGTCTGATGACTGCTTACCACATGGCAGACGAAGTTGAATTACGGCAACAGCATTATGTATTTGTTCACATTCAGTAGTTGAATAAGTGTCATGATGATCTCTCCAATGACAAAAGATTCCGGGATGGTCCCCCATTCGGATCTCCGGGAGGGGACTGCCAAGGGTTGGGTAACCATGATAAAAAGACTTAATAATCAACAAAATCGGAAAATGGTATAGCGGGAGTAGGATTCGTTATGAATAGGGAGTAGGGCAGAGAGTGCGTTACTGTGAAGAGTTCAGTGATAGGACTGTTCTTATCAGAATCGACAGCAAACCAACACCAACAACGATAGTTCAGGTATACATACCGACGTCACAAGCTGAAGATAAAGAGATAGAGAAAGTGTATGAGGATATTGAAAGGGTAATACAGTGTGTAAAGAGATATGAAAATCTAATAGTCATGGGAGACTGGAAAGCAGTTGAAGGGGAAGGAGTAGAAGAAAAGGTTACAGGAGAATGTGGGCTTGGGACAAGGAATGACAGAGGATAAAGACTGATTGAGGTCTCTAACAAGTTTCAGCTTGCAATAGCGAATATTCTGTTCAAGAATCACATGAGAAGGATGTAGACGTGAAAATGGCCGGATGGTACGCGAAGATTTAAATTAGATTACGTCATGGTCAAACAGAGATTTCGAATTCAGGTACTGAATTGGAAGGCGTAGCCAAGAGCAGACATAGACTCAGATCACACTATAGTAGTGATGAAGAGTAGGCTGAAGTTAAAGACATTAGTCAGGAAGAATCAATTCGCAAAGAAGTTGGATACGGAAGTACTAACGAATGACTAGATGCGCATGAAGTTCTCTAAGGCTATAGAATACAGCAATACGCGATAGCTCAGCAGGCAGTAGATTTAAAAAAGGAATGGACATCTCTAAAAAGGGCCATCACGGAAATTGGAAAGGAAAACACAGGTACAAAGAGGGTTAACTGCGAAGAAACCATGGGCAACAGAAGAAATACTTCAAATGATCGATGAGAGAAGGAAGTACAAAAACGTTCCGTGAATTTCAGAAATAGAGAAATACAAGTCGCTGAGGAATGAAATAAATAATAAGTGCAGGGAAGCTAAGACGAAATGGCTGCAGGAAAAATGTGAAGACATAGAAAAAGAAATGACTGTCGGAAGGACTGACTCAGCATACAGGAAAGTCACAACAATCTTCGGTGACACTAAAAGCAACGCTTATAACACTAAGAGTGCAACGGGAATTACGCTGTTAAATGCAGAAGAGAGAGCGGATAGGTGGAATGAATACATTGAAAGCCTCTATGAGGGGGGAGATTTGTCTGATGTGATAGAAGAAGAGACAGGAGTCAATTTAGGAGGGATAGGAGGTCCGGTGTTAGAATCAGAATTTAAAAGAGTTTTGGAGACCTTAAGATCAAATAAGGCAGAAGGGAATGATAACATTCCATCAGAATTTCTAAAACCATTGGGAAAAGTGGCAAAAAACGACTATCTACATTGGTGTGTAGAATGAATGAGTCTGGCGACATACCACGTGACTTTCGGAAAAGCATCATCTACACAATTCCGAAGACGGACAGAGCTGTCAAGAGAATTACCGCAGAATCAGCTTAACAGTTCATGCATCCAAGCCGGCCGATGTGGCCGTGCGGTTCTAGGCGCTTCTGTATGGGACCGCGTGACCGCTACGGTCGCAGGTTCGAATCCTGACTCTGGAATGGATGTGTGTGATGTCCTTATGTTAGTTAGGTTTAAGTAGTTCTAAGTTCTAGGGGACTGATGACCACAGATGTTAAGTCCTGTAGTGCTCAGAGCCATTTTTGAACCATGCATCCAAGTTACTTACAAGAATAATATACAGAAGAATGGAAAAGAAATTTGAGGATGCGTTAGATGACAATCAGTTTGGCTTTGGGAAAGGTAAAGGCACGGGAGAGGCAATTCTGACGTTGCGGATAGTAATGGAAGTAAGACTAAAGAAAAATTAGACACGTTCATAGGATTTGTCGACCTGGAAAAGCGTTCGGCAGTGTAAAATGGTGCAAGATGTTCGAAATTCTGAGAAAAGTAAGGGTAAACTACAGGCAGAGACGGGTCTTATACAATATGTACAACAGCCAAGAGAGGATAATAAGAATGGACGACCAAGAACGAAGTGCTCGTATTAAAAAGATTGTAAGACAGGGAGGTAGCCTTTAACCCCTACAGTTCAATCTGTAATTGGAGGAAGCAATGTCAGAAACAAAAGAATGGTTCAGTAGTAGAATTAAAATTCAAGGTGAAAGGAAATCAATGATACGATTAGCTGATGATATTGCTATTCTGAGTGAAAGTGAAGAAGAATTACATGATCAGCTGAACGGAATGAACGAGCTAATGAGTACAGAGTATGGACTGAGAGTAAATTTAAGAAAGACGAAAGTAATGAGAAGTAGTAGAAATGAGAACAACGAAAAACACTTGCGTACAGGCAAAATCCGCTTTCATCTCGTAAAGACCACAGCTTGCCATTTCGACTTGCTGGTGATCCTCGGATGGCACCAGTCGGGCAGTGCATGTTGATGCAGCGATGTGAATGGATGACTGGCTATAGGTACGTGTGCCTCTAACGTCACTGCTAACAACTGGCTCGCAACAGCTCGTGTGAGACGTCTCGGCTAACAAGCCCTCTTATCTGAGCTGTGGTAGCTGAAAATTTGCCACTGCTGTCTCTACAATAAGACGATTCTGGCGGGCGTCTGTGCTGCGTGGACGTCCAGAACCTCGTCTGTGGGTGTGAGAATTTTCACATGACCACTGATACGAGCGTCATTGCACAACGCTGTCCACCTTGTGTGGTAGTTACCCGAAAAGAGCATTCTGGCACTTAGAAGACCACAATTTTCTCCCTTTCAAACTCGCTCAGTTCGCTGTAGGAAGCACATTTACGTCTATGTATATGGTTGCCTGCTTCCTTCACACGTTTACACCACATTGAGCCTCCTGTCTGTGAGCATTCCCTATTATACGATAGACAAATACGGTATTCTGATAGCTGTTGGATTACGCTATTTGTTGGCGGACTACATTGAAATCATTATCAGTCTTTCTGTCTCCCCCAGGTGGCATATGCCATCATCAGAAAAAAAAACTGATTCTTTCCAGCTGTACTAAATTTTTCTAGCAATGTAATGATGTTTAATTAAAAATACAGTTTGTAGCATCAAAAGTAAACATGTTAGCGTGGGAATGGAGCCAGCTCGTGGTGGCTTTCAAACTTCCTCAGAATAGTGACACGAAAGTTGATATTATGCCTGGGTGAGTCTATGTGATAGCTCAACGAAAATTGCAGCCGTGTTCAGTGAAGTGCTCAGTTTTCCTTTGTGGTGTAAGGTGACCATACAGTCACCACATGGAACTTCCGACGAATGGTTAAACTTTAAATCGATAAAGAGTGCATTCATCTGCAGGAGCAAATGTTTAAAAATTCATTGTATTCCAGTTACGAGATTCAGCATGCTGTAGCTGGCAGCCACCTTTGTACACGTTCTGCGATAAATATTTGTCAATTTGATGAAGTTAGTGTGACAGACTTAGCATCCATTGGAAGAAATCATTGCTGTATTTAACGACAAATGTTATGCTTCAGTAATTGGAAATATGTATGAACCAACCATGCAAGATGGAGGCACAGATGTACGCTCTTTAAGCATGTGTGTATATATAAGAGATCATAAATGAACGAGTGTAAGGACCACATGTTTCCTTTTTTTTCTCTATAAAATCTAGCGTTTGTTGATGAAGCATATAACTATAGCTTAGTGGAGGAAACAACGTCATCACAGTTTCATAGTAATTAGCACATCCTGATATACTACCAAAAACCAGAAGAAGATTATGAAAAAGAATAGAGCACTCGCTACTGACAATATAGGGGTGGTAATTGTTGGAGCATCAGACAGTGTCAGGACAAATGCTATTATATCAGTAATGACAGTTCCTTATAGGATTCACTTTGAGCTTGTGTATGTATTTTCGAAAACACTACTTCTGCCCAAATACCAACTATTCTAGGGAATACTGTCCAGCACTGATTAAGTAACATACACAATATTCAGGAAAATCATTGATATTGTGTCACCAAAAACAGTAAGTTGAACACTGTGCTTATCTTCAACAATGTTGGCGTGGGAAACCATGATCAAACAGACTAATATTTTTGTTTTGGTTATCATACGCAGGCTGATGTCTTTCATTTGTATCAGACATATTCTAGGATTTCAAATCAATTGATGAGAGATAATGCAAACCTTTTATCACTTTCAAACAAGACAATACACATCTAGAATCACATGTAGAATCTGGAATGACATTCATTCAATTTTTAACCACGTGCGGAGTTTTTGTGAATCAGAGTACATGGTTTTGGTTATTGATAAAAACGAAAATTCAGTGATAGATGATGAAGATGAAACTTCCAGGAGTTTCTTTTTGAAAGATAGTGCACCAAAAGTAATAATATTACATTACTTCATACCATTGACAAATTCACATAGCATGTGATGCACTCATTCTTAGGGAGTGATGCACAGGCGCAATGTGCATTTTTTACTGCCTATAAAATTCTTCAAGATATGCGACCACAGAGTCCATTTGTGAAATTTTAGAACGGTTTTTTCATTGCTTGTAAGTCCTTCCTTAGCTTTTTTGCTGCCTGCAATCAGCAGAGAATCCCGAGAAAGTCCGTTTTCCACTGTGCCCAAAATGTCAGAGAATTTTGCATATTGACAATGCTGTCACATACCTTGAGAAATGCTACTGACAGTGACAGTGGCCGCAAACGCACATTCTTACACATGTTTGTACGTTGAACAAAAATTGAACCTATCAAAGAAAGTCTTAAACATCACACAATGAAAATGCAAGCAATTAACAAACTTCTGAAAATCCACTCTGCAAGAATTGCAATGCTGAGTGATAGTACCAAAAGATATAATACAAAAATTAAAACTGTTAACAAAAATCTTAAACTTAATAATATGGTAATTCAAATGAATGCTTGTATTTTTTATGGAAACCTGCAGGAATAGAAACGTTTAGGAAGAGTTCTATAGCAGAGATGATGCGAACCTGATGAATACACTAGCTGCAAATGTTCATGAAGTTGAAAAAACGTTACATAATCTAAATATTCTAGATATTAGTGGCGTTTTCAAGTCAATAAGTCAATCGAAATGTGAAACAGAGAGGTCGATGATAGGAAAAAATTTAAATATTTGAATAAATCGACAGTTGTATATGCAAGCCTGTATAAGTTGCTTACAATCTTAAAACCTGTTTAGTACATAACAGCATGTCAACAAAATGCAGAAATCTATTTGGCAGATATTAAATTTTCCTGTAACTAATAGTCTCTAAAAACTCCTATGCACACCTGAAATGAAGATGAAGATGGAAGAAAAGAAATATAAGGATACACTATTATTGATACCATTAGAAATAATGGGGATAGTGAGGTAAATGGAACACATAGGGTCACCAGGGGGCAATCATGAATGCTGAGAATGCACATATAAGTTTTATAAAGATTGGAACACAGACTGAAAACAGTTACTTTGTAAGGGCACCTGGCTTAGCAGATCTAATTTTCGTAGAAACCTCAGAAGGAAACGTGTATTTTCAGACAGAGATGTCAATGTACTCTGACATATTACATATGGGTATTGTACATAGGAAAGAACACTTCATCTGTATGAAGGGAAAGGTTAAACAGAAGGAATTATCAAAATATTAATTAACTCAAATTAGCTGGTAAAGGTAGTGCCCAAAAAGGTATCGACATTCTGCATAAAAGGAACAATCGTTCTCTGTATTGTTTTATTAAGATACCAACAAAGCAATATTATTATTGTGACTGATCATGACATCAGCCACCACTGTGATAAAGCTCACAGGAATAAATTCGTATTACTCACTTCAGAACTCAGTTATTTGTGTCAGTCATTTCAGATGAGAAAGATGCATAACTCAGATGTTATGCAGGCAGTAGTTCAAAAAGTCCATAGACATAAGCACAAAACATTACCATGCATGTTCATTGTAATTTCAGGTTTCAATGATTTATGGCAGGTAGTTCTTATAGATATGAGGGAATACTCGTAGGCAAATAAAAATTTCAAATATATTTTAATTATCACTGATATATACTCAAAATTCGCCTGAGACTTACCTGTGAAATCAAAGAGAATGAAGGAAGTAACACAGGTACCTCAACAGCTGCTGCCGATGGACAAATCAATCCCATATAAACTTTCAAGCTGTTCTTGGTGGATAGTTTTAAAATAGACATTTCAAGATGACATGGAGTACTATAGATTACGCTATTACTTAACATTCTCCCAGATTAGGGCATGTATCATGGAACATTTGCACAGAATGGTAAAGATACATGTGAGGGTTGATTTTAATCTATGTTGATTGTATAAATAGATGAATATTATTATGCAAATAACTAGAGTGTATTATTGAATTGTAAGTGAAAAAATAAAAATGACACCAATTGTTGTTTGTGGTAATAAGCTTGTAAATACAATGCACAGTGCTCTTCAAATGGCGATCTGCGCAAGAAGAAACTAAATGTAGAAATATGATATGGAAGCAGTGAACCAGACATGTTTCCCACAGAGTGTGTCATAACATGATAGTGGAATAAGGTCTTTGTTAAATGGCTCGGCTTTCCTTCGTCATACTCAACTGAGGAATTGTTAAACATGTGTTATATACTAAGGTGCATAAACCCTCCAACCATACAGCATCACAACATAACTGGTTGTATTCGCATTGTAGAGGGCAGTCGTGGCATTATCAACAAACTACCTGTATAATTACGTATTCCTACACTAACTATTTTGGACAAAGCTAGGAAAATGGCGATAACTTGGCTAAAAGGGGATTAATCTGTTGTATGATGCTAACACAGTGGACAGTACCACATTGCAAACAAAATTTTGGCAGAATGTTGTGCTGAAGATCGAATTTTATCTGATAAAGCTAAGCAAATAAATGCAAGAAAAGACATGTGAAGGTCACTGTATTGCAGTACTTCAACCTGATTAAAAAATGTGTGCGAAACTTACATTCAGTGCTATAATAAATATCTTTCAGCTATTGGATCATTAGCTGGGAAGCAGCAGCCATCAACCAAACTGTGCAACACAGCTTGACGAGTCAAAAAACACCATGGCATGACGAACACTGTCAGTCAGAAAAAACGATATAGTAGGATGATGGAGTCTGTCAATTTCGGATATGGACTACATTTCAAACCATACAGGAAAGGACTCAAATTTTTCATAAGAAACGCCCCTTGTTGTAGTAGGTGATAAATCACTTGCAAATACATTTCTTCTCAAATTCGTGAAAAAAATTCCAATATTTCGAGGAGTGTTAATGTGGAATACGATGCCTAAGGGTATGTGGAAACTTAAAGAACGCGCAACTGAGAATTTTGAAGCTGCAGGAAAACTGGGAGGAAACTGAATTACAAATATTTAAAAAAACTGAATAACAACTACTACTTTTATGACTTCAGAGACTTAGGTCTACCAGAAGTACTACATCACTACATTACCAACAACCATATGTTCCACAACTTTTAACCCTACCAAAAGTTCGATACAAATCTGTGCGGGCATTTTTGCATAAGTTCCCCTCGATGACTGCATAAAAACAAAATCCATGAGTTTTAAATGTGATATCACACATTCCTACTTTAAAACATCAATCATCACTTCTATGCATCAATTACTGTCCACCGATTGTTTTAAGTGATGCTGTATGGAGTATTGCGTTGTCTGGGTTGAAAACATGTAACAGCATTCCTAATGTCACTGTTGTGAATAACAAACTATGTCTACGAAGTGGTATGGAACTTGTGGAAATATTTCTTGGTTCACATGATACTGATGATTAAAATTCATCCGTTGGAAAATTCCGATAACGGCTCAGTACTGCTTATGTCGAGTGCAATATTGCAATACATACATTTAAATGACGGGTTGATTCATACAATCTACAGATTCTCTTCCACAGTTGGCACGCGATGTAAAATTGTTGATATGCCTACCACAACGTATTTCTTGTACTGACTGTCCAGATATTAGGCAATATCTCTGAACAGATATTTATGTATGTGACTGAACTCTGAAATCATGGAATCTCTGCTTTTTGTTAACAAGAACAACAGTCAAATATGGTAATAAATTAATCTTTTATTTATTCGAAATTTTAACAATACTTTCTTTAGCAGCAGCTTTCTGTACAGTATCTACTTTAAGAGAACGTGGCATCATTAGAGCTAAATTTACGCTAACAATAATATGATTAGTACCATGAACAATTCATACATTAAAAATAATGTATAAATTCACATGTAGTAGCAAGTTCAGTAAGTTTCCATATAGAGGTTTCAATGTTGGACTTTGTGTTCTTTTCTGAATACAGCTGTTGCAATGTTGCAGTTTCCTTTTTTCGCTGATACCACTACTACATTGTTGGAAAGAGACCTTTTTACACAGATAACAAAATACGATATAATACCAATAATGCTGACTTGGACTAGTAGCGGGAAAAAACTGTCAATACAAGTACGTTTCACAAACACATGTGTGCTGTACAAACAATGTCATGCACACATACTGGGCAACAGACTCGGACATACAAACACACACATATATATGGGACATCCTAAATAACTGTTAGTCCAGATGTAAATTACAAAATATTTCAAGCAAATGTTCTTTAGCCGTCAGAATTTCCGCCATTAAATTCCTCATTATGAGAGTATTGAAGGACAATCTGTTTTAATTGTTAAAAACCATTCAAAGGCCAAGGTCTTTTAGACCGGAAGATGACAGCTAAGAGTGTTGCAACTGGTTGTCTGGAATAAAAAAAATATTTGGTGTGATCTTGGCTTTCAAATAGTTTTTAACAAAGACGCTTATCAACAAGTCATTGAGTCTGAACGAGGTCCTGTAATAGGGCTGTGAGAGTACGGATGTTCCTTCTGCGATACTGGAGAGAGAGTTGGCCACTGTACATGACTATTGGCAGCGATAGTTACAAGAATGTACGGTCGGAAGAAAACCGGACACCAGACGGCCATTGTTTCGGGTGTGTGGCTCTGTCACGTTGTACTGCATCGGCAGCAGCAATTTGAACAGCAACTGGCACCACAGTGACACAACGTACTGCTATAAACCGGTTACTTCAAGGATAACTCCAAGCCAGATGCGCAGCAGCAACCGTTACATTCATCTCAACCCACTGCCATTTGTGACTTCAGTGGTGTCAACCAAGAGCTCATTGGAGAGCAGAGTGGAGGTCTTTCGTATTTTCCGATAAAGTTGGTTCTGCCTCGTCGCCAGTGGTGGCCGTGTGTTGGTTAGAACGGGGCTAATTGATGGCCTCCAACCAATCTGTCTGTGTGCTATACACACAGGACCTAAACCTGGAGTCACGGTCTGTGGTGCGAATTCGTACGACACGAGGAGCACTCTAGTTGGTTATCCCATGCACCCTGACAGGAAATTTGTAAGTCTGTCCGTGATTCGACCTGTTGTGCTGCCATTCATTAACAGCATTCCCGGGGGTGCTTTCTAATAGGATAACGCTCGCTAGCACACCGCTGTTGTAGTCCAACATTTTTTACAGAGTGCCGACATTTTGCCTTGGCCTGTTCGATTACCAGATATGTCTCCAATAAAGCACAAATGATATATTATCCGACGACAACTCCATTGTTATCGACACACATAATTAACCGTCCCTTCACTGAGCCACCAAGTGCAACAGGCGTGCCACTCCACCGCACAAACTGAAATCCAGCGACTGTACGACACAGTGCATGCTACAGGTATGAAATTCCATCCCACAACGTGACATCCGGCAACTGTGCAACACAATGCATGCATGTTTGCATGCTTACATTCAATATTCTGGCGGCTACACCTGTTATTAATGTATCAGCTCGGCACATTAGCAATGCTTATCCCGCGCGTACGTTAACTGTGCTCCTGCAACGATAACCATCAAAATATGTTGTTACCTATACAAATTTATTTCCGACATTTCATTTCTCTGCATTAATTATTTTTTGATGATATGACTTTTTCCGTCAGTATATTTCATGCCCTTGAAGATAGACAACCTTTCCCAAAGTGGGTGATGTAAGTTAGGTCGCCTATCTTAAAATGCATGAAATATTTTCCGAGCCACTTTTATTTGGCTGATCTTAAACATGCACTGAGTGGTCCTGATAATAAATTCATCAGTGTAGTAGAAGAGAGCAATAAGTTAAAAAGACTTCTGTGCCAGCCAACTAAACTGATCAAGAAGCGGAGGGCTCAATAAGAAATCCCCAGAAAATAACATTTAAGAAAATTCCTGAAACATTGCTACACCTCGACCACTTTGCATATGTTCCGAGAAGAACTAAGCAGTAAAAATCACCGAGAATGTTTAGATTTATTTCTCAACCGTTTTGTATTAAAGTATAGTCAATGTGATGTTATCTTGAATCAGCTGGTATATACCAAGTACATGCTTTATCAAATGTTTCTCGAGAAGGACATTGCCAACCTTTCCTGACCAGCACAAAATTCTATTAATCCCTTTCTCCTCTCTTTGCTCTCACCAATCCATACTATTGTTTCCTGTGCCCTGATGATTTCATTTCAAATTTTTATTACGGTTAATTTCTTGTCATATTCCACATATTTGACGAATTACTTAGTGCTACGGTAAACTTCATCGGTTTAGCTCTCACCTGAATTATGACTGACACGTACGCTTGTATTATTATGAAGTTCACTTAGATACCCATTCAATATCATCAATGTAATTCTTTCGGATAGCAGCAGATAATTCTTAATACATTTCCAATAACCCTGTTCATTAATTTACATACTGTTTCTATATCATCTGATCCAGTATTCTTATAAAGTCCGAATTGCCCTCGCTCCCCTCTTTCCATCGCCTTTAAATGATTCTTAAAATATAAGGGACGATTAAAATGTTTCCGTTGGAGAACTTTACTGCATCTCGACGCCGATGCGTTTATACAGGCACCGGCATGTATGCAAGGGGTTAGCGTAGCCTCTGAACGGAAACTTTGCGATCGCCTCTTATATGTATCTCAATCCCCCGCATTGGAGCATTCTGATTTTTAGTATTTCACACTGTCTAAGCATTCAGTTATTCCATAAGCACTCTCTAATTCATATTCCGTTTTTCTCCAATTGCTTTTCTCGAGTAGCCCTGTCCCAGACAACAGAATATAAGACTGTTTAACCCCGAATTATTTTATCCAGCAGGATGTTATAACATTTTTGACAAAGAATTGCGTTTACTAGCACAAGACAATGTTTTGGTATTCCCTTGCCTTCCTCATATTGACGATGCAATAGTTATATACACATATTTCGTTTATTTTGTTTTCTGTGTCATCAGTCTTATGATTGACTGGTTTGATGCGGCTCACCACGAATTCCTCTCTTGTGCTGATCTTCACACCTCAGAGTAGCAATTACAATTATTTGGTGGATATATTCCGATCCTTGTCTTCCTTAACAGTTTTTATCCTGTATAGCTCCCTGCAGTACAATGGAAGTAATCCCCTGATGCCTTTTCGGATACCCTATCACCCAGTCACTTCTTTTTGTCAATGTTTACATATACATTTGTCTTCCTCACCGATTCTGCGGGGAACCACCTCATTCTTATTAGCCCACCAAATTTTCAACATTTGTCTGTAGCACCATATTTCAAATGCTTCGACTCTCTTCTGTTCTGGTTTTACCAAGGTCCGTCTCTCACTACAATACACTGCTGTAATCGGGAAGCACATTCCCAGAAATTCCTTCATCGAGAAGCACATTCCCAGAAATTCCTTCCTCCCGTTAAGACGTATATTTGATACTAGCAGACTTCTCTTGGCCACGAATGCCTTTTTCGCCAGTACTAGTCTGTTTTTTTATGTCCTCCTTCCTCCGTCCGTCATAGGTAAATTTACAGTCGACGTAGCACAATTCCTTAACTTCGTCTACTTCGTGATCCCCAGTTGTAATTTTAAGTTTCTGACTGTTCTCATTTCAGCTACTCTTAATTTCCTTAGTCTTTCTTCGATTTACTCTCAGTCCATATTCTGTACTCATTAGACTGTTCATTCCATTCGACAAGCTCTACAAATATTCTTCACTTTCACTGCGAACAGCAAAATCAACAGCGAATCTTATCAAAAATATCCTTTCACCCCAAATTTTAATTCCACTCATGAACGTTTATTTTATTTCCCTCATTTCTTCTTCGATGTATAGACCGGTCAGTAGGGCCGAAAGCCTGCATCCGTGTCTTACACCCTTTTTAATCCAAGCACCTCGTGGTCGTCCAGTTTTATTGTTTCCCCTTCGTTCTTATTCATATTGTATATAACCCTCCTTTTCCTATAACCTACCCCTATTTTTTGCAGAACATCTTGCACCACTCCGCATTGTCGAACAGTTTTCCTGGGTCGACAGATCCAGTGAATGTTACTTCATTACTTTCGAGTCTTGCTTCTATTATCAACCGCGACATCGGAACTGCTTCTCTGGCGTTTTTACCTTTTAAAGCCAAACCGTTAACTAACAGATCCTCAGTTTTCTTTTGCATTCTTCTGCATAGTAATGTCAGCAACTTGGAAGGATGAACAGTTAAGTTGAGCGTGCGATAAATCTCGTGCTTGCCGGCCACTGTGGCCGAGCGGTTCTGGGCGCTTCAGTCTAGAACCGCGCGACCGCTACGGTCGCAGGTTCGAATCCTGCCTCGGGCATGGATGTGTGTGATGTCCTTAGGATAGTTAGGTTTAAGTAGTTCCAATTTCCAGGGGACTGATGACTTCAGATGTTATGTCCCATAGTGGTCAGAGCCATTTTAACCATTTTGAACCAAATCTCGTGCTCGTCTGGTTTTGCTATCAGCACAATTGCAAGGATGATGGTATATCGCCGGTCTCATAGAATGTACACACCGCCAGGAATAGTCGTTTTGTTGTCAACTCCCGCAACACTTTTAAAAATTCCGTGGAATGTTATAGGGCTTTATTTGAAATTCTCAAAAATGGCTCTGAGCACTATGGTTCAAATAGTTCAAATGGCTCTGAGCACTATGAGCCTTAACTGCTAAGGTCATCAGTCCCCTAGAACTTAGAACTACTTAAACCTAACTAACCTAAGGACATCACACACATCCATGCGCGAGGCAGGATTCGAACCTGCGATCATAGCAGTCGCGCGGTTTCGGACTGAAGCGCCTAGAACCGTTCGGCCACCGTGGCCGGCTGAAATTCTCATTCTACCGCTGGGTCCTCTATTACTATATCGGCTTCTGCTTCTTCTACTACTACATCAGACAAGTTTTCGCCATCACAGAGACCTTCAACGTACTCTTCGCACCTATCCGCTCTCTCCTCTGCATTTAGCAGTGGATTTCCCATAGCACTCTTAATGGCGGCCCCTTTGCTTTTAATTTCACCGTTTATTGTTTTGACTTTTGTGTATGCCCGGTCTGTCCTTCCGACAATCATTTCTTCTACGGTTTCCTCACGTTTTCCATGCAGCCATTTCGCCTTAGCTTATCTGCACTTCCGATTTATTTCACCCCTCAGTGACTTGTATTTCTGTGTTCCTGAATTTCACAGAACATTTATGTATTTCCTTCTTTCATCAATCAGCTGCAGTATTTCTTCTGTTACCCATGGTTTCTTCCCAGATTACTTCCTCTTCAACTATACTGCCTACTGAGCCACTCATCATTGCAACGTCTGTAGCCTCAGAGAACTTCAAACGTATCTGTTCTTTTCTTAGTACTTCCGTATTCCACTTTTTGGCACATTTATTTTTACTAACTAATCTTCAGCCTATTCTTCAATACTGTTGAATTGTGATCTCAGACTGTATCTGCTCCTGGGTACGCCTTGCAGTCCGGTATCTGATTTCAGAATCTCTTCCTGATCACGATGTAATGTAACTGAAATCACCCCGTATCTCCCTGCCGTTTCCAAGTATACTCCCTCCTACTGTGATTCTTGAACAGTGTATTCGCTTTTACTAACGAATACGTATTGAGTAACTCAATCTTTCTTTTCTGTAGTTTCCTCTATGAAGGCAATATTGTCCTGTAACATTTTCTCTGAAGTGCCCATTATATATCCTCATGTACTTTCTTTATCTCTTCATCTTCTGTTTGTGGCGTTGCCGTGTAAAGCTGAATTGTTGTTTCGGTGTTGGTTTGCTGTCGATTCTGACTACAGTAACCCTACCACTGGGTTTTCGATGTAACACTCTGTCTTACCGTCCAATTCATAACGAATCCCACTCCCGTTATACCATTTTCTGCATCTGCTGGTATTACCCTATAACCGTCTGACCAGAAATCCTTGCCCTTGTTCCATTTCACTTCACTAACCCCCACTGTATATAGATTGGGCCTTAGCATTTCGGTTTTCAGATTTTATAGCTTACCTACCCCGCTCAAACTTCCGACATTCCAAGTCTCGACAATGTTATTTTTTGTTGGTTATTCAATCTTTTTCTCATGGTACCTCCCCCTTGG
The DNA here is from genome assembly GCF_021461385.2 of Schistocerca piceifrons. Classification (NCBI taxonomy): domain Eukaryota; kingdom Metazoa; phylum Arthropoda; class Insecta; order Orthoptera; family Acrididae; genus Schistocerca; species Schistocerca piceifrons. The sequence continues at coordinate 430,517,646 of NC_060140.1, read as the reverse complement.
CATTCCCCTCCACGAGATCCGAATGAGAAACTATTCCGAAAACTTTTGGCAATGGAGACATTATCATGAAACTTTTCCAATTACAGGCCACGTGTCCTGCGGATACACATTGTCTCTTTAGTGGATTGGTTTCCATTGCCTTCTGCATCATCGTACCTTTAATCATTGCTGATTCTTCCACCTTACTGGCAGTTCCCTACAACGAGGCAAGAGACTGTCATGAGCCTCTATCCGCTCTTTCGCCCTTTTTGAGAATTCCCTTGGCTGAGTAAGGGTGACTTCTTACGCTGGACCTCTTCGGCTGCCATTTCTGATGATTTTTACTCAAACTATAAGCAGCGTCGATGTTCGAACCCAGGGCTGAGGACGTTTTGATTACATATCGAAGACGCTACCCCTAGACCTCGGGTGTGCCTCTAAAAACTGTTATAACCCTTGAATGTCGGAAGGAATTTATCCGGGATTGCGCACTCAATACCTGTCCTGTAATGTTAAGAGTCGAGTGGACGAATTTTATTTCCCAAATATAATGCAATACCGTAGATTAATTTGCACTATCGAATACTGCCATTAAGCAATTCTGTTACATTAAAACTCTGCAGATCCCGATAATCCGTGGTTCTTGCTATACAGGGTTATGCAGTTGCCCCTACCTATGAGTTATAGGCAGTCTGCAATTCCTTCTTAAACTGCGTGCGTTCGCTGCGTACAAACTGTTAGTCCTTCAGAAAAAATGAACAGGACGTTCTTGTAGGAGATTTAATGTAGTTGAATTTTGTACTGGGATAGGTTCTCGCTGGAATCAACTATTTTTGAGTTATTCACGAAACCCTATTTGAAGGACACTTTCATGGGTTTCTCTGATACTTTGGTAGGTTTCTCTTGAATAACCCAACCCTGTTGCCTGTAGTGATACCGTATCCCAGTACATATTTAAACTCCATTGAACTTCCAACAGAAAGGTTCTGTTAATTTTTCTGTAGGGCTAATAGTTTGCGTATAGCGAGCGAGAGAATATGAAAATCTTGGGCGTAGTATTTGAAGGTGTTGCAGGTTGCATAAAACCAATAGATAGAGGCAGCTGAATGACCAGCGCGGTGTGAAAAAAGCAGTCGTTTACCGTTAATAATAAGCTTAACCTGTTGTTTAAAAAGGTATAAAATATTCCACGTCGACTGGGTACAGTAGCGACCGCTATAAGTGGAATATCCCACAGCCAACAGAGCATATAACCTGTGGCTGGTATGGTCATTAGGAGGGCTTTCGCACCGTAAATGCGAGCAGAGCTTTCACCGCTCTTCACACGTAAAATAAAAGCTGAGAACAGGGAAATAAAGTTTCGTGCGAATAACAGACACAACCCGGCTGAGCTGTGAATAGCCAGTGAAGCAGAGCGAAGTGCCACAGTAGATGTCCAAACGGAGCAGCCAGGTTGTAATCACGTTTCGTGACGCTGTGTAAGCCCCTCGTAAGAGTTGGGGACCTACCTTCTTCGGTGTATTATGCTTCTCGTTGTGACCGTAAACTCAAATCTATGCGTAACAAACCAGATTCTTTCCGTTATCCCGACGTCACTTGCTTTCTCGGAAAAAACATTAAATGAAACCTTCATAAATACGGCCAAAAAATTTTTGCTCTACCATTGGATACATAAATCTAACCATGATTTCAGTAGCTCCCAAGCCATACAAGTCAATAGAAAACCACACTTCATATACCACATGCGCTACGTCCATAAACAGTATAAGAATTTTTTCACTCAAAATCGTGGTTGCGTTAAGATTAATATCAAACTGAAACTACAGTCGCAAGAGAATATATCGACGTCAAACAGCATAAGACAGATGTTGATAAACATAGGACAACCTTGAAAACTTTCAGATGAAGGAGAGTTGTCTGATCGTGTAAAGACGAAATGTGGGCCTAATGACCTTGGCTACTACTGTCAATATTCGATAGACTTATCAGAGCTCTTCTTCTCTTATTGTAACTGCAAAAGACACGCAGTTGATGCAGGAAATGCACACAGAACACGTTGTTGGAAGAAATGGTTTTGATGACTGATTTAGAGGACTTCATTAGACCGAGAGGGAACGATAGTGGGTAGATAATCAACCTGTCGACTTTCAAAACCGAGCAAGTACGAAAGACGCTAACACATAACTGCAAATGTCTTAGTCTGATATGAAAGGAAGCAGGAAGATTAAGGTTTAATGATCCGTGGACGACAACGTGTATCAACTTTTGCCGGCCGAGGTGGCCGTGCGGTTGAAGGCGCTGCAGTCTGGAACCGCAACACCGCTACGGTCGCAGGTTCGAATCCTACCTCGGGCATGGATGTTTGTGATGTCCTTAGGTTAGTTAGGTTTAACTAGTTCTAAGTTCTAGGGGACTAATGACCTCAGCAGTTGAGTCCCATAGTGCTCAGAGCCATTTGAACAATTTTTTGTATCATTTTTTGTAGATGTTGCTAATCCATTTCTAACTAAATAATTGTGTTAACTGAACTGACCTTGTGGTAGGTAGAATGGAGTTTACAGCAAATAATTAATTTAGATGGTCAAGCCCTGGAACAATATAACACGTGATAGTGACTTTTGTGTGAATGGGTGACTACTTGTAAGTAAAACGCACGTGAAGTGTATGTATCAGGCCAAAAGTACGTAATGCGTATTTGATAAAAATATACGCGCACTTTACAAAGGTAAAAAGATTTCACAATCCTACCTTATCTGCGAGCCCAAAAATCTTGAAGCAATGATAAAATTTTGGCTGTCTGTATAGTCCTTATGTGAATTCCATTCCCTGGTACTATACATGCTCACAGTGCATTGAATTTACCTTAACGCAGCTGAAAATTACAAAAAAAAATGTAGCTTTCCTACTACTGGGGCTGTATCAGAGACCGGATTTCACAAACTATTACAGCTACGAGAGTATTCAAGGTCTGGCTGACAATATGCTCTGGTAATGGTGTGGGAAGAGATGTTATTATAACTCTGGGAGACCGGAATCAATCTCTGAACATCTGTTTAAACAGGATAATACTTAGATGGATAGTGATGGTTCTCTCGCTAACTACAGTGGCAATAACAGTAAGTACGCTCAGCCTGCTGACAAAAACTCAGTGTCTCGTAGAGAAGTAAAGAAGGGATACATAGGAAAATTACCCCAGCATAAATTTCTATTAATGCTTAGTCTCCTACTCAGCAAAACAAAACAAAAAATCACAACACATCCTGGCATACAATATACGAGCTATCCTCGCAAGATATTGTCTGCTAACGAGAGTTCATTCTCATTTCGATTTGAGTTTAGTCAGACCTGATCTAGGCGCGACTGAGCAAATAGCGATTCTATACTCTCGACCACCTGGCTGCCTCACGAGAAATCATTCACAGAATCTTCAAGGCCCTATTCCATACAAATTTAAAAATGTTAACAAAATAACAAGTAAACACAACTCATGCAGAATCCACGGGAATAAAGTAGTCAGTTATGAATAACAGAAAAAGTTAATTGCAGCAATGCATTTCACACCTAAAGCATGTTTAGATCTCATCTGCATACGTGGCCATCAATGTTTGTGTCCTTACTAAGTCACCAGGCCAGAACTCTCTCTTGCACGTATTTTTCCTTCAGGCTATCAGAACCTTCACCGTGGTTACGCAAGGAACTAGGTCATCCAACAGCATTTCAACTCGAAGAGCAATGTACCCCACAGCCAAGGCAACGGTTATAGCTTGTGTCTTTGGAGACTCTTTTTACTAGTAAATGGGTATGTGGAAAAATGTTATCATAATATTGAAATTAGGTCACGGTTACTTTGATTTTACCAATAATTCATATGAAGTTGTGGTAAGAAAAATCAACGTTAAAGCATTGGGTGAACTACCTATTTGCAGTGTCAAAAATACTACAATTTACGCGTTTCTAAGTTCTGGTCTTCGTTCTCAGAATTACTGTAAAATAACTTATAAAAGCGTTCAATACAAAACATAAACGAGAACAATAAAATAACAAGGCCATCTCCCTTGGCGCTGTATCTTCTTAAGATGTACACTCGACAGCACAAAAAGTGGGCCATCTCTGGATTGCAATGTGTATGTCACACCTGAGTCTATGCAACTACCATAACACTGCCATATCGTAGGTCCTCTAAACCCTCTGCAGTGCAGTTGTTTGACTATACACAATGGATACCACAAGGTACTACTAGAGAACATTGCTCTTTATAGCAGTTGATCCAGATGTAAACCAGTTCAGTCATACAACAAATATTACAAAATACTTTATTAGAGATGAGAAAGTCGTTAATGATTTCAAAATTAAACGGCATTATAATAAGTGACAGTGAAAAGTCTTTATCTCTTTCATTAAATGACATAACGCGTTGTTGTTCGTGGTTCGAATTTGAATCCACTGTTGATCAAACAAAGATTGATGTTAAGTCTTCCAAATCGCTTTTAAATTCTGATTCTAACACTAGATTCCCTATCTTTTCTATACCGACTCCTGTTTCTTCTTCTATTACATCTGACATGTCTTTCCCGACGTAGAGACCTCCAACGTACTCTTCCACCTATCTAGTCATTTGCACAGTTTTTTCCTCTTTTCTTTCGTCTTCTTCCCTTCATGTAGCCCCGTTGTGTCGTGACCGTGTACTGTGCTACTTGCGTTGTTTCTCCCTTTGTTTCTGCCACCATAGATCTTGGGATCGATGAAATCTCTGTTTGGTCCCCTCCCCCAAGCAACCAACCAATCTTACAACCAAGATCTGCCGAATTTGTAGTGTTGTAAAACCGCATGTTGTCCATGGAGAACCACAGCACTCACCATATGTGATTGCGTTATGTGGATTCACAAGCACCTTTATTTTCAGTCCGTCATTTTTTGAAGAGAATACACCCAGAGGGCCTGCTGGGTGTACCGTGACATCTGCACTTTATCGAGCCCTCGTTGTACAGCATTTGATTCCTGCTTTGGAAGAGCCCACTGCTGTGGAAACTACCTGGTACATCTACACTCTGCAACCAAAGTTAAGTACAGAGCAGAGGATACTTCGCGTTATAGAAGCTATTAGGGCTTTTTCACGTACGGGGTGATAGAAGAATGATTACTGAAACGCCTCAAGCGCGTTGCTATTAGTCTAAATACATCTTTGCCAGCCGTATGAGATACGTCAGCGTTGTTGCATATTCCCAGATCCACCATTTGCAGCTGATACTTCTAACTTAGTAAGCAAGGTAGTTTGTGTCTGTCTTCTATTTCTTCCTATATCTCTGTGACGTTCTGCCGTGGGTCAAACAAATATGTGGTCATTCGTGCTGCCATTCATTGTACACGTTCAGTATCGTCTTTTATTCCCATTTGCTACGGAACAATATTCTAGTTTCCTTTGTTGGTGATTGCCTTTCCCTAGTAGCACCAATGAACCAAAGTCTACCACTTGATTTACCTACGACAGACTATGTGATCGTTCCATTTCATAGTACTGCAAATTATTACACGCGGTTCATTCTGCGACTCATTGACATCATAGTCGTTGGGTACTATGAAAAGCAAATTTCTGAACTTTCTTTACACAACTCTGAAGCTTTATAAGGTCTGACTGAATATTTGTGCTGCTTTTTTTCAAGCAGTACGTCATTATACAGGGTGTCCCAAAAATACATCGATAACGCTTAGTATGTTGTGTGGAAAGGCTTAATGATCGGTTTTCAGAAAGGAATCCATAACCGGAAACGCACACCTTGGGTGGTGGAGAGTGTCAAAGTCTGAGATGGATATGTGTTTCACATTACGACGATAAACCCAACATGAATAGCTACATTACAAACGGGATTCGAACTGCGTACCTCCTATGTCAATGCAGAGCCTACATCGGTGGCGCTGAGCCTCACACACGTGAGCCATTACTTGTGGCTTTCTCTGAAGTATTTCACTCGTGCAATTTATTCGAGCAATAAGATCCTCAGCTGACATGCCATACACCACACCCTTCATCCCACCTCACAGAAAATAATCGTGAGGTATCAGATCTGGCGACCGTACCGGCCATTGAAATGGCCCAGTCCATACACTGGGATATGCAGCGTTGAAGCGATTCACAACATCGACTTCAAAGTGTTGCAGCCACATATCCATCCGAACGTTTAGTGGCACTATACCCAACAGGATAGGCAAAACATGTCTATTAAATGTGAGATAGATCGGTCCTGTTAGTCTGTTTGGAAGCAGAAATGGCCCATTAACATGAGCATCAATTACCCCAGCCAATATGTCAAAAATGACTCTGTGTTATTGATTTTGTATCACCTGCACAAGTGGATTTTCGAACTCTCAAACATGCATGTTGTGCAAGTTTAACATGTTATCTCTAGTAAATGTGCTTTCATGTACACCAAGCTCGGTAATTGTGATTGGAGTATGCACTGTTGTAAATACCAATGAGCAAACTGTACTTGTCATGTCCAGTACTTCTCCTGTACTTGCTGGACTTTCTGCAGATGGCATGGATCGAGCCGGTATTCATGGACAAGACGTCACATGGTACTTGTATTGGTGTGCAGCGCCTGTGCCACATGCCGAATGCTGGTGGTCGGGTCCTCTTAGAACAATGCCACAACGTGCTCATCCCACTGTAGTGTTCGAGCCGAGAGTTCACCACCCTCATCATGTTTCGGTACTTACCAAAGGACAAACAGTAGAGTGGGGATAGTATTCGCAAGTACAAAGAGCGAAGTGTTACTGCTTTACTGTACAGTTGACACACATCGGGTAGAAAATACCTACGTGCAACTCACCGGCTTCTCTGAGACGTCTTTCGATGGCAGTGAACGCGGAATGATGTGGTGTACATAATTTTTTGAAAACTTTTCGACATGCAACCTCGCATGTCGCAGCAGCTCTCCCGTTGCAATCCTCTCTGCCGTATGCAAGTATTATTTCGGTCATTGTCGCAGCAGTGCAGTGGTACATGTCGCACTGCTGTCAACAATGTTACTGCACTGGCAGAGCACACAAGGCCAGCAGTAGGATGCGCTCAAGGGCTGTGTGGAATGTATTGCATGCACAGGAACGGTATTAAGCTCACATCATTCATCCGCAGTACACAGGTGGCTAAATGGCTGCGTATCTTCCGTATTGTGACGCCGAAATCAATCGGAACAAACCGTTGCAACCGTTCGTTCTCAGACTCCAGTGCTCTCCACCGCTCAAACAGTGGTACAGGTTCCTTCTTGAAAATCGATCATTTGCCTTCCTGCACAACATACCAAGCATTGTCGACGATTTTTGAGACACCCTGTATATAACTTCGTCATCTAAATAATGTCAGACTGCTATCAATAGTGTCTGGCACAGTTATATAAAACTTCACTTGGTATCTTGCACGACACAGCGGTCGATTATGAGTGTATGTGTGGTTAAGAGACAAATAATTTTGGGAAGTCAAGAAATAAGTTCATCTACTTGACTCACTTGATGCTTTGCTTTCAGGATGACATGAGGGAAAAGGTGAGCTGGATCCAACATGACCAACGATGATTCTTTAACAACGATTGTCAAGGATATTTGACGCTAGTTTTGTGGCTCACTTCTGCTGCCCTTCTTGTACGCGAGTGTGACCTGTGCTTTCTTCCAACCATGGGACACGTTTTCTTGTTCGACGGAACAACAAATTCGGAGTGTAATCTTATATGGATTAAGTAGGGCCTAGTAGTTTTAATGACGTCAGCTATTTCTAGACGCAACGAAAAAAAAAATGTCGTGTGACTAGGGCCTCCCGTCGGGTAGACAGTTCGCCAGTTGCAATGAGAAAAATATATACGTCCTCTGTCTTAGCAGGGGTAACAAAATTCACATTCATTGCTCTTTAGTGGTAATGCAGAGTCACGTCATTGTAATCGCATTATCAGTCCCTATTTTAATCCAATTTCACCATTGGTTCTGGCCGAAAGCATAGGAGAAATACAGCATCCGTGGCATACGACATTTTCAAACCGAGCATTTCTGTCCTTGTCTTCAACCATTATACATATTGTATATTATCCGTCTTTTCCTACGGATTATCTATATATATTTTTGAAGTTTGCAAACATCTTGTACATTTTTACGTTATCGAACGCTTATTTCTACGTCTACAGATTCAATGACAGTTCTTCAATTTTCCTACGGTTGTATTCATAATCCCACACACCTTCAGCTTCCGTTTTTATTTTACTGTATATTATACTTTTCAGTAGCCTGAGTCGATAAGCCGTAAAGCTGATTTTGCAACAGTTCTCGCAATTATCTACCCGTTCCATATTCGACACTGTGTGAACGACATTCTTTCCGAAGTCCAGTGGTAGGACCGGAGCGTCTCTGACTCTACACATTAACTTGGTTGATAGTCTGGTTCCGACCAGCCGCAAAACTTTTGGAAATCCCACTGGAATGTGTACTAACTGCGTAGATTCATTACATGTCTTCCGAAGCTATGTGAAACTCTGATTATAACAATGGATCTCTTAGACATTTCAAACACAGATTTACTCCAATTATTATTGGTTTCTCCGTCTTAAGTTCACTGCAACTACTTAAAGAGAATGTTATACGAGAAACGTTTCGCTTTTATTTATAGAACATTTTCTGTGGTGATTCTGCAAATTGGATACAAACGTTTGGACATTTTTGGTTGTTTTAATTTAGAAGCAGCATTTTGTTTCAAAAGTTGGTGTGAAATTCACTTACAATGATTAAGCCTCTTGTTAACATATTCCCCCCTGCTTCTTCCCTCTTTGCTAGCAAAGTTGATGTCGAAATAAGGTTCATTACACATATGCTTTTGGCAGTTTTTGCCTTTGAGCACTTTTTCTTGTGCCGCATTTGTGTTATTTACACTTCACCTCACTTTTGGATGTCAAACTGAAATTCAGTGTGTTCTGCAATCTACCTCCTTCCTTCTTCCATCTAGTCCAAGTAATTAATACGCCAAGTCTGCTATGAAGATGTGAGAGTAGTGAAGATTGCAATAAGCTTTCAAGTTTACTTAGCTTGTCATGCTGAGATAGCTCCAGTTCTTCTTATCTTGAGGTCTGAATCTTGAAGCTGAAAATCTAACATCAAGTGCTCACTATTGGTTTGAACTAAATAAATTGGTAGATTGGTGTCGTAAAATTTTGTACGTAAATATATTTTCTACTGATTTTCTCACATTTTTTTATGTCATACATTATTTTGATTTTTCAGATTAACAAAGCCGAAATTACGTTGTTCGAACCTATCACACAAAAATACGTCCGATCACATCAGAGCAAGTTCACGACTCTCATATTCAGCGGGAATAATAAAATTCAAAGGGATTTACAATTTTCTTAACATATGAAGTATTACTAGATTTCGTTAAAGTATTAATTTCGATTATTATTTCATAAATGAATCCAGAAATGAACATAGTAAACAGAACAGGATTGCGTAATTAATAATAGAAATCTTAAGTTTGGAAATAATTTGTAATTTCAAATGTTTCTAAAAACATTAATTTTAACTGTATATTCAGAACTAGTAAGTATCGATTATAACATCGAAACTATTTCATAAAGTAATTCCTTTTTATAAATTTTAGCTTGAAATTCAACACACCATGTATAACGTTATATGAAAAGCAACTGAGATAATACTGACCTGTCCAAAATTCGAGAGATGATACTGGTATCAACAACTACTGTTGAGGAAAAGTAATGCTAGAGGAGAATGTCCCATTTCAGCTCTCACTCACAGCTCACAGTATTGCAGTGCTTATGTCTGTTTATTTGTTTTCGTGTAGGTTGTGAGCACTGCCAAACCGTTAAACTACATTCTTATTTATTTACTTATAAATTTTTAATAATATAATTCGTGTGTGTGTGTGTGTGTGTGTGTGTGTGTGTTAAGGGGGATGGCGAATGAGAGATGACAAAATGTGTGTGTGTGTGTGTGTGTGTGTGTGTGTGTGTGTGTGTGTGTATGTGTGGGTGGTAGTGGAGGAGTGATCGAGTGAGTGTAAATTACTGAGGTTCAGACAGCAAGAAACGACCCCACGTTCAGAAAACCATAACAGAAAAGAAACAGCTCATAAATGTCAGACGAACGAGGGAAACCACACACTCTTTAAATAGACTGATCACTTAATATGTCATTAAATATACACATATAACCACAGGCTCTATTTACACTACCATATCTCCCAGCTTTCTTTTCTACAATCATCATCCCCCCTAAAAAAAAAAAAGAAATTAAAAATAAAAAGAACTAACCACAACCAGCAACTACCCCTCCCCCTCCCATCTTCTCTTACAGCTCTGCCGAATATGCAAGACATTTTCACTAATTTACTCACACATAACCCCCTCTGCCCTCACCCAAGCTCTGATCTTCCCCTTTCTTTGTCTGTTTCTCTCTCTGTCTATCTGTCTCTCTCTCCACTCCCTCCACTTCTCCCAGTTATACACATGAGAACTACAGCGTTAAATAAATAAATTACAGTACAGTGCATAGGTTGGCAATGCTCACAACCTACACGAAAACAAATAAGCAGTTATAAAAATTGTAATACTTTGCTGAGTGAGAGCACACTTCAGTTCGACTTCCGAAAGTGGGGTGAAGTGTAAATAACGCATATATAGCGTAAGAAAAATTGCAGAAAGGCTAAAACTGCCAAGTTCGTATGTATAACAAAGCTCCTTCCGACATCTACATCTGCTAATCAAGAGGGAAGAAGCAGTGATTTGGAGAATATGTAAACAGGAGGCACTGACATGGTAAGTAAACTGCACACCTACTTTATAAACAAATGCTGTTTTTAATCTAAAACAATCAAAAATACACAAATATATGTATCCAGTTTGCAGAATAACCACAGAAGATGCTTAATAAATAACTACGAAACGCTTCTGGTATAAAAGTCTCTATAGTTAATTGCAGTAAGCTTAAGACGGAGAAACCAATAATAATAGAAGTACAATTCTTTTTGAAATGCGTAAGAAATCCATTGTTATAAACCGAGTTTCACATAGCTTCGCAAAACATTTAATGATTTTACGCAAATTGGTACATGACATTTCAGAGGAGTTTCCAAAATCTTTTGGGATGCTGGGAACCAAATTATATTGATTCGAGTTGTTTTGTAGAATCTGTAACACTCCCGTCCTACCAGTGGACTTTGGAACGAATGTCTTACACGCACTGTTCAATATCGAAAGGACAGATAATTACAAGAACTGCTGCACAATCAGCTTTATGCCTCATACACTCAAGCTGCTGACAAGAATAATATACAGTAAAATAAAAACGGAAGCTGAAAATTTGTGGGATTACGAATACACCCGTAGGAAAATTGAGGGACCGTCACTGAATCGGCAGATGTAGAAATAAGCATTGGATAACGTAAAAGTTGCAAACAAGATGTTTGCAGTCATCGGAAAATAATATGTAATCCGTAGGAAAAGACGGATAATATACAATATGGATAATAGTGGAAGGCAAGGAGAGAAGTGTTCTGTTTGAAAACGCCATATGTCATGGAAGCAGTCTTTCTCCTATGCTAGTCGATCCGCATACGGAAGAACCAAGGACGAAATTGGATTAAAACACAGACTTAAAACGTGATTACAATAATATGAGTCTGTATTACCACCAAAGAGCAATGAATGTGATTTTTTACTATCGCTGCTAAGGACAAGGAACATATACATTTTTCTCAGTGGCGTAGAGAAACAGCTGAAGTCATTAAAACTAAACAAAGCTCTGGGGTGCCATGGAATCCATATAAGTTATGGTTCGAATTTGTGGTTCCAATAATAATTTATTTTAGCTGCTGCTGCAAAGGGATGGCCACGCAAACAAACAGAAATGTGGTTCTACCACGCATACGCTAGTCAAATTATTTTCTCGAGTAAAATGTCTAGGGCTGCAAAGCTCTGCATTTATGATCATATGTAGGTTCCAGCCTATGCTAATATTTCTGTACGGAACTTAATTCATGTTAGACTTTTTCTTCTGCCTCTCATGAATTAATAAAAAAATATAGGTACGCAACTGACACGGTTCTAATTATGATGATCATGTCATTAGGAATTTCTTGAGAAATGCACATTGTCTTTGACATAATCAGCTCTTGTGTAATAGCTGGCAGATAACATCCTTATTAAATAAAAATAGTGTAATGCACGTGAAGGACGGGAATTCCGATATAGCGGTGATATCCGTCAACTAGCAATGAATTTTTGTCCACGTCAGTTTTACGTTAAACTAGCATATAAATGTTGCTTTGCGGAAGGTAGGTGTCCGTTTATTTAGTCAAGAAATTTTGAGAATGTGCTATTTATCCAAGAAGGATGTCGTTTACCAAAGCCTTACAGGACCGGCTTTTTGCTACTGCCAGCCGGTGTGGCACTCTCGTCTGATCTCGTGAATGGAAGAGACGGAGACGATTCAGAGAGGAGTTGGAGTAAGTAAACGTGAAACCAGCACGCTAAGTCTCAACAAACTTCAGTGAAGCAAGGAATGGCTTTTGTATGGCGCGGAGCCTTAGTCTGAAAAATTCCAAAGTTAAGACGTAACAATAACATCTACATATATACACTCCTGGAAATTGAAATACGAACACCGTGAATTCATTGTCCCAGGAAGGGAAAACTTTATTGACACATTCCTGGGGTCAGATACATCACATGATCACACTGACAGAACCACAGGCACATACACACAGGCAACAGAGCATGCACAATGTCGGCACTAGTACAGTGCAGGCTGCTATTCTCCCATGGAGACGATCGTAGAGATGCTGGATGTAGTCCTGTGGAACGGCTTGCCATGCCATTTCCACCTGGCGCCTCAGTTGGACCAGCGTTCGTGCTGGACGTGCAGACCGCGTGAGACGACGCTTCATCCAGTCCCAAACATGCTCAATGGGGGACAGATCCGGAGATCTTGCTGACCAGGGTAGTTGACTTACACCATCTAGAGCACGTTGGGTGGCACGGGATACATGCGGACGTGCATTGTCCTGTTGGAACAGCAAGTTCCCTTGCCGGTCTAGGAATGGTAGAACGATGGGTTCGATGACGGTTTGGATGTACCGTGCACTATTCAGTGTCCCCTCGACGATCACCAGTGGTGTACGGCCAGTGTAGGAGATCGCTCCCCACACCATGATGCCGGATGTTGGCCCAGTGTGCCTCGGTTGTATGCAGTCCTGATTGTAGCGCTCAACTGCACGGCGCCAAACACGCATACGACCATCATTGGCACCAAGGCAGAAGCGACTCTCATCGCTGAAGACGACACGTCTCCATTCGTCCCTCCATTCACGCCTGTCGCGACACCACTGGAGGCGGGCTGCACGATGTTGGGGCGTGAGCGGAAGACGGCCTAACGGTGTGCGGGACCGTAGCCCAGCTTCATGGAGACGGTTGCGAATGGTCGTCGCCGATACCCCAGGAGCAACAGTGTCCCTAATTTTCTGGGAAGTGGTGGTGCGGTCCCCTACGGCACTGCGTAGGATTCTACAGTCTTGGAGTGCATCCGTGCGTCGCTGCGGTCCGGTCCCAGGTCGACGGGCACGTGCACCTTCCGCCGACCACTGGCGACAACATCGATGTACTGTGGAGACCTCACGCCCCACGTGTTGAGCAATTCGGCGGTACGTCCACCCGGCCTCCCGCATGCCCACTATACGCCCTCGCTCAAAGTCCGTCAACTGCACATACGGTTCACGTCCACGCTGTCGCGGCATGCTACCAGTGTTAAAGACTACGATGGAGCTCCGTATGCCACGGCAAACTGGCTGACACTGACGGCGGCGGTGCACAAATGCTGCGCAGCTAGCGCCATTCGACGGCCAACACCGCGGTTCCTGGTGTGTCCGCTGTGCCGTGCGTGTGATCATTGCTTGTACAGCCCTCTCGCAGTGTCCGGATCAAGTATGGTGGGTCTGACACACCGGTGTCAATGTGTTCTTTTTTCCATTTCCAGGAGTGTATCTACGTCTCGTAATGTATCCACGAACCCTTACTCATCGTTATCAGGTACCTATAGAAGTTACGGTCGCCTTTAATTATCGAATACCGTGGTCGAAGCGCAGAGGGCGCTGTCAGCCGTGCTGTTACTCAATTATTAGAAATGGCTGAGAAAAGTCACTGGTAGTGCTCGAGGTAGCTCTCGACGTGGGCGGACACAGAAGTAAGATCCACAATTTCACTAACTGGTGAGAAAGTGTATTTACTATCATAGTGAATGTAAAATAATTGCTGAATAGAATAAAAATGTAAGTAACGTGCAGGGCGTAACTGCATTGTTGACTGAATCATGGTGTTGAACACGTATGTGTATTATCAGAGTGGCGTATGACGATCAATATTTTTATTTGTCTGAAGTTCGCCTAGACTAATCATGTGTTATTTCAAAAACGAAGGGGTTACTGTCTCATACTGTTTGTCTAAAAGGAATATGTTACATTTGTCCAATATTGCAGATTCAAAAGTGACTTTCATTAAAACGAAACCTACATTTTAATCCAATGTTAATTCATGGCTGTAGTTTGGTTGTAACACCTCCATTGGTAGGCCTGGTATGCTTACCCGTTAGGCACAGTCATGGAAAAAATGTGGGTGGCTATCATATTCGAGACAACAGTTTTAGCTGCCAAGGACCCTAACATTGACTCTTGAGTGGCACTAGCGTCACTTTTATCTGTCTTCCCTGTGCTTGTCCTCGGCCACGGAGGTGGTTTCATTATATCTAATAATTAAGATATATCGTCTATACTCACGGCCGAAAACAAAGGCTCCAAAATGATGAAACAATTGCTTACTGGCTCTGTCCAGTATCTACAGGATAATGGCTACAGAAGAAGAAGATCTCAACAGTGGCAACCATCCCCAGCAGTAGGATTATATTGTCAGTTCGATCAGTAGGGGAATCGCAGGAGACCTCTCAAAGCACAGTGCTTCTGGATGATGGACAGCAGATGGAGTCAGTCTCTATGCCCGTCACACACGTGATGCAACTATTCAGCCATTCCATTACTTTTGATAGATGATCACCACACAAACCTGACTGCATCAGCCTATAACATCGAGCACATGATGTCTGCTGTTGTAGTTAGTGTGGTTGCATTTGCTTCATTCACAACAGTTAAATGCCGTTGGCTACACGAGGGGATCCATTGTCAACAGTGGGGCCTCCTTAGCGTCTCCTACATCAACCCCTTCCAATGGGAGGCAACAATACTGCATCCTAACGCCAGGTCTAGCGATTGGTACCATCAGCCTCGATACCGTAAGTTCCAAATTTAAGGTGCACATGTTTCACAACATGTTACAGGTGGCGGATCTCGATGTCACATTCCTATAGGAAGAGACCCTCGACCAATCCCCATAAATTTATGGATGCTGGTACTATACATGGACGGTGGTAGCAGTTTGGCCGTTCTTGTGAAGGAAGAGATCGTGACTGATGGTGTGAGCTGTATCCCCTCGGCACAAGGACTTGTATCAGGATCATGACTGGCTACACCCCTCTGGTAAGGACAAGAGGAGAGATAGTTCAAGGATTTATGTGGAAGAGGTCGCGCCATTACACAAAGAAAACTACAATGATATTTATTTATTTATTTATTTATTGTTCGGTGGGACCAAATTAAGGAGAAGTCTCCATGGTCATGGAACGAGTCAATACATGAAATTATAACACGATATTAGAAACAGATAAAATGAAATATAAAAAATCATATTCAGGTGACAAGTCGTAAGTTTAAATGAAGAAAATCAACAATGTAACACTGGAATTTGCTTAATTTTTTAGCTCTTCCAGGAGCTCCTCGACAGAATAGAAGGAGTGAGCCATGAGGAAACTCTTCAGTTTAGACTTAAAACAGTTTGGGCTACTGCTAAGATTTTTGAGTTCTTTTGGTAGCTTATTGAAAATGGATGCAGCAGAATACTGCACTCCTTTCTGCACAAGAGTCAAGGAAGTGCATTCTACATGCAGATTTGATTTCAGCCTAGTATTAACTGAGTGAAAGCTGCTAACTCTTGGGAATAGGCTAATATTGCTAACAACAAATGACATTAAAGAAAATATATACTCTGAGGGCAATGTCAGAATTCCCAGATTTTTGAATAGGGGTCGACAAGAGGTTCTCGAACTTACACCACATATAGCTCGAACAGCCCGTTTTTGAGCCAAAAATACCCTTTTTGAATCAGAAGAATTACCCCAAAAAATAATACCATACGACATAAGCGTATGAAAATATGCGAAGTAGGCTACTTTTCGTATTGAAGTGTCACTTATTTCAGATACTGTTCTAATGGTGAATAAAGCAGCATTTAGCTTCTGAACAAGATCCTGGACATGGGCTTTCCACAGCAGCTTACTATCTATCCAAACGCCTAGGAACTTGAACTGTTCCGTCTCGCTTATAATATGCCTATTCTGTCTGATCAAAATATCGGTTCTTGTTGAATTGTGAGTTAGAAACTGTAAAAACTGAGTCTCACCGTGATTTAGCATCAAATTATTTTCCACAAGCCACGATCTTATTTCATGAACTACATTATTTGTTACTGTTTCAATATTACACACAGGATCCTTCACTATAAAGCTGGTGTCATCAGCAAACAGAAATATTTTTGAATCACCTGTAATACTAGAAGGCATATCATTTATATAAATAAGAAACAGCAGTGGCTCCAGCACCGACCCTTGGGGAACCCCACTTAACAGTGCCCCATTGGGACTGAACATCACTACCACTCTCAATATTGCGGAGAATTACCCTCTGCTTTCTGTTCTTAAAGTAAGAGGCGAACCAATTGTAAGCTGCTGCCCTTACTCCATAATGGTCCAACTTCTGCAGTAATATTTTGTGGTCAACACAGTCAAAAGCCTTCGTTAAATCAAAGAAAACACCTAGCGTTCGCAACCTTTTATTTAATCCGTCCAAAACCTCACAGAGAAAAGAGAATAGAGCATTTTCAGTTGTTAAACCATTTCTAAAACCAAACTGAACATTTGACAGCAAATTATGTGAATTTAAATGCTCCAGTAACCTTGTATATACAACCTTCTCGGTAACTTTAGCAAACACCGTTGGCATAGAAATAGGTCTAAAATTGTCAACATTATCAATGTCTCACTTTTTATAAAGTGGCTACACTACCGAGTACTTTAATCGGTCAGGAAACCGACCACTCCTAAAGGAAAAGTTACAGATATCGCTGAGAACTGGGCTAACATACATAGAACAATAGTTCAGTATTCTGCTAGATACCCCGTCATATCCATGAGAGTTCTTGGTCTTTAGTGATATAATTATTAACTCAATCTCCCTCTTGTCAGTATCATGGAGGAGCATTTCAGGTAACAGTCTCGGAACACTTTTTTCTACGAGCGCTATATGATTCCCTGTTGGGACTAGGTTTCTATTTAGTTCACCTGCTATATTCAGAAAGTGATTATTAAATACTGACATATATGCGACTTATCAGTAACACGGAAATTCCCACTACGCACTGATTCTATATCCTCGACTTGTCTCTGCAGCCCAGCAAATTCCTTTACGACTGACCATATGGTTTTAATTTTATCCTGAGACTTAGCTATTCTATCTGCATACCACATACTTTTTGCCTCCCTAATAACATTTTTAAGCACCTTACAATACTGTTTGTAATGGGCTGCTGCATTTAGATTTTGACTGTTTCTAATGTTTTGATATAATTACCACTTTGTTCTACAAGATATTCTTATCCCTCTAGTCAGCCACCCAGGCTGCCTATTTGTGCTAGTACCCTGTTTTAAACGTTCTAACGGAAAGCAACTTTCAAAGAGCATGAGAAAAGTCTTGAGAAAAGCATTATATTTATCGTCTACTGTATCAGCGCTATAAACATCTTGCCACTCTTGTTCCTTTATAAGGTTTACGAAGGTCTCTACAGCAACTGGATCAGCTTTCCTGAACAGCTGATGACTATATTTAACACGCGTTGCAGCACAAAAATCTTTTAAAATTAAAATTTGTGCATCATGATCTGAAAGGCCATTCACCTTTTTTCTAACAGAATGCCCTTCTAGTAATGAGGAATGAACAAAAATGTTGTCTATGTTTGTTCTACTGTTACCTTGCACTCTCGTTGGAAAGAATACGGTTTGCATAAGATTATATGAATTAAAGAGGTCTACCAGCATCCTATTCCTTGCACAATCACTTATACAATTAATATTGAAGTCACCACATATAACTAACTTTTTGTATTTCCTATAAAGTGAACCAAGAACCTCCTCTAGCTTTAGCAAAAATGTTGTGAAATTGGAGTCTGGGGATCTATAAATAACAACCACACCTGCACAACATTCAAACACCTTTTCAGTGCAGTACTTTGAAACATCAATTGACTCAAATGGGATGCCGTTTTTCACCTACATGGCTACTCCCCCACACCGCAAAGAGCTCCTCGAAAAGCTGCCAGCCAACCTGTACCCTGGTAAAGGAAGCCTCTGAATTATCTCCTTATTTAAGAAGTGTTCAGATATACCAATAATTTCAGAGTCAACATCTATAAGCAGTTCACTAACTTTATCTCTAATACCTTGTATATTTTGATGAAATATACTAATTCCCTCATTACTCGGATACCTAAGCTTTGTCAAAAGTGGTTCCTTTGTTAGAGAGACTTCCCTTAAGCAGGAATACCTAACAGCTGACTTCAGTCTAAAAAAGGTGCAGCTCTAACACCCACTACTGCAGGAATTCTCCCATGAGTGATCCCACCAAACCCACCTATGCTGTCACCTACAAGCTTTGCCAACCTACCCTTCCCATACCTGTTGAGGTGCAGGCCATGTCTAGTGAAACCCGTCCTGCTGATAGACTTCACCGACACCACTGAAATGTGACCCATGCTTTCTGTCATCAGCGCACCCCCAAGTCTCATGTTATTACGCCTGACGGCTGTATTAAGATGAAGCCGATCGTGTAGCACGAAATGCACATTCGTGTTGCCAGTCTGAGTGGCTATCTTTTCCAGGTCACCATCTATGTTATACTCCCCATCCCTATCAGTACTATTACCAGCCCCACCCACAATCACTACCTGATCCTCTTTAGTAAAATCCCTACATAACCCCCTATGTTAACAACCACCTGAGCCAACCCTCCATTAGGCTTCACAACGCTGGTGACCTGGTACTCACTCCCCAGCACTTCCTGCAACTGCTGGCCTACACCTCTGCCATGAGAACTACCTAACAGCAGAACCTTCATCTTCCTCTTCGACTTTGCAACTGTTCTAGGCACAGTAACTACTGAGGTCTGCTGCATACTTCCTACATCTACAGCTACTAGAGATTCCTCTTCACTAGATTCGGACAGTTGGTCATATCTATTGTAAACACCAATAGTAAAACTATCTGAAAATCTTCTACTCCTAGCAGATCTCTTGCCAACAGCCAGCTCCCAACCCCCTTCTCCCTCCTCATCCTGTCTAGCTCCTCCTGTGCGTTTTTCAACTGCACCTGAAGGGCACAGATCTTACGCTCCTGCTCCTCTATCAACTTACTCTTGCTACATAACACCAGTTCCAGGAGAGGATCTCACCAGAATGCCCACTGGCTTCCCCACTGCATTCCCCCCAGTCAAAATACTTCGAACAAGTCTCACACCGCAATCCACTACTCACGAACCTACGGCAAAGCCCACACTTCTCACTCATGGTAAAACTTTACTTTTTCTAAGTTCCGCTACTACAATAAGATGTTAAAAACCTGACTACAATAATCACAAACTTACTCTACAAGGGAAGTAACTACTATTATTAACAGTATTAATAAACAACAAATGTGAATATAACAAAAGACTAATACAGAAAGAGACTCAAACGTCTAATGACACAGTAACGAAGCTGAAAACAGTTCCCAAAAGGTTCTTCTGAAATTATTTCACCAGAAAACACCAAGAACAGCGGTTGAAGACTACTAAAGTTGCTAAATAAACCACTATACACCAACAATTAATTAGTACTTAGCTTTCGATGCGCCGCTACAGCTGCAACTGGTCAGCGCGGAATGTAAACACAAGCAAGAGGTTAAGTTGCTCGATACGAAACACTCACAAATATCAGGTCACAACACAAGAAAGGCAGAGGTGAATGAAGAAACCACTAATACGTCGCTTATATAGTAAATATTATCACAAAAACCGTTAAAATATGTATCTGAAACCTAAAAATATATGAAAACTTAGAGAGCGATCTCAAACGCAGTCACTCGCTTATGACGTCACAGTCATAGCGATCTTAACTGTGTACTTTCCCTATAGGATTAATGCCACACTGTTGATTATGCTGGGAACTGCACTGACTGGTGCAAGACCTTGACGTCGTCGATGCCTCGCAGAGGATTCACGCTGCCAGACAGGGGTACATACACATTACCAGACAGTGTATGTAAGGATAAGTGATCATTTTATATCACACGATTTGCTATCAAATGTACAGTTCGGCTTTGGAAGTCGTTTAACAACTGAAAATATTATATTCACTTTTCTCTGTAAGGTAATGTATGGAGTGAACAAAAGGTTTAGAACGCAAGGCATATTTTTTTTAATTAACCAAGGCTTTTGATTGTGTTGATCGCAAAATATTGCTCCAGGAGTTGGACCATTATGGAATACGGGGAGTAGCTCACAATTGGTTCACCTCTTACTTTAGCAGCTGACAGCAAAAGGTCATTATTCATAATGTTGAGAATGGCTGTGATGTGGGGTCTCTGAGTGGAGTACTATCAAGTGGGGGGTGCCCCAAGGATCAGTGTTGGGGCCACTCTGGTTCCTTATTTATATAAATGGTATGCCCTCTAGTATTACGAGTAACCCTAAAATAGTTCTCTTTGCTGATAACACTACATTGGTAGTAAAGGGTGTTGTGTGCATCATTGGCTCGGTTTCAAATAGTGCAATTCATGACATAAGTTAACGGCTTGTAGAAAATAAACTAGCACTAAATCACAGTAAGACTCAGTTTTTACAGTTTCTAACACACAACAAAACCTGATGTTTTAATTTCACAGACCGGGCATATGATTAGTGAAACTGAACAGTTCAAATTTCAAGTTGTTCAGATAGACAGTAAACTGTCGTGGAAGCCCACGTTCAGGATCTTGTTCAAAGACTTAACGCTGCCATTTTTACTATTCGAACAGTATCTGAATTGAGTGATCGTTCGACACAACAGTTGGTCTACATTGCTTATTTTCATTCGCTTATGTCGTGTGGTATTATATTTGGCGGCACCTCTTTCCATTCTAAATGGATATTTTTGGCTCAGAAACAGGGCAGTTCGGGCAATAGGTGGTGTAAGTTCACAGACCTCTTGTGGGCCACTGTTCACGGGCTCGGGTATTTTGACATTGGCCTCTCAATAGATACATTCGTTACTTTCATTTCTTGTTAACAATATTAGCTTATTCCCAAGTATAAGCAGCTTTCACTCATTTAATACTCGTCAGAAATCAAACCTGTATGTGGATCGGACTTCCTTAACTCTTAGGCAGAAAGGTTTGCAATGTACCACTGCATTCATTTTCAATAAGCTACCACTCGAATTAAGAATATTAGCAGTAATTCAAGTGCTTTCAAGTCGAAAGTTTCCTCATGGGTCACTCCTTCTATTCTGTCGAGGAGTGCCTTGAAAAATTAAGCTGATTCTTGTTGCGTTGTTGATTGTGTTTATATAAACTTATGGATTGACTTTTTTCGGGTTCATAAACATTTTGTTTTTATCTGTTATTACTTTTATGTTGTAATTTCATGTACTGACACGTTCCATGGCCTTGGAGATTTGCTCCTCAATTTGGTACTACACAACTTGACTTGTGAATAAAAAAATAATAAACATTTGGTGAGTAACCTGGACTGGGTCTACATTTTCGAGGGACTCATGGTGAATGATGGAGACGCTTGATACTGATGCTGAGATAAAGCCAACAGTCTTTTCTGATCATGATGTTTACCTCTGCACCATCTCCCTCACAAGACAGTTGTCACGAAGCAGGAGCTCATGGAGACGAATTTAGGATCTGCAGGTGCGGCAGAAGATAGTGGAAACTTAGAGTAATTGTGAGAGAAGACATTTCATTCCATGATCAAATGGTGCCTCTAATGTGCAAAACCTGCTCTGCAGCACTTGATGGTGCATTCCTGTCGACAATGGCACACCGATGAATATCATTTTATGCTACTGCAGGAGGTATACGCCCAATCACATTAGCAGGACATCAGACTGTTGTTCAGCAATTTCCAGAGAATGTTAAACGATGCCATTTCGAGGGCACACTTGTGCACATGTATACGTCTGGATCGAGGGTGAACCTCCAGCCACGCATCATATTATCTGCGCACATTGCAGACGTGAAAAAGCAGTGATTCCCCTGTTGGTATTACCAGATGTCCAGCGCCTGATGGTCCGAATAGATATCACCAATACCTTCTTCAGTCATTACCGGCAGCTCTTTATGTTGGTCCCAAAGCTGTCTGCCATATGGGCAGTTGAACAATACTGACCTCTTATTCTCCTTAACAGCAGTTTCATGATCGTTAGGATGATTTGGCTCGCCGCATTCAGAATGTCTCTATGGGCCATACGTTTCTCGGTGGTAAGAGTAACAACGAGACAGTGCTCGGTGATTACCGCACTACCATAACACTGGCTGAGGTGTGCTGTGTGCACAAGGCATTGGCATTGGTGGACTCTGAGCACGCCATGACTATCTCGAGAAGGTGTGGCGACAACTTGCTTTCCCCTACTCCTTCAACAACATGGTCATGCACCTACCGAGTAATGCAGCTATACAGAATATTATCAATGGACATACAGCGGGAGCCATCATATTGCTGCCCCAGTGAGGCAGGGTTGCCCCATCTCAGTTATGGATGCCATTGCCATCGAGCTGTTTTTACAGGGACTTAGATTTAGAGACTGTAGTGTTGGCAGAAAAGCCAACACTGTATTTCTAGAGGAGGCCGAAATGCACGCGTTTAATTACACGCTGACTGGCGTGAGGTTTGGAACAGGACAATATCTTGAGAATTGCAAATAAAGTACGTAGATGATGTAATACTTAACTTTAATCCACAATTGTAGAACATCTCTCGTTACGGTACATGCTTCATAATATTAATTATCAATTGAATACGGCGCCTTGCTAGGTCGTAGCAAATGTAGCTGAAGGCTATGCTAACTATCGTCTCGGCAAATGAGAGCGAATTTGTCAGTGAACCATTGCTATGAACGTCGGCTGTACAACTGGCGCGAGTGCCAGGACGTCTCTCTAGACCTGCCGTGTGGTGGCGCTCGGTCTGCAATTACTGACAGTGTCGACACGCGGGTCCGGCGTATACTAATGGACCGCGGCCGATTTAAAGGCTACCACCTAGCAAGTGTGGTGTCTGGCGGTGACACCACAGAGACCATACCTTCGCTTGCCTTACATATGCAGATGATCTGGTGTACTGTCTGTACGCCAGACAAAGTCTAAATATCACTGGAGTGGAATGGCCAACACAGTGCTGCAGTTGAAAGCCGCATGAACTTGGAGAAGTCTGGGGTGATGGTCATTGGCAGCGGCTTCCTGGAAGGGATATGATCAAATGTTTGGGAGCAATTATTACGTGCAACAATCGCCAGATAGTGCACTTACCTATATTCATTTCCTATAAGGTAAACCTAGGGGTATTCATACCTACTTGTTGCAGTCTTTGATCTTGGCCCAGCAGGAGGCTTATGCCACCGTCTATCTGTCGTTAACGATACCCCATCTCATTTATGTCCTCCTAATTTACAGGCTGTCTTTGGTTACTTCGTTAGTGTGGGAATTATCATGAAAGTGCGATATGATATCTTCCATACTGCAGAGGACAGTCTGTGAATGGTCAATGCGCAGCTTACAGCAGCTGCTTTATATGTCGCCCTAATGATGAAGATGTGGACCCGCTACCGGCGCAACTCGACGGGAACTCTGATAGAAGAACTGCCCCCCCCCCCCCCCCCCAACTCTCACAGACAACCAGTTCCAGTGGCTCATATTTCCGCAACACTGTCCCACCTTCAGGAGTTTTTTGTGGACTTCATTTACGTCAACGCCGACTTGACAAGTGAGCTGATATTTATTGCCAGATGATGCGAAGCATCCCTGAAATCTGAATCAAAGCCGAGTATCCTGGCGAGTGGTCTGGCATTCGGTTCACGTCGCTCTCCTCTATTCAGACGCCAGAGTGACCTGGCACTGGTGGTCAACCGCAAATATCTGAATCGCCAGGGACTCCATCCAATATGGATGGGGGGTTCTCCATTATACCTCCAGTGCAAAAAACCTGAATGGAATGTTGGTATGCTGTGACGGTATGTAGACTGATGAGAATGGTATTAGTTCTCTCATTCAGTGCACGACTCCAACTGCAGTGACACCGACATCTCTTCTTATTCAGGATTTGAAGTTTATCTACAAAGATGCCTGCAGTGGTTTGGATCAAGGGTTTAACCAAATTGTGTCTTTACCGGGATGGTGACAAGCACTTCATCGGTTTCTGGATTTTTCATTTGGAACGATTCACTCGTCTCTGACGCCATCCGCTCTATCCCCAATACTTTTCTAATTATCTGGATAGTTTATTCTCAGATCCTCCTCAAAGCTGGGTGTGCGTGTATGAGAAATTAATCCTACGTGCATGTCAGTTTTATTGACTGGAGTAAGTGACAGAACCATACGGACACTTTCTTTCTGAAGATGTGTGCAGCCCCAACGGCTGCTTAGAACGATCCCGGTACATCTTGTAACTAGTAGCCGCGGCTGTAGAGTGAATGTTGATTCTGCCAGAAGGGCGGCCTCTAAGTTGTAATTAGCTTTAATTTTGTTTTTGTTGTTTGGATATTTTCTTTTCCCCGTAGAAGGGCACAAAAGTACGAATAAAATAAAAATCAAAATCGGAGGAACGGTTCAAGAACGGGAACGGGGGAGGTATGGCGGCCTCGGTTTTCGACCCCTGCCCACGGTTTTCGACCCCTGCGCACCCTGTCTCCATCGTCCTGAAAGTGACTGTTTAACTTCCCTAAAACTAAACTCCGTCCGAACAGGCCTCGAAAGACCCTAACGGTACTGACCGCCGTGTCATCCTCAGCCTATAGGCGTCACTGGATGCGGATGTGGATGGGCGTGTCGTAAGCACCCGTTCTCCCGACCGTTGTCGGTTTTCGTGACCGGAGCTGCTCCTCAGTTTGCCTCACAAGCACCGAGTGCATCCCGCTTGCGAACAGCGGTAGACAGACCGAACGGTCACACATCCAAATGCTAGCCAAGCCCGACAGCGCTTAGCTACGGTGATCTGACGGGAACCGGTGTTACCACTGCGGCAAGGCCGCTGGCACTTTACTTCCCTAATTAACAAAAATATAAAAAAAGGTTTAAGGCGACCGTCTTTGTAAACGGTGGTAAAAAGAAGAAAAAGCATTCAAAAATGAAAAAAGTGGTTAAGAATTCCGCTTATGACAAGCGGGAAATCCGGTTTCCAATCCAAGTCCGGTTCAAACTTTCATTTTTCACAAGAATCTGACAATAATACCTTTTCAAAATATGTGAATCGATTTCATAATTCAGAAATAATCATGAAGAAACAAAGCTGTTTTGCGTATTCAAAAACACACTGTATTATACAGTCTACATATGATACGGTGTTTGTGAAAAAACGCTTAAAACGATAGTTACAATATTATGAAATGTGATATTTTAGTTTCTTGCAGTGAGTTTTAACAGAAAAACCATAAACGGCAATGGCACGAACATGTTACTTCGCGAAACGATTTTCATTGGGCATAGGAATAAAATAAAAATAAAAAACAGTGAATTTACGTGAATCGTAGTAAATGAGTGCATTTGGGAAAATGCCCTGAAGTTGGGAATACATTTTATTGTTTCCATTCATTGTTGTGATGCAGGATGGCTTCAAAAGTTTAAAAGTCTTTCAGGTAACACAAAAAGACAGTAGCTTTATTCTGTAAGAGATTGGTCAAACAGCTTAAACTTCCAGCGCTTCACGTCAGTTTAATTTTTTTTAATACCTAGGGCCCTCTGCGGTCCCCCGATCGCGTTAGTGAGCATAAGCTAGAGCCTTTCTGTGACTTGTAGGGTGTCTTACTTCTGTATATTATTTCCATTACGCTTATCAGATGCAAATAATGAGGTGAAAAGACACCCATCCAGTATCACTAGAATCTTAAGTTAATAGTAAATCACTTGCCACTGGTACGCATTATGAAGCAGAGGGTGTGAAAGCCGTAAATTCATGAAAAGTATAAGGAAACAATCTCCATAATGTTTTAATGCCCTGATACCGTGGTCGTTCCGTTACTGTTCACATGTTTTCGGTTAAAACCTAGCGCGAGAAACAAGGCAAAACATTGTATTTACCATAATTTTATAATCATCGTTTTTTAAACAATACTTTTTAAATCACCAAATAGTATAAAGCTCCTTGAATATCAAGTGCTTTGGAATGCACAAAGCAGTTTAGTTTCTGTATAACTATTTACAAATTGAATATAATGAACCCGCTTCCGTGGCCAAGAAGTGGCACAGAGTGGAAATATACATCCACTCGAGTGGTACTAGCCATTGCCGAATCCGGAAGTGTTACAAACCCTCCACTGCAAATCTTTACAAAGTGCATGGCAGAACGTAACTCACATTGTACCGGGTATTAGCGTGTTTCCCCGTTCCATTCTCGTTTGGACTGCCCTATGAATGATTACTTGAACGCCTGTGCGCCCGCTGCAACTAATCCAATCTTGTATTTACGTTCCCAACTGGAGCAGTACTATGGGGTGGAGCGTTAATATATTTCTAGGCTCTTCAACTAAAGATAGGTCTTGAAATTTTTCAGCAAGCTTTCTCGGGATCGTTGGCGCCTATTTTCAAGCGTTACCGGTTAAGTTTTCTCAGCGGCTCCCTCACGCCCTGACACAAGTCAAACAAGCCTGCAGGGTGTGGCCTCTCTTTGGATACTTTCAATGTTGTCTGAAAATCCTACTTTGAATGGTTTGCTGGCGCATGAGCTATATTCTAGGGTGGGTCGCACATGCTTTTCCTAAGTAATCCCATTTGTGGGCAGACTACATTTTCGCGGTATCCCAGCAACTAATAGAAGTGTGCCACCAGGACCTGGTTTATATACGAGTTAAAAAAAAATGCTCAAATTTGTGTGAAATCTTATGGGACTTAACTGCTAACGTTATCAGTCCCAAAGCGTACACACTACTTAACCTAAATTATCCTAAGGACAAACACACACACCCATGGCCGAGGGAGGACTCGA
This sequence comes from Schistocerca piceifrons, assembly GCF_021461385.2. NCBI lineage: Eukaryota > Metazoa > Arthropoda > Insecta > Orthoptera > Acrididae > Schistocerca > Schistocerca piceifrons. Next base: position 430,490,258 of record NC_060140.1, on the reverse strand, counting down.
ACCTCCGCCGGGATCAGCCGCACAGTCCATGACTGCAGCGCTTAGATACGAGTCAGCCTATGCGGTTATTCCACTTCAAAATGGTTCAAATGGCTCTGAGCACTATGGGACTTAACTTCTAAGGTCATCAGTCCCATATAACGTAGATCTACTTAAACCTAACTAACCTAAGGACATCACACACACATCCATGCCCGAGGCAGGATTCGAACCTGTGACCGTAGCGGTCGCGCGGTTCCAGACTGTAGCGCCTAAAAGCGCTCGGCCACACGGGCCGGCTATTCCACTTCATGAACTGACTGATACCGCTTGTGATCACTGACCATGTATCCATACCGTAACATCTTGGCAATCAGCAAACTCTTCTAAAAGAAACTAAGTAAAATATGCAAGGATCAGATGGACTTAAAAAGAAAACTGGCCTTATTTTACCAATCAGTACAGAAGCTGTGCGGTTGTGATTATCCTAATTCACTTTGCAAAGTTTAGTGATCATATTCTCGTAAGATGTAATGCAAAAATACGCATCAACCTAGAAAGACTCTTCGGACAGGAAATGAGAAGTAAGGTTTACAGCACTTATTTAAGAAAAGGGAACTTGCCAGATTAAATTAGACATTAAATTCATCAAACTAGAATATGAAGGATACACAAAAATAGTCGAAAGGAGGAATTATTCAGTAACTGCACTTCTACATTTACATAGAGTGTACATTCAGATAAATGTGACCACGTGACAAAAGCCTCTATAACCAACTTTTGCAGCGCGGACCGCTGTCAGACGTGCAGGAGGGAGATTCTGGAAGCTATCTACAAGGGTCGTCGAGCAGATGCGCAAAACTATAGACCTATATCTCTTACGTCGATCTCTTGTAGAATTTTAGAACATGTTTTTTGCTCGCGTATCATGTCATTTCTGGAAACCCAGAATCTACTATGTAGGAATCAACATGGATTCCGGAAACAGCGATCGTGTGAGACCCAACTCGCCTTATTTGTTCATGAGACCCAGAAAATATTAGATACAGCCTCCCAGGTAGATGCTATTTTTCTTGACTTCCGGAAGGCGTTCGATACAGTTCCGCACTGTCGCCTGATAAACAAAGTAAGAGCCTACGGAATATCAGACCAGCTGTGCAGCTGGATTGAAGAGTTTTTAGCAAACAGAACACAGCATGTTGTTATCAATGGAGAGACGTCTACAGACGTTAAAGTATCCTCGGGCGTGCCACAGGGGAGTGTTATGGGACCATTGCTTTTCACAATATATATAAATGACTTAGTAGATAGTGTCGGAAGTTCCATGGGGCTTTTCGCGGATGATGCTGTAGTATACAGAGAAGTTGCTGCATTAGAAAATTGTAGCGAAATACAGGAAGATCTGCAGCGGATAGGCACTTGGTGCAGGGAGTGGCAACTGACCCTTAACATAGACAAATGTAATGTATTGCGAATACATAGAAAGAAGGATCCTTTATTGTATGATTATATGATAGCGGAACAAACACTGGTAGCAGTTACTTCTGTAAAATATCTGGGAGTATGCGTACGGAACGATTTGAAGTGGAATGATCATATAAAACTAATTGTTGGTAAGGCGGGTACCAGGTTGAGATCATTGGGAGAGTGCTTAGAAAATGTAGTCCATCAACAAAGGAGGTGGCTTACAAAACACTCGTTCGACCTATACTTGAGTATTGCTCATCAGTGTGGGATCCGTACCAGGTCGGGTTGACGGAGGAGATAGAGAAGATCCAAAGAAGAGCGGCGCGTTTCGTCATTGGGTTATTTGGTAACCGTGATAGCGTTACGGAGATGTTTAATAAACTCAAGTGGCAGACTCTGCAAGAGAGGCGCTCTGCATCGCGGTGTAGCTTGCTCGCCAGGTTTAGAGAGGGTGCGTTTCTGGATGAGGTATCGAATATATTGCTTCCCCCTACCTATACCTCCCGAGGAGATCACGAATGTAAAATTAGAGAGATTAGAGCGCGCACGGAGGCTTTCAGACAGTCGTTCTTCCCGCGAACCATACGCGACTGGAACAGGAAAGGGAGGTAATGACAGTGGCACGTAAAGTGCCCTCCGCCACACACCGTTGGGTGGCTTGCGGAGTATCAATGTAGATGTAGATGTAGATGTAGACGTGGAGCCTTGTCAACTCCACTGCTTTGGCCAAACGCGCTTTTTTTCTCCGTTGGGGATCCATTTCAGGAACATCCAGCTCCAGGTGGGCACTTTGGTGGCCTGGGGAGTACGGTCACTTTAACCTGGTGCTCTTCGACCCACGCATGTACATTGAGGGGCCGTCCGCTGTGGCCGAGCGGTTCTAGGAGCTTCAGTCTGGAACCGCGTGACCGCTACGGTCGCAGGTTCGAATCCTGCCTCGGGCATGGATGTGTGTGATGACCTTAGGTTAGTTAGGTATAAATAGTTTTATGTTCTAGGGACTGATGACCTCAGATGTTACGTCTCATAGTACTCAGAGCCATTTGAACCATTGGGGGATGTGAGGCACATTGCATTGTCTTGCTAGTAGATGCCGAAGAATAACAAACTGCACGTAGGGTCAGACATGATCCCCAAGGATAGATACATAACTGTGTTGATCCATTGTGCCTTCCAGAACGACGAGATCACCCAAGAAATGAAAATGTTCCCCAGGCCGTGACGCTCCCTCCTTCGACCTGGACCCTTGCATCGAATATTGCAGGATTTTTGCTTTCAGACATTTCATGCCGTACACGCCAACGGCCATCTGTCCGATGGCGCATAAAAAGTGATTCATGTGAACACGCCAACTGTCGCTACTCAGAGGCAGTCTGTTTGCGGTATTGGCGTGGACACTGCACCCTTCGTTGCAGATGTACAGTACTCGACACGGTTGCATCAATCAGGCGCCTGCTGCGGAGGCCCATACCCAGAAACACTGGCTGAACGTAGTTTATAAGACACTTTTGGTAGCCCCTTGGTTCATCTGTGCGGTCAGTTGTTCAAGAGTTGGAGGTCTATCCGCTCGTACACATCTCCACAGACGTCGTGCACACCTGTCATCTATGGCCCTTGGTGTACCACAGTTGCCTCGACCATGGTTTCAGACAGCGTCATTTTGCCATACATGGTGGCGAGCGAACGGCTTCCAGACTTATCCGCTTCGGAAATGCTTCCATGCTTGGCCCGAAAGCCAATGATCATGCCCTTTTTTACGTCAGATAAATAGTACCAGTTCCGCATTACGAAAATGACTGCAGTGTTTTCCGCGTCTGCAGACATGTTCTGTGCAAAATACCCTCCAACGCTGTAGCTGCCACTGCCATTTCTGAGTGTTTATTGCTCACTGTCGTCAATAATTGGCGGTGGTCACATTAATGTGTCTGGACCGTGAACACAGTCTTAAAACCACTGCGAAGTACATACGAGAGGGTACCTGTCATAGTAATACACGTTTGGGTTTCTTCCCATTCCAATCGTGTACAGAGCGGAAGAAGGAGCGTTACTTAAATGCGTCTGTGAGCACTGTAATTTGGAAATTTGTGGTAAGTTCCTATGGGACCCAACTGCTGAGGTCATCAGTTCCTAGGTTTACACACTACTTAATCTAACTTAAACTAACTTACGCTAAGGACAAAACACACACCCATGCCTGAGGAACAAGGCGCCTTAGACCGCGAGGCTACCCCAGGCGGCGATACTGTAATTATTCCAGCCTTATCTTCAAGGGAAGCGAAACGAATGGGATTGATGAATACAAATTCTTCAGTTTATAGTGATTCTTGAAATTTTGTAAGAAGGCTTTCGAGAGGTAATTTGGTTCTGTCGTCAAGTTTCTGACAATCCAAGTTTTTCTGCATTTCCGTGCCACTCTCCCACGAATCAAAGAAATTTGTGCCTATTCGTGTCACTTTTCTTTGTAAACATTCAGTCTCATGTGTTAGTCCTTTTGATGTAGCACACCCACATTTGGTCTAAATAATAATAATAGATTTATTGCAGCCAAGATGGCCATATAGTGAGTGACGTACAGGAATTATTATTTATTCACTATTATTATTCTTAGTCACTACAGAATTTCACCAGTGATGCTGTTCTCATCCTACAGATTAACACATGATGTGGCTCTCACTGGCCACCGTACTTCGCACATATACAGCTCGTGCTGGGCTCGTGAACGCTCTGGGTGTTGCACAGTTTGTAGTGAAATCCATGCACGGGAACTATGTGGTGGAGTTCGTAACCTCCCTGCGTCCATTAACGGTTTGTCATGGCGTCTGTAAAATAGAGATCCTTCCATATCTTGCGTTTCTTCTCAAGTTGTTCCGTCAATAAGTTCTGGCAGGCTGTCGCTACTGGTAGTAAGTGCTTCAGTCGCAGCTCTTCTGTGAAGAAGGTCTCTCTGGCCAATTCATACAAAAACCGCGAGAGAGTGTGTACTTGGAGAGACATAGCACCCTTTTTAAGTATGTAGCCTTCAGCTTCTCTATTTTTTCGAGATCTGTCTTCTTCAGATGAATCCATATGTTTTCCATTCCGTAAATTGCAACAGCTTTGACTTCAGACAGTCGTAGGACTGTTTCCAGGGAGAGTTTGCCTATCGACTTGATATTATTTATCGCTCTCGTTGCGGCGCTGGCTCTATAGTTTATGCCACGCTGCGGAGGGTGAGAAAGAAAAAGAAGAAGAAAATGAAGGCTGCACTTTAGTCTAAAGGAGAAGATGCAGGGAACGACATAGAGAGGGGAGAGGAAACAATGAATGTCCCTTCGTGTTTGGGACGATGCACTCAACAGGATCGGGACTTCGAGCAGACACCACAAAGGAGAAAATCATCAGACATCTCAATGGACTGGGAATAGCAGGAGAAATCGATTGCGATGAGCTGGAAACAAAGGGCCGCCTAAAGGCCTTCAAAATTGGGGTGCCTTTTGGCTGCCGCGAACGCGCCATACAGCCAGAACTGTGGTCAACAGGAGTTCTGGTGAGACAGTACCTTTTTCGGACTAAGAGACCTGAAGCCGCCAGGTTGTAACACCATTAACAACAAACTCAGATTAAAAACATTAAACTGGAGTATTGAAGGCCTTAGCACAGCAATAGCGCGCGTCCAAGTTAATTTCTTTAGACCTTACGATATAGTGGTCCTGACGGAAACGTTCCTTAAGAAAGACTGTAACAAAGTAAACACGCATCACGCGATCAACGTTATGGCGGAACAAGGCCCAAAGTGCAGACTTAAGGGCAGCATCACATGTCTCATCAAAGAAATTCTCTCGTCCTTCTCAGTCTCCCACAAACCAAGACACTGTCTAGTGGTAAGGACCGCCATGTGTTCTTGTATGTGTGTACTTTCACCTGAGCTCACAGCAGTAAATATTATAGGGGAAATCAGTTTATGCTTGGATACTACCACTGAGGACGACCCAGTCGTTTTGGCAGGAGACCTGAATTACCGTGTGGACATCCCTTCACGGAAAACGACAGATATCATGAAATATTTGGAAGAGGATGGCTTCCAACTTGTCAATAACAAAGCAACCCACACTTATTTGGTCTAAATGCACAACGTTAGAACTGCAGCACCGCCAGCCGCAGGCGCTGGCGGTTGTTGTTCTTTACTAAATATAACACAGTCGACATAGTGTTGCGAGTGGAACCGGATTGGTATTGTATGGTAATAGTTAACACAGCAGTGCTCAAGGAACAAGGCGTCAAGAGCCTTTCCACACTAGCGGAGGCCGTAGTGTTTAATATACATTCATCTCAGACTGAAGACCTGCTGCTGGAAAGAGTGTACCCCTAAGCCATTTGTACTAAAATCACTTCTGTCAGGGGTTGTGTCGCCTAGCCACTGTATGGGATGTTGATCGAGAACCACACTTCGCCTTTGCGTCAGGGCAACCCACTCTGAAAGTGTCTGATCCTTATCTGCAGCTACAGGGGGCCGACAACGGTCCAGAGAAGCATCGTGAGACCACCAGCACTAGGGCAGAGGGCCACTGTCCGCTACGTCACCTGTCGGCCGCCTTCCGAAAATGAAGAGAGGCGGGCTGAGGAACGTGCCTACGCTTTCACGACGTGCCACGAGAAAGCGCCCATCTCCGTCGGCGCCAGCAAGTACCGAGGCAGCAGAATTCCTCGGCCAAGTCATCGCCATCCTGTACTGGGTGGCGAGAAGATGCATTACTAAAGAGCATTAAGTATTTGCAGCCTGTTTCCCTGCCGCTGTCTGGCATCCATCCAACATACTCTGCTACCCACACCTCTACCTGGGTATGGGATCCACGCACCTGAGCTGTATTTTAACTTGGAACACACGAGTGATTCGCGAACAGTCTACCGAGCGAGTTGGAGTAGTAGTTAGCACACTCGACTAGCGTTCGGGGGAACGGCAGATCACCGTTCTGTCATCCAAATTTCTGTTTTCGATGATTTCCATTAATCAGTCCAGTCAAACGCCGGAATGGTTCCTTTGAAAAGTGTATGACCGATATCTTTCCTCATCCTTTCGTAATCCACGCTTGTGCTCCGTTTCTAATCTTCTTTCTTCCTTCCTCTCTTTCTTCATAGACTGACTAAACTTTCGAAGTATCCTTCCAATGAACAGAAGCCTTCTAGTTGCCTTACCTACGTCTGAGCCTACGTGATCATTTCACACCCATACCAATTGCTTCACTCTCATATTTGGATGAGTCTGTTGATTCCAGTTGAAGCTCATAGTTGTTGGAATCACAAGAATTTTATTCTCTGCATCTTTTCAAGAACACAAATTTACATTTCTGAACATTTTAAGCGAATTGCAGATCTTTGCAACATGCTGAAATCTCATCAAAATCTGACTATTCGTCTAACCGTTCGTCATTGTAATAATATGCCCAGTTAATGATTCTGGGAACTATGCCTCCTCTGTCACAGGTTGTTCGTTGACGTGTGAAGTATATACTTAGGTTGAAGAGAGTGAGTATTAGCGGCTAATTCGCTAATTACATACAAAGCATTCAGTCATATCGTCCCTTCACTAGATGAGTCATTTGAAAGATACCTTTTATGTAAATGATGTGAAATAACTCAGTTTACAGGATACGTGCACACTATTAGTGTTAACAGTGATGTACATGCCATTTTTTATACATAGAATGTAGTCCAGTTGCGAATATGGACAACCAAAAGTTGTAGAATGGAATGACGACAATGAAAATTTGTGCCGCACCTGGACTTGAATCCATATTCCTCGCTTAGAGCGCGCGGTCACATTATAGATTGGCTATCCGTACACAACTCATATCCAGACCCAAACTCCCATATGTCGTCAACTACGCGTCTATATGCATGTAAGTTCAAGGACAGTTTACATTGTAAATCGGAGTAACACGGCCACTACAATATCATATCATTTTGTAGTCCTACTCATACAACTCCACTTAAAAATTAGTTTTTTACAAGCTACCAGCTTAAAAACTGGATCATAAAATATAAGTATTTGTCCGGGGGAAAAAATTCTGGTTCGATTTAAAACCTGCTTTGCTAACTGTCTGGCATTTAATTTTTTTGGGCAAACGGTTGAAAATTATTGAGCTTCTTTCTGAGCCACTGGCGACATCAATAGTGGGTAACTAATATCATCTTTTCGTCTAGCAAGAATGGACATTATTCTCCAGAGAACATTGTAGGAGGGGCAACCACAGCTGTGAGTATTCATCTTGGGTATAAATAATCGCTTCATCTGTATTTTGATCCTTTGTTACTGTACCATTACTGGTTTCGTGGCGTTAAAACCACATCTTCAGGTGACAACGAATGTTGGGGAAAAATATACCGATCTTTTCCGCTCTAATGTTTTAATCATCTGTCACCTGAAGATGTGGCTTTCACGACACAAAACCGGTTGTGGTACAGTAATAAAGGGCCAAAATACAGCTGAAGCGATTATAACACTACTGGCCATAAAAATTGCTACACCAAGAAGAAATGCAGATGATAACCGGGTATTCATTGGACAAATATATTATACTAGAACTGACATGTGATTACATTTTCACGAAATTTGGGTGCATAGATCCTGAGAAATCAGTACCAGAACAACCACCTCTGGCCGTAATAACGGCCTTGATACACCCGGGCATTGAGTAAAACAGAGCTTGGATGGCGTGTACAGGTACAGTTGCCCATGCAGCTTCAACACGATACCACAGTTCATCAAGAGTAGTGACTGGCGTATTGTGACGAGCCAGTTGCTCGGCCACCATTGATCAGACGTTTTCAGTTGGTAAGAGATCTGGAGAATGTGCTGGCCAGGGCAGCAGTCGAACATTTTCTGTATCCAGAAAGGCCCGTACAGGACCTGCAAAACGCGGTCGTACATTATCCTGCTAAAATGTAGGGTTTCGCAGGGATCGAATGAAGGGTAGAGCCACGGGTCGTAGCACATCTCAAATGTAACGTCCACTGTTCAAAGTGTCGTCAATGCGAACAAGAGGTGACCGAGACGTGCAACCAATGGCACCCCATACCATCACGCCGGGTGATACGCCAGTATGGCGATGACGAGTACACGCTTCCAACGTGCGTTCACCACGATGTCGCCAATTACGGATGCGACCATCATGATGCTGTAAACAGAACCTGGATTCATCCATAAAAATGATGTTTTGCCATTCGTGTACCCAGGTTAGTCGTTGAGTGCACCACCGCAGGCGCAACTGTCTTTGATGCAGCGTCAAGGGTAACCGCAGTTATGGTCTCCGAGCTGATAGTCCATACTGCTGCAAACGTCTTCGAACTGTTCGTGCAGATGATTGTTGTCTTGCAAACGTCCCCATCTGTTGACTCAGGGATCGAGACGTGGCTGCACGATTCGTTACAGCCATGCGGATAAGATGCCTGTCATCTCGACTGCTAGTGATACGAGGCCGTTGGGATCCAGCACGGCGTTCGATATTACCCTCCTGAACCCACCGATTCCGTATTCAGCTAAGAGTCATTGGATGTCGACCAACGCAAGTAGCAATGTCGCGATACGATAAACCGCAATCACGATGGGCTACAATCAGACCTTTATCAAAGTCGGAAACGTGATAGTACGCATTTCTCCTCCTTACACGAGGCATCACAACAACGTTTCACCAGTCAACGCCGGCCGAAAAGGCCGAGCGGTTCTCGGCGCTAAGTCTTGAACCACGCGACCGCTACGGTCGCTGGTTCGAATCCTTCCTCGGGCATGGATGTGTGTGATGTCCTTAGGTTAGTTAGGTTTAAGTAGTTCTATGTTCTAGGGGACTGATGACCTCAGCAATTAAGTCCCATAGTGCTCAGAGCCATTTGAACCATTTGAACCACCAGTCAACGCCGGTCAACTGCTGTTTGTGTATGAGAAATGGGTTAGAATCTTTCCTCGTGTCAGCATGTTGTAGGTGTCGCCACTGGCTCCAACTTTGTGTGAATGCTGTGAAAAGCTAATCATTTGCATATCACAGCATCTTCTTCCTGTCGGTTAAATTTCGCGTCTGTAGCACGTCATCTTCCTGGTATAGCAATTTTAATGGCCTGTAGTGTAGGTTTGAAACGTGCTTCGATATTTGTCAGGACAGTTATGTTATTTGGCAAACGATCAAAAATTTTTGTAGCTACATTTTGATCTCCTTTCTGAGCCACTGACAGCTTTAACAACGGGTAATATTGAATTGTTTCTTATAGTGTTATAGGTGCGGTCATCATTGTTCTTCTCAAATTTTTATGTAGTCTTTATGACGAATTTCATTGGTTAATAAATGTACTATGATGCCGCAATTAAAATGAGTACCTCATTGAAGAAGTACGTACATGATGCCCGTGGCTGAACACCACATAGTATTCTCATTGCTCGTTTATGTGAAATCAATATTTTCATTCTAACAGATAAGTTACACCAGAAAATTATCCCATAATACATTACTGAGAGGAAGTATGCAAAATATGTCAGGAGGATGACACGTTTGTTTCCAAGATTAGCAGTTTACGAAGACTAAAAGTAGCTAAATATAATTGTTTGAGCAGTTCAGTAATATGTATCTTCCAGGCCAAGTTTTGATCAATATGTACACGCAAAGTAATCAGCGCTGACACAACGGAATGGGCGCGTTAGTCACTTGTGGCCCATCCTTACACCGTCTGCTGCAGACGATAGCGATTCTGTTATAAGAAGAATTTCAAATTTCAGCGCTGTAGGTAATTTCGCCTGAAGTTCCTCAGCTCGTCGTAAGGCGACCCAGCCCCGTACGAGGGGCAATAAACACACAGTGCGTCGTGATTGCGACGCTCAGCGATAGCAGCGGCGAGGCGCGGCGCGGAGCAGCGCCAATCGGCGGCGCTCGTCGCGGTGGGCGCAAATTGTGTCACTTTTGGAGGCGGCCGGACGCTTGCGTGGGCGTCGCTGCCGCGGCGGGGGCGGGGGCGGCTCCGGCGGCGCGGCGGGCCTCCTGCGCAGGCGCGCGGGCCCGCGCGCGGTCCGCTCGAACCTACTTAACGCGCGCCGCGACGCCTCGGCGCGCACTGCGACCCGACGCTCCGCCGACGCCGCCGACGCCGCCTGCGACCGCACTCCGCTCCGACCACCTCCACCACACCACCTCCACAGCCGGTGAGTACCGGCGGGGACTCTACACGCCGGCACAACTCAGCATCCGCACTTGCCGATACCCACTTCAACTCTGTTTTTACAATATTTTTTATGCACTGATGAACAAATGGTAGGCTGCCGTCCACCATGATTACTTCTGATCTCTTCCGTTTTCCCCTGTATTGAGGTAGCGGCGTAACAGCTAAATAAGTCCTCTCTTCCTTTTTTTTAAAGGAATTTGCCATTTGTCACTCTCACAAACGTAAAATGCTAATTTTTAAAAGTCATGATGTCCAACATTTTTCCTCATACCCAGGCACCCTGAACTGTCATTAATATTATTATTAAATTTTAGCACTAACTGCACCAAAATTTCTCCACGACCGGTTTCTGCCTTTAGGCTATTTTCAAATTTTGACAGCTGAGCAACATGAGCTCCTTTGCCAGTTACAGATTGTGGCCTGAGGATTGAAACTTGTCGTGGATAATTTTCCGAGCCACTGATGTTCCAGTATAGCAAATAAGGTCTTTAAATCTCTAATGCACTCTAGTTTTTCTTTCTGTAATTCCAGAAATGACAGTACATTTCGTCTGGTCATCTGCAGCATTTATTTCTCTCACCATCGGGATTTTACGAGCGTCGATCATTTTAAGTGATAAATACAAAATGCATCACTACATACTATTCATTAAAGGGTGCTTAATCCTTGCCTACATCCGTTTTCACATATTTCATTTCACCCCAGTAAGGAAACATAATTCCAATTACGGGAAAGGGGGAACAGATTGTCGTTTCTCAAATACTGTAGGACTGTGGAATGTAGTAAACAGAAGCTAATTTTTTCCACATATTTTTACGAGAAGTATGAAGCCTTCCAAACGATCACGAAGACTATTTATCATCTTATATGTCATTGACGAATTCTGGTTTTAACAGAAGTTTCCGCGAAATTAAATTGTAGAATTTGCAATTTCTACGATGGGTATCTCGACGAACATCACTGATCTCTGTAGCTAAACCCCATATTCAGCTTTATTCTGTTACCTGACTTCTCTCGTTCATGCAAAGTTTTCACCATGTTAAAACAAAATGTATCCACTGCCACCTAGGACGTTCGATCTGAATGTCTCGCACGTTTCATCGAACTGCCTGTAAGTTGCGTATTAACGTTACCCTATTGCTAAATATTAACTCTTAGACAGCACTTCTCCGTGATTAAGAACAAACGAATTTCCGTTCTATTCACTTTTGTTTCCATCATCTCTTAAAACACGGGTTCATACTTTTCAAATTCCGAAATGTGTCTGCTGTATTGCTGACAACTGAAAAGTGAGGTTGTCGCTATTATCAAACAAGTTGTTCCTTACAAACTACTTCCGCTTTATCAGTCTAACGCTCGAATACATGTATAATAAATTCATTTTCCGTCACTTCCAGTCATCAATAATTCTCGAGACATTCTTCACGGTTAATGGGAGTAGTGGAGAACAGCGGCGGTTCAGTTAGCATTCACGGTCCACATGCATTTGTAGACAACTTCCCGACCAGGTCAGTACCATTTGTGGAGTGCCGCGTACTTCCAGAACAGGGATGCTCAGTTCTAGTATTCTTTCAAGAAAGAAAGATTTATTTCTTTCTCCCCGTTGTCCATAACTTTCTCTTTTGATGAACGTTGATACTCAAGTAAATATTAAGATAAATTTTATTTCATCACATGCAAAAATTTTCCTGTTTTGGAAGAGCTTCTCTAAGCTGAAGGAACTAATTTCCAGTGACTAACTAGTTTAGTTTATAGAGCGAGAAGTTGCTCTTTTCAATTATTTTATTCTCTCAAATACAAAGCCATTCCATCAGGGGCAGAAATACTAAGACGGTTGTCTCCATCCAAATCGTGTTCTGTTTAGTGACATGTGTAATACGTGTTCCATCTCAAGCCTAAAACAAAATAAATTTCTTCACTTAATGCCTCTCACTAGCATTGTGCAACTACACTTAGTATCCATACTTAAGTAGAATAGTAGACGAAATAATTTCATAGTCCATGTTGAAACGACGTATCATAGTCCTTCTAAGTGGATTGGCGTTGGTGCTACCGTTCCAATATTAGATAGGTGTCATACAGAATTTCCTAATTTTTAACCTGTGGTATATTACATTTTAACAGCTACTTTTCCGTTTGGAAACGCAGTTTCTCCGTATTGTGTCAGTACAACTTATGGCTCATAGGCTTCGCCGTCGTGCTGCGGAAACATAGCGGCATTCATTAGCGCTGACGCTTAGTTTGTGGGTGGCGCTGAAACCTGGTATACACCTCGCTTGTTGGACGTCACAGTTTCCGGCGTCGCTCCCTTCGTTCTCTCATCGCTCCAGAGGACGAAGTAATACAATGTGTACGCAACGTTTCTAATGGACTGCGGTACAATGAAAATGACAATTAGTTCTCCGTAGAAAAGAACAAATGGTGTTAAATAATTACATTGTTACTCCCATTTAGAGCTCATTACACCACAAGACAAAGAACGTTGTCAACAGACAGAGAAATATTATCAGTCTACTGTAGTCAACGGCACATGTAACTTAGTGTTACCGGGTTGGACATGAAACAGTCTTCAGATGTGAGAAAAGTTTAATAACATGCTATCCATTTAATTCTCTTTTGTTTTATACTCGCATAACTTGCAAACTCATTGTCACTGAGCATCCAAATCATAGCATTTCGAAGAAATAATCCAAAAAATACTTGCTGGTGGGTCGCTACCATGTTAACAAACTAGTTAGCCAAAAACTTCATCTGAACATATTATATAATATACTAATTTTATAAAAGGCAGTTATACTGGTACCTCTTAGTAAGTAAAATTACGACTCATGAATACTACTAGCCAAATCCTCGATACCTGTTAAAGCTCTGTTATGTTTTCTCATAACACTACGAGGACTGTGTGTTGAGACTGCAATGTTTTTCGTTATGTTACCCATGTCAACATATCACTAAATACTGTTTCTGTGTAGTAAATGTAACATCTATTTCTCTTCGTTTTGATGATTGAGGTAGAGATGCTATTTTACAGGGCATGTGTAAATATTACAGCAATACTTTCTTTTTCGTTGGTTAGTAATTAGGTAATGAAAAATTGGATTTGGTTTCTCGTAATATAAATATTAAGTCTACGGAGAGATAAAAATCGATTTATACCTCCAAACATCTTTAAGATGTAGTGAAATGTGAACGCATATTGGCTTTCCTGCTGTTATCATTTTAGCTCTGTTGAGTGTTTGATTCCCAATGAAAGTGGCAAGCAGTTAATATTTTCCCGTGTGACTAAACTGCAGCCACTTTGGACCCATTTTTATATTTCAGACAGGGGCATCCTGAAAACAGAAATGTGTTATTGTGAATAAATGTTTTACCTACCATTCACTCAGATCCGAACCCATCAAACTTCTTCTCATGGTGACACCCTCTTAATATATACAGTTTCACGAGAGACGTTTTCAGTAATATTAGTAACGAATAATATTTTAAAGAAATATTAATTTTAATATTTCATTAAACACCTTTTCAGCGACACTAAATGTTTCGGTGCTATTAGAATTAAATGATTCACGGGGCTTAATATAACTTACACTTTTACCTTTTTTACATTAGTCGTAACACAAAATGCATTTTCACACAAATATGTCGTACAAAACGGCAGAGAAGCAATGATTACTCTTTTATTTAAATGATGCTAACATAGTTGAACCGAAATCCAGCATTTTCTGAACATGTGATACTTAGTACGTAAGTTTTGAACTGTGATTCTATCTTTCGTGTGTACATTCTCTCACTATTGTAGCTCGAAGGCATTGTTAACAAACAGACCGATAGAGAAGGCCAATGTACGGCAGAAGACTACAAATATCTAGTGCCATAATTGGAAATCACACGCCGAAAATACTGAAATTCAGCATACCGAACACCCGTTCAATACGCGATCTGTGGTTAACGTGAGAAGTATATTCTGTATTATCAAAAGTTCTTATTTGTTTTACATTCTGAATTTATTAGTCTCGCGGCACAACTGATGCTACCACTCGACACACTGAGAAGTCTGAGACACCCATTTCGGATAGCTCTTCTCGGAATGAACGGACACGTAACTCAATTACAAAATTCGCTCTACCCCTGGCACGATCTCCTAGACATTATTATGCGACTTGAGTTTTAACACAATAGATTGGTTTCATTCCATTAATGTAAAGAGACAGGACCCTCCAGAAATCTTCGAAACTATTGTATTACACTAGAAGTGGCCTCGGCCTTAGTCTAAATAGGTTTATCACTGTATATCTCTTAAGGAAATGCCAAACTTTGTGAAACATCAGACAGACACAGAACAAAATTACTTTTCACAAACGACACACATCACAAAACGTCTCGAAACAAATGTTTCCGGTATGACGAATAGTGCTCACTTTTTTTACTGCCAAATTTCATCACGTTTGTTAGCATATTGCCAGTTCTAGGTTCTCTTCCGCGTTCAGCGACTCTTTCGTTAGAAGCTCCTAGGAATTATTAAGAGGAAAGCTGACACTTGTTGACATGGACGCATGTATGTTATTACGTTTCATTATCTCCACGTAAAATTTGGTTGCACCTTTTTCTAGATCACCAGTTTTTGAACCTGATCGAGAAAAATTTGTTCAGTATGGAGCCTCGTGTACAGACTGATCTAGAACGTAGAATTCAAGCAACGATGGTGTCTAGAACCGAACCTGAGAACTACAAGTTCATTAGAGTCCAACTAAATATAAATCTTGTGCACGCTACCTCGATACTTATAGTAAGGAATTATTCAGAGTGTCGTTTTCCCATCATACCTAACTAATTCCATTTGAAATGCCTTAAATTGCGAGCAAAAAACTAAGTATAAATGTCTAAATGTGAAGGGTTATTAAATCAAGTCAAATCAGTTTCAATTATTTTAGCCGAGGGAACAACGGCAGCTACTTAAGAAATGCACAAAAAATTCACAACTAAAAATGACGTCACATAGAGCAGAGTTACTGGTGCGGAGACATGGCTTAGCCACAGCCTAGGGGTTGTTTCCAGAATGAGATTTTCACTCTGCAGCGGAGTGTGCACTGATATGAAACTTCCTGACATATTAAAACTGTGTGCCGGACCGAGACTCGAACTCGGGAACTTTGCCATTCGCGTGTAAGTGCTCTAAGCCATGTCTCCGCAATATCCTTTCTTCCAAGAGTGCTAGTTCTGCAAGGTTCGCAGAAGAGCTTATGTGAAGTTTGGAAGGTAGGAGACAAGATACTGGCAGAATTGAAGCTGTGAGGACAGGTCGCGAGTCGTGGATGGGTAGCTCAGTTGGTAGAGCACTTGCCCGCGAAAGGCAAAGGTCCCGAGTCTCGGTCCGACACACAGCTTTAATCTGTCAGGAAGTTTAATGAATGTGGATTTATTAAGCCAGCGAGGATACTTAAATAACTACGTATTGGTCCCAGTTTGGAAAATCTGATATGAGCGGTTCGGTAAACACATGGCCCTCCATAACGACATATAATTACTCCATCGGATGACATGGCGCTCTTCTCCGCCACGCTGTAGCTACTCTCTCTGTGCGGTATTACACTAGCGCATCGTAATTATTACCTACCTTTACCACAAAAGAGGATGTACTTGTAGACATGAACGAGAAATTATAGGAAGTTTCCTAACTCTATTCTATCTACTTTACTTTCTGCTAATTGATATTTCTCGAACGAAAAAAAAGGGATACATTTTTTACGAAAATACTGAAAGTAGCGAGAGAAAATGTTTATTTGCTGCTTGGAGGGGTAAAACGTGAGTGGAATATTTGTACGAAAGCAGAACTGTGTGCCAAGCCGCTATTGAAACCCAGACACACATCAACCGCTGACGGTGCCCACTCGGCGAACTGGCGCAACACATAAACATGACGTTTCGGCTGTTCCACCTCTAACACTCGTGGTTTCTACTAGCGCCAGATTTCTTGGTTAACGTCAATGTTTTATAGAGAAACGTGCTCCACTGTGAAGCTTTGCATCGGTCTACGGGTATATAAGGAGGCCGCTGTTTGTCGGAGCCATACATCCTGAGTTTCCCGTCCCGGAACTGCAGAATGTCATCTCACCACAACCACATAAGCCCGAGGTAGTTCATTCCATTAAGTAAGATTCATTAAGCAATGTGTAAACGCAGCAATCTACATTTCATTTTAGTGTCGGTTCAAGAGTCATGTGCTCAAGGATTGTGTCTGACCTCCCATTGCCAGGCTTATTGCATCAGCTCGGCGTGGCATGGACCTAATATGTCATTGGAGGTCAGCAGCAGAAATATTGAGCCATCCTGCCTCTGTATACTTCCATAATTGTGAAAGTGTGGCAGGTGCGGGACTTGTGCAAGACTTGATCTCTCGATTATGTCACCTAAATGTTCCACTGGATTCATGTCGGGCGTTTTGAGTGGTCAAATTATTCACTCTAACTGTCAAAATATTCTTCAACCGACAGTGAACAAGACACGGCGCACTGTCATCTATAACAATTCCGTGTTTTTTTTTTTTTTTTTTTGGACAATGACGTTCAAGAAAGACTGAAAAAGGTTCCAAGTAGCCGAACATCCAGAGGACCCATCCATTCCAAGCAAACACAGCCCACACTATTACAGAGCCATCATCAGCTTGCACATTGTCTTCTGGACTGGCTTTATGGGGTCTGCACCAGACTCGAACCCTACTATCAGCTCTTACCAACTAAAACTGGGACTCAGCTAACCAGGACTCTCTTTTCCAGTCGTCTAGAGTCCAATCTATATGGTCACGAGCCCAGGAGAGGCGCTGCAAGCGATGTTGCATTGGTAGCAAAGGCACTCTCGTCGGTCGTCTGCTGTCATAGCCCATTAACGCCAAATTCCGCAGCACTGCTCTAACGGATGCTTTTGTCGTACGTTTTACATTGATTTCTGCTGTTATTTCACGCAGTGTTGCTTGTCTGTTAGCACTGACTACTCTAAGCAGACGCCGTTACCTTCGGTCGTTAAGTGAAAGACGTCGGCCACTGCGTTATACGTGGTGAAATGTTACTCCTGCAATTTGGTATTCTCGATACACACTGGCCACTGTGGATTGCGGAACATGACATTTCCCTGACTTTTCGAAGCAGAATGTGCCATGCGTCTAGCTTCAACTACAATTCCGCACTCACGGTCTGTTAATTACCGTTGTGCGGCTACAATCACGTCGGAAATCTTTCCACTTGAACCGCCTGAGTACAAGTGATAGCTCCGCCAATGCGTTGTCCCCTTACACTTTGTGTACGCGACACTACCGCCATTTTCTTACGTGCACATGGCTATCCCATGATTTTTGTCGCCATAGTGTAATTCGCTGTATGTTAATGAGTAGAATATAATTCATGGCTCTATCAATGTTATAGAAAGAAACAGACCAGTGGACATCCATGACTAAGGCTTGACAGAAGCGCAGTAAGTAGCACTCGTGGCAACGTGTAAACGCTAACGTTTACCCATTTCAAAATGTAGCCGTTTCACTATACGTGGATACCAGAATGAAGAAGAGATCGAACAGTTAACTTTCATCTTCTGCAATCTAAATCTGTCTTTCGATTACCTCCATCACGAACTGTATGCGATGATAAGGTGCAGTGACGGATTGCGCCATTCGTTTATTGATATGTATTAGGGAGTGATGTAATAGACAGAAACCCAAAAATACATAATAATGGAAATTAAGCTTGCAAAAATGGGTTACGTTATTAACCCTCAGACATTAACTTTATCCCAAAGTTACCAATTTCTTCGTAGAGTCATCTCCGGCTTCCAGTCGTATCTGATGAATGAATAACAAATGGTTCAAATGGCTCTGAGCACTATGGGACTTATCATCTGAGGTCATCAGTCCCCTAGAACTTAGAACTACTTAAATCTAACTAACCTAAGGACAGCACACACATCCATGCCCGAGGCAGGATTCGAACCTGCGACCGTAGCGGTCGCGCGGTTGCAGACCGAAGCGCATTGAACCCCTCGGCCACTCCGGCCGGCAATGAATAGCACCATCAGCCTTTGTGAACAGTTACAACTGTTGTAATGCTACACACACTACGCCTGCACGCTCCTGTTGCCACACGTGTTGTGATTGTGACAAATATTTTTTCTATCTGCTTCTGTCATGTCTATTTTTACTTCGCGAAAGCTGCACCTTACGCTTTGTTTGGTTCGTGAAACCGGATTTTTCTTTTCTTTTCTTTATTTTTAATGTTACTTGTGATCACAATTTCAATAGCATTTCTAATGAAGAATGCACAGAAACCACTATTTTTGTGTCAGAGAAAATGTATCATAAAATAAATTCCCAAACCGGTTTTTTATGAAGCTTTGTGTCTCATTATACCCCTGCATCATTAGTTGAGCTATGGTTCAAAGACCATTATTGTACAAAGCAGTCGTAGGATACTGCTAATCTTTAAGCGTTCTTTAAGACACTATACGCTATACAGTCCTGAAAATTTGTTCACTGTAATATATTATCATTCATCCGCATTAATATCCGATATGGAGTGTATGAAATAATAATAGAAGTGCAGGGTAAAAAGTTCTTAACTCAAAAGATCCCAGGCGTCACAGATTTCCAGTGCGAAGGTAAAGACGGTTTGAACAGTATGTTTAGCGTAGATTACGGTAAATGATGAAGAGCGTCATCGCAAGAGTAACGAAAAGAATGAGACTATCGACTATCAACAATAAACATGAAAATTTAGAAGTCTATAGTACTAGCTCGAAGTGAAGCAATTTTTCCATTTAAAAAGTAAAATTTCAGACGAAGTTAAAGCATAGATGATGTCAGACTTTCTTCACCAACTGACCTCTCTGGTATCAAAATTTACCCGAAATTCAGGAGAAATTGCATAAACAGTGTGGCTACTCAATCTTGGAAAAAGTCCTAGAGAATTCCAGGTGTGAAGGGGAAGATGGAGTCAAGAGTTTCCTGATAAATTAATCTGAGCGGAGTACGGTGGGAACAGCATACCACTTTTCTCTCAGATGAGCTATATACCGGGCATAAGCAGCAGTTTAACTGCAGTTTTTGAACATCGATAATTTTTATGGAATAATATTGATATGGTTCAAATGGCTCTGAGCACTATGCGACTTAACTTCTGAGGTCATCAGTCGCCTAGAACTTAGAACTAATTAAACCTAACTAACCTAAGGACATCACACACATCCATGCCCGAGGCAGGATTCGAACCTGCGACCGTTGCGGTCGCTCGGCTCCAGACTGTAGCGCCCAGAACCGCACGGCCACTCCGACCGGCAATATTGGTATAATTAACACACTTTGAGACATTAAGTACTTTGAAATTTGTGATTTATAAAATTCAATAAAATTTAAGTTTAATGCTAAGTTAAAAATGCAAAATTTTTTTAAGAGTTTATGAAATTCCTTAAATTCCCCGAGATTTCACTGATATTTCCAGCGAAAATGTAATTCCCAGAGAATTCCAGGTTATCCAGAAGAATCGTCACCCTGATAAAAATGTACGTTGGAGTACACATAACATAGAAGTGAAACACGGACTACAGGAAGTCATGTGAAAGAACTTGAAATTCAATTCTACTGGGCCTTAAATTAAAGAGACATACAACACGTAAAAAATAAATAGAGACCGAGCGAAAGTTCGACTACTGCACATTATCCCCACTTGTAGTTGAACAGTTGCTGTACCAGTCAGGAACATCTAAATTCGTGCTTCAAGGACTAGTGGAGGGGAAAAATTGGAAAGGGTCAATGCTTACAGTAACTGGACTGTCGAGGCTATTAGGCGAGTTAGCCATATAAACAAAATACTGTACTCGCACAAGAGAGTAAAACCTAGATGATGGTATGAAACCAGTCGAAAGACTGATGAGATTAAAAGAAACTGAATCGCTACCTGTTACACGCATGTGTTCTTCTAACATGCTGCTTCCAGAGTGTGAGGTGCCTGCAAATGGCAGTACCGTTACGTAAGTAACTCGGCTGTCGGTAGCAGGTAAGGGTTCTGACGGTGCAATGAAGTCGTCATGAGAGAACGAAGCTTTGTCTAGAGCTGGAAGCATTGGGCATGCAGGTGCGGTTAAATCTATAATAGTTAGCTGCACAAAACCTGACGAATCCTTCCAGAAAATAAAACAGACAACAAAAACATTTTTACGCATTATGATCGATGAGCATGTTCTTGAAATGCAAGGTACACAACAGAAGAAATCCATTGACATCAGGCAGGTTATAAAATGTAGCTGGTGTTGATGAATGAGAGAAGAATGCACGCCCGCGATGCGTAGTGATACCGTCTCCAGGACTAAGTGCTGTTTTCTTGTACCTTTCAGGAGATCGGGCTGTAATGTTGCAGGTCCTACTCTGCTGCAGCGGCATAATATTCGCAAGTATCATAATCATACCGTCTGCCGTCTTATAAATATTCGACAAAGGTGACGGCTAGATGCCACCCAACCATTTCTCAGTGGTATCACACAAACGTTACATCATGAAAATGGCACAGTCATTTCTGTGATACATGACACGTATTGAAAGGTATAGGTATCGTGCTCTGCTTTCATGAGTATGTGCCACTTTGCTGTATCCTACCTACTCAAGTAGTTTCAGTGGCTTATTTTAAATATGTGACTGGTGTCTTTATAGACGTCACGCCGGAAATAGACTTAACACTAACATTCAGCAAGGGAAAATTTGCTTATTACGATTGCTTTGCAGTAACAGTCTTGGGTCGGAGAAACAGCCAGAAATGAAAGCAGCTTATTTTTCCAGTCCCTGTAGCCTTCCGTAATACAAGGCGATATCAGTCAGTGTATATTTAAAAAAGCTATGGAAAAATTTGGATCAGATTTCAAAATAGTTTAAAGGAATCACAGACTTTTCCAACTTACTTCCTTTAACACATCTGGCCACGTGGACTAACTTCTTTCCACACCTTACGTTTGGAGGCATACGTTCGTTCTTTGTTACTGCTTTGGGCAGTATCACTTCAGTAGCCTCCTTGGTACTGATTTCTCTGTTAATAAAGTAGTTTCAAAAACAACACATTTTTAGAAGCTCAGTGAGTGTTGGTTCGATTTATTTTTATCACTGTACTTCTGCTGTCGTCCGTGATTTCTAGTAACAGCGAATTTCTTTCTAGGACCGGAAGTAATACAAGAATCTAACAAAGTGAAAATTCTATTGTGGGCTGTACTTTTTGTAAATAGAAAGTGAGCTCGTATGATGTTCTTAGTGTTCTTATTATGTTAGTTCCGTTAACGTTAATAGCAAACCCGTATTATTGGCTCACATGATGGCTCATATGACGGAATCGAATTCTGGGAGTCAGTCTACCTTTCTGTTATTAGAATTGTATTACAATGGAAGTCGGTAATTATAGACATCAAAACAAGTAAAAATGCAACAGGGTTAAGAAGCACCAATACTTTAATCTAATACAAATTTGTAACTATTCATCCTCCTCAATTCTATTACACTGAGATGTCACTATTTGTTTTCGCACACAAAACATTGATAAACATCTCTTTATCTGTGAATTATGTGCTCTACAAGAATTCATCGGGTCGAAGATCATGATGGAACTTCAACTGCATTTCTTAATGACATTGCTATCCTGAGTGAAAGTGAAGAAGAATTACAAGATCTGCTGAATGGAATGAACAGTCTGATGAGTACAGAAAATGGATTGAGAGTGAACCGAAGACAGACGATTTACGTTAAGCGATTCACCAAAACCACGGGAAACGGAAATCGGGATGGCCGTTCTGAGATCGGAACCGCGAGTCCAGTTTGTCGGTCGGTACCAAAATATTCCAAAAAGCTGCGCACGAGAATGCAATTTTTCAGAGGGTCGTGTCTCGGATTCTACTGAGATACGTGGTCAAAGGTTTTCACAGCCTTTGGCCTTCTGATCATTTTCATAACTGTTAGAAGAAATGCCATTTATAGTTCGCCTACACTACAGGGTCAAAATTTGGGCATTACACAGTTCCTCAAGACCAGGAAAATTGAGCAAATAGTTTGTTTATTTTGCATTAGGTATGGTCTAGGGTCAATGTTTAAGCATCACACAGTTCCTCAAGCCCAAGAAAATTAAGGGAATCGTTTGTTTGTTTTGCAGTAGGTGTGGTATGGAGTGGGACTTAAATGGCTTATAAAAGCACCATTTGTTAATGGGCAGTTCCTGAGAAAATGCCGAAAAACGATGACTTTTGAGTAACAACAGTACAATCCATGGGGACGACCACTTCTGTAACATCTGTTCGTGGCAAGTCGTGGCCTTAGAAGAGGCACATCATAGTCACGTATCATATTTAACAGATTATGAAGAAGAAGAGACTGGATAAATATCTAAGCAGTCATTCGGTCTTCATAGATCTTGAAAAAGCACATGACACTGTACCACTAAAGCTATTATTCGACGTTCTGTGGCCAGGGAAATTGCCGAAACGTTATCTGAGAAATATCATGAACCTCAACGAACCGGCAGAATGTGAGTTAGAGTCTAGATGGGTTCTCAGAAAAGAAAGGATGCTACCTGTCTCGTACACTCTTTAAGATGTATGTGTAAAAGGTACTGGATCTATGGTATAGAAAGTGCATTTGCATGGGCATTCATGTAGGGAACCAGTTTATGTACACCATTTTCTATACTGATGATCAGGCAGTCCCTGCAAACGATGAAAGGATATATCTTACCTGCTTAGGAAATTGTTGGACAAGTATAAAAAGTTGGGTTTGAAAACCAATTCTGAGAAGATGGAATTTCTGTACTGCTGGGAGGAGGGAAGTAATTTCTCCATTGGCGGACATCATACTGTGTAAAGATTTTGAATAGTGGAATATCCTGTCTTGTGATAGAAGATCTGACAGAGATATCCAAGAAACGATCTGACTATCTACAAATTAAATCCTGTACTTGGTCCTCAGAAAGAAGTTCAAACGTTAAAATTCATTTATATAAAGCAGCGTGAAACTAATAACAAGCTATGGTAGTGAGTGCTGGGAACGCTCAGATATGGAGCCCCTGAGAAAAACATGAAGAATTTCCAATCTCCACATGTAAGAAATGAGGAAATAAGAGGAACGACCCGGATTCATTGTAGTATTACGGACAGAATTGAAGAAGAAGTTAGGATATTAGAGCGTGCCAAAGGAACAGAACAAGACTCCGGCACAAGAGAGTACACTCAAGCACCCTCCTGAAAGGAGAAGAAGAGGAAGACAACAGGAAGGATGGCTAAGGTGTATCCAAGAATCGACAGAGAGATGAAGAGGTTGGGGAAGATTGGCCAGATCGAGGGGTTTGGCGACAGAGACGCGGGATGCGGCGACAGCTCTAGGACCCCGAAAACAAGAAGAAGGGCACAAAGTCGAAATTTTTACCATATGTTCCTTAAGATGACATTTTTTGGGAAACTCGGAAACTGTTTTCGATAACATTATCCGCTACCACGATTCAGAGCTTCGAAGTTACCGTGCTTATGCTCGTAAAATATGATTTCAATATCAAATCTGAGGCGTGAATGTATGTGTAACGCCGACCGCGGTGGCCGAGCGGTTCTAGGCGCTCCAGTTCGGAGCCGCGCTGCTGCTACGGTCGCAGGTTCGAATCCTGCCTCGGGCGTGGATGTGTGTGATGTCCTTAGGTTAGTTAGGTTTAAGTAGTTTAGGGGGCTGATGACCTCAGATGTTAAGTCTCATAGTGCTCAGAGCCATTTCAACCATTTTTGTTTGTGTAACTGGTGTAGGGAACACATGAAAAGGGTTCTGGGATCATCGCAAGGGTTCTGAGATCACCTATCAATATGTCAAAACCTTACTAACCTCCAGAATTCGCCTTATGTAAGCGGCACACCCTGCTCCAGCAGGAAAAAAATGAAACCTGCTGAAAAATGCTCTGTCGGAGTATAAAAATGGCGAATGTGCTCCTCTCTTGAAAGACTCTGACAGGAAAATGGGGAAAGAGACACCTCAATCGTCATTTCGCCTTCCTCACTCAGCATGTTGGCATGCGAACATATTCGTCCATTTTTGTACTAAAATAGAATAGAAGAGAGACAGTGTATGTGGAAGAGAGAAGAGAGAGCGTCAGAGGGAGAGAGGGAGAAAGAAGACGTTAACGGTGAGAGAGAAATGACAGTGGAAGAGAAAGTTAAGGAAAGGGCGCTTGAGGACAAATGGCAGCCAAAGGAAGAGGAAATAGCTATGGTCGATTTCAGAAGCACTAAAAGGGAAGGAGAGCTGGGTGGAGATAGTAATAGTAGGAGCAAAAGAGAGATGACACTGGAAATAAAAAAGAGAGTCCATGATAGGCTAGTCTGGAGCCCGCCACTCCCCCCCCCCCCCCCCCCCCCCCCCCCCCCCCCGCTCCTGCAACAGCCCACTTTTCCCCATACCTTATATCTGTGCACTTGTGAGTTTCAGTTTCCTAGTCTCGAGGCGTAAACCCTGGAAAACTCATCCCCAAAGACATGTGTGGAGAGAAGGCAAAGATGGTTGCAGAGAAAGACACTAGAATGTAAGCGAGAAAGAAAGATACAGTGGCAATCGGAGAGAAAAAGAAAGTGGGAAATAAGGAAATAGTGGTAAGAGAGAGTGAGAGAAAAGGATGAAGACAGTGACAATGGGAGAGACAGGGAGACGCTGAGTATGAGGTCTTCGATACAAAGACTGGGTAAAAGGATCTACCTAATCCAGTCACATTAATGTGGCCACCGCCTACAGTCGTGGTCATTATGCAATATGCACTCAGAGACGGTCGGTGGCGTCACTAACAGGTACATAAAGCGTGTCTGTGGGGGCGGGGAGAGGGGGGCCGCCGAAAACAATGCTGTCTTGTCATAATGCTGAAACGGAGCGATCTACATGACGTCGAAAAGGACTTGGACCAATGGCTTTCAGGCCAAGGGTGAGAGAATTTCCGAAAGGGATAAATTCATATACTGCTTGCGTGTCGCCGTGGTTAAAGTATAAAGAGCATGGCAAAATGGCGCTATCCAAAATCGGCGCCAAGGCAACTGTGATGCACCACAAGCCATGTATGGCATGAATGAACGACAGCTGTGTAGATGTGTACGGGCAAACAGACATGCAACTGTTGAGCAACTGACTGCCCATATGAAACAAGGGGATACCAAATATGTCTCCTCAACGGCCTTTAGGGGAACACTGCTACGTATTGGCATCTACATCCGATACCTGGTTCATGCACCCTTGCAGACTGTTGTTCATCGGCAATGAAGGCTGGAATCTGTACGGCAATATCGCAGCTCGACGTCCACTGAGTGGCGAAAGTTCGGCTTTTCAGATGAGTCACATTTTATCCATCATTATTTGAGTGCACGGCGTGAAACGTCTGAAAGTAAACATTCTGCAACAATCGTCGGAAGCGTCCAGGTGGGAGGGCATTCCCTGGGTGGTCTCCTCAGTCTGGGAGACACAATGGATCAAGTGTGCAGCTATCCTGGGGGACCATGTACACTCATCTCTTGATTCAGCAATCTTCTGACTGGTTTGATGCGGCCCGCCGCAAATTCCTCTCCTGGTCAACCTCTTCATCTCAGAGTAGCTCTTGCAACCTGCCACCTCAACCGTCTGCTGGATTTATCTCAATCTCTGTCTT
Source organism: Schistocerca piceifrons (assembly GCF_021461385.2). Lineage (NCBI taxonomy): Eukaryota > Metazoa > Arthropoda > Insecta > Orthoptera > Acrididae > Schistocerca > Schistocerca piceifrons. The sequence continues at coordinate 430,463,967 of NC_060140.1, read as the reverse complement.
CCTCTACAGCTTTTACTCTATACATAACCCTCTAGTCTCATCTCCCTGATGTCAAAACGTATGTCGAGCGTCATCACACTAAGATACGTTTGTGGCATGAGGTACGATTCAAATGGCTCTGAGCAATAAGGCACTTAACTTCTGACATCATCAGTCCCCTAGAACTTAGAACTACTTAAACCTAAGTAACCTAAGGACATCACACACATCCATGCCCGAAGCAGGATTCGAAACTGCGACCGTAGCGGTCGCGCGATTCCAGACTGTAGTGGCTAGAACCGCTCGGCCGCTCTGGCTGGCGTGGGGTAAGGAAACGGGTTAACTTATTACACATAATCAACAGTTTCGATAATACCAATAATAGTTTGGCGACCTGGACTGAAAATATACGGTACAATTTTCGTCCCTATTGCATTAGGCTGCCCTTGAAGGTATGAAAGTTGTGTCTTGTGTCATTATGTTTCATTTACTTAGTGCTTTTTAAAGAAACGTGAGAGCTCGTTGACTTGTGTTATTACACATTTTCTCTTTCCGATACTGTATAATGTAATTCTCAACACTATCCAACCTGCCAAAACTGTGCTTAATCGTTGGATGCCAGTTAGAACTGGTAGTGATACGATTTATTGACAGTATTATACCAACATGTTCACCTAATTTTCATGAAGTAGTAATGTTATTCTGCGATTCGAGTAAAACAAGTTTTCTAAAGATATACGGTTATATGCGGTTGTGGAACACCGAACCAAAGCCTTAAACGTGTGGATCCCAGACATTTTACTTCTTGTGGGGACAAATATTTTGGCTTGAGTTTCAAACAGCAACTGTCCACGTAAATTTAATGATTTATAGTTGAGCTATAGACTATGCCTAGGTAAAATAAAAAGTTGAAAACAGCAAATCCTGTCATTTATGTTTATGAGTGTATATCAGTGGTTGGCATATAATATATAATTGATCAAATGGTCAAATTAAAAATACAAGCTTCACTTAGAGCCCACAACGTATATAGAAATAATTATTTCGAAAATTCTTTCAAACATATAGAAAGCAGGCAGATGCCACCAGCAGAAGTTGTTCCACGTCCAATCAATCTTGATGCATGAGTTTTCACATTTTAAGAGATATTTTTAGTCGGTCCTACTGTTCATAGTCGATGATTCTGTTTGCGTTACCTCGACTTCGGTATGTTGATTTGTAGCACGGCACCTACATTCGTAATGAACTGTCAGTTCCATTTCCGTGAAGATTCGTATAATACGTGAAATACATGACACTGAACAGTAGGGCGAGTACGACCAAAAATTACGTTTGCAAACAGGGTGCAGAGTAACAGAAGTTATTACACGCTGATATTTCAGCGAAATAACTTTAGGAAGTGGGGCAGCAAATGAGACGGGAATTACACGGCGAGTGTTGCGGGCCGCGGACACGCAGAGCACTCGCCCAGTCGCGGCGCTGGTGTGGCAGTCAACCGGGGAGGGCCGACACTTAATATTTCTCCATTCTGGCGCGTAAACTTCGTAGTATTTGTTGTATGCTCCCCGCCCGAACGCCCCGTTCTTATTTAGACTCTGGTGTGGCTGACTACCTTGAAACAAAAGGAAAAAGTAGCGTTGGCCAGGAAAATAATAAGTGCATTGTCAAGTAAAAGAAATATCCTTTGCGATCTTGGGAGGACTTTGTTCTTGTTACAGAGATAAATCTCTGACTTGGCGAAAAATAAAGTTTCTTGAACAAGATACAGGCTTGTCGCAAACGAAATTTTACATTTTCAGAATTTTCTCCCTGAAACCTAATAACTATTTTTTTTTTTTTCGTAATGCGAGAACGGCTCCACAGTGACCTACTCCATCACATAAACATATTTTATTTTCGACTGTGCAGAATTTACATATAAACTGGATACCGACCGCGAATTTGTCCCCTCTTCTTTTTCTCACCCATCTCCCCCGTCCCCCCTGTGTCTCGCTCTCTCTCCCTCCCACCCTCTCTCTCTCTCTCTCTCTCTCCGAGTTTCCCTATCTTCCTGCTCATCGTTTTTACTATTACGCATAAAATTCATTCTTCACAGCAATCAGTAACATCACAGTTACCTCTCTACTATTTATGCATTTACATACGATGCATGTTTTATCATGACCGTAGCTCCGCATCGGGTAATCTGCTGGAACTGCGATGTACTGAATGGAAGCTAAATTTCGTGATCGTCATCTTCATCTGTTGATTGGTTTAGGTGTTCCTGTAAAACTACTTTCAGCTTTTTACACCAAGCAGTGAACTATCTTATTCTAAATTTTATTCTCCGTCACAATTTTTTACCCACGTGCAAGCTCTTCTATATAAACGCTCCAGATCCAATATTGTCACCTTATAGAGCACTCTCAAATTTTCTGGTGTATGCGCTCAACCACTCTTATTCTTCTAGTGCCTTAAGCATGTATATTTCCGACGTATTTGTGGTTCGTGCGAGGTGCAACGCTCTTCTCCATATGATGCGCTTTTTACTTTCCTTCACTGTAGTAAAAGATTCGAAGCATTCCTGAAGCTTGGATTTTAAGCCATATTCCCCAGCCATAAGAGTTCTTCAGAAGTAAATGTAACTCTCAGTCAATCATAAGAATATCTGATAAGATCAGTAATATTCCCAATAGAAGATACACACTTAACGCACAGACAAACAGCACTCTTCATTTCCTCATTGAAGGGAAAGTGTAATGGTTAGATACGATGACCTGAGACATATTTCCACATTGTGTAGTGAAAGACGGGTGATCCTGCTTATGGGCAGCGGAGGAATGGAACGACAATTCACGTAAAAAAACTCATTAGTAATCGAATATTATGTTACTGGTGTGATCTTGATTCTTTTGCGACCGGAAAATTTCCAAAAGTGGAAGTAACACGCAGAATCTTTTGTAAGGAGTGAACGAATGAGATGGATTAGTTAGGGAGGGGGAAGTGTCTCAGCATGGTGAACCAAAATCTGAAATACCTAGGAAATATTGCTCATCACTGTTTCATTGTACTGAGAGGTCATCAAGTCGAACTGAAGGAAGAGTTCGGCGAAGCTGCAGACTTTCTACGTGCGCTATAACAGGGCGTTTCCTTTCATGGTGAGACTCAGGTTCTTAATACGGAATCATTGATAGGAAGATAACGCTGTCATCTCAAAATTCATCAAATGTAGATAGTGGAAGATTCTGAGTGATGGTAAAATTCTTCTGTGATCCACAACCTACACGTCGAAAAAGGAGATTAAGGATAAGATTGAGGAAATAAGTAAGCTTATGAATACTTAACATAATTTTTTCTATACTTTGTGGAGTCTAGGTCGAAATAAAAAGCTTAGTAAAAATAAAATCTCAACATTTCAAACCTTCCGAGGAGGGTTCAGAGCGACAATTCGACTCCTTCGAATGCCCACTATTGCAGTCAGTAGTTGTTTATATCATGGTTCTTAAAGAGTTTCAGTTACTACTTTATATGCTGCTCGAAGGTGTACGCGCTCTATAGATTTTCCAATACAGGCCTTACATTTTCTTTATATTCAATCTCAGAGACTGTGAAAGACAGAAAATACTGTGCATGTTACCCACAAGCTAATTAAAGCCATGTTGAGTATATTTATTGAGTTCAATTTGCGATGTTGCCTTTTAAACTTCAGTCAGTGCTCAGGAGGCACTTTCATGACAGTGGTATCCTCAACAGAAGTGACAATCTTGTCTCATGTCCTTTCGTCACTTTGTGTTTAGAGGTTTGTTTCTCGAGAAGTATGATCTTGTAACATTAGATATAAAATTTGTAGATGCTTCTGTACTAGGAAGTTAAAGATCTTATGAACAGACCTTACTCTTCTATTTGTTCTGTTGCCACAAATATTTCTTGTGTGCGTGACGGGGTACAGTTGTAACAGCAGTGGTGGAAACTACATGCGTCTGTACTGTGTAATGATGATGATGGAACGCACACGTAACAAACATTAGCAATATGCACCCCTTCAAATTACCGCCATAGCACTCACGGTTTGATTTACACTCTTCAACTGAGCTTTAGCGGCTGCTTTTGTTACAGTATGTTCATCATAATATACATTTGTCACAACAGCGGTGAAGAGCTTGAAAAATCTAATGATATTATTGGAGAAGGTATTGTCAAGAGTGTCAATGGTTGTTGCAGTGGGGACTAAGATGACGTAAATATAAAAATTAGGCGCATTGAGAAACACCCAGAAACATAATGAAAAGGATATGGTCCTGCAACACTTTGGAGTATAACCGACTAGTCGTAATACAAGAAAAAAAGCTGTTCGTTTTATTCAATTAAACAACTTTCTTCTTGCTGCAATCTGCATTTACGTGTCAGGCACGTTTCGCCTTGCACATTAAAGTATATTCAGTGAATTTAATCTGGAATAATCCGGTTTTGTTTTTATACGCATTAACATATAGGTTATAAAACAAACCAACCCATAACTTATACATTAATAAATTAGTAGCCTCTGTTATGCTTTTATTCGGTTGGATCCTGACTTTCATCTCATACGGTCGTAAGTTAGAGATCACATTTTCACTTCACTTCTAAAATATCGTCACATCTTCAAATCACCATCTTTTGTTTTGTAGTTTTCGTATTTCGTAAGATACCTGCAATGGAAAACCTCTAGTGATATAGCAATAACTGCTATTATGCCACTGTGTTTCCACTTAACGGTCGCTCTCGCTCTCTCTCTCTGTGTGTGTGTGTGTGTGTGTGTGTGTGTGTGTTTGGTAGCGGATGACTGTACATGTACTATATGTGCATGTACCTGTTTTATATAATGCACATAATGTTTTATATGTATGTTAGAATATATTTATATACTGTCCATCTCCATGGGCGAGTGATCAGCGTGGCTGCCTGTCATGCAGAGGACCCGGGTTCGATTCACGATATGCCAGGGACCTCTCCTTGGTGGTAGAACTGATACTGATACATTGAGCACTGGTCTTTCGAGGCCAAGTGGAAAGCTACTCGATAGTTTAAGGGCGGTTCCAACGTCAAGAACAACGACTGGGAGACGCCTCCCTACACCGCATCCAAAGAGGCCATTGGCAGAGGATGGCACGGAAGTCGCTGAAATTTACTTTTACTTTATTTATATATTAGCTGCTGAAAATAACTACGCAAACAAACGTGTTGTAAAATAAGTATTTTTCGAGTACTGGAGTTCCCAGAAAATTAAGAGATTTACAATTTAATAGAATCTGTGTAATGAGAAGCGACAAGTTAGATGAAACGAAGCTCTTCACCATCGACCCTGTTTGGGGTGGTAATTACCATCCAACTATGCCCTACAGGTATAGGTCATACAATGCTGATCAGTTGCAGCGAACATTGTAGAACAACAGACCAAACAAAAGCTTCCATTTTCGTGCCGTCAACGTCTACCCGATTAAAATAGACAATGCAATCTGTCAGGTTTCTCGGCACGATTGATTAATGGAGTACTTACGTCAGAACAATCGGTAGCAGACTATTAGAAAAAAAAAAACATTGGCATCCGATTATATTGTTGAACAAATATTGTGGACAGACATTCACTGAATGAATCTGTGCTTTGGCATGGGAGTAGTCGCCATAATGTTAGTATGTCTATTAGTCTGTTATCGTTATGGTATTAGAATTTCTATCACTCTTTAGTACGTCACTGAAATCTAATTGTTTGTTGATGTGAAGTCCCCACGAACAAATATCCGATTTGTTAATCCGATTACACTTCCTAGTTGGCTTGCATGCTTACACAGAGATGGAATCCATTTTCAGGGGACAGTGTAGACGATTGGTACATTTAGGTGTTGTCCGTTTCTCTGATACCGTGAGACTTTGAGACCATTCAGTCACAGTCGAGCAGAATGAAATGAAATGATCATATGGCGCTGATGGCCGGGAGTAACCCCTGGGGCAGTTCGGCTGCCGAATTGAAAAAAAAAAAAAAATGCAAATGGCTCTGAATATTAGGGGACTTAACATCTGAGGTCTTCAGTCCTCTACAACTTAGAACTACTTAAACCTAACTAACCTAAGGAAGGACATCACACACATCCGTGCCTGAGGCAGGATTTGAACCTGCGACCGTAGCGGTCGCGCGGTTCCAGACTGAAGCGCCTAGAACCACTCGGCCACTCCGCCTGGCGAATTGCAAGTCTTTGCCGTTAGTGCCACACTGAGCGACTTGCGTGTCGGTTATGATGAAATGATAATGAGGACAACATAACAAGCAGTCCCTGACCTGAAAAAAATCTCCAACCGAATCGGGAATCGAACCCCGACCCGCTGCATGTCAGTCAGACGCACTGACCACGTTTTGTTTTTTATTTTCCTCTTTTTTTATTCCACAACAACAGTAACAAAAATTACTAGCTTACAATGAAGTGACATAAATAAGGTGACAGCTAACTGTCATCATTTACAGCATTCGTAGAGCGAAGAATGATATTCAGTCTTTAAACAGTAGCACCAATTTAACAACGTCCCCCATGCGAGAGACATCTTCACTGTCAGATTTTCTTCTTCAGCAGCCTGAAGTTCCTCTTTGTCAATTCCCAGACCCAACTTAACCATTCAGTAAATCCTTTATGTATACTCCTCCAGGGTAAATTACAAGTATTGTCCAGAAAGCAAGTTCCGATCGGTCGCGAAGTGGAAACCACTGGGAAAACTCGGTAAAGCTTTCACAGATGTATTCGGCAGTGTCTCTAGTATGCCCGTCGATCGTGTCGCGTTGCTATTTTCAGTTTTCATTGAACAGTGAGCACATAAAGATGTGTAGGGAGTAGCGGCTGCCGCCAAGTATGAGGGCCTCGTTAGAGGTTTCACCTGTGTCAGGCAGCCCACATAACACAACTGTCGAGCAGTTCCTTTTTCATGCCAATTCTCGGCCGCACACTGTAGGGGCAGTAAGTCGCTCCTGCAGCGTTTCCGATGAGAAGTGTTTGATCTCCCACAATACAGTCCATAATTGGCTCCCCCTGAGTCTCATCTCTACTCACAAAAACCGCTGGCTATGAAGACAAAAATTTTCCACAGGCAACGAGCTGCAGACCAGTGCAGATAACTGGCCGAAAACACAGGCGGCTGCTTTCTATGACTAGGATACTGGAAAGTTGATACAACACTACGACAAAACTCGAAGTTGGATCTGCGACTATGTAGAGAAGTAGGTGGAAGCAAATAAAATGTTCCTGGTTTTCACTGCGATTTCCACTTCGCGACCGATCGGAACTTACTTTCTGGACAACCCTCGTATGTAGATAGAAGACCAGTACCGAACAGCAACATCGCAAAGTTCTTCACTGTCATTTTTTGTTAGGTTCAACCTTCCAACAGCATCCTTTAGGAGTTCAAGATCTTTCTTTATAATAGTAACGAGGTGTTTGCCGTCATATTCCTGTCTCTGCAGTACTACGGATTTATTTTGGGAACGCGCCATAAGAGTAGGCCGGCCAATACGGCCGAGCGCTTATAGGCGCTACGGTCGCAGGTTCGAATTCTGCCTCGGGCATGGATGTGTGTGATGTCCTTAGGTTAGTTAGGTTTCAGTCGTTCGGAGTTCCAGGGGACTGATGACATCAGATGTTATGTCCCATAGTGCTCAGAGCCATTTGAACTGAACCTTAAGAGTAGTGGGGCTCTCCGGGGCACTGCTAGTGCTTCGAGGTCCAACTCATCCCCTCTCCACGAGAAATCCATGTGCCCCTAACCTACATCTATTCTGCTGAAGACAATTCGGAGCATGTTACCATTTTTCTTATTGCGGTTCGGATACTTAAGTGGTTTTTCGGATTCAGTCGCCTTGTGTATTTCGTGTTCGAGGTACGCATCTCCTCCAATATTTTAAAAATGTAGCTTGTATATTGCCCATTATTCGGATCATTGCGTTATTTTTTGCCTGAGGGTAGTAACTTTCTTATGGTCTGTAGAAAATGGTAGTTGGTATATTGTTTGCGGAAGTTCTTGTTATTTGAGCAATTTCCTCCCTAGCCACCTCTGGCTGATAATCTTATCTCCACACGTATACCGACGAGGCACAGTATCAACAAGGTTGCATTTACGTTAGAGGTTAGTGTCACTTAAATCGATGGGAAGGAGACGTTCATTACTGCTGATAATGTTATTGACTACCTTGTACCAGGCTGTGCTCACGTCAGACGAAACAACATTACTACTGATGTTTCTCCACACTACATTCCTTGCTATTCCGGCGTATTATTGTGTGTTATTATTCCTTTCGTCTTTCACTCTTTCTTCTAAAATCACCTTTATTATAATGTTTTGGGACTTTAAAGGCTTTTTGATAAGGTAGCTTCGTTCAAGATAACATTCCATAATATGTTTTAGTTTAAAACTTATTTTTGTATATTGATCGGCAGATCAACACTTTCCGGCCTGACAAGGTTGTATAGTTTTGCTGTAATGCCTTCTAGGTTATTAGACATTATGCTCGAAGTTCGTTTGACATACAATGCCATCGCATTAGACCTGATCTCGGTTAGTCCCATTCCTCCATTACATGGACTGAACACTGCTGTCTTCACAGGCACTCAAAATAATTCCCCTTTCCGTAAGAACTTTGCTAAGATCTTCGCCTCCAATAATGGGATGGGGAGAACCTGTGCTATGTAGCAGGCCTTTGATAACAGATACGTGTTGATAAACTGTATTCTGTGGAACTGGTCCATACTACGTTGACAATTTTGAATCAAAGCTCCCTTGATCTGCCAATTCTTTGCAATAATTTTTAAAATTGAAGTTTCAATGGTATTCCAAAAGCCTTGTGTTCATTAACATGGTTCACCCACTCAATGTGCAAGTTAGCAAGGCCCTTTAAATTAGAAATTTACTTCTGTTTTCATTTCTCCTCGCACCTGATGCGGAACAATATTTTGAAAGTCGAATCTCTAGTAGTAACAAGTCTGCGTGATCTCGGATGATTACGCCAACATCGTCCGCGAAGGCACCAGACACACTCTTTGTTCCTTGGACGGTAATGCCTGTCAGTCTATGCTGTAGCTATCTCAGGAAAGATTCCAACGATATAACAAAGAGAAGCATTGATAAGCGCCTTCCTTGGGTAACGCCCCTTTTTACTTCGATTTATTTTGTCTTTCGACAATTAACGGAGATCTGTGCAGTAAGACTCCTGCCAGGTTCTCGATGATGTCGATGGTTTTTGTGAGGAAGCTCATTCGGCACATAGTCACTACCAAGTATTTGTGATTAATTTGATGAGTGTCTTATGGAAGTCTATGAAAAGCAGTCCACATTTTATATTACTTCTCAGTGTTACCGCAATGACATCGCAGTACAAAGCCGCAGTTTGTAAAATCGTGCTTCTAAAAGCACAGGTCTGCTGTTAACGTATGATGTCAGCGGTGCATAGTGTAAAGAGCTTACTGATTACTCGAGCTATAATTTTATAATCCGAATTTAAAATCGAGATCGGCCGTAGGTTACTTATTCTTTTGCAACTTCCGTTTTACGGGGTCAACACAGTTTTACAGTGTTTGAACTCTACAGGCACTGACTTTCCCCGTAAGACTTCACTGACAATTTCGGTGAACTTATCTCCTATTAGCGTCCAAAACTGTTTATTGAACTCAGTGGGCTGCGCGTCCGATCCTGGAGATTTTCTAGCGGACATCGAACCAGGGCCCGCTGCACTGTCAGCTAAGGAGGCGGACAGCCTAGCAGAGAACTGGTAAGACACCAACCCAGCGAAATGAATCTCGGCCTTTCGTCGGAGCAAGAAATTAGAATTATGTAGTCGCTCAGGTAAGTTATTACCGTGGGCCTCTGTTTCAGGCGCACGAACATATCGTAGATATTGTTAAACCGCTATCGTTAGTCTTCACTTATGTGTCCAAAATGCGTGAATACTGAGTTCACCATGACAATCTCCCGTTATCGCAGTGTATTCTGTAGTAGTTCAAACGCCAAACAGTTCTGGTCAAAAGTAAGCAAATAATTCAGAAAAATATCCGCGTCAGTGTGATTCTACGAGTAATACTGATAGCACAGTACGGTGTGTTGGACCAAAAAGTCCATTACTAGATAACCAAAATTTCAACAAATTTTGTACTACATGATGACAATGCCGTCAGCGGAGAACGAAGCATTCAAGAGTACATAAGACAACTGGTGCATTTACCATGAGGCAATGGCAGTAAATAGTTTTCATTCGAAGAAAGTTTAATAAGGGTGACTTACATTCCTGCTACGTCTCCTAGCCGTTAAATATGGAGTATGTCCCTTTCCAATCGCGTCCAGCACGTCCTACATACAATTTCGGTCAGCTGGACAGCACACATCCTGGCTGCTCCAGAGACTGTGATCTGACGAATACTCTGTGAATATTTTCCTGGATTCAGAGAACATCTGATGGAATTATGTCACATTTGATATTCCTTCAAGTGAGATATTGCTACCCTTCATCTTGCATCATTGTAGCTCCGAGAATTGCCGATACTTGTTAAGCGTCTACTCCATGACACTTCCAGCGTACTACGAAACCTATGACACGCAAGATACTCGTCATCAGCAGGATGAAATGGCGTGAAAAGAGGCACTAAGGAGGTATCTCTGACTCAATTTCTTAACTTGCAATATCAAATGTAATTTTCGTTATGTACAAAACAACCGGTACACGTATGATTCTTGGACGAGCTAGCGATACTGTAGCAGTTCGTGGCACAACTACGTGCAGCATTGCAAAATGAGTTTCGTAAGGTATTCAATTTTTGAACACTTTATGTCTAGCTTTGGCCCTTTCTTCATCCAGTCAAGCAACTGTCAGTCCTTAGAAAAGAATTTATGTCGAGTGCCTATCGTGCTTAGTAATTGTCACGAATCAAAAAAATATCAATTCATGGGACGCATTTACACGGGTATAGCTGTAACAGTTCGTAATCTCCGGGTGCGTACCTTTGTTCTCAATTTGAAATTCAACGTGAACTTCATTAAAGAGAAAAAGACAAAGATAATTCAATTATGGCGCCATGTCAAAAGGCACAGGGTGTTAATTTTCCCTTTACTGGTGTTTCCTACTTCGTTAGTGCCTAACAAGGAGCTTATTACATACAGATTCATTGTTCTAATTTTACCTTCTGTATAACTAAAGTCTTGTCGCTGGAGGCAGAGGACACATTAAATCGCATCTCGCCTTCTTGTCCAGTGATTTGGACACGTTCATCACGCCAGATTTCACATTATTAACTTCACTACCTAGGAAGAGCAGTTGCTCATCTTAACAAAAACCACAACTAAAGGGCAAAATTGTTAGCAGGATTTATCAGCGAACGCTGCTACAAGAACATTATTGTTCGTTTTACCAGAGCTGGCAGACTTATGAAACTCCTATGAATCAGACCAGTAGCCTAACAGTTCATGATCAGTCTTTTTCTTTTTTAATAAAGAATAGAAATTAAACTTTCCGTGCTATACGCCAGTCATCTCAGTAAGATTTTCACCAGTATGAAAAAAAGATATGATCAAAGACACACGTAACCGTTTCATGGTATATTGCACTTAAATTAAGACAGCCGTCGGATTTCGGAGAATAGCGAGACAGAAATTCCTAGAACACGTGTTTGTCTGTCTCCTGATCCTAATCGAGGACGTCAGCAGCAGGTAGGATATCCTTTGTTTTGATTTAATAAAGGTGAGAGGGGAGCTTCCTGAGCAATCAGTGCGTCTTTGTCCGCTGAGATACGGGAAACTGCCGGTAACAAGACCTTGCTAATACCTTCTAACAGAGTGTGGACGAAAACGACATCAGTGCAAAGCGTTTATAAGTTCTCTGAGAACTCCGAGTACCAAAAGCTTTAGAACTCTCTGCAGTACAATAAATGGGATGTTTCGTTTATGAATTAAATGTTTTCTCTTGATGCTCAGCAACACTTTTTTAATTAAAAAGAAACTGGTTATGAACACCGTGTTTATCATTCTTACAAATAGTGACGATTATTTGAAACAACTTGCTGTAGAAAGAATTCCTTCTTTCTTGCAATAAGGGGAAAGTGACATGCGGTGTCTGCTCTTTAGGACTTTTGCGAAGGAACTGACACCACATACACATAATTAACGCGATGATCGCCAACGATCCCTTCAGTGCTGATGTACGTCAAGCTAGAACTGCGAATGAGGCTGGTGAGCAGGTGCCCTGCTCAGCAGTGTATGGTGCACGTTGAGAATTTGCGGTTGTCGTGACCGGATGGCGTAGGAGTCAGCACATCTGAGACCCGGGTTAGAATCCCAGGTTGGCATAAATCTTCAACCTGCTCCATTGATATATCAGTGCCCCGCCACTGACTGCTGATGTCTTTAATTCCTTCGTGTCTTGATTCATAGTGACTGCGAGATCAAAATGGTGTCTGTCGCTCTGATCATGTCTGAAAGAACAGGCATCACTTAAACATCAAAAATATTATATTTGATAAAAAATTTGCAGTCGGGATAAACTTGTCAGTACAATACTTAATACAATATTTGTGACATTATTACTCTACTACACTCCAATAATCAATAGGTGAAACAAAATTTAAACAGAGCCATTCTGAAAATTACGTTTGCTTAGTAGATTAAATTCATTTAAAAATGGAAGCTGTTGGATATACTAACCATAATTTCCTTCTTTAAGACAAAAATTGGTAAGACATTAAAGAATTCGTGAGTATCACATGTTCCATTGTAAACGACTCTCTTCTCTTTCAAGATACAAGATTAACTATAGCAAATCATTCGTAGTCTGGTACTAGCAGACTCCCATTTCATTTGGGTCAGCTTTAATTTCTGTGTCTGATAGTGGTTTTGTTTCTTAAAAGACTACACTCGTGTTATTAAAAGCCTTTGTTTCCGAATATATGACTTTTGATAGTTTTGCGGTACGGTTGGTGGCAGCCTTTGATCCTCGACACCTAAAGTGACTAGTACGTGAGTAAATCTCATAAAAATCGATTTTTTATTTTTGTCTTAAAAGATTCTCTGTAATTTTCTGAACAATAAGAAATTTACTTCGAGGAAATTGCACCGAGAAGACTACCAAAATCAGAGAAATTTAACAGTGACTACACACGTGACGACGCCCTCATGTCACGCAGATAGATAGTTGAAAAACAGAAATTTGTTTCTTTTCATAAACATTCTTTGCCGTTTGACATAAGATTATCAGAGAAGCGCTTAGATGGTAGGGCTCAAAACCCAAATAGGTTCTAACAACTGTACTCGGAAACGATTACCAAAAACAGTTTTGGTGGCTCTGAGCACTATGGGACTTAACATCTGTGGTCATCAGTCCCCTAGAACTTAGAACTACTTAAATCTAACTAACCTAAGGGCATCACACACATCCATGCCCGAGGCAGGATTCGAACCTGCGACCGTAGCAGCCGCGCGGTTCCGGACTGCGCGCCTAGAACCGCTAGACCACCGCGGCCGGCAACAGTTTTGGTGGGATTAAATACTTTGAAAAGGGGTGCGCTGGATGCTTTGCTATGTTTGATTAATGGTGCAGTGTCAAGAACTGGTGGACTAAATAAGCAAAGATTTTTAAAAGTCTCTGAGTACAGGTGACTGGTCACACTATGCAGGTTGATACTGACTAATCCTGTGAAACAGGAGACTCCCATCCTGACTGAGAGCTCATAGAGCAACCAAAAGGAACGTCAAACATTTATGTAATTGTTTCCCTTTCTGCCAAGTCGCGGTGCGTGTATCAATAGTTACAGTGCTTGGGGAGGTGGTACCGCAGCGTTGATCTGCTCGGTCCCGTTGGTCGCCGTACAGAGGATATATGTTGTCTGCCTATAAATTCTGTCTACACAATGGACGTAAATAGCATCCGAAAACTCCTAGAGCTGCAAGTACTTCAGTACTACACAAAACACGAGTCGAGATTTCTATTTGCTCATACGTCAGACACAGAAACCGATTCAAGTATTTGTTTGCAGAAAAGCACATCAGTGTGCACCAGACTCCAGAGAGAAGCAAAGGGCCGTCACTCTTCTTGCAGAGAAACGAGTCATCTCATTCGCAGTGGTGAAATCGATACTTTGTAAAGTCTGACATGGAGACTCTTCACTGACGCAGTTGTCAGAGAAGTCTCTAAGTCGCTCCGTAGGCGAAGTGTCTCACTTCGACACTCACAGGAGAGTCCCTTACACGTCGTATGCTAGGTTTCCAGCAAGACTTGTGGCATCCGCGTGTGCTCTCCGTTCAATGATTCGTCACGCCCATTCCAAAAGCAGTGGCTCCCACTACATGGGTCACGAAACTGCCAGAAATCGCCTGTAGTTCATGCTCATTCTAAAACCCCGGCTACGGCTAAGAACACAGCCAATCAAACTCACTCCTGTGCTTTTTTACGGGAAACGTTGCTTTCAGTATCTCGTGATAAGATTTGCGAAAGGTCAAATCGCGTCGCCGTTCGGAGCCCCGCTCATTCCTCCGTATTGGAAGGAGGCCTTCTTCTTTTGTAAAGTGTTATCGCTCTCCAGCGGGAGGAGTGCCTGTAGCCTCAATTCATCAACCCTGCCACAGGAAAAATGACCACAGGGCTACAAAGCCGATGTATTTTACAGGGAGTTCGGAAATTCCCCGTTACAAACTTATAGGATCTGTAGAGGGAAGTGAGCAGATAACATTTTGAATTGGAACCCACGTCCAGAAACGTACTGTTTCCCTGCTGCAGCCATTCGAAAACACGATGGCAGCGCTACCAGTTTTACAAGTAATTGATATCACTTGTTTTACAGTTCCACTCATTAATAGGCAAAGAACTTGCACGTGTACTCGTCGGCGAGTTTCTTCAACGTGATGCAGTACGGCCTCTTCCACTCCACGAGTGTGGTGGCGCTTCCTTACAGCAGCACAGTCATGCCTGCTGAAGGTGAAGTTACATTTTCTCGAAGCCGTTGGGTAATTAAGGGGAGAAGGTTAAGCGATGGAGAGCGATATTGATAAAGAAGTTTCCTGTCAGATTAAAACTGTGTGCCGGACTGAGACTCGAACTCAAGACCTTTGCTTTTCACGTAGAGCACTTTCCCGCGAAGGGCAGAGGTACCGAGTTCGAGTCTCCGTCCGGCACACAGTTTTCATCCCCCAGGAAGTTTCATATCAGCGCGCACTACGCTGCGGAGTGAAAGTCTCATTCAGGAAACATCCTCCAGGCTGTGGCTAAGCCATGTCTTCGCGATATCATTTCTTCCAGCACTGCTAGTTCTGCAAGGTTCGTAGAAGAGCTTCTGTGAAGTTTGGAAGGTTGGAGACGACGTACTCGCAGAACTGAAGCTGTGAGGACAGGTCGTGAATCGTGCTTAGGTAGCTCAGATAGTAGAGCACTTGCCTGCGAAAGCCAACGGTACCGAGTTCGAGTCTCTGTCCGGCACACAGTTTTAATCTGCCGCAAAGTTTCATATGAGCGCACACTCCGTTGCAGAGTGAAAATCTCATTCTGACATTGATAAAGGCAACAAGCAGCTCCTCTACTTCCTTGAGCTTCGTCATTCAGAAGGACCATGTCGATGTATTCTGCAAGCGCATACTCAGCTGTGTCGCTCTCACAGACTCGTTAATGAGTCTCGAACCAGGTCAGAAAGGTAGAGTAGATGTTAAATGACATCAGCCAGTCCGATGTGACCACTCTCACCATGATTAACCTGTTGGACACGTACCTAACAAACATGTTTTCAAACGGTTGCAGCACAGACACGGTGCGTTAACGGAACTGGCTTCCAGTTCAGAAAATTATGTAATCACTCGCTCTACAAGTCCTACAAGTTTGTAACGGGAATTTTCTCACGCCGTGTATACGGCAGTAAAACGTCCCTCTGGGTCGATCGCGACACTTCCATTTTTGCAAACCGCCTTTTTGCCAATCGCCGTCTTCTCAAGAAAGCGTAACCAACCCTGCTGTCATCGGCCAGCTCAAATTAACTCCCATGCATGCGCCACTACAGAAACATGATAGTTCATGCTGCTACCCAGTATCAGAGCACCATCGTCATTCGCGATCTCATATCCAACAAAATACGCAAAGGAACTGGTTTAATATTACATGCATGGAGGTAAAACATTGCCTCTTTACAGATTTATTTAAAAATCTTTAACTGTTTTCACACTAGTTTGAAGGCATTGCTTTCCAGCATACCCTTGAATCTGTCAATATGTAAACAAATCTGACGCGGTATAAAAACCGAGAAATGTCTACCCAAGAATGTCGCCACGAGAAACTACGTCCCCAGCTTGCACGGTCTGTTGACAGTAGCAGGTAAGTAAGGATGAAAAGATTAGCGTTAGACAAAGACGACGGTGATCATCAAAACAGCTGGAAGGCTGATGACTTAAAACCAGTGACGAAGTCCGCATTTTACGGCACAATATGTTGAAATATTTCACAGCGTGTGAATTAAACGAGGCGGGATAATCAAAAATTGGGTATCTTTAGCAACTGAGTAGCATTCATGCGTGAATCACGCTATGCGGAAGCTTCGGCCGCTAGTACGGGAGACGTAACGGAGCTTAAATTCAGGGGGCCGCTCACCCGTCAGAAGCTCCGGAAGTCGGCAACTTTTTGGCGGCGCATAGCGCTGCCGGCGGCCAGCAGAGCGGAAGAGCAAACAGGCGTGGGCGGCCGGCCCGCGGCCCGAGGCCCAGCCTGTACCCATCTGGCCAGTTAGCGCCTCGCCTTCCGCACGAAAAGCGCCCACTGGTTGTAACGAGGGGGGGGGGGGGGGGGGGTGCTACGCGCTTCGCCGATACGCTGTTTGCCCGGCTCTAACTGGCGGTCCACGGTGATTGAGGCATAACAATTTCAAGATGGCTGACATTGCCTGTCTCTCTGACCAGTAGTTAGCGGCTAGTTTGGCCCTGAGAAGTTGGAACAGTACGGCGGAATGCGAAATGGGGTGTGGCTGCCGCCGCCAATCGCGACAATGATGCCGTCGCCCAACCTTGTTATTGCACTGTCGGGGGGTCGCGCGAGCGCTCGCCAACTTAGTTTGGGACGGCCGTACGCAGTTTTATGTGGTGTTTTCCACTGTGTGTCTGTGGGCAATATCCGGTGTATACAAATACAAGGTGTCATCGAAAAGTACATGTATGTGCTTTCGAGTGCTCAGTGAATTATTACTCACGAAAAAGATTGATCCAAGGATTTGCATTTAATTTTGCTTGAAAAATGGAATAAAGTGTATCACCGGATTCAAAACGTCGACTGTGATGAATCTACTCGTCTTTCTTTTAATTCCTTTGATGCGGCCTGTAACGAATTCCTCTCCTCAGAGTAACAAAAAAAAAAAAAAAAAAATGGTTCAAATGGCTCTGAGCACTATGAGACTTAACATCTGAGGTCATCAGTCCCCTAGAACTTAGAACTACTTAAACCTAACTAACCTGAGGACATCACACACATCCATGCCCCAGGCAGGATTCGAACCTGCGACCGTAGCGGTCGCGCGGTTCCAGACTGAAGCGCCTAGAACCGCTCGGCCACACCGGCCGGCTCAGAGTAGCACTTGCAACCTATGTCCTCAACTATTTGCTGGATGTAATCCAATCTCTGTTTACCTCTACTGTTTCTACTTTCTACAGCTCCCTCTAAGACTGTATAAACTATGCAGTGATTCCTTAATAGATATCCTTCCATCCTTTCCCTTCTTTTCAGTGTTATCCATATATTCTTTCCTCACTGATTCTCGAGACAACCGCTTCATTCCGTATCTTATCAGTCCACCTAATTTTCAACATTCTTCTGTAACACCACATCTCATATGCTTCGCTTCTTTCCTGATTTCCTCACAGTCCATGTTCCATTACCGTACAATACTGTGCTCCATGCATACATTCTCAGAAGTTTCTTCCTCAAATGAAGGCCTGTGTTTGTTACCCGTAGACTTCTCTTGGCTAGGGATGTCCTTTTTGCCAGCCCCAGTCGGGTTTCGGTGTCTTCTTTGCTCCGGCCATCATGGGTTATTTTGCTGCCTAGGTGTAAGAATTCCTTAACTTCATCTGGTTTTTGAGCATCAATTCTCTCACTTTTCTCATTTCTGCTACTTCTCACTGCTTTCGTCTTTCTTCGATTTGCTCTCAGTCCGTATTCTGTACTCATTAGACTACTCATTCCATTCAGCAGATCTTGTAATTCTTCATCATTTCCAATGAGGATACCAGTATCGTCAGCAAATCTTATCGCTGATATCCTTTCACTTCGAATTTTAATTCCACTCTTGAACATTTTTTTTATTTGATTCTTCGGTGTATAGGCAGAACGGAAGGGGGAAAGAGTTTTCTAGTGGTATTTAACGTTTCAAAGAGGGTATAGAAGACGTTGAAGACGAAGACGACCTGGAAATCCTAGCACATCGGTTACTGACGATCATGTGGAAGGGATATTCTTTGGCTCGTGCCAAGCAGTTTTTCTGATGTTTTGGATATGAAACATGTAGCAACAGAGTTTGTTCCGAAATTGTTAAATTTCGGAAAAAAACGACGTCGCGCATACATCGTTCAACAGTTGCCGAGCGAAGTCGACAAAGATCCTGAACTTCCAAAGAAGGTTACAACAGGTGACGAAACATGACTATAACGCTATGACGTCCCAACGGAAACTGTCTGAAGAGCATTGACCGAACAGTTTCTACGAGTTCGATCACATGTGAAGGCTCTTTTCATTGTTTTCTTCGATTACTACGGGGAGCTACGTCATCAATTTCTGCATTATGATCCTACGGTCAAAAAGGAAATCTACCTGCAAGATATGAGCCGTTAGCAAGAAGCAGTCCTAAGACAACGACTATAACTGTGGCAAAACCATCTGTGGAAATTGCATCACGATAAAGCTCCCGCTCACGTCTTAGTGCTCGTTCTTGATTTAAAAAAATTAAAAAAAAATTATGTTGCCTCAGACAGCGGGTACACCGGGCGTGGTCCCCTGCGACTTCTTTGTATTCCCGAGAACCATCGCTGAAGGTGCTTTACATCGTAACGAAAACTCAATTACAGAAGTTACTCTAAGATCACAAAAAGCGCTGACACTAGTGTTGTATATGTGAGGTCAATTACTTCGAAGAGGACTAAGTTGATGTTGATGGACAAATAAAAATATCTCAAGATAAACAAGGATTCACTTTACTTTTAGATCAGACCTACCACGTTGGCTTCGCGCCCCGTGCCTTTTTCATTAAAATCCTTCTGGGTTTACTGCCGTGTCATCTCATAAAGACTTAAAACGGTAAAATAAGAAAATAAGTAAACTTTTGACTGTATTGGCGTACTCTTAGTGCGAAGACTAGTTATCTGGGGAGAGGGTGTTTCAATTTATTGCATGTCTGACGGTGGCACAGGACTTCCGATGTCATAATTTTGTAAGCAGTAACATACTGTCGGTCGGTGTCAGAGAGGACATATGTGGCAAAATACCTTTATGTGCGAACCTGAAGAACAAAAGTAACTTTAACATGGTAGTTACACATTAAGGATGTCCGGATGTTTTTCTTTGACTTGTGCCGTGAATCTTTGCTTCTTGTCAAATGTCTTGATTCTAATTCAACGGGAAGTATCCTGGGTTATGGTGAGTCGGTTTGCGAGTTTCTAAATATGTGATCTACTACTCTTTCTTGAGATAAAGGGGTCTGAACAAGTGGACAGACAGACAGATGGACAACAATAAATATTCTGCAATTGTATTCTCTAATGTTCTACATTCTGAAGAATTTTTGTGGAAACAGTGTCTAGATGTTTTCAAAGAAATATAATCGATTGAAATTCGTCGCTGTAAGCTCGTATGCCATCAATGAACACGCAAAGCAACAGGTGAACTGTTCGTCACTGCTAGCAAAATATATGACTTGCTCAACTAAACATCTTCAACGTTGTTGATCTGTCAATCCTCAATTGCAGTTAACATCATGTTAAAAGTCTTAGTTTAAAACCGTCTCTGATCACCGGTGATTCCGTGATGACGGTTGAAACTTCCAGGGATAATGGACAAGGGTAAATGTACTAATGCCAAGTAACCGTCTCAGCTTCACGCTGAGCTCAATCAAGACTTCTCACAAGGCCTCTCTAGATGAAATCAAGTTGAGTGAGATTACAGAACCTGCTCGTCACAGACAGCACCTTTTATGCCTATTCACTTTCCAGAGAACATCTGATACAGGTGTTTACGGACCCGCTGTCCAACGTGAGGTGAGGGTCCTTCATGTAGGAGCCGCATTCCTTGAGGAATAACAAGTGTGATATGTTCCAGGAACATGGGTATTAAGTCTCCGATAAACGCTGTGTACAACGGCACATTTAAGCGGGGAGGAAGAAACCTGGGCCAAGTACGTAAACAATGGCTATGTGTGCCACGTTTTGACAGATTTTCTGTGTTGATGGCTCTTCACATCCGTAGTGGGGGGTTCTCATCAGAACAATCACGACTACTGCGACTATTTAGAAGTCCGTCTCTGATGAAAGGAGCGCCATCTGTGAAAAGTACAGAAGCAGGAAAGTGAGGATCGACTGTAAGACGTTGCAAGACCAATGGCTGAAAACGACGCGAAGTGTGAAGTCTGGGAGGTCAAAGCATTCACACTATATGTATGGTAGGGGTTCAGCTGTACTTCTCATAATACTAGCCCACATTGCTCTAGGAAACATTCATTTCACATACAACTGATACAATGCAGATTGTAAGCGCTTCATCCAACTGAACTAGCACTGCATTTTCGATGTTGGGAGTCTATGTAGTTCGTCATCTTCTTCACACAATTTCTTGTTTCACTCAATCACTGGAAATGTCTTAAAAACATGGTATTAGGAGGATGTATTCTATGTGGATATTTGATCGCATATAACCTTTGCGCTTAATTTCCTTGTCCAGACACGGAATGAATATCTGAAAGTTCCGTCACGATGTGCAATTCCATTTATTTAGGGCTACTAGACGCTTCAGTCTCGAACCGCGTGACCGCTACGGGCACGAATGTGTGTGATGTATTTAGGTTAGTTAGGTTTAAGTAGTTTTAAGTTCTAGGGGACTGATGACCTCAGCAGTTACGTCCCATGGTGCTCAGAGCCATTTGAACCATTAGGACTACTGGGCGTAAGTACTTCAACCTGTAAATACAGATTGCAGTCTACTACAATTGAGAAATTGTACACCAAGATTGCTGTTGTCAGTGCACAGTACGCCATCTGCATTGAATTAACTGGGTTACTATCTCAACTTCTACATCTAGTTACTCGCCAAGATTGCATACCTTACAATCATAGCAACAACAGCATCGGTATATATGTTCTGCTGTCAGAAGTATCAGAATGGTTTTCGCTGGTAACCTCCGATTAGGTCGTTTTCGGATCAGAATCCCCTAACTCAAATTGATACATTTATCCTTCTCCATGGTCCATGAAAGTTTGTAATATCAACACGGAATCACCCAGTATGAAGGCAATATTTGTTTTGACAAACATGATTTACGGTGTATGCTGATACATGTGCTCTTACTATGCTTCTGGTAACGCTGCTGTTCCACCTGTAGCACTAAAAACTATTTTCATCACAGGACACAAACTGCACGTACACTTTTCCACCGTGTTAACGGTTTCTAATGATTAAATGTTGTTTTTGCCAGAGGACCAGCGAAAAAAGTTTTATTGCCACAAATCTACCACGGAAGTCCAAATCCCTCTCTAAAAGTGAATATTGGCATTTATCCGCGCTTAATAACTGCCTCTTCACAGAACATAAAAATTCCATCCACCAGTTTCACACATACAAACTTATACAGTCAACCAAATTCAAGGACGAATCAGTGAGGGTATCTTCAATAAACGTTCTGCAAGTGGACGTGATTTCCAGCTCTAAAGAAGATACTATGCACATTCATAGGCTCAGCGAGTGCCATTTTTACCTTGCGCAGAAGTTGTAGTGCGACCACAAGCCCCTTGCGTTTATTAAATGGAGACGTCAGAGTGTGGTACACGCTATCTGTCGTGCAAGTGGCAGTTATATGGTAGTTCACACTCAGTTTTTGTGTACTCTGGACTTCGCTTGGATTTAGATCTTACCTGCAAGAACATGCAAAAACTGGGGTAGTACTTAAGCACCACCTGCCTTTTCATAGTTTTAAAAAATCTAATTATAAGGTAGTGAATTTGGGTCGAGAATCTCTTTTTCAAGCCGCAAACATCTTTATAACAGCATAGAAATCTGGTAAACAAACGCCTGACGTCGTCGAAAGATATTTGCAAGATGTTTTCTTCCCTGGTGAGGGAGAAAAATTTGTGTTATTGTTACATTCTTCGGGTGGTCAGAGTGAAAGAACAGTTTGGCGCATCGTACCTGACAGCAAGGAATTTGTTCATCTGGTGATACCAAAGGGCTCTATGGCACAGGAATAGCCACGGGCCGTATAAGGCTTTCGAAGTTGAGAGAACTTTTGAGAAGATTTTCAGATCTTGTACTTTTGAACGCTTATGATTTCAATCTCCATTTGTGAAACGATATAATCCAATTGCAGTCACTACAGCGGAATCAATTTTCTTCGCCAAGGCTTACCAATCTACTGAAATATGCCTGATACAAGTCAGGATATTCAGAGGACCGCTCGTAATAATTTGAGAATCTTTCTGAATATTGTTTTATATTTTGTTCTCCGTTGAGTATATAATGTGATGAAATTTTGTTCAATTTACGAGTGGGGTGAAAAAAAGCAACGTTTTAAGCATTTCGTTACAGCTATCATTATTATAATGATTTTGTGTCATTTTAATGATGAATAACTTATTATTTTCATTTAAAAAATACTCTATGTAAAACAATAAGTTTAAAAAATGAATGTAAAACGTACAATATCAATTTTAATATAAACAAATATAATTAAAATAAATAATGAGGAAAATAATGAATTTTTACTTATTTTAATTAGGTATGATGAAAATAGTCTGACAGCACATTGTGTACAACCTGTTTTCCGAAAACACAATTCATAAAACAGCTTTATTGCACATGGCAGAATGTGGGTTCAAAGCTTCTTCAATTTATGCAAAATTTCAAATTATTCCAAAAGTTGATTACACAGTTTTCAAGAACGTTAATTATATATCATCATTTTTATATACCATCGTTACGAAGATATTATATCTAACCTCATATGCGAAATGATCTTTTGATGTGTGCTTTATCCCTTAAATGTGAAACTAAGCACAAAAAAGTACCGTATTGTTTTGCCCCCTCTACGCAACCGCCTACTTTATCAAGATCGGTTATTTACACTATGGAATGTTACCTTGCAAGTACAGCACATCGTTATGCGTTGAGTGGGTAAAATTAACTGCTTTTATGTCGGTGATATAAAGTGCGCGATTGAGAGAAAACATGTGATAAAAGAATTGGGGATTAATGTGGATATATGTGATGTAATAACATAATTAGTACAACTTTTACTTGAGCAAGGAAATCTGTTCTACTGTGGCACCTGTAAAACGACGTCTCTGCAGCGGGAAAACATGTATTTAAGAATAACACATGGAGGTAGAAACAGGAACCTGGTAGTTTAAAGGAACTACCACGAGCACTTTACGATATGGTAATGAACGCGAAACAAAAGATAATTCGGAAAGAATCACGACAATATTGGAGAAATCTCTAAATGAGCAAATGAAGATGGTGTAAAAGAAAAACACAAAAACAACGTAAGGAAGTGGTGTTCTTTAGGTGAAGGAGAGGCGTGAGATAAAGAAAATCGTGGAAAATCAAATGAATTGAACCACACAAAAGCGGCCACTAAAAGAAGCAGGATAAAAAAGAGGTTAATTTCTTATCGAAGTCGACGCCTTAGCAGTAAAGCAATCACGCAGCAGGACAACACAGGGTAACGATATCAGCTACGGCTATGTTCAAACAACCTCGGCGGCATCCACCCCAAGTGATTCAGTGAGAGGACGGAGAACCTAACTCACAACTAGCGTCAGGTAACTTGAACCCGGACCCCGCCGAATGCTCTCCAAGTGTGCTACCAACTCCACCACACTCGGTAGAATTGTTCGAGCGGCAAGCACCTCGGTAATATTTATGAATGTGTTGCTCCACAACAGTGTCAACTAACTAATAATGAAAAAGGGAAAGGTGGGGCACTGACATCTTTCAATACGTACACGCTTCACGCGAGGAAACATTCATCTGCACTTAGCACTGTGAATAACGGAGAAAGCAGCTGACGAGCGGAACAAATGGCCGTCGCCATGGATACGTGATGCAGAAATAGCGTACTGCGGGCCGTGGAGAACAGAGGCAGGCGTCACTAGAGGCTCCTTTCCCCCCCTCTGGATGGCATCGCATTTCAAAGAGCCTCGCGTCGCGTCTGCCATCCACTGTACAGCCAAGGGGAAAAAAACGCGCCTGTCGATTGATTCAGAAAGAGAGCAAAAGCCAAGAGGCACAACTTACGTTGTATTGAAAATCTTCGATATATTCTTTTGTTCTGGCCTTCTTTGTGAGAAGCGTTTAGCGGTGTTATGAGGTATGCACATAGGACACATTAAATTCTGAAGAGATAGTACATATTAAAGTCGAACGACGGCGTAGGTTTATACTGCTCAGTGTCATCAGACAAAACAAAATTGGTCCACTTCTGTTGATAAACAATTTTTTCGCGTTTGTTTCGTCTGTCAAGATTAGGACATCGGTGGTCTTTTTCCATGTCTACCCAGATGTGCATAGTCACTCTCTTATCTGTTAACATTGCAATGAGAGCTGAAAAGGAACTAGACACAACGATAATATTAACACTAACAATAATTATGAAAATAATTATAGCAGTGTGTGCTGTCAGTCGGATTAGTATTGGGTTATGTACGTTCGTCATACTATAATAAATTCCTATCAAAAAAAGATATGACAGACAGACAGAGATATCACTTTTTCCGAAATATTCAGCTCTTAATTGGTCGGAGGACAACTTGACTAAAAGAAGGGATCATTTGAGCCGAAACATTACGAGCCATAAAAAAAATCATAAATCTGTTAATACAAGAAAGAGTGGCCGGTAAAAGTTGTTGAGTGTGAACAAGGCTTCACTACAGTAAGTACGTTTAAACGGATGTAGATTGCAGTTATTAAGCACACATGAACAAGCTTGCACACGATGGAGTAGCGTAGAGAGCTGCAGCAGACCAAGCTTTGGACGGCCACAACAGGAAAATAACATGAAAAATAAACTAAAACAGTTATTTCCATCAGTCAACTTTTGTTTCTTCCACAACGCATTTCTAGTGCTGACTCTATCATCTATACGTATCTAATTGTTTTAATCTACATTTATGTCACAAAAAGTTGCAGTTACTAAACCGCAGACTGTTATGGACGACATAACATACTATAAATAATTTATTGTGGGCACAAAGGAATTAATGACATTATCTGTCTGTGGCCATTGATTTAAAACAACGGGGAAAGCAGAAAATTTGTGCCTGGTCGGGATTCGAACCCGCGTCCCCTGTTTTTGGGAGGGTCTCCCATCTCCCCTTGCCTGTGAGCAGCTTTTGTCATTAATTCCGTTGTATCTTGATTCATAATTACTACATGATCAAAAATGTGGACGGCCAATGATCACTTCACCGTTGACGCACACCAAGCTCGAACTTTTGCTGTAACTGGGGAACTGCCGCGAGTATTGAGGATATTGGGCGAGGTACTTCATCAGTAGTGTGCACATAAGTTGAGAATTTGTGTCTGACGCGAGGCATCACACAGTTGCGAAGACCACTGTGTCCGGATGGCGCAGTGGTCAGAGCATTTGCCTTGTAAGGAGGAGACCCACGTTCGATTCCCGGACCTGCACTTTCCCTTTCGATTTAAATGAATGCCCGCAGGAGGCTAATATCATTAATTCCTTTGTGTCTTGATTCTTAGTGGCTGCAGGATCAAAATGGTGTCTGTCCTTTCGGATATATCCGAAAGAACAAACACCTCATATAATCTCTTGTAGGATTACTTCCCCTCTCCCTTCTATCATCATCTCGAAACGACGCTGCACTACACACATACCATTTCAGTCACCTACACCTAAAAGGGACGTACACAGCCCTCGTGCTTCACGCAGAAAGGGTGCCTGTGAGTATGATAGGAAAAACCTTTCCAATTACACCATACGATTTTACTTTACATTCTTCGCCAAAGTGACACCACTATGAAAGCTAGAGCGGTTTTATACGGTATTAGCGTGATATACCGGGTGATAAAAATGTCAGTATAGATTTGAAAACTTAATAAACCACGAAATAATGTAGGTAGAATGGTAAAAATTGACACACATGCTTGGAATGATAAGGGGTTTTATTAGAACAAAAAAAACACCCCATATTGTTAGACGCGCGAAAGATCTCTTGCGCGCGTCGTTTGGTGATGATCGTGTGCTCAGCCGCCACTTTCGTCATGCTTGGCCTCCCAGGTCCCCAGACCTCAGTCCGTGCGATTATTGGCTTTGGGGTTACCTGAAGTCGCAAGTGTATCGTGATCGACCGATATCTCTAGGGATGCTGAAATACATCATCCGACGCCAATGCCTCACCATAACTCCGGACATGCTTTACAGTGATGTTCACAACATTATTCCTCGACTACAGCTATTGTTGAGGAACGATGGTGGACATATTGAGCATTTCCTGTAAAGAACATCATCTTTGCTTTGTCTTACTTTGTTATGTTAATTATTGCTATTCTGATCAGATAAAGTGCCATTTGTCGGACATTTTTTGAACGTTTGTATTACTTTGGTTCTAATAAAACCCCATGTCATTCCATGCATGTGTGTCAATTTGTACCTCTCTATCTACATTATTCCGTGATTTATTCAGTTTTTAAATTTATACTGACTTTTTGATCACCCAGTATCCTAGATTAACTGCATGTGTGTCGTCATTTGTGAGTAGTACCATTCGGCTGTAATCTACATTACATGAAACTGACTGCTACCGTTACAGAGCCATTCGTCGAAGCTAAGACGCATGCCTATACGAATATTGATAAACTACGGCTATGACCAGCGAGATAGGTGCTGCAGCGATAAAGGGCCTGGAATCTTATTCCCGAAAAGCGGGTAAGAGCAACCTGTTTGGTGATCTAGATTTGTGTGTTGTTATTAAAAGCGAATTGTAAAATCATATTTGTAAGAAGGTTGTGTATTATATGTATGTCCAGTCTCAGCTTGTGCCCCTTCGACGAAACGCTGAACGCTACCCTCACTTCCTTTGTGACCGGGAACACGAGAAATGCCAGCTGGCAGCAACCACCAAGCGCAAATTACCGCAAGCGTCTCTCACATTCAAAGTTCGCGCACGCACGCCATTAGCTGGAAAGGTCACCTTCACCTGCACCCGTCTGGAGACAGCAACAAAGCTTCACACTTTTTCTTAACAAGGGGACGCTCTGAATAATAACGCCAACTACCCCAGGAGCGTGGAATTAACATCGCTTCCCCGACAAACAGAACATGCTTGGGGGGCCTCAAACACACACAGAGATGCTGAAACAGATCTTTAATTAGCCGGGGCACTCCCTGGAAAATTCTTTCGCTAGATGTCGTGAACACCTGTCTTTGTTTACTGCTTTGTACCCAGAAGGTAACCACGTAAGCGTCCAAGACATCGTTGGCAGACGTGTATCTCAGATACAGCAGCTGAATACGCAGAATGAACTATTTTTTTAGAGTTTTATTTTTCGGTCAAGCCAAGCGGTCAGAAGAAAATAGATTCAAAAGCCGGAAATACGCCATTCGTACCTCTTGAAATTGCCTTAGTTAGAATATCGAATTGTCCAGAACATTAGAGCAGGTATGAACTGCAGGCCAACTGGACTTTGAACAGCAGTCAGCTAATAAATGAGTGAATCTGATTAGTATGCTTAACGTGATGGTGACGTAAACTCACGTTTTCAGTTAGGTGTGTCAATACGATCAAGACGTCAAAGAGTCCCAAATAGTTTTAACTGAGCTCCTTAAAAAGAGGTGCAGATAGTCCCAGGTCATATTCGTATTAGTAATTTTGGAAATCATGAAATTTCTGTGTATATATTATTGGTTTTATACTTAATGAAACGGTAAATGTATTAGGAAATGGACGATTCCAACATGCTGTCGTAAATTAATATATTCTTGGAAATTATTGACGATATTAAATTTCATAGCTCAGGTTGTAAGAAAACTTTAAACTTCAGAAGCTATGTTGTCCGATAGTCTTGACATCTATACTTACTCTGCAATTCATATTTAAATGTATGACACAGGGTTAACACAACCATTTTCAGACACTTTCTTGGCCTTCAGGCTGGTCATTGTCCTGAGTAAGCTGCTTTTTATTTCTTAAATAAACCCTTTATTTCACGATTTTTCGCTATTAGCTAATTTAAACCCCTTGGGCATTTTCAAGCTATACAGATGTGAATTCCGTCTGTAAAATGGTAAAATACAACACTTTTGTGGGTCTCTGTCGCCTTGACAGCGGTACCCAAACTAATTCCGTTTGTTCATATTTAAAATAAAGCTGCTCATGACACGGTCAACTTTTACTAACTAATAGCAAAATATAATGAAATAAAGGGTTTATTTCAGAAGCAAAAACAGTCTATGCCGCACTATGACGTCCCTGAAAAAATCTGCAGCGACTATGGACCCGTATATACAGAAGACTTTCTTGATCATTCCAGGCATCAGGGGAGAATAAACACCTAAATCTTTGGGTGGAGCTCTGATTTTTCTTAAATTTTACAAAAGTAATTTCTCCCTATGTGGATGGGAGTCTAGAATACTTTCGCACGTGGAGGAGAAATCTGGCTGCTGAAAATTCGTGAGAAGATCGCGTCATAACGACAACGCCCTTATTTTGATGACTGCCACCCCAACTAGCGTCTCAGTCTACACTTCCTTAAAATTTTTCGATGTCCTCCGTCAGTTCTGTCTGGTTAGGATAGCATACCACTCAGAAAAACTCCAGAAAGGGTCGGACAAACGTGTTGCAGGCTCCCTCTTTATTAAATCTGTTGCATCTACTAAGCGTTCTGCCAATAAAACACGGTCTTTGCATCATTTTCCCTAAAACATTTTCTGTTTGATTGTTCCTGCGTCTGTTATTTGTAACTGTATTGCCTAGGTATTTACCTGAATTGACAGTCTTCAGTTTTGTGTGAATTATCGTGTAACCGAAATATAACGTATACCTTATAGCACTCATGTGGATGGCCTCACAGTTTTTGCTACTGTGGGTCAATTACCACTATTCGCACCATACAGATATCTTGTCTAAATTATTTTTCAAATCCTTTTTATTACCTGATGATTCTACTAGACGATAAACTATAGCATCACCTGCAAATAATGTAAGATGGCTGCTCAGTTTGGCACATAAATCGTTTATAGAAATTAAGAAGTTTCTGCAAGGAAATCACGAGTCTTGTTCCACAAGTGAGCCGAAGATTATAGCAAATCAATTTTATTAGAATCCGCTTGGAACAGAGTCAAAATCCTTCTGGAAATTTACATATATGGAATTAATTTAACATCCTTGCCGATGGTACTCGCTACTTCATGTGGATGAAGAGGCAGGGTTTTCTCAAGAATGATATTTCCTGAATACCTTCTACTTGTGTGTCAATAGATCGTGTTCTGCGAGGTATTGCATAAAGTTCACACATGTAAGTATTTTGCTGAATTATAGACCCGTATAATTCACATCGATCTGCAGCAGGATTTTGGAATCTATGCTATTTCCTTTCTTGTGTGTTGGTGTGACATGTGCAACTTCCCAGACTTTAGACACGGATGTCTCGTCGAACATGTGGTCGTATATGCTTCCTAAAACGAAGCTATTTCATCTGCATACTGAGAAGGGAACCTAATTGGTATGTAATCTGAACCTCAAGAGTTGCCTTTATCTGTGAGAGGAAGCTTAACGTAAATTGTATTGTAATCCGAAGTAGTGGCGGACAGAACAGATTGCATAGGATCTGACGCTTGAAATGTTTTATTCTAGTATTCCGTATTGGCCTTTCGAGGAAACATAATTTACATGGGGCGGTAGTTATTACACTGGCCACACATTCGGGAAAA
Source organism: Schistocerca piceifrons (assembly GCF_021461385.2). Taxonomy (NCBI): domain Eukaryota; kingdom Metazoa; phylum Arthropoda; class Insecta; order Orthoptera; family Acrididae; genus Schistocerca; species Schistocerca piceifrons. The sequence goes on along the minus strand of NC_060140.1, from coordinate 430,433,848 downwards.
GCGGTGTTGAAATACAACCAAAATACGTACCCGCCAAGTCATTCAGTTTTAGATCCGCCGTAGTTTTCTAGAATATATATGAAGCGAATACGGAGGTAGTTGCTGTGTGAACAAACAATGCCTATTTCACACTTTTTTTGGTCTATCCAAGCTTGAACTTTATTTTTAATGGCGTTATGGATGGTTCGCCAACTACAAATTCTTCCAGTTATCCGGCTAGTGTTATAGTGCGTGAGGTACGTGGCATTAAGAAACGAATGAGCAATGTAGCATGAGCTTACTATATTGTGAATAATCTTTCTACAGGTTTGTATGAACAGAACAGAACTGTCCACTTGGACTAAAACGATAGGTTAAACCGATCATGTTTAGGACTGAGATCCAAATCCCCACGCGACCATAATGATTTAGAGTTTACGTGGTTTTCATAAATTACTTCAGGCAAATGCCGAAATGGTTCCTGCTAGACTATAACACCATTGCTGAATACTTGCCCCACCCTTGTTAAATTAAAACGTATGTAAGGGAATGTCTGTAGACAATGATGAGACAAAAATTATGACCAAATGGTTAACAGCGTATTGGACTATATTTAGAACGCAAAACAACAGCTACGCTTAGTTATATGAAATCGTAAAAGCCTTGGCAGGTTTCCGGATGCAATAGCGTCATGAATGAGTTCCACTTGCTTCAAATCAGTCGAATTAGGTGGCCAACACATCGATGTGAGTTCACCATCACAATCCTCAAGGCTTTGTGACTTGATAGTTACCCCGCTAGAAGATGCCATCGCCGTCAGAGAAGACATCATGCGCAAAGGACTGCAGAGGGTCCGAGTGATGTTCAGGTAGCCCTTAGCTGTCATGGTGCCACACGTCCCTTGGAAGCACAGGTGAATACATACCAGGTATAATGCTTCTCTCACCGGCCTGCGTCCGTGGCATGCTGCATGCTTCGGGCAGCCGTTATCCTGAATATTCTAATGCAATCATCGACCTGCTCCAACAAGAAACGTAATTCATTCGGCCAGACGATACGTTTCCATTGACCCATGGTCCAGTCTCGATGGTCCCGAGCATTATTCACGCTGCCGTTTCGTGAACATGGGAACACGTAGGAGGCGTGTGCTCCGGAGCACTATGTTCAACAATGTACGCTGTATACAACATTTCATTGCCTGAGCTATTCTCATTATGACGCAAAGTTCCTTTGGACATACATGCATGTCCAAAGGAACAGGTTCTGTGGCGACTACAACCGTTACGAAATACATTAAATATATTCGCAACTGCGAATAATGACATCCATCAGTTGTAGAATGGAATGACGACAATGACGCATGGTTGACGACATGTGGAAGTTTGGGACTGGCCACGAGTCGTGCACGGAAATCCGGGTTCGAGTCCCGGTCTGATGCATCTTTTCATTGTCGTCATTCCATTCTACAGCTGGTGGTTGTCATTATTCGCAATGGCGAATACATTTAATGTATGTACGGTGAAGGCTGTGCTCAGATATACTTAGGACTGCACCAGCATTGTAATTTGTGGTTAGATCCACAACAGATCGTCGCCTGTCCTGCTTTACAGAGAGTACTTCCAAGTTTTCTGTTGACGAGGCGTTGACGTCCCAAACATTGTCGCCTTACTGTGGTTCACCGTCTTTAGGCCGCTCTTAATAGATGCTCATGACAAAATTATATGAACAGCCGAATAGCTTCACCACTTCCGAGGTGCTCCTTACCAGGTGCTGGGTCACATCAATTTATCTTTTGTCAAAATAGCTTATGTCAGTGATTTTCACCATTTTCGGCCCGTATCGTCGTTTGTGCACTGTATGATTAAAAGTATCTGGGCGTCTATTACTGTCTCCAAACTCCATGTGGTACACAATGCTGTAAAATTAGCGTTTCGTGAAGAGCAATAAGATGACTACACCATAACCACGAAAAATACCTCATACCGTAATACCACCTCCTCTGTACCTTTCTGTCGTCATAAACATGATGACAGTAACGTTTTCCAGACATCTGCGAAACCCAAACCCATCGAATTGCTACAGGGTGAAGGGTGAGTCATCACTCCCAAGTCACTACTTTCCAGTCATTCATTGTCCGGTGGCATTCCTTTTTACACCACCTAAAGCAACGTTTTGAACTGACTGCAGAAATATTTCTCTCTTGTGGAGCTGCTCGACCATTGTATCCCATTGTTGTTACCTGCCTTCGTACAGCCATTGTGATAGCTGGCCTGCTGCCAGTACTCTGGGGCTCACGAGTGATTCGCTCTGCTGATTTCACGTCATTTTCACAAACGCCCTCCGCAATGCTCGACAGCGACAGACCCATTGTGGCGGTACAAGAGGTCTGTCTGGTCTTGGTGTAACTTTAGTTCTTCCTTCACGTTTCTAATTTTCAATCACATCGCCAGCAATCGAACTTGGCAGCTTTTGGACGACTGAAATGTCCCTTAAGGATTAGTTACTAAGGTGAGATCGAATAACTAGTGCACATTCGAAGTCTCTGAGCTCTCCTAATCGATACATTCAAGCTTGTGGGGGAGGGGGGGGGGGGGAGAGGGGCATTCACCACATTGTTTCTCCACATCACATATGAAGTACGCTTTTGTTCTTAAACGGTTGAACCGCAACGTGTCTAACATCCTTGTTTAAGCAACCCACAGAGGAGTGAAATTACTGCTGGTGGTAGTAGTACTACGAGCTCGTTCTAATATCAGTATTTGAGAAATCTTCGTACATCCATAGTTAAGCTGGATGAAGGTGGTACACAGCTGGTATGATTTTTATCCATGTGAAGCACGTGTTGGTCTCACCGCGGACTTCTAAACTGACCCACACACAACTGATTTCATCAAAGTGTACGGACCTGAAGATGGCGTTGACGCAACGTCGAAACAAGGAGCGAAGTAAATATAAAATCTTAAGTACAGCAGGAGGAATTTCATTTTTAATAAAAATATTTGAGAAAGGTTTCCCTTTTTTGTTCCAGCATCTGCTGCACCTGTTTCACTTCTCCTGCCGCTTCAGTTGTTGACTCACGGTTCCAACATTGCACTTTATCAGCAGTATTTGAGGAGCCGTTAACCTCCAAGCCACCTACTTCTTTTTCTTCGGGATTGGGCATACTACTTCACATTCATGCTCGGAATATACTTGTAAATCGAAAGAAATCTTATGAGAAAGACATTTTTTATTAATTCAGTGTGGAGAGGCGCTTAGGGAGGTGTACGTCGCTAACAACTGAAGGACACTGTGAACTCGCTACTTCTCTCACAGGTAAATGGCGGAGATCTTATACAAGCGATCACATTCATTCGCATACGAACAATTTATAAACCCACACATCAGTCATCTTAGAAGTATTTCCAGTCACCATACAGATGACCCTTGTTTGACCAAGCACGCTTTTTCTCTTGTGTAGACCATGTAAAACGATGGAAAAAGAGCAGAAAAGTTCAAAAATTTTTGCTGTCGTGAGTTCCACTGTAGGGTGTTACAAAATTAAGAACCCAGCACCAGGAACTTGATCATAATTTAAAAGTAACACTGTTAGACTGAATGAAATTGTATCAGCTGCGCAGATTTTACCCTTCAATGTAACTAATCTATAGCGTTAAACATTGAAAGAAAAGAAACGTAATAGGAATATAGTACAGTAATACCGCCCAAATCAGGAACAACTCTCATAACGCTAAATGTATCTCATACATGCTTACAGTGTTAGATCTGATTTGTATGGCATACTGATAATAACTTTCGACAGAATGGAAATCTTCTCGAAATAATTCTATATTGATACAAATGTCTAACGAAACAGGATACCCTGACGTTTGCCTATGTTTCATTCAAGAATATGATGAACCAGTAAGCTGCCGTTATCATAATGAGCTTCACAAGATACAATAAAACAAAGATTTCTCTGAGCCCTAAATCAAACCAATCTTCACCTTCCACTCTACTTCTTTCTTTGTCTTCTACACGTTTTTATATTAATCTCATTCACCATCTCTCAATAGTTCCCTTTGGCTCTGAGCACTATGGGACTTAACATCTATTGTCATCAGTCCCCTAGAACTTAGAACTACTTAAACCTAACTAACCTAAGGACAACACACAACACCCAGTCATCACGAGGAGTAGTTCCCTTTATCTCTCATTCCTAGTATTCTCAATCGCTTTAGTCTCCTTTTCTTTCTCTTCGTACCTATTGTTGCCTCAGTCCTAATCTGTTACATTAACATCGTTACCAGTTTTCTACCTTTATCAGAGCGCAACTTAACTCGTCCTTATAGCGTCGCGCATCATCACGTCGCTCCCGAAATTCAGGGAGGCACGCCAGGCGCGAATCGCATCCCCCCAGCAAGGGTCGGTGCGTCAGCCAGCCAGGACGAGGTTTTTGGGTGGTTTCCCATACCACGCTAGGTGAATACCGAGCTGACAACCACCTCCGGCGTTAGTTACGCTATTCCCAAAAATTAGAAAACTTTCGCACTGTTTCACCGAAGCAGACAGTTGCGGTACACACACTCCGTTCGAAGAGGGGGCTTGACGAGAGGAACGTCATCCGGCCACCGACACTGCGAAATCCAAAAATTAACCTACCGACATGAGATGAACAGTTAATGCACAACCTGATGCCCCAGTATCTACACCATTTTTATACATTGTGTTTATAATCAAAATGCACCTAATCGTGGAGGTCCAGTGTGGATTGTAACTATCATATGAGAGAGAAACTTGGTAGATATGCTACAGCGTTAATGCGGAACAGATTTACTATAAAAAAATAGTTCGAAAGTTAGCCAGCGGATGAAAATCTGACGCTGTACAGCTTCACCTCGACGTCTCCGATACTCGAATTAAACAGAGTAAGTGACAGTTAATAATAAAATTAACGTGATGCTTTTCCCACTTGTTTGATCTTTTCTGCCCACGCTCCTTCCTAAGCCATTACATACGGAAACATTTCACTACGTCATTCTTACTTTGACAGCGCCAGAGTTGCACCTGGTGGTCAAAATTGGACCTAATTTTTTTCCAGCGTAAATCGGTTCCGCATTAACACTTTAGAATATCTACGAAGTTTCGCTGCCATTCTATGATTACAGCTCACCCTGGATCCATGTGAGTGGCTGCAGTTTGATTAAAACTACCTGGTATTTGCCAGAGTACCACGAACGCAACTTTAACCTATTTTTTAGTACATGTTTTTCTTAATTACAAGCAATCTATCGATTCTACTTAGGCTACTTGTCATTTTCAAAACATTCTTGTCAGACACACACCTTCAGACTTCATCCTCTCAGAATTACGAAGAAATCTTTATGGCAGTTAGGAAAGGTCATCAGGGAGTTACCGTTACGGGTGAAATAAATTAAGGAATAACGAATACAAATATAAAAAAAAACAAGGCAGTGACTACAGAAACGACAATACTTTGTCAGACTGGATCCGCTGTTATTTCGAAATGGAGTCTAGTAAGGCGTGTTTACATGTAAGTGAAGAGACTCTGCAGGAGATTTTATTTTTATTTTTTTTTTAATACTGAGTAATGCATATCGATGGGGAACGCTCGTCCAATCTCCTCGTGCTAACGCGAAATCCGGGATGTGACACATTATACGAAAAGTTACTATCGGGGTGCAGTTTAGCTTTAACGCCATCCTCGCTGGCAGTGCCGATAGGCGATTTCAGCGCCAACGACTGCTCCTTCGGTAGCCGGGGAGCATTTTCGACGGGGAGGAGGAGGAGGAGGAGGAAGTGGAGAGGAGCCACAGTCAGAGGCCTGCGATATGCGGCAAGCAGAGATCGACCGGCGCAGCACGCGGAAGACAGCGTCGTCTAATGCCGAACACTCGAATCCGGCTCGGAACACCACGGAATTTCAGTAACAGGACAGGGCGGAGTGTTTCAGAACAGCTGGGGAAAATTGTGGAATTTTTCATTTGGTCTGCTCCATACAAAATTGCTAGTAATTGCATTCGGAAAGGGCACAAGTACGAATTCCAGTAGCTACCAGATTGCGACGATGGACACAGAACGCAGTTCAGTGCTTTCCATCACGTTTCTCGCTCGATTTCGTCCTTTCAGTTCAGTTTTGCCCAGCGGCCTGCCGGTGGCGGCAAATTTGCTCTGGACGTGGGAGTAGCGCGGATCGGAAGAGCCACGAGACAGGAAATAAAACAACCGGCTGTAGGAGCGCGCCGATGGAACCGGGGCTACCGTTCCGTTGTTAACAAAATTGTCAGGCAAGGAGAAGCACCGTTCCCCGGAAGAGACGAAACGGGTGCCGTCGTTTCGTGGTGCAGCTGGGTGTTAACCCGCATCTGACGCTGACTCCCACACACAAGCTACAGTCGAAAGCTCTTCATTGTTATATTTCTGTGGTGCATAAGTTAAGAGCGTTTTTCCATTAGTTTAATAAACACAACAGATAGGCTACATATAACGGACACTTTAGTCTTCAATAATACATTCACCTTCACTATTTACACTACTGGCCATTAAAATTGCTATACCAAGAATAAATGCAGATGATGAACGGGTATTCATTGGACAAATATATTATACTATAACTGACATGTGATTATATTTTCACGCAATTTGGGTGCATGGACCCTGAGAAATCAGTACCCAGAACAACAACCTCTGGCCGTAATACCGGCCTTGATAAGCCTGGGCATTGAATCAAACATATCTTGGAGAGCGTGTACAGATACACCTGCCCATGCAGCTTCTACATGATACCACAGTTCATCAAGAGTAGTGACTGGCGTATTGCGACGAGCCAGTTGCTAGGCCACCATTGACCAGACGTTTTCAATTGGTGAGAGATCTGGAGAATGTGCTGCCCAGGGCAGCAGTCGAACATTTTCTGTATCCAGAAAGGCCCGTACAGGACCTGCAACATGCGGTCGTGCATTATCCTGCTGAAATCTAGGGTTTCGCAGGGATCGAATCAAGGGTAGAGCCACGACTCGTAACACATCTGAAATGTAACGTCCACTGTTCGAAGTGCCGTCAATGCGAACAAGAGGTGACCGAGACGTGTATCCAATGGCACCCCATACCATTACGCTGTGTGATACGCCAGTATGGCGATGACGGGTACACGCTTCCAATGTGCGTTCACCACGATGTCGCCAAACACGGATGCGACCACCATGATGCCGTAAACAGAACTTGGATTCATCCGAAAAAATGACCTTTTGCCATTCATGCACCCACGTTCGTCATTGAGTACATCACCGCAGGCACTCCTGTCTGTGATGCAGCGTCAAGGGTAATCGCAGCCATGGTCTCCGAGCTGATAGTCCCTGCTGCTGCAAACTACGTCGGACTGTTCGTGCCGATGGTTGTTGACTTGCAAACGTCCCCATCTGTTGACTCAGGGATCGAGACGTGGCTGCACGATCCGTTACAGCCATGCGATTAGATGCCTGTCATCTCGACTGCTAGTGATACGAGGCCGTTGGTATCTAGCACGGCGTTCCGTATTACCCTTATGAACCCACAGATTCCATATTCTGCTAACAGTCATTGGATCTCGACCAACGCGAGCAGCAATGTCGCGATACGATAAACCGCAATCGCGATAGGCTACAATCCGACCTTTATCAAAGTCGGAAACGTGATGGTACGCATTTCTCCTCCTTACACGAGGCTTCACGAAGTTTCACCAGGCAACACCGGTCAGCTGCTGTTTGTGTATGAGAAATCGGTTGGAAACTTTCCTCATGTCAACACGTTTTAGGTGTCGCCAACGGCGCCAACCTTGTGGGAATGCTCTGAAAAGCTAATCATTTGCATATCACAGCATTTTCTTCCTGTCGGTTAAATTTCGCGTCTGTAGCACGCCATCTTCGTGGTGTAGCAATTTTAATGACCAGTAGTGTACAATAGTATGCCAACTTTCCGATTCCGTGACTGTAGGAATAACATTGTTTTGCGACGGAGAACTCCTTGAGATATGTTCGTAGCGCTCTTGCACCCGGAAAAGAAGTTCACTGAAGGTTTTTCGATAGAGAGCAGAAAATCTGATGGCACAACATCAAATGAATAACGTCGATGCGTAATAACGTACCTACACAACTCCCGCATCGTGTTTTTTGTCAGTGTTGCAAAATGCGGACGGACTTTATTGTGAAGTAGCAACACTTCACGCAGTCTTTCTGGTCGTTGTTCTTGGTTGCGTCTGCAAGACGTCATAGTTGCTGACAATAAATGTCAGCAGTGATGGTTATAACCCTGATGCACAATATTACCTTTTTGCAAATGGGCGCATGCTTTTGTAGGGGAGTTGCTGCTTTGTTTGGGCCCAACTATTCCTTTATTTTCCTTATGTTAGCGTAAAGAAACCATTTATCGTCACCCGTAACGGTGTGGGATGGAAATAGTCGGCCGGCCGGAGTGGCCGAGTGGTTCTAGGCGCTACAGTCTGGAACCGCGCGACCCCTACGGTCGCAGGTTCGAATCCTGCCTCGGGCATGGATGTGTGTGATGTCCTTAGGTTAGTTAGGTTTAAGTAGTTCTAAGTTCTAGGGGACTGATGACCACAGAAGTTGAGTCCAATAGTGCTCAGAGCCATTTGAACCACTTTCTGAGCACTATGGGACTTAACTTCTGAGTCATCAGTCCCCTAGAACTTAGAACTATTTAAACCTAACTAACCTAAGGACATCACACACATCCATCCCCAAGGCAGGAATCGAACCTGCGACCGTAGGGGTCGCGCGGTTCCAGACTGTAGCGCCTAGAACCACTCGGCCACCGCGGCCGGCTCTACTACTGGAAAATAATATATATACATATATATATATATATATGCGTCATTTAAAAAATGTGGCTATGCCAGAAAGTTAGTACAGCTGATGTCATGGGAACAATTCGCTTCTATTCGTCACATACGTTAACGACAACACAATGATTCAGTCGTTTGGGTGTACTTCGCTAACGCCGAACATAGTGTACCAGTCTCACTATTCCACCCTTCTGTTCTGACAATACATAGTGCACAGGATGAGTATTTGTAGGCTCTGATTGATACATGGTACGTGTACGGTGTGGAGAAAGGCTTTCCTTGTCTAATAAGTTGAACTATTGGAACTTTCATAGTGCTTTTGCTATAATATTTTCTGCTTTTCGTGAATCTGGCACACATCAACACTGACAAAAAAAAAATTATTATGTCACGCACAGGTTTGAGGAATAAAATTTCCGAGAGCGTACGACCGGAGCACAGTAGTGGATGGAAATGGTTCATAGACTGTCGGAAAACCGAAAAGGAACTGAAGTGTTTGAAATGTAGGCTTGAGAAGGATGATCTAAATTAGGTAGCACGTCTTCCGCAGAACAGGCTAGAAAATGAATATACGGAAACGTTGGGTAGAAGAAGGGTCAAAAATGGTTCAAATGGCTCTGAGCACTATGGGACTCAACTGCTGAGGTCATTAGTCCCCTAGAACTTAGAACTAGTTAAACCTAACTAACCTAAGGACATCAAAAACATCCATGCCCGAGGCAGGATTCGAACCTGCGACTGCAGCGCCTTTAACCGCACGGCCACTTCGGCCGGCCGAAGAAGGGTCATCGGAATAGCAGGGCACGTATGAAGGCATCAGGGAGCCATAGAGAGTAAAAACTGTAGACAGAAATTGGATTTTTACCCTTCAAATAGTTTTAGATTTTTCGTAGTACAAGAGAGGAATGTATGCTGGTTGCATTAAACTTGTCAGCAAGTCGAGATGAAAAGAAAAAACAGCGCCCTTCATTCCTTAGCCTGCTCCGTGCATAGATATAGTCAGGCATGGGAAACATTCTAGATACTGCTGAAGAAAATGTATTCACTGTGGTGGGAGGAATATCTCACACTTTATAAATGGCCAGTGTACCTCATCCACTCCGACTGGATAGACTTACGTTTTCGTTCCATCTTAAACCCGCGAGCAAATTACCAAGACTGTATTATATCGTCTTTGTTACTTTAATGATTTTCTACTCCAATCATTAGTTTGCACGTGAACATTGTGATCAGTTTACAGGGGTGTCTTCCATTATATTGTATTCCATAGCCTAGAAAGCATATTTTAATGAAAAAACGAAAATGGTCAGACATTAATGTTTATAACGTCCCTTCGATGGCGGGGTCATTAAACACGTAGTACAAGCTTTTGTTGAAGCTGGACGAGACAGTCAAAGTAACAAGCCGAGAATTCGCACTCATGGATTTAGGGCGACCATGGTAAAGCAAAATATGGAAAGTGACAAGGGGATATCAATATTTCTCACGAAATCATGTCCGACGTGCTATCCACTGCATCACGTAGCTCGGTGTAAGAATTCTCTCGGTGGCGATTACGCTTCTGCAGTATAAAATTTGTGTTGTTGTGAACTATTGCACAAAGCGACCGTGGGAAGGTAATACAGGCGGATCCCATACGCAGCCTCGCGAGAAACGACGCGCCAAAATGATTTTACCGGTGTAAGAGAAGTGTACGAATGTGTGTGGACATAGATTGTAATTGTGTATACGAGGACGTGCTGAAAAGTAATTCCTCCGAATTTTTATGTGAAAATTATTAAAGCTTTTTAAATCAAGCAAATCATATTAACATTCTAGATCTTGAAACTGCCTGGCAGATTAAAACTGTGTGCCGGACCGAGACTCGAAATCATTCTACAGTATTCTAGATCTTTATTCTCCGCGTCTTTATATTCATTTCTCGACATAGTCACCCTGGCAACGAACACATTTCTCCCAACGAGAGACAACTTTATTGATACCGTCGCTATAGAATGTTTCACTCTGTTGAAGGGGCTGAAACACCACCTCTACCTACACCGCTTTATTACTATGAAAGTGAAGTCCTCGAAGCTATTCTTTAAGTTCTGGAAACAGATGAAAATCGGATGGGTCAACTAGGGACCGAATATGGTCGATGACAGTGGACGCAAGGTGCCAGGTTGTTGAAGATGTCGCTGCGCTTGTGTGTGGTCTGGCGTCGTCATGATGAAGCAGATGGTGCTTCATGTGTGGACGAACTCTTCAAATTCGAAACTCGATTATAGCTCGCTGTTTTTCACGCACTGACATAATTAAGTTACACACCGCCACATTACGCGAAACAACTCGGAGCCCTCTAGCGGTAGAAGCCTGAAATTATGTAGACATGAAGAATAAAGACGTAGAATGTTGACAATGGTCTTTTATTTGAAAGTATTTTAGAGTTTTCATATAAAGAATTCGGAGGCATTACTTTTCAGCACGCTCTCGTACAAATGATCATTTTGGACGCATGTGCTGTAATGAATTTAATTTTTTACACCTAAGAGCAGACTGTTGTCCGACTACAGCTAATACTTTTGATAAAGTGACGTACAGGTAGTATGACAAATCTTGACTTTTCAAAAATACTTAAAAATTGTATGTCATCAACTCCTTCGAATAATTTACAGTTAAGTATGCAAATGATCAAGCACTTTTGCGTAAATTAGAGAAATAATTTCAGTTTATAAACGTTGGATTGGAGCCTGGAAAAGAGTATCGACTGACGATGAATGTAGAAAAAACTAAAGTGATGAGAATCACCAAACATGAAACGATTCCATCAAAGTATCACTGGAAGTAAATCTTTCAGTTAACATGAAAATGAAAGCCTTGCCGAGGAAATATAAAGTACAGTGTCTTTGGACAAAAGAGGCTGTGAAAATGTGAAAGTTTTGTTGAAGCAAACGGCATTTCGATACAAGTAAGACAGAGATTTGAGTGTTTTATCCGCATTGTGGTACTGTATAGCAGCGAATCATGGATAGTGAAAAAGAGGGCGAAACTAGTTCCACTCGAATCTTACTGGGAAGTTACGCCAAAATGACGTGTAATAGTCCATAGCATTAATTAATTGACCGCTGTCGTGTTTCGTGATCGTATCGAGTTTTACAGAAGTAAGGTGTGTGAGAGGACCCTCGGTAAACGCGACTTATTCGAGAAACAGAATTTAACACTTGTGGGAACCAAGAATAAAATCGTCACTGGTGCTCGTTTCATTCCCATCAATTTAAATTTTACTGCCATTACATTAATCTGCCCATAATTTTACAAACGCGAAGACGTATAAAAATGTTTGAGTAGAGGCAGAATGCGAACCTACCGATTGTAACTCCATAATTCTCGAACCACTACACATTGCGAAGACATGTAACAAACTGTGTCTTTCATCTTAAAAGAATTTACCAGCTATGTATTACTAAATGAAATTAATTTATAACAAATCGTACCAAAAATAAAGTGTTTGTTATAATTATTCAGCGCACCGTTGCCTTGAGACGGCATACTGTCCTAATATGCAAGATATAGTACAAAAACAATGAAATAGACGAAAATCCAATATGGTGTCTTCAGGGCTCTTCATTTGTCGCCTGCTATGGGATTTCTTGTTCGCATCGAATTCTGATACGCCGTTTTGGATTCACTTCACAGTAAGCCATAACTGACACTAGCTTCCATTAAAAAAGAAAGATAGAAACTAGGTAGATAGTTCTGAAATATGGATGTGAAGAAAAATGTTAAAAGTGATTTGAACCAAAAGGCCAACGAATGAAAAAGTACTGCCAAGACCCCAGTGGAACTGGTAAAACTGAGGAAAGGAATTAAACCGGGAAGAAATTGCCTGCATTGACAAGTCATTAACGGAAAGATTAAAGGGTCAGGAAGAAGGTGAAGAATAGGGTATGCAATACTGGAGGACATTAAAATAAGCTGAAGTTACCAGTGCAACAGATTAAAAAGATGTACGGGGGAGAGGTAAGTGGAGAACATCCAGTCGAGACCTGTCGAATATACCAAAGAAGAAAGTGCAAAAAGTCGCTGGAGTCACATTCAGTTCCCATTTAATTTCATGATAAGCAAAAAGTATTACTGGAAAAGAAGTGTACGAGATTGCGCTTTATTTTGACTCAGTAATTTAATACTTACATTAAAGGATAACTTTTTTATGTTCCTTCGGTTGTTGTGTATGTTTTTCAGCCATTTCTGAGAGAAGGTGCTGCTTCCATAGAGTATCGTGTGGTAACAGTTCACCATGGTGACTGCGTGATCCCTTCCCGTGTTCCGGCGGGATCTGCATAGTTTGTGCGATGTGTCAGCTGGCAAGGTGCTGGCAGCCAAAATTAACAGGCCCGAAGGTCTGAGCGGAACGCCGCGTTGGCGGCGCGCGTGATACAGGCGGCCGGGCTTAATGAAATTCTGCTTTGAGCTGGATGGGCCGTGCCGGGATCGCTCACCCCAATCTCTCCGCCAACAGGCGCAATCTGTAGTGGCGATCCTTGAGGCGAAACAGACCCCCTGATGTCCCCAGCGTAGTGTTGCTGTTCGCAAATTGTACAGTTTAGTCACCTCGCCGACAACATCAGACGATAAACAACAGATTTCAATATTAATGCAATTTAGTCATCGGCACTGCTGGTCATTGAATTGGCAGGACGATGAAGAAACATGCAACAAAGGTCAAGCTGGCATGAATTGTGCTGCATCCTTGGACATGCAGTGGACCAGCATACGGGAAATGTGTTCGTAGCCACCATCGGCTCTGTGTTCGAAACACGACAGTGAAAATATTTGCCGGACCGGAACCCAAATTTCCCGCATTACGAGAATGGTCCCCTTAACAACTTCGGCTATCCGTGCACGAATCACGGCCAGACTCGAGCTCCCAGGTATTGTCGTCCAAGTGTCACAACCTGCACTCGTACGTTACATATTTTTACGTCCTGGAAGGACACTTTTATTGACAGTCGAGGATCTAGTACTGGCGAATAAATACGAAAGAGCAGTGTCTGTGTTATTACGAAGAACGACGCATAGCACTTGCACTGCTATTTCGTAATGGACGAGCACTGCAGCGTAACCACTCAATAATGGTAGAGGAAAGCTTTTCACGTTATGTACATTCGGAAAAATTACGCAGCATGTTTTTCATTTAGAAATAAAATTTTAATTGTAGTTGTTTCTGAGAAGATGGTGTTATGCCTCGTGTAAGAACGGGAAATGTGTAGCAGCACATGTCGCAGTTCAGTGGCGGCCGGATCGTGGCTTATCAAGATTGTGCTTCATCGTGGTCAGATTGACACGACTGTCATGTTGAATCGACGAATTCAGAGAAGCCAAGCTCAGACACCATCCAGAATCTCAATGGCAGCGCGTGACTAGCGCCCGAGAGCACAGAAATTGCTCCCTTGGTTGTGCAGGATCTCCACAGCCACTTCCCGTACTTTGAGTCGGAGAAAAGGACACCGACCCCTGGCCATCAGGGACAGTCATCAACGCGTTTTTTCTCGTGGGAGAGGCCTGCCGATGGTGGTTCGCCCTATGACAACACTGGCACTAGGAGGGTCAGCACGTTGTCTTTTTTCAGGCGAGTCCTGTATCAGTGTACGGCATAAGGATGGATGTACCATTGTGAGGAGCCCCTCAGCAGAACGATTGTTGTATTTCATTCAACGTCAAATGGGCCCAGCTATTGGCTACATGATAAGGATGTCACTGCGTAGAAAGCACGATCAGCTCTTGTTCCGGCAGCCGGTAAGTTAGACAGCAGGCCTTACATCCGAGGCACGTTTAACCTAGTTGCTGCGCCCTTACATTGAAGGTCCCAGTGACAGCTGTTTACAGCGCAAGACCACAAGTTGTTTATGTTGTCTAGACATGTCTCGATACAAAGCTAATTCGATCCCGCAAGGTTATCCAAATTTATCTCCATGCGTAAACTACTGATCAATGGCTGCCGAGGTGGTACAAATGAAATCCCCTTAGGGAAAGCAAGATTCCAAAATATATTATAATATATTTATAGCACATACAGAATCTCTTTAATGAAAGCAATGGTCTGAAACGTCAATACGTACATCAGGACCCTGGCTGTCTCCCTTAGTTAGATATTATGTGACGCAAAAGTTGTAGGCATATGTGCTGTAATAATATAAGTTATTCAGACGAAAAACTCATATTATTTGTGCAACAGTATAACGATCCTTCCTTCATGCTACATGCTGATCTTGCCAAAAGCTGAGCAAATGAGAAGCTACATCCCTGTTGTATATTGCGTTTGTAGCTACATGACCTTGGCTTTCTCGCTGAAAGCACACTTACAGTTGGCAAGTCAGCGCTCATAACATAGGTGCATAGGACCGAGTTGGTGGTTATTTTAATATATTTATGGTACACATATATGAATCAAGTCAATCCACATTTCCTTCTAAATCTCATCTAGGCTGTTCCGGCATTTTTTTTCCTGCGGTTAGTCACGTGAAAACAGCTCTATACAAACTATTTACTGTTTCAATGTTATAGTTTCTACAGTTCAGTAACTCGTAACAGTGATCTACTGTCTGAAACACTGCGACTGTTTGCGAGAGAAAACAGTTACATTTATCGGTCAAGTAGTTTTCATAATGTTTACATTGGTACTGAAGTAACTATAGTGCATTTTTGCAAATGATTATAAGTGCTCCTCTACTGGACACAACCAGTCATATGCTTCATTTTTCTGTTTGGGGCAGAAATCGTTTTCCTTACCTGTCAGTTACGAAATGTCCATTTCTCTCAGTGATTTCTACAGGAACTGGAATCACAATCTGAACACTAAGTTAAACTGTCACATTAAACAGTATGAAAACCGACGATTCGTGGAATAAAATTCCTGAGACGGTACGGGACATGTTCAGCCGACAAAAGGAAGGAAGAATAACAAATAACAGAAAAGCTTGCAAATCCTACTCGCGTGAGGGAATAAATCCGAATGCTTGTAACTGATTCATTGGAATACCGCAACATATGAGTCCTGTGACAAGTCGCCGCAGAATCTTCTTCGGCCAGCTGCAGTGAGAACCACGTGTTGATAGGGCAGTGAACACATCTGGCTGGGTTTGGAACAGTGCCAGTTTACTTGTGGCGGGGACAAACACCTGTTGGTTCTATGGGCGAAACCGCAGGGCAGCCACACGAAGCGAAACAGTTAGGTACACGGGACAGTAAACATACCTTGAGCTGTGTGAGACGTAAATAAAGTACTGCATGACCATTGTCGATTTTATTAGTGAGAACACATCCGAAAAATGACTATGCAGTAAAGTCAAAATACGTCGATTTCACTTTATATAATTATAGTTGTACCTAGTCCTGTCACGGACTGTCCATGAATGGGCAAGTGATTCACGAGTAATTATATTTAGATATATTCAAATTTATCTGTCGTAGCCTCCTCCTTATATCACTTTTAAATCTCATATATCTTAGTCTAATCTACATTTCAACAAAATCAGCCCACATTAAAATAACACACGCACTCAGGGATATTCTTTGGCTCCCTATTTTGTATTTTTATTTTCATACATCCAAGGTCTTAATCTGTTTAGATACTGTGGCGTCAAAGTTAGACACCACGCTAGAGGTTGCGATCAAACACCAGAACTGTGTCATCTTGCTTGTTGTACAATGCAGTTAATGTTTATTAATGAGTCATTTGTATTCAAGAAAGATAGTTGTTATTAGTTATGTTCCTGGAGTGCAGAGCAAGACAAAGTTAAGTAAAAGTTATTTACTTAAGTGTTCCAGTACTAATAATTATAGAATGTTCCAGATTCCTACAAGCACCGCACTCGCGCTTGCCTCTATCAGCCCACTGCAAATCCCAGGGGCACCGATCGAGAAGCATCCTGCATTTGTGTGAGGTCATGACATGCTGCCATCGACCTTCACATCACATATTTGGGATGAGCAAGGTTTAACCAAATTTATGTCCATCCTACATAGTGTGGTGTCATTATAGGACGATACTTTCTTCAACAAGGGCCGGCTCAATTGTTTTCCTCATTCCACGGAGATATTTTGCTGCGACTAACGTTCTCCACTTCTGTTATAATTTGCACAATATGTAGCCAGGACATTCCGGATTAATAGTCTACCTTATGATGACGATGAGTCTCATACTTCTTTACAGAGCGTAGGGGAGCGACGCGGGAGACCCGCGCCGCCTTACTAGGCAAGGTCCTAGTGGAGGTGGTTTGCCGTTGCCTTCCTCCGACCGTAATGGGGGTGAATGATGATGATGAAGACGACACAACAACACCCAGTCATCTCGAGGCAGGAAAAATCCCCAACCCCACCGGGAATCGAACCCGGGACCCCGTGCTCGGAAAGCAAGAACGCTACCGCTAGACCATGAGCTGCGGACAGTTTACCGTATACTCTTCTATAAATCCCCACTGTCCACTTTTGTAAAAGGTCATGTGTGTTAGCGCTGTATCAGGTACTTCTTATATTTTCGCCACTTTCAAAGTGACGACAACCGTGAGGTCGAAACTAGGGGCTCGGAAAGATGGTTATCTGATAGCACTAAGTCGAAACTGTGCAGTAAAAAGAAGGCAAAACTTCCATCCAAGTTTTGCAATATGAACAGCGTTTGAAATCGTGCACGTTTATGGTTCAAATGGTTCAAATGGCTCTGAGCACTATGGGACTTAGAACTACTTAAACCTAACTAACCTAAGGACATCACACACATCCATGCCCGAGGCAGGATTCGAACCTGCGACCGTAGCGCTCGCGCGGGTCCAGACTGTAGCGCCTAGAATCGCTCGGCAGCCACGGCCGCACGTTTATGCTACAGTGCCATAGATGTATAAGCAGGAACATGGTGAAAGCTTTCTTCAGGTTTGATCTCTTGCTGATGCACTGTCGTTAATAATATTAGACCTATGATGGACCACATACATAACTTCTGATTTTAACTTCAGGTTTTTCATACGATAAGAGTGCTGTTGTTCCCAAACTGTGAACACTTTGCTCCAGTTTGCTTTCTTTTACCTTCTCTGGAGATACGAGTCTAAAACTCTCTTTCGAAACGTATCTCTGTTCAGAATGTCATGTTCTTCGATCTTCATCTCTTTAAGATTAATGAATCGAGGTAACGGGGTGGTTAACAAACTGGAGTTGCACAGTATTAAAACCCACGTTTTGCCATCTGTATTCATGTTTCCCGTGATTTCTTTAAATCACTCCAGGGATATACTGGGATGGTTCCTTTGAAAACGTCACTGCCGATTTCCTTCCTAATCTTTTCGTAATCCTAAAAAAAGAAAGATTAGGGTTAAACGTCCCATCGGCAGCATGGCCATTACAGACGGAGCACAAGCTCGAATGGCGAGATGACGAAGAAGGAAATCGGTCGTGACCTTTTCAGAGGATCCATAACAGATATTTGCTGCAGCGATTTAGAGAAATTACGGGGAACTTAAATCTATTTGGCCGGTTGGAGATTTGAATCGTTGTCCTCCCAAATGTGAGCCCAGTGTGCTGACCACGGCGTCACCGCTCTCGCTTTTCGTATTAACTGAGCTTAAATTCTGGTCTTCCTTCCCTCACTTCTCTCACATCACTTCTAATTTTGCGGAACCACTTTCACCTGGGAGATGCCTTCCAGTGAACGTGTTCAAAAATTCATTTGCCCATCCATGTTGTCATTCATCCGAACCAGATGGCCGTATAACATCATTCTAATCATTACGTTTTGTTGTTCGTTTTCCTTGTGAAAAACTGTACTACTCCTGTTACTGTATTCGCCGTTGCGTTTTATTGGTCAAAACATTTTTCTTTGAATTTTCATGTCTTTCTTTTCCATATACGCTGAGGGTTGTAATTTGCAGAAGTCGCGCACCTAGCTTTCCTGCAAATCATTTTCAGCTCAACGGAGCTGGTCTTTCTCATACGTACGCTTTATTTTATGTTTCTTATAACTTCTGCTGTTTATTCGTCGACCTTCTTCAAATTAGAAATAAAATACTTTTCGTTCTTGGTCGAATACCACTCTTAGCAGCGCAGCTTCCGTTTCTTAAGGGCTTTCTCACACTCTTCGTTCTCCTTGTCGAAGCTGTTTCCTGAGCTATATCATCTTCTCCTTCGCATCTGTGCACGTTTGGATATCAATGTGCCGGAGTTTTAAATGGAGTTAATGTTTAGCAGATCTTGAGGATGAAATTTATCTTGATACATGTTACATAGTGACCTGTTCCGATACTTACCGCTTCCTTAGTCTTCCCAAAATCAGTTTTGTGTTACCTTACCCAGAAGTCGGTGTTCTGTCAGCACAGGCACCGCCTTAACGAATTCATTATGGTATACAAATGACGAAATCTTGCTAATTTATCATACCTAATCCTGAGAGACGATAACATATCCCCACGAAGTACGTGAATTACACGAATGTACCGACTGTTACTCAGAAGAAACGCTGAAATGAAATACTTTGAAATTATCGAGTGGCTTCATCCACTATTTTATTGCTATAGAATTCTGGAAATGAATATTTAGGGTAATCTAATAACTGCTAAATGAGACCATAGGATTAGGTAACACTTCTATTTTTGTTCAAAAAGAATCTAGGTGAACTAGGCAACTTCATGAACAGATTCGAAGGAGGAGCTATTAAAACATGGCCTTCTTTAACGAGATATATTTTGAGTAATTAATTACAAGTGGTTGCCACCAGCATTATACTACACAATTCTATTGAACTGGTGGCCACAAAACAATTTACAGACACGCAAATAATAATTTAAATCTTGGTAGCAAAAAAATTTAATTAGGTTGACCTCAACACCGTGCACAAGTAGAGTAGAATCTGGAATCAGTAGTCGTGATACATACAGCTGGAAACAGATAATTGGTTGATGAATTTTTAACGACCGAAAATCCCCAAGAAAAGAAAAGTTGCCTTATAAAAATGAAAATGCATACTTCAAGAAACTCAAGTAGTGCCTCAGAAACACTAACTCATTTGAAATGTGCGGGTAAGCCTCTGTTTCTCCACTCTAGCACTAAACTTGAAACTGAATGCGCACATCGCAATTCGCAGTATTACCACGGCCACGTAATCGTACCCGTAAGTAGCGGCATAGCCAGCTGAGGCGAGACAGTTGCTAGTGGATGCTGCTGCCATTTGTAACATATTGATTGCAGGAAAATGAAAATATCATCTTGTTGATACCAACGCTACTGAATAATTTCTAAGTCACTAAACATGACTTTGCAGAAGGTCGAAGTCCAACCATCTCTTAACCACCAACTTGACTCCCCTCACCCTGGCGCGCAAACCCTTCCTCCTCACCTCGGATCAGCACTTGCAAAAAATCCTACGCAACCAATCGGCAAAACGGCCTAAGCAAAGAAGAGAAAGCAGAAAGGTGGGAGCAGTATATAGAGTGTTTGTATAAGATCTATTTAATTGAGGGCAATATTATGGAGATGGAAGAGGACTTAGATGAAGATGAAATGAGAGATATGATGCTGCGTGAAGAGTTTTACAGATCACTGAAAGACCTAAGTCCAAACGAGACCCCGGGAGTAGACAACATTCCATTAGAGCAACTGATAGCCTTGGGAGATCCAGACTTGACAAAACTCTTCAATCTGGCTAGCAAGATGTATGAGAAAGGCGAAATACCCTCAGACTTCAAGAAGAATATAGTAATTCCAGTCCCAAAGAAAGCAGGTGCTGACAGGTGTCAAAATTGCCTAACTATCAGTTTAAAAGTCACGGCTGCAAAATACTAACACGAATTCTTTACAGAGGAATGGAAGAACTGGTGGAAGCCGACAGGGGAAAAGATCAGTTTGGATTCCATAGAAATGCTGGAACTCGTTAGGCAATACTGACCCTACGACTTATCTTAGAAGATAGATTAAGGAAAGACAAACCTACGTTTCTAGGTGTATAGACTTAAAGGAAGTTTTTTACAATGTTGACAGGAATACTATCTTTCAAATTCTGAATGTGACAGGGGTCAAATACAGGGAGCAAAAAACTATTTACAATTTGTACAGAAACCAGATGGCAGTTATAAGAGTCGAGGGGCATGAAAGGAAAGCAGTGGTTGGGAAGGGAGTGAGACAGGGTTGTCGCCTATGTTATTCAATCTGTATATTCAGCAAGCAGTAAAGGAAACAACAGATAAATTTGGGGTAGGAATTAAAATCCATGGATAAAAAATAAAAACGTTGAGGTTTGCCGATGACATTGTAATCGTGTCAGAGACAGCAAAGGATCTGGAAGAGCAGTTCGACAGAGTCTTGAAAGGAGGGTATCAGATGAAAGGGTATAAGATAAACATGAACAAAAGCAAAACGAGGATAATAGAATGTAGTCGAATTAAATAAGGTGATGCTGTGGTAATTAGGTTAGGAAATGAGACACTTAAAGTAGTAGATGAGTTTTGCTATTTGGGGAGCAAAATAACTGATGATGGTCGAAGTAGAGAGGATATAAAACGTAGACTGGCAATGGCAAGGAAAGCGTTTCTGAAGAACAGAAATTTGTTAACATCGAGTGTAGATTTAAGTGTCAGGAAGTCTTTTCTGAAAGTATTTGTATGGCGTGTAGCATCGCATGGAAGTGAAACGTGGACGATAAATAGTTTAGGCAGAACAGAATAGAAGCTTTCGAACTGTGGTTCTACGGAAGAATTCTGGAGATTAAAATGAGGTGGTACTGAATAGAATTGGAGAGAAGAGGAACTTGTGGTACAACTTGACTAGGAGAATGGATCGGTTGGTAGGACACGTTCTAAGGCATCAAGGGATCACAAATTTAGAATTGGAGGGCAGCATGGAATGTTAAAATCGTAGAGGGAGACCAAGAGATGAATAGATTAAGCAGATTCAGAAGCATGTAGTTTGCAGTAGGTGCTTGGAGTTCAAAAAGCTTGTACAGGTTAGAGTAGCATGGAGAGCTGCATCAAATCAGTCTCTGGATTGAAAACCACAACAACTCCTACAGCTGAAATGAAATGTCGTGTGACGAGGGCCTCCCGTCGGGTAGACCGTTCGCCTGGTGCAAGTCTTTCGATTTGATGCCACTTCGGCGAGTTGCGCGCCGATGGAGATGGAATGATGATGATTAGGACAACACAACACCCAGTCCCTGAGCGGAGAAATTCTCCGACCCAGCCGGGAATCGAACGCGGGCCCTTTGGATTGACAGTCTGTCGCGCTGACCACTCAGCTACCGGGGGCGGACCTCCTACAGCTAACGTAAACAGTTCACTAGCCGAAAGTGGCCGGGCGAGGATCCCCACTGCTGCTTGTGAAAACTTTAGGAAGGCTACCAGCCTTGTTCCCGCAAATGGATGGCTGGGGAGGTTTTCGAACTGCACTCGTGGCAGTATCCTTTTTTAGCGAGAGTGCGCCACGAGATGAAACATAGCAGGCTATTTCCCTGTGGACGGATAAAAGCGCTCGTTGATGACTTCTACAGAGGAATCGGTGTCAGCCTTACCACCCGTGTCGAACCGGATGCTATTGTCCTGAAACCTCGCCTGAACACGTCTCCAATTACTAGATGTGGCCATCGGGTAATCTCCGGTCCACCATTCGCCGCCCAAGTTCGTAGAAAAACGAGGGTTGACTCAGATGTCACTCTGCGGAGCGTGAGGAGATATCGTGTGCAGATCGAAGATGTAAACAGAGAAACTTGAACGTCAACAGAAGTGGGCTTGATACCAAAATCCAGCACTATCGCCCTTGTGCGTTACTAGTTACTACGACCTAACCACTCGTGAGTTGTATCTGCAGAATTGCGAGTAATTCACGGTAAATACAGAACGATTCGGGAAGCACAGTGAAGAAATGGAAGTCTGATATACTAATCGCGTATGATAGGCAGGATAACACGTAAGGTGAGGCCTGGAATTAGTTGGAGGGAGGCACTGTTACGTTTTTGAAGGAGAAAGGAAGTGGATTACCGAATAAAACGAGTGGGTACTATTTAGGTCTTACTGTTGTTCATATCTTCGTAACGAGCAGTGTTACACGACAGGCATTCATGCTGCTTTATGTTCCCCTCGGAGATAAACAACACTTGATTGATACATTTTTTTTTCTTTTGCTTCTGCACAAAAAGTTATTCGAAGTTGTCGAAATCAGTGAGACAACTTGTATTCAGTCAACATAAAACACACAACAAAACAATGTGTTCTCGGTGTCAAGCATATCTGCTGAAGGCGAGAGTGCACTGACCGTGTGGAAGGGGAGTGGCTTTGTGAAGGCGCCCGTGGGTTTGTCAGGTAGCGCGGCTGTATTGGCAGCAGGTGATGTAAACACGCGTGTCAGTCGGGCGCCGTAGTGACAGGGCGTGCCCCTCGAGCCGGCGTCGGAAACAGGGCTGCCACCTTTCCGCGGATGTCCACGTAACGTCCAACGCAGCGTGTCCTGGAGCTGACAGCGGCTGAGGCGCCGCCGCTGCCGGTTATTCATTTGTTCGCTCCTCGCGGAGGGAGCCGTGTGCGCAACTCGCCGGCGGCTAGGCGCTGCGTCGCTCGGCAGGCAGCGGGCAATGTTATTCGCTGTGTGCGAGTCCGCGGGCGTAGTATTTAGACAGCGGTTTTACACAGTCAACAGCGGCGGGCCGGTGAGATGAAACAATGTCATTGTGTCCGCCACACGCCTGACCGCTGGCAACACGCGCAGATAACACGGCCACGTGACGTGCCGCTGGGCTGACATGGCGCTTTCCTGTAGACTCAGGGCTTGCTAGGGATCGTGACGTTTCGGCAAGTAACAGAGTAGCTAAGATCTTTATGATGGCTTCACGAACATATCTAAGGAATTATGGAGCGAGGCGATTCTATGGCTAAGGAAACGGGTGTCGATTGCGCGAGGAGCGAGCTTAAAACTTTGTAAAGTTTTCCTATCATTTAGCTAAAGTAGTGGTTCATGGTGTGGGTTCCTGTGGGCATGTCCTAGTTCATGAACCACGGGCAACGTATGAGTGGCAAAGTAAGTGGTCCCGACAATTGGGATACCAGTTACTTTGGAATAAGGCTTGGCATCTCGGACATATTCTGAGTCGTGGTCACCTTTGTGCTCATACGGCAAAGACTGCCAAATCCACCGGTTAGTCCCTCAGCCGTTAGGGGTAAAACCCAATTGGACCTGGGGCAAGTAAAGCTAGCAACCTGCTTCCCTGGTACTTTAAATGTGATGCTGGCAACAATCAGAGCAAAATGCCTCGGACCTTTGGAGGTGACGGAGGCCCACCTCTAATTGACAAACCAGGGACTCCTAAGATACAACTTGGCAAACAAATGGTAATGAGATGGGGAGCTATTAATATCAATGGGGGCTAGTCTGGGAAGAAGGTAGAGCTGGCAGAGGCTGCAAGTAAGATGGGGCTGGATGTTTTAGCTGTTAGTGACATTCGGGTAAGGTGTGAGAAAGAAGAGGAAGTGGGAGAATTCAAGGTCTACCTGTCAGGATCCAAAGCAGGAATAGCACAATGGGGTGTAGGGCTTTACATCAGGAAAGAAATGGAACCCAGCGTAGTTGAAATAAGGTATGTAAACGAACGACTGATGTGGATAGATTTGACAGTGTCTAGCAAGAAAATTAGGATTGTGTCAGTATATTCGCATTGTGAAGGGACAGATCAAGATAAGATGGATAGTTTTTATGAGGCACTCAGTGATGTAGTTGTTAGAGTAAAGGACAAGGACAGTGCTCTGCTCATGGGTGACTTTAACGCCAGGATTGGAAATCGAACAGAAGGGTATGAAAAGGTTATGGGTAAATTTGGAGAGGATATGGAGGCCAACAGGAACGGGAAACAACTCCTGGATTTCTGTGCCAGTGTGGGCTTAGTAAGAACATTCACCGGTATACTTGGCAAAGCAGGGGAACCAGATCTGTCATTGACTATATAATAACAGATCAGGAATTCAGGAAGGCTGTGAGGGACACACGTGTATTCAGGGGATTCTTTGATGACACCATTATTTAATCTGCAGTGAAATTGGGATTGTGAGGCCGAAAGTGCAGGAGGTCAGGTCCATATGTCGGAGGATAAGAGTGTTGAAACTTCAGGATAAGGAAATCAGACACAAGTACATAACAGCGATTTCAGAAAGGTACCAGTTAGTTGAATGTAGTCAATTACAGTCATTGAAAAAGGAATGGACAAGGTACAGGGACACAGTACTAGAAGTGGCTGAAGAATGTCTTAGTAGTGTGTAAAAGTAGGATGAAGCAAACAGCTTGGTGGAATGACATAGTGAAGGCAGCCTGTAAAAGGAAAAAGAAGGTGTATCAAAAATGGCTACATACTAGAACTCAGGTACACACAGAAAGTTATGTTGAAGAAAGAAACAAAGACAAACAGATAATTGCAGCATCCAAGAAGAAATCTTGGGAAGACTTTGGAAACAGGTTGGAGACATTGGGTCAAGCTGCTGGAAAACCATTCTGGAGTGTAATTAGCAGCCTTCGAAAGGGAGGTAAGAAGGAAATTGCAAGTATTTTGGACAGGTCAGGAAAACTGCTGGTGAATCCTGTGGATGCCTTGGGCAGATGGAGGAATATTTTGAAGAGTTGCTCAATGCAGGTGAAAATACGGTCAGTAATGTTTCAGATTTCGAGGTAGAATGGGATAGGAATGATGATGGAAATAGGATCACTTTTGAGGAAGTGGAGAAAATGGTCAATAGATTGCAGTGCAATAAAGCAGCTGGGGTGGATGAAATTAAGTCGGAACTCATCAAATACAGTGGAATGTCAGGTCTTAAATGGCTACACAGGATAATTGAAATGGCCTGGGTGTCGGGACAGGTTCCATCCGACTGGACAAAAGCAGTAATCACACCAATCTTTAAATATGGAAACAGAAAAGATTGTAACAACTACAGAGGTATCTCTTTAATCAGCGTTGTGGGTAAAATCTTCTCAGGTATTGTTGAAAGGAAAGTGCGAGTATTAGTTGAGGACCAATTGGATGAAATTCAGTGTGGGTTTAGGCCTCTTAGAGGTTGTCAGGACCAAATCTTTAGCTTACGGCAAATAATGGAAAAGTGTTATGAGTGGAACAGGGAATTGTATCTATGCTTTATAGATCTAGAAAAAGCATATGACCGGGTTCCTAGGAGGAAGTTATTGTCTGTTCTACGAGATTATGGAATAGGAAGCAAACTTTTGCAAGCAAGCAAAGGTCTTTACACGGATAGTCAGGCAGCAGTTAGAGTTGACGGTAAATTGAGTTCATGGTTCAGAGTAGTTTCAGGGGTAAGACAAGGCTGCGACCTGTCTCCACTGATGTTCATATTATTTATGGATCATATGTTGAAAACAATAGACTGGCTGGTGAGATTAAGATAGGTGAACACAAAATAAGCAGTCTTGCACATGCGGATGACTTAGTTGTGATGGCAGATTCGATTGAAAGTTTGCAGAGTAATATTTCAGAGCTAGATCAGAAATGTAAGGACTATGGAATGAAGATTAGCATCTCCAAAACGAAAGTAATGCCAGTGGGAAAGAAATATAAACGGAATGAGTGCCAAATAGGAGGAACAAAGTTAGAACAGGTGGACGGTTTCAAGTACTTAGGATGCATATTCTCACAGGATGGCAACATAGTGAAAGAACTGGAAGCGAGGTGTAGCAAAGCTAATGCAGTGAGAGCTCAGCTACGATCTACTCTCTTCTGCAAGAAAGAAGTCAGTACCAAGACTAAGATATCTATGCACCGTTCAATCTTCCGACCAACTTTGTTGTATGGGAGCGAAAGCTGGGTGGATTCAGGTTACCTTATCAACAAGGTTGAGGTTACGGGTATGAAAGTAGCTAGGATGATTGCAGGTACTAGTAGATGGGAACAATGGCAGGATGGTGTCTACAATGAGGAAATCAAAGAAAAACTGGGAATGAACTCTGTAGATGTAGTAGTCAGGGCGAACAGGCTTAGATGGTAGGGTCATGTTACACGCATGGGAGAAGCAAGGTTACCCAAGAGACTCATGGGTTCAGCAGTAGAGGGTAGGAGGAGTCGGGGCAGACCAAGGAGAAGGTACCTGGATTCTATTAAGAATGATTTTGAAGTAATAGGTTTAACATCAGAAGAGGCACCAATGTTAGCACTGAATAGGGGATCATGGAGGAATTTTATAAGGGGCACTATGCTCCAGACTGAACGCTGAAAGGCATGATCAGTCTTAAATGATGATTATGATGATGATGATGATGATGATTAGCTAAAGTAGCCAGAATCACTCTGGAACGGTTAGCTTCATAAGCCTACGACGTATTCCTTCCGTCATTCAGTGGAGCCAGTGTTTCATGTTTTATGACTTCAATACTAACCATAACGCTTCATTCATTTTTCAAGGTACTATGTTCTCTGCTGCGCAGGTACGTTTTCGTTACGGAGATTACGAGAGTTTGTCCCAATTATCACCTATAAAAATGAAGTACCAATACGTCACAATTTTTTTACATAAAAGTAACTAGGTCAAAGAAATCAGTAAGCTAAAATTATTATTTTCCTTCACTGATGTATTACGGTTTATATTCTGGGGTAACTGCACATTCACGCTTAAAGTATTAATTTCGCAAAAGAAAGTAATTAATATTATGTGTTGTGTTCACACCCGTACATCTTACAGGCGTCTCTTTAAACAGGTAGGAAATGCAACGACATCGTCTGAGTACATACATTCACCGATGAAAGTTTTTGCCGCGCGGGATTAGCCGAGCCGTCTTAGGCGCTGCAGTCATGGACTGTGCCGCTGGTCCCGGCGGAAGTTCGAATCCTCCCTCGGGCATGGGTGTGTGTGTTTGTCGTCAGGATAATTTAAGTTAAGTAGTGTGTAAGCTTAGGGACTGAAGACCTTAGCAGTTAAGTCCTATAAGATTTCACACACATTTGAACATTTGATTTGATGAAAGTTTCTGTCAACAAATTAGTTTGGTAATTACACGTCCTTTGAATCCTGCCAAACAGGGCAGGCATAGGCAGAAGGTGACGCTGTGGTCAGCCATTACAGAGCCACGGAGTTCAGTTTTGGTATTACATCAATTTATTTACGTTTCAGGGCGAGCATATTGACCAGATCCGACCAGAAACTCAGCAAGCGGGGGCGCTTTGGTACGCTGGGGGCGCTTTGGCAAGCAGGCCGCGCTGTCTCGTCTGCGTGAACGTTTCCCCCGCCAGCACGAAACGCTGTCTGAGCGGGAACTGCCAACGCGTCGCATCGACGGCAGAGCAGTCGCACGCAGAACACAGACTGGCTTGCATACGGCTTAGTTTCATATTACGCTCTATTGTGAAATTCGAAAAACTTACGCTGTGTGGCATGACGAGTGGTATCGTACTGTTACTGACCGTTGGTACAAGAGACAATAAAAAAATTATAAATTAAATAGGGTTTGCATCTGCATCTTTTAGTTACAGACCACAAGCCGTTACAGTCGTTATTCCACCCTGCAAAGCCGCCGCCCCCCCTCCCCCCTTAGAGCGCAGAAGTTGCAACGGTGGGCTTTGTTGTTGTCAAACTATCAATATGGCATACTGTATCGCCCCACATCCCGACATTGTATTGCGGATGTGTTGTCCCGATTGCCCATAGCCCATGACAGTGCTTTCGATGGATCAGACATTGCGCGTTTTCACATTGATTCCCAAGACAGTGAAGTGGTGCATAGTTTTTATCCCCCTGGACTTTAGGAAACTTTCACAGGCCACAGCTTCGGACACTGACATGAAGGAAGTTTTACGTGTTGTTCGCGCTGTATGTCCACTTTCACCGAAGGACATTGCAAATCCCGTCGTGCGACGTTATTTTGCCCAACGGCACGACCTGACGGTGCAACGTAATGTGTTGTTGCTTCGCTCCCAATCTGGACAGACTCGTGTGGTCATTCTCACGTCTCTACGGCGCGAAGTTTTGAAATTGCTCCATCAGGGCCACTGGGGAATGGTGCGCACTAAACAATTTGCTCGCCAACATAGCACGTGGCCATTCATTGACAGAGACATTGAACAGTTAACCGCCCAGTAGTGCAGTGCTTGCGAGCCACGTTGTTCCATGTAAAATTCTTACATTTCGTTTGAGAAACAGAAAAAAACGACAAAAAATAGTCTCTATCGCGTACCGTTAGAAATGGAATAAATTATCATAACTACAAGTGAAGGGGGGGTGGGGTTGGGGGGGGGGGGAGGGATATTGCCTAGCACTTCTCTACCGACAGCGCCTTGGCTACAGTTTTCAACATAATAAGTCACAAACAAAACACAATTGTCATGATTACCTGATTAATTTTGGTTCGCTGAAGACATAATAAAGTTGATATCTGGTACAAACTTTCGGCACACTGACAAGCGGAGGTAGTTTATCTGACTCTCACCACTGAGGATGCCATGTAATCGTGACTTATTGAAAACAATCTTTGGCAAATAAGTTCATCATTTTTTGCAGCCTCGTTACGGAGACGTGCAAACTTCGCGGGGAAACCTTTGTAGTAGAGCTCCTGGACTGTTTTAACGTAATAGAATTTGTCTTTTAAACGGTAATTACACTGTAGATCGAGATTTTCCATTTGTAAATGAACGGGGGCGCTTTCAACTGGTCTTGAAAACGTCTCACAAACACATACGAGTTTGTCGGTGTCCTGAAAACGATTTGAAAACTGTTCCTGCATTTCTTCCGATACCGAAATATACTGTTAAAACTGCGTATTTTCTTTAATACCAGGGAGCTTGGGAAAATGGGCGGCAATGTTTTTAGAAGTTATCCCTTCCACAAACTAATTTTCATTTTGAATGGATCCAGCTTTCCCATTTAAACAGATATTAATTCCTTCTCACATTGTAACGCCTCATTGTGGGTATTCAAGTGAGCATTCAAGTCACCTTTTTCTTTCTGTCATAAATTAAACAGTAGCAGGTCTTAACTCGAAAAATCGTTCCAAGGATGCCCCTCCACTTAGCCAATGTACTTCGATGGAGCAAATCTCGTCTCCATATTGCTCCTGCAGTTCCATCAAAAACTGTTCACACTGATAATGTACGTCACTTTAGATAATTTACTATTCGGACCACCAGTTTCAGGACGTGCTCCATTCCTGCAAATTTAGCGCGAAGTGCTTCTTGATGCATGAAACAATGAATTCTGTACAAATTGTCTGTTGATCGTAGTATGTTTCGTGCAACACCTCTACGAGTCGATTTTGTGCCCCTCGCAGCGCTGGCGCTCCGCCCTTGTTAACTGAGACCAACATGTTCCAATTCAGTCCAAAGCCTTCTACTGAATCTTCGACCGGTTTCAGCAAGTCGATTCCACTCGTTGTGTCTTTCATTGGCACCACATCTAACAGGTCTTCTGACGCGTGCAAATTGCGGTCAATTCCATGAACATAAATCGCAAATAGTGCAGTGTCCGAAATATCGATAGACTCGTCCAAAACAACTGAGAACGCAATGAACTTGCTGGCATTGGCAGTTAGCTGCCTGTAGACATCCGCTGCCATGACAGCTATGCGCCGTGTTATTGTTTGTCGCGACAAACTAATTTCCGAATACTTTTATACTTCCAATGGCGTCACCAGCTCCACTGCCTCATCTCGCACCTTAACAATGCACTCTTTAATGGAGTCGCCATCGCTGAAAGGCTTGGCTTCTTTGAGCGCAATTTTATAGCTTGCTTTTTATGACGGGCCGCTACTATTGTTTGGAGGCTGATAGTAAGAAACATTAGAACGGACAGTAAACACAGTGGATTTCTATAAGCATATACGTACTAATACAAACAGCACAAACACAATGATTTTCATATGTTACACGCCCTGAGATCGGTTGGCTGTGCAACACTACACCTTTTTAGGTCCGCCAACTTGTTTTTTCTTTCATCGCCAACTAAATCCTGAAATTCCTTGTGCACTGTGGTTTAATGGCGCTGTGTAGCATATCTGCGGTGCCCAGCGATTACGCGACTGCATAATAAAGCACTCCATCTTCAGGCCACAAGTGGCCCATCGGGACCATCCGACCGCCGTCTCATCCTCAGCTGAGGATGCGGATAGGAGGGGCGTGTGGTCAGCACACCACTCTCCCGGTCGTTATGACGGTTTTCTTTGACCGGAGCCGCTACTATTCGGTCGAGTAGCTCCTCAATTGGTGTCACGAGACTGAGCGCACCTCGAAAAATGGCAACATCGCATCGCGGCTCGGATGGCCACCCATCCAAACGCCGGCCACGCCCGACATCGCTAAACTTCGGTGATCTGACGGGAACCGGTTTATCCACTGCGCCACGGCCGTTACACCGACTGCATAATAGACACTGAGAATATCCATCCATCTCTTTGAAAAGGTACTGTGATTCCCACACACTTTTAAAAATGGTCGTGAAAGTGCGGCGCTACACTTCCCCTTTTTGAGTAGATGTGCCATTCTAGCAATCACTGTTATTTTTCACTTCCTTTAAACCACAAGCAAACAGCGAGAAATATGAACGCTCGCACTTCGAAAAATACCGCACTTATGCCGGTAAGAGACAGTGCCGCATGAAACATCACGCCGCACCACGTAGGCTCGCGCAGGATACTGTGATCGATGTGGAGTAACCAGTTTTCGTCCAAAGCGCTTGGCGAATTCATTCATTTGTTCGGAAGGGGAGGCTTGTAAGTGTTATCAGACTTTCGGCCAGTCAACGGTGACAGAATCGAGGCGAGCGACCTGCAATCTTCCTCAAACGATTTTACAGAAACTATTCGGTAAAACATTTCATTATTGCTTTACTTACAGCTTTATATGTCAAGTTCATGATGTTGTACCCATCATTTCGTTAATGCTCATAGATATTGTGATATTTACGCGAAAATAAGACACAGCACAGAAATCGGAGAAGTGTGCAATGAAAAATAGAGGTCGCTATGATTCTGCGTTTCGTGCATATTACGTAATATGTTGATGTGTACGAAATTTAGCTACCATGTTGAATTCTTCTTTAGACTTCGGTAGAGGTATCTAGCCGCCAGCAGTCTCGAGAAAATCAATAAGATACAGCACACTCATTTGCCATCGCGCATCGCCAGCGATAAAGAAAGAGGGAAATATGCACAACATTTCTCATATTTCATAAACGGTTTCAGATATCGAAATGAAGTCTCGGCCATTGATACTACGCAAAGAGGAGAGTATTTTACCATGTCGTTACAATGTAAAGCTTATTATCTACCGTGTTATTCCAATATAATTTTTAAGGGACATTGACAGCTAGCGATACCAGGATTGCTGTTTGTTTTGAACAACATATGTGAAGACATTGCACGATTTTTGTATCGAGGATGTGCTTTTTCATAATCTGATGTCTTTACTTTTCCTCAGTTAATAAACTTAATAAACCACCGTGTCAGAATTCTCTCGCAATTGTTGCTGCAGAACATATTAGGGAGGTGAGTCAGTGTAAACTGAGCTGTGTTTTGGCAAAGGAAGCAAATTTTGACATGGCAGCCGGAGAATTGTGTAGGTTTTATTGAAACTTTGTCCCTCATGATGCTCCTCTGGAAGTTAACAAGCCAGGCGAAAATAAGTTTCAACATTTTCGGCGGAATTCTTTTTAGGTACTAACGAAAGGAGAGGGTGACAGTAGATCTTTTTGAATGGTTATCATGTCAGATTTACAAAAATAATTGAGGGTAGGCTTCGGTTTAGAACGGAATTTCCCTTCAGGGATCAGCATTACCCCTACAGTGCTCTGAACGACCTGCCCCCCCCCCCCAAAAAAACAAAAAAAAATCAGTGTCGCTCTCCCCACGCTTCCTGAGCCGACTGCCCATTTAGCGGCCATGTCATTTTGCTCACGCTATATATCAGAGAAGGGCTGTGCAAACCCTGGTGACAGGCCGTGCCTTGGTCCGCCCCCGTCCCGCACACGCTGTACGCGTCAAATTTGGCATGCCGTGGCGAGCCCTGATTTAGCCATTCTGAAAACGATCACTGGCTGGTCGAAATCGATAGCTGCATTTTGAAATGCTTTTGGCAACGTTTACTAGTTGCATTTCATTTGCACACAGCACTCTAAAAACATGTGGCCTTGTTTCACAGTAGACTGGTCGAAATCAGTAACTGCCTTTTTAAACGCTCTTGTCCATATTTTACAGATCTTTCCGTTTACATACAACAGTCTGTCGCTATATTTCGCGTAGTTTAAAAATTGGCTGAATCTGAGTATTTTTCTGTGCAACTTAGAACATCTGGGCCATCAAATGTGATCTATCCTGCAGGCTAAACTGAAAACCGTGTATGAGAATTGCTCTTCTTAACTGAGACTTCAGCTCTCACTGTTTGTCGCCCAAAGTAATTATTTGATACAACCTTACAGAAAAATCCTAAATCAATATATTATTCGTCGGAGTGGTTACAATCCATGTATCAAGCAAATCATTCACTTCGCTACGTAAGCACATAAAAAAATTCACTTTCACATACAGTGGACTACATATTTTTTTGTCAGGAACATATCCTCACACATTTAAATTAACAATAGTTTCCATGGTTGTGTACAAGGTTTTCCGGAGGTTTCCCTTGACTGTAAGGCGAAGTTTTGAGCTCCTATTATTCCCAATTGAGATACCCTTTGCCCCACAACCATTGCATACGTTATTTGGTAGAAGAGTCTATGACTCTCCAATGCATCATTACCAGAACACCTCGTCCCATCTTCAGGGAGTGGAAATAAAAAGCATTAACAAATGCGAAATCCAGAAACGTAACAGAAAATATTAAGTATTGACATTTTTAATGTCACCAAATAGCGAGAGCTTTAAAGATTTTGGGGGAACTAGTACAATACTTACAACGGGCACGTGCTTTAATGTCATTCTTTGCTCTTAATCACGTCACTGCCGGTGAATGCCCCGTGCAGCGGCCTTGTCTGGAAGAGCCGCCGCCGTTATTTAAGTGGCCAGGCTGTAGGCAGGTAGGCAGGTAGGGCTGTCCAGAGCAAGGGTACGGCTTCCCGTAGTGGATGAACGGACCGCAGCCGCTTTATTCCTGTGCAGGCTGACTCTTTGCCCTTAATACCTGATTATCATTGCGAGTCACAGGCTTCTCATTCAAAAGCGAATTTTCATTGTAAAAGACTCTTGAGAGTTCTTTATTAAGGACTGCGTATGTGACATGCACGATTAGTATACTTAAAATAGCGGCATTCGGCCTCGTTAGTTGAAAAAAGGCTTTTTATGAATAAACGTTTGAAATTAGGCGACATCCCTATTCTGAAAAAAAAAATGCGTGGCAGTGGGTACTTCTTATTATTACCAGTTATTACGGTTTCCTCCCCTTCCGTCCTCGTATTAAGTGCGGGAGTAATTTTCATTTGTAAAAGCCATTGTAACACTGAAATTAATCGACTCTTGTCCTCAGGATCCCCCACGAGATAGATACGTGTGGATTTGTCATATATGTATTCCTAGATAATGTCAGCTAGTTCAGTATCTTCACCATTTCTGTGACACTCTCCCACCGGTCAAGCAAACCTGTAACCATCCGGGTTGCCCTTTTCCATGTATGTTCAGTACCTCATGTTACTCCTATTTGGTACGAGTCCCACACATATGAGCAACGTTGTAGGAAGGGTCGCACGACGGAATTCTAAGCAACCTTCTTTGCAGACTAACAGCATTTCCTTAGAATTCTACCAATGAACAGGTCTGAGGCCTGCTTTACCAACAACTCAGTCCATGTGATCATTCAATTTCATATTCCTACAAAGTGATACATCCAGGAGGTTTTACAGACCGTTCGGAAATTCCAGTCACATACTTCTAGGACTTGTAGAGGGGAGTGGCTGCATAACATTTTGAATACTTGCTACAGCGTTTTAAAAAAAATTGCTAGGTAGATGTGTGCAACAGGGTACTCATGATGGTGGGGGGGGGGGGGGGTTACTTACGTCGGCTGATGTCTACCACACCTCTGTGAACACGTTCGAGCCTTATGCACGTGTTTGTGAGTCTTGCAGCAATATGGTTCTGTACAAAATACACCGACACGTTCCTTCTGCCCAGCGACGCTTCATCGTCAGCAAGCCTGATTGTAGTGCTCCAAGGAGAGTAGCTTAACTGTAAACGATAGTGTTCGTGAAAACTCATTATGTTTTCTTTTTGTTTTTGTGGTTATTAATGGATGGAATTAAAAACAAATGATGCACTAGTCACGCTTAATGAACTACTTGTAAAAATGGCTGCACTACCAACATATTTTGAAATGGTTGTAGCATGAAAACGGTACGGTTCTGTATTCAGTCCCCTCTATGAGTCTTAGAAGATAGTAACAAGAATTTACGAGCACCCTGTGTCAGTTGAGAGATTCCAGTTGTAACTCGCTGGTACAGCAGTCATTCGACAAGTACACGGTGTAGCATTTCCAAACACTTAAAGGAAGTTGCCAGTTCTGTACCACTTCGACATCCTATCAAGATGCGACTGATATGAAACAAAACAAGTCACACTACGATAGAAAGACTTTCTTTCATTGAATTAGGCCGCGCGGAGTGGCCGCGCAGTTTGCAGCACCACGTCACGGATTGCGCAGCCCCTCCCGCCGGAGGCGCGAGTCCTCCCTCGGGCAAAAGTGCTTCAAATGGTTCTGAGCACTATGGGACTTAACATCTGAGGTCATCAGTCCCATAGAACTTAGAACTACTTAAACCTAACTAACCTAAGGACATCACACACATCCATGCCCGAAGCAGGATTCGAACCTGCGACCGTAGCGGTCGCGCGGTTCCAGACTGTAGCGCCTAGAACCGCTCGGCCACAGCGGCCGGCCCTCGGGCATGGGAATGTGTGTTGTTCTTAGCTTAAGTTACTTTAAGTTAGTTTAAGTAGCGTGTAAGTCTAGGGGCCGGTGACCTCAGCAGTTTGGTCCCTTAACAATTCACACACTTCTTTTTTTTTTTTTTTTAATTACATGTTTCGAAAGCAACGATCGTGTTCACATTGAACTGTCTCCTTAAAGTTGACAAAAGTTGCTAGTAAAATTTACAGCCTCATTTTGTCAACTTCAAAGGGGCAGATCAATTTGAAGTTGATTTTTACGATAGAAACTGGTATCTCGATTAAAAAACCGTTCTCTCTCTCTCTCTCTCTCTCTCTCTCTCTCTCTCTCTTCTGCCTCTCTCCCTCTCTCTCCTTCCTGTCTTCTGATTGATCATCTGCTTTCCAATTTGTTTGATGCAGCCCGCCGCCACGAATTCCTTTCCTGTGCAACCTCTTCATCTCACAGTAGCTCTTGCATCCTACGTCCTCGATAGTTTGCTACATTTATTCCAGTCTTTTTCTTCCTATACAGCTTTTACTGTCTACAACTTCCTCAAATACCGTGGAAGTTATTCGCTCATATGTTAACACATGTTTTATCATCCTACTCTTCTTATTTTTCAGTATTCCCAAATGTTGCTATTTTCGCCGAATTTGCGAAGAAGCTCGTCATTCCTTACCTTACCGCTCCACCTAATTTTCTTCTTCTGTAGTATCACATCACAAGTGCTTCAATTCTCTTTTACCCAGATTTTGATGTACTATATAATGTTGTGTTCCAAATGTAGATTTCCAGAACTTTCTTCACCACATTCATACCTGTGTTTGAGACTAGTAGACCTGAATTAGTCAGGAATGCCTTTTTGGCTGTGTTAGTCCACATTTTGCGTCCTCTTTGCTTCCTTTGATTTTTATATATTGCCAAACTTTCGATCGCCCCAAGGTGCCCATGCGGCACCTCATAACCAGACTGAACCTTTGTGAAGATATTTAGTGACAGTACTTCTTTATAGATAACTGTATCACCTGCGAAAAATCTTACGTGACCTAACAGTGTCTGAAAGGGGGAAAATATAGAACATGGACAGAAAGGGTCACAGCACCTGGGACACACCAAAGTTACGTCTACATATATCGACGACTCTTAATCCAAGGTAACCCGCTGCGTCCTCCCTAGCAAGAAATTCTCAATCCAGTCACAAACTTCATACCTTTGATAGTAAGTGTAGATGTTGTACCGAGTCGAATTCTTTACGGGAATCGAGAAATGATGCATCTGCCTGACTACCTCGATCCATAACTTTAAGGATTCTGGCTGGCATGGAGGTAATTCGAGATGCTTCATTTCGTGTGGACTCAGGTTATGTTCTAAAATTCTACAACAAATGAGAAGTCAATGATATTAGATGGTTGTTTTGTGTCTCATTTGCTCTTTTCTTTATGTGTATGGGTGTGACCTGCGCTCTGTTCCAACCACTGGGCATGGATATACGGTGGATGTCCATTACAATAGTGGTATAGAATTGATCAGGCCCTAGATTTTTGTCAAGTTTTAATGATTTCAGCTGTTTCTCAACGCCACACAAAGTAGTCTCTACATTTCTCATCTTTCTGCTTTTGCATTCCTACCCTCAGCTTACTTCCTGTCTCCTCCATGTAGGTCTGGACACTAACCTTGGTACCACTAATGGTCTGTACTATTGTGGAGGTTTCATTCAGCATCTTCCGGTTTATAGCCCTACACTGTGTTTTACATATATTCACCTATTAATATAAATTCACCGCCTAATCTATATAGCCAACAGATTCAGGAATTTGATTGCTACAGTAAGAGTTATTTGGAGATTACTAGAGCCTTTGGGAATGCTACATTTGGCACACATTTGGAACTCAGTTTGCTTTATTCATAGACGGGGTTCTGCAAACAATATATGCATGTGAATGTGTCTGCCCAGATTCCAGGAACGGGCTCTATGCGGTAACACACCATGAGTTACTAACCAAACTAAGGCCATGTTACGCATTTTCAAAAATTCAAATGTATGCGACTGATCGGAGTAACATTTAACAAGGGATGGCAGCTATCCCAGAAACAACCAGTTTTCGGTTACATCGTTTGTTACCACGCCGGTTTAACCTGGCAGATAAAATAGCTCAGAACACACAGTCTCTGAAAAAACCAGTTGCCTCTAATAAACGTTGAAATCTAACAAAGACTGGAAGGTTTTGACTCTCCCACTTCCAAGATACATAGAATCAAAATATTAATTTAAAGAGGCACATAAAAGAGAACTTCGTCCGTCTACCGTTCGCTGCTTCTTTCGAAAAGTGATAACTGGTTGAATACTACAAAAAATCAGCAGTATTGCCCTACTGTTTGTAATTTTTTGAAACTCTGCTCAAGAATCATGTTCTACTTCGGGATCATACCACTATTTGGGCATTATGAATAGTTAGTGCTAAAAGTGAAAACAGAGCTTGCTGAACTCTGTCTTTGTTACTCAGTCTGTTTTCAAGAGCTACAAGCAGGTATACGCATATTATGAAAACATAGGCTGTATATCAGCTACTTTCTGTTTTTATTGTGTACTACAACAAACTGTTCTTAAATTTTTAATTTATTTCTGCTACTGTAATTTCCTTTCTATTTTACACTGAAGAGCCAAAGAAACTGGTGCACCTGTCTAATATCTTGAAGGGCCCCCGCGAGTACGCAGAAATGCCGCAACACGACGTGGCGTGGACTCAACTAATGTCTGGAGTAGAGCTGGAGCGAACTGACACCATGAATCCTGCAGGGCTGTCCGTAAATGCGTAAGAATACGAGGGGGACGGATATCTCATCTGAGCAGCACGTTGCAAGCCATCCCAGATATGCTCAATAATGTTCATGTCTGGGTGTCAGGTGGCCAGATAAGTGTTTAAACTCAGAAGAGTGTTCCTGCAGTCAGTCTGTAGCAATTCTAGACGTTTTGGGTGTCGCATTGTCCTGCAGGAATTGACCAAGTCCATCGGAATGCACAATGGGCATGAATGGATGCAGGTGATCAGACAGGATGCCTTCGTACATGTCACCTGTCAGAGTCGTATCCAGACGTGTCAGGGGCCCCATATAACTCTCGCTGCACACGCCCCACACCATTACAGAGTCTCCAACAGCTTGAAAAGTTCCCTGCTGACATGCAGGGTCCTTGGGTTCATGAGTTTGTCTCCATGCCCGTCATACCCGTACACGTCCATCCACTGGATTCAATTTGGAACGAGACTCGTCCGCCCAGGTAACATGTTTTCCTGTCATCAACTGTCCAATGTTAGTGTTGACAGGCCCAGAAGAGGTGTAAAGCTTTGTGTCATGTAGTCATCAAGGGTACACGAGTGCGTCTTCGGCTCCGAAAGCTCAAATCGATGATGTTTCGTTGAATGGTTCCCACACTGACACCTAGGTGATGGCCCAGCACTGAAATCTGCAGAACTTTGCGGAAGGGTTACACTTCTGTCAAATTGCACGATTCTCTTCAGTCGCCGTTGGTCCCGTTCTTGCAGGATCTTTTTCCGGCCGCAGTGATGTCGGACATTGTTATTTACCGGATTCCTGATATTCAGGGTACACCCGTGAAACGGTCGTACGGGGAAAATCCCTACTTCATCGCTACCTCGGAGATGCTGTGTCCCATCGCTCGTGCACCAAACGTAGATTTGAACATTTACTAATTGTGTTCATGCCAGACGTAGTTTGATTGACCTGCCCTAGTTGCATTTACCTGTGTAAGTACTATAAGAAAGTAGCCACAGAAGTATTCTTGTGTGAAGGGAGATATATACATATTGACTGTAGAACATTTATATGGTTTTAACTAGGGCAATGTTTAAGATGAGTCAAGCAGAGCAGAGCAACACGCAACAGCCTTCAGCTGTGAGCACGGATAATAGTGTTGTAGTAAGAAGTGTTGTAGAACCGATCGCTACAGATAGTTCAATAGAACGCCCGGTAGACACGGCTGGTTCAGTCTCACTTAAATCTTGATAAACTGCCACTGTAGCATCAGTAACCTATCTAACAACTGCGCCACACACTTGCTGTCTTACATACGCGTTACAGACCGCAGCACCGTATTCTGCCTGTATTCATATCTGTCTATTTCAATACGCACGCCTATAAAGTTTCTTCGGCGATTCAGTGTATTATTTCATAAATATGGCTGACAAATCTTTAATCCCTTAAAGCAAATGAACTATTGTACCTCACTGTTACGTCACTTCTTACAAATATTTCCTGAATTGGTTTGGTGCTATTCTGTAGTGAAACGGATGTCTAACGGCGATATCGAGAAACCACCGTGTAGGCGAGGCGGAACCAGGTCTTCCACATGGCACGTACTCCCCTATCTTAAGCCACGTCACACGGGCATTATTATGTGATGTTTTTGTTGCTCGTTTCTGTCTTTTAAAAAAACGAACAATTATAACCATAGTTTTAGCGCTGCTGATGTGGCTAATCGATATTTCTGGTTTTTTAAGTTGGTTATTAGTAAAAAAATAAAGAACACCTGTTTTAACCGAGCCCAAACAGACACCGAAATGTACCGGTTACACAGAATTCAAATACCGGTATCGGTTTTAACTCGTCGTTTTTCCCATCCCTACATTTAACTAATAGGAATTAATACACTATATAGGAGAGTTCCACAGAAACGACAGTAAAGTCGGGTGTGCCTCAAGTGTAACAGAACTTACGCAGGGGACTTCCAACGACTTGTTTAACGCATGTTACGTCGAGCTTCAAATGGTTCAAATGGTTCTGAGCACTATGGGACTTAACATCTGAGGTCACCAGTCCCCTAGAACTTAGAACTACTTAAACCTAACTAACCTAAGGACACCACATACATCCATGCCCGAGGCAGGATTTGAACCTGCGACCGTAGCGTTCGCGCGGTTCCAGACTGAAGTGCCTAGAACCGCTCGCCACAGCGGCCGGCTACGTGGAGCTGCTGCACTGACAAAAGGAGGTTCGAAATGATATTAGGAGGTATCCCTTGACTTTTGCCACATCGGTGTATTAGGTGCACACACTGAAAATATCGGCTAGTGTCGTTGCTTCTGATGAGGAGAGTAGCAGCCGTGAAAGAGAGTGTCGGTGCGGAGACGGAGCTGGCGTGTGGTCGGCTTGCCGTGACGCGGCCGCGCGCGCCCGCCCCGTGCTACCTGTGGCACACTGCTTTGCTGCCGGCCGAGCCGCGCCCCCGTAATGAGCGCCGGCGCGCCGCCACTGTCAACACCTCATTTGGCGCTCGGACCGCGTCACGCCGCGGCAATGGCGCGCCGCCATCGAGCACCCGCCTGCCGCCACCAGCTTGCCCAGGAACATGGATCGCAATATCGCGACTGTTCCCAGCGAAACATCAAAGAGTCATGTCTCATCTTTTCATAATTGCGATGTTTTTTGTCGGATAGCGTCCGCGAGCTCTTTAATTATGACTTTAAAATTTCTGTCAGCTAATGGTCACATGTTATTGTTGTTGTGGTCTTCAGCCCTGAGACTGGTTTGCTGCAGCTCTCCATGCTACTCTATCCTGTGCAAACTTCTACATCTTCCAGTACCTGCTGCAGCCTACATCCTTCTGAATCTGCTTAGTGTATTCATCTCTTGGTCTCCCTCTACGATTTTTACCCTCCACGCTGCCCTCCAATACTAAATTTGTGATCCCTTGATGCCTCAGAACATGTCCTACCATCCGATCCCTTCTTCTAGTCAAGTTGTGCCACAAGCTCGTCATCTCCCCAATTCTATTCAATAACTCCTCATTGGTTATGTGATCTACCCATCTTATCTTCAGCATTCTTCTGTAGCACCACTTTTCGAAAGCTTCTATTCTCTTCTTGTCCAAACTATTTATCGTCCACGTTTCACTTCCATACATGGCTACACTCCATACAAATACTTTCAGAAACGACTTCCTGACATTTAAATTTATACCCGAGGTTAACAAATTTTTCTTCTTCAGAAACGCTTTCCTTGCCATTGCCCGTCTACATTTTATATCCTCTCTACTTCGACCATCATCAGTTATTTTGCTACCCAAATAGCAAGACTCTCGTTTATTGACTGTACCGGTTTCGACGTTTCCAGCCTTATCAACAACCGAAAAAATATTCTTAGCCAGTATCTGAGTCAATGTGCGACGGAACTGTCTCTTAGTTCACTGTCACTGAAGCAAGCTGAAAAATGATATTCACCAACCTCAGACCGACGTCTGCTCAGTGTCCCTTCAGTCTGCAACGTAGATACTTACAAGGTGATGAAAAAGCAGCGTTGATGAAAACAGCACCTAATATCTACAATTACTGAGGCCGCGCAAATCTCGTTATGATTGTTCCTGTAAATATTCACAATAAATTTTCGGGTGGAAAAACGGAGTCCTGATCTTCATTGAAAGTTACGGAAATCTGGTAAAAGTAGGTTTTACTTTGTTTGCTTAAGCATGTGTCATCAGCCCACTTTTAATATGTAAAACTGCTATTGTAAGTTCTCAGTTTATGTCACACGTAAAGCAGCCAGAATTCTCCTAAGTTCATTCCGAAAATAATCACGCGAATATATAGTCACTTTCTACACATAACGTTGATTTCTTACGTAACTCATTCAGTGGATTTCTTCACAAAGCTTGCTCCCCGGGTATAGTCTGTAGTAGAACACAGAACATCACCACGCGGACTTTTCTAAGTCCAAGAAGTCACACGCGTATATCTCCCGAACAAAATATCCCACGACTCTCAAACCTTTACAAAATGTTCGAAGCAACAAACGCTAACATTTCAAATACATCTGAATGCGAAGGACAGAATATTTCTTCGTCTTACACATTTCACGGATGGACACACTTAAAATGAGCTTCGCGTCTGAAAAGCTAGTCCACGACTCTACCCTCCAGCTACTCATGCAACCTAAGTATCTCGCAATGCGCGGGACAATACTGAATTTCGACTGGCTGTTCTAAAAGACCAGCCAATCCGATCATACCTCCTAGATCTTACTCGCGCCAAAACTGTTCTGAACCAATCACTACATCAGATTCA
Organism: Schistocerca piceifrons; assembly: GCF_021461385.2. NCBI lineage: Eukaryota > Metazoa > Arthropoda > Insecta > Orthoptera > Acrididae > Schistocerca > Schistocerca piceifrons. The sequence continues at coordinate 430,391,121 of NC_060140.1, read as the reverse complement.
TTGTCGTCAGCTCGACAAGCGGTTTGTTAGTATAATGTTTATTAATTGAAACTAAACGAAAATTAATCTTGAGATAACTTTAGAAAACTGATTATGTAGTTACAGACTTTCTAGCTGCTTTATTACATAGGCAAACACTCACAGACATACGTCATCCGCCAGTTAGGGGGATTTACAATTTTCGTGACACCCGGCTGGCTAGTTACACAAGGTATATTACAACATAAATTTGAAATTGACATATGTCTCCCATAAGCACTCACATTCACTCTAATTTACTCTCACCCTAACACAAAATATAAATATTAACTTTTAAACTGTTATTTTCGTTACGAAAGAAAAATTATCGAAAGTTCAGAATTGAAAATCTTTATAAAATAAATCGGCTCACAGAGTGCTATTACTGATTTCAAATAACAAAGAAATATAAACTGTTATGGCTCTTATCTGAATTTACTTTCTTAAATTTCGGTGAAGTACTTTTTTTAATGGGTTTTTCATATCCCCGCAAGTATTGTAGGTAGCAGAATCAAATTTTCGACACACTGATCGTTTGAATAATAAAAGGTCCTGTACCACTTTTGAAATAAAACAGATAATATTTACCATAGTTATTTAGTTTCTTAGGTGGTGCGAATAAGTGGACTCTACAAATGACACACAAAAGCATTCCGACGATCGGCCAGAAGGGCAGGTGGCTGATAACCCAATCGGCAGGCCACAAGTCGGCCGCCGCTGGATGCTACTATACTGCAGACTTCCAATACAGTTTGTCATAACGTAACAAAACTTACTGCAGAAACGGCGGTCGCGCATTAACCCGTGGCGCTGCAAATGGAGACCAAGAAAGATCGAACAGGGGAAGGAAATAGTGTATTCACAAATATTCGTGTAGTGGTAGGGGGGGAGTGTCACGAACAATATGCTAAAAATCCTCATCTGACGAGTATGGGCTTTGAGTAGATGGGCGTTCAAAGGTAACTTTCTAATGAAAATGTTTCCCGGTGCAAAATTAAACTACGTTAAATGTGTTATAAAAATGTCCTATTCGTTTCTGCTCTGGACTAATTAGCTTCCAAGTTACAGGGGAAGGAAAAATCTCATTGATTAAAAATATTGTTTTAACGGTACAAAATTAATGTTTATTGTTAAATGAAGTGAATTAAGAACAAATATTAAATGTGCGTACAACACCTAAGCGCTGCAGAGCCACATTACGAAATTAACTCTGTACTAGGGATGTAACACAGGGGAGTTTGCGGAAGTGAAGTGTAGAAGTACGAGGGAAGGTAGGTCATCGTACTGTGGACATTCTTAGATCTACAAACCCGAGAGCGAAATGGAATTCCCCACTACATGTAACTCACTACGTACCAACGAGCAGCTACAGAGTGTTTCACGAAGTTACGGCGACCCTCCACACTACGCCTCATGAATCACGGTGCTCAGAAATGTCCGGGGCGAGTTTACATTCCACGAAGAGCATTATCACTACATGGAATACGGATATGAGTTCCTAATAACACTAAGCAAGAAGAACTTATGGACCAATCGCTCGTAAATCTCTGTACACTGTTTTACACTGCTAAGAGGTAGATTGGTTCTTAGTCGCCTTAAGCGGCTGCTGTAGCGTTTTTTTCGGGAAAAGAAAGGTGCCCCCACCACGGCTGGTGCTTATTTATCCTTTTGTAGACAGACTACACCTCCCAACCATTTCCTGTCCAGTCTCTCGTGTTTATATGGTGCGGTTATCTTCAGTTTATTAAATGAACAGTTTTTTATTAAAAATCATTCCTATAAACAAAGGCTGAGAAGTCTACGAGTATAGTTGTAAGTATAATGTGGTCAGTGACCTTTGTACTGTTCGTGGGAATCACACTGGATCGGTAAATGTAGAACCCTGCTGCTGCCTAGCGTTGGCAGTGTCTAAGAAAATAGAAATTTCTACGCTGATTATCCTTTAATGTTAGCATTTTAGGTCCACGAACTGGAACATTCTTGAGAGTACCGAACTAGATGAGCCTTGTTCCTTCAAAGTTTAAAGCAAGCACATTTGAGGAAAACCAGTCAATTACATTCACAAAAACATCATTTACTGTTTTCCCGGTTGGTGCTAGTTTGCTCAATTTCACAATAGTGATGGTATCATAAATGAGGCCACTTCATTTGACACATAAGTGTTTTGTGACAAGTTTGTTATTATGTCTTAAATTTACTTCAAATTTTCTCATCCATTCGAAGTCCACGAGGATAATTTCACTTAGTATCTGTGTAAGGGACATTAGCAAGTACTTTCTTTAGGAAAGAATTATTTTTTATCACACGTTCAAAATATTTAACGATCATTTGGATCTATGGAAAAATTCTCCGCTCAGTAGGTTTCTACATTCATGAATGGGCAGTTTTCAGTAAGACGCACTCAATCACTTCTTGTTATTACTGAGTGACTTGCTCGTACTTCACAACATTTCATTTAATATCAAACAAAATTCGTGTATTTATACACACTTAAAAAAAATGTTTACATCACCTTGTTTCCGAGAGTTCCGGAACATGTACAGAAAAACATCATTTCCGCTCCTTTTTTTTTCTAATGGAAACCACACATTGCAAGTTGTACCACCATACAGCGAGACCTTCAGAGGTGGTGATCGCAATTGCTGAACACAGCGGTACCTCTAATACCCAGTAGTACTTCCCCTTGCGATGATGCAAGTCTGTATTTGTCGTGACATACTATCTACCAGTTTATGATGACATTGTTGGTCCCGATTGTCCCACTCCTCAACGATGATTCGTCGTAGATCCCTCAGAGTGGGGTCACGTCGTCAAAAGCAGCTCTTTTTAGTCTATCCTAGACATGTTCGATAGGGTTAATGTCCGGAGAACATGCTGACCACTCTAGTCGAGCGATGTCGTTATCCTGAAGAAAGTTATTCACAAGATGTGCACGCTGTGGGCGCGAATTGTCGTCAATGAAGACGAATGCCTCGCCAATAAGCTGCCAATATGGTTGTACTATCGGTCGGAAGATGGCATTCACGTATCGTACAGCCATTACGACGCCTTCTATGACCGCCAGCGGCGTACGTTGGCCCCGTATAATGCCACCCCAAAACAGCAGGGAACCTCCACCTTGCTGCACTTGCTGGACACTATGCCTAAGGCGTTCAGCCTGACCGGGTAGCCTCCAAACGCGTCTCCGACGATTGTCTGGTTGAAGGCATAAACGACACTCATCGGTGAAGAGAACGTGAAGCCAATCCTGAGCGGTCCATTCGGCATGTTGAACCCATCTTTACCGCGCTGCATAGTGCCGTGGTTGCAAAGATGGACCTCACCATGGACGTCGGGAGTGAAGTTGCGCATCATGTAGCCTCTTGCGCACTGTTTGAGTCGTAACACGACGTCCTGTGGCTGCACGAAAAGCATTATTCAACTTGATGGCGTTGCTGTCGCAGTTCCTCCGAATCATAATCCGTAGGTAGCGGTCATCCACTGCAGTAGTGCGCTTGGGCAGCCTGAGCGAGGAATGTCATCGACTGTTCCTGTCTCTCTGTATCTCCCACATGTCCAAACAACATAGCTTTGGTTCACTCCGAAACACCTAGACACTTCCCTTGTTGAGAGCTCTTCCTGGCACAAATTAACAATGCCGACGCGATCGAACTGCGGTATTGACCGTCTAGGCATGGTTGAATTACAAACAACACGAGATCTGTACCTCCATCCTGGTGGAATGACTGGAACTGATCGGCTGTTGGACCCCCTCTGTCTAATATGCGTTGCTCTTGTATGGTTGTTTACATTTTTAGGCGTGTTTAGTGACATCTCTGAACAGTCAAAGGGACTGTGTCTGTAATACAATACCCACAGTCAACGTCTATCTTCAGGAGTTCTGGGAACTGGGGTGATGCAAAACTTTTTTTGATATGTGTGTGTTGAAAAAACCAGTGAACCAATTGGTCTAACAATTTATGTATTGTGATATTATTGAAACTCGTTTTTTAATTATACGTTCTATAGCTTTTATTTTATTTTTAGCTTATTGTGTCAGTTAGTAGAGGTATTCAGATTAAAGTTGCCTTGAAAAATTCATTCTCCCTGTTTCAAAATTCGTGAAGGTATGTTCCGTCCGTGCAACTAATTGAAGTTAGTTTGTTTATTGCCATACGCGTTTAGATTCTTTTTATTTGCGAAGCATCGTCAGTGGCCTGTAATACATGTTTCTTTTTATACATAGAGTAAACGCATTGTGCGGTAGTACAATATGTTATAATGTCACAAGTTGTCGTGTTTTTCTCTTTTCTTTAGATTAGAATCAACTTTTGTGGTAAACATTTCGTGATGTGAAACAATCATTCGGTGTTACTTAAGATTTCCAGCGCTGTTAGCTCGTATGTGTGGTCCTAGAGATGTGTTGATTAGTCTTCATGCTCCAGTCTGGCGATTTCCGGCGTTCTTTAACCCATATTTGATTCAACACGTCGCATACATTACTTATATTTTATATTTTGTGTTCTGTTTTCGGTGTGTAGTATTGCCAGCTGTTGCTGTGTGTGTATGATAAAGCGAAACGAATATGGCAATAAACTAACTGCCTTCAGTTAGCTGCATAGAGGGAACACACTTCCACGAATAATAAAATTAACTTTAAACACTTGAAATGTGATTGTAAGTTCAGCCGATTGTAATTACTTGGACCAAATAAATAACACAAACAAATAAAGCCATAGTTTGTTAGTACACCCACAATTAAATTAAAAAATTAACATTAGAAAATTAACTTTTTTCCTTAGGCAACTGAGTGACTGTGTCGTGGTCAAGACCCAGTAGAAGGACAGTTCAAATTAAGGTCATACTATGTTGTCCCTATTTGTGCATTGTTTCCATAAATCAACCCAAATCAATCCATTCAGTTTACTATTCCTACCTTTCGTAATTTACCAAAATAACCTCTGAAGGTGGATGCCCAGTACAAGGGTTGTCCATTTGCAGACATAATTTTCGTTTTATCTCATGAACTAGGGATATGCTCAGCTTTCCTTACTGAGTTGTAACAATGCTTGTCTAATCATTTATCATGTTCATCTTTCACATTCAGGACTGAAACCGACTCCTTACAGGCATACTTACCTAAGGTCTTTTATTTTTCTTTCAATCGAATCTGTCGATCGGCTTAGGGGAACTCGGGGCAGAACGGTATAGCGGGGCACAATGTGAAATTGCTCTTTTCTAGACTGGACTGTGTTACAACCTGTTGTATGGGCATGTAACTATTTCTCCGAATGGAAGGGAAGCGAGGGCAGCCATTCTGATGTAGTTTGAAGTGCGAGATCTACGTGAATTGTTGTCCGTAACGTTACCGCTTGCGTTGTTCTAACGTTTTGTAAATTTCAACGCCAGGTAAGCTGTTAATTGTTAATTGTATACCATAAAATGACATATTCCCCTAAAGTGCATGGCATTTGTTATACTTTAGTTATTTAATGCGTTTAAATACGTCAGTTATTACACTCCATAAAAGTTGTTAACCTCAAAAGTGCTCTTGGGGCGGAACGGGACGTGGCAGAATGGGATTGTGTCCCAGCGTGGATGTTCATGGATGCCAGACTCTCCAACCAGCTATGTTCGCCGAACAACTCAGCTATGCAGATATCGCCCGAGGCTGTCATTCCTATCCCACTAATCTGTCAAAATACTCGGCGGACTACAAGACGAAGAGGAAAAACCGCCGTATTACCAGATCCTTATAAGAAGGAACTGCAGAACGCTGTCGCACGTAAAGTAGGCCTACAGAAAGGAGGAGGGTGCACAAATATAAACAATGTCAAGACATAGACGTCAGGTGCAATGCAACTTAAGGCAAAAATATCAAACTGTACACCCAAAAAAACCAAAACAGAGGACATCAAAGACCTTAAGAAAAATAAAACGAAGAATATGATGGAGAAGAGAGAATCAGAGAGAGAGGATGCTGAGTGTCTCTACTGTGGAGACTTCTACTCCGTTTCTAATGAGGGCTGGGTCGCATGACAAAGTGCGCACACAATTCATGTGCTGGCATAGACAGTGAAGATGAAGAGCAAATACTGATTTGTGACTATTGTCGAAAGGGCTAGTAGTTAGTGGTTTGGTGGTTATTAAGCATTGTACAGTTTTCAGAATGACATTAAAATATTTTCTTACTTTGAAGAATGACTTTTTAATTGTTTAAATTAGACATTCCTTAGCCTGAATTTCCTGTTATACAACATTTTGTCATAGTTTAATACGATATTCGTAATTCAAATTCAACGTTTATGCAATAATTTACAAAAAATACCCTTATCCAATTCTGCCCCGTGGGTGGGGCGGGATGGGAAATATGCAAGACTTTCTTTGAAAAATTGTAAAAAATGCAAAATGTATTGTTTTAAGTGATTTTAAAATAAGGTACATTAGGTAACACTACAACGTGTTTTTTTATCACTTTAAGAAGTGTTTACTTGTGTTCCCTTATTTTATAGAAATTGTTAAACATTAAGTATCCCGTTACGCCCCGAGTTCCCCTACATATGTAGATGTAAGTCACGTAAATGATACTAGAAAAAGTTTTTCCAAATTTTGGAAACTTTTTACGAGTGCATTGGCAAGTTAGATATTGTGAAACGTTTCCCAATCTCTCTTCGTTGTCCTAGAAGGGATGCTTTTAATAGTGCTCTTTAAAATCGTGAATTACAATGTAATTCTGGCAATATGCGATTTCCACGTCATGGATCGTAACAGCAATTGTGGAGCATATATTGCGCGAAGTGTATCCGATTCGCACGAACAGCCAAAAAACGTTGACGGTGGAACAAATTTAACACGGAGCAACGTGCTCAGCGTTCGTTACAGGTCATCGCGATAAATAGCTCGCTCGTTTCCATGTTCGCCGATAATTGGCATTGTCGAACAATTAAATCACGTGACGGTACCGCAATCGATAAACCGGGTTTCAATAACAGTATTAAACTAATGGATGGCGGCAGCAGCAGGGGCTGCGAACGAGGACCTCATAACAATGCAGTATTGGAGCGTGCGTTGTGGAATTACACACCACCATTCGCAGCACTTCGAAAGTAAACATACAAGCGACGGCGACTGTCTCACAAGTGCACGAAAGTGGGTGGGAAGAGATGTGTCTGGAAACTTCAAATGTATACAAAATGCATGCTCTCTCCACACATTCCACTTGGAAAAGCGTATTTTCATTTGCAGCGACATATATTCATCGATATAAGTAACTGCAAATGCCTCGTGTGCACAACATATCAGTACCAACCTTGGGTGCATCGTGTGATAGTATCTTCAATGTGTCAGTTAATTTCGTGTTCAGTGAACTAAATTCGCAATAAATCGCTGTTATCACGGACATATCCACCGTACTACAAATAAAAAATAAAATTTCTTGCGTGAATATAGCTATGTAGTGGAATTTTAGGAGTACGTTGTATTAATGTTCACATTATACTTAATCCACGTTGAGACTGATTAACTGATACACATAGAAAAATCTGGTTTTCAGTGCCGTTGTAAGGAATGGAATTTTGAGAAGAAGGTTACCAAGAATAGTAATTCAAAGTCTATAGGTTTTCTTTCTGTATAGGTTGATGAATTTGGCTGGAAAAAGTTAATTGCATTACTAAATTCGGAAGGAATCAGATTTGATTAAACTCATGTATAGCATTTAAGGTCCACTGAACTTCTCAGGGAGAGAGAGAGAGCTGTATTACGGAAATAAAAGTACATCTGTATGCAAGTGTTGTTTATGAAATATCTATTATGTAACGGAACCTTATATTATGCAGCGTTTGTGTAGTTAATAAAATCAAATGGAAAGCAAGGTGATCTTTCCAGGTTTCGGCAACAATATACTAAATGGATTCGTTTTCCCACATGCATCCACGTAAGATAAAAAGAAATAAAATTCAGATCAGAATAGTTTCTACAGATAGGATTCTACGAAATCTTAGTACAGTGTGCTAGTAGTCGATCTTATGTGTGTGCACTAAAAGGGTAATATTGTGAAACCTTTTCATGTAATAACTCCAAAAGAACGTGTTGAGCATTGTACAATAAGATTTCTGTATAATGAATGTGATTCAAACGATAAGATGCAAATCGTGTATAGTAAGCTGCATATTATAGGTGTAGTGATGTGCGGAGTTTACAAAGGGTACAGTATACGATAGGACACTATTCATGTTGTCCGTTTCTCGTATGCTTAAGAGACAGTCACACTGAAAGCCATGAAGGTGATACAAGTAACATGCTTATAGATTTAATTCCGTTTTGAGCATTATGCAGAGTGAACACGTATTCCATTTTCAAAATTTCGAATGATGTTCACGAATATTTTCGAAGTATTTTGGTATAAGGGATTCATGGAGTGAGGTTGCTCGTTACAGAGTGATAGTGTTCTCTTTGATTTCTTCCCCCATTTAACTTTCTATCAGTACTGCAATGAAAATGTCCATATTTTGACGGTATGCGCTGTGTGACATATTTGGACAAACTTGTTCCATTGATTCGCGGTCGCTTATATTCAGAACTGCCCGTTTATGCCTCAGGTTAGTTTCTCCTGGAGTGTTAGCTGTACAGTGACACTGACACGGATACTGTTACTGATGGGCTTACTGTGGGGCATAGAAGAGCGACGTAACTGCAGGGCGTGCGGAAAAGTCTATAGGTTTTCTTTCTGTATAGGTTGATGAATTTGGCTGGAAAAAGTTAATTGCATTACTAAATTCGGAAGGAATCAGATTTGATTAAACTCATGTATAGCATTTAAGATCCACTGAACTTCTCAGGGAGAGAGAGAGAGCTGTATTACGGAAATAAAAGTACATCTGTATGCAAGTGTTGTTTATGAAGTATCTATTATGTAACGGAACCTTATATTATGCAGTGTTTGTGTAGTTAATAAAATCAAATGGAAAGCAAGGTGATCTTTCCAGGTTTCGGCAACAATATACTAAATGGATTCGTTTTCCCACATGCATCCACGTAAGATAAAAAGAAATAAAATTCAGATCAGAATAGTTTCTACAGATAGGATTCTACGAAATCTTAGTACAGTGTGCTAGTAGTCGATCTTATGTGTGTGCACTAAAAGGGTAATATTGTGAAACCTTTTCTTGTAATAACTCCAAAAGAACGTGTTGAGCATTGTACAATAAGATTTCTGTATAATGAATGTGATTCAAACGACGTAACTGCAGGGCGTGCGGAAAAGTCTATAGGTTTTCTTTCTGTATAGGTTGATGAATTTGGCTGGAAAAAGTTAATTGCATTACTAAATTCGGAAGGAATCAGATTTGATTAAACTCATGTATAGCATTTAAGGTCCACTGAACTTCTCAGGGAGAGAGAGAGAGCTGTATTACGGAAATAAAAGTACATCATTTATTTCATTTATTCTGTCCTCAAAATCGCTTGAGGTTTTGCATGTCGTGCATATTGCTCGGTCGACTTTCCCGCCTCGCTGATGCAAGTTGCAACCCTCTGCCGATAGAGGACTCCGAACTGTAGCTTGTAAAATGGCTTGTGTAACGTAACTATGTCGGTACGTGAAAAACAGCTTGGTGTTATCGAGTTTCTAACGCAGAAAGAGTTCGCCCACACACGAAGAACTCTCTTTTTTCAGCATGGAAGTGTCGGACCACACACGAGCGCTGCGACATCTAGAACAATTCGACGCCTTGGATTGACTGTCATCGACCATGCTCCATACAGTCGAAACTAAACCCCATCCGATTTTAATTTGTTTTCAAAACTTAAACAACGCCTTCGAGGATATCATTTTCATATTGATGGAGCGGTGTAAGCAGATATGAGGTTGTGGCTCCGTCAAATAAAGTCAAACATTCTACAGTGACGGCATCAATAAATTGGTCTCTTGTTGGGAGAAAAGTGTTGCTCGCCAGGATGACCATAATTATTAAGAAATAAAAATTTAAACACTGACAATGTAGGTGTAGAGTGTTAACAGAGTTTCGCTTATTTAAAAATCTCTAAGACCTTTCACATAAAAAATTACGAGGCATTACTTTTCAGTATGCCCAAGTGCGGTCTCACAGCGAAGAAAATCACGTTACATTACCTTTGCATCTTTTTACATTACATTAATGCTTGTTCCATAGACCATGAATATGACTTTTCGTAATGATATAGAGTGTGTCAGTTTAACGTAAGTTTCCTTTACACAATATAATTAAGTTTATTTTTTTTACAGTTACTACGTGGAATATCTAAAAATTCATGTACTGAATAGAAGAAGTTGTCATTCTGAAATTCTTTTAATTTGTTTTTAAATGTTGGTTGGCTATCTGTCAGACTTTTAATACTATGCGGCAAATGACCAAAGATTTTGGTGCCAAAATCAATGAAAAGTGGTGCTTGCTGCATTACCCTGTGTTTTGTGCGAATACGTATTATATGCTTTTTTCAGTTTTTAAGGTGTTTTCACAGAAACACTTGTAAATGTTGTAATAAACCCAGTAAATGATAATCACACCGTTAGTAAGTAAAAGGCTACAGGAGATCACAGGACACATATACTAAAATATCTAGAATACATCGCCGAAAACCTCCGCAGTTTTATCTGCGGAATTTTGCTACAGCCCGTATTTACAGGGTTTGCGTGTGACCCGCTCAGAAATAAAATGTTGTGTAACGGTAAACATAGGCAATGGCAGCTGTCACACTGAGAATCAAAATGTGAGGCCCTTTTTTTCTGTGCAGAACACTCCGGTACCTTTGATGAGACGCCACAATTTGTCTTATTTATGGGAAATTATTAGCATCATAGGTGTGTGTGTGCGGTTTGTATTTGTCGCTAATGTTCATAGCTATATTTCTTACAACAAAGTACATCATTTTTATAAACTTTGGCTATAGGTTCCTTACACATATAAACATATGTCCGAAATATCCTTTACAATTTAGGTGACTGGAGCTCATCAACACATAAACCCACTCTAAATGTTCGAAATGTCCCCTATTGTTTCTAAATGTGCATATACTCGTCGAATCATGGACTGCCGCATCCTTTCAAATACTTTCTGACGGTTTAAAATGGTTTAGCAGACTACCAAGATGCTTCGATGAGGAGGTTCTTCATCCGAGTGGTCTACTGCACTGATACAAAATCCAAAGGACTGACGTCGAGGAAACGTGCAAGTCACGAAACTGGTGCTCCTCTTCCGATCAGTCTGTCATTGTAGAATACAAGTTATAGTATACCAAACAGTGAGACTGAAATGTGCTGGAGCTCCATTATGCATTAACCACATGTTTCTTCTTATCTGAATCATAAAACTAATTTCTGCCGGTTCACGAACGTAATATTTTGTCATGTCTGAATGGAGCACTTACAGTGAACTCACTACCTGTAGTACACGCACGCAATGGACACGATGAAGAAAGACGAATAGCGATTGTAAACGTCTCTGGCGGCAATACAGCGCCATATACGAAACAACGAGTCAAACAGTTGTATAGACAGGTGATGCTGCAGGGATGTATTGAGTGTCAACTTTTATTAACAACTCGAAAGCTTTTCGGACGTACGTTTATATGAATTTATTTTCTTCTTTTGCGTAAGGCAGCTGTCCCCAAAGTCTCTAAAAGTAATTCTGAACACCCCGCATAGGTCCTATAAAGTGACATTTTACTAGCATGTTATTTCCATACAACTACATGCTGAGTTCAGAATGACAGGGTGGTCTTGAAACTGGCTTCTCATTACTTTTGAAGTGATATTATTTAGAAAACGGATTGCTAAGAAGACAGAGGTCACGTGGAGCATTGACTCATATAAACATAGAGGATCGCGATCTCATAATTCACTTTTCTGGGTACGATTGTCATTTGAGTTACCTGTCTGCACTGTAAATGTTCATTGCACATTTTTGACATCTTCGGAAATGCCATTTTCGACTATGTTGTGATGCTTTGAAAATGGATCTCATTCTGAAACATTTCATAGAATGAATAAAAAGTAAAAATTTGCAGCCTGGACTGGTTTTTCGTTCTACTCATTAACAGAAGCGGCTGACCTAAGCTACGCCAGCATGCTGGAAGTTCGTAAACTTCGCAAGGAATTTTGACGTCATGAGCTCTGACATTATCAACGGCGTCCTGTGTTAGCAACGGATGTAGAGGTAGCCGTTCCGCTTTAGTCATTGCTGGCAGCCACTACGTGGGCACGTAAAGCGCTGCCGCCTGGAAGGAAGGCTTCCCACACGACCAGACGGAGTTGCGGCAAATAGCTGCGACGGTCAACAGGCGTCGCGCCTTTGAACCCCGACGCGGTATTTAAACAGAGGTCATCGAGGAGCAGAACAAATGAGAGACCAAGAGGATGCCGGAAGCCACGTGAAATACCACCACCCGTGTAATATCGCCAGAGCTGTTGTGCACAGGACTATGTTCTAGTTATGTCTTGTATATCGCTCAATTTTCTTACCACAGGATTCAAAATCGAGGTAATTTATTACACAAAAACATTATGAACGGAAAAAGAGATGGAAATGTAGAACGAGACGTGATGGTACAAAAGATATTTTTTGGCGTTACTAAGACAGCTACATGGACAGTCCGAGTGAAAGTGGAAGTAGTGTGACCATATTATGAGTTTATTATATACAGGGTGTTACAAAAAGGTACGGCCAAACTTTCAGGAAACATTCCTCACACACAAATAAAGAAAAGATGTTATGTGGACATGTGTCCGGAAACGCTTACTTTCCATGTTAGAGCTCATTTTAGTTTCGTCAGTATATACTGTACTTCCTCGATTCACCGCCAGTTGGCCCAATTGAAGGAAGGTAATTTTGACTTCGGTGCTTGTGTTGACATGCGACTCATTGCTCTACAGTACTAGCATCAAGCACATCAGTACGTAGCATCAACAGGTTAGTGTTCATCACGAACGTGGTTTTGCAGTCAGTGCAATGTTTACAAATGTGGATTTGACAGATGCCCATTTGACGTATGGATTAGCACGGGGCAATAGCCGTGGCGCGGTACGATTGTATCGAGACGGATTTCCAGAAAGAAGGTCTGCCGACAGGAAGACGTTCGAAGCAATTGATCGGCGTCTTAGGGACCACGGAACATTCCAGCCTATGACTCGCGACTGGGGAAGACCTAGAACGGCGAGGACACCTGCAATGGACGAGGCAATTCTTCGTGCAGTTGACGATAACCCTAATGTCAGCATCAGAGAAGTTGCTGCTGTAGAAGGTAACTTGACAGCGTCACTGTATGGAGAGTGCTACGGGAGAACCAGTTGTTTCCGTACATGTACAGCGTGTGCAGGCACCAGCAGCAGCTGATTGGCTCCCACGGGTACACTTCTGCGAATGGTTCATCCAACAATGTGTCAATACTCATTTCAGTGCAAATGTTCTCTTTACGGATGAGGCTTCAGTCCAACGTGATCAAATTGTAAATTTTCACAATCAACATGTGTCGGCTGACGACAATCCGCACGCAATTGTGCAATCACGTCATCAACACTGATTTTCTGTGAACGTTTGGGCAGACAGTGTTGGTGATGTCTTGATTGGGCCCCATGTTCTTCCACCTACGCTCAATGGAGCACGTTATCATTATTTCATACGGGATACTCTACCTGTGCTGCTAGAACATGTGCCTTTACAAGTACGACACAACATGTGGCTCATGCACGATGGAGTTCCTGCACATTTCAGTCGAAGTGTTCGTACGCTTCTCAACAACAGGTTCGGTGACCGATGGATTAGTAGAGACGGACCAATTCCATGGCCTCCACGCTCTCCTGACCTCAACCCTCTTGACTTCCATTTATGGGAGCATTTGAAAGCTCTTGTCTACGCAATCCTGGTACCAAATGTAGAGACTCTTCGTGTTCGTATTGTGGACGGCTGTGATACAATACGCCATTCTCCAGGGCTGCATCAGCGCATCAGGGATTCCATGCGACGGAGGGTGGATGCATGTATCCTCTCTAACGGAGGATATTTTGAACCTTTCCGGTAACAAAGTGCTTGAAGTCACGCTGGTACGTTCTGTTCCTTTGTGTTTCCATTCCATGATTAATGTGATTTGAAGAGAAGTAATGAAATTAGCTCTAACATGGAAAGTAAGCGTTTCCGGGCACATGTCCACATAACATATTTTCTTTCTTTGTGTGTGAGGAATGTTTCCTGAAAGTTTGGCTGTACCTTTTTGTAACACCCTGTATAGAACGAAATAAAACAAGAAATGGCCTTAGAGGAACCTCTTCACAATGTAAAAGATAAAAACGTTTGAATGTGTACAAAGAATCTCTGGCAAGAAATGACAAGACATCATAGGGGAAACCTATCATATGTAAAAATGAACCTTTAATTCAGTCGACGTTGCAGTATTGAGCTACAAAAAATGTTTTCGCTTTTAATGTAACCTAACGCGCTTATGCAATATGTGAGTTGAACACGCAATGGAAATACCAGTAGCAATCCTGCTGTGAGATCCTTTCGTGTAGAAAGCAACATGTGTAAGATAAATTGTTTTGAACGGTGACTACGAAGGCTGTACACCTGCAGATCCGCACTGTGACTGTGATGAAGGTTCATTTTTAGATATGATAGTTTCTCTTAGCATGTCATGCAATTTTTTACCGGCGAAATAGAATATACCTTTGGATTTTGAAGCTGTTCAAACATTTTCCTCTTGTATATTTATTTTGTTAAGAGGTGTTTCTAAGCCAATTATAGGAACTAGGCATTTTGTTTGTTTGTTTACAGATACGGAGATGGTTGTTATTTACAGTCGAAACTAACTAGTCACATAATTTTGTTTTATATAAATGCACTTTAAGAATTAAAAGATTTTGATATCTTTTTCAATTTTAATAAATCACAGAAAGACCGTTCCTCTATTCGTGACTGTATTATGAGTAGTGGAATGTGTCTTTTCATACGATAGGGAACGGTTCTTTTCTTTGTTACTCTACACTTAAAAAACCTTAGGTTTACTTGTCTCGACGCTATAAAATAACATTTTTTTACATGTCTCCGGTGTCCACAGGAAATAGTGGAACGTTCAGAAAAATTAGTGATAACATTCGTACAATAGGAAAACGAGCCTGTAAATGTTGCAAAACTTAAAAAAAGTAGTATGAAGTTCAAGTTAAAATTGTGGTTTAATCTGGTATGCATTTGTTTAGAAGTAATGAACGATAAAGGAACTCGAAATAAATTTCTATTCCATATTACTAGATTCATGTTTAACAAAAATATCTACATACACAAATGTAAAAAAAATATTGCATCATACGGTTCCCAGAGTTTCGAAACCTGTACAAAAAATTGAAACAGAGATCAACGTAAACATCATTTCCGCCCTCTTTATTGCTCATGAAAACCACACATTGCAGCTTGTACCAGCATACAGCGAGACTTTAAGAGGTCGTGGTTCAGACTGCTGTACACAGCGCTACCTCTAATACCCAGTAGTACTTCCTCTTGCGATGATGCATGTCTGTATTCTCGTGGAAACTATAAACTAGTTCATCAAAGCACTGTTGGTCCATATTGTCCCACTCCTCAACGGCGATTCGGCGTAGATCCCTCAGGTGGTTGGTGGGTTACGTCGTCTTTAAACAGCCCCTTTCAATCTATCCCAGGATCTTTCGATAGGGTTTATGGCTGGAGAACATGCTGGCGACTCTAGTTGAGCGATGTCGTTATCCTGAAGGAAGTCATTCACAATATGTGCACAATGGGAGTGCGAATTGTCGTCCATGAAGACGAATGCCTCGCCAATATGCTGCCGATACGGTTGCACTATCGGTCGGAGGATGGCATTCACATATCGTACAGCCGTTACGCCGCCTTCCACGACTACCAGCGGTGTACGTCGGCCCCACGTAATGCCACCCAAAAACATCTACATCTACATCTACATCTACACTGATACTCCGCAAGCCACCCAACGGTGTGTGGCGGAGGGCACTTTACGTGCCACTGTCATTACCTCCCTTTCCTGTTCCAGTCGCGTATGGTTCGCGGGAAGAACGACTGTCTGAAAGCCTCCGTGCGCGCTCTAATCTCTCTAATTTTACATTCGTGATCTCCTCGGGAGGTATAAGTAGGGGGAAGCAATATATTCGATACCTCATCCAGAAACGCACCCTCTCGAAACCAGGGCAGCAAGCTACACCGCGATGCAGAGCGCCTCTCTTGCAGAGTCTGCCACTTGAGTTTATTAAACATCTCCGTAACGCTATCACGGTTACCAAATAACCCGGTAACGAAACGCGCCGCTCTTCTTTGGATCTTCTCTATCTCTTCCGTCAACCCGACCTGGTACGGATCCCACACTGATGAGCAATACTCAAGTATAGGTCGAACGAGTGTTTTGTAAGCCACCTCCTTTGTTGATGGACTACATTTTCTAAGCACTCTCCCAATGAATCTCAACCTGGTACCCGCCTTACCAACAATTAATTTTATATGATCATTCCACTTCAAATCGTTCCGCACGCATACTCCCAGATATTTTACAGAAGTAACTGCTACCAGTGTTTGTTCCGCTATCATATAATCATACAATAAAGGATCCTTCTTTCTATGTATTCGCAATACATTACATTTGTCTATGTTAAGGGTCAGTTGCCACTCCCTGCACCAAGTGCCTATCCGCTGCAGATCTTCCTGCATTTCGCTACAATTTTCTAATGCTGCAACTTCTCTGTATACTACAGCATCATCCGCGAAAAGCCGCATGGAACTTCCGACACTATCTACTAAGTCATTTATATATATTGTGAAAAGCAATGGTCCCATAACACTCCCCTGTGGCACGCCAGAGGTTACTTTAACGTCTGTAGACGTCTCTCCATTGATAACAACATGCTGTGTTCTGTTTGCTAAAAACTCTTCAATCCAGCCACACAGCTGGTCTGATATTCCGTAGGCTCTTACTTTGTTTATCAGGCGACAGTGCGGAACTGTATCGAACGCCTTCCGGAAGTCAAGAAAAATAGCATCTACCTGGGAGCCTGTATCTAATATTTTCTGGGTCCCATGAACAAATAAGGCGAGTTGGGTCTCACACGATCGCTGTTTCCGGAATCCATGTTGATTCCTACATAGTAGATTCTGGGTTTCCAGAAATGACATGATACGCGAGCAAAAAACATGTTCTAAAATTCTACAAGAGATCGAAGTAAGAGATATAGGTCTATAGTTTTGCGCATCTGCTCGACGACCCTTCTTGAAGACTGGGACTATCTGTGCTCTTTTCCAATCATTTGGAACCCTCCGTTCCTCTAGAGACTTGCGGTACACGGCTGTTAGAAGGGGGGCAAGTTCTTTCGCGTACTCTGTGTAGAATCGAATTGGTATCCCGTCAGGTCCAGTGGACTTCCTCTATTGAGTGATTCCAGTTGCTTTTCTATTCCTTGGACACTTATTTCGATGTCAGCCATTTTTTCGTTTGTGCGAGGATTTAGAGAAGGAACTGCAGTGCGGTCTTCCTCTGTGTAACAGCTTTGGAAAAGGTGTTTAGTATTTCAGCTTTACGCGTGTCATCCTCTGTTTCAATGCCATCATCATCCCGTAGTGTCTGCATATGCTGTTTCGAGCCACTTACTGATTTAACGTAAGACCAGAACTTCCTAGGATTTTCTGTCAAGTCGGTACATAGAATTTTACTTTCGAATTCAATGAACGCTTCACGCATAGCCCTCCTTACGCTTACTTTGACATCGTTTAGCTTCTGTTTGTCTGAGAGGTTTTGGCTGCGTTTAAACTTGGAGTGGAGCTCTCTTTGCTTTCGCAGTAGTTTCCTAACTTTGTTGTTGTACCACGGTGGGTTTTTCCCGTCCCTCACAGTTTTACTCGGCACGTACCTGTCTAAAACGCATTTTACGATTGCCTTGAACTTTTTCCATAAACACTCAACATTGTCAGTGTCGGAACAGAAATTTTCGTTTTGATCTGTTAGGTAGTCTGAAATCTGCCTTCTATTACTCTTGCTAAACAGATAAACCTTCCTCCCTTTTTTTATATTCCTATTAACTTCCATATTCAGGGATGCTGCAACGGCCTTATGATCACTGATTCCCTGTTCTGTACATACAGAGTCGAAAAGTTCGGGTCTGTTTGTTATCAGTAGGTCCAAGATGTTATCTCCACGAGTTGGTTCTCTGTTTAATTGCTCGAGGTAATTTTCGGATAGTGCACTCAGTATAATGTCACTCGATGCTCTGTCCCTACCACCCGTCCTAAACATCTGAGTGTCCCAGTCTATATCTGGTAAATTGAAATCTCCACCTAAGACTATAACATGCTGAGGAAATTTATGTGAAATGTATTCCAGATTTTCTCTCAGTTGTTCTGCCACTAATGCTGCTGAGTCGAGAGGTCGGTAAAAGGAGCCAATTATTAACCTAGTTCGGTTGTTTAGTGTAACCTCCACCCATAATAATTCACAGGAACTATCCACTTCTACTTCACTACAGGATAAACTACTACTAACAGCGACGAACACTCCACCACCGGTTGCATGCAATCTATCCTTTCTAAACACCGTCTGTACCTTTGTAAAAATTTCGGCAGACTTTATCTCTGGCTTAAGCCAGCTTTCTGTACCTATAACGATTTCAGCTTCGGTGTTTTCTATCAGCGCGTGAAGTTCCGGTACTTTACCAACGCAGCTTCGACAGTTGACAATTACAATACCGATTGCTACTTGGTCCCCGCATGTCCTGACTTTGCCCCGCACCCGTTGAGGCTGTTGCCCTTTCTGTACTTGCCCAAGGCCATCTAACCTAAAAAACCGCCCAGCCCACGCCACACAACCCCTGCTACCCGTGTAGCCGCTTGTTGCGTGTAGTGGACTCCTGACCTATCCAGCGGAACCCGAAATCCCACCACCCTATGGCGCAAGTCGAGGAATCTGCAGCCCACACGGTCGCAGTACCGTCTCAGCCTCTGATTCAGACCCTCCACTCGGCTCTGTACCAAAGGTCCGCAGTCAGTCCTGTCGACGATGCTGCAGATGGTGAGCTCTGCTTTCATCCCGCTAGCGAGACTGGCAGTCTTCACCAAATCAGATAGCCGCCGGAAGCCAGAGAGGATTTCCTCCGATCCATAGCGACACACATCATTGGTGCCGACATGAGCGACCACCTGCAGATGGGTGCACCCTGTACCCTTCATGGCATCCGGAAGGACCCTTTCCACATCTGGAATGACTCCCCCCGGTATGCACACGGAGTGCACATTGGTTTTCTTCCCCTCTCTTGCTGCCATTTTCCTAAGGGGCCCCATTACGCGCCTGACGTTGGAGCTCCCAACTACCAGTAAGCCCACCCTCTGCAACTGCCCGGATCTTGCAGACTGAGGGCAACCTCTGGAACAGGACAAGCAGCCATGTCAGGCCGAAGATCAGTATCAGCCTGAGACAGAGCCTGAAACCGGTTCGTCAGACAAACTGGAGAGGCTTTCCGTTCAGCCCTCCGGAATGTCTTTCGCCCCCCGCCACACCTTGAAACGACCTCCCACTCTACCACAGGTGAGGGATCAGCCTCAATGCGGGCAGTATCCCGGGCAACCACAGTCGTAGTCCGATCAGGGGATGCGTGGGACGAGCTGGCCGTCCCCGACAAACCCCCATCCGGACCCCCACAGTGATGCCCATTGGCAACAGCCTCAAGCTGTGTGACCGAAGCCAACACTGCCTGAAGCTGGGAGCGAAGGGATGCCAACTCAGCCTGCATCCGAACACAGCAGTTGCAGTCCCTATCCATGCTAAAAACTGTTTTACAAAGAACGTCTGAACTAATCTACAGAGAGCGCAAACAAATCGACAAAATTTAAACGGTTATTAAAATACAAGATTGCCTAGTAAATGCAGTAATGCTGCTACTTGCGCACTGCTGACACTGCTCGGCGGCGGAAGGAGACTAAGCGAAATTACACTCTTCAGGTACTAAAACGCGATGCTACACTCTCAAATACTATAATACGCCCGAAATTTATGAATTAAACAATGCAAGTACCAAAAACACGCAAAGAAATTAAGAATTAAACTATGTAACAAATGAGTGAGCTAGGAGTATACGACTTGCTGCTCAGCTGCTTATCCAACGGCGGCAGGGAGCACACTGACTGTGACCAACCGACACTGGCCGTTCAAAACAAAAACAGTAGACAAACGACTACGCGAATTTACACTATTCAGGTACTAAAACGCGATGCTACAACTCTCAAATACTATAATACGCCAGAAATTTATGAATTAAACAATGCAAGTACCAAAAACACGCAAAGAAATTAAGAATTAAACTATGTAACAAACGAGTGAGCTAGGAGTATACGACTTGCTGCTCAGCTGCTTATCCAACGGCAGCAGGGAGCACACTGACTGTGACCGACCGACACTGGCCGTTCAAAACAAAAACAGTAGACAAACGACTACGCGAATTTACACTATTCAGGTACTAAAACGCGATGCTACAACTCTCAAATACTATAATACGCCCTAAATTTATGACTTAAACAATGCAAGTACCAAAAACACGCAAAGAAATTAAGAATTAAACTATGTAACAAATGAGTGAGCTAGGAGTATACGACTTGCTGCTCAGCTGCTTATCCAACGGCGGCAGGGAAACTCCACCTTGCCGCACTCGTTGAACAGTGTGTCTAGGCTAGGTTGAACTTAAGACAACACAAGCCGTGTACCTCCATCCTGGAAGAATGCCTGGAACTGATCGGCTGTCGGACCCCTCCGTCTAACAGGCTCTGTTCATGCATGCTTGTTTACATCTTTGGGCAGGTTTAGTGACATCTCTGAACAGTTATAAGGGTTGTGTCTGTGATACAATATCAACAGTCAACCTCTATCTTCATGAGTTCTGGGAACTGGGGTGATGAAAAACTTTTTTTGATGTGTGTATTAAGCAAATCATATTGTTCGAAGAGGTGTAGAATAAGAGATTGTTACGAGATAATATGATACAATATGACGTTAGACGGTTTGTTTCGCATATCACACTATGCAATAAAAGGATTCAAGACCGCAAGATTATTTTTAGACGCAAGGTTGTATTTTTATGCCATTATGTCAAATACGTGCTTAACATACAGTACGTGGTCATGTTAGAGTGGATTCAAGAGCAAAAATGAGGTGCTGTTCGCATGTCTAAATACTTTCACGGCTTTCTCAGCCAGTGTGCTCCGTAATATCACTGCCCGTATATAAAATACCTATTATCATAATATGATGTCATCTACGTATTTTATATATCCAACGTCTTTGCTTCACCTGTGTATTTCCCACCGTAAGCTGAGTTCCTCATCTTCTTCTCAATTCTTGCCACAACTCTGTGGAAACTATTCTCAAATCAACATTATGTGATTATTTTCTTGAGTTGCTTCCCGGCTTCCCAAAGTGATGGAATGTTTCTTTTCCTGTACAACAAGGAACCCGTAGTTCTTTCAGCATTCTCTCAGTTCTCTTACATTCACTCACACCTACCTCTCTTATTTCTTATATACGAAACCCATGGTTCTTTCTTCCGCTGTCTCGCTGACTCGAACTAGCACAAGGATCTCGAACCACAGTGGCACAAGTACTAATTTCCGTTTCCTCGTTAGTTTCGGATATGTTGCCGATGCGTTAAATACCCAGTTGTTCTCAATTTATCATACACATATTTAAATGTACGACGTATAGGGTGAGTCCGTTGACGATATCTTTCAGCGCATATTTCTCTAGCTCTCACTGAATTTCGTTGGCATTCTCCGTAAATGAGAAGCATATCGACGTGTTCTTCGAAGGAATACATCATTCACATTAGCTTGATTCGACGATACAAGTCTTACCGGTCCTATTAGTGTTGTATTGCGAAACCGTCGAATGGAGTTTACATGTCAATGGCACGCTAGATGAATACGCCGTATTCGACGAATATTTACAATTTGCGCGATATACGGGAGGGAATTGTCAGCGCATGTGCTTCGATAAGTGCCGAAGTGATAAGGAATACCACTCAATCCATGATAACAAGATTGCAGCACTGCACTGACACCACGGATCATCACTTCGAACACCTTCTGTAAATGGACGTTCATGGCACCTTTTTGGCCTTCGTTGACCTTCAAAGACCTTACTGTTACACATCATTGAATTCGTCTCGATAGCCGCTATCAGAAAATAAGTACCAAACTATAGCGTCCCATTTATCTCTGACGCGATACCACCTATCAACAAAAACCAACGGCGTATTATGGTCCCCGTTGTCCCATGCAACATGTGCAATATAAATAGCAGTTAGTTGAAAGCCTCAGCTTCCGCCAGGTGTTGTTGACGTCCATCTATGAGGACAGCAGAAAATGTGTGCCCCGACCTCGAATCGAACCCGGGATCTCCTACTTACATGGGAGACGCTCTATCGATCTGAGCCACCGAGGAC
The DNA here is from genome assembly GCF_021461385.2 of Schistocerca piceifrons. Classification (NCBI taxonomy): domain Eukaryota; kingdom Metazoa; phylum Arthropoda; class Insecta; order Orthoptera; family Acrididae; genus Schistocerca; species Schistocerca piceifrons. Next base: position 430,368,641 of record NC_060140.1, on the reverse strand, counting down.
ACAGATGAATAGCGCGACTGCAGGGACTTAGCCCTTGCACGCTTCCCGTGAGACCCACATTTCCAACTGTCCACAATTCTACGTATATAATATACCTAATAGATATTTGCCCATCCACTCATTACTCGCGCACCCTTTGGCGATTCCCGTAAGAGTTCGGGCAACCTGTGCGCATTCGCACAGTCGAAGGTCAATGGCTGGGTGGCCTTTAACTATATATATGAAGACAGTAACTGTTCTCGAAATAACAGATGCTATTGATGACCGTGCACCTTTCTCTAGAATAAATGAAAGTTAGTTGAAATACTCAGCTGCCGACAGGTGTTGTTGACATACCTCTACGGGAAGCGTGCAAAGAATAAGTCCCTGCAGTCGTGCTCTTGATCTGCGTTCTCAGTGGCTCAGATGGATAGAGCATCTGCCATGTAAACGGGAGATCCTGGGTTCGAGTCCCGGTCGGGACACACACTTTCACCTGTCCGTATAGAGGTATGTCAACAACACCTGTCGGTAGCTGAGGGTTTCAACTAATTACCATTTATTCTAGAGAAAGCTGCACGGTCATCAATAGTATCTGTTCTTTCGAGAACAGTAACTGTCATCATATATTTGTCCAACAAACTTTTCAGCTACAATCATACTTTCGGAGTTATTCTAGGTGGCAATAGTTAGTGACTACCCCTGTATAATTGTGCCCCTGACAATTTGATTCTACCATGACCTTCGAAGTGTACTAATTTTCACGTGGACAGGATTGTTACGATAAATGCCCTTTACAGAGTGCTAATAGGACTGGTACATTAATAGGCCAAATATTATTACCATGTGCTTCATAGCGTGTTAGTCTACCACTAGAACGCAATACAGTAGAGATTCTGCGTGGCGTGGATTAAGCAAGTCGTTGTTAGTTTTTCGTAGGTATGTAACAGCAGAAGTCTACGCAACATCACGCAATTCCTGAAAATAGTAGGCCAATGATTTTTCAGCTTGGAACTAGCATCCAGTAGCGTCACAGATGTATTCCTGTCGGTTCCAGACAGGCGAGTTTGGAGGTCAAGACATCAAGGTAGGTTCACCATCAAGTTCCCCAAACCAGTGTAGCACGATTCTGTCCTCGCGATACAGACAGACATCCTTCTGGAAGAGGCCATCACCTTCGCCGTCGGAGAAGCCATCAACCATGAAGAGATGCAGGTGGTCCTCAAAAGTTTTCATGTTATTCGAGAGTGCTATGGTACCTTCGATTTCTGCCACGAAATCCCTGGAAGGCCAGGCGATGTCACCCATAGTGTAATACTGCCTCCACGAAAAGCAGTACGATTCCATTGCTGCCCGGTGCAGTCTCGATGGTAACCATTGCGACTCTAACAGTCGATCTCGTCAGGTCAACATGGATACACTAGGAGTCGTCTGCTGCGGAACGCCATGTTCGATAAATTGCGCAGAATCCTGTACTGCGAAACACTTGTTCCCGTACCGTCATCGTGCTCTGTCGTCATATCTAACACAGACGGCTGCCTGTCCTTTACAGAACGGATATTCACGTTCTATGGTGGTTTCATCGTCCTTCAATCATTTCGCATAGATGCTCTTGACAACAGCACTCGAAGAGCCGGCCAGCTTCGTCGTTTCCGAGGTGATGGATTCTTGTCACCGGTCCACAGCAATATGCCCTTTGTCAAAGTGGCTTTTTTCAAATGGATTTACCCATTTGCGATCCGTTTCATCACTTACAGCGTTGCGGATTCAAAGAGCTCCCAGGTGGAATTCAATCTCCCCGTAATTAGTGGTCATGACATTTAGCCCATCAGAGTATGTTACTGTAATAATTACGTCAGTTACATAATTTATGGCAGAAAATACAGCAGATGCGTTCAGTAGGCTGGATTTCGTATTTTATCACTATTCTGAGACTTCCAAATCGTTTGCATATGCGTGATGCAACGACAAACACTTCATGCGTGATCAAACGACCCTAGTAAAGGTCCTTTTGGTAGTTTGGATATTTTATAAATGTCAGTGGTTTTCAGTCGCCTACAAAAATGATTTGACATTGTTCAGAATGTGCTGAGAAGCGCTGTGACCACTTTCATGGTGTACGCCGCAGGCGCTGTAATTCGAATTTCAAATCCACATACTTTGCAAGTTTTTCATGTTCTTTCTTGTCGATTCTGCGATTGCTATTAATAACTTTATTGTTATCAGTAATTAATTTATACGTTACAATGTCAACTGAGAAGAGGATCGGTAATGACGTCTTGTTGAATGTAAAATATGTCATGGTGGCTGTAGTATCTTGCGAGACGAAAATATCAAGAGAAATGTGACTGAGGTCTTATTTTGGGAGCCTTCAGTAAAACGCTAAGTAAACAAGTTTTTGTGCTCTCACAAGACTACATATTTCTCTACTGCCAATAACATTGCCATTTGCCAATAGGCATTGAAACTGAAAATCTCTTATCTGCTCACAGCTCACAAACGAATTATTCGATGTGCGTTCTTGTTGGACATTCACAGCTAGATTTTGCGAACAACCTTCCAGTGGCAAATATTAGATGATAACTTCCTACTTTTATCTTTCACTGTTTCGTAATGTGACCTTTGAGTTTTCAATGACCTTCTTCCTATATATATTCCTCAGATATATCTACCGCCTCGTAACTAATCATAGCCACAAGCATAAAAATACACTCCTGGAAATGGAAAAAAGAACACATTGACACCGGTGTGTCAGACCCACCATACTTGCTCCGGACACTGCGAGAGGGCTGTACAAGCAATGATCACACGCACGGCACAGCGGACACACCAGGAACCGCGGTGTTGGCCGTCGAATGGCGCTAGCTGCGCAGCATTTGTGCACCGCCGCCGTCAGTGTCAGCCAGTTTGCCGTGGCATACGGAGCTCCATCGCAGTCTTTAACACTGGTAGCATGCCGTGACAGCGTGGACGTGAACCGTATGTGCAGTTGACGGACTTTGAGCGAGGGCGTATAGTGGGCATGCGGGAGGCCGGGTGGACGTACCGCCGAATTGCTCAACACGTGGGGCGTGAGGTCTCCACAGTACATCGATGTTGTCGCCAGTGGTCGGCGGAAGGTGCACGTGCCCGTCGACCTGGGACCGGACCGCAGCGACGCACGGATGCACGCCAAGACCGTAGGATCCTACGCAGTGCCGTAGGGGACCGCACCGCCACTTCCCAGCAAATTAGGGACACTGTTGCTCCTGGGGTATCGGCGAGGACCATTCGCAACCGTCTCCATGAAGCTGGGCTACGGTCCCGCACACCGTTAGGCCGTCTTCCGCTCACGCCCCAACATCGTGCAGCCCGCCTCCAGTGGTGTCGCGACAGGCGTGAATGGAGGGACGAATGGAGACGTGTCGTCTTCAGCGATGAGAGTCGCTTCTGCCTTGGTGCCAATGATGGTCGTATGCGTGTTTGGCGCCGTGCAGGTGAGCGCCACAATCAGGACTGCATACGACCGAGGCACACAGGGCCAACACCCGGCATCATGGTGTGGGGAGCGATCTCCTACACTGGCCGTACACCACTGGTGATCGTCGAGGGGACACTGAATAGTGCACGGTACATCCAAACCGTCATCGAACCCATCGTTCTACCATTCCTAGACCGGCAAGGGAACTTGCTGTTCCAACAGGACAATGCACGTCCGCATGTATCCCGTGCCACCCAACGTGCTCTAGAAGGTGTAAGTCAACTACCCTGGCCAGCAAGATCTCCGGATCTGTCCCCCATTGAGCACGTTTGGGACTGGATGAAGCGTCGTCTCACGCGGTCTGCACGTCCAGCACGAACGCTGGTCCAACTGAGGCGCCAGGTGGAAATGGCATGGCAAGCCGTTCCACAGGACTACATCCAGCATCTCTACGATCGTCTCCATGGGAGAATAGCAGCCTGCATTGCTGCGAAAGGTGGATATACACTGTACTAGTGCCGACATTGTGCATGCTCTGTTGCCTGTGTCTATGTGCCTGTGGTTCTGTCAGTGTGATCATGTGATGTATCTGACCCCAGGAATGTGTCAATAAAGTTTCCCCTTCCTGGGACAATGAATTCACGGTGTTCTTATTTCAATTTCCAGGAGTGTATTATTCGTTTGTATATGGGGCAAAATTTAAAATCACTTAAACTTTTAAAGTTCCTTTGCGCATTTACCTGTCGGCGAATATCTCTAATACTTTGTATAGACTCGCGTGCCTCTGCAAAACCCTACGAAATTAATGTTTTCCTCTGACTGTTGTATCAGTTTTCAACAACGCGGGAGTATGCTGGAAACATATAAAACCACTCTGTAGGCGAAGGTTTTACATATAGAACAACATTGAGGTGGAATGAGAACTACGATAATGCCCTCACGAACTGCATGAAGGACAAGGAGTCTGAGAGACTAAGTGGAAGGTGGTGGGACGGAAAACCCGAGCATCGTGTGAGGTGCAGAGTTGTTGACTAGGACTGGAAGGCAGGCTGTACCTACGGTCGAATTTCATCGTTCGATAGTGGAAGCTGGTCGAACATTCGGCTGAAGAAGACAGATAAGTTGTGTGGAAGACGGGATTTGAGTGTAATTGCTAATTAGTGGGTAGTATACTGAATTCCGAGATTGGGTTTTCCAGTTGTCGGACAGTTGCTTCAAGAAGAGAAGAAGACGTGAGAACTGAATGAGATGGAATAGTATAGGTGTCGGGGAAGGTAAGTGAATGCGGTTGGCGAGACGATGTATGTACCTCCAAAAGATTTTAACGGATGCGGAAGTGAGGAAAGGAGCCCATCCAATCATTATTGGCACTGTATGGAGCGAATGAGGGATTAACAGGTGAAGATTAAAGCATCCGCCGCAGGAGGTCCAAAAGTAAAGGGCCAGGTATAGAATGAAAACAAAGTTTTTTGGGTTAACAGAATACAACTTTACTTCTTCGAATAAATGTGAAAAAATGACTCTTCTGGTCTGAACATCAAGTAGGATTTCATGCGAACGGCCTAAATAGCTGGTAATAGATCATGGAGAAAACAAAGCTCTTAAAAATCTTAGTTCAGACGAAGTCCAATAACAACCTATCTTGTGATAACTCTAAGGTACTTCATTCAGAAAGCCCGGTAATGGACATACAGAAGTATCTCGTAAGAACTCTGCAGTTGTGAATTAAGTTTCTTGATGGTTACCTCATAAGGGATAAAACAAAAGTTTTGAATTAAAGTTCTTAGCACTCATAGCATAGAAGTAAAATCAGAGTAGAAGTTCTTGTCACACTTGATATAGAAAAAAAGTCCGATTAACAGTTCTCGACACTCAGATAAAGACCACTTACAGTCTAAGATCTCATTGAGAATGTTTCTAAGTTCAGCTAAGACGAATAAAAATGAGTACAGAAGTACAGAAATACTACACGTTCACCGGTCGTTCAACACGATGGGGCTGTGTCTTGTCCTGGGTGACTTTGTTGCGGTATCCGGGGTTAGAAGGTGCCCTCGTATGGCAGTGACAGTGTAGTAGCGATTCCGGTGATCTGATTGAAAAAATGGACTATTATACGACGCCTGGCCGAGGACGCCCACTGTGAACGAGCCTAAGTGCAGTCCACGGCGCGAGGATACATTTCGTCTTCCCTCCTCTCACATGGCTGGCGCGTGAAAGATGACCTCGGTTGCCGTCTGATGGCATCATGTAGCGAGGCAGCCCTCGAATGTCATTTGAAGGATGATGCTGGCCGCCCGTGTAACTACGACATAATGAAGTTCGCAGGAGAAGTAAGCGTAAGTTCATGGTACTGTAAGGGTAACGCTAGTAGATGTAGAAGTCATGTGCGGCCAGTTAGTGGTGTTAGTGAATAGGGCTCTCAGTGGTCGGAAACGGACTTTTCATTAGATCGTAAGAAGCTCTGTATTCCATGTTTTCCGTCAAATATTTTAATGTGCTAGTGAGCGAAATGGGTCGGTTGCAGATAGAGCGATGGAAATCTGGACGACGGAACGCAGGGTGGTGTACCCGAAAATGTTGGATTTGCTTATCTATGCATTTACTTAAAGTTCCCGCGCATTACCTCAACCGACCAGAAGATTCAAGGGACGCTGGAGGGAGACATGATCGACTTGAGAGACGAGATGGGTTGCTAGGTAGGGGTTGTCCTCAGCATGTTGCAGGAAGCAGGTCGAGTGAAGATCTGAGAATATCAGCAGTGTGGAGGCCGAAAAGGAGAGTTGAAAAAGCGTTTGGGCAGTCCAGCAATAGGATGCTAGATGCGACAGAAGATGTATTTGACTGTGACATGCGTAGGTCGTTTGTGGACGAAGTATACTATAAGGTATAACTGGCAGTGCATACGTTTGCAATCTGAAGAACAGTCAAGCATAACCCTACGCGGTCGAAGGGAACAAATCTGGCAGATTATCGTGTATTAAGTTGATGGGAAGAAAGTTTGGTAAGGTAGAGTAGTTGGTCATAGATAGTTGTGACTGAGCCACATTTTGGTGTACAAATAGGTATTTCTGTCGCAAGCTGGGTCGTTGGGTAAGAATAGATTCAGTTTTATTGAACACTAACATGAGACCGATAGGTCGGAGGCGGTCTGCGAGTATGGTTCATCAGGATGAAAAGAGCCTTAAATGTTTTCCATTACTCTGGGTAACACCCTGTGTAGTGGACGGTAATGTGAAGGATGGCGAGAAATTCGCTGAAGAATCTGGGACATTTCTTAAGTTGCGCTCAGATTGTTTACGGTTGTATGACCTTGGTTCAAATGGCTGTGATCACTATGGGACTCAACTTCTGAGGTTATTAGTCCCCCAGAACTTAGAGCTAGTTAAACCTAACTAACCTAAGGACATCACACACATTCATGCCCGAGGCAGGACTCGAACCTGCGACCGTAGCGATCTCGCGGTTCCAGACTGCAGCGCCTAGAACCACACGGCCACTTCGGCCGGCTGTATGACCTTGTCACAGAATCTGGTGCCGCTACTAATTAGCTTTTGCATGTTATTTGTCTTGCAGTATAAGTTCAGCCACTTTGTTACAGTAGAGGATCTGATGATGGCATAATGGATTTCCGAAGCAGTTTGACTCTGGAATGAATCAGAGATGAAAATTCAATTGTTGGTTTATTTGTTGCTGGTTATATCTTAAGGTGGTTGGGACTAACCTTTAAATTTTTTTGACTCTTTGTGTTACATTTTATTGCTGTGGTTAGTTCTGTTCGTATAATGCTGCGTAACCAATGGAAGTTATGTATGAGAAGTAGGTACTTACTTAAGTTCACAGACATGGGGATTCATGGAGGTTACCAGAACTGGGGGTGAAGGATGATGTTTTCTTTACTCCGCTCCGAACGAATACAATAGATGGTAATTATCATTAAAGGAAATCAAAAGTAATAATTATCAGGCTACATTGCTGTTGACCAAAATCTTGCATATTCAACTGCGTCTGGAGTCGCAAGCAGATCTTCTTCTGAGCAAGATGCGGGACATAGTTGACAATCTGGTAAGTGCTCCATCGTCTATAGTTCTCCAGTCACAGTTCTGGAACCCACAGTAAACTGCCATATTTGAAAATTACTCCTGGATCTTCCAACAACTATACTGCTGGAGGCAAGTAGTTCGTCCTAACGTAACATTTCACTTTTATAAAGGATATATGATGAAATAGTCGCTTCTAAACGTGTTTGAGGTATCTGGTGACCTAAAAATTCAGTATAAATTTGAAAACTGAATAAACCACGGAATAATGTACACAGAGAGGTACAAATTGACACACATGCTTGGAATAACATGGGGTTTTATTAGAACCAAAATAATACAAAATTTCACAAAATGTCCGACAGATGGCGCTTCATCTGATCAGAATAGCAATAATTAGCATAACAAAGTAAGACAAAGCAATGATGATGTTCTTTACAGGAAATGCTCAATACGTCCACCATCACTCCTCAACAATAGCTATAGTCGAGGAATAATGTGAACAGCACTGTAAAGCGTGTCCGGAGTTATGGTGAAGCATTGGCATCGGATGTTGTATTTCAAAATCCCTAGGGATTGCGGTCGATCACGTTACACTTGTGACTTCAGGTAACCCCAATGCCAATAATCGCACGGACTGAGGTCTGCGGACCTGGGAGACCAAGCATGACGAAAGTGGCGGCTGAGCACACGACCATCACCAAACGACGCGCGCAAGAGATCTTTCACGCGTCTAGCAATATGGGGTGGAGCGCCATCCTGCATAAACATCGTACGTTCCAGCAGGTGTTTATCAGCCAGGATAGGGGCGATGCGATTCTGTAACATATCGACGTACCTCTCACCCGTCACGGTAGCAGTTACAAAACCAGAATCACGCATTTCCTCGAAGAAAAACGGCACGATAACGGTACATGTGATAAATCCAACCCATACCGTGAGTTTCTGGTCGTGCAAAGGAGTTTCCACGACCGTTCTAGGATTTTCGGTAGCCTAAATTCTACTGTTGCGGGCGTTGACAGACCCTCGGAGCGTGAAATGAGCTCCGTCGGTCCGCAACACGTTACTCAACCTATCGTCATCTTCCGCCATCTTTTGAAACGGCCACACCGCAAATGCCCTCCGCTTCACTAAATTGCCAGGTAAGAGTTCATGATGCCGATGGATTATGTACGGACAGAATCGGAGGGTACGCCTAAATGCCAACCAAACAGTAGTGTATGGAATGCCGGTGCGACGTGCGACTGCACGAGCGTTGACTTTCCCGTGCATAGACGAACCTGCTACAGTCTCCATTTCTTCCTGAACTGTCTCAGCAGCATTACGCCTTGTGCCCGGTCGGCCACTACGGGGTCTATCGTCTAAACAACCCGTGGCTTCGAACTTCGAAATTATTTTCGCCACAGCTGCATTTGTCAACGGACCTTTACCCGTTCGAATCCCCTTCCTATGGCGATGGGATCGTAACGCTGAACTGGCACATTCCCATTCTGATAACACAGCTTCACTAAAAGCGCCTTTTCAGGTAACGTCAACATGCTGCGACAGCTGGCGCATCTGATTCTCTCTCTCATTACAGCTCCTATTGTACACGATTGTCATGCGCAGTCACTGACGTTTTGCTGTCCAGCTCCATCTGTAGGACATTTTGTGAACTTTGTTTTTTTTGTTCTAATAAAACCCCATGTCATTTCAAGCATGTGTACCAATTTTTACCTCTCTATCTACATTATTTCGTGGTTTATTGAGTTTTCAAATTTATACTGACTTTTTGATCATCCGGTACTTCAGTATGGTCCCATAACGAATGTGGAGCGTACAAAGCTTAGAACGACCGCGACCTCGGAATTGCAGAGGAGCGGTCGACGAGGGTAGCCGGTCAGTGCAGTGGAGGACCGGCGGGCACACACACTCGCAGGAGGGTGTTTGCTCGCCCGTAACGCCCTCCGCAAACACACGAACTCTTCTTCATTTGCGGAGCGCTTCTGGTGACCGACACGGGCCTTTACGACAGGCAAGGGAGAAAGGATGGGAGTCAACTTCGAACACTGCTTCGCCGCTGTGATTCGCAAGGTGGCGCGTAAACACAAGCACATTCGTCTTTATATTCGCCATTCCAAGTTAGGCCCGAGGGTAGTTCTAGGAGTCTCTGGTTTGAAATTGAGTATCTCTTACCAACAATAATAGAGTGCAGCTCATGTTGTTGTTGCTGTTGTGGTCCTCATTTCGAAGACTGATTTGATGCAGCTCTCTGGTGCAAGCGCCTTCATCTTTGCATAACTACTGCTCTTGTTGTCCCCTTTAACCAGCTTTATCTAGTCCAGCCTTGGCTGCCAAATCCCCAATCTCTTCCTTCCATCACACTACAAACCCTCCATTCCATTGTCAAATTAATTCCGTGATGCCGCGGAATATGCCCAATCATTTTATAAATTTTTATAGTCATATTGGACCACACATATCGTTTCTCCATCAACATTCTTTTGCAACAGCTTACTTCAAAAACTTCCAATCCCCTCTGATCTCTAGTGTTAACGTCCACGTTTAGCTTCTATATCATGGCTACATTCAAGACAAATACTAGCATAGCAGGTCAGTCCAACACTCAAATTTGTTTGTATTATTTAGGAAACATTTCTCTTCCTATTATGCTTGAATTCTATGGACTATATACTTTGGTCATTGTCCGTTATTTTGCTTCCCAAACAGCGAACCTTCTCCTAATCTAATTGCCCCAACATTGCCGCATTTAATTTGACAGTATACTTTGCCCTTGTTCTAAAAATGGTTCAAATGGCTCTGAGCATTATGGTACTTAACATCTGTGGTCATCAGTCCCCTAGAACTTAGAACTACTTAAACCTAACCAACCTAAGGACATCACACAACACCCAGTCATCACGAGGCAGAGAAAACCCTGACCCCGCCGGGAATCGAACCCGGGAACCCGGGCGAGGGAAGCGAGAACGCTACCGCGCGACCACGAGCTGCGGACGCCCTTGTTCTACTTTTGCTGATGTTCATCTAGCGATCTCATTTTAAAACATTTTCAGATTTATTCAACTGATCTTGCAGGTCCTTTGTTGTGTCAGAATTACAATGTCACAGGAGAAATGTAAGACCCAAATTTCTCTTTCATGCTCTTTAATGCTTTTCCTACTTTTATTCTTGGTTTTCTTCACTGCTCGTTCAGTGTACAGATAGAAAAATGTGGAGAATAAGACTAGATGTGTCTAAACCCCTAACGACTCGTTCCTTTTAACGCCCGTCTGATCTAATGAAGACCGTCTGGTCGCTGTAAAACTTGTAAATAGCCATCCGCTCTGTATTTTATTCCTGACTACTGTAGAATTTGAAGGTGTATATTACAGTAACGTTGTCATCTCTAGTTTTGTGATTATGATGAGAATATCGAAGGACCTATCCTCATTTTTTTAACAGTAAAAATTAAAAATAAATGAAAACTTAGTAGGTTTTCAGTAGTGTTGATTACATGTCCAGTGAGCGAAGTCGTAGATCACAGTAATAGAAATTTTTATCACTTGAAAACTTTTGCGGTCAATAATAAACTTAAAAAAAAAAGCAATTTCCGACCATATTATGGACACATCGCTTTACACACTCATGTCGACTAATAGACGTTCTCGTCGGCAAAACATCAAATAAATGGAATGTACTTGCGTGGTTGCTTGGATTAAGTTTTAGTACACGTCTCACTAACTGCGATAGTGCGTGTGTCGTCGAAGCAATACTGGCGTCGACGAAATAAGCACCGTCGGAGGATATGGTAATTGTTTTGACGTTCTTTCACTTATTATTTCGTTCGCCGCCGAAATGATGCAATTTCACGCCTCAGTTCTTATCATCTAAAATGCCATGTGTTCTGAGTTGACACTCGCCATAAATCTGAATGATTTTCAGCAGCACTGCAGCGCTGAAGTGCCCAAAACCAGGAGACGGGACGCTATCACGATCAGCAGCTATCGATTCATGTGTTCAACAAAAAAACATATGATAAAACTGAGTGTGAGCTCACGATTATTTAGGAGATCATGAAAGTGTGATCGAGAAGTATGTATTAATGGTTAAGATTATCCTTCATTGATAAACACTAGGGTTTTACGATTTAGTTACGAAACAGGCAGAAAAACGGAAGGACGTGGTTTCCTCTTTCGCAATTTCAGCATTGCGCTATGTACAAGTATAAATAATTGATGATACGTCATGAAATAGATAACTAAAGGTACCATTATTTGGTTGTGTCCTACCTTACATCGTTGGAGATCACAGCTGTGAAGGGAGACGTAAGTTACATAAACCCTTCGTAGTGCTGTTTCTCATGACCCAGTTTTTCAACTTTTTAAAATTTTATGCCTTTTTATGAACACTGTAAAACTCGTAATTCAGTAACAGCTGTTAAGCTCAATATTTCAGACTAGACCTTCTTCTTCAACATTTCATGGATTACGCTTGTTGTTTGCTTGAGACCCAATAAGTAAATAATTTACTGAAAATATTCAGAAGTTAAACTGGAACAGTAGATTTTTAAAACAAGGAAAGTAAAACGAGTGGTATGAAATCTGTATGTAACGCCGCTAGTCGTCTGCTGAGTAATATGTGGTTAATTTCTCTTTGTACTGTCTTCCTGGAGATGCGTTCCTGACACTTTTCTTACAAAATAGCGATCACCAGAAACACAGAATACCGTCCATCACTCCATACCTCTCCGTGGAAGTGAGTTATGGTAATATTTTGAAATTGAGTGCTACATAAGAAAGCTGAAGGTTAGGTAGGAGTATGAGGAGATAATGAATATAACTGAGGAGAAAAGAAATCTGTGGCAAAAATTGAGAGAAGAGCTCCGTTAATACAACACAATCTGAGACATCAAGGAATCTTTAATTTAGTATCATGGAGACTGCTGGGGTAAGTAGGGGTAAAAATTGCAGAGGGAGATAAAGAGACGAGTTCAGTTAACACTTTCGAATGGCTTTTAGGTTGCAGTAATTATTCGTGGATGAACCGGCTTGCAATGGATAGAGTAGCTTTGAGAGAGGCATTAACCCAGTCCTTGCTTGAAGACCACAACAACAACATTATTGTCTGTGCAATACTGAACATTCACCCTACGCACTCACCCTAAACCGGAACACTTGTGTTATCTTAGATATGCTATGAACCATGGATCTTGCGTAGATTATCATCCCATTTTAAAATTCGCGACGCGCTGTCACTTTCACTACACAGCTGTGTATAATAGATAGCTCAGATATCATGTCTACACTTGTGACGTAAGTCGCCTCTAGCAGCTACATTCGGGCACTGGGCATCATACACATCTATAAACTGGAGAATCTTTCCCGTGCCATTTGGCCATTCATTTTACATCATCTACGACTTCTTTCTGCCAGTTGACCATTAAGCCCACGCAGATTTTCTTACAAGAGTCCCTTGCTGCAATTACACGAGTTTTAATGGCTGCACTAAAACAGAGGGTATCGGTGCTGAGGAGTACGTCATAGACAGGTGGTTAGTGCCCGTCTGCATCTGGGTCGTCCGTCTTGGTTTTGCAGTTCACGTCCGAAAAGCAGCTCGCTGACCTGTGCTGTGATCCCTTCCCGCCAAATGAGAAAAGTTCGAAAATGGCTTCGCGCGGGCGACTGCCTCTTCTGTTAAGACACGTGGGTCTTCGCTGGGTGACCGCAGATGGCCCCAAGTTGGGCACATAGGTGGCAAAATCTCTCTAGCAAGAAATCAAGGGGTTGTACTGAGAAGTAACGGAAGTGGGGAAGGTAATGGTGGTTCGTCTGCGTAAAAGGAGCGGATCTCTCATTTATCGTATACCGGAGGAAGGTTGGTAGGAAAATAGTCACTCCTAACAAAGAAAAAAACAGTTCTGGAAATTACATATTCCACTTTTAACCTTCTGTATGGTGAGCGTTCTACAATAATTATTAATTTTTTTGTATGGAATCAAATTCAAATATTATTGCATATCCACGTAGCCTCATTTGCTCTTGCTGTATGCTACTGCTTCCGAAGTGGCTGTGTTTCATAAAAAGAGGTTGCGGTTACTATTAACTCATTTAATATGCTTCATTACAGTGTTACGTAGCGTTCAGTGGAAAACTATCATTGACATATTGTTCAGAATCAAACTTTTCATCACCTTGATGGTAATGGCATTGATCAAAGGAGTGCTAATCTGAAAACTTCCTCGATTTTAATTCATTAATGAACTGGCTCTAGTCTTGGTGCAGAAGTACGCTCTTAAAGAGCCATCCACGCGTGTTTGATTTTTCTGAAATTATCAAAATGTGTTACATTGGTATACTTACCTTCATCTACAATGGAATGTACAAAAAAAGCATTTTCGTTCTTTCAGTGTTACGGAAAGCGACTGTAGCTCTTGCTTCCTGCAAATTTCCTACTTGGAAAGTGTCGCTCGCTCTCTTCAATGCGCTGTAACACTACAATTTGAAGCTATCCCCTACATTTTAAAGTAAAAATTATTTTTCAACTATATAACAAGATTGTTGTTAAAAGTTCTTCGTTACCTTTTCGTTTAACCCATAAAGCTGTAACTGCGTTTCTACATTGTCACCTCAACTGTTTATTCATCAATCCGTGATATTTTGTCTGAACTGATTTTAGAATTTTCATAGTACCAAAACGTTGCATATATTGAGCGTTAACAAGACTACACACCGGCAAGAACTGGTCTACTTCTGTGTCATTTTCCTGCTTCTTTCCCCAGATTTTCGCATGACATGCTACCTGGCTCAGTTATACATGTTTTCCTTGCTCTGAGGGAAAACATGGTTTCAATATCAACAGCTGATATTTTTCTCCGCGGTATACATTTCTTGCAATGTGTGTAAGGGAAGAAGGGAGTCTGATCAGATGAGAAACTTCTTGTTTTGCTGATGATTCATTTGTTCCAGTGCCTTCACGACTGCATGCAGCTCTGCGCCATATACACTATACTCAATGGGTAGATGAATCCTAAAGGAAAAACAATGAGTATACAGCTGAGCTTCCTTGCTTCGAAACATGTTTATTCTTTCAAAAATCTTGGAACCTATCTAAATTTATGAGTGTAGTGCTCCTGAAAGTCGTTCCCCGGATGGAGGAGCAACGGTATGGCAAGTGGATGTATGTAGGCGGACAGAATCTTGTAGGTATACCCCCTGTGGCGGCTTACTAGCGTCAACACACTTGTAAAATCTGCTGGTTCAAAATTCCCATGTGGCCAGCATAATTCTTCCATTATGTATGTCGTCCGCATTTTTCAGACTCCCATACTATGTACGGATTATAAAGCTGGAACGTATGAAAGCTCTGAAGACCTGAAGCAGACATCATCACACTGTTCACAATAAACTGCTACTAACGAAACATCTAGTTCTTTTAGTGATCACGCTGTCAGGTCTCTAAGGCGTGGCGACCAAATAAGATTTAAACACAATTGGAGGCCGAGAAAAAAGTATGGTTCAAATGACTCTGAGCACTATGAGACTTAACATCTGTGGTCATCAGTCCCCTAGAACTTAGAACTACTTAAACCTAACTAACCTAAGGACATCACACACATCCATGCCCGAGGCAGGTTTCGAACCTGCGACCGTAGCGGTCACGCGGTTCCCGGCTGAAGCGCCTAGAACCGCACGGCCACACCGGCCGGCGGAGGCCGAGAAACTCTGTCCTCAATCACTATTTCAGTAACATTACAAGCAAGTGTGGACAGATATTACGGACACACACAGGCTTATCAGGTAAGAAATTAATATATTTTTTCTCCGCCCGTTCCTCCACCCCAGTTACTGTTAGCTGAAACTGACGGGTACTGGACGAAACGCAGCCGGCCGAAGTGGCCGTGCGGTTAAAGGCGCTGCAGTCTGGAACCGCAGGACCGCTACGGTCGCAGGTTCGAATCCTGCCTCGGGCATGGATGTTTGTGATGTCCTTAGGTTAGTTAGGTTTAACTAGTTCTAAGTTCTAGGGGACTAATGACCTCAGCAGTTGAGTCCCATAGTGCTCAGAGCCATTTTTGGACGAAACGCTTGAGGAGGAACAGATGCAGTTGTCCACAAACGAAGAACAAAGACAACTTACTGTGAGCTTTACGCTATTAATAACTACGACAAAGAGAGGGACACTGTTCTATTTTTGTAAACAGTCAGAAGGGATGTATCCGATTTGATATTTAAAATAGCGTGGGGAGCGCAATTATCGTCTAAGTGCAGGAAGATATTTTACAAAGCCACACTCAGGTAGTTGTCCGATGCTATTATGTCTCCAAGAAGTGTTCTAGGTGATTTGGGCCTCATAAAACACTCCTACGAGATGATGCCTGCCGTACAGCCGCTTCCAGTAGGGCCCAGTTATCTAAGGTTAAGAAACATCTCCTGACCTCATTCTGAGAACGTCTAAAGAGCTGTATGGATTCTAAGAATCATTCAACACGTCGTTTAACCATCAGCTCCAATGTCGTTCCCAACAGAATACGACAGCTTCCAGAATAAGTCTTTCACTGTGCAGCAGAGTGTTCGCTGATTTAAAATTTCCAGAAAGATGTAAACAGTATATCCTACTACAACAACAGGTGTGCAATAGGTACTCAAATGGTGGAACATTATTGCTTCACCCAGTTAACAGTCCACTCTAATGGCGAGTTGCACAACTTGAGGTAAACAACCTAAAATTCCCGATCACACACAAGGTTCCACCGTCATAACGCAAGATGGTCGCTAGGAACACAGTGTAGTGGCGGCGATATACAGTCCTCAGATCAGGTTCACCACACCCATGCCAGCCAGGGAGACTGAGCCCCATGAAGTGCTCTTCATATGGTAACAACCAGGAGGCACTTGCGCCTTGTCGAAAGCTACGATTGCGATGATTACTAGCCCCTATGCCGTTTGCTTGTTCTAGCAAAGCCGCCGACCGTTCGACATTTTTGAGGAAGAGAGCTCTTGTTATAACGTCAATAGAGAATTGCAATACTCCCGTAATCTCCTCGATGTCATGTGTCACTAAGTCGGTGAAGTTAAATGAGTGGATATTTGACCACAGGAGAGAGTGCTGAATGACTCGTAAAGAATTCTCAGGAAGTTTGTTTGATTAAAAAATTGTACATAACGTCATTTTAATTGAATCAGATAAAATGAGGATTTCTTCTCCAGGGGAACTGGTGTAAAGGATCATATTAAGTGATGATTGGCGTTTTGAGTCCATGCTGATAATTTCTTTAGCTTCCCTACGATGTACGATATACATACTGTACATACTTCGCATCTGTGCATCTTACTCAGAAATAGAACTTTCTTGGTCAGCTGTAATTGATGAGATGGTTTAAGTTTCAGTTCATACACGTAAAACAATAAATACATATTACAAAGTAAAATCTTTTACAGAACCATTGTAATATTAATTTAAGTTACAAAGTGATTGCAAATTATATTTGTAAATCCCTTTCCATCGATTCGCGTACTGCCATTGGTGAAATGCCGAAAGCACTGCCGGCAATCAGCCTAGCAGCGCCGAAAACTATGGACTCGACACAAATGACAGTAGTCGATTAATTTCAAATGTTATCTGCTTCCCACTCCCACCCCAATTTATAGTGGTGAGCTGCGTG
This sequence comes from Schistocerca piceifrons, assembly GCF_021461385.2. NCBI lineage: Eukaryota > Metazoa > Arthropoda > Insecta > Orthoptera > Acrididae > Schistocerca > Schistocerca piceifrons. Next base: position 430,351,525 of record NC_060140.1, on the reverse strand, counting down.
CTGAGGTACAAATTACTCGAACTACTTCAGATTTATTCATACAAGTTACCTTATATTCTCCGGTACTGAAACAACAAACCCTTGGGGTGCTAGGGGTCTCTTAATCTAAAGTACATTTTTTTCTAGTAGTAAGTCATTTAAGTACCAAATTCAGTTGAAAGCGTCTTAACCGTAACTCCTTCGTTACGAAAGCGTCATCGATAAAATCATCAGTCTGTCCAGTGATCGCAAAATTTGCCATCTGGCAATAATATCATTCGTTTTTGATGACTTTTACATGTGAATCCCTTCGCATCCGCAACTTCCCTCCGCGTTGACGAAGATAGGGTACACAGCCACACACACACACACACACACACACACACACACACACACACTTCTTGCACAGGTGAGAGGAAGCCTCGGTTCAGTTCCTTATACAGCCATGTATTTTTCTTGATGGGGAGAGGAAGGAGTTGCACTTTGCATCAGGAAACCATGTTGGAAGCTACAGGTACCTCAATTACAAGTGACACAGTTGGGTAATAAATTGTCAAGAGAATGAGACGGGTTAAGTACATGCCGGTGACGTAGTTACCTCTGTGAGCGAGATGGATAACGCACGATAATTATGGGGAGCATGATACGAACGTGGACTGCTGAGACGGTGGTATTGTGAAAATAAATGGATATCTGACGTAGTCTACGGATCTTGGACGTTGTGCGGCTGAGAAGGCATACGACGCTGTTGATGGTGATCTGCCATAGATAGCCATATCGAGCTGTAGAGTTTTTTTGGTGTTATTCAAAATGAATACAGAGGTTTTCCATGATCGCTCGTTATCATCACAAGCAAAAACACAGCTACGTACCATGCGTCTATCATACGGCCATTTTCACATCACGAAGTACAGCTTTTTATGGGCATTACATGTGTGGCTGCTTGGGGTCCCCCAATAAACTTTTCAAAAGAAATGTTCAAATGTGTGTGAAATCCTATGGGACTTAACTGCTAAGGTTATCAGTCCCTAAGCTTACACACTACTTAACCTAAATTATCCTAAGGACAAACACACACACTCATGCCCGAGGGAGGACTCGAACCTCCGCCGGGACCAGCCGTACAGTCCATGACTGCAGCGCCTCAGACCCCTCGCCTAATTTCGCACGTCCACTCTTTTCTTGCATTATTTTTTTCTCTCCATATGAAGCTTTGCACCTCTTTGTAGTTTTAATTAGAAAGCTCGTCTCAACGTATCGATTAATGTGAATGTATTCCGTACCGCAACTCAGTGGCTGGTCCGCCGATTTACGCCTTGCGACGTACTGGCGAGCAGAGGTCGGCGAGGCCGTGTTGCAGGGGGTCGCTTTTACCGACCTTGCGGTGGACAGGAAATGACGCACTAGGTGCGACAGGCGCCATCCTCCAGTGGCCGCTAAAGCACCATTAGCGTAGCGTGCGGCGGCGACCGGTGGCCTCGTGGGGCTACCCGCTGAGTAGCGAGCCGCATTAGGGGGCCGTGAAAACGGCACCGAGGGGGGCGGACGTGTATCTCACTCCACTCACATTGCGGCCCGAGCCAACTCTTTGGCTGAGGAGTCATGGCACTGACGGACAGCTACCTATGAGCTGACCAACGTGTCAGTAGTGTTAGTAATTGTATTCCTCCAAGGTCTCTGATGTAGGATTTGCAACACAAGGAAAACACGTCACATACAGGGTGTCCCAGAAATTTTGCGACAAACTCCGGATGGTTGTAGGAAGTTTCTTGAGGAACAAATTGAGGATAACCAGTGCTCAGAAACGTCACCCATCGACGTTAAGAGCGAAGCTATAGGCGCCGGTGACTGCCACTGGATCATCCCTTCAGCAGCAGATATGACTACGTACGCTAACGAACCGTAGATGGAACGTCTCGCAATGTTGTTTGTTATCCAGTGTTACGGTCACCAGTGGAGAAGATGAAGCTAGCTCTCGCGTAGACAGATCTTGTCCGCTATGTTTGCGGTGCTCTGTGACATCGGTGGGTGACAGTTTCGGACACGAGTTTCGATCCGCAGTTTATTTTTCTACTGGAACCCTCTAAAATTTCCTGTGTTTTTCGGTACACAGGTAGAAGCCGGTTCCCGTAAGTTCGACAGTTAGTAGAGTCGTTGGGTGGGATTTTAGAGATGGGCCTCTCGATGCTTGTCGCAATTGTCTAGTACACCCTATATACAGACATATGAATATACACAATGTGATCAAAAGTATCCGGACACATGGCTGAAAATGACTTACAAGTTCGTGCCACGCTCCGTCGGTAATTCTGGAACTCCGTATGGTGTTGGCCCACCGTTAGTCTTGTTGACAGCTTCCACTCTCGCTGGCATACATTGTATCAGGTGCTGGAAGGTTTCTTGGGGAATGGCAGCCCATTCGTCACCGAGTGCGGCACTGAGGAGAGGAATCACTGTCGGTCGGCGAGGCCTGGCACTAAGTTGGAGTTCCAAAAAATCCCAAAGGTGTTCTATAGGATTCAGGTCAGGACTTCGTGCAGGCCTGTCCATTACAGGGATGTTATTGTCGTGTAACCACTCCACCACTGCCCCGAATTGCTTTTCAACAGTGGGAAGCAAGAATGTGCTTAAAACATCAGTGTAGGCCTGTGATGTGATAGTTCAACGCAAAACAACAGGGGGTACAAACCCCACCATGAAAAACACGACCACACAATAACACCACCGCCTCCGAATTTTACTGTTGGCACTTAACACGCTGGCAGATGACGTTCATTGGGCATTCTCCACACCCTGCCATCGGACTGCCACATCGCGTACCGTGATTCGTCACTCCACACAACGTTTTTCAACTATTCAATCGCCCAATGTTTACGCTCCTCACACCAAGCGCGGCGTCGTTTGGCATTTACCGGCGTGATGTGTGGCTTATGAGCAGCCGCTCGACCATGAAATCCAAGTTTACTCACCTCCCGCCTAGCTGTATTAGTACTTTGAGTCGATCCTGATGCAGTTTGGAATTCCTGTGTGACGGTCTGGCTAGATATCTGCCTGTTGCACATTACGACCCTCTCTGTCAGTCGCTTTTGTGCTGTACGCGACCTTTCTCGTTTCCACTTCAGAATTACATCGGAAACAGTGGACCTAGGGATATATAAGAAATTATCAGCCTCGATTGCGGATATGAAACGAATCTTTACCTAGGTTTCAGCCCAGATAATTGAGTCTTCTTCAGAATCAAATTATAGATTCAGGTATATCTTTTGAAGAAGGCTCAATTATTTGGGCTGAAACCTAGGTAAAGGTTCGTTTCATTACCGCAATCGAGGCTGGTAGTTTCTTATATATTAGATTAACACGATTGCTGACTGTGCTGCAATGTTGAAAATACAAAAAATGTTCAAATGTGTGTGGGACTTAGCTGCTAAGGTCATCAGTCCCTAAGCTTACACACTACTTCACCTCAATTATCCTAAGGACAAATACACACACTCATGCCCCACGGAGGACTCGAACTTCCGCCGAGACCAGCCTCACAGTCCATGACTGCAACACATTTCCCCCACTCGGCTATTCCAGCACGGCTGAAAATACTAAGACTTAGGGATGTTCAGGTGTGGAAATCTCGCGTGCAGAAATATGACACATGTGACACCCAATCACTTGACCGCGTTCGAAGTCCGTGAGTTACGCGGAGCGTCCCATTCTGCTCTCTCACGATGTCTACTGACTACTGAGGACGCTGATACGGAGTACCTGGCAGTAGGTGGCAGCACAATGCACCTAATATGAAAAACGTATGTTTTTGGGGGTGTCCGCATACTTTTGATCACATAGTGTACAAACGTATTTGAATATGCTGATGATGATGATGTTGTTGTTGTCGGGTCTTATAGCCAGTGCAAGCCTCTTCATCTCAACATAGCTACTGCAAGCTACATTCATTTGAATGTTCAGAAAGAATGAGTAAACACCGATGGAAATAAACGAAGTAATAAGAACATAGGCAGATCTTATGCCAAACCAAATTCACATATATTTTCTCAGTGAGATTGCTGTACTTTACTTTTTCGCAAAGAAACCCAACTGGCAGAGGGCCGCTACAAGTTTGCTTCTGCATCGTCTTCTATTTATTGCCGCCATCTGTCATCCATCCACATATGTCGCTGACTGCTTCAGATCTTCATGGAGGCTATCCCTCCACCTCTTCCTTGGTTTTCTTGGCGCTCGCCTATAAAGTGCGGGAGCTTTTTTGGCCTCCTGTCGTCTTATATCCGAGCAATGCGTACAACTCTAGCTTTGATGATTCCTGCTGTATTGGCATCTCTGTACAGTTCATCCGGGTTACAGTCGTGTTTGATCCTTCATTTACCCATGTTTGATTCCAGATGCTGACCAAAGAACTTCCACTGCACTTTTCTCTCTAATACGAGGAGTTTATGAAAGTCTTACTTTGGAATACTTCACGTTTCATAGCCATACAGTGGCATGGGTTGGATCAAGATTTCGTACAGCTGAATCGTGAACCACCTCGAGAGGCGTCTGGGGCGAGTTGTGTTAGGCTGTAGAAGGATTGGTTTCATGCCTGGATCCCGGCCTTTATCTCTACTTCTCATGACGAGTTATCCGTGACAGGCAGTCCCATGGATTTGAAATCACTGCCTCACTTGTAGCATCGGTATCTCATTCGCAGTCACAGTAGTTCTTCAGTCCCTTGACCTTGTTGATGAGTCACAACAAGATAATCAGTCTTGGATTAGTTTATGAATAATCCAAATTTTCTTGTAAACTGACATACGACCGGGAGAGCGGTGTGCTGACCACATGCCCCCTCCATATCTGCATCCCGTGACGCCTGTGGGCTGGGGATGACATTGCGGCCGGTAGGTACCGTAGGGCCTTCGTAGCCTGATCGGGTGGAGTTAACCCAAATTTGCTGACAGTCGTCTCGAGAAACCCTGAACAGGGAAGGAGACAAACTATTTTCTTGTCTGAGACCATTCACAACTTCAAAATTATCTGTAACCCTGTTTTCCGTCTTCACTTTATCGCTTGTTTCACTCAGGCCGACCTTTACTGAAGTTGATGATTTTCTGTGGCGTCCCAAACTCTATTAGACAACCGAACACACTCTTGCGGAGTATGCAATCACAGGCTTTCTTGAAGTCAACAAACACACTGTGCTGTTCTTTACCGTTTTCTCAGCTTTTAATTGGGCTTGCGAAGAATGAAGATGTGATCTGCTGTAGACCGCTCTGGCCAAAAGCCTCCCTGGTATTCAAGAATTACTGATTCCGCCAAGGGCTGAATTCTATGTACGAGGCAGCTGGATAGGATCTTGTAGCATACGTCAAATAGGGCGATTCCTCGATCACATATCCCAGTTTGTCACCCTTGTAATGGATTAAATATACTAAAGGACTAAAGCTTTTTCCATTTTGTTGATGGTTCTAAATTGGTCCAGATTGTATATAACAACCTGTGTAGACTTTCTGAAAGTTTCTCAACTCCTGTATGGATCTTCTAAACCTGTATTCCGTCTCCCCCTCGGCTTTTATTCTTCTTGAACCATTTGATTTGCGTTTTGATCGCATACAGTGTAGCTGGGAGAATCTAGGACATCTGCGGTTAAAGACTGGAGATCAGTCGAGTTCATCACAGTTGCAAAGTTGGTCGAAGTATTCCTTCCATCTTACGGTGATTTTATCATCGTTCGGCAGGATCTTTTCATTAGAGTCTTTAACAAACTTCTGTCTGGCCTAGTATCCTTTGCTAAAACACTTCCCTTTTTGGAACACTTCCTTGGTCTTATATGCTCTAAAATCTGCTTCCGCCTGAAGTACGATGTCCTTAAAGTACTTTCTCTTTGCTCTTCTCAGAATTGCTTTGGTAGCTCTTGAACCTCCTCAAGACGTGATTTACTTGCATCACATCTGTCTTCCTCAGCTACTTGCTCCTGGCTTCCTATCTCCACCAGATCTTCTAGCCAACTGTGCCTCGCTTCATTGTTTGATTTCCTGTCTGAGACACTGAGCTAGAGATGTCTCTCCACATTTGTTCAGGGTTTTCACTGCCATCACGTTCTCTAAGTGCTACGTAACTGTTGTTGAGTTTCAGCTGATATTCGGTCTTTATTGCTTCATATTTTAGCTTTTCAAGACGATATCTGACAGCCTTCTGTAGCTTACCTCGGCTCCTTCCTATAAACTGTACTTGTAGGAGGCCTCGGACCAGAAAATTGTCGTTTTCACACTCCGCACCTCAAGAGATCCAAATGTTATGACACTCATTCTTTGGCTTATATGTATGGCGATGTAGTCTGGTTTATCGTCCTCCCATCTGACGACATCCAAGTTCTCTTGTGTATTTCCTTGCACTGGAAGTTTCTGCTGGAGATGAACGAAGCTGTCGAGGTGGCGAAGGTAATGGACCTCACACCATTATCATTAATTAGCCCATGCAGGGTGTATCCCTATTGTCCTTCGGAGTACTTGTTCTTTTCAAATTTCAGTGGTTATATCAACAATGAGGATTCTGAGTTTTTCCACTTGGGGTCGTATGCAACACTGCTTCTAGCCGGATATAAAATTCAATCTTCACTTCAGGAGCGCTTTATTCCTTAGGAGCATAACAGTGCACGTAAGTCGTGTTCAGTGGGCCTGCAGCTAGAAATCTGTAACCAGCGTTTAAGACACAGCAAAAGCTCGAGAGCACGTACTATCCGATGGCGATGGAAGAAAACCCATTGGGACTAACGAAAAGAGACTGAAGATGATTTGGTGGTGAATTTTATAAAACGTAGTTGGGAGGGGCACACAGCAAGAGGAACTGTCAGGAGAAACAATATAGACGGAAAACTGACAGAGATTTTGTAGACAACATCAGAAAGGATGCATTGCATTGTTGTGCGCCTGTAGTCGAAGATCCTAATCTATGGACTTGACTGGAGGAGAAGCAATGGGAACGAAATACCTCTAATAAGAGACACCACAAACATACAGATATCTTTGAATGTACAGAATTTCTGAAAAATGGTAAAACGTAGAATTCTAATGTCTTTGAAGAGTATTGTTCTAATAATCATGCCTATAGATTTTGCAACTCTAGTTATTTAGCAAGGTCAATATAAGGCGTTTATATTCTGTAGTTTTAATTCCCCCTCCACCCAAATATTCGGGGTGTCCAGCGATAAGTATCTGAATTTACAATTAAATACTGCGAAAACCAAGATCGATAGATTGGTACAACGCAAGATACGTTTATTGTGAAAACTGTAAGAATGTTATATAGAAGTAATGCAGAAGTTTGGACACGGTTAGAAAAGCTGCTAGAATATGGCCGTGTGCACTGAGCAGCGCGTAAAGTATCAGCGTTAATAAATTCGTCCTCAGAAAGCAGTCTTTGCATTGACATCACAATCGTTTCCAAATCACCACTCGCATTACGGAGCTGGCGCAAACGAACAACGAAATTTGTCATCACATCCTGCAGAGTCTCAACGGAAATGGATTCCGACGTCACGTAGGTCGCCAATTCAAGCTCGTCCACGGTGGTGGGATGGATGCGGTAGACAGTGTCTTCCAATGTGCCAAATAAAAAGTACTTACAAGAGGTCAGATATGGCGAATATGGAGGCTAATCCTTCCCCGCGTCAGTAAATCTGCAATAATCCAACGGGATGACTCTTTTCCCGAAGTGCTTATTAGGAAAGCGAAACACGTTTCGGTGGGATGTGGGCTGGACCAGTCGGCGCCTGGTCGATCCTCCAGCGTTTGCTGTGAGACGATAAATTTTTCATAAACTGCAACGTAACGTTCACTAGTATATTTTCTCGTTTAAAAATAGAGACAAAAATGCCTCTTCCTCATACCGCAGCCCAAATAGTAATTCTGGGAATATCCAGTGGTTTCGCGTAACACAAATGGTGATTTCGGAACCCCGGAATTATTTTCTTTTCACGGTTCCATTCGGGTGGAAGTGTCCTTCATGTGTGAAGCAGACGCATCCAACATCAAACGCTGCATTATCGAACATTGCGTGAATCAGATTCGCTAGCTTTAGATTTTGAATGGAAATTTCACGTTTCAGCGGTGGAATTAATTGGTCTCAGCTGCGGCGCACTATTTGTAGACACTATGCAATGTGATAGTAGCGCTCTCTGTCAGCAGGTATTCGAAACATTTCAGAACTTCTATATAACTTCTGTATAAAATACTTGCAGGTTTCACAATAAACTTACTGTCTGCTGAATTCGTCTATCGATCGAAGCTTTCGAAATAATTAAGTCTGAAATCAGGGAGTCCATTGATGGTCACCCAGTGTACATAACTCGCAGACCAGATGAAAGAAAACTGTTTTTTATAATTGAATAAGCAATGAGTATAAAAACGTGCAATAAAGCAAAGTAAAATTACGTGTACCAACTGGAGATGAGAAATAAGGGCCGTACACTCGCATTAAATTCGCCTGTGGGTTCTATGACGTCATTTCCGTGGTATTACTTTACTGCTAACATAGTTCATTTAACAGTCAAGTTGTTCCCCGTAAACATCACAGATAATTCGTGCGTATGGTAACCAGCCACGGATAGGAATTTAAAGTTTGTTTGGTTATGATTATTCCCCGAAGCCTTTATGTAATTAGTGTCTGTGCTAATTAGTTTAAAAGCGGGAGCAAGTTAGTTTAAACGTACATACATCCACAACCCCGCCGCCGTTTGCCTGTAGTTTCACTGCCGTATCCCCACAACGGTGCACTTCCAAGCTATTACCATTTTTTCTCCACAACGTACGCAGTTGTTGGGCGAATATTCAGGTTCTATTTCTCAGAAAATGATTACGGAACTACACTCTCTAATGAATCGAGAACTATACTAGAGGCATTGTTGATGTTTACAAGCAGAGATATCGTTTGTGTATTTTAACAGAATAGTTTCTGGTTGCGTATATAATGTATTTAGTGTGCTGGAATTGTTCGACGTGTTCTTCAGTTGTAACCATTTTCGATTTGTTTACCTGAGGTATTTCGTTAAGTCATTCTCATCCTCACGTAAGGACTGGAGAAAGCACTAGGTGTTATTTAGATATAAGTTTCTGTTCTGTAGAAACATTTAACTGCAATTACACCTTAAATAAGCACAATCTGTCTTTTAAGAAAACTGTACATTCCCGGATGATAAATTTCTTTGTGAGGCAATACGTAACGTCGGAGCACAAATATATTGCCTAACGGAAGTAATTTAGGCCACTGAGCAGTGTGCATGAACTCGAGTGCAAACAAAAAACGTTAATTCACACAGGTTTCGATAGCAGACCGTATTTCACGCACCGGTGTCAAGAACATTCAGAAAACGACATTTTCATTCTTATAAACAAAGATTACAATAAAAAAAGACTAAACGCTTCCTGGAATAAATGAAAATTTTTAAAAAGTGTGATGATAAGAATGTTAAGAAAGGAAATATAAGCGACCATTCACAGTTAAGAAAATTGCGCAATCTTTCGTTCGATTGACGTAAGTGATACCCAGAAATGAAAAGAAAATGCTTCCGTCACTAACGTTTAATGTAATTCAAATCTGAACCAAACAAACCTTGACGTGCGGCTCTATCAGATACTTGAATTACTGCGGTGAGGATGTGAAAGTTGATCGAAAGATATAGCGCATGGTTACTATCTAACAACTTAACTGATCCGTAAGATCTTTAATTCAGAGCTGATATCAGAGCGACTTCTACATAGTTTCCACATATTGCAATATCGTATGACGTTCTTCTCAAACTAAACTGATACTTCCCATGTCCAGGTAGCGTAGGGGGGAATGAGACAAATCTAGCATGGCATACACGTGTTTTCCTGGGGGAAGTGAGAGGGTGACTACCAACATCCGAGATCTGCATTCAGTCATTTATTTTTTTTCTGCAGTGCTGATATTGATGCGCTACGTTTGAAGATGAGGTCAAATTTATCTGGGAAGCGCATTGAAATATCTACTGACTCTTAAAAGTTTTTACCCGTTTTGACTTCTGACACATTAACATAAATGCAACAGCTTTGAGTGACTTAGTGCCTCTAAATATATTCCATGCAATGAAGATTCTTGCGCGTATATGCTGGCATCTATTTCTTATAAATATGTTAAAGTAGTACTTTTATATTGTGTGTGGCCGAGTCAACAATTTATTTTTGAAGCTGAGTGCAGCCACGACACACATCCAATTATTAATAAACTCAAACTACTACATATATTGGTGGAAGATAGTGGACTATAGTGAAGAAAGGAATCTTCTGAAAGAGACTGGAGGATGGATGTTTGTTGCAAAATTATAACAGTTACAAAGCTATATTTCAGTCGTGGATAAATGAATAATAACATTAATTTGGCTGCGTAGTTTTTTGCGACGCCCTCCTTGCTTAAAAAGTTCTCGGTTATTTGCTGTATCAAAGTCAGATGAAATTTCCAAGATTTCGATGATTGCCTACATCATCAAAGCTTGGAATTTTATACCAATTTAATACAGCAAGTAAACTGAGAATGTTTTATGCAATGAGATTAATAGATCGCTGAAATGGTTGAAACTTGCAAGTGCAGAAGAATTCTTCTAATGAGATTCCCGGTTAACCACCAACGGCAGATGTCGAAGGAATATTACCACATGAACAAAAGAAGCTAATGCACCACTCTGTGAAATTTCGTCTCTCTTCTAATAGGTTTAACGTGCATTCGAAAGGGAAAAGTTGTTAAGTCTTTCACGTGCAGCACATTTCTATACAGGAGTGCGACAAGAGCCACGGGAATGAATCGTAGCAGACGTATAGAACAATTTAAATTGTGTTACAGAGGACGCTGGAATTCCGTTGATCGCAGTGAAGTTCCACAGAAGCACGATAAGATTCAGAAAACACGGAATACCACTGTACGCTGTGCTACACAGTTGTCGAATCGGTCTTTCGAAACATCGTGTCCCCCCACTACAAGTCATCAGTTCGAAATTTGGCTCAGAGGTGCCTTCAAGCTTCCTCTGTACTGGTGTAAAAGCGTGAGACATCATCCTGGAGCTAAGCGACACTTCAAGTAGAAAAGTGTAGACGCATGAAGAAAAAGGCCACAGCTCAGAATATTATGGCCGGCCGAAGTGGCCGTGCGGTTAAAGGCGCTGCAGTCTGGAACCGCAAGACCGCTACGGTCGCAGGTTCGAATCCTGCCTCGGGCATTGATGTTTGTGATGTCCTTAGGTTCGTTAGGTTTAACTAGTTCTAAGTTCTAGGGGACTAATGACCTCAGCAGTTGAGTCCCATAGTGCTCAGAGCCATTTGAACCAGAATATTATGAGAGATGGGTTAATGATATCACTTCGGTGCCAAAGTTCACCACAATTCCATCCAACGCCACCGTGGACGTGTTACACTATGTGGAGGTCGCCTCACCACCCCTTCTTTTCATGCCTCCACGATGGGTGTCAGAGCAGCGAAGCCCCGCATTGAAATCACATGCTTTTTTTTTTTAATAGGAACGGCTGAGAAAAACATTTGAGACATACCGCCGCTCAGAATCGACATGGAGAGGACTCAGAGGAAGCCATAAGAAGATCCTATGAAAACACCCCTCCCCTTGAGGCGCTCAGTACCACACATTTCGCGGTCAAAAGAAAGTTCGCATGGCAATAAGCAACAGGACAATCTTTGACGTTGGTGACAGCTCTCGGACGATTCAGCTCTTCTCTAAGCACAGCGTGCTCAACCGACCCCATTGAACGTACGTCATCACACCCTCTTGGACAGCGGTGCGACCGCAATTATTGCTCTGGTGTACTGCGTGGGACCATTAGTGATCGTTCAAAACCATTCGACGAAATTTAAACACGAAGCAGTGATGGGTGCTTATGCTTTTTCAGCCCTCCTATTTGGAGCCGTCGTGTGACATCATCTTGGTTAGTGGGTGGGTGAGGCGTGTGTGTGTGGGGGGGGGGGGGAGGGGGGGAATGGGGAAGGGAGGTGAGAGGATGCGCGAAATTGACACATGCGTAAGTAAAAAGGGGAAAGAGTCCCTCCGAGGTCCCCCAGTTTGGCAACACCACCGGCGCCACTCGCTCACCGTTACTGAACACCTTAAAAATGTGGAAAGAGACAACCTAATGGCCTATGAGTCCTAGGCAACTGCAAGCGGGATACGCTGCTGCTGTCGCGCTTGCTAATAGGCATCTGGAAAAGGGTTGGGGGAAGGGGCGCCTCTGTGACCGGTCGGTTCTAGGCGCTTCAGTCCGGAACCGCGTTGCTGTTACGGCCGCAGGTTCGAATCCTGCCTCGGGCATGGATGTGTGTGATATCCTTACGTTAGTTAAGTTTAAGAAGTTCTAAGTCTAGGGGACTAATGACCTCAGATGTTAAGTCCCATAGTGCCTAGAGCCATTTTAAACATTTTTTTGAAAAGTGTGGGGGGAATCTAAATTGTTTCCTGTCTGCAAGCGCCTGGGATTTCGTCTCTGTACATCTTTATAGCGCATAAAGAGGAAGGCCGGATGGCACCGAGGGTGTTGCCGAACTGGAGGGTGTTTCTGAAATAGACTCTTTCTGATTTTATTCACGTATGTTTCACTGTAGCACACCTTCGTGATCACACCACAAGAGTGCGCGAAACAGGAGCACTGAAAAAACATAAGCACCCTTCACTGCTTTGTATACCGTCAAATTTCGTCGATGATTTTGAACGGTCCCCAGAGGTTCGACCCTGCACATCAGAGAAAAAATTGCGGGCGCACTGTACTCCGAATGGGTGTTATCACGTTCAATGCGGTTGCTGAATCACGGTGTCATTAGAGAAGGACAGAATCGTCCGCAGGGTGTCTTCAGTGTCTGAGGTTATCAAGAACGTCATTGTGTTGCTCATCAAACCGCGCACTGCCATGTGGGAATTAACGCCCCAAGGAAATGGGTGGTTCCACTGAGACCCTTTATGACACGTCCTAATGACTTTTCGTGTCGGTCTTGAGTGGCGGCGTGTCTGAAATGTTTTTCTGAGCCACGCATAGGAAAACAGCGTTACTTGAACGGTGGGCGTCGTGGTTCTCACCTCCATCCCAGAGACGTAAAAAGGAGGGCCAAAATGTGGGTACGAGGGTTATGACGACTTTCCCATCGTGTGACATATCCACAGATGTTTGGAGAGAGTTGTGGTGCAATTTGGCGTCTGTGTGACATCATTACTTCTTCTTACACGTCACTTGAACTTCTGAGCAGTAGTCTTTTTCCCGTATGTGACGATACCTTGCTGTCTGAAGCGTCGCCGAACCTGTAACCTCCCCCTCGCTTATCGACCTTAATGACAGTGAAAAATTAAACCGCGTGTACCTAATGGAAATTTGGGAAAAGCAATCGTCACCGAAGTTAATTTGTCGGTAAAGAGGGAGGAAAGGGTTACATCTAAATGAAAGGAAAAATGCAAATGAAACTGGTGGAAATTAATTTTGAAAAGGGGTAAAGTTAATAAAGAAAGTAAATGTGCGACCGTTACGTTAACAATTAACTAGCGGTAATTAGATATTTGAGATTTGGGGGAAATTACGGTCGCCAGTCCTAAGGACAATTACTATAGTAACTGAAAAAGAAAGGTTATTACACATATAATTAGCACTAGAAGCGTGGCATCTGAAGGTTGACACGTGTAGTGTGAAAACTGAACGTTTGTCAGAAGTAATAAATTTCGCTACACTCTGACTTAATTTAGCAAAAGAATTAATAAAACCGGAAAATCTAAAGTTAATTTAGTGACTAAAGTTAGTAGTGAGCTTTCTTTCTGAAGCACACCGAAATTCAATAAGATACGGTTAGTCTTGGACTACCTCAACAATCATTTCAAAAGCTGCTTGAATCTACGCAATTTAGCAATAAGAGATTTAACTTTGAATTTGCATTACATGATTCTGAACAATTAACAATAGTAAAACTTAGTACGTACCAACCTGAGCTGCAGTCGCAGGTAAGCTAAAATACGGTAACAAAACTCAATCTCTTCATTTGTGCTTGTGTAATCTAAATATTTCTTTGAAATTAAAGCAGTGAAATCGAATGATGCTGGCGTTTGAATTTCAACGACACTCGGGTTCATTCCGGAAAAGGAAGGGACCCTGCTTGGTAATGCAATTGGGACAATGAGCAACAAAGGTTCATGCTATGTTGCTGTAATTTTGTGATTTGAAAAGCTGAGGTCTGCCATACAGTTCTAAAACTACGTGCTTCCAGTCTTCCTTGTTGGTTGATTGAAAGTTTGAAGCCGTCGATCGAGGAGGTGGCGACAGTCACTCATTGTCGGCCGTCGCTGTTGCAGAAGCTGGATGTTGGCGCGCCTTCTTCTCGACACGGTCACCAGGCGAAACGGGCTCTTGATGTGCGCCAGCTAATGCTTCCCGTCCGCGACACCGTGTCAGAAACAATCATAGCAAGTCGAGCGCAATTACATGCTGCCCAACCCCGAAAGCGCGGGAACTCGCTGGAGCGTCACACAACACATCTGCTCCACTGCACTACCCCAGCCAGACTCTCCCTGCTCTGCCCGCGCTCCACGCGGCAGAGTTAACACTACCAAAGAGCCTAAACACTTTGGTTCTCCACACGACCTATCGATGTAATGGTTCGATAGCATAGTTTCCCTAGGCCAGACCCAGCGTAAAAATACAAATAATCTTTACACAACAAACCAATTATACATCGACATAAATGCATATATATACAAATAGTAAAACAATTACAATATACAAAGACACAGAAACGTCATATATTCAGGTAACAGAATAAGGAAAAAAAATTATACTACAATAGATGGAAATACGAGGATATGCATTTCCGGCGTTACAAACCCGAGGGTGACATCGCAGGGCGCCACGCTTTTGCACCCCTAAAGAGGAAGGTTTTAGGCACCTTTGAGCCACGTGTAACAGTTACGCTTCGCAATGAAAGACAATTGTGGCGTTTCGAAGATGTGATCCTGTAACGGAGTTGTGTAGTGTTAAAGCAGGTGGGATCTGCGGGGGACGTACAGAACATCCAGCATACTGCCGAAGCTCCATACAACCGAGCAGCTGCCAAATTACACAGATGTTACATACTCTAATGTTTTAGCCTTATACTAACATTGTAGAAATGTAAAGAATTTCGATGACTTCCGGCACAGTAACGCAGTAGAGTTGGGGACTGTCATCCTCTCGCGGGATACCGTGTCCGACTCCGGCCGGGCTGAAGATTTTCTTCACTCGGGAACCGGGTGTCTGTGATGCCTTAGTTATTTCATCTCATCTCCATCGACATGCTAGTCGCAATATTTGCGTCTTGTAGAGGGGCCGGCCGTTGTGGCCGAGCGATTCTAATCGCTACAGTCTGGAACCGCGCGACCGCTACGGTCGCAGGTTCGAATCCTGCCTCGAGCATGGATGTGTGTGATGTCCTTAGGTTGGTTAAGTTTAAGTAGTTCTAAGTTCTAGGGGACTGATGACCTCAGCAATTAAGTCCCATAGTGCTCAGAACCATTTGAACCATTTTTTAATCTTGTAGAGGGACTTTCAACACTCGACCGAACAACCGTCGACGAGGTCTCCCAGTCAACAACGATATACCACCAATTATTATTCACAATTCAAATGCGCGTAAAGAG
Source organism: Schistocerca piceifrons (assembly GCF_021461385.2). Lineage (NCBI taxonomy): Eukaryota > Metazoa > Arthropoda > Insecta > Orthoptera > Acrididae > Schistocerca > Schistocerca piceifrons. Next base: position 430,335,904 of record NC_060140.1, on the reverse strand, counting down.
ATTCCGAAAAAGCTGGCCGCTATGGCCGAGCAGTTCTAGGCGCCTCAGTCCAAAACCGCGCTGCTGCTACGGTCGCTGGTTTGAATCCTCCCTCGGGCGTGGATGTGTGTGATGTCCTTAGGTTAGTTAGGTTTAAGTAGTTCTAAGTCTAGGGGACTGACGCCTCAGATGTTAATTCCCATCGTGCTTAGAGCCATTTGAACCATTCCGAAAACCCACCTTTGTCACTTCAAAATTATTTTTTGCACTCGTAAAACCGTGTGCCTTGATCGCCAGGAAACATGGTCATTTATCACGACGAAAATGTTCTCAGATAGGATAAATTTTCGCTCTGAATATGTTTCATACTTTTCTGTTGGTTCACCATTCTAATGCTGTAATTAACCTATTTTTTCCTGACGAGCAAACGAGTGACGGACGATCTAGGATAGTATATAAGCTGTACAGCGCTCACACGGTCTTTAAAGCGAATGTTTGAACAACATATTTGTTACGTATAGTGGTATCCGCTATAATCTAGAGGATGTTCTACTCATTCCAGCATATTCGGACACGGTATTTGAAGCATAGATTGTTGCAACAGATGCTACCGTTACTTCTAGCAACGTTCTACACTTTATCGTTGTAGTATTCCAGAAACTCTGAGCTCAGTTTCATGTCTACTGTTCAGTAGTGGTATTCAGAGGAAGCCCGTTCAAAGCAGTTTGTAAAGAGCCAAGATTAAATGCGCCCCATTCAATCCGACTTCTATTTAAAAGGCAGTACGATCTTGAATGGAATCTAGCTGATTCACGCTGCAGGAACATGTCAACTATAGCGGGAAGAAAAAACACTGTTTACATTTCACAGTAGTGCCTTTTGTCCGGTGTGAGATCGACAGCTAACGAAGCAGATGACCGTCTTCTATTGGGAATCGTCTTGGATACGCTATTGTGGCAGTGATTGGTAGCAATAGCTCTTCTGTGACAAACGCCATCCGTCAGCCCGAAGGCTTCGCTGACGTCCCCTGTGTCGTTTCTTCTTATGCCTGCGACGTGAATGCCGTCACTGAGGAGCACCTCTGTTTCTGTTGAATACAGACTAGAAGAATATTGTTGCTCGATATTGCAAGCAGAAAATGAGGTTGAGAGTTCAATTGCCTTTCCGGATTCAACATACAAAACACTCATTGTGTTTTTTGTAGGTCAGATTCGTATTTCTTTGACAGGAAAAGAAACCTGTCATTGCAACGACTGTCTAAGTGTAGTACCCTACGTGTGGACAACACAGCACATCTCACTTGTACAATCAAGACATTTTTATCTTTAGCGCTTAAGTGACGAACGTTGTGATCTATTTTGCGATGTAGGGGATGTTTTATTACACTGTATTTCGAACTCATTTTCGTATTGGTTCGCAATGAGCCACGTGCTCGTTAAAAGGAAGATACTCCTTTTTGGATCAGTAAACCATGAACGTCATTTTTTCTCTTGATTTATTTCACTCCTGCCACAGCGTCCAGGGTTTTTGATACAGTGACTGGAGAAAGTATACTTCCTTATCAGGATCCAAAAATCATTACCAGTTTCGTGAGTTCCTCCGTTCGAGCCATATTCCACCAGTCTCCACGTAACATAGAGGTTGATGAGCTCTTAACAAAATGGTGCATCAGCTGTTCATTGCAATGTTCAATATTATCTGTTCTTCACTTTTTTCAAGAAACTGGCGTGTTACGTCTCCTTGTTCCCCATGGATTTTGATTCATTCGCCTTTTCATCGTTAAGTAGTTACTAGGTATTGCTAACTAAGATCTTCAATTGAAAAATGTGTCATGATGATCTCTCCATTGACAAAAGGTTCTGGAATAGGACGCATTCGGATCTCCGCTGAAGAAATGTCACGGGGGAGGTGACCATGAGAAAAAGATTGAATAACCAACGAAAGGAGATAACAGTCTACGAATCGAAGTGTGGAATGTCAGGAACTTCAACGTGGTAGAGAAGTTAGAAAATCTGAAAAGAGAAATGCAGAAGCTCAATCTAGATATAGTGGGTTTCAGTGAAGGAAAGAGAACAAGGATTTCAGGTCAGATGATATACGCTGATATCAGAAGCAGCAGCAGCAGCAGAAAACGGTATAAAGGGCGTAGAATTCGTTATGAATAGGCAGGTAGGGCAGAGAGTGTGTTACTGAGAACAATTCAGTGATACGATTGTTCTCATCGGAATGGACAGAAAACCAAAACCGACAACGATTATTCAGGTACACATGCCGACGTCGCAAGCTGACACTGAAGAAATAGAGAAAGTATATATGTTGAACAGGTAATGCAGCACGTAGAGGGAGATAAAAATCTAATAGCCGTGGGAGATTGGAAAGCGGTTGCAAGGGAAAGGAATAGAAGAAAGAGTTGCGGGGGAATATGGGCTTGGTAGTAGGAATGAGAAAGGAGAAAGACTGATTGAGTTATGTAATAAATTTAAGTTAATAATAGCGAATACTCTGTTCAAGCAACACAAGAGGAGGACGTGGGCTTGGAAAAGGTGGGAAACAGGTTAAGATTTCAGTCAGATTACATCATGGTCGGACAGAGATTCCGAAATCAGATACTGGATTGTAAGGCGTACACACGAACACATATAGGCTCAAATCACGATGTAATAGTGATGAACAGTAGGCTGAAGTTTAAGGGATTAGTCAGAAAGAATCAATACGAAAAGAAGTGGGATACAGAACTACTAAGAAATGACGAGATAACTCTTGATATTCTCGAGGGCTATAGATACAGCAATAAGGAATAGCTCAGTAGGCAGTACAGTTGAAGAGGAATGGACGTCTCTAAACAGACCAATCACAGAAGTGTGAAAGAAAAACATAGGTACAAAGAAGGTAGCAGCGAAAAAACCATAGGTGACAGAAAAAATTCTTCAGTTGATCGATGAATGAAGGAAGTACAAAAATGCTGAGGGAAATAGAGTAATATAAAAAATACAAGTATCTGAGGAATGAAATAAATAGTAAATGCAGGGAAGCTAAGACAAAATCGGTGCACGAAAAATGTGAAGAAATCAAAAAAGAAATTATTGTCGGAAGGACTGAGACAGCATACAGAACAAGCAAAACAACTTTCGGTGAAATTAAAAGCAAGGGTTGTAACATTAAGAGTGCTATGGGAATTGCACTGTTAAATGCAGAGGAGAGAGCAGATAGTTGGAAAGAGCACACTGAAGGCCTCTCTGAGGGTGAAGTCCTTTCTCATGTGATAGAGGAAGAAACAGGAGTCGATTTAGAAGAGAGAGGGTACCACGTATTAGAATCAGAATTTAAGAGAGCGTTGGAAGACTTAAGATTAAATAAGGCAGAAGGTGAAGATAACACATCACCTCAATTTCTAAAATTATTGGGGGAACTGGCAACAAAACCACTATTCACGTTTGTGTGTAGAATGTATGACCCTGGCGATATACAATCTGACTTTCGCAAAAATATTATCCCCACAGTTCCGAAGACTGCAAGAGCTGACAAGTGTTGTAGTTATCGCACAATCAGCTCAACACCTCATGCATCCTAGTTGCTGGCAAGAATAATACCCAGAAGAATGAAAAAGAAAATTGAGGATGTGTTAGATGACTATCAGTTTGGCTTAGGAAAGGTAAAGCCACCAGAAAGGCAGTTCTGATCACAGGATTTGTCGCCCTGGAAAATGCGTTCAACAGTGTCATATGGGGCAAGATGTTCGAAATTATGAGAAAAACAGAGGTAAGCTATAGCGAAACACGGGTTATATAAAACATGTACAAGAGCCAAGAAGGAAAAATAAGAGTGGACGACCAAGAACGAACTGCTCGATTAAAAACGGTGTAAGACAGGGATGTAGTCTTCCGCCTTTACTGTTTAATCCATACAGCAAAGAATAAATGATGGAAATAAAAGAAAGGTTCGGGAGTGGAATTAAAATTCAAGGCGATTCGCTTATGACATTGTTCTCCTCAGCGAGAGAGAAGAATAATTACGAGATCTGATGAATGAAATGAACACTCTACTGAGTACAGAATACGCATTGAGGTTACATCGACGAAAGACGAAAGTAATGAGAAGTAGCAGAAATGAAAAGAGCTAGAAACTTAACAACAAGATTGATGGTCATGAAGGTAAGTAATTTAGCTACGTTGGCAGTACATTAACCAATGATGGACGGAGCAAGGACGACACCAAAAGCAGACTAGCACTGGAAAAAAAATTCCTGGTCAAGAGAGATCTTCGTGTATAAAACATAGGTCTTAATTTGAGGAAGAAAATTCTGAGAATGTACGTTTGGAGATCATCATTGCATGATAGTGAAACGTGGATTGTGGGAAAAACCGCAACAGAAGAGAATCGAAGCGTTTCAGATTTGGTGCTACAGACGAATGTTGAAAATCAGATGGACTGATAAGTTGAGGAAGAAGGAAGTTCTGCGTAGAATTAGAGAGGAAAGGAAAATGTGGAAAACCCTGGAACGAAGAAGGGACAGTATGATACTTCTGTTAAGACATCAGGGAGTAACTTCCATGGTACTAGAGGCAGTAGAGGATGACGTTCAGGAAATAACTGCACTTGTCTTATCAGTACCAGCTTCCGCTTTACAGGCAGCTGCATGCTCATTCGACTCGAGGCAGCCGCACTACGCACACAGCCATGCCGTAAAGGAGGAGAAGATATACAAGAAGATCAAGAATGCCCGTGTACAAGACTGTTGATACATTCACATTGACTCCTAATAATGTAGCACAAGAAGAGCTACTAAATGGTCCTATTACTTTTGTAGGAGCCAAAATTAATTAGATAAGGATGCTTCGGAACTGTATACTGAACAATACATTAAAAATAAGGGATAGATAATTAGACAATCAACAGTAAGCATCAAAACGAGATAAAGAGAGCATCCCAGAGTGCGCCAGAGAGCATCCCAGAGTGCCCCAGAGAACTAAAACACCAAGAAGATTCGCTTCTCGGCTTTTGGCAACATCAATGTGTAGTAATATTTAATAGATAAGAAAATAAACCCACCCACCTCCCCAGGAGTAGGAACTCGTGCAGAAATAATTAATAATATAATCATAACATTAATAATCAATAAGAACGCTGCATGGCTGTGTAAAACATGCAGTTGCCTCGTATTAGATTAAATGCGGCAGCTTAATTATATAAGAACAATACAAGTCCTCCAAACAAGCCGTAGCTGCCTGCAAGCACTGATAAGAGCAGCGCCATACGTCACACTTGCTACTGATTATTAGAAGCCGGCTAGGCGCGGCAGGAAGTAGCGCACTGATAAACCGCAATGGCGGCACCGGAAACGAGTATTTTCAGCGGATCGCGCTTAGTTAAAACTTAGCGCGATCCTCGCCAGGCGCCTTGTGCAACGGCTAAGTCCCGTTCAAGATCAACCGCCAATATGGCGGCACACACAGCCTACTCTGAGGTGAAGAGGTCGGCACAGGAGAGGGATTCGTGGATGGCAGCATTAAACTAATTGGAAAGCAGAAAGACTAAAGACAGCACTTACATGGGAAGCGAAGACAAAGTTGCGATGAGAGAGAGAGGGGGTGGGGTTTGGGGGGGGAGGGGTGGAAAACCTAACAGCTATCCAAACAGTTAAATACAATAATTTTAACTTTACGTTTTTCATCTAGATCAACTTTCAAGATTCTTTTTCATACACGAAAATAAGCAGTCACCTGGTAACGAACAACAGCAGTGCTGCTTTTCGCCAAGAGCTTAACTTCAAAGCAGCGCGTGCTGAGGCTCCGTCATTATGCACCATTCATTTGTTATTTGCCTTTAGGTCTGGGCGTTCGTGTCGCATATTTTCACACAATCTCTTCAAAAGCAGGTCAGGTAAAATGCTCGAGTATCAGTTTTTCCTGATGAAGTACGGCCTTTGTACACATCCCTTCACATCAAAGAAATAAATAGCATTGTTTTCACATGTGAATCCACTGCCACATTTTTTCCTCATTGGCGACAGTGCTTCCCGTTGGCTTCACATGTGTAAAGCTGGCGCGCAGCACAGTAAGGCAACAGTCACAGTTTCAGAAAGAAAATTCGTTTCATTGTACAAAAGATATTGCCTTCCACAGCGCACACAGGTGTAATTTTTCCTTTGGTCTTTTGTGGGCAAACTTCTTTGTCGGTTGACTTCCCGCGATAAAATACGCTGAAATATGCTTCAAGACGCGAAAGTACGGAACTTCGTCATTCATCCGACGTCGACCTCCGTAGACGGCTTTTCGCACCCTCACAAAGTTTTTAGCATTGCGTGAAAGTCAAGGTCGATCTCGTAGTAGTTGATCTTCAGGAAACAGTTTCCTCCACTTAAAGCACGGATACCAATTTCAACACGTTTTGTTTACTGCGTCTTCCTTAGATGTCTCTTTCAGCTTCTCTGCTGACTCCAAAACACAGAAAGTAAAGTGCCACTTTCTTTCTATTTTGTACTTGAAGCCTTTTGCGTTGGTGTGACTGCATGATTTCATCCCGACATCCGGGTTTTCTAGCCGCGTCTCTTGAATTCAAAATCTAAAATCTCGAGCTTGTGACCTCTGTAATGAACTTAGTCTTTACAACAGAAAGAAAGTCGCTTTACTTCTTGAACGCCTTTTAAGGCTAATGCCACGAAGTGACAGAGAGCTGCTGTGTAGCGCTTATCTAACAGACGCAAATTTCAGTAACTTTTTGGACCACTCTAGTATGTTGTGTGTCTTCACTGTCACTAAACTCTTTTGACATTTGTAGAAATGTATTCCCTCGAAACACAGCCAGAAAGGCTCGCCAGAGTAGTCATATCGATCGTAGAGATGTTAAATTAATCATATCAGCTTTTACGTCGTCTGTCTGACTGACGTCACATACTGTGCCTAAGTAGGTTAACTTCCTCTTGGTTTGTTTCCATTATCGACAGATAATATCATACCATTTCTGTGAGATTGTCAAACGGGCGAAATATTTAACTAAGTGTTTACTTCACTAAGACGTTCATTTTTCCAAATGCTAGGAATCGCTCATGCAGCGGAGCTAAAAGCCTTCTGAATATACCGCCAACTGAAATACATCCATATTTATTTAGAAAACCGAATCGAGGTACCCACTTACTGGAGCAGCCCATTAAGTCTATAAACTTTTACAGTTTAGAGTTCACAGTGGTGACGCAATGAACACTCGTTGTCACAATCATTGCACTGTACAGAAAATGGTTTAGAAAAACGGGGTACGCTATGGTTCAATCACCATTCTACATAACAGTTAAACTCGAAGTCCCAAATGTAATAATAATTACAAAATAGCTCGTAACTGTAGCGTTGTGACTTCGAGTCCATGGGAATTTTATGGCTATTCTAATTTAAAATGTTTATTAGTGGTTGTCAAGTAATATTTATCACTTACGTTTATCGTAAATAGATTGTATAACAAAATTAGTAGGGTTACAGCGGCTAGTATGGGCCACTGAAACCCAAATTGCTAAAAAACTTTTCTTTTTGATTTGAACTAAGGTATAACTGCATAAAACCTTTCGTTGAACATTTCCTGCTTCCCTGCTTTCCAAGATTTACAAATCGACCTGTAAAGAAAAGTGTCAGGTAATTTGGGCCGTGCAAGGAACTTTTGTGATTCACGAAAAATTAATCAGTTTATATATGAAAAGTACAATATAATAAAAATAAATGTAATTAAGAAACCTTTCACCTTGAACCTGACACAATACATCAAATATGTGAGCTGATGCTTTCTGTAAGACATTCCTGGGTGCTTCTTCACACAGATGTGGCAGTTATCTTTACCTGACTATTCAATTTCGCTGCCAAACATGTGGAGATGTTTTAAATTTTCTGCCAAATTATAAGTCAACTTTTGCAAGTCGATCACAGCTAGCGACACTAACAAGGACTCTAAATCTCTTACGTGTGCTACGAGCATTTCTTCAGAATTTTCATCCATCATCGATCTGAAAAACCTTGTATGGGGAATCATACAAGTTTGCTGTTTCCCTACAACTGGTTTGAATTTATTTTGCAGTGTAGTTGTAGGAACGCAGCAGACTCTCGATCACGTCGTCTTCGAAAACACTTGAAACCCCTTGTTTCATGGCACTCATAAGACCTCCTCCCTGACCTGATTCTTCAGCCTTGGTATTATTCCCATACTTCTTGTTTTGGTATGGGCCAACACATCCGACTGACATCACACAAACAGAAATCAGGCTGAGTGAACGGTATTTTCTTATTACAATACACTAGACTACTTGAATATCAATACTAGTATGACAGTGTTACTTATTACCGTTTGAAGTAGAAACCTAGTCTGAAAATTACAACTCTCACCATCGTCGATATTCTAAAACTAATAAAATTTTCTTGTGACACAAACTCAACAGCTACATCACTCAAGTTCTAGCAAATGGAGGAGTGACGTCTGCACTTTATTTCAAGCATTACATGCGTCTGCTGTTTTGCAGCAAACCTGAGAAAGACTACGTGGCCCATAGTGCGCACCGACTCACAAGAACAGCCGTACCACTATCTGCACTGCGAGGAAGAAACCCACGTGCTCGGTAGTGGCAACTGTGGATGCATCTACACCGATCCTCCGTGAAGATTCCCACCTCTTCTGAATTTTTCAGCCGGCCGCGGTGGTCTCGCGGTTCTAGGCGCGCAGTCCGGATCCGTGCGACTGCTACGGTCGCAGGTTCGAATCCTGCCTCTGGCATGGCTGTGTGTGATGTCCTTAGGTTAGTTAGGTTTAAGTAGTTCTAAGTTCTAGGGGACTGATGACCACAGCAGTTGAGTCCCATAGTGCTCAGAGCCATTTGAACCATTTTTGAATTTTTCAGCAAATATTTAGTCTCATATGCGATGGTACCGACAAAGCATCTTGACGAACTCCTCTTGACACTGTCGGTCTTACTCCGATACTCGTCAAAACTTAGTGCTCCTTCCCTTCACTAGACGAACGCGCTCCGAAATCGTAGCATCAGTGTATGTAGACCTTGGTAATGTATCGGGGTCTGAAAGTAACCTCAGCGTGTTGTTAAATTAAAGCAATTCTACCTGCCTGTTGTTAATGTTTCTATACATTATGACATTTACCACATTTACCACCTGTGGAGCACAAGGCAAAAAGAATACTCGTTCATTGAGTGATGGCTTCATACGTGTTAAATGACATCTTGGTAACCTAAATCCGGTACTGTAGAAAATGCAGACACTAATGCTGACTTTAGTTCAATTTATTTACCAATCGGTTTCAGTCCAGGAACATGTTCAAGATATTCAAATTTGTAATTATGAAAGCAACATTACAAATTATACAAATTTTTAAATCCAAGATACACAACACAAGTCTAGCGCCAGCCGCGGTGGCCGAGCGGTTCTAGGCGTTTCAGTCCGGAACAGCGCGACTGCTACGGTCGCAGGTTCGAATCCTGCCTCGGGCATGGATGTCTGTGATACCCTTAGGTTAGTTAGGTTTAAGTAGTTCTAATTTCTAAGGGACTGATGACCTCAGATGTTAAGTCCCATAGTGCTCAGAGCTATTAGAACCATTTGAACAAGTCTAGCACAACAATGCTGAACACAACTGTATTAAACGCAAGCGTTAATCACTCCTTCATGTGATTCTAAAATCTATTACTAGATTGAAACACCGACGAGGAAACGTCATATAATCCTTGGTGTACGTTACTCCAGGTGCAGCGCTTTTCCCTGCCATGTAACTCCGCGTCTAGCCTTGAAGAAGGGAAGCCACAATTTCCTTAACTGTACCATATCAGGCTGAAGCGACTGACTGACAATTGGATTCCATGGAGCTCTAAAACTGGAAGGATGTCAATCGCTACGTTAGACTTGCTGCCCATTATGCTTCCTGACAGTTCCTATGGAAATAATATCAGGTGATTAGCAGACGACTTGCGACACGATTCGGTGCCATTTCGACGAACGCATGAGTGCCGCCCGAAGAACGAATTTTGGCGTCGAGCGAGTTTCCAACAACATACTAATCATGAAGCTTTAGATGAAAGAGGAACAACTGGTCAACGAAAATGGTGGAATATCCTGGCTCATGTTTACGGTAAAATGACTGAGTCGACCCAAGTAACGGTACCTAAAAACACTCCGAAAACGCGGCACAACCACCTCCGCGCTGAATCTATATGACGTTTCTGACTAGCTAGATATTTTTCAAATACTGAGATAAAAAACTTATGTCCATCACAGAGGCACACAAACCCACCACAAACTGCAGATTAAATGTGGCATTGGACCGTCTGCACACTAGACACCTCGCAAGACTTGAAAAAGAGGCGAAACTGCGACTTCGTGGACCGCAATACACTTCTCCAGAAACCTGCGGTCAGGTTTGTGTGTTGTTTGGCCGAGTGATGACGTGCAGCTTTATGTTATGTGAGGCTGTGACCTGTGGTCTTTGCGAGTTATCCCACTCGAAATGTCCCCCGCATGCAATTCCTTTCGCAAAGTTCTCTATGAAAATGGTTGAGATGGATCGGTATTCACTGAAAGAATATTTTCTGTTAGATTTGAAACAGACTGTGGTTATGGACGCGTCCAAATACAATATTTCAATTCTGCGTTTGTCAAGTCTCCACGTCGATCTATCTTACTCCAGAGGTTCCATAAAAGTGACTGGCACATACACGACACTTCACTCTCACCACTTACGCCAGCGGTATGGGGTCTCGCAGTCCCTAGCGCACTTCATTTACAGCGATTCAAAGTGACCAGCATGTTCTTTTATGGCTGTGATTAATACACTGAGATAAAATAAATCGCAGCAACAAGTAGGATTTGTGTACATAAACGAAAGTTGGTAGGCGTGTTTCTGCATCTGAAAGGTGACGCCTATTGAAATTTCGCGCCAGTCGCATAAGAGTGGCACCACTACGAGGCTACCAATCAGGATTGTTTTAAATACGCACTGTAACAGTACTGGATGTCAGTCACTTTTGATATTGGACGTAATAAGTTGATTTCAGTCAAGAGTGCTTTTAAGATGACAAAGAAACCATTGTCAACATCCCACTGAGGTTTGAAGAGGTCATCTTGTGGGACTACGAGCAGGTGGATGCTCCTTCTGCGACACTGCAGAAACACTTGGCACGAATGTAGACACTATATATGACTGCTGGCAGTTTTGACTTCAGTAAACTGTTTTTCACTTAGTGAATCGTGTTGATTTCTTTTGTTGAACGACGGTGTAAAGGGTTATGAACGTTGAACGTTTTCCGTACGATACGCGCCGTCTATTGAGAAGAAAGACCATGCACTGCTGGGAGCGTTGATTTATCGGAATGGCAACAGTGGCAGCGATGAGGTCCCATGTCAATATATTAGCTGAAGATTATGATCAAGGCATTTGAAGGAACAGCTGGATTAGGTGGTGCATCAGGAAAAGGCAGATGCAGTTGTTACGGCTACAGCCGACCGTCCAGCATTTGGCTTTCATTTTGCAGCCAGTGCTCGAGCTCCGTCATGGGAATTGTCTCTTCTCTGGTCTTAATTCAAAAGATTTTGTAGCGCATTTTACGCTGGTATCCACCGAAGAGTCGGATTGTGTTCCAAATGAAGCCGATAGATAGGCTACTTCGTTATTTGGCACGCATGGATGACATGTGGCCGGGGAATATTCTTAGGAAGCATAGGAGGTTCTACAACGCTACATGTTCTGCAGGAACACCCAATGCAAGCAGCTCATGTGAGATTGTGGTGTGGTTTCACAAGTTCCTGCATTCGCGCTCCGTTTTCCATCGAGTAGTTGACAACTCGTGCGTCGGTTAGGTGTACAATGATATCTGCACGTTATAATGACCTCCCTGGGCAACACATGATTCCAGCTTTGCACGAACGCAACTGTATCCACATCACTGCTTTCGTTCAAGATGGGGCCACACCACATGTCACTTGCAGGTGAATGGTTTGGTTCGAGAATAATCAGTAACGACCGCATCATCTCTAGGCAATTATTTCAGAATGTGTGGTCCTCCAAATCCCCGATTTAAATCGATGTGCTTTCACACCACATTCTGACGGCTTGCAACGCCATAGTTTCATATGGTGGCAGAAAGTGGAACTACTTCTTTTTTTCAGCTTACTCCGCAAGTGTAGCATTTAGTGCACATACACACGATTTTTCAGCGTCCTGCGATGTACACAGCCCGCACTGCAGCACTGTTGAACACCGTCAGTTTAGTTATAATCACCTGTTATTTCTAAAGTGCTTCTCACGTAGCCGGCCGCGGTGGCCGTGCGGTTCTGGCGCTACAGTCCGGAACCGCGGGACTGCTACGGTCGCAGGTTCGAATCCTGCCTCGGGCATGGATGTGTGCGATGTCCTTAGGTTAGTTAGGTTTAAGTAGTTATAAGTTCTAGGGGACTTATGACCTAAGATGTTGAGTCCCATAGTGCTCAGAGCCGTTTGAACCATTTGAATTTCTCACGTAAATTTTTAACGTTACATATTTAACACATTGACTCATTTGTAAAGTTATCAGACCTTTGAAGCTCTTTTATAGATGGAAGCTCCATTCGTTAAAGGACGTATTTAACACATCGACTCATTTGTAAAGTTATCAGACGTTTGAAGCTCTTTTATAGATGGAAGCTCCATTCGTTAAAGGACTGTGGGTTTATTGGTCAGAAACTAATTCAATCGGAAAAGAGTTTGGACTGTAAAATCTCAAGTGGCTCAGTTCCATAATAGGGAAGAGTACCAACGCGAACACCTCAGATGTTACCTACACAAAGAGCCGTCATGACGTTGCAGCCTATGCCAACATCAGTACACGTTTCATTTGGGCTATGTGGCGTGATCATGTTGACCGTTGCTGGGGAATCAGAAAGGTCCCGTCTCGCGTAAGACCTGGTCGGCTGTTCAAATCTGTCAGACGGCTTCATGTGTCCCGGTGACGGCAGATGGAAGCCGAACGCCGCACGTTCGAGGATTGCGCCGGAACGGAAAGTCGCGGTGACATGGATGGGCCAGCGTCCTCTGCCGTTACGTTTGAAATTCTAATGAGACGTGGCCTGTACAGCATTACACAGCTAATTACGCCACATAATGCGTGAGCCGCGCGTCGGACGCCCGGCGCGACATTACTGTCACAAACATTGCATGGGGCAGCGGTCTGTTAACAGAAACGCAGCGCTAATTGTTACAGAGCGCCGGAAACCTAGCGTGCAGGTCGCGAGGCGTCATTTCCAAAACGGACGCAGCGGGCAGCGGGGTGCAGTGCGGGCGGCGCGCCGGCCACGTTGCCGAGTTAAGGCACGCTCTGCAGGGTCTGTCCACTCAAAGGGCTGCTAGAAGTGAGCCGCGGAATATCTCTGAACCACACACAGTGCTGCGGTGGGGCACAATAAACGCTCCTAGTGCTCTCCTCTGGAGCCTTTATTTCCTCGCACTTTATTATCACGTGCATGACGTATGTCATCACAGCATGAGCAATGAGAATACGATTCATCTATAGGTATCGATAATCATGACAGTCAACAATCGTAGTGATCGTCACGAACGTCGCTAGATTAACCGTCTTAGCGGTAATTTCAAATGTCAGTAAAAATTCAGAAGAGGAATTGATATATCTCAATTTTTGGTCTAATAATATACACTACTGGCCATTAAAACTGCTACTCCACAAAGATGACGTGCTACAGACGCGACAGTTAACCGACAGGAAGAATGTGCTGTGATATGCAAATGATTAGCTATTCAGAGCATTCACACAAGGTTGGCGCCGGTGGCGACACCTACAATGCGCTGACATGAGGAAAGATTCCAACCGATTTCTCATACACAAACAGCAGTTGACCGGCGTTGCCTCGTGAAACGTTGTTGTGATGCCTCGTGTAAGAAGTGCGTACCATCACGTTTCCGACTTTGATAAAGGTCGGACTATAGCCTATCGCGACTGCGCTTTATCGTATCGCGACATGACTGCTCGCGTTGGTCGATATCCAATGACTGTTAGCAGAATATGGAATAGGTAGGTTCAGCTTGGTAATACGGAACGCCGTGCTGGATCCCAACGGCCTCGTATCACTAGCAGTCGAGATGACAGGCATCTTATCCGCATGGCTGTAACAGATCGCCCAGCCACGTCTCGATCCCTGAGTCAACAGATGGGGACGTTTGCTAGACAACAACCATCTGCACAAACAGTTCGACGACGTTTGAAGCAGCATGGACTATCAGCTCGGAGACCATGGCTGCGGTTACCCTTGATGCTGCATCACAGACAGGAGCGCCTGCGGTGGTGTACTCAACGACGGACCTGTGTGCACGAATGGCAGAACGTCATTTTTTCGGATGAATCCAGGTTCTGTTTACAGCAACATGATGGTCGCATCCGTGTTTGTCGACATCGCGGTGAATGCACATTGGAAGCGCGTATTCGTCATCGCCATTCTGGCGTATCACCCGGCGTGATGGTACGGGGTGCCATTTGTTACACGTTTCAGTCACCTCTTGTTCTCATTGACGGCACTTTGAACAGCGGACGTTACATTTCAGATGTGTTACGACCCGTGGCTCTACCCTTCATTCGATCCCTGCGAAACCCTACATTTCAGCAGGATAATGCACGACCACATGTTGCAGTCCTGTACGGGCCTTTATGGATACAGAAAATGTTCGGCTGCTGCCCTAGCCAGCACATTCTCCAGATCTCTCACCAATTGAAAACGTCTGGTCAGTGGTGGCCGAGCAATTGGCTCGTCACAATACGCCAGTCACTACTCTTGGTGAACTGTGGTATCGTGTTGAAGCTACATGGGCAGCTGTACTCGTACACACCCTGCAAGCTCTGTTTGAGTCAATGCCCAGACGTATCAAGGCCGTTATTACGGCCAGAGGTGGTTGTTCTGGGTACTGATTTCTCAGAGTCTATGCACCCAAATTGCGTGAAAATGTAATCACATGTCAGTTGTAGTATAATATATTTGTCCGATGAATACCCGTTTATCATCTGCATTTGTTCTTGGAGTAGCAATTTTTAATGGCCAGTAGTGTATATAAAGCAGTACTTCCCAAAAGAAAACAGCCGGAAACACTAACTTACTGGTATACGTTACTGTTTTATGGTGAAAACATAAATGCATTCTGAGATAAAATGTAATACCATAGGAGGTGTGCAACGAGAAATGGCGTCGGTGACTAATTTGCGTTCTGTTGGACGTTGCAGAAACTTCCAGAAGGAAAGTTGTTAAGAAACCTATGCAATTGAATTCGATGTCTGAGAATGCTGTATCATGCCTCGTATTCTGTGCACAGCATCTCACGAGGCCTTGTAAGCTGCTGCTTGTGTTCATTTCCGGCGACTCGCCTTCATTCGACCAAGAATATTCTCTGCAGCCCAGACCGATTATATTAACTGCAGTTCTTACAGACTCTTCATCACTACATCCATCACCCAAAACAACGATATTCAATATACAAAAGAGACTGTCGATTTTTCGGGCCACCATTTCCCTTATAGTCTTGCTATATATATTTGTTTGTATGGTTTATCGTAACCCGTGACCAGATGAATCACAGACCTATTGTCCTCCAAATGCGATAAATGCCTAGTGCGCAAATTTAGCTCTTGAGGAGGCAATATCTCTTCGCACCCGTAAGAAACTTGCGTCCATCATCACATTTTCTTAACTTAAAACTGATGTAATTTAGAAGGGGAAGAACACCCGTTTCTGAGCTCCTACACACAATTTGTATTGTAATTGGTCTGTATCTCCCACAACTACATGTGCAGCGGAACGCGTTCACATAACGAAGCGAAACCAAACATGTGAAAGTAGATAATTGTGACGACTGCCCAGCTGATGACGGACATGGCAACGCTGCAAGACCAGGGCGGAACGTGGTGCAGCATAAGCAGCGTCCCTGAGCGGTCTACTTTTCTGGTAGTGACTACAGGACACCTCTTTCTCTGAATCAAGGGGTTTTTCTCCTCACTATCAATAGTTGACATTGATTTGTTCATTCATTTTACGAAGAGTTTTAATTCTCAGGGTTAATTAAATGTGCTGTATTCAAACGTGCGATAGTTTTAATGAGCATAATATTCTTTGCTATAAAAGCTTTAATATTCCCATACTAGAAAGCCTATATTTTGTTGACAACTTCCCCTTTGTTTCGGGTTGGATTCTGTGACTACGAACTTTGGGGACGTCTCGATGTGCCAATCTATGTCACACTACTAACTACCTAAAGACGCTGCTTAAACGCAGCTAAACCGGTCGTGACTAAATCATTAATTAACAGCTGTTTGCGGTTTTATTCAAGTTCATTTTACCGTGAACTTCAACAGCTGTGGCTGTCCACATTATAAAGTTGTATTTGAAGTAAAAAAATTGATGGTCATCAGGCGAATCGATTTGTGTTTGGAGGGACCGCACAAACAAGCAGACATCTTTTGAAGGGAGAGTGGCGAATCAAGTGAAACATCTTTGGTGATGGAATTCCCATTACTTTGGGGCTGATGTCTCGAGCAGAGTATCCCAGAGATGGTCTCTTCGTTACCCGTGGTGCCCAGCACCTGATCTCTATTCAGGCTGCCCGTATCGGTTCTCCGTCTCGAGAAGCTCTTCCACTTTGGCTCAGCTGTGTATTTCTTCGTGCCACGCCCGCCGCCGTCCACGGGGGAGCAGTAGCGCAGCGATGTTTCATTCCGCATGCAGCCCCCAGCGGCACATCTATTTGCCACCCTCTCTGCTCCAAACGACAAACGAGAAACACCGCGTCAGAGCACAACGTTTATTATATTTTTGCGATGAGGTAAGTCCCTAGACGTTCCTTTTCTATTAACAGACCCCAGTTTCTAGAGTCTCCAGTTTCTCCACTTGTGAAGAAAGGAACTGCACGGCTTTTTGCCTTTATGAAACTTGACAGTATCATGAAACTTACCGTTCCTAGACTACACAGTTTTCCATTCAGGTGTTACTACTACACGTGCGACGAACAGTTTGACTTTAGAAGGAATACAGGCGCAAAGGATGAAACAGACCTGCAAATTTTGAGAGAAGGATTTTTTAGACGAAACTTATGTGTGTGCTGTATTCACTCTGTCTATAGGTAAGCTTGCAAATATAATGAAGACTTAGAGAGTGATCTGAATAAGCAAGCAAGTTAAAATCTCATCACATTTAAAACTGTCGATGAAAGTGAGAGAATAAATTGTAAACTATGGAGAATAAAGAAATTAAAAGAAGTGAAAGAAGAAAGAGACACACAGACTAAGACCTTTCTACCACGTGTGGAAAACATTACTTCAAAAATTACAAGAATAATGAAGAAGAATGAAGTGGACGTAATCTCCTTCCATCAGACAAGACAGCAGCATTTCTGGGATATGTGCAGGAAGATCTGCTTTTACGAAAGCCGGCTACACACGAAATTCCTTTTGAGTCTGGTAAAAGGCACATAGTGCAAACAATACGCACTGTAAAAGAACGTTTATTGGACACTAGCGATACACTCGCCTACTACAGGCCAACATATGTGCGATGGATGAACATTGTATTTCCAATGACCATTCCATGAAATACGGGAAAGTTATTATACCGGCCACAGCCTCATCCTACTGGGATTCAGTGGCCAAGGTACACTTGGAAATACAATTAGCAGACAAGCTGTATTACCGAGACGAGGGTTTCCAATTCAATAAATCATGGAAACCCTCATTTCACGTCTGCGCCCTCAAACGAAATGCTTTTCAAGGTCTTCACCGCCTGGCATTCCAACAAACGCGATCTGGTATAAACAACCGTGTTCTTGACAAACAATGTGGATTTTTTCTTTTTTTACCGTTAGAGGTGATGCTCTTGTTACTGACAGTGTTATCTTTGACACTAGCGCAGAAACAGAGTAAAGTGCTTTAACATCTTCCGACTCACCTTGAGGAGGGCTCAAAGATTGTCAGCGCAAATATTGTTACAAGAATTAATAATATGCCAGATGCACTCCCGAAAAAAAATGGCTCAAATGGCTCTGAGCACTATGGGACTCAACTGCTGAGGTCATTAGTCCCCAAGAACTTAGAACTAGTTAAACCTAACTAACCTAAGGACATCACAAACATCCATGCCCGAGGCAGGATTCGAACCTGCGACCGTAGCGGTCTTGCGGTTCCAGACTGCAGCGCCTTTAACCGCACGGCCACTTCGGCCGGCGCACTCCCGAAAAGATGTGGAACATTCGCTCTGCAGGGAAAAACTCAAGAAACACAAAGTTTACAGACTATATGGTAGTCTAGCAATGGATTAAAAAAAGTTGTAGGAAATAATGGAGGTAAGAGAAATAGAAGTAAAATATATGCAAACAAAATGAAGAAAATAGTAGCAGAAGGAAATAAAAGGGTGAAAACAATGCTCAATGGAGAAACATCAGAACATATGAAAGCTTTGCAAGAAGGGTATAGTTTTCTGCACCAGCATGGACAAAGATTTCCCTGGTGAAGGTTTTTGTGGCGAGTATCTTCCTGAATGTTTTTTGAACTTGGACAAAGAAATAAATACACAACTTGGTGGAAGCTTTTCAGATGTGGACGAGATGGAGAACGAAAAAGTAAGTTGGTTGCAGAATGTGACAATAAACAATGAAAACAAACTTGAAGGAAGATTGGGTTTAACGTTCCGCCGACATCGAGGTCACTAGAGACAGAGCACAAGCTCGGATTCTGTCAAAGATGGGGAAGGAAATCGGCCGTGCCATTTCAAAAGAACCAGCCCCGCATTTACCTGGAGCGATTTAGGGAAATCACGGAAAACGTAAACCTGGATGGCGGACGCTCGTCTGAATCGTCGTCCTCCCGAACGCCAGTCCAGTGTACTGACCACTGCACCATATCGGTGAAAGCAAACTGAATAGGACATTGTGAAAAAAGGTCGAGCTTATAAAACAGTCTTAAAAGTGTGTATGGCATGCAAGAGGAGGCAAGAGAGGTAGAGATTGCCGGTCCTGGATGATATACTGTACGGGAGTTTATACGACAGCATTAAAAAGGAAACGATGGACGGCCAGAAAGCAACAGTTAACTCAACAGGAAACTGTCATGAGAATGGAAAGTAGACGTTTATCAGAATTATCTATCATTTTTCCGAATTCAGAATTTTTTCGCGCTCATTCCTTTAAGATACTAGGCTCTTTTTAACTGATTTCGGCTGTAGACAAGCTGATACATGCACAAAACCGTAAGGAAAGAAAGTTTGCGCTTGAGGTCCTGTAGACATTTTCGTTGTTAGAGACGGAACAGTAATTCAGAATAATGAGGTAGGAATTGCCCGTTATCTTGTCCGAAGAAAAACCTTAGTCTCCTGCCGAGGAGATAATTAGATAAGTGATGGAGTTTCCAACCTCAACAGAGTATTCAGATAACTAAAAATTGTCGCAGGCTCGTATGCATCCAGAAAAGTTCAATTTTAATGAGTATCACAAAGGTTTGGACAAGATGAGGACCGCAATTATTATAGTAGTAGCTGATAAACGCGCCATTGCCCTTGTACTTATTTTTAGCCAATTTCCTGTTAGAAATAATAACAATAAATGAATTATATTTGTACGAATTACCAAAAAATTTCATTTCCATGTATT
Organism: Schistocerca piceifrons; assembly: GCF_021461385.2. Taxonomy (NCBI): domain Eukaryota; kingdom Metazoa; phylum Arthropoda; class Insecta; order Orthoptera; family Acrididae; genus Schistocerca; species Schistocerca piceifrons. The sequence continues at coordinate 430,316,287 of NC_060140.1, read as the reverse complement.
CGTGAAAACACTATCGAAATTATGAAACAATCGTTCAAAGAATGATACGTAATGTACTAATGTTGAGGTATAGTATCCAAATTAAGAAGCATGACAGTTTCTACACGCTGGACGCAGTTGCGTCGCATGTTTACAGCCAGCAACAAATTCTGAGCAACAAATTCTGCTACAACGCGAATTAAAACGTTTCCATGGCAACGCCTCTTCATAGCTTAATACAGGGCTATCGCTTTCGCCTACAGCCATTTCCTCTTCGCATTTGGAAAATGTCAAAAGCGCTGCCAGATGTCAGATTCCCGTAAGTTGACTGTAGAAGTGCCTTAGTATTAAAGAGTAAACGTATTAAGACTTCATGCTTGATCACGCATTTTTTCAAGCATCTAGTCGTTTATGATGTAATCTCTTGAACTATGTGTCGTAAAGCAATGTATTTGTTTATGGGCATTCAGCGGTGCTGTTATAGTCTGGAAATATTTTGCGAATAGAGTTAGTAGCAAAGGAGTAATAAGGGAGTAATAGATTTAAACGCCAAGCATGGTGCTGCAACTTTTCACGATTCTCAATATTGTACATCCTATCTCATGATCTCTGTGTCATACTATGTTATAATTTTGTAGGTACACTCAGTAGCAATGTGGATACTGTCCGCAAAAAGTGTTCCGAATGGAGTTAGTAGAAAAGAACTAATAAATTTGAAATTCATGCATATTACGGCAATTTTTCAGACATGTCAGTGTTTACGACTTCGTATGTCTTTAACTATGGTGAACTGAGTAACGTGGCGCAGTGGTGGCACACTGGACTCGCATTCGGCAGGACCACGGTTCAATCCCGCATCCGGCCATCCTGATTTAGGTTTTCCGTGATTTCCCTAAATCGCACCAGGCAAATACTGGGATGGTTCCTTTGAAAGGGCACGGCCGACTTCCTTCCCTAATCCAATGAGACCGATGACCTCGCTGTTTGGTCTCTTCCCCCAAAACAATCCAATCCACCAATCCAACTATGGTGGTACAATGATATACTTTTGTAAGTGCATTTAGCGATATATGTGGGTACTGGCTGCGAAATTTATTACAAACACAGTTACTAACACAGAAGTAACAACTTTAAACGTCATAACTCCTGAACTATGATACATGTTTCTTACCCCCATATCGACTGTTGCCTTACAGTGAGGGATAAGTGTACCACGTCTGGTTGAAACTGGTCCAGTGGTTTAGCAGATGTGGAACATACATTCACGCTCATACATTTTTGCAATGTGTGTAGATTCATTTAATACTTATTGCTTAGTCTACTGTGATGTTTTATCACACACAAATGATAGAGATGATGTGTACGCATGCCATCAACTACATCCACGGAGCTGTTTCTGGATTCAGGCCCACAGAACAACAAAGATCTGAGGTAGGAACAGGGACATGGGCGTCCGTGCAGCTTGCGCACACTATATTTACGTTTGCATCTATACTCGACAAGTCGCCTTGCGGTGTGTGGTGGCGGATACTTGTAGTATCTATACAGACCCACGTTTGTTTCATGTTCCATTCGCGCATGACGCGTTGGATGAATGACTATCGATAAAAACTCCGAACGAGCTCTAATTTCTCTGATTTGCACGTCATGGTCATTTAGAGAGAAATATATGAGAGAAAGTAACACGTTAGCGAATTTTCATGGAGCGTACTCTCTCGTAATGCCAGCAGTAAACAACTCAATGATGAACAACGTATCTCCCACAGTGCCTGTTATAGATGCATATTGAGCATCTCCATATTGCTCTCGAGCCGGCGTTGAATATTCTCTCTCTGTTCTATTAATCCAACCTCGTAATGGTACCAGTCTGATGAACGACACTCAAAAATTGGCATTACGAGTGTTTTGTAAGCCACTTCTCTCGTTGAAGAATTGCATTCCCTTAACCTTAGCCCAGCATCTGCTTTCCCTACAGTTCGTTTGATGTGGCCAGCTCACACATGATGTGGTCGATCCGATAAGTCACTTGTGGATACTTTACGGTAGTTACTGCTTCCAGTGTTTTGTTGTCAGAAGCGGAATCGTAGAAAAGTGGATTCCTTCGCCTATTTATGCGCATTATATCATATTTATTTACATTCAGATTCTGCTGCTAGTCTCTGCAGTAATCGTCGACTCGATGTATGTGTTGCTGAATTTCGATGTAGTCTTCTGGCGTTGTCACCGTGCCATGGACACGAGCATTAACCGCAATCAGCATTACGGGATCTACAACGTTCAAATGGTTCAAATGGCTCTGAGCACTATGGGACTTAACTTCTGAGGTCATCAGTCCCCTAGAACTTAGAACTACTTAAAGCTTACTAACCTAAGGACATTACACACACCCATGCCCGAGGCAGGATTCGAACCTGCGATCGTAGCGGCCGCGCGGTTCCAAACTGCAGCGCCTAGAACCGCTCGGCCACTTCGGCCGGCGACCTACAACGTTACCCAAAACTGTCATTAACGTACATGGTCAATCAACAGAAAACCTGTATACCTTACAACCTTCATGAACTGTCCATGACTGTTGAACAGTTAAGGTACCTAAGAAAACATGGCCATCAAAAATAAAACCATATACTTCCCTCCATGGCACGAGAAATCTTCTGCAAAGATTAACAGAGTTATATAATCCTAGCCAATGCTGGCGCTGAAACCCTTAGCAAAAGCATCTGAGAAATGTGACAAAATGTAAGGCTGGCGAAATGAGCCGTAGCTACGAAATCGACCTTAGCTATGTCGATGTATACAGGATGGATAAATTTATGGAAACACAGCGAAAAATTTTTACTGGGAGATACCTGGAGATGCTACCAAGTCTTCAGGTTGTGCTTTAGTATGAGACCACGAACGACACCTGTGCAGTGACCTTAGTACGTTGCAAATGTCAATTGTTCTCAGAACAATGGTCTGTGTGGTTGTGAGTCATTTTCTGTCGAAGAAAAGTAAATTTGAATATGCGCAAAATGTTGGTGATCGTATGAAGGGCGCTTCCCTAATTAAGGTCGCCGATATATTTGAGGCATCAAGAGGCCCCGTATCGAGGATATGTATCGCAAGCAGGGAAAGCAGAAAAACATTTTGCGGTAAGTCACAACACAGACAAAAGTGTGCGTTGGATGATCGTGACAGATGTTCATTGAAGACAACTGTGACGAAAAATAAGAGGGCATATTCAGAGCAAACTGTCGCATTCACGAACCTCGTCATCACCAAAACAACACAAACGTGGCTTCACAAGTACGGAGCTGCAGGGAGAGCTGAAACTACAAAACCACTTATCAGTGAGGCAAGTGCCCCTATCAGGATAACGTGACGCCGAAGCAATAAAAACTGTACTGTGGAGTGATGCAAGATATTCATTTGGTGAGATGAGTCTCGTTGCACACTGTTTCCAACTTCTGGTCGAGTTCACACCGTCCAAAGCCTACGCGGCAGAGTATTTGCTGCCGAAGGTGCAACATGGCGGTGGTTCGTTGCTGATTTGGGCTGTCATATAGTGGTATTCCTTGGGCCCCATGGTTACTCTCCAAAGTGGCATTACTAACAAGGATTACGTAACTATTCTGGTTCATCATGTCCATCTCATGGTACAATATTAGTCCCCAAATGTGTTGCTGTGTTCCAACACAACAGACTCCCTGTGCAGCCAGCTCGCATCGTAATCTGGTTTTGTGAGCACGAGGATGAATAGTCGCATCTCCCCCGGCCATCAGGGTCACCATTTTCAATATAATTGAGATTTTATGGTGTACTTTGGAGGGAACGTTGTGTGATCACTATCCACCTCCATCACTGTTATCGAACTTGCCACTATTCTGCATAAAGAATGGTATGTAATATTCCCTAGAAATTCATACCGGACCCCTATTTACGCTCCCCGAGACTGTTGGCAGCTGTTTTGAATGCCAACGGATTTGAAGCTGTTTTCGTGTCAACAGATAATTCATAAGCAAGTGTCTAGCAGAGAGTTCATCTAAGCACCGTCAAGTTATTTCTCTACAGTTCCACTCTCGAACAGCGCGCGGAAGAACGAGAACTTAAATATTTCTGTGTGAGATCCGAATATTCTCATTTTCATACAATGGTCATTTCTCACCATGTAGATGGGCGCCAAAAGAATATTTTCGCAATCGAAGGGGAAATTTGGTAATTGAAATTTCACGAGAAAATCCTGCTGCAACGATAAACACCTTTGTTTTAATGACCACCACTCCAAGTCAAGTATCATGTCCGTGGCACTCTCTCCCCTATTTCGTGACAGACAATGCAAAACGAGTTGCCCTTCTCTGAACTCCGACAGTCCTATCTGATGCGGATAGCACTCTGCACAGGAGTACTCCAGAAGAGGGCGGACAAGCGTGGAGTAAACAGTCTCTTTAGCAGATCTGGTGCACTTTCTAAGCGTTTTGTCAATAAATCACAGACGTTGGTTTGCTTTCCCCAAAACATAATCTATATGTCATCTTCGCAACTTAAATTATTTGCAATTACAATCCGTACGTACTTAGTTGGATTTACAGCCATTAGATACGTGTGATTTATCGTGTAACAGAAATTTTACGGATTTCTTTTAGCACTCATGTGGATGAATTGAACTTTTTCATTAGTTATAGTCAATTTCCGCTTTTGACGTCGCACAGATATCTTGTATAAATCGTTGTGCAATTTGTTTTAATCATCTGATCACTTCAGTAGTTGGTAAATGACAACATCATCTACAAACAATCTGAGAGAGTTGCACAACTATCTCCTGTGTTGTTGATGTAGATCAGGAACAGATTACTACTAATTGTGACCTTTTTTGCAGAAACTCACGAATACAGTCGCTTAGCTGAGGCGATACTCTACAGAACGGCGTCGAAAACCTTCTGGAAACCTATGATATTGGAATCAATCTGAAATCCTCTCTCGATAACGCTCATTACTTGGAGAGAATAAGGAGCTAGTTGTGTCTCACAAGTACAGTTTTTTATGAATCCGTGCTGACTATTTGTGAATAAATCGTTTTCTTCAAGGTAGGTCGTAATATTCAAACACTATATATGTTCCATAGAGAAGAAATAAAAAAATTGAGGATCGCCGATGACATTATAATTCTGTCAGATACAGCAAAGGACCTGGAAGAGCAGTTGAGCGGAATGGACAGTGTCTTGAAAGGAGGGTATAAGATGAACATCAAGAAAAGCAAAACGAGGCTAATGGAATGTACTCGAATTAAGTCGGGTGATGCTGAGGGAATTAGATTAGGTAATGAGACACTTAAAGTAGTAAATGAGTTTCGCTATTTGGGAAGCGAAATAACTCATGATTGTCGAAGTAGAGAGGGTACAAAATGTAGACTGGCAATGGCAAGGAAAGCGTTTCTGAAGAACAGAAATTTGTTAACATCGAGTATAGATTTAAGTGTGAGGAAGACGTTTCTGAAAGTATTTGTATGGAGTGTGGCCGTGTATGGAAGTGAAACGTGGACGATAAATAGTTTGGACAAGAAGAGAATAGAAGCTTTCGAAATGTGATGCTACAGAAGAATCCTGAAGATTAGATGGGTAGATCACATAACTAATAAGGAGGTATTGAACAGAATTGAGGAGTAGAGAAATTTGTGGCACAACTTGACTAGAAGAAGGAATCGGTTGGAAGGACATGTTGTGAGGCATCAAGGGATCACCAGTTTAGTATTAAAGAACAGCGCGGAGGGTAAAAATCGTAGAGGGAGCCCAAGAGATCAATACACTAAGCAGATTCGGAAGGATGTAGGTTGCAGTAGGTACTGGGAGATAGAGTAGCATGGAGAGCAGCATCAAACAAGTCTCTGGACTGCAGACCACAACAACAACATATGATCCAAAATCCTTCTGCAAATATACGTCAGTGATACGGGTCTGTAATTCAGCGGATTACTCTTATTTACTTCGCTGGACTATGGTGCGACTTGTGCAACTATCCCGTCTTTAAGTACGGAACGTACGATGAGCAAGGGTTTGTACATAATCCTTAAGTATGGAGCTATTGTATCAGCATGCTCAGAAAGGAGCCTGAGTGTTATATAACGAAAGCCTTCCTTTATGAGGTGATTTAAGATACTTCGCTGCAACAGTGATATCTACTTCTAAGTTACTCATGTTGGTAGTTGTTCTAAATTCGATTTCTGGATTATTTACATTGCTCCCTTTTAGTCGTGGTAATGTGCTTACGGTGTTTCCGTATTTCTGGCCATCTTCTCTACGCAGCAAGAAAACAGGCCTACACTACTAAGGTGGAATGTTTTTCTCTCCTGACTCTCGGCTTGTACTCTTGCCAAGACTGAGCCGTGTTTCGAATACCGCTAATATTTAGACTGACGCGTTGTCCAATCACTCGACGCCGGAAGCCGGTGCAAACGAACCGCTCGCTGTTCCGAGTATCGGACTGGCAGCCTCGCTGCTCGGAATAAGAGCTCCGTAGCCGGCGGCGGCGCCGCGGCGCGCAGGGCCCGCGCACACAAATTAGTTCCGGCGCCGCGCCGCGCCGCGACGCTCTTGGAAAGGCGTCCCTGTGCAAACAACGGGCGGCTTCCTCCGCTGTCAGCGATTCTGCTCTCCGCAACCGCCACTGGCGCACTACCTAGGCGTTGGAGGACTAAAGGCATTTTCAACCACAGGTAGTTATAAATTCGACAGGTAGTGTAGAGCTGGGAGTGACAAGATGCTGGACTTAACATACCCAGAAAAAAGAAACGTACAATCGTGAACACTGAAAATAGCGCACACTGAGAAGAGCATCAGATCGAAATGAAATTTATTGTACCGGGTGATCAAAAGGTCAGTATAAATTTGAAAACCGAATAAATCACGGAATAATGTAGATAGAGAGGTACAAATTGACACACATGCTTGGAATGACATTGGGTTTTATTAGAACAAAAAAAATAAAAACGTTCAAAAAAGTCCGACAGATGGCGCTTCATCTGATCAGAATAGCAATAATTAGCGTAACGAAGTAAGACAAAGCAGAGATGATGCTCTTTACAGGAAACGTTCAATATGTCCACCATCATCCCTCAACTGTCGTAGTCGAGGAATAAGGTTGTGAACAGCACTGGAAAGCATGTCCGGAGTTACGGTGAGCGATTGGTGTCGGATGTTGTCTTTCAGCATTCCTAGAAATGTCGGTCGATCACATTACTCCTGCGACTTCAGGTAACCCCAAAGCCAATAATCGCACGGACTGAGGTCTGGGGACCTGGGAGGCCAAGCATGACGAATGTGGCAGCTGAGCACACGATCATCGCCAAACTACGCGCGCAAGAGATCTTTCACGAGTGTAGCAATACTTTTGTTTTTGTTCTAATAAAACCCCATGTCATTCCAAGCATGTGTGTCAGTTTTTACCTCTCTATCTACATTATTCAGTAGTTTATAAAGTTTTCAAATTTATCACCCTGTATATAATGATACTGATTAGAGACTCACTTTATCCCAAAATCAAGACATGTAAACAAATACAGCGCAACATCAATAGCGCGTTGGACTACCGACCACTGCAGTGCATACAGCAGCACAGTCCGGCCTCGTGTTGATTAGACGTCTGATGTTGTCCTGAGGTAGACTAGCTCACAAATCTCGAACAGCCACCTACAAATGCACAGATTGACACAACCAGATTTGGCGTTTCAGTTGGTCCCACGCCTGCACTATAGAGGACAAAGTCCTGCAGGCCGGCCGTGGAAGAGTCAGAATATGATGTACGAAGTCTCGGGAAAGTCGAGTTCTGTGTAGAAGAGCATCAGGCTGTTGGAAAAGCACCTCCGGTACGCCTTGTAGGAGAGATCCAACATTGGACTGAAGAATGTCGTCAGCGTAGCACTGGGCCATTAACTTTCCACGAACTCCGATTAAAGTTGACCGGCTACCGTACGCTAGGACCCTCAGACTATCTGGCCGCCTGTGAGACTGCTGTGTGAGTGGAACTGTACAGTTCACCAGTCTGCTTTCACACCCATATGCGGTTATCATCCGTCCCCAAAACGACTCGCAATTCATCACTAAACATCACGTTTTTCCATTCTGTGTCAGCCCACGTCATTCTGACTTGGCACCAATGTAGAAAGAGCCGCCGATATCTCGGTGTTAACAGTAGTACACGACAAGGGCGCCTGTACTGCACATTCACATTCGTAACGCGTCTGGATGTGGGTTTTGTGGAACCACTGGTACCCACACATCCGCTTGAATTGTGGAGCTAGTCCCTGTAGGCTCCATGATCGCTTGCCGCACAATCATTCGATCCTCTCACATCCTCGTCTTCCTGGTCGCTCCAGATCCGGCACGTCGCACGATGGTGCCATCTTGTATCCACTGCCCCCTACATCATCTGAAAGTACCCTCCGAACGATCGACCGGGTGAGCCACATGGCGCGTCGACCCGCATGCCGTTTTCATGCCGATGGTTAGGCCCCTCCAAAACTGACTTGCCCGTGAGAAATGTCGTCTAACACGTCCACCTGGCATTCTGCGCCTACTATCGTTCTCCTCCAGTGGGGATGTGATCATCAGGCGTGGGACTTGTCCACTACACAGTGTTTAAATAGGGCCTCCCGCCTGGTTGCAGCGCTAATGAAGGGCCTGTGGTCATGTGCATTGGCCAAACTTGGACCATCTGCAAATCGAGTTACACTGTACTGATTCGCAAATTTCGCCCTTGCACCAGTCTTACTTTTGGGTGCGCTATTCTCAATGCTACTGAGTGTATTTTACAAAATTGTTTCGCCTCAGCAGCATGATGGACAGTTAATTTCCTGAGAATGACTACATATTTCAGTCAAAAAATCAGAATAACACTTTAGCTTATTCTTTATGGATAGACCAAATAACTATGAAGAAGTTACTGAATCACGTTGGGAAGAAAAGAAATTAATGCCACAGTTTCACTAAAAGAGGGGATCGCGAGATAGTATGTATCATTTGCCATCAAAGAAGAGTCTTTCTGATAATAAAGTATGGGAGGGTTAAAATAGTTAAATAAGACTAAGGCTTAAATACAATAAACAAGTTCAAATGGATGTAGCTTGCAATAATTGTGCGGAGACGATACTTTTTAAATTTTGTACGTATGAGTTTTAAATCCCATAAACAGTGAGCGAATCAATATTAACAAAATTCGCACGTTTCACAGTTCTCCGTCATCCAGTACATGAGTTAACAAAATACACAATTCATAAGTAAAGACGAATGTGAAATTGATCAGAAACGTAGAAAATTGTTGTTGCCACCACATGGTTCAATAGCATGTTAGAAAGATTGTTCTCAATTTTCGGAGTATAGTTCGTGCTGAAAATGATGTAAAATACATGTTCTTTCAACCAATGAGCAGCATCATGGACCCTTCTCTACACGACTTTGTCTTCGTCTGCAGTATTTTGTTCTTTCTTACCAACAGTGAAAACATCTGTAGAGCATAAAAGGCTATGTATTTGCGATGTGATTAACTGCGATTTTGTTAAATAAATGCACAGTTGATTGTACACAAAACTCAGACGAAACATATATAACTTCCTTTAGAAAAGATGCCGAAGAAAAACATTTTGCTCATCTACTATTTTTAAATTTCCCCACCTTATCCCTTTCCGGCGTTCAGTGATAGTAACACTGAAAAGATTCAGGACCCTTATGAGAGTAGGGTTTGATTCAGCTTGCTTCACTGATAACCTACTGAACCAAACTGGTGACTTGCGTATTGCTAGTTCTGAAATATCAATGAAGGATCAGGCTAGAAGAACAGAGCTACATTAAGACCAAAAAGAACAAATGTATGGTCAGCCTCATCACTAAGTTATTTGTTTCTGGCGTAGGTACTAACGCAATCTTCCTTCTGCACTTCTAGAAACTCTCATTTTCATTGTATAAGGAGTATTTCGGGTCAACCATTGCAGATAAAAAGGTGAAATTTGCTGCAGACTTTGTACGTACTTATCAAAACTTACTGAGGTAGAAAATTGTCAAAGTGCATTACTGTAAAATTTATTTCTGAAAGTATTCGTATGGAGTGTAGCCATGTATGGAAGTGAAACATGGACGATAAATAGTTTGGACAAGAAGAGAATAGAAGCTTTCGAAATGTGGTGCTACAGAAGAATGCTGAAGATTAGATGGGTAGATCACATAACTTACGAGGAAGTATTGAATAGGATTGGGAAGAAGAGAAGTTTGTGGCACAACTTGACCAGAAGAAGGGATCGGTTGGTAGGACATGTTGTGAGGCATCAAGGGATCACCAATTTAGTATTGGAGGGCAGCATGGAGGGTAAAAATCGTAGAGGGAGACCAAGAGATGAATACACTAAGCAGATTCAGAAGGATGTAGGTTGCAGTAGGTACTGGGAGATGAAAAAGCTTGCACAGGATAGAGTGGCATGGAGAGCTGCATCAAACCAGTCTCAGGACTGAAGACCACAACAACAACACATGATGTATCGTACACATTAATTTAAATAATTGTTGCAAGAGTTCGAAGAGTGACATTAAGAAACTGGTACACAGATTCGTTGTCGAATTACAAAGAATGACCTTCCACATTCTGAGCGAATCTATCTCACGTAATGAAACGCATACTAAAAATAACCAACAACGTTCTGATCAAAATGTTTACCAAAAAATCCAGTTTACGCCCAATAACATAATGCCAACATATACAAAATTTGGCTCAATTATCTCTCAAACAAAAAAAGTTACGTTAGCTTATATGTACTCGTGTATATTCTCAACGTCCCGTGTTAACAGTCACAATTCAAAAAGCAGAAAACAAATATATTTTTTAATAATCAGGTGTTAACGTAAGGCGAGCAGATTGAGTTTAGCGCAGACATCGCCCGAGCCCTTAATTCAGCTCACAATAGGTACCCCTATAAGTTCACAGCATAGAAAATGAAACCCATAGCCAAAACTGACACCAAGAATAAGTTACAGATCTCACGCCGAAAGATCTCATGAAGCCCTTTGAAACCTTAACTAGGAAGAATGTAAGCTTTTACATTTCGGCTCAGTAACGTTGAATGAAAAAGAATAATTGGAGAAATTTGACACATGAATGTTTAAAAGTGAACAAACAATTCAAAAAGAGCAATATTTCATAAAAGTTTTAACACATGGGTATTTAAAAATTAAACACAAATTAAAATGAATAATTATTTTTAACCCAGCGATGTTCGCACCACAAGGTACAAGAGTTTCCATTTGGCAAGGTATTGTTTTCTAGAAGTTGGCTTGGCAATAACTCGGTCGTATTCTGTTAACTCGGAATCCTATTCCACAACGAGGACTAAGATATAATAGTCACTAATCAACGCCTTACAGAACTACACAACAGAACCAAAAATAAATTTCTATAACGGCCTCGCTGAAAGAACAGATGTTTTAGCTAATCACAACCAGTACTTTAGCCTCACGCAGCAAAAGATGCTCACCATTTTCTTTCTCTAGTGGTCCCTGTCCGTACAGTAAATACTGTCAGTTAAACATCCACAAACCGAAGTAGCAGAAACCAGCGGATAAGTGCTCCTATCGGAGCACAAGAAAAGCGAATTTGCTTTTATTTATTAAAAGACTCTTACAGAAAGGTGGGGTACCAACTGCGTCATTCTGCCCCAACGTCTTCAAAAATGTTCCAAAACTTTTGAGTCTGTTGCCTGTTGTGAATAGCTAGTAAATCTAGCCATCTTTTAAGCTTTCAAAAAAATGTAAGAAAAATATTTTTTTGTGAACATCAGTTTATTATTTCCCAAATTATTCTCCACTCTAATTTACAGATTATTTTACATGCCTTCAAACCAAACCTGCAAACCATTATTTTCTCACTATGATATTGGTATGTCAAAAACATGATTCCGGAAGGATCAGTAGCTTCTAGATGTGGTGTAATGCGCAGTCTGCTCGTTTCCTGTTTAACGTAACAGAATAAAGAGAAATCGTATAAGATAAATCAGCTGATGAGATATTGTTCGGTATTTGCTCGTCAAGTAAGTAGTTGTTTCAACTTCGAATTCCTAGACATTTGGTTACTGCTTAGTTTTTGAGTCATATAAATGAATGCACTTTCCTTCCCCTGTTTCATTGTTGTGTACAGTGTTTGCATTTACTCAGCAAATTCTGCGGAATACATTGAAAAAAATGTTGCCCACATCTAAACGTCCACAGAAAATCGGATGTACTGCAGTCTTCGATATGCCTAAGAATGCTTTTTTCATATGCTTCATCGCATTATCGAGGGACCACGATTTTGTGTACAATATGGGGAACAACAAACCATTTTAGTCCTATGCCTAAGAATGCTTTTTTCATATGCTTCATCGCATTATCGAGGGACCACGATTTTGTGTACAATATCGGGAAGAACAAACCATTTTAGTCCACCTTCATGAAATTCGACGGAAACGCGACCGCTACGAAATACTGCAAACTAATATTAAACATACGGTACCTTTGTGAAGGTAATCGATTACGCTAAGTTGAACGAAACGATTTGAGGTACTGTTATGAATTAGATCTTAAGAAAACGAGAAAAGAGTCATAAAACGAAAACCTCCACAGGAAATTAAAACACCGCTGGAAACAAATTACTCCGCAGGAATTCTGTTAAAAGAATTCAGTGACGAATTCTACAACAAAAGTAACGTCACGCCGCAGTAGCCTATCTAGTGGCCTACCCTCGTAACAAAGGACAATTCCTTAGCAAAAAATATGCCTTGCGTGTCACCCATCCTCCTTCAAAGTTTCTCAGTTTAGCCCTACAGTATGACAAACTCTTTATTTTAACATGTATAGGGTGATTCAAAAAGAAAGAACAGATTTCAGTTGTTCATTACAAACTACGGATAATAAAAACGCATTGCGAATGTCACTGGATAGCGGATGCTTCAAAAGTTTTACTGTCGGGCAGAGACTATACCATACACTCAACATGAACACCATGCGGTGCTCGAGAAACATCGAAAATAGAATCCATTTCATTCGAAAAACAAATAAACAGCTATCTATTTAATCGACAGCTTCAACCATTCGATTTCTCGGCCCTTGAAGAGTCGCTGCCGTCGATGGGACAAAGACGCTGTTTTTCTATGTATTTATGTACACTCACAGAAAATAAACCGCAAGGAGTGGGACTTGAGAGGCCTAAGCAATGAAGAAGATCTTGTTGTTCACCTGTTACAGTTCAACGTTGTGGGATGGTGTTGTTAAGATAACGCCGCAACTCAAAGCGAAAGTGAGGCGGGGTGCCGTCATGTGTAAAAATTAAATCATTGGAATGTTATTCAAGCTGAGAGAACAATCAGCGTTACAGCGTGTCCAATTATAGCAGTCCTACCACAGTTTCCTCGGCAGAAAAGAATGGTCTATAAAGTTTGAGAACAGCAACGGAACTGAACGCATTCAGTCTGTCACGTTCAACGACAACGCCAGGAGTCAGCCTCAAATACTTGAATTACGGCGGTTTACTTTACCCTGTAGATGAAACGTCGATTCGTCCGAAAAGAAGAGTCGTTTGAAAAACATAAGTGTCGTCTGCCACATCCTGAAAAACAGATATGCAGAATTCGTACTTTCTGTTGTGATCACCAGTACGCCATTGCTGCAGTAACTGCAACTTGTAAGGCTTCATACGCAGGCGTCGTTTCAGAACACGCCACACCGTTGTTTGAGGAAACTGAAGTTCCTGGCATGTCCATCTTGTGGACGTGCGAGAGCTCCATGTGGACATATCCCGAATGCGCTCGACATTTTCATGAGACTTGCGCTGCCGACCAGTGCTCTTCCCTTTATATATATGCAACGAGTATCTGGGAATTTTGTACGCCAGTCATAAATCTGTTTGTCCAGAGGCTGCTTCTTGCTGAATCGACGGCGGATTCACGTTACACACGAGCAATGAATATGCTTCGCGAAAACTTCCAACACACAAAATGATTTCTCTCCTGTCGCTACAAATATATAACTATGCTGCTAACTCAGAACTTGAACCCTCTTCCATCCAGTTACATGCGCAATGTGTTTGTATCCTTTGTACTCTGTCTATAATAAGTAACTGATATATCTTATTTTTTAATCACGCGGTACATAGATTGGTCAGGGCATCTCTTTCTACTTTCGTTTTTCGTAAAAGCTGCTTTCGCTTCTCCTGCCTGTGCACTCTTATAGCCATGGTGACAGTGTCATCAAACAGAACTGAATGTCAGATGTCACTGAGTCACAAGCGCATAGGTTACAGTAGAGGTCAAGCTCGTAGGCCGTCGCTTCTTACTCAGCCACGAACGATAAATTATAAAGTTTGCTCCGAGGCTAAACTCTTCGTTCCACCCGATCTACCTCAATGAAAGTCTTACATGCACGTGCATGGAGGATCCGCTGACCTTTGTAAGAGGATCTGGTAATCGCTCCACGTATTAACATCTCCATGTTGAACTTTACATTATGAAGGAAATATTCCGAAGCCGAGAAAGCGGAAGAGCAGGATTTCCAGCAAAGCAATGCCTAATCTACTTACTTCTTTGCACTACCCACATATTCTTTCACCGTGTATCAGTAAGCAGTATTGATAATTTGAAGTTCACCTAATAACGTTTCATGGACAGCATTCCGTTCTTTTAGTGCTGCTGACTCGTAAAGCAGAAGTCACTTGTTTGTATATCCCGAGAACTAGAGTGTTGGTCTCAAATATTATTTTTCCGTGTGCGTACTATGCAGATGTAAAAGCCAAACATCTCTATGTCGGCTGTAAATTGGAAATAGTTGAAAATTTAACACTTTGATGATTGACTGCTATACGAATTAACGGACTGAAATCAAACGTCAGTTTAAAAAAATCACTCTGAACGAACACGTTACAATAGATATTTAAGGTAAAATTGGTATGACATCCCACTTTAATTACTCTTTTTCCTCACCACGAAACTGAAAAATGCATTTCAGTAGTCTGACAACGTGATCTGCACCTCTACAATACATTAATTAGGAAAACAAGAGTCATTACCTGCTTATTTAATATATCATGCTACCATCACTGGCTTGCGTAAAACCTCCGTCTGTCTTTTGAAGCAGAAACCTTTGATGCAACTGCGATATTTAAAGCGACACTGTTATGTTGTGACTCCATTACTGCTTCTCTAATGAGTTATCAGGTACAGGAGTGCAAATATAATTAATTGTGCAGTTCTAATAGTGGGTACCATGCATTACAGTAACTCTGTAATATCGTACGGTTAAGAATGATTTGAATGAGCAAATATGCACGATGGAGCAGTTAATTATTTTGTATACAGCGTGGGCAGATTGGGTAACACTATTGCTTACCGCATATTATTAGCGTCTAGCACGAGAGGCAGTTCAAATAATTTCTGGCGTATTAGACAACAGAACTGTTGACTATAGCAATGGCAAATTGAAGGATGACTTCACTGTTTCGGTATGCAGTTAATCTAAGCAACACAGCATGTCGCTGCACATTAACGTAAAAACAAAGAACGTTTTGTGCAACATACATCCCACGCTATAATACAAATTAAAATAGAACCAGCACTGGGCAAACAATAGAAATAAGATCCAAACATGAAATCAAACAAATACAAAATCATCAGTAGAACTCACAAAGCATCCGGGTACTTTATTTCCTGGCACGGAAAGGAACCTGCACTTCATGAATACAAGTTAGTGATAAAACATTTACGCATAGAAATAATAGTCTTCATACGTTGCCATGTAACAAATGCTCACAACAAGTGTAGAAATCATGTTAGCAAGATGAATAAAATACTCTGACAAACTAAACCAATGTGGATAGCCTAAATTATATCTCCTTTGCCGCCAACTATGTATGAATGTATTAGCAAACGTATGTTAATCTCTGGAAGAATTCCACGGTTTAAAATATCGACAATACATGTTTTTCCAACTATATGACTTACCGGATAATGAGATTACATTCCCACCTGGGAATTTGTTTGACAAACAATTTTTGACACTGATAATTATATATGAAACAGCGTTATGAGGTTATCAGTATATACCGCAGTTCTAACTGCAGGTTCTTCCTTGCATTATATCTCTCTCTGGAGAGATGTTCCACGAGTCCACTATATGAAGCAGCATTGTCCAGTGTTCGTCAGATTTACTCTACACTCAGGCGATGTACTTATTTTGATCAGGCCTTTTATCAGACAGTGACAGCTCTGCTTGGCCTGCAATCGCTGAGTCTTGCAGACTCAACCTGCAAGACACGAAGGAACCAGGAGGACCTCTGAAGATATCCAGCGCATCTGTGGAAACGTTAGGGACGGAGAAGTTTCATGGACCATGGCCATTTTTTTTTTTTTTTTGTCATCACTCTACTGACTAGTTTGATGCGGCTCGCCACGAATTCCTTTCCTGTGCTAACCTCTTCATCTCAGAGTAGCACTTGCAACCGTCCTCATTTATTTGCTTGACATATTCCAATCTCTGTCTTCCTCTACAGTTTTTGCCCTCTACAGCTCCCTCTAGTACAATGGAAGTCATTCCCTCATGTCTTAGCAGATGTCCTATCATCCTGTCCCTTCTGCTTATCAGTGTTTTCCACATATTCCTTTCCTCTCCGATTCTGCGTAGAACCTCCTCATTCCTTACCTTATCAGTCCACCTAATTTTCAACATTCGCCTATAGCACCACATCTCAAATGCTTCGATTCTCTTCTGTTCCGGTTTTCCCACAGTCCATGTTTCACCACCATACAATGCTGTACTCCAGACATACATCCTCAGAAATTTCTTCCTCAGATTAAGACCGGTATTTGATATTAGTAGACTTCTCTTTGCCAGAAATGCCTTTTTTGCCATAGCGAGTCTGCTTTTGATGTCCTCTTTGCTCCGTCCGTCATTGGTTATTTTACTGCCTAGGTAGCAGAATTCCTTAACTTCATTGACTTCGTGACCATCAATCCTGATGTTAAGTTTCTCGCTATTCTCATTTCTACTACTTCTCATTACCTTCGTCTTTCTCCGATTTACTCTCAAACCATAATGTGTACTCATTAGACTGTTCATTCCGTTCAGCAGATCATTTAATTCTTCTTCACTTTCACTCAGGATAGCAATGTCATCAGCGAATCGTATCATTGATATCCTTTCACCTTGTATTTTAATTCCACTCCTGAACCTTTCTTTTATTTCCATCATTGCTTCCTCGATGTACAGATTGAAGAGTAGGGGCGAAAGGCTACAGCCTTGTGTTACACCCTTCTTAATACGAGCACTTCGTTCTTGATCGTCCACTCTTATTATTCCCTCTTGGTTGTTGTACATATTGTATATGACCCGTCTCTCCCTATAGCTTACTCCTACTTTTTTCAGAATCTCGAACAGCTTGCACCATTTTATATTGTCGAACGCTTTTTCCAGGTCGACAAATCCTATGAAAGTGTCTTGATTTTTCTTTAGCCTTGCTTCCATTATTAGCCGGAACGTCAGAATTGCCTCTCTTGTCCCTTTACTTTTCCTAAAGCCAAACTGATCGTCACCTAGCGCATTCTCAATTTTCTTTTCCATTCTTCTGTATATTATTCTCGTAAGCAGCTTCGATGCATGAACTGTTAAGCTGATTGTGCGATAATTCTCGCACTTGTCAGCTCTTGCCGTCTTCGGAATTGTGTGGATGATGCTTTTCCGAAAGTCAGATGGTATATCACCAGACTCATATATTCTACACACCAACGTGAATAGTCGTTTTGTTGCCACTTCCCCCAATGATTTTAGAAATTCTGATGGAATGTTATCTATCCCTTCTGCCTTATTTGACCGTAAGTCCTCCAAAGCTCTTTTAAATTCCGATTCTAATACTGGATCCCCTATCTCTTCTAAATCGACTCCTGTTTCTTCTTCTATCACATCAGACAAATCTTCACCCTCATAGAGGCTTTCAATGTATTCTTTCCACCTATCTGCTCTCTCCTCTGCATTTAACAGTGGAATTCCCGTTGCACTCTTAATGTTACCATCGTTGCTTTTAATGTCACCAAAGGTTGTTCTGACTTTTCTGTATGCTGAGTCTGTCCTTCCGACAATCATATCTTTTTCGATGTCTTCACATTTTTCCTGCAGCCATTTTGTCTTAGCTTCCCTGCACTTCCTATTTATTTCATTCCTCAGCGACTTGTATTTCTGTATTCCTGATTTTCCCGGAACATGTTTGTACTTCCTCCTTTCATCAATCAACTGAAGTATTTCTTCTGTAACTCATGGTTTCTTTGCAGCTACCTTCTTTGTACCTATGTTTTCCTTCCCAACTTCTGTGATGACCCTTTTTAGAGATGTCCATTCTTCTTCAACTGTACTGCCTACTGCGCTATTCCTTATTGCTGTATCTATAGCGTTAGAGAACTTCAGACGTATCTCGTCATTCCTTAGTACTTCCGTATCCCACTTCTTTGCGTATTGATTCTTCCTGACTAATGTCTTGAACTTCCGCCTACTCTTCATCACTACTATATTGTGATCTGAGTCTATATCTGCTCCTGGGTACGCCTTACAATCAAGTATCTGATTTCGGAATCTCTGTCTGAACATGATGTAATCTAATTGAAATCTTCCCGTATCTCCCGGCCTTTTCCAAGTATACCTCCTCCTCTTGTGATTCTTGAACAGGGTATTCGTTATTACTAGCTGAAACTTGTTACAGAACTCAATTAGTCTTTCGCCCCTTTCATTCCTTGTCCCGAGCCCATATTCTCCTGTAACCTTTTCGTCTACTCCTTCCCCTACAACTGCATTCCAGTCGCCCATGACTATTAGATTTTCGTCCCCCTTTACAAAAAAAATGGCTCTGGGCACTATGGGACTTAACATCTATGGTCATCAGTCCCCTAGAACTTAGAACTACTTAAACCTAACTAACCTAAGGACAGCACACAACACCCAGCCATCACGAGGCAGAGAACGTCCCCCTTTACATATTACCCTTTCAATATCCTCATACACTTTCTCTATCTGTTCATCTTCACCTTGCGACGTCGGCATGTATACCTGAACTATCGTTGTCGGTGTTGGTCTGCTGTCGATTCTGATTAGAACAACCCAGTCACTGAACTGTTCACAGTAACACTCCCTCTGCCCTACCTTCCTATTCATAACGAATCCTACACCTGTTGTACCATTTTCTGCTGCTCTTGATATTACCCGATACTCATCTGACCAGAAATCCTTGTCTTCCTTCCACTTCACTTCACTGACCCCTACTATATCTAGATTGAGTCTTTGCATTTCCCTTTTCAGATTCTCTAGTTTCCCTACCACGTTCAAGCTTCTGACATTCCACGCCCCGACTTGTAGAACGTTATCCTTTCGTTGATTATTCAATCTTTTTCTCATGGTAACCTCCCCCTTGGCAGTCCCCTCCCGGAGACACGAATGGGGGACTATTCCGGAATCTTTTGCTAATGGAGAGATCATCATGACACTTCTTCAAATACAGGCCACATGTCCTGTGGATACACGTTACGTGTCTTTAATGCAGTGGTTTCCATTGCCTTCTGCATCCTCATGTCGTTGATCATTGCTGATTCTTCCGCCTTTAGGGGCAATTTCCCACCCCTAGGACAAGAGAGTGCCCTGAACCTCTATCCGCTCCTCCGCCCTATTTGACAAGGCCATTGGCAGAATGAGGCTGACTTCTTATGCCGGAAGTCTTCGGCCGCCAATGCTGATTATTTACCAAAATTTAGGCTGTGGCGGGGATCGAACCCGGGACCGAAGACGTTTTGATTATAAATCAAAGACGCTACCCCTAGAACACGGGTACGGGCCATACAACTTGGAAAACTCCGGGGCAGATAATATCTTGTTTGCCAGACTGGCAACACAGCGCATAGTGTGTAACCAGCCGATGTGTTATTCTTGGAATATTTTTCTGTTTTTGTTTAATACTATACATGTATGTGTCATATTGTGTGTGTGTGTGTGTGTGTGTGTGTGTGTGTGTGTGTGTGTGTGTGTGTGTGTGTGTTGTGTGTGTGTGTGTAGTTCCCTCAGAAACGATTTACAGAACAACTGAAGTAAAAGTTGATAAGAAAGTAGGATAAGACGGTAGCCTATCCCCGATGTTCTTAAACTTATAAACCTACATTGCACAAGCAGTAAGGGGAAACTAATGAGAACTTTGGAACTGGAATTAAACTTCAGAGAGAAGAAATAACAACTCTGACATTCAGCGATGTCACTGTCATTCGATCGCAGATGGCAAAGAACTTGCAAGAGCAACTGACAGGAGTAGACAGTATCATGAAAAGAGATTGTGAAATTGTAAAATGTAGATTGACTATGATAAGAATGAGTAGAGAAGCATTTCCGAATATGAGAACATCCAAACATTGAAAATAAATTTAAATGTTTAGAAATTTTTCCTGAAGGTATTTGTCGAAGAATGATGACTATGTGGATAGATCAAATAACTAATGAGAAGTTACTGAGTCACGTTGGGAAGAAAAGAAATTAATGCCACAGCTTCACTAGAAGAGGGGATCGCGAGATAGTATGCATCCTTTGCCATCAAAGAAGAGTCTTTCCGATAGTAAATTAAAAAGTAAGTAAATTAGGCACCTTAATGCTAACAGTCAGTAACTAGACGCGTATGCTAAACTGGGTATGAAGTGTTGTATAATATTAGCAAGCTCTTTCGTTCGCACTTTCTAAAACAATGCTACTGAGGGCCAGTGGTAATAAATCCAGCTATGATCTAGATTGCCCATAGCCGGCCGCTGTGGCCGAGCATTTCTAGGCACTTCAGTCAGGAACCGCGCTGCTGCTAGGGTCACAGGTTCGAATGCTGCCTCGGGCATGGATGTGTGTGATGTCCTTAGGTTAGTTAGGTTTAAGTAGTTCTAAGTGTAGGGGACTAATGACCTCATATGTTAAGTCCCATAGTGCTCAGAGCCATTTTTTTTAGATATCCCATACCGAAGTACATAGATAGAAGACTCAGTTTTCTCTTTATAGCCTTTCATTCATTATGACTCTGGTCCACGGTGCGAACATTGCTTCTGCCAGCGTAAAATTATTCTATTTATTCGAGTGACGGATTTCTCTTAAAACGTTGGCCGCGACTGCTCTCTGAAGGAACTTCTAATTGACGCCGAAGACTGGAGTCGGTAATTATTCACCGTTTGTGTGAAAGTGCAGTGTCGCGTGAATTAACTGATTATCAGACTTGAGCTCCTTTGTGCAGAGACACTCACCTCCAGTTGCTTCCACTGCAGTAAAACTGGCTTTTCGTGTTGCAGACAGTTTCATAATTTACACTACATACGAGCAAAGTTAACAATCTTTCGTAGTATGCTTAAAACGTCAATGTTTGTGCCTGCAGGCAGAGGCTATCACACATTCCTTTGTGCTGCATGATACTATCCCGACTGTGAACCATTCAATGGTGCATGCTTGATAATCAAAAACTGATAATTAAAATCTAAATGCTACTGCAATGATAGTACCAAACGCACCATTAAAGAGTAGAATGCAGTTGCTCTATCACAATAACTCACTTCTGGTCATATCATACTCCTATATCTCTCCCTCTCGTTTTAGTTTTCTCTCTTCTCATTTCTCTTTTAACTTTATTGTTTATACCTTCAACTTTTTGTAGTTAATACCTTTTCCTCTCTATCATTCTATGGCATATCTTTCAATTCCTGACCCCTCAGCTCGTATTAATTTCGCTGCATTTTCTATGGAATGTTTTGCTTGTAATGCCACTGCTACATAGCAACTTCAGATTTTATCACGGCATGAGTTAGACTTTATAGTGGTGACGTCATTATCCTACAAGCTTTGTTTCCATCCGCTCATACCGAGTGAAGTGCCGCTGAGGCTACAAAGCTGATTTCTGCTCTTAAGATTCAGCAGTAATTAGAAAATAAGAAAATTGACTATTTGGTGCTACTATGGGAGTATGAAGCGGTTGTAGTGAATTTTTTAGTCTAAGATACAAATGAAATAGAAATCAGGATAACGGAAAAATCGTGGGACATACATATACCGAATCTAATAACGATTCTATTGGATTGCGACATAAAGGAACGCCTTCTGATCCATCTGAGTATAGTATTTTGCTTATAGATCAATAAGAAATTGGCAGATTTCTAGGGAATCCCCTTAAACTCAGTTGGAGAACAGAAATCGTTTTGCTTGATAAGCCGCATAAACAGGAAGACGAGAGACAAAAGGAAGCAGACTGCGCAGGAGCAGGAAGATGTCCAGGAGTCTATGAGCAAGACGTTTGTGAAACGGATCGCCTTAAATTTTGTTTCGGATGACAGTAGGTGGTGAACACAGGGGAAATCAGAGTAGAAAAACCTGAAAACCTTCGAAATGTTAAGCAGTAGAAGAAGACTCAGGGATAAGTAGACAATTAAAACTCACCCTGAGAGCATAAAGGAAACATCAGACACTGAAAAAAATCTATAGAAAATTCCTTTCAGGGGAGAGGGTACATTGTTGGACTATGTGCTACGACATCCGAAACAAAATTTACTCAAATTTTATCCAAATTTCATCCATTGACAATATGGAATAAACTATCAAATGAGTTGATACAATGAAGCTTTATGAAAAAATTGAAAATGAAGAAAACTATAAGAAAAAACTGATTTTGGCAGATATGAAGATCTGAAAATTGAGCATACCGCTAGCTGTTATCTACACTGGTGGCTATTAAAGTGCAATAAATGGAATTATACTTTTATTGTAATTATTTTGTATATCTCATAAAGTAGCAAGAATGCGTAATTAGGGGTGTGAATGGAGCGAAATTTAGTACACAGACCCATCATCCCTGGCAGTAACAATGTTTCTAATCTGGTTGGCGATCAGGTCTATGCCAGAGCTCGTCAACCATGGTGGCTGGCAAGTGCAGGCCTATTAGTCTCTCAGCAATACGTGACCAGGTGTCTTCAGTGGGTGAGATATCTCGGAGAAGGCGACGATCAGTGTAACAATCCAGTGCTGCCTGTACTGAGGTAGATCAGGACACATGACCAACATGCAGTCTTACATTCTATAGCTGCAAGATAACGTTTGGAGACCAAAAGATAAGGCACAGCAGATGCTTTAGGAAGTCAGAAATACAACGGCTGCTGTCTAAATTATCTGCTACGCGATAAATACTTGATCGTGTTTTGTACACAGTAACATTATTTACCCTCTTTGGATCATGTGGATATGAAGAACGTAATATCGTGAAGATCGTTCTCCTCAGAGCAGCCACACATGGATACATCCGTCTTGATAGTGCATGCGGAACCGGAACTCGTCTGGAAAGATGATGTGGTGCCACTTCTGTGTCCAGCGCGTTGATGTCTCAAGAAATCCAACAATGGTCGCTACGCTGACGTCTTGCGGTGTTCTAGATTATAGACCGAAAACAGAGAAGATACGAGTTAAATGTTGCATACTTCAGAAACCGAGGCACTGCTATACCGCCTTTCTTAATTCCCCCTATGGTTCCGCTTGTATGTCTAGTCTGAGGACGGTGGCGCTCCAGTCGATTCGTGCTCTTCGACTCGTTCTCCCCCCCCCCCCTCTCTCTCTCTCTCTCTCTCTCTCTCTCTCCGAAGCGTGCAGGAATGTAAGGCTAGTGGTGAATTAGTGTTCAAATTACGTGAAGAATCTTGAAGTTGTAAAGTAGCATTGACAAGGCGAAATAACCAATTGTCGGGACCGGCTGGCCATTAACGAAGCTGTGATGTTTGATACTGTGGAGGGAGTTAGACGCAAATTAAGAGAGGCAGTATATTCAATTGCAACTATGTTCGATCAGAGGAAGAGTAATGTCTGGAATAAGTACCATGTTCACACTTCAGGTGAAAAATATACAAACTGTACCCATTGCAAACAGAAAGTATCTGTTGATCTATATTCCACCTCCACTGTGAGAAATCTGGACGCATAGCAACGTCACTGTTACGTCCGAATGACCAAAAATTACACTATTTCTGTGTTCCTTTGCTCAGGACAACTTACGTGTTGAATAACTCATCATTAATTAATCGTTATTTAGAGAATGTACTTCATCCTCATTCCATCTTTTCCTCTCACAGACTCGATTACTTGTCCTGAGTGTGTGTACGTCATTGTAATCATCAGAGATTCACTCAGTAGAGGTTGATACACACACACACACACACACACACACACACACACATACTCACATGCACACAATCATTCAGTGGAGATTCACACACACACACACACACACACACACACACACACACACACACACATACTCACATCACACAATCATTCAATGGAGATTCACACACACACACGACTGCGGACTTTTCAGTTACTTAATTACGTGGGCAGCGGCGGAAAAGCGGAAAATCGTGAATCGAGTCTCCGAGCACAGGGAGACGGCGAGTTCGAACATGACGTCATATGATTCGCTGGCGCATTTAAAGCTAGTATACCGAGCTCATAGCTGATTTCTCTGTTCTCGATGTCGCCGCACTGTCGGTGTGGGTACTCGTCTTTCTACAAGCAAGCACGTTTCGTGACTCAAGTTACGTGACATGGCTGTAGACTTATAAATGGCCATAAACGGAGGTGATAGAAGTCGTAGTACAGCGATATACACGTATACAGATGGCGGTAGTATCGCTTACACAAGGTATAAAAGGGCAGTCTATTGGCGGAGTTGTCATTTAGAATAAGGTAATTCATGTGGAAAGGTTTCCGAAGTTGTCATGGTTGCACGACTGCAATTAACAAACTTTGAACTCGGAATGGTAGTAGAAGCTAGGCGTATGAGACATTCCATTTAGAAAATCATCAGGGAATTCAATATTCTGTATCCACAGTGTCAAGAGTCTACCGAGGATACCACATTTTAGGCATTATCTCTCACCATGGGCAACACAGTGGCCGACGCTCTTCACTTAACGACGGAGAGCAGCGGCGTTGCCAGTGCTAGCAGAAAAGCATCACTGCGTGAAATAACCGCAGTAAACAATGTGGGCCGTACTACGAACGAATTCGTTAGGACATTTCGCGAAATCTGGTGTTAATGGGCTATGACAGGAGATGACAGACGCGAGTGCCTTTGCTGTTAGCACACTGCCTGCAGTGCCTCTCTTGGGATCGTGACTGTATCAGTTAGACTAGAAACCGTGGCCTGGTCAGATTAGTTCCGATTTCACTTGGTAAGAACTGATGGTAGGGTTCCAACGTGGCGCAGCCTCCACGAAGCAATGCACCCATATAGTCAACAAGGCACTGCACAAGTTGGTGGTGACCCCATAATGGTGTGGGTTGTGTACCATGGAATGGACTCTGTGATCTGGTCCAACTGAAATGATTTTGGATTGGAAATGGCTATGTTCGTCTACTTAGAGACCGTTTTCAGCCATTTACGGTAGATTTTTCATGGATGACAATGCGCACTGTTACAGGGTCACAACTGTTCGCGATTATCGCCCGACACGAATACCATCGAGTATTTATAGGACACAATCGAGAGGTCAGTTCGTGCACAAAATGTTGTACCGGCAACACTTTCGTAATAATGGATAGCTATAAAGGCAGCAGGCTCCATATTGCTGCAACGGTTCAAATGGTTCAAATGGCTCTGAGCACTATGGGACTTATCATCTGTGGTCATCAGTACCCTAGAACTTAAAACTACTTAAACCTAACTAACCTAAGGACACCACACACATCCATGCCCGAGGCAGGATTCGAACCTGCGACCGTTGCGGTCAGGCGGTTCCAGACTTTAGTCGTGGTGTCTTTGAGATCCCTAATGGTGCTAATGAGTTCCTCCTGAATCTGCCAGTACCATATGAGAGTCGTGGGCTCCCGTCCAAAGCGAGTACCAATGTCGCGGAAAGATAAACCGCATTTATGGTAGACCACGATGCTGCCTGTCACATTCTGACACATGCTGGTGGACATTTCTCCTCCTTACACGATGCATGACACGATGTTGTCATAATTCACGAATATGCAAATGAGATTAGCGGAATGATGAAATCGCTATGTAATCTCTCATTATATACAGAATGTACAGAGTGGCGCACGAAATAATCAAACATTTATTTTTTAGGTTATCAATTGTTATCGTATGTTATGTTGTCAGAAGTGAGAGTAGATCATGGAGATTAGTTTCTTTTATTTCCGAGTGCGCTGTTCTTGTATCGTTCCCATACGGTTGACGAAGGATCACTGAATGATGAACAGCGCTTTAAAACTGTGGTTTCTTTTTCTCATTAAACGTAATTTTGCTTTCACGGAGAGGATTTCCTGCACATTTTAAAACTCGATGTTCACCCTCATATAAAACAATGCTTAGACTTTACGAATCTACGAAACATTTAACAGTCATGGTTTAGGACTTCAGCGGAGGCGCGAACGGCCTCCCAACTTTCGTTCTCCACAGAATGTCGAAGCTGTCGGAGTACTATTAATGAGACCCCAGACAAATCAACAAGAAAAACAGCAAAAGAATGGTTCAAATGCCTCTACGTACTATGGGACTTAACATCTGAGGTCATCAGTCCCCTAGACTTAGAACTACTTAAACCTAACTAACCTAAGGACATCACACACATCCATGCCCAAGGCAGGATTCGAACCTCTGACCGTAGGAGCAGCGCGGTTCCAGGCTCAAGCGCCTAGAACCGCTCGGTCATATCGGCCGGCAGGAAAACAGCAGCACAGGTTGGGATTCCTAGACGATAAAGACTGATTTGAATCTGTAACCGTGCAAAATAACAATGTTGCCGAAATTAACCACAGGCAAAAAAAACCGAATAATGACATTCGCTGAATGAGCTGCGAATCAAGGCTTGTTATACAATGAAAGCTTTCACGACCGGATGTTTCAGTCGCTGAGAATTCTTCCGGGTTGTATGGCCGTGGTCCATGGAACTATTCTATCCCCGATGTTTCGTCCAAGGCTACGTTGGACATCTTCGGAGATGCTCCTGGTTGTCGGCAAGACTCAGCACAACCAGGACTACCTCCAAAGATGTCCAACGTAGTCTTGGACGAAACGTCAGGGATTGAAGAGGTCCATGGACCACAGCCATACAACCCGGAAGAATTCTCAGCAGCTGAAGGCTTGTTCTTGAACAGTACTTGGTTTTCAGATGAGGAACATTTTCACCTTGATGGTGTTGTTAATGAACAAAATGCGTGCTTTTGGGCTTCTGAGAATCCAAACGTGCTTCATGGGGTAATAGGAATGGGGTATGTTATTTAAACATAATACGTAATAATTTTGTTCCTTAGCTTCATGCAAAAGGGTTTCAACTAGAAAAACAGTGGTTTATGCAGGATGGAGCCAAGCTGAACTTCCCACATGATATTTTGAAGCAAATGTCATCGTTTCGCATGTGGACAAAACTGGTTTCCGAACGGTACCAATTTGAATCAGTGTGGCTTTTTTACTTTTGGGATTTCTAAAGGAAAAGATTTTCCCTAAGCATCCTCGTAGAGTGATGGACGTGCGAATGCTGATAATTGCGTCGTGCAACGAGATAAGCGAGGATATGTGTCTCACGAGTAATTCAGAACATAGGAGTTCGACGTTGAAGAAGCTGGTAGGCGTCATGGTGGTAATAATGAACACGTCATAAGCAGAACATGATATTCAGATGTACTGTTAATATGTTGTACTGCACATTTATGTATTTCGGCTAGAAAAAAGTATCTGTACGAGGGTCATTCCGTAATTCATTGCAGCTTTGGTATGTCTTGCGATAATGCTACAATATGAAAATTTCGTGATGTGTTCTGGACTCGTATGGGAATGGGTATCTGTATGGCAACGTAAGATGGGGTTCCAATACATAAGGACACGGTTAAAATTGAAATGACGCACATGCATTGGAACTCTGTGTAAATCTATTGAGTACGTGTACAAATGGAACAAAAATGAAGCAAAATCAACTGCTATGCTTCAAAATGGTCCCCCAGTGCATACACACAGCGTTACCAACGATGTTAAAGGCGATGACTGACACTGGCGTTGCCATTAATGTGAGCAACCTTTCGCCAAAATGCTTTGGATACATTCGCCCTGTTTACAAAGCACCACTAACACAGTGATTTCCTCAGTTGAGGCATGAGGACGGAGAAACACGAACTGAGGTGTTTGCTGCGGGTTTGGAAAGCATTTTCTGCGATTACTGTCACGCCACACGTTCGCGCGAGATACCATAGTAGCTATAATTTATGGAATGATCCTTGTATATCCACGCATGTAGTACACTTGATGCCAATGTTTGTTGCTCAATACGTAGCAGATAGGTTTGCAAGAACTCCTCTACACGTAAAAACCAAGAGGCTCTTGTGAGCCAATGGGTTTCCTACCTGGCGTTAAGGAGCTCCTCAGACGCAGAGCCGCCCGCCACGCGGTCATCGCCTCCCACCCTGACCACACAGCACTCGCCACTAGCGGTCCACTACGCCCTCGTTGGCCCCGTAAGCGATACGCAAAAGAGTCGTTAAGGAATGGATAGCCCTCCGCAGTGATGTCCCACAAGCAGTAATGCCGCCTGCGAGTTTTACTCCGACCATTCGTCACGAAACTGCGCCATTAACAGACACATTTCGACGGTGCCTCGGGAAAGGTGTTGCGCCGTACATTTGAAATGAGGCGGGAGCTCAGTCCTAATGGACCATATTTGAAAAGAGGGCACTAAAGAGGAGGAGAAACGGACATGTACGCTGCGACCTACATTTATCCGGAGATGAGAGTTTTCTGCCCGTGACGAATAGCTCCGAAACAACGGCACCACTGTGATCTCAGGTTTTATTTTGGAAAAAGGGTAAAATGCACAGATCTTACTGCGGCTATGAAACATAGTGCGGAAGCAACGGACAAGATTAGGTGGACTACCGAGTCTAAGAAGTGACAGCCGTGGATTAATTGGCAACAGCACTAGGATAAAATTTTATGATGACCAAAGAAAGTCAATTTCGCAAGCGAAATAATAATCATAACAAGTGAACGAAATTTTCTGCCAAGGGCTCCCGAAAGAGGTCGCACACTACAATTAGATTATCAACAACTGAGGAAACTGTAGGCGAGAACTGTTGAAGATGTACAACTTCATCTGCGACAATCGCTATTATCATCACCTATAGAATGTTTTATCCTTTCTCTTCATTTCATTATTTCTCATTCTGTCACATCAAAACTAACTTTTCGGGTGACAATTTAATTTGTTGGTTTATTGTAATAAGGTTACTTTCGTAGCCAAATAGTTATCGTCGCAGTTTTCGGTGCAGTGGTGCCTGGGGTGCTTTCCCAGCACCTTATGGGTTTTTATGAGGAGGGGAAGTCTGGTACGAGGTCCAGTTAGTTTCGTAAGAACAGATTGCGAGTTGCTTGACTAAAGAAGCAGTGGCGCCATCAGGAATCATCTAGTGGTATTAACATCCGGAGGGTTTGGCGACATACTGAACACGTGTCCCACGATCATATTATATCACAGATCGCTCTCGCACTGCCTCAAGTGTCAGCAGTAGTCCAGTCGGAACAGGGCTAAGGCCTAATCCCCGGGTGATATTTACGTTTTTACATTACTGTGGACATCACAGTGAAAGTGAAGAATGTTCGTGATTTCAAACATAGTCCAGAGAAGATTCATGACGCGTTTTGCACATTTGCTTCTCGCTTCTCTCACGACCAAACCCCTAACGCCATTTTATGTTCATTTCTAGGACATCACAATGTTGCAGTGGTTGTGGGTGCATATCTTTTGAGTCAACACTGACGGCGACTTCTTATACTTCATGGCTGATACACAATATGTCAGGTATCTTCTCTCGCAATATCGCATGGGATATAGTTGAAAAACATTTAAATAACAATACTAACAATATTCTGCATAAACGATTACTCTGCACAGATCTTCTGAGCTGCGGCTCATATTACACAGTGAGATGCTACGCCTTTTGCGGGGAAATTGATTTCGTATAGATCACCTTCCGTTAATAAAGCTGCAGAAATTACCGATATTTGGCTGGGTTTACGGAGAAGGCGTTAAACTGGCCCTCTCGTCGCAGTTGTCATCTGAAATAGTGTGGTAAAAAACATCCAGACGACTCATACCGTATGATATGATCAAGTATTAACAAATTTCCTTCATATCGCATGAATAAATAGCTTCCATTATTTCTGACAATAGATGGTTTATTACTCTGCGGAAGAGAGTAGTTCACTATGGCATTACCGTCACATTAATGTTCACATAAATACATAGCCGCCACCCACTCCTCACCGGTAAAATATTCTAAGCACTGCTCTTAGTCTGATTTCCTGCCTCCGAGCTCCGTCTATGCTCCAAAGCAACAGAACTTGGGCCACTAAGGAAGGCCTCCGTCTGAACTTCAGAGCTTGAAATTTGGGATCGGTTAGTGAAACTCCGTTTGTCGCTGTTGTCTGCGTGAACACAAACAAAAGTAAATTCTCCGTATCCATATTTTCTTCTCTATAAAGGCAAAATTATGAAAGTAAAACTCGTGTTGTGGCGAAAGAGAAATCCTCATACACGCTTTTAATGAGAGCACCTGCCCGGGGGTGTGGGTGTTTAATATATTTCCGCTTTGTAAGCAGATAACACGCGGTGCGCTTCACGCCTCATACGCCGTCTGTGTGGCCGATACATATCCGACTTCAAAGAGATCTGGCCAGTGCCTCTCAGCCAGTTACTATATGAACGTGAGCGGTGATGTACAACAGTAACACACTCCAGCGCATATAGCTCGAATACTCCCTGGGGCGAGCTGTGAAACTTGAGGACGTGCTGTTGACTCTGAAGCGCCAACACCTGTAGGCTTCATTTATTATTTTTCTAAAAACTGAAAAGACGCTCCGGCTTTGATACCGATCCATACGTCTCATTATAAATCATTAGCGATGTCAAAAAGTAATTTGCTCTCCAGACTGAAAACAACACATCGACCACTCGTTATAAAGGTGAATAATAGGAATTCCTGATTTTGTAGTATTCTTTGTCCTTACATGCACAGAATTTTTAGTCACGGTTATTGGAAAGCAGTACCTGTAACTACGTAATTAAAATCATTCACTTGCGCAGAAATTCTTAATACTCATTTTTCCTCTAAATTAACCCAGCGGGGCCGGCCGCTGTGGCCGAGCAGATCTAGGCGCTTCAGTCCGGAACCGCGCTGCTGTTATGGTCGCAGGTTCGAATCCTGCCTCGCGCATGGCTGTGTGTGATGTCCTTAGGTTAGTTAGGTTTAAGTAGTTCTAAGTCTAGGGGACTGATGAACTCCTATGTTAAGTGGTGGTGGTGGTTAGTGTTTAACGTCCCGTCGACAACGAGGTCATTAGAGACGGAGCGCAAGCTCGGGTTAGGGAAGGATTGGGAAGGAAATCGGCCGTGCCCTTTCAAAGGAACCATCCCGGCATTTGCCTGAAACGATTTAGGGAAATCACGGAAAACCTAAATTCCGATGGCTGGAGACGGGATTGAACCGTCGTCCTCCCGAATGCGACTCCAGTGTGCTAACCACTGCGCCACCTCACTCGGTCTATGTTAAGTCCCACAGTGCTTAGAGCCATGTGAACCATAACCCGGCGGGCAATAAACGGGATAGAAGTCCAGTTTCGTCTCTTAGCAATGAAACAGTATTCTCCTAAAGTGATTTAGAGATTCACTTGGAAACGTTAGGCCTGCTTTATGGAGATTTGAGCCTCGTCTTTTCAAGAACGAAAACCGTGACTGAACTACTACTATGCATAATTCAGTCTCTCCTCTTTGATGTATCGTACAAAAACGTTTTGGGGCTGATGAACCTGTAGTTTAATCCCTTTATACTCCAAACCAACCAACCAAAAATGTTTTTTTAGCATTCGGTTAACAGTTACTGCGTGACATAAGGGATGAAACGACAGCTCGTCATGAAGTCCTTTCGTCCATAGTCCGACCTACTGGAACTAATCAGACTTGCATATTGCAGTTCACATGCTCTAAACGAAATGGGAAAGGGCTCACCATGTTGTTGCGAATAACACAGATCCAAAAGGCGTATTTTAGTTTCCATTCTCCCTCGGCACGTTGAAGCGCAAAGAAAATCAACAAACCCCCTCAGGGGAGAATATCAGAAATATTTAATACAAACAACAAGAAAAAGATGAAAAGAGTATTCTGCGCAATGCTGAATATGAAAAATGGCACGACCGATTTACACAGTTTCATTCAAGTTTTGAGGAAATAGAGTATCCTTTCATGATGATCTTCAAAGTATGTAAGACGGGCATAGTTTCAACAATTTACGAACACTCATTAAAAAAGCGAAAAATTACAGACACTTAACTGCTTTAAGAAATGAATAATCGCTGCCTACTGTACTTCGTTGACTTCATTCAGCGTGATAATCATTGCTGACAAATAGGTAAACAGCCTAGCGCCACAAAAATGGATACAAATTTTATCAGAATAAGTTATAATTGACACGTTAATTTCTAAAATATGCCCATGAGAAAGTCAGTAACTAAACGCTAATTATTTTAGAACATTTTCATTTGTAGACAACGGTCGCAGCTTTGCAGTAGGTCACACCAGTGCTCAAAAAAGAATCAGTATTCCGATGAATTATAGACTCATACCACTGACTACGATTTGCAGTAAGATGTTCAAACATATGTTATGTTCGAACATTATGAATTACCTCAAAGATAACGGTCTATTAACACATAGCACGGATTCATAAGACATCGGTCTTGTGAAAAGCAGCTAGACCTTCATTCGAACGAAGTAACGAGTGCTTATCGGTAGGACATCTCAAACTGATTCCATGTTTCTAGATTTACAAAAGACCTTTGACGGTGTTACTCTCAAGAAACTTCTAATCAAATTGCGTGCCTATGGACTATCGTTTCAGATGTGCGACTGGATTCGTGATTCCCTTTCAGAAAGGTCACAGTGCGTAGTAATCGATGGAAAATTATCGAGTGAAATAAAAGTGATATCCGGCGTTCCCCAAGGAAATATTATACGTTATCTGCTGTTGTTAATCTGTTTAAATGATTTACGAGACAATCTGAACAGCCCTCTCAGACTGTTCCCAGATAACGCTGTTATTTACCGTCTAGTACCGTCATCTGAATATCTAAACCAGCTGCATGATGACTTAGACACGGTATCTATGTGGTGCGAAAAGCGAATCTTTTTCCTAAATGGAGAAGATTGTGAAGTGATCCACATGAGTGCGAAAAGATATCCGCTAACTTTGGAACGATCAACATAGATATGTTGTGGGGAAGAAAAAGCAAAGGCTATGTTTTATCGGCAGATAAATAGAAGATTGATTTAACAAATCTACTAAAGAGATTGCGTACAGTACGTTTGTTCGTCTTCCGCTAGAGTGCTGCTATGCGGTGTGGGATCCTTATCAAATAGAATGGACAGAAGACTGGGAATGAGTCAAAGAAGGGCAACTCCTTTCGTATTATCACAAAATAAGGCAGAAAGCGTCACGGATTTGATGTGGGAGTTGGAGATGCCAATCATTGAAACAAAGACAGTTTTCGTTGCGAGGAGATCTTTCCACGACACTTTAATCATCAGCTTTCTCCTCTGAATGCGCAAACACTTTACAGTCGCCAATCTACATAGAGAGAAATGAACATCGAAATAAATGAAGGGAAATCAGAGCTCGTACGGGGAGATTTAAGTGTTCATAATTCACATATGCTGCTACGGACTGGAACGGTAGAGAAAGAGTCCGAAGGTAGTTTGAAGTACCCTCTGCCACGGACTTAAGTGTGAATCGCAGAGTCGTGATGTAGATGCACATGTAGATATGATAGCTACCAGTAAGGGCAATATGTGGCGTTCTCTAATCTGTATGAGTTGACGTTAAAATAAAGTATCACAGCAAATTGCTTTTCTTACTGTAACGCTTAGCCCCTACCAAACCTAAGTTGGCCATATGTGGCTAAGATCGGTAAATACAGTGCTGTTATGGTTCAAATGGTTCAAATGGCTCTGAGCACTATGGGACTCAACTGCTGAGGTCATTAGTCCCCTAGAACTTAGAACTAGTTAAACCTAACTTACCTAAGGACATCACAAACATCCATGCCCGAGGCAGGATTCGAACCTGCGACCGTAGCGGTCTTGCGGTTCCAGACTGCAGTGCCTTTAACCGCACGGCCACTTCGGCCGGCTGCTGTTATGCAAAGACTGATTGTTTATTGCCAGTTATAAGTTGTAAAATAGACTGATGATGGTAAATAGCCTGGAAACAATATTGAGTAACATGAAAAGGGAATGTAAATACCCTGCTTCCGAAAGTTTGAAGTGGAATAATTCGACGGTAAGCTCTGTACTTATATTCTCTTCTGAGGATTGTATGTATTCTGTTTTTAGCAGCTCTACATAGGAAAGACGTGTTCCTCTCTGCAACTATCAGTCCTCGGAACGATAACATTTGTATTCGCCATGTTCAATTTTGTTGATCGACGATTGGTCTTCTTGTCGTTCTTCTTCATCTTCGTCTATTTCTGATGCGCAGTCATTATTCGATGTTTGCAATCTTATAATTTATCTTGTATCGATTCATTTCCACGTGTAGGAGATGTGTAGAAAATCCACAGTCCTGTTGGTTGGTTGGTTTATCTTCTGCTAAGTAGGAAACTTATTATATGTCTTTTATATCGATTCAAAAAAAAAAGTTCAAATATGTGTGAAATCTTATGGGACTTAACTGCTAAGGTCATCAGTCCCTAAGCTTACACACTACTGAACCTAAATTATCCTAAGGACAAACACACACACCCATGCCCGAGAGAGGACTCGAACCTCCTCCGGGACCAACCGCACAGTCTATGACTGCAGCGCCTGAGACCGCTCGGCCATTCCCGCGTGGCTTTTATATCGGTCTTCGGTTTTCCTGTCTCCCTTTATGGTCAACAGCAGTAGCCGATATTTTAAATTTATTATTTAGAGAACGTAACATACGGCTTTTCTACTGTTAATTGAGATTAAGAACTCGCCATGTTCCTTTAATAACTACAGAATTTTATTTGTTACCTACACTGTCGTCAGGATTCCAAAGTGTCAACGTTCAATCCACATCCAAATTGCTGCTAATATTATGTCTCAAGCCTTTTATAATATCGAGACACAGCATTCTATAAGCAGGAATCTGAGATCCGGTCTCACGTCTTCATTGTAGAGAACTTTTCTAAATTTCATGGATGTATTACCACCATTTTACATTCCGGTATTTTATTGTTATATCTGATATCTTTAGACAGGCAGGTGCCGATTCACATGAATTTCGTTATTACGTTATATGTGAGCACTCGAAAGGCAGTACGACATTTGCAAATATCGTAGGTTGTGATATTTAGACTCTAGTTCGTGTTGTAAGCACCCATATTACACAGAAGTTTTTAACCATCTTGTATATCTCTCGTGATCAGTACAGTGCCATAACCATATCGGATATTGTTTCAATGCGGACAGCGTTACTGAAATATCGTAATTACAGAGAGCTTCCTATGTTGCTTTAGCTCAACATCGTCAGATAAAGCTGCATATACTATACTCTCTTTTGTGCGGAGGACGCAGCATGGACATTAATCTTCCAGCTTCTATGTAATTTGTATTTGGACTGCCATCTCATGAATAGCCCGCCGCATCGGAAGTACAAAGAAGTGCAGGAAGTGAATGAGTTGATGTAAGGGGGGAGTACGTTAAAGGCTCGTGGTGGAGCTCATGATATGCAGGTCCCCGCTGTGGAGCGTGGGGCGTCGTTGCCACAGGACGACGGCGACGATAAATTTTCCATTACGTGTACTCGGCCGTCTCCAGGGAAACGGCGGTCTGCTTGAAATTGAGTTGACAGGTTTCACCGATGCTCTGCTATCTGCTGCTGCGGGCCACGGCTGTCCAGCAGCTCCATGTTGGTTACTGAGTAGTATCTGATAACTACAAGAAAATGATGTCCATGAGGTTGTAAGGCTATCATGTTCTCGGAGACTTCAAGTGCCAGCTCACATTTTTAGGAAAACACATTTTTTTTAATTTTTAGTGTGTAAATTAATAGCTGAATTAGGGTCTAAACTCATACCACCTTCGATTACATTCTAAGTCATAGTATAGCGATATGCACTTACACTGATGGCGGTACTAACACGTAAATAAGGTATAAAAGGAAAGTGCTTTGGCGGGGCTGTCATTTGTACGCAGGTGTTTCACGTGCAGATGTTCCCGACGTGATTACGGCTGCACGTCGGGAATTAACAGACTTTAAACGCGGATGAAAATTTGGAGTAGGTATTAAAATCCATGGAGTAGAAATAAAAACTTTGAGGTTCGCCGACGACATTGTAATTCTGTCAGAGACAGCAAAGGACTTGGAGGAGCAGTTGAACGAAATGGACTGTGTCATGAAAGGAGGGTATAAGATGAACATCAACAAAAGCAAAACGAGGCTAATGGAATGTAGTCGAATTAAGTCGGGTGATACTGAGGGAATTAAAATAGGAAATGAGACACTTAACGTAGTCAAGGAGTTTTGCTATTTGGGGAGCAAAATAACTGATGATAGTTGAAGTAGAGAGGATATAAAATGTAGACTGGCAATGGCAAGGAAATAGTTTCTGAAGAAGAGAAATTTGTTAACATCAAGTATAGATTTAAGTGTCAGGAAGTCATTTCTAAAAGTATTTGTATGGAGTGTAGCCATGTATGGAAGTGAAACGTGGGCGATAAATAGTTTGGACAAGAAGAGAATAGAAGCTTTTGAAATGTGGTGCTACAGAAGAATGCTGAAGATTAGATGGGTAGATCACATAACTAATGAGGAGGTATTGAATAGGATTGGGGAGAAGAGAAGTTTGTGGCACAACTTGACTAGAAGAAGGGACCGGTTGGTAGGACATGTTCTGAGGCATCAAGGGATCACCAGTTTAGTTTTGGAGGGGAGCGTGGAGGGTAAAAATCGTAGAGGGAGACCAAGAGATGAATACACTAAGCAGATTCAAAAGGATGTAGGTTGCAGTAGTTACTGGGAGACGAAGCAGCTTGCACAGGGTAACTGCATCAAACCAGTCTCAGGACTGTAGACCACAACAACAAACACGGAATAGTAGTTGCAGCTAGACGCATAGGACATTCTGTTTCTGAAATCGTTAGGAAATTCAATATCCCGAGAACCACAGAGTCAAGAGTATGCCGAGAATACCAAATTTCTGGTATTACCTGTCGTCACGGACAACGCAGTGGCCGACGTACTTCATTTAACGACCGAGTGCAGCGGCATTTATGAAGAATTTTCATTGCTAAGAGACAAGCAACTTTGGCTGAAATAATCGTAGAAATCAATGTGGGATGTCCGACGAACGTACCTGTGCAGCGAAATCTGTCATTATTGGGTCTTGGCAGCAGGCGACCGACACGACAGCCATTGCTAACAACAAGGCATCGCCTCCAGCGCCTCTCCTGGGCTCGTGACCATATCAGTTGGTACCTAGACGACTGGAAAACTGTAGCCTGGTCAGATGAATCCCGGCACCAGTTCGTAAGTGTTGATAGTAGGGTTCGAGTGTGGCGCAGGCCCCACGAAGCCATAGACCCTTGTTATCAACAGGGCACTTGGCGAGCTTGTGGTGGCTCCATAATGGTGTGGGCGGTGTATGCATGGATGGACTGGGTCCTCTGGTCCAACTGAACCGATCGTTGACTGGAAATGGTTATCTTCTTCTACTTGGAGTCCATTTGCAGACATTCGCAGACTTCACGTTCCCAAACAACGACGGAACTTCTATGGATGAAATTGCCCCTTGTCAGTGGGACACAGTTGTTCGCGATTTGGTTCAAATGGCTCTGAGCACTATGGGACTTAACTTCTGAGGTCATCAGTCCCCTACAACATAGAACTACTTAAACCTAACTAACCTAAGGACATCACACACATCCATGCCCGAGGCAGAATTCGAACCTGCGACCGTAGAGGTCCCACGGTTCCAGACTGTAGCGCCTAGAACCGCTCGGCCACTCCTGCTGGCTGTTCGCGATTTGTTGAAGAAAAATCTGGACAATTCGGGCGAATGATTTGGCCACCTAAACAGAGCGAAATGAAACCCGTAGAACATCATCCCATAGGATATAATCGAGAGGTCAGTTCGTGGACGAGATGCTGCACCGGCAACATTTTCGCAATTATGGACGGCTATAGAGGCAGCATGGCTCAGTATTTCTGCATCTGACTTCCGACGATTTATTGAGACCATGCCACGTGGAGGTGCTGTATTACGCGTGGAAAAAAAGAGGTCCGACACTATATTAGGTGGTATAGCGTGACTTTTATCATCTCAGTGTAGAACCGTGAAAGAATCAAATCCTTCAGAAAGCATTTTGCTCGCCACACTACAACGTGCGAAATATATGTTGCTACTGTGAACCCATGAATGGTGTTCGTGTGACAAGTAAATGGAGACACCTCACTCAAGGAAAGCCAGCGTGGCAGCTACGAAGGTCACAGTCTGAAGGAATGGGAAGGTAGCGAAGGTCGCAGACGAACTGAGGAGAAACTGGGGTGAGGGCACACTCGGAAGAGTATGTGCGAGACAAATTACAATGAATATAAAAATCATGTTGTGGTAACCGGAAAGACTCTAGAATGACCAGTTAAAAGTACACAAACTACTGCGCTCAGTTCAGTATCGTCGAAGAGTCTAACGTGACTGACGACGAAGGAGCAATTCGTACTAATTCTATGATTAATACTTTGGTGGTTAAGATTTATTTTAAATATATTTCAGTAATAAAAGGTAATTTACACTGTCACCAAAAAAGTTTGCAGATCGATTTTGAAAATCGGCGATGTGGGACACATGTGGCCTAGGAACCAAATTAGAGCCATGTTTCATTTGAATCTAAGATTTTCAGATTTAAATTATTATGTTTAGAATTATTTTATCATAGATTCAATTACAGAACAAAGTATAACAAATCATTACCGAAACACATATGTTCACCTGACAGTAAAAAAACATGAAATATCGCACTCAAGTTCTGAACATTCGAATATGGCTTTGACTTACTACACACTAATGTTTTCTATATTGTATGAAATTTTCTACGGCATATGTGGCCCATTACATACAAGTTGTGTTCAAACAAGCATACTTACTGACAAGGGAACCTCCCCATCGCACCCCCCTCAGATTTAGTTATAAGTTGGCGCAGTGGATAGACCTTGAAAAACTGAACACACATCAATCGAGAAAACAGGAAGAAGTTGTGTGGAACTATGAAAAAAATAAGCAACATATACAAACTAAGTAGTCTATGCGCAGGATAGGCAACATGAAGGATAATTTCAGCACAGGAGCGCTGTGGTCCCGTGGTTAGTGTGAGGAGCTGTGGAACGAGAGAACCTTGGTTCAAGTCTTCCCTCGAGTGAAAATTTTAATTTTTTATTTTCAGTTTATGTGACAAACTCTTATGTTTCCATCAATTTTTTGGGAGTGGTTATCACATCCACAAGAAAACCTAAATCGGGCAAGGTAGAAGAATCTTTTTACCCATTCGCCAAGTGTACAAGTTAGTTGGGTCGACAACATATTCCTGTCATGTGACGCACATGCCGTCACAAGTGTCGCATAGAATATATCAGACGTGTTTTCCTGTGGAGGATTCGGTTGACCTATGATCTTACGATCAAATGTTTTCTGTTCCCATTGGAGAGGCACGTCCTTTCGTCTACTAATCGTACGGTTTTGCGGTGCGGTCGCAAAACACAGACACTAAACTTATTACAGTGAACAGAGACGTCAATGAACGAACGACAGATCATAACTTTGCGAAAATAAAATTTTCACTCGAGGGAAAACTTGAACCAAGGACCTCTCATTCCACAGCTGCTCACGCTAACCACGGGACCCCGGCGCTCCTGAGCTTACACTGGCATTGATATTACCTATCTTGCACGTAGACTACTCAGTTTGTATATTTTGCTTATTTTTTCATAGTTCCACACAACTTCTTCCTGTTTTCTCGATTGATGTGTGTTCAGTTTTTCAAGGCCTATCCACTGCGCCAACTTATAACTAAATCTGAGGGGGGTGCGATGGGGAGGTTCCCTTGTGAGATGTCAAAACAATGTCTATGATATATCAGAAAACATTGTTACTTCAGACATTCCTGGGATGGAGAAGATGGTGAGTTGATCTGATTTTCGTGAAAAAGACGCACTGTTCCACGTGTAAACACGCGCCACCGTGTTTGATCGCTCACAGACTTCTATATATCAATACCATGGTCTGTAGTATTTATCTCCATGTTCCAAAACTATCACGTACATGCTGGAACTAGACTGATATGAGGTATGTATGTCCCAATGCTCAGTATTGTGTGTTACTTTAGTGGAACGTTTGTATCCCATCAGCAACTAAATGAAAAAAAAATCGTAAGTTCACAGTCATCATAACCACATTCTACAAATATCGCGTTAGAGATTCAGATGGACGTCACCATAATGGGAGCGACACACTCAAACAGAGTTCGCCGCCATAATAGAGGTGAAACAGAATACACTGTAGAGATGCTCCAGAAAACATCTCTTCTTGCGAAGTGGTCAGATTAGCACACATTTGCAACATGAAGACAATGAGAATCAACACTCAAGAACAGACAGTGCACAATGCAGATTTTTTCATAAATATTACTGAGTCAGGCTCTAGAAAAATAAAGTAGTGCAACCAACGGGTAATTGACAGTTGCTTGACTACAAAAAAAGTTACAGACAGTTTTATACTGCACACTTAATATCCGATAGTACGGAAGTTGATTTACGCTTTGCTTTCGGCCCCAAAATAAAATGAAAAATTTAATTCCAAAACAGTTATATACGACTTTCAGTGTCCAACTAATCCTACCGCCAAAAACGATTGAATTATAGTGGAACAAATTGACGTGGTGCAAAGCTGGCCTTTTTTTATTTTATTTAACGTCCAGTGACGTTTCTCCTTACATAAGGCATCATCAGATTGCCGTACGATAGAAAATACAACGTATCATATAAATGGCATGACCTCAATTTAGCAAGATGACCAAGAAAAACTAACCAACTTACTGGTAAAACTTGGTGTTAACCACGTAGAATGCCGAGCATACAAGTGTCCCAGCAATATACGACTGCGGTTATAATTTGAAAAAAAAAAAACCATTGTGCCGTGTCCTATGAGACAAGAGAAAATATTGTGGTAGTATGGCCGATAAAATGTTCAGAAGCCTAAACTAGCGAATGCACAAAAAGCCGAAAACACACTCAAACAAAATTTTAAAAATTTATAAAAAACGACTTGCAGACATATAAATTGTTAAATACACTGAGAAGCGTGCCTGGAACCACATGAAAGACACAGCGGATAGGTGCGCATGTTAAAAATTTGTGAAAAGGCTGCGCGCATCCTCCGATAATACCCATCATCTCGTGAATAGTCTAGAAGTATTCAAAAGCAAATAACCGCCTTAGTCTCGCAAGAAGCGCGTACATCTGTATAAATAAGCAGTAGATTACCTTGTCAGATATGCGCCGACGTCCACAGCCACTAAAAAGTGGTGAAGATGACATAGACAGTCAATACGTGGCAGGCACAGTTGCTCATGCTCCCGGCTGTGCACACAGTACCACACGCAAAAACGTACATGGCTAGTATTCACAGCCCATACCAGATGGCGCATGTAGAAGATGGGCTGCAATGGCAATTAGGTTTCCAGATATAATAACATAGAGAAACATGACAAACAGCAAAGCCGTATAAAAGATCTTGCTTAAAGTTCCAGGTAAAATATTTATACAAATGGATCATAATAAACAAGAGTAAATACAACTTTTAAAAATCAAAAAGTATATTGCGGTGGTGTAAACGAACAAAATCTGCACAAGGGAAGCAAGAGAGCTAATTTCTCAGTCGGCCAGGCAGCACCATGCCCAAAAATCATTTCGTTCGCCCTCATTCCTCTCAGTCAAACCACACCGCCATGATTTGAAAAAAAGTACTTAAATTGTAAGGTTTCCATAAAGAGACGCATATGGAACAGTTCAGAGCATTCACCATCCAAGTAATCGAATACTTCTCGATAGTTGTGCCTTTACATCAACTGACGACTGAGTCGCCCATTGTCGATATTAATCTGTAATTTGGCTGTCCTTATTTAGGTTTTCAATTGTTTCACTAAATCATTACAGACCAACTATGGAATGAATCCTTAGATATGATTACGGCTGATACCCTCGCTTAGATTTCTTCAGACAGATTGGAATCAGTAAAATAACCTTTCGAATACGGTACCAAGAAGTATATTGTGAAGATAATTTCACAACTTAGACACACGTACGGAAATGAAAACGTCTGGGTGAACATGAGTGAATCCCGAGACCGAATTTCTCCTTTGTAGTCGCCACAGGAAAGACGAGCAGTGAAACAAAGACAAAGGAACTGGTCGTAAAGGCCGAAAGGATGGTTTCCTCGATCGTAAAGTGAGGAATAACAAGGAAACTGCAACGTTAACTCTAGCAAAGGGTAGAGGACGTGAGGACAAGTACTATGAACTACGATGTCAGTCTTTATAGCAAAAATAATAAAAACATGAGAAACAGTTGTGTGTCTCTTATTTTGGGGAGATGCTTACTCCGTAACAAGTCTACTTCTATCACGGAAATTGTAATCAACATCTCAAGTCAAAACAGATCCCGATTAATTAAGTCTTGATCTCTGAGCATTAAGCCCTAGCTACGGAATGAACCTTAAGAATATGCAGTTAGCTTTGATGTGTTGCCGCAGAAACCTAGTATTCCCAAGTAACATGTTTCAGCGAGTTGTTGTTGTTTTTGTTATGGTCTTCACTCCTAAGACTATTTTGATGCATCTCTTCTCGATACTCTATCCTGTGGAAGCCTCTTCATGTCCGAGTAACTAACTACTGCAAATTACACCCGTTTCAACCTGCTTACCTCATTGACCTCTTCGTCTCCCTCCACAATGTTTACCCCCGACATACGCCTTCAATACTAGACTTATTATTGCTTGGTGTCTCAGTCTGTCTCCTATCAACCACTCCCTTCTTGTTTTTAAGCTGTGCCACAACTTTCTTTTCTTCCAAATTCCAATTACTATCTCCTCATTAGTAATGCGATCTACACTTCAAAAGCTTCTATTCTGTTCTGGTCTCAACAGCTTATCATTCACATTTACACTCGAGAGAAATATCTTAACGAAATACGTCTAGTACTTTAATTTATATTAGTTTTGGTTATTTCCAGTCATAGTTTTATGTCCTGTCTACTTCGGCCTTCGTTTTTGAGGATAGGACCCAAGGTCGTGATTTCAGAGTGAGAGAAGAGAGTTGGGATCGCAACATTAGTATAGAGACGTCGAAGTACCATTTTTGATCTGGACAAACAGGAGACTGATGAAACTCAAATACGTTCTCCTGTTAGTCACAGCACTAAAGAGCAGTGATGAAGGACCATTCAAATGAAATATTCCTGACAAAGTAGAACAGTATTCCAGTGTTCTCTGACCCTTACAGAAAGCCAAAGTCCAGATTTCAGGAACGCTATTTGAAACATGTTCTTCAGATGCAAGTTTAGGATTAGGTTGCAATTTTCACAAGAACAGATACGCCAATTCCCTATAGATCACTACACAACGTCTGTAGATGCTGTATGTATGAGAAATATAATTTAATCCCCGCGATTACGTATATGCGGTACAACATGCTTACAGTTGTCAGGGTTAAAGTTTTTTACTATTTTTTTTTCTGAGCAAACAATTGCATTACCAGTTCTCATCTTGAAACGAAGAATTTTAAATACGAAATCAACAAAGTTCAGTGACTTGATGTTTCTTTCTGCTGCCGGATGTGAAGGTTACTTAATGTATAAAAACAG
This sequence comes from Schistocerca piceifrons, assembly GCF_021461385.2. Lineage (NCBI taxonomy): Eukaryota > Metazoa > Arthropoda > Insecta > Orthoptera > Acrididae > Schistocerca > Schistocerca piceifrons. The sequence goes on along the minus strand of NC_060140.1, from coordinate 430,272,329 downwards.
TGTAGCTCTGAAACGTCAGCTGTTAAACTTGGGATATGACCAGGCCATGAATAACATTCCAAAGTGGGAAATCCCTTAGCTCTCATAGGTCGCAGACACGAACGGAACACTTTTTCCTCTTTCTTGAGCTGCACAAAACGGTACACAAATCGTAGTATTATTTCCAGTTCTGGGCACGAATACGAATCATGATGTATTTCAAACAGAACTTTCATCATTCAGAGTGATGCATGTCCTGCTTGTAAGTGTTAGCAACAACATGAGGTACTCCAGTTTCCTTAGACTGACTGAGACTTGGTACACATCGTCAAGACCTACACGGATTACCTGCATTCTACCGACGTGTATATTGGTATTAAACCGATTATATTATAGTTCCCCAGATAGCCTGAGTGTACGAAAAGGGAAAGCGAATAGGAAATGAAAATTTGTCCCGAACGTGTCTTTGCGCAACCGAGTGCATCTACCTAACATTAAAAGTTACAAATAAATCGTCTTCAAGATAAGATCAGAACTGCAGACCTCGAGAGGATAAAAGTACTTCAGCTGAAATACGCTGGCGTCATTGCTTCTCATAAGAAGCCTATCTGAGTCACCCTTCCTAGAATGATTACACGAACTAATGTAATCAACAAAGATTGCGCTTTAATCGAAAACAGACTACTGGTTTACACAAGGTTAAATGCATATTGGTCACAAATACAGAAAAGGAGGTGAAACACCTGGTAACAGTACATCAAACAAAATTAAGTTACAAAATTAGTAATCGGCAGGTTATGGAAATTCAGGCAGCACAAGGAAATTTCTTGCGACAGTGTTATAAATTTTAGCTAAGCATACCAAAGATTTTTCACTCACCTTGTTCATTTTCTACATCTGCTTCTCTGCTCTTCAAACCTGTTTGAAGGGCGTGCAGAGGATACTTCCCACTGTACAGTTATTAGAACTTCTTCCCGTTCCACTCACGTGCGGAGGGTGTGATGAGTGATTGTTTAAATGCCTCTGTACGTGATGTGACTAGTTTAAAGGCATGGTTACAACCCATACGGGACCTATGCGTAGGCGATTGTAGTACATTCCTAGATACAAAATTGAAATCTGGTTCTTGATGTTTTATTAGTAGGCTTTCGTGGGGTAGTTGGTATCTTTCTTCCAGTGTCTCCCACTTCAGTTTCTTCAGTATCTATGTCACGCTCTCTCACAAGTGAAGCAAAACTATGACAATTAGCGCTACCACTCTCTGTATACGTTCGATAGCCCCCGTTAGTCATACTTGGTACCGGCGCCAAACACATGAGCAATATTCTGGGATGGATCGTACGAGCTGTAAGTAATCTGTTTTGTAGGCTTACTGCATTCCCTTGTGCTCTACCTGTGAACCAATGTCGGTCACCTGCTTTACCTACGGCTGAGCCTATGTCATCGCTCCTTTTCGGATCCCTACTAACTGTTACAACTAGCTATCCGTACCACGTGACCTATACCAATTGTGACACATTGATACTGTGGGCGTTCTTTTTGTGAAATACAAAAATATTCATTTCTGAAAATTTAAAGTAAGTCGTAACTTTTCAACACTTTATAATAGTATCAGAATCTGACTGAACGGTTTTATGGCGTTTATCATACGTTATCAGTAGGTTACTGCATCATCTCTCGTTAATAATAATATCACCTGCATGGTCATTTACACACATAATGTACAGAAAAAGTATCAACAAGCTGTCTGAGACACATTCTATGATACTTTTCCATCTTTCGATTACTCTTCACCCACGATTCGACACTCAGAGTAGGAAATTACTATAGCAAGCCAAGTAACTGTTATAGAATGCTACTAACTGGTACAGATACACGACATTACTTTTCAACACAGACACGAAGTATACAAGAAAGGTAAGAGAACGGACCCGCAAAATAACATACCAAATTGCTGCAGAATCCTTGAACATGTTCCCAGTTTGAACTTAATAAATCTTCTTCGGACTGAGAAGCTTACGTGCACGAATCAGCATGGTTTCAGAAAGCATCGCTCTTGCGAAACTCAGCCTGCCCTTTTCTCACATGGTACAGCGAGAACTATGGATGAAGGGCAACTGGTAGATGCAATATTTCTTGATTTCCGGTAAGCATTTGACACGGTGCCCTATTGCAGGCTGTTAACGAAGGACGAGCGTATGGTACAAGTTCACAGATATGTGAGTGGCTCGAAGACGCCTTATTTGTGGAACCCAGTATGTTATTCCCGACGGCGAGTGTTCATCAGAGGCGAGGGTATAATTAGGAGTGCCTCAGGGAAGTGTGATAGGTCCGCTGTTGTTGTCTATATACATAAATGATCTGGCTGACAGAGTGGACAGTAATTTGTGGTTGTTTGCTGACGATGACATGGTGTACGGTATCGAAATTAAATGACTGTAAGAAGATACAAGACGACTTAGACAAAATTTCCAGTAGTTGTTATGAATGGGAGCTAGCCCTAAATGTGGAAAAATATAAGTTAATGCGGACGAGTAAAAAGATCAAAACTGTAATGTTTGGATACAGCATTACAAGTGTCCCCCTTGACACAGTCAAGTTGTTTAAGCATCTAGGCATAACGTTGTAAATCGATATGAGGTGGAACGAGCATGTGAGATCTGTGGTAAGATACGAGAAATTATGGCTCATACGGAGGCATACAGACAGTCGTTTTTCCCTCGCTCTATTTGCGAGTGAAACAGGAAAGGAAATGACAAGTAGTGGTACAGGGTACCCTCCACCACGCACCGTACGGTGGCTTGCGGAGTATCTATGTAGACGTAGATGTAGATGTAGAAGTCCCTGTGAACAGTGGTCGGAATTTTCTACCAATCGTTCCAATTCCTCGACGACAGAAATACGCTCCTTGATCACGGAGCCATTCGAGAACCGCTCTTTGAACGTCTTCACAGTTCCTCGACTGCCTGGACACCGTTGTCTCTGCTAGATGCCGGTGGTCCTCGCTCCTGATCACCTTCATACACGCCTGTGTGGCTTGATCAGATTGTTAGCAGCATTTCACTACGTCTATATGCGACACTGCATTTGGTTCATAGACCTCCAGAATTTCACGGTGAATCGTATGTAATTTAGACGTTTCACCACAAGAACTGTACACTTAATTCAACTTTGGACGTTTGAAGTCCGTCAGTCCGTCACTGGTTATGGAGCAAGGACCGCCGGAGCAAGGAGGCCATCAAAAGCAGACTAGCACTGGACAAAAGGACATTCCTTTCAAAGAGAAGTCTGCTAGTATCAAACATAGGCCTTAATTTGCGGAAGATATTCCTGAGAATGTACGTCTGGAGTACAGCATTGTATAGTACCGAAACATGGACTGTGGGAAAACAGGAACGGAAGAGAATCGAAGCACTTGAGACGTGGTGATACACACGAATGTTGAAAATGAGATGGACCGATAAGGTAAGGAATGGGGAGGTTCTTCACAGAATCGGAGAGGAAAGGAACATGTGGAAAACACTGACAAGGAGAAAGGGACACGATGATAGAACATCTGTTAAGACATGAGGGAATGACTTCCACGTTACTAGACGGAGCTGCAGAGGGCAAACCTGTAGGGGAAGACAGAGGTTGGAATACATCAAACAAATAATTGAGGAGGTAGGTTGAAAGTGCTACTCTGAGACAAAGAGGTTAGTACGGGAGAGGAATTCGTGGCGGGCCGCATCAAAACAATCAGAATACTGATGGAAAAAAAAGAAAATAATTGCAGTCGACACGCCATTTCAGTCTGACTGCGTAGCGTCTGTCATCTGTACCGCATCAGAACTATATCTACAGGAAACCCGGGACGCGTACTCTCTTCTGTCAATGCGTCACTCATGTCGCGCAAAAGTCCTTACTGTGGGGCAACAAGCGTAGCTGACGGTTTCAAGTTCTCTCAAAAGATGATGCATCCTCCCCACCAAAAATTTCTCAGTCCAGTTACAAATTTCGCTTCGTACACCATACGACTGTACTCTTGACAATAAGCGTAGATGTGGTACTGAGTCAAATAATTTTTTGGAAATCTAGAATTATTACATCTACTTGACTACCTTTCAGGGTGTCATGCGGAAAGAGTGAGAGTTGGATTTAGCATGATCGACACTTTCGGAGTTGATGCTGGTGGGCATGTAGGAGGTTATTCTTTCGACATTACTCATTTTGTATGAGTTTAGAATGTGTTCTAAGACGGACGTGATGGTTATTGGACAATAGTTTTGTGGATCACTTCTGCTACCCTGCTACACAGACGTGTGTAACCTGTGCTTTTTCCAGCTACTTGTTTACATACCTGTAATGTTTTCTTACAGTTCAAGCGACAGTGTAACACTTAACATGTGTAAACAGTTTCTTTTATTTACGCTTGTAAAATATTAACGTCGCGACCAAGTGATGGAAAACTGATAGCTCTGCCGTTGGCGTATTCAGTGCTCTATAGACCACACACTCAAGAATTTGCTCGGTGGAAAGCTGCAGAATTTCCTCCTCCGAGTAACGAAGCAGACGAACGTAGCTACATTTACATGCAGCACCCTCGAGCTTATCTTACGCTGGTGAAAGCACCGCCCACCTCAATACTGTCACCTCAAGCGCTAGCGTACTGGAAATTGGTTCCAGTTCTGTGTAAATCCTGAAGAAACTTCAGAAGGCGACGGCGACTGACAAAAGGAAGAGCAGCTTAATGGACATTCTGCTTTCGTTGTTAAAAATTCGTGACAGGAATATCATTAGTAGCCAAGGACTTAGCTCGGATTTCATGCGATCAACGAAAAAAGCAGTGAAATTCTCTGTGCGCTGATTTGGCAGGTTGACGAAAAATCTGGAAAGACTTTAGCAATATTCCATTTTAAGACTGAAAGAAGTTCCTATTAGCGTTACTTCGAATTTTGATAAGTGTTTAATATTGCAGTTAAGTACAAGAAGAAACCTTCGTGCACTGTAATAACACGGCGTCCGTTAGCTAGATATTCCTTATACATGCGTGAGGTATAATAGAACTGATTGTATTCGGCGCGTTTCGAAATCTTATATTGTTTACGGCATTAACATGCTTTTTTACGAGGAGACATCACGTTATAAACAATGAAGCGCGTGAAAAACTGCCGCACCATGCATGGTGTTCAAATTTATTACTGCTTTGTAACCAACTATATTCGCACTAAATTTCGCAGATATTATCCACGTATACCATTGAATGTACCGACAATATTATTTAGGTCACATAGTTCAGAAAATATGGTATCATAAACATCGAGCACAAGGCCAGGCGCTAATTTGTACAGGCGTGGACAAAAAAAATGGTTCAAATGGCTCTGAGCACTATGGGACTCAACTGCTGAGGTCATTAGTCCCCTAGAACTTAGAACTAGTTAAACCTAACTAACCTAAGGGCATCACAAACATCCATGCCCGAGGCAGGATTCGAACCTGCGACCGTAGCGGTCTTGCGGTTCCAGACTGCAGCGCCTTTAACCGCACGGCCACTTCGGCCAGCAAGGCGTGGACACACAGTTGTAAATAAATACTTGGGTAACGCCGGGTTTCGTCACTGTTAGGTTATGTTTTAATAAAGCCAAAAGAACATAGGTGGACCTCCCATAGAGAAATACCTGTGAGGAAGCAACAACTTATTAAGGAGGCTGATACACTACTTACCCTAAAACATTTACGTTGAGCGATCTACGCCTGAGAACGCAGGACGCAAAATCATTTTATATGAATTTGGTGTGCGTACTTGATGTGAAGAAGGACCATGAATATACTTACATGCCTCTCAAGCCGTTTATAAAGAGTTAGCTTATGGTTATAGTAATTACGCGGAAATGCGAAGGAACTTATACTGCTAGAGCTCACTAGCCGAGCTGCAGCCATACATTATGCAAAGTGTATATTAACCCCGCAAACTACCGGACATTAGGCAGCTTCAAAGTTTCAGCTTGTTGGAAAGGCGTAAAATTTTAATACGAATTAGTGACGAATAACTTCGCGAAGGCTGCGTCTCGGTCGGCGCCTCTGGTAGCGTGAACAGTTAACATTGCATCGTTACTGTTCTGCTTGTTATATAGTATTTCCCCGATACCACAAAAGCTGAATAATTGAGAGTTTTCATTCAGATACACAGCTGATCATTATAAGAGTTTTGAAGTTTATGTGTCAATAATGAACAGTTTCGTGATGACCCGTACTCATTTATTGCGGAATGATGTATCATCATTCAAAGAAAACTTGTTAAGGCCTTCATATTTCGGGCTGCAGCCCATTACATGGTTGTTCGTTTCCAGCCATTCTCAACAAAGTTAACAACAATCGAATTTGTGATAGAATGAGCAAAAAATTTTACCTACTTTCAGATTATTCTGATCACAGGACTTGATAGGAACGTATTTTTTTTTACATTACAGAACTAGCACAAGCACTTATTTAGAAATGCAACTGTTTGAAGCGCAATTTTTGTAACTCATTACCCAAAAATCACTTTGCTATATACTGTTGTAGAGATGTGAATTCTTGAGAATGAAACGACATTTCTTTTTGAAACATATGTTGCATGGTATGCACAGTCATTATGATTTGTGTCCATTATAGACCACGTTCAATAGATACAATGCGTGATAACTTTGTTTAAAGTCCTATTCGCTATTAATCGACCGCACCTGTTTAAAAAAATGTAAGATTTAGATCGCCTACGTGCTGCGTTCCCTTTCAGCTTCTCAGTGTGCGGACGGCCTAAGCGCTTATCGGGATTGCCTATGCTAAAATCCTAGCGAAAACACTATCGGCACCTGCATTCCAGTATCTGAGATGTCAGACGCTTTTAATTTATAAATTTCTATTCGGTTATTTTCGGACCAAGATCGATTACAATAAATTGATACGTATTCCCTTCGTCATTTCTGAAAGTGTGTAATATCGTCACGAAATTATTCTGCATGTAAATGATAATGTGGTTGTTGTGTTAGACCATGATATACAGCATGATGTGTAATGTGCAAGGTGATAAGTACAGAGAACTGAATGAGAAGTGTAGCAGTAGCTTATTCATTATTTAATTAACGTATTGTACACGAGTAATAAATCGAATGAGGCTAAGTTATACTGAACAAGCCTGTATGTGGAGGGATTCTGACTTAAATTTTCCATGTTTTGCAAAAATTACGTCAGGGAAATGCCAGGTTGATTCTGGTTGTAAGAACATGAGCGACTAGCTTCACACCCTTGGTGATGACGACGATGATGTCAAACTAGATCTGAAGGTAGATAAATTCCTGTAGATCTGATTTTTTTTTTTTTTTTAGTGTCTAGGAAGCCTGCACACTCGGATCGCTAGACAAACAATCAAACCAGTCGTATTAATGACTTTATTTACAAAAAAAATTACAATCCTTAACTTTGAAAATTACACAGATGTGTCGCAAGCAAAGAGCGACACACAAAATATTGAATTTCTTCCGCATACATAATCCCAAGTCTGTGCCCAGTAGAGAGTGCAAGCGATGTGACTAGCGTTGGCCGGCGGGTGTGGCCGAGCGCTTCTAGGCGCTTCAGTCCGGAACCGTGCCTCTGTTACGGTCGCAGATTCGAATCCTGCTTCGGGCATTGATGTGTGTGATGTCCTTACGTTAATTAGGTTTAAGTAGTTCTAAGTCTAGGGGACTGATGACCTCAGATGTTAAGTCCCATTGTGCTTAGAGCCATGTGAACCATTGTGAATAGCGTTGACGCGACTATAGAAGTCGCTAATCTTGAAATTGCTATTGAACTGGGCCTTCATCAGTCGCTCGCGGCGCTAATGTGCTCTTCACATAGCGGCCGCTGTTGTCTGTCCCATTGTCGTCCGGTTAGCGTGCGATTGGCTGACTTCTTCTCACAGCCTTCTCTTCCCTGTCGTTCCCGACTGGCGTGTTGGCGCTTGACCTTATGCCGTAACATTCTTATCAGTTGTAACACCGTGATAAGTCCAGTACCCTGGCGAAGCTGATCCTTGGCTGTATGAAACTACTGTTACTGTTTACTGCTACTACTACTGTCTATGGGTTGAGCGCAGACTCTTTTCTCCTCTTTCATCAATATACGCTATCACACCTAAAGCGACTGCCACAGTTTTCGAATCGTAGGCGGTTTGAATGAAAAGAGGTTGCTCCAGTTAGCGGGTAAGATAAAAATATACCATCAGGGTCTAGTGTTATTACTCTGCCCTGTATAAGACCGTGGGAAGGCAAGGATTACGATCCTACTTGCAGGGAGCCACTGATTTGAATGGATACTGGAGAAAAGTGGTAGCAATCGCAACACAAGTAAAAGATTTAAAAATTAGCACAAACGAATATGCTCTGAAATAAGCACACAACAACGTGCTCTTGAGGGCAGCATCCACTGACACAGACGCATTCAAGAATGAGATATAGGGATAGTATCCGCCGACAGCCATGTAAGTTGAACTGAACACATTTCGGGGAAAGAATCCTGAACCCCTACCGCATGGCTGGCATTGCTGCTTTGCGGTAGTATCTCGAAATACTCATGGTCGCCAACGACCAAAAAGGCGATCATCGAATCCGGACGTTATCATTAGACTGTACCCGAAGTCATGAACCGTTAAAGTTTACCGTCTCATGGCGGATAGTACTTACAGACAATAGACGGTCGCGGGCGAGACGGCAACTAGTGGACCTTCCAAGTCGACGTTCCAGAATGAGCTGGAAAGGCGATGCTCAGGGCTGTGTCAACTGGTCAGGACCTCACATTAATGTATCTCCAGCTCAAAAGAATAGATCCGCTGCCATCTTTCTGGGTGGTTAAGTGGCTAGCTGTCACTTGCTGGGCCATACATCTGGCCGCCTCCTTTCTGCCCCAAATGTTTGCTAACCTGGCCCAGACTCGGCCGTTAAGTTGGCGGGAACTTCTGTGTTCGTGCGCCTCTCAAGACGTAGAAGACGCTCCATTGGAATTTGAATCTTTTTAACGGCTACCACCTTTTTTAACAATTTAATAATTCCCCTAAAAATGACGGCAGCCGAAATCTGTTTACAGACCTCTGTACGTTGGGTATTACTGTTACAATGTTTCTTTCGTTTCTGTCAGTATTTCGGTGCTTCAAAAAAACTGGTTCAGATGGCTCTGGGCACTATGGGACTTAATATCTGAGGTCATCAGTCCTCTAGAACTTAGAACTACTTGAACCTAACTAACCTAAGGACATCACACACATCCATGCCCGAGGCAGGATTCAAACCCGCGACCTTAGCGATCCCGCGATACCAGACTGAAGCGCCTAGAACCGCTCGGCCACAAGGCCGGCTTCGGTGCTTCAATTCGCGTTTAAATCTTTAGAAACTTCGAAATAAAACTGATATGCAAATTATGGATAGAACAGTGGTTTGTTCCTCGTCGAAAGGTGCCGAATCTGTGACTTGATTACATTTTCACTGATTACTCGCAACTCATTCGTTGTTTCCGGCCTTGCTTGGATGCCCACGGGCTCGTCACTGCACGGTGCATTCTTGGGAGGGTTCGTAACACAATGTGTAACTTCATAACTACCCACCAGAACGAGTGAAGAGAAACCACGCGGAGCTCGGATATTCATTTCTACAGCATTTACAATTCAGTTTTTACTTCGAAGCATCGTCTTGTGTTGAAAACTATTTTGTCGCGGGTAACCGTATAAAAACGAAATATGACTTTCGGGTAAATTTTGTCACACTGTTCGAACAGTATCCTGAGTTACTGATTCGCCAGGGACTGACGTCACCTAGGTGAGAAAGTAACAGTGCTACTGATTATTTAAGCATACCGGTAACACGTTACACAGCAGATCCCATATCAGGTCTGGCGTACGGTGACGGCTGCTAATAGGCTTGGAGGCCGCCGTCCATTGGCGGCGTGCGTGGGTGGGCGCTGACAATTACCCCCCCCCCCCCCCCCCCCCAACTGGCGCGGCCACCGGTGTCTGGTCTGTTGACCGTGGGCCCGCTGATGCAACGCCGTTATTAGTGTAATTCCTCTCGGCAGGCTTTCACCGCCCGTCGAAAATTGTGGTCTGCTTTCCCCCGGCTTAATGCGGAACTAATGGGCGTTCGGTATATTCAGGTTTGGTACCCCTGTTCCCGATATGAGGCTAATTGTGCCCAATACGGAGGTGTCACACCGTCCTTTTGATAACCTGTTTGCCTCTCCTTTCCTCCCGATATCGTACAGATGTTTGCCGATCAAATATTATGAAAGATCAATTACATGGCGAAATTCTCCCTAAATAAAAAGTAACAGTTGAAGTAGAATGAAATGGGGACGCTATCACTCACGCATACACGTGTTTTGAGTGCTATTTCAGGAATTTTGGCAGCCCTAGGCTGAACTATAAACGAAAAGCAGGATCGATTACTGTTGGATAATAATATTCAAGCATCGCTGAATATATATTAAATATATTTGTTATGTTTTTGTAGTTATACGGGAATTGATATAACTTTGTGCTCATGCAATCTCTGTTACAACCATGTACCGTCAAATGCACACCGAGATAGCGTACGCTCTTTGCGACTCATTTAGGCAGTGTATCCGTTAACCCTCCCCCAAGATGAGGAGTGTCAGGCCCAGTTTGGCGTTCCGTGCAGCATCACATTGAAGACAGAGAGTCCCGAATTGTAGACAGCGGGGAAGGAAAGATACTGGCTGGTTGATGGAAAGCTGCATTCGCTGAAGCATTAGCAAAGTAGAACCAGTCTGTTATAGATATTTTTACACGGCATTATTGGAAACAGAAAACACCAATGGCACTGGACAAAATAATTCAGCTGTGCCAATTCTTTAAGCATGATTCTTTCAGCTGAAGTTGCACATTTAATATACAAATGTTATTTCTATTTATGTTTCGATTTACTTTTGTTGTAACGTTAAGTCTGATAAGATTTTCATTTGTACACATTAGCCAATTATAATCATGAAATAAGTTATAGAACCGTGGATCCAATAGCCTTGGGAGAATTTTTGGAAATAATTATGGGCAACACCTCGTTTTTTGTTCATAGGGTAGAAGTGGTGATGTCAAGCAGGGTAGCTTTGATTTTTGTTTCATTTTTTTAAAAATATTAAACTTATGTAAGAGGATAGCTACATGAGAAATAAGACTTATTGTTTCATAAGAGAAATTGGTAAGAGACTTCGTTTCTTTAGTAAAACAAAACAAACAAGAAACACCGATTAAGACATTGGACGGTTAAACTGTTGGTCCATGTTCGGTTCTTGGTAGCGACTTTTTTTTCATTCGATATTTCTTTTGCCGGCCGGAGTGACCGAGCGGTTAAAGGCGCTACAGTCTGGAACCGCACGACAGCTACGGTCGCAGGTTCGAATCCTGCCTCGGGCATGGATGTGTGTGATGTCCTTAGGTTAGTTAGGTTTAAGTAGTTCTAAGTTCTAGGGGACTTATAACCACAGCAGTTGAGTCCCATAGTGCTCAGAGCCATTTGAACCATTTGATATTTCTTTTCGGTGCACCTGATAATATTCTCATAATCAGAACGATTTTTTTTTACTTTCTGTTTAACGTCAGGAGGGGTGATTATTAATTCTATAAGTATATATAATATAGTGACAGTTATTTTTATCGTCACATATAGTACAAAAAAGCACTTGAAGTGTGTTGTTGCGTGATCCTCACAGATCGTCTATCCGTGAACGTTCGTGCATTCAGTTGAGTGAAACATATTATTAGAAACAGGGAAAACATAAATTCTACGGTATTCACAAGAGTGAGAAGGCGACGCGATTCCACCTATTTAATTTAACCTCATCTTAGAAAGGATCGATAGAGAATAAAATAATAAATAAAGAAGTAACAAGTTGTAAGCGTTGAACCTTCTAAATCGGGATATCACGGGTTCGATTCCGGCCAGACGTAGAGATTTTATTCGCCCAGGGACTGGTCTGGCGTCCTCCAGATATAGTGAAATGAAAACACTAGCAATTAAGTTAAAGTAATCGAAAAATTTTCGCTGTTAGAAAATATATAAGAATGTTGATAATTACAAACACTGTGTCATTTACTTATTTTCAGTGGCATATAATCAAACACAGGCCAAGTTTATTGCAGATACAATTGGTCACATAACAATCTGTAGAGGCTGCGAGTTCATCTATGGAAATTTACCCATTAGTTTTCGCAGGTACTTGGTTGAATAATAAACCAAACTGTACACGGCATTTATAAATAATCTTTCAACAGAATACTCACTAACAATGGTACAGGTCAGGTTCCTAGCTATAAATGAGTAATGCCTGCTATTTTTAATGACTCCTTTCCATTGATACTCTATGCGATAACTGTTTACATAAGTGACTGTGTTCTTGACCAAGGAGAAAATTAAATAAGCTTTTAATTTCTCGTAAATTGCAGAGCAATGACTAATAACGTGTTGGTCACTCATATGCCTACACCGGTAAGAGTGGAGACAGAAGGGAAACAATCTGCAAATCACGTGAAACATTAAAAGATCGAGATTAAAGCAGAAATAAGATAAACCGGCTCTGTCTCGCCTCCGAACTTCGAAGATACGTATGATATAGAAACTGTATGAATATTTCGCAAAATTAATAGTCGATTGATATATGGTAATATACTGGTTGTTTGTGTTGTCCTAATCATTTCATCTGAGTCTCATCATAAAGACTCGTGAGTCGCCGATGTGGCGTCAATTGAAAAGACTTGCACCAGGCAGCCTAACAACCCCAGACGGGATCCCCAGTCTTTAGTGCCATACGGTAATTTTTTTAAAATAATATTCATCTTCTAAAGTTATTTTAATGAGTGTAGCTGTGAACAGCAGTTCTACCAAAGTCCTGACTACACTGGCTGTCACTAAAGCGTGCTTTTGAGGGTAACATCGATATATGCCTCACTGAAGACAGTACTGTTCTTCAATATGAATTACTAGGCTGTACTTGTCTCACATTCATCTAGAAATATGCTTAGTAGCGTAGCGAAATGAATAGTATTTTTTTTAGGTGCAACCTTAATTATTTTCGTACTCTCAAGATGTATAATCGCTAATACATAATACAGATAGTTCCAACTGACGAAACCCACGAAAGACATGAGAGATAATAACATATTTGACATCTTAAATAAATAACTAAGCGTTCATGCAGGTACTATACGAGTGATTACGATTATCGTAAAAACTGTCCTTAAATTTACATATTAATGTTTGAAACCACTTAAATTTTTAAAATTATGATTCATCAATAAATTCTGTTTCGAAAGTTCGAGGAGAGCTTAGGATATGTATGAATTTCATGGCACAGCTTTTATATATATATAGAACATTGATTGCATAAATAAGTGTGAGAATAACTAGAAATGTTTGCAGAAGAGTGAATTTCACTTACTAATAAGCACACCTCCTGTTTATGCTTAACAGTAAAAATAATTACCATTCTACTGTTGTTTAGAATCCTGAAAGCCCCAAATTTGTTTGTGGAATTTAGACTACGTCGTATTGTAAAGCGTACAACCAACGTTTCCACCTCTATTACAAGCTTCTTTCAACACAGTTTGTAATACCTACAAGTTCCAGCATTACCATTACAGAATGAGTTGATAGAATATCCAGCACTTGAAGAGTTATATTTGATATTAAAAAATCGATTTCAAAAATTTTCCCTTATATGACAGCTTCCACAATATTTCCTACTTAATGAGATGCAGCAAAGAACTTTCTCATTGCTTTCTCTTCATCACATTTTGCTATAAGCACTAATTCTGGAACGCAGAAACAAAGCATGATGTCAGAATCGGATAGCAGTGGTTTAAGATCAGTAATAACAAAAATATCACTAACTACCGAAATATTAGTGCCGTTACTCTAAGTGCAGCTCTCCCACTCAACTTAGTGCGTAGATTTTTGATAAAAAGTAGCTGTTGGTGAACCATATGAGCAATTAATTTCGGCTGTTCTTTAGTTATCAAGCTATATGGTTGTCTTGCAATCCTAGGAAAGTATTGTGATTAGCAATTTATCACACGCGTTTTATTCCCACCTTCCGTGTGGTTTCCAAGGAAGGCGTCTCTTTTTCCTGATTTAGACATAAATATAGTCAATTTGAATTACCTTAAATCTGAAACAATGAAGCACCGTTTATCTTCAGATTGTAGACTAAGACCATTTTCAATTTACTGATTTTATGCTGATTCACCTAAAAAAGGAGTCTGAAATTTTTGTTCCCACCTCACGTCATATGAGGGTGCGTTACGCACTCAGGAACATTGTCTAACATGATCTGTGTGGTGGTCCTGGTTTCACAGTGTGGGGAGACGTAACATTCCATGGGTGTACTGATCCCTCAGTTCTTTGAACACTGTACACTCGCAGGTAAAAATCATTGTGACACTGCATACCTTTCTAATTTGTGTCCTCTGAGGGGTACATTCGGCCCTGACTTCGTTTTCGTGGATAATAATGCCTTATCCCATTGAAAAACGCAGGAGGTGCAGCTCTTGGAACTAGAGTATATTCGGTGACTAACCTACCTTTTCCCCTGACATTAGTCCCATTGAGCACGTGTGGGATGCGTTGTAGAGACGTATTACAGCACATCCACATGCACCAACTACCATTCAGCGGTAGCCAACCGCGCTGGTCGAGGAAGGAACGCCGCCCTACTACAAGAACTCATTACTAGTCCTCTGCCGGCCGCGGTGATCTAGCGGTTCCAGGCGCTCAGTCCGGAACCGCGCGACTGCTACGGTCGCAGGTTCGAATCCTACCTCGGGCATGGACATGTGTAAGGTCCTTAGGTTAGTTAGGTTTAAGTAGTTCTAAGTTCTATGGGACTGATGACCACAGATGTTAAGTGCTCAGAGCCATTTGAACCATTTGAACCAGTCCTCTAGCAGTATGAGAGCGCGTCCCAGAGCGTGCACTGTCGTCCGTGGTGCTCACACATCCTGTTAAGAACCATGTCCCGCCTTTTGTTACGTCCAAAAGAATCATCGTAAATCACCCAAACTTCATTGTAATTATTATATTTGAATAAAAGTGTCATTTCTGTTCACCTCACTGCATATTTCTTTCAGTTACTTTCTGTACTATACTGAAGCAGTTCTTTAAGAATGAGCCCAGTTCCATAGAGCTACACTATGTGATGAAAGGTATCCGGACACCTGGCTGAAAATGACTTACAAGGTCGTGGCACCCTCCATCGGTAATGCTGGAATTCAGTATGGTGTTGGCCCACTGTGTTGTTGACAGCTTCCACTCTCGCAGGCATACGGTCAATCACGTGCTGGAAGGTTGCTTGGGGGATGGCAGCCCAATCTTCACGGGGTGCTGCACTGAGGAGCCCTTGCACAAATTCGGCGTTCCAAAACATCCAAAAGGTGTTCTATAGGACTCAGATGAAGACTCTGTGCAGGACCGCCATTTACAGGGATGTTATTGTTGTGTACCCACTCCGCCACAGGCCGTGCATTATCAACAGGTGCTCGATCGAGTTGAAAGATGCTATCGCCATCCCCGAATTGCTTTTCAACAGTGGGAATCAAGAATGTACTTAAAACATCAATGTAGGCCTGTGATGTGATAATTCCACGCAAAACAACAAGGGGTGCAAGCCACCTCCATGAAATACACGACCACACCATAACACCACCGCCTCCGAATTTCACTGTTGGCACTACACACGCTGGCAGATGACGTTCACCGGGCATTAGCCATACTCAAACCCTTCCATCGGATCGTCACACTGTGTACCGTGATTCGTCATTCAACACAACGTTTTTCCATTGTTCGATCGTCAAATGTTTACACTACATACACCAAGCGAGGCGTCGTTTGGCATTTACCGGCGTGATTGTGTAGCTAACGAGCAGCCGCTCGACGATGAAATCCAAGTGTTCTTACCTCCCACCTAACTGTCATAGTACCTGCTCTGATTCCTGATGCATCCTGTGTGATGGTCTGGATAGATGTCTGCCTACTACACATTACGACTCTCTTCAAGGGTCGGCGGTCTTTGTCAGTCAACGGACGAGGTAAGGCTGTACGCTTTTGTGCTGTACCTGTCCCTTGACATTTCCACTTCACTATCACATCGGAAATAGTGGACCTAGGGATGCTTAGCAGTGTGGAAATCTCGTATACAGACGTATGACACAAATGACACCCAATCAACTGACCACGTTCGAAGTCCGTGAGTTCCATGGAGCACCCCATTCTGCTCTCTTACGATGTCTAATGACTAGAGAGGTGTTTCAATAAGAGCGTGCAAAGATTTAACAGGACGTACAGGACGCTCCACTGAACAATTTGAGGTAGGGAACCTGGGGTGGGAGATGCCAGCTTCAGGAGATAATAGGAATAAAATCACAGTACTTTTTTATTTACATTCGTTACAGTTAACCGCAAATACTGTCATTGACACAATGAACGTACCTTTGTACTGCATCTTCCAAATGTGTTGAAACTGAATCAGCCTCAATGCAAGCATGACATCTGTGAACAAGATTCTAGCGCACCCTTACAAATATCCCAGTTGTGTTTCGAATCACGTCAAAGACAGGTACAGTTCTGGCAACTAATTCCATCTTCGTATCCACTGGGGTCTCCTATACAAGTTACGTTAGATACCCCCTCGGGAAATAATCTAGAGGATTTAGGTCAGGTGACATTGCAGGCCATGCAATAGCACCTCCCAATTCAGCGACCAGGAAAAATTTCCAAGTAATTAGGCTCGTCCTCCTCGTTTTCTTGCAGGAAAGAAAGAATCTACATGTAACTAACAGCATAGTACCTGTAAACTCGTACGCACGTTAGTTACAAAGAAATTGATAAACAGTAACGCTAGAGAAAGGGATAGACAAGTTTACATCCATATCTCCTTAAGCTATCTACTCCAACACCCACACCTCAAGTTGTTCAGTGGAGCATTCTCTATGCCCTGTTATATTTTTGCACTCTCTTACGGAAACACCCACTATAACTCCATGACACTGATTTCACTGCATGTATGGGCTCCGTTTAAATCCAATGAAATGCATCTGATGGAAGCCAACCCCTCCCTGTGGTGCCACATAACTAGAATTTGGTGACTTTTCTAATATTTGAGTCAGTACACTGCCATCTAGTGTCACAGAAGAAACTAGAGACCGCAGAAAATGTCACTACGCTTCAGAGAGTGCTGCCACACTGGTTACCTGCCACCCTCCGTCGGTACCATGGCCATTGGCCCATTGCTGTCGTAGATTAGCTTCTGAATGGATGAAACTGCTTATAGGATTATATTATGGTTAGATTTTAGCTTGTAGTTATCTGCCCTATTCTTATGTACTTGTGTATATTTTATCTAAATTGTTACCCTTATAACACTACATTTGTATATGCCATTTGCGGCTTGCCTCTTGATGGTTGGTTAATACTTTGAAATTAAATACTTAATGAGGGATAGCTGCTCTATCAAAAGACAAAATGTGTAGAAAATACTTGTACGATCAGTATGTGATTTTGCTGTAGTGTGTGGTAAATATACTACTTTACCAGGTGTCACAAAAAATGCTAAGAATTCCGAAACACACGTCTAACTTTTTTACTTGAGTTGAAACGTCCCACCAATACACAGAAATCTCAACTAGCAAACACGACTTCCACATCGCTGGCAACGGGTTATACACAATGCTGGTGGCTACTTTGAAGGTCAGTAAACCATTGAAGTATCTATTTTGTACGAGCTGTAAATAAATAGTTGCCACTATTAAACTTCCAACCCTCGTATATGGATAGTCCCTCAGGCATGCAGTGTAAAGTATTCTGTACTAAAAATAGCTTCTAGTTCTCTATAACTTTTCGATAATCTTTGTATCCATGCTCTTTGTGTCTCATAAATTAGAAAATGGATGTATTTAAAAACTTAAAAGCGTTCGTAGTGAGCAAATTACAACTCCTTTTATGGACAGTTCTGCGCGGATGCTGTGAAGGGTAGTGCTGTTCCAAGCAAGTGCTTAGTACTCCTGGCCTACTTTAGCCACGCAGTCGTTAAATGACAGTCAGTGAGACTTTGTTAGGTAATAAAAGATATTTCTGAAGAATGTTTTATGTATACGGTTATGGTACAAATGTAGCAACCCCAAGTGAAGACTCATCGCTGTTCTCTTTCTCTGGTACTGTATTTGTTGATTAAAAATAGCCATTTTTTCGATTTGTTTCTTTGTTTTCCTTCACGGATACATGTTTCTTCAACTACTTCCATGATATTGCTCACAACTCGATATCAGTGCCGTTGCGGAAACGGTCGCTATAGCCACTTTAGTCGTCATTTTCACCTCATTGACATTATCCTTTTCTTGTTTCTTTCCAGGTACGTTTTCACCCAGTTCCATATAAGTTCCACAGAACTGTTATGATAGTGGAACTAAGGACGTCTAATCACACATTGTACCTTCGTCATAGACAGTTCGCTGACCTGGTGGCTTGGGCTTATTGCCTTGTACAGCTTTACAAGTTCCATTAATTCCGTCTTACTGACGCGAGATCCAATTTTCTCCTATGGAATATTTCTCTGTACCAGGAGAAAAATATTCACTTTACTCCACTGCACTGTCCGAGGTTTGTCTACAACGGAGAGCCGTGGAGGTTTGTTCGTAACTGTCGTTAAATTCAGGGGCAGGTTTTGTAGCATTCCGAAAAATTTTGGCATTCGTTTCCTAATAATAGGCACTTTCCTTTCTGGAAAGAGAGAGCAATAAACTGTTTGCAATGATGTCACGACTGAGACAGCGTGAAGGGCGATTATCCTGCTATGTTTTCCCATTGGCGCATTTATTGTCCTTTGGCTGTGCGGTCCTTGCAACTGACAGCTTCTACATCTACATCTACATTTATACTCCGCAAGCCACCCAACGGTGTGTGGCGGAGGGCACTTTACGTGCCACTGTCATTCCCTCCCTTTCCTGTTCCGTGGTTCACGGGAAGAACGACTGCCGGAAAGCCTCCGTGCGCGCTCGAATCTCTCTAATTTTACATTCGTGATCTCCTCGAGAGATATAAGTAGGGGGAAGCAATATATTCGATACCTCATCCTGAAACGCACCCTCTCGAAACCTGGCGAGCAAGCTACACCGCGATGCAGAGCGCCTCTCTTGCAGAGTCTGCCACTTGAGTTTGCTAAACATCTCCGTAACGCTATCACGGTTACCAAATAACCCTGTGACGAAACGCGCCGCTCTTCTTTGGATCTTCTCTATTTCCTCCGTCAACCCGATCTGGTATGGATCCCACACTGATGAGCAATACTCAAGTATAGGTCGAATGAGTGTTTTGTAAGCCACCTCCTTTGTTGATGGACTACATTTTTTCTAAGGACTCTCCCAATGAATCTCAACCTGGTACCCGCCTTACCAACAATTAATTTTATATGATCATTCCACTTCATTCCATACTCCCAGATATTTTACAGAAGTAACTGCTACCAGTGGTTGTTCCGCTATCATAAACTCATACAATAAAGGATCCTTCTTTCTATGTATTCGCAATACATTACATTTGTCTATGTTAAGGGTCAGTTCCCACTCCCTGCACCAAGTGCCTATCAGCTGCAGATCTTCCTGCATTTCGCAACAATTTTCTAATGCTGCAACTTCTCTGTATACTACAGCATCATCTGCGAAAAGCCGCATGGAACTTCCGACACTATCTACTAGGTCATTTATATATATTGTGAAAAGCAATGGTCCCTTAACACTCCCCTGTGGCACGCCAGAGGTTACTTTAACGTCTGTAGACGTCTCTCCATTGATAACAACACGCTGTGTTCTGTTTGCTAAAAACTCTTCAATCCAGCCACACAGCTGGTCTGATATTCCTAGGCTCTTACTTTGTTTATCAGGCGACAGTGTGGAACTGTATCGAACGCCTTCCGGAAGTCAAGGAAAATAGTATCTACCTGGGAGCCTATATCTAATATTTTCTGGGTCTTATGAACAAATAAAGCGAGTTAGGTCTCACACGATCGCTGTTTCCGGAATCCATGTTGATTCCTACAGAGTAGATTCTGGGTTTCCAGAAACGACATGATACGCGACCTAAAAATATGTTCTAAAATTCTACAACAGATCGACGTCAGAGATATAGGTCTATAGTTTTGCACATCTGCTCGACGACCCTTCTTGAAGACTGGGACTACCTGTGCTCTTTTCCAATCATTTGGAACCTTCCCTTCCTCTAGAGACGTGCGGTACACGGCTGTTAAAAGGGGGGCAAGTTCTTTCGCGTACTCTGTTCTTTCCGAAGAACCATACGATGTCGTTGAATGAAATGCTCATCACGGCGCACAGATACCATGACAGAATGCCAGTTCTCTCTAGGAAAAATTGTGCACACATTCGTCGCCATGTATGTGGGCTGGAATTCCCCTTCCAACCCACGATACCTTCGAAGACTGTGAAGGCGTCGGCAGACGACAAGCTATAAGCCAAACCTAATCTTGAGACATCTCACACCGCTACTGAAACAATGATAGTACAAAAACGTTAGTCTAAGGCAACAGCAGGAGAGCTCAGAACACTACATTGCTCTAAGCACTCTCATTGTGGTCTTCGACGACTGTTTTTATGCAACTTTTCACACTACAATATCATGTGCAAGCTTCTTATCTCCGAATAACTGCTTCACCCTACACCCATTTGAACCTGTTTACTCTACTGGTCTCTTGCTGTCCATCTACAACTGTCCTCACACTTACCCCCAACAGTAAAATGGAGATCCCAAGACGTCTCACAGTGTTTCCTGCCAAGCGATCCCTTCTTTTAGTCAATTTATGTCATAAATTTCTTTCCTCCCCAATGTCGTTTCAGTATTTCTTCTTTAGTTATGTGATCTACCCATATAATGTTCAGCGTTTCCCTGGGTTATGTTCTGTGCTTGCCTGAATGACCTATCGTCCACATTTCACCTACATGCAAAGCTACACTCCATACACATACTATCAGAAAAGCTTTCTAAAATTTACGCTTCCCTTGCCAATGACAGGCTACGTTTTATACTCGTATCGTCTCTAGGTCGGCCATTATCAGTTACCAGAGTAGCAAAAATAGTCTTGTACTTTTAGTGTCTTAGACCCTAATCTAATTCCTTCAGCATATCCTGATTTAATTCGAATGGATTCCATTACCATTACACTCCATGATGGCCGGCCGAAGTGGCCGTGCGGTTAAAGGCGCTTCAGTCTCGAACCGCAAGACCGCTACGGTCGCAGGTTCGAATCCTGCCTCGGACATGGATGTTTGTCCTTAGGTTAGTTAGGTTTAACTAGTTCTAAGTTCTAGGGGACTAATGACCTCAGCAGTTGAGTCCCATAGTGCTCAGAGCCATTTGAACCATTTGAACACTCCATGATGAAAGTAATGGAACACAGAAGTAACGGAACACAGGGGTTACTGTTTACTAACAGGGCGGCAACATGGTGCACTATACCGGTTTACCTGTCGGTGACACAGGAAGGGAGGCAGGTTTGTCACTGGTGTCACCTGTGCAACGGTGTCACATCCCATCCGAGAAGACTATCAGAAGTCGCAGGTTTTTTCAAACGAAACTACATGGTTCCAGAGACTTTCTCAAGTCTCAAATATCTATGATCTAAAACTTTGAACATAGTTGGTAAAGTTCAGTGACCGTGGCAGAATTATATTGGAACAAATAAGCCCTCGGTCACAAATATTAAGTCAAAATTGACCTGGTTTCCACGCTACTATGATCGTCGTCTTCAGAATTAGACTAACTGTTCTAATACATATTAGGTATATAGCACATTAATAAAATTAAAGTTTGTACTGACTCGAAAAGATGCAGTACCTACAAGTCACATATTAAAAAAGAACTGAGCCGGAAAGGCGACGTCATGAACAGTTGTGAGATGGCGAGCCGCTAAGGGCTGCTCGTACTGTGAACAAGGGTTGCAACAAGGCTTGTCTAATTCTGAGGACGACGCTCATTGTACCGTCGAAACCAGGTCAATTATGACTTAATATTTGTGTCCGAGAGGCTATTTGTTCCAATTTAATCTATGATGTATATAACATACAGACCGCCCGAAGCAACGAATAAAATGATTTAGCAAGGTCGGGATTCGAACCCAGGTTTCCTGTCGACTAGGCAGATGCGCTAACTACTACACCATCATGCTGGCACAGAGGCTTTGCGCAACTGCACGCTTTATCCTAGTACACCTTCCCCCTCTATCCTTAAACGCACAATGGCAATACGTTATATTTCTTATGGCGCGGAGGGAGGGGGGTGGAGGCGGGTGGGGGGTTGGGCGAGAGAGCTTGTTGACCACCATGACCTTCACCACCCACATGGATCTGCGCCTGTCCTGAAACGACACGGCTGCCGTTCCGCTGTGTATGTGCGAGGCTCGCCGTGGAAAGTTTCCAGGTCCGCATAGCCAGCTGGAGCGATGTCGCAAAGTGTCTGCATGTAGCGGTGCGCCCCGCCATGAGCAAACAGGCAGGGCGTCCTCTGGGGACCCACCCCGCTGGGCAAGCGTTGCCATCCGGGGTCGCACGGTGCCGTGTGGCGAGACGGCCACGGCCTCCAGCACTGTGCCTCCATCAGCTGGCTACCGGGACACACTAAAGACATTAATATGGGGTGTATCCACCGTTCGTCTTTACGACAGCCATAGTTGGAGACGGTCCCAATGTGGTCTCTAATTGTTTGTGGAGGAAAGGCAAGCCATTCTGGAGCTATGTCGGCATTCTGACTCATCTTAAACGTATTACATTGCGTTCAGGTCGAGACTCTGGGCAAGACAGTCCGTTTAACGAATGTTATTGTCCACAAACGGTTACCTCACATATGCCTCTTCATGACAGGGTGCACTGTCATACTGACACTGTTGTGGACTGGCGCGCATCCACTTTGAGGAAACTCTCGCAGCAGCAGAGGAAGTCTGCTGAAGGTGCAGTGGTAAGATGGATGCATTGTTTTTAGGAAAGCACACACACGCAATGACATTAACACAATTGGTGACGCTGGTTGAACAGTTGTGGAATGCACGTTTAGTCAAATGTTCAAATGTGTGTGAAATCTTATGGGACTTAACTGCTAAGGTCATCAGTCCCTAAGCTTACACATTACTTAGCCTAAATTATCCTAAGGACAAACACACACACTCATATCCAAGGGAGGACTCGAATCTCCGCCGGTACCAGCCGCACAGTCCATGCCTGCAGCGCCTCAGACCGCTCGCCTAATCCCGCGCGGCAACGTTTAGTCTGTCTGTCCTGCGTTGACTACAGTTCTATAAATACAAAGTACATAATGTTCTCTGGACTAATGTTGGAAGAAAACTAATCGTCGTTTTGATATACTATTCGAAAAACAATTCCAAACTAACGCTACTTAGTTAACTCTCTAGGTAGGCGGTCTCTGTACATACATGGTAAATTCTTGTCACTGTTCCGTTTCCACTGAAAATTAACCACTTTCTATCTATCGGCCACTGTTTCTATCTCACTCGACGACTTGAACACTTGAAGTCATGACGAACGTTCTGTAGGAACTCACTAGTAAGACTCGGACTGACATACAACTTCCAACAGACGACCGCTGAACGTGTACGGTTCCCGGACTGACTTACAACTGATGACTTGTCGGACTGACTTACAACTTACAAGTGATCATTTCTGCTCATGCTTAATCCCGCGTCTCTCTTCGTGATGACGCTGCCGTTCCAGGTGATGTGATTCTCGTGGGGCAGCGTGACTAGTTTGCACGCAGCGACGTTGCTGCTGCGGGCAGACGTCCGCTGTAATTCTGGTACCAAACCCCGCAGGTTTATATGAAATTCAAACTCACGGATTTTGACTTGCTTTACGCTGGCACGCGACAAACACCCGCCTAAGGGTTGCATATCATCGTGTTACATAAGAAATTCTTATTTGTAAGTAAATTATAACATCATTTGACGGTAATACCAAATGCAATTCATACTTTTACGTTTTTTCTGTGAAGCGTGCTAAATATCGATGCTTATGTAGGTTGTTCCCGTTACCATCACATTCACAAATTACCTTTTTTAGAGATAACATTACATGGCAGTTCCTCCACACCGAAGTGTGGAAGATTATTGGGATGAAGATGTTAAAATTTTTTAAGTATGTATCTGACTTTATTGTTCTATTCTTGAAGATGCTTTAGCTTTTGTCATTTCTTTCACTACCAGGCAGTTAGAAAATAGCCGAGGAGGAGAAATCAGCTAATAGCGGAAAAGTGTGAATAGAGTATTTACTTCACAAATAAAAGTAGCCTACGCAAGACAATGACTTCCTTAAAGACATTTGCAGCGGTTATGGACCCATACAAGCAAAAGACTATTTATGCACTACCTATCGAATTACTGAGTAGCAGAGAACAAAAGTTAAAATGATCCAGCTGACAGAGAACATTCGTTTTAATAATATCTGTTTGAAGGACAAAATTGTTCCTAACTAAATCGTGGTTAAGATAAATACCATGCAAAAGACCTTTAACTCTCGGCCACCCAGCACTGCTGTCAATGCTACTGGCATCTGGAAAAACAAAATCCTTATTGAACGGTCACCTTGTAACACGGATCTGCAATAAATACAGACATCTTCCAGTTGCGCGTCACTTTTAATCGTTCCTGACAATCACGCCTTCCATTCCGCCTGTATCCCACTCGCACCGTCCTGTGTAGTATTTTGAGCTATTTACCAATTAATATCGCCTACATTATCTCGCTTTACACAAACAACACAGAGAATTCGGAAATGCACCAGAAAAGGAATGTCATTACGCAAGCTGAAATGCCACGGAACTATTCTCTCAACTAATTTACACAGGAAAGCGCCCGTTCAGTTCTCACAACGAACAGAAACATTGCAGCTAGGATCAAAGACATCCTCTCTCAAGGCGACTTTCTTGCCTGCTGCAGGGGCAGAGTGAGTTAATACAATATTGTTCAGCTAGCTGCAAAGCTAAATGAACAATTAGCGTTTGAGAAACGTCTGGCACTTGGAAATGAAATACCCTGAAGCAAATTCTCTCCTACGTATACATCTCGCAAACTGCTCTAAATTACGTAAATTGTGGGCGTGTTTACGTAGGAGTACAATTATGCTGTACAGAGACGTACCGAGTTGTTTCAGTAGAGTCTTATTAGGATTTCTTGGGCGAAAGTTTCTTAAGTTCCTCATCACTCATTACATCAAATTTAAGAACTTCTCCTGTTTCATGCACGGTCATGGCACGGAATATGGCTGCTTATACATCTCTGTCATTTGTTTGAACTCATCTTCAGAAACTCTACACGTACGGCGTTTGCTACGTTGCTACTTTGAAGGTCAGTTAAACTTTCAAACGCGTATCTATTTTGTACAAGCTGTAGATAAATAGTTGCCACTATTAAAGTGACACAAGATCGACTGCAATAAACATTCCAGGGAGGTAAATGCGTTCACGTATTCTTCTGAACTACAGTTTTTTGAGTTAATGCTAAAGTGATGTACGAAGATCTAATATAGACAAATTAACGTCGTCATTATTATACTAAAACCACTTACGTTTATTTTCATGATTAAAATGCTAAGCATCGGTTGCACATTGAAAGTGAAGGTGATATCAATCTATATTGGGAGGGGGTGTGTTTAGGATAAAAGAGCCACAACTTGTCACCCTCTCGACACCACATCATCCTATCCCAGAACCCAATTGCCAAACCGTGGCTGGGAAGGAGCAGATGGAGTCGGTGACAACTTTTCACCCCCTTCAAATCTGAACCGTGGACCAGCGCCTGATGGATCTGATCGTGGAAAAGGAAGCTTCGATAAGATTCATTGGCAACAGTAGAAGTAACTTTAGGCATTCTCCAGGCAAGAGTATTGAGATCCTCTCCCTCCTCTTTCTCCTTTTTTTTCTACTTTCTGCATGTCTTGGGCATTTATGCATTATGCCCTCTCCGTCCAGATTATTAATCTTTTTACCTTTACCTCGATCTTCACAACAATCTTCCACCCATGGCTAATAATTCATTCGTAAGTTGGTATTGTGTCGTCTTTGATTCTTGTGACATGGTCCTTCCAGTTCTTTAATCTGCTCATTTAAGGCTTTCATATTTTTAGGCTTTCTCTTCCAGTTCTCTGATGTCAGCATTCCTTCTCCTGTCGCACAGTGTCAACCAAGATTCCTTTCCTAGGAATCACATCTCCAATGTATTGGAACTGAGAATATGTTCAAATAATTCTAGAGCAAGCCCAAGTTAGGGATACTGGTCTTTAATTTTGAGGATCCGTTCTTTTGCTCTTTTTATACACAAGTCGGTTGGGACTTCGCGCTGAGCGAAAGATTCGCGATAAATGAGGTGATCCGACAGGATGCCTACGTATATGTCACCTGTCAAAGCCGTATCTAGACGTATCAGGGGCCCCATATTACTCCAGCTACACACGCCCCACTCCATTACAGTGCCTCCACCAGCTTGAACAGTCCTCTGATGACATACAGCGTCCATGGATTCATGACGTTCTTTCCATACCAGTACACGTCCATCCGCTCGATATAATTTGAAACGAGACTCGTCCGACCAGGCAATATGTTTCCAGTCATCAATAGTCCAATGTCGGTGTTGACAGACCCAGGCGTAAAACTTCGTGTCGCGCATTCATCGAAAAATGGTTCGCACGCTGACACTTGTTGATGACCTAGCATTGAAATCTGCTGCAATTTACGGAAACACTTCTGTCACGTTGAACGGTTCTCTTCAGTCGTCGTTGATCCCTTTCTTGCAGGATATTTCTCCGGGTGCAGCGATATCGGATATTTGATGTTTTATCGTATACCGATATCCACGGTACACTCGCGAATTGGTCGTACGGGAAAATGCCCACTTCATCGCTATCTCGGGGATGCTGTGTCCCATCGTTCGTGCGCCGACTATAACACTACTTTCAAACTCACTTAAATCTTGATAACCAGTCATGGTAGCAGCAGCAACCGATAAAAAAACTGCGTCAGACACTTGTTGTCTTATTTATGCGTTGCCGACCGCAGCACCGTCTTCTGTCTGTTTACATATCTCTGTATTTGAATACGCATGCCTTTACCAGATTCTTTGGCGCTTCAGTGTATATAGCAGCTAAACTGCTATGAGATTGGATAGTAGGAAAACGAAGAGGAGGAAGAATAGCAAAATAATCTTGATTGAGGGAAAGCAGTTGAAGAGATTCTCTCGGCTGATCTTCTCTCTTTCTCAGGCGTTCTTCATTTTGACTGCAATGCCCGTTCATTTCTGCGATCTGAGTATCCATTCCTTCGGAACACTACTCATTCGTGTCGAAGTTCTTGGGTGATGCTCTGCTAATCTGAAAGTGTTCGAGCTCTATCCACCAGACTGTTTAGCACCGAATTTTTTGTCTGACGGATTATGATGGCTCGAGCAGTGGAGACTCAGGTTAGTGTGTGTAGAATGGAACAGGCCGCCCAACTTAACATCCCCATCCGACGGACGGAGCAATCTCAGAACTGTCACATTCCCTCACTTCATGGGACGCAGCACAGTTTGGAATTTAATTCGGGACACTGGCGCAAAGACTGGATATCACGAACTTTACGCCTATACCTCTCCTCCTCTTATTGGCCGTATACGAGATACGAAGTTTCTCCGCCACTACAATTCAAACGAGATTACCTCCAAGTCAAGCACCACCGCATAGGCGTGTTTTGTCACCTCAGCGTATTTTTCCCTCATGACTGACATAACCCGCCTCCGTGGGAAAGCGATACGCACACACAGATATGGGGGTAGTATGGCTTACACAAGGTATAAAAGGACAGCACATTGTCTTTGCTGTCACATGTACTCAAGTGATTCATGACAAAAAGTTTCCGACATGATCATGGCAGCCCGACGGGAATTAACAGATTTTCAGTGAAGAATGGCAGTTGGAGCTAGAAGCATGGGAAATTGCATTTCGGAAATCGTTAGGGAATTCTGTATTCCGAGATCCACAGTGTCAAGTGTGTGACGAAAATACCAAATCTCAGATATCACCTCTCACCACGGACAAAGCTCTGGCCAACGGCCTTCACTTAACGACCGAGACCAGCGTTTCTGTAGAGTTGTCACTGCCAACAGACGAGCAGCACTATGTGAACTAACCGCAGAGATCAATGTGGGACGTACGAAGGACGTATCCGTTAGGACAGTGCGGCGAAATTTGCCGTTAATGGGCAATTGCAGCAGACGACGGACTCGAATGCCTTTACTAGCAGCATGACATCACCTGCTGCACTTCTCCTGGGCACGTAACCATATGGGTAACCATATCGAAAAACCTTGGCCAGGTTAGATCAATTTCTGTTGATAAGAGCTGATGGTGGGGTTAGAATGTGGCGCAGACCCCACGTAGCTTTGGATTTAAGTCATCAGTAAGGCACTGTGCAAGCCGGTGATGGCTCTATAACAATATGGAATGGACTGGATCCTCTGGTCCCATTGAACCGATCATTGACTGTAAATTGTTGTATTCGGCTACTTGGAGAACATTTACAGCCATTCAAGGCCATCATGTTCCCATAGATGGAGTTTTTGTGGACGACAATGCGCCATGTCACCGCGTCAAAATTGTTCGCGATTAGTTTGAAGAAAATTCCGGACAGTTCGAGTGAATGATTTGGCCGCCCGCTTCGCCGGACATGAATCCCATTGGACATTTATGGACATAATCGAGAGGTCACTTCGTACACAAAATCCTGCAGGGGCGACACTTTCGGAATAATGGACGGCTGTGGAGGCAACGTGCCTCAGTATTTCTGCAGGGGACTATCAACGATTTTTGTAGTGCATGCCACGTCGAGTCGCTGCACCACTCCTGGAAAAAGGAGGTTCGACACGATACTGAGAAGTTTCCCATAACTTTTGTCACCTCAGTTTACTTGCTTGCCTGCTACTACTATTTGCCGAAAATCACATTTCTGTCTCTTGAACCGATAAGAAAATGGTAGGGGTGTGATGATGTAACCTTCTCACGCTGTGTGTAAAACTACTTGCAACGGAAGTATTTCGCTTCAGAAACATCCCAATCATTAAGTAAAGTCAGAACAATTGTATAATTAATTTAGGATCACCTTTGGGTTCATCATCATAGAACCGCTACGCTTGATCACTGTTCCTATGAAACATTGAAGTGCTCTCAATTGTTCGCTGGGCGACAGTAAAATAGTGTAAAATTCCCTCCTTAAATGGCTGTAGTATTGCAGATACGATATTCGCCATAAAATGGTTTAATACCTTTGACGATATCCAGTCTGGGAGTTGTCTGAGAGTTGAGAGGACCGAATGGTTGTCGGAAATGCGTACCCTCCGGAAGTGTTAGAGCTAGAGCATCTTGGGAGCGCGGCTGTGGCTTACGGCCGGCTATTGCAGGCTGCAGGGACGTCGCGGACACGCGGGACAGCTCAGCGCGCGTATTGTTCGACGCAGCTTTTGTAGCCGCGAATCCAGGCTGCAGCTTTTCACGGCCGGAGGCATTGTGCTCGCTCACCGACGTGTGTGAAGTACCGCTAACAAAGCTTTTACTTAATGGAAGATTGCAGAGCGCAGATCAACAAAACCTCGGGAATGCTTCTTTTCAGAAAGGAAGAGGAAGATAACTGCGAGGACTTTGAGATTCATCGCGTTACATGAACGTTTATGAAAATTGCTAATGTGAAGACGCAATGAGTGAGATATATCTTAACTCGTACCATGTGTGTAACAGCGCTCTATCAACAAGTGACAGCTATGAGGTGGCGTTGATGTAGCCGTACGTCCGACTTGTGGGAGCTGAGGGTCCACTTTAACATCAAGCTGATTCCAATTAAGAGGTGTCAAATGAAGTACAAATGTCGAAGTATGAACAAAGGAATCGTCAACCTTGCACTGAATCTCAAGTGGTAGAAAATTTCGACTATTACCAAATGACAGTTTCAAATACAATTGTAACGGTTAACGATAAAGGATATATGGATAGGTCACATAAATTTTTTGTATTTTGTGGTTGTTGACGGCTTTGTCTGGATAGGACCAGTTAGTGGATTAGATACACCTTGTTAGGCATAATACGATTTTTCGTCTGTATCTAATTATTCTGCAGAACGTTGCATACATAATTATGAAGCTTCAATGACATCATATGATCCACGGATACTATGTGTAATGTCGATGCGCATAGTTAGTTTCTGACATTCACTCAAGTTAGATAATAGTTCTAATTTGATATTTGTTTTATGACAGTAATAGATATATGGATGATTTCAGACATATATGTTGTTCACCCTGAATAGTACCTTTTGGTATCTGTCCATATATTCTTTACATGTTATCACACAGGTGGTTTTCTACATTTGGTCTTTGACAAGTTCTGGACGCTTAACTCAGGCATATGACGTGGGTATGCCCCACTATGGCCTACACCTCAGCAGTTTGTAACTTTGATGCGACGTATTGATATATTCATATTGTCATTTTGACAGTTTTACCTATACTGACACTTAGATTTCATTGATGCTGTAGTTTTGCAAGGGATACTTGTTGTTGTTCAACGTTAACATTATCTTGGTTTTATACATTCTGTGTCTGATATGACAGAATGATATGACATAGGTGGTTTTCTAAATTTGGTCTTTTGACACGTTCTTGGTCATTCATTTTATGCACATGACATAAATGTGACCTTACACGGTTTTCACCTCAGCATTGTATAATTTCGATGTCACATATTGATACATCTGTGCTGACATCTTGATATCTTTGCGTATATCGGCACTCAGACATTGCTGATGCTGTGCTTTTGCTATTACTGTTTGCACACAGATGCATATTTCCTTGGTTCACTTATTTCTGATGTTATTGTAGTTTCTTTCAAACATCTGTCAATTTCTACAACTATTAATTTAGTTTGGGAGGTTACTTCAAGATTTGGCAGTTAAGTGTATCGTGTAACTAAATAGTTTTTAATCATTTCATATGTAATTAATGATTTCATTAATAATTCGTACATTTGTACTCTGTATAGAGTTGAAATTCTTTATGGTGTACTATATATAATTGTGTTTCAGATATGTGACAGTGGATGTATCTGTTGGTTTTTATCAAGTTATTCCTATAAATTCAACTACGTATAGCAATGTTGCTGACTTTTATTCTGTTTTTAATCTGTCTTCTTATTTGCATACTTGGTGAGTTGATGATGCTCTCGTTACTGTTTATGCATACAGGCCTGAAGCTGGTGTACCGAGTCACCAAACCTGGTGGCAATATAATAAAATAACATCCAAACGACGGCAGTAGGTGTTTCATATTCCTAAGAAAATTGTAAATTTTCTTCTATATTGTAAATCTGGATGTTTTTAACTTTTCACCATATTGAGCGCAGAGGATATTTACTCAAATTCTTGGTACACGCTACGGTGGCAACTCTCGGTACTCAGGCAACTATTTTTAAGTGATTCACGTGTGAAAATTGACCTTTTTAGTAAGTAATCTCTTTTTAGGATGACAAAGCTTTCATTTCTTCATGCACATTAGGGGCTGGTTCACTTTGAGGTGGGTACCTTCCAGTATTTGGACATTTTGCAAAATTATGTAAGTAATAACGTTTTTTCGCTTCGATTACAATCTCACATATATGTTTCATAACGAATTTATGCTGTTTATCCATGAACCATCGATCATTCACTACCTCACTTAGACTGAATCATCGCCGTTGACAAATATTAATCCGTCCCGGTGGTCACACAAAGCTATTCTGCGATGTTCTTTCGGTGATATTTACTCGTAATTCAAATTGTCAATACTTATTCGCTCTAACGTATCCTATTTCTTTTTTCACGTACACAGTATAATACACATCGCAGTGCTGGAATTTCTTTTGTAATTCAAACACTTACTCTGCCTGTAAACTACAAACAGATAATCTGTCTAGTACTGTCAATACCAGCAAAAGGTCCCACAATCGAGTTCCGGTCTGGCACACAGTTTCAATCTACCAGGAAGTTTGAGATCAGTGCAGGCTCCGCTGCAGAGTCATAATTCATTCTAGAAAACATGTGCATTTTACAACAGAATAATGTACTCTGAATACTGTACAGAGAACAGAATACTTTATTCTGGAAGGGAGAAAAGGTGTATACTGCCTCGTTTCATGTTATAGAAAAGGTCTTTTCAGCAACTTCTGTCCCACTGAAGAATTTTAAAATATAAATTTGTAGACTAGAGTATCAATGAATGTCTTTTTCCTTTCTTCTCTGTGGTCTGACCTGTGAATCGTCAGCACACAGTGAGCACAAATTTTATAACTTCCAAATGATTCTAGGAAAACGTAAGTATTATAAGAATGTATGTGATTTGTGTGGTGTGTGTGTGTGTGTGTGTGTGTGTGTGTGTGTGTGTGTGTGTTTGTGTGTGTGTGTGTGCGCGCGCGCGTGCGTGCACACATGACTATTGCTGCTAAATCACCGGACCGACTTCAATCAAACTTGGTATACGTATCCCTCACTGTCAGGCAATAATTGCTATTGCGATAAGAACCACCGGCCTATCACAAATCAGGGTATATGGTGTCATCAACACCTGCTGCATCACGCATGACGCTTAAATGTTTTGCTTCTTTGCTACTAACTCCATTCACAACGTATATAGATATATGGAAGTGAATGTACCTACACTAATACATCATTGTACGACACACAGTTCAAGAGATATGGCTTCACAAACTCTGAGATGCGTGAAAAAAAATGCCGCAAGAAGTTTTAATACATTTCTTCTTTACTTCTAAGAGGCTCCTACAGTCGAGGCCACTTAAGGAAAACACTGACACCTAGCAGCGCGGCTAAAGATTTCAACTGCGAAGCGCAAATGCCTGTAGGTGATAACAATAGCCGTCTATATACCTATGATAAGGGGTTGCTATATGTAGAGACGTTTACAAATTCGCATTGAACACATGTGAAACAGTTGTACTAATACATTTGTACATTATGCTTAGGAATGTTTCATAACTCCTAAGACTGTTTCATAATTTCTACGACTGTTTCATAATTTAAAACATATTTTGTCGAATACATGGGAATGAAATACTTCTGCTATTACATTAAAGAAGCAGTTCATTAATTGTTTCCGTTTCTAATAGAAAGCTCGAAAAATGAATACCCACCAATGTCCGGTTTGTCAGCTAGTAATAGCGAAAGATTGGAACTCAGACATAACATAGGAATCAAAAATAAGTTTTCAGCTACCCTTACCATATAAGACACACAGGCAGACCATTTGATGTAAAATTTAGGGAACGTTAGTGACCATAAACAGGATCTCACTTGGTATGCATTTGTCTGAGAGTGGACAAAAACTGGGGAGTACACATATAGTGTCCACAGCGTGGCAAAGGACCGCACTTTGTATCTCCTGGAGACGTTAGAGATATAGAAATGTAATAAGAATCAGCCCGACAGAGCGCTTAATGAGCAGGTAGATTTTGCACCTATACCTAAACAATCTTTGACAGTAAAACATCACATTAATCAGGAACGGTGCTACACCCCATCTAATCACTCTTTTTTGCCAGATACTGTCAACCATACCTTGTGTTATTAATAGAACCGAAGGAGGACTTACACATGAAGTGCGTAGAGACTTCGTTTGCACAAGTGGGCGAAGAAGATAGAAAAAGTTCTTGAAACTACGACGTTCTGACATAACGTTTGTGTGGTGTAGGCTGTCGGGGAAAAGGTTTCGTGCTATGGTAACGACAAATGACGTGGGCAGGGCATAAAGGTACGAATTACATGTGTCAATGGAACAAGTAATAACGCGGCAGCACAAGCTAAGCGTTGGGTGAAACACGTCCTCTAAAACTGCGTCTCCAGCCTCCGGATCTCTGTGACGTCCACCGTAGGAGCGGTGGGTCGGGGGGCGAAGGGAAGGGGTTACGTTGTCTCTTTTCACGGGGCTGCAGCCGGTGGCCCGTCCTGAAGGGCCGTGGCTTCAATAGGGCGCGTAATAGCCGCTGTCGCCGCGCACCGCCATACTAATGAGAATATCCCACCGAGATACGGATCTGGCTACAAAGTTTCTAGCAGGAGCGCGCCGTCGACAAAAACCTTCACAACCACACGCTCGCCCTAACTAAGAAGCAGTCTCTTGTACCTTATAAATAGACCTGGTCTCGAGATTATCTCATTTCCATCTGAAACGTTTACCTGGAATTTTTCATCTTGGGTGCGTGTTGTAATGACTGGTTTAGATCTGAGTGTTACGTTCCTAGTCAACAGACAATAGACGACCTCATTTTATCATTTTTAATTACACATTGTCTTCGTCTGGAAAGGAATACCGTACCTTAAATGTCTCTTCAGCTGTACAGTATGACATGAGAAAGAAATAATAATGTGTGCCTTAATGAGAGCAAAAAAAAAAAGGTTCAAATGGCTCTGAGCACTATGGGACCTAACATCTGAGGTCATCAGTCCCCTAGAACTTAGAACTACTTAAACCTAACTAACCTAAGGACATGACACACATCAATGCCCGAGACAGGATTCGAACCTGCTACCTTAGCGGTCGCGCGGTTTAATGTTAACAGTTATCATGTATACATATGCTGTAAACTGACTCATATCAAATCATTAAGATAAAAGAATCGTGGAACATTTAACCAACTAACTAACTTTACAATTCGTCTCCGTATCTGTGGCTGTGCTCGACTAGGAAGATCCCTAATCGTAATAGCCGGCCGGAGTGGCCGTGCGGTTCTAGGCGCTACAGTCTGGCGTCGAGCGACCGCTACGGTCGCAGGTTCGAATCCTGCCTCGGCCATGGATGTGTGTGATGTCCTTAGGTTAGTTAGGTTCAATTAGTTCTAAGTTCTAGGCGACTGATGACCTCAGAAGTTAAGTCGCATAGTGCTTAGAGCCATTTGAACCTAATCGTAATACAGGGGGGAGGAAATTTTCGGCAACAGGATTCGGCCGGTAAGCAGGAAAGAGGTGTTCTGCAGGTGTCTTGAATTAAATTCTATATCTCTCCGGAGTGCCTCATGGAGTGAAATTATTTGACAGAGCTGGTAGTGATTCGCCCGTCCGATAGCGATGGCCGTGTCAGCGGTGTAGGCTACGTGCCCGCAACGGGTTTAACCTCCTCCCTTCTCTTATCACTGTGCAACACAAACATGACACTGCATTATTAAACACCCATTACCGTCACCTACGCTGAACAGATACTCACACAGGGTGAGGTAAGGAGACCTCGAGTGTGGAGGGAAAAACTGTTCGCGATCAGCCGGAGACTCCCAGCCGGCAAAACCCTTCTTTATTTGCTTTATTTAATTTTTATTTATTTATTTTTGTGAGTCATCAGTCTTCTTGCTGGTTTGATGCAGTTCGACACGAATTCCTCTCTTGTGCTAACCTCTTCATCTCAAAGAAGCACTTACACGTACACAGCAACTTGATATATATATATATATATATATATATATATATATATATATATATATATATATATATATATATATCCGTCTTCCCCTACATTTTGGCTTCCTGCACCTCCCTCTAGTACAATGGAAGTTAATTTCTAACGTCTTGTTGCATGTCCTATCATTCTGTGTCTTATTTTTGACAGTGTCTTCCAATACGTTCGTTTTTGTGCATTTCTGCGGAGAACTTCATTCCTTACCACACAATCTAATTTTTAACATATTTCAACAACATCACATCTCAATCGCTTTGATTCTCTTCTTTTCTGAATCTCCCACAGCCCAACATTTATTTCCGTAGAACACTGTGTTCTAAATGAAAATTGTCAGTAATTTATGTCTAAACTTAAAATCAATGCTTGATATTCGTTGACTTCTTTTGGTCAGAAATAACATCTTTGCCTGTGGTAATCTGGTTTTTATGCCCTTACGCTATCCGTCACGTATTATTTTGCTTCCAAGGCAGTAGAATTCTTTTGCACACTTCGTGGTCACGAGTTTGTTGTTACGTTTTTGTTAATCTCACTTCTGCTACTCTTTTTTATCGACTTTTACTATCAATCCATAGAGTGTACTTATTAGGAAGCACATTCCATTCACCAGGATCTGGCACTTTTCATCACTTTCGTGGGAGATATTAGTGTCATAAGTGCATGATATCATTGTTATCCTTTCAAAATGAATTTTACTTCCACTTCTGAACCTTTTTATATTTCCGTCATTGATTCTTCGATTTATAGATTGAGCAATTGTGGTGAAAGACTGCATGCCTGTCTTACAGTGTTCTCAATACGAGCAATTCGGTCTTGCTCTTCCTTTGTTATTGTTATTTCTGGGCTCTTTAACGTATTCTATATTACCAGCTTTTCCCTACAGCTTACTAGTAATATTCTTACAATTTGGAACATCTTGTACAATTGTACGTCGCCGAACGTTTTTTCTAGGACAACAAATCCTGTTAACGTGTTTTTCTACTATTATTTTGTCAAAGTCAACGTTAGGGCTGCTTCGAAGGAACTCTTACTCTTTATTGCCGCTAACCTGAGGAGAATATACACAGGACCACAATAATCTGAATTTGAATGTGCTGCTAGTGGCAACGATTGCCTATGCTATTCTTTGCATGCACTTTACAATTTATGGGTATTTTCCTTACGTTCGTCGTATCTAACGAGTTCTCATTCATATGTCGGACGTCCCCAGTTCTTGATGGAAAATTGATGCCAAGTTCAGTAATACGTATTTTCTGTTTCCGCTTTCCTGACACGGAACATGCACAATTTGTTTCCTGTTAACTTTTTTTTTTTTGGAGGGGGGGCGGTGGTTGGGGAAGGGGAGGTAGAAATATGTCACTCGACTTAACCGTAATCGTTTCAACAATCCTGACATCACAAATCCATTAGCTGTTGGTAACGGTATAGATAATGGTTGAAGGTGAATGTTTTGTAGCGTATGGACTAATAGGAAAAAAGAAACAATCTTCTTAAACACATTGCCGAGGAAATCAAAGCGAAACGCACGAAACCCGGTTGTAAATCGAATTCTGCATCATTCTGTTTCTGAAGCACAAAAGGGAACATCGCGCTTGGATTGGAAAGTTTGATTTCTCTTTTAAAACGTCAACGTTTAGAGATTCAGACCTGGATTAACGAAAAGGTGTCAACAGAGTAATAGATATCATGGCCGAGTACTTTACGGCGTCACTTCATTCGATACATTTTTTATTAGGATATACCAATCATTAAAAAAGTATATGTGAGTGATTTAAGATGGTGATGGCCTCAAATCCGGAAAAATCGATGTGAAATAAATATTAGGTTAACACAGACAATTTTTTGTGTTTTTCACTTTTATCACTCATTAATATGCCCACATATTGTGAATTACAATCAGGGTTAATTCATATTTTTTGTTGTAGTGGGGGGCGCAAATTCACTAAAAAATAAAGCATATTAATGAAATGTAATTCTGTATGCTATTCGCCATGAAAACACAGTGCATTTCTTTACACAGTGATTATCAAACCATTTAAAAAACTGTATGATATTCCATACAGGTAAGAAAATTAACGTACAAAATCATTGAGATACTCTTACAGAAAAATACAGATTTTTTCCTGAAAATACTAACGTAGTGTCATTAATACGTCGAACTAAAGTTCACCAGTGAATTCGAAATTGAAAACTGAAATCAACAAACAGAAGCAGCATTTATCCAGGGGGAACTGGTACTTTGTGTTATTGTATGACTGTCGTTGAAAGATTACTCTCTCGGCAACAAATGAGGTGTAAAGATACCGGCAGCGTCTTTAAGGATTCGGATTTGACCCTAGGATCTCGGTTCTGGCATGGACGTCACTGTACACTCAAGATAAGCACTATCGTTACGTGAATGGAACTCTTTCCTGCAGCATAAGCCACTGTGGTGACGAGCTGATGAGGTACTATCCGATGAGGCTCATCTCGCGATGATGTACGTATGTCCGTTCCTACCACTGCTGAGTATTTACCCCTGATGTACGGTATTTGCCATGAACGGCATTCTCCAGTCGATGATTTATCGTCCTCCAATGGCCTAAACTGGAAAGAAAAAAAGACCAGTGAGCTGCCCTTCTCCTTACACGGCTCCTCACGTAAGCACGGCATCCACAAAATTTGCTGCTACTGTAACACGCAAACAAAAGGTGTGAGGTTGCTATGTACATAGTGACTGTCAGTCTCTTCAGTTTTCGGTCCACTTCGTATACAAGTGGGGTGCAGCTTATCGCGATCACTCAGACCTTCAGCAAGCTCAAATCACTGACACAAGGACGTGGGAATATCATACCACACTAACCTTTGTTATTTCTGAAATCATGGTAGAACGAGTGATGACGAGATAGATCAAAGCAATAGAGTCGCGAGAAGAATAGGATCGTTCTAGGAGAACTACACAACGAAAAGCTAACTAGACTGCTCCATTTGTTTGACAAATACACGAATGATAGAAACTGAAATCCGGAAAGAGGTTGCATTTATTGCCCACACGAATTGTCAGAAACTGATTACTGCGAGCTGGGTTCAGATCCAGGGCTTCAGTACACCATTTACCTCTGACGCAACACCATAAACAATTGGGATATTATATAGCACTCTCTGGTTTTCAGCCCTCAGTCTCACTGCTGTTTGTGGCGGTCATTATTGACGATGACGTGTCCGTTACTTGACCTTCTGGAAGGCTACGACAAGCAGCGGCCCTCGAGGCACTCACCTCTACAACTGCTGGAATCCACATATGGCGAACTAATCGATATGACAACAGGACTGATTTGGTCACAGGTGAAGGGACTATGAGAACTTGTCACTATGTAGCAAGAGTTGTAAACTCTTTTCTCATACCCTTAATACAAAGGGTTCCCAAATGGAACTGGCATGTTCGAGTAGGACAGTGAAAGCCAGCACGCTGCAGGTCAGAGCGCAAACGTTTTGAGGAATGTACGGAGCCTTGACCGGCGTGCTCGGTTCCCTGATTTGTCACCAACATTGTCTGGATACGACGTATACTTTCACATCAGTCCCCAGCCAGTAGCTTCGAATGGAATGAAAATTTAATTATTTCATTTACCTCATTTGTTGAGCATCTCCACAAAGTTTAATATCTATCAAGTTGGTGCTTCATGTCGTAAAACTTTCCGATCCAGAAGTCTAATTGCTTTTCCAGTTCAATAACTCGTCGGGATGTACGAAGGTTGCCCAGAAAGCAATGCACCGCATTTCTTTGCTTCGACAATTCTTTATTGAACATAATGAGAGTTACAGACACGAAACAATGGTGTTTTATCTACACACTTTATTTTTCCACTGAATCTCCAGCTCGTTCTATAACCTTCATCCAGCGCGAAACAAGGGCGTGTATTTCTTATCGGTACCAATCCTTGCCTTGGTGGCGGAGCCAGTGCTTCACAGTGTGAATCTCCTCCTCACCATCCTCAAAATGTCTTCCACGAATGGCATCCTTTAATGGCCCAAACAAGTGGAAGTCCGAGGCGACTAGGTCAGGTCTGTAGGGTGGAGGGGGTAACATTGTTCAACCCTGTTTTGCGATGTGTTCAGCAGTCCTCAGACTTGTGTGGGGCCGAGCGTTATCGTGCTGCAGCAAAACATCTCATGGGTTGCTGTGGCGCTGAAGTCACCGGAAGCGCGTCTTGAGTTTTGTTAATGTGTTCACTTATGCTTCTGAATTAATTGTACCGCCTCTTTGGATCACACCAATGAGAATCACACCTGCACAGTCCCGGAACACGGTGATCACCACGTTACCGGCGGAGGCAGTTGCTTTGAATTTTTTCTTCTGTGGGGAGTGGGGATGGCGCCATTCCATCGACTGTAGTTTTGTTTCGGGCTGAAAATGGTGAATCCAGGTTTCATCACCTGTCACAATCTGAGACAAGAAGACCTCCCCCTCAGCTTCAGAACGTTGCAACAAACTAAGACAAATGTTATTCCCGTGCAGTTTGTGATCCACCGTTGGACGCCGTGGGACCCGTTTTGCACACACTTTTGAAGAGCCAAGTGTGTGGATAATTGCATCCACACTCTCTTTGATGATTGACAGACGCAGGAACAACTGCCGAGTCGTAGTGCGTCCGTGCTCACGAATGACAACATCAGCTCGCTGCAACATGTCAGGTGTGACGGCCGTGGATGGTCTCTCTCACCACTGCAAATCATGGTGCTGCGCCGAACCTTCTGATGATTTCAACCTCCGTACCCATCGCCTAACTATACTTCTGTCGACAACAGATGCTCCATAGACTTTACGTAAGCGTTTGTGAATATTCCCCACACGTTCTTTCTCTCTAATGAGAAATTCAATGACGGCACGTTGCTTGTAACGTGCATCACCTACAGACGCAATTTTGAAACTGTCCTGCAGCTACGCTATTTGTCGGAAGCTCACTCAGGAGACTTCAAATAATACACTACTGGCAATAAAAATTGCTACACCACGAAGATGACGTGCTTCAGACACGAAATTTAACCGACACGAAGAAAATGCTGTGATATGCAAATGATTAGCTTTTCAGATCATTCACACAATGTTGGCGCCGGTGGCGACACCTACAACGTGCTGACATGAGGAAAGTTTCCAACCCATTTCTCATACACAAACAGCATTTGACCGGCGTTGCCTGGTGAAACGTTGTTGTGATGCCTCGTGTATGGAGGAGAAATGCGTACCATCACGTTTCCGACTTTGATAAAGGTCGAATTGTACCCTATCGCGATTGCGGTTTATCGTATCGCATATTCTGGATACAGAAAATATTCGACTCCTACCCTGGCCAGCACATTCTCCAGATGCCTCACCAATTGAAAACTTGTGGTCAATGGTGGCCGAGCTACTGGCTCGTCACAATACGCCAGTCACTACTCTTGATGAACTGTGGTCTCGTGTTGAAGCTGCATGGGCAGCTGTACCCGTACACGCCAAATAAGCTCCGTTTGACTCAATGCCCAGGCTTGTCAAGGCCGTTATTACGGCCAAAGGTAGTTGTTCTGGGTACTGATGTCTCAGGATCTATGCACCCAAATTGCGTGAAAATGTAATCACATGTCCGTTCTAGTATAATATATTTGTCCAATGAATACCCGTTTATCATCTGCATTTCTCCTTGGTGTAGCAATTTTAATGGCCAGTAGTGTACATACGTAACGTTTCGCATTCCTAGCACTTATTTCGGCTGAGAAAAAAATGCGCTGCCTTACCCCCGTATTGCAGTAGTTCCGCGGCTAATTAGTATTCGTTTTGCTGCTGTGTTATGTTTGAGTTGGGTAACTTAACACTTGTTTTCGTGTTAGTCGACAGCATGAAATCTGAGTGCCTGGGTATGGACTCCCCGGTCTTGACGGAATTTCTGTCATAATCATACATTCCCAAACTAGTCTGCAAGGATGTTAAAGTACTCTCGGGTCGCCATTGTATGGCCTTTTTGTTGAAATCTTACAACCGGCTGCTTGTAGCCCAAAATTTCCTGTTGAAAATTCTGCAGAACTATCTGATTTCAGTTCTCTTCAAATAGCATTCATCATTTCAGTAAGGGACACCTCGTTTATTGATTCGGGTCACTGTACCCTTATAAGGCATTACTGGGTGACGAATCAGTATCTAATAAGATTGGGTAATATTGTTTGCATGTGTGAAGTTTTTCATTAATATTATTATCGTTATTATTAATGATCTTTATAATATTGTACCTATTATTTTCAGTACTTGATCCAAGTGTACTACAAATGTACAAACTCTTCTTTTATGGGTAGATGTTACAATCATGTATCACGGACAAATTTAAAAATACTTTCACATTCATTATGTGATCCTTTTTTTTTTTTAATCGATCCATGAAACTCAGTTTGAACTTAGGGCCAACTGCCCTAACAGTTTCCAAATTATAGACGCCGGTTATACACGATTTTGTTTAGTGTGCTGTATACATGAAAATAACGCCCTTCCTTATGGCTACAGTTATCTTAGACATGGAAGTACACCTTCCAATATCTGGGGACTTTGCAAAATTAAATGAGTTAGGCTTCAGTTATATTTGCTATTTCGTTTATAATCCCTCTCACATGTTTCACAATTACTCTATATTGTGTGCATCTGAACCATCGGCCTTTGATAACACTACTTACAATGAATTAGCGCCATCGTATTGCATATTAATTGTCACGCCGTGTTGTTTTGCGATATTCTTTAAAGACAGAGCAACGTAACTTTCAACCGTCGTGGTCTACACGAACGTTGGTCGCCAGAGAGGAATAAATCGTAGACCAACGTTACGTTAAGTATTGTGGAAGCTGACGGTGTTGATAGAGTGCCTACAGCGAATATCAATTTACTGTAAGGAGGTCCAAAGCATACAAGGGTCGGAGGCCCCTCCAAACGGGCGCTTCGACGTACAGCACCGCCCATACGAAGACCACGACACTGCACCGCCAAGACTTTGCTTTTGTAGTTGACCGATAGCCAAACCGCTGTCGCACGCTGCGAGCTGGCCATTCACAAAGTGCACAGCATCGATCTCTCAGAGCCAACAACAGCGTGGCGTCACGGTCGGCGTCAATATTGAGTAATGGTTTTGTAAAGGTGTTCTCTCATCTCTTTAGCACCCAGTTACTGCCTATTCCAATATGAAAGCTACGTTATTAACTGTGTAGGGAGCGCCAGGCAGACCCCTCCCACTCAGTAACTGGTTTATGCAAATCTCTGCATGCCTGAGTGTATTTCATACTGATGTTTCTTTCATTGATTAATCTCGGCTTTACTGTGCTTAGGCTGTTTTAACAATCTGACAAAACGACTATGATATATGATGCTCCCAGGTTTACTCATGCTTTTATTCCACTTTACACTTCTATAGCTGACATTAGGCATTTTCATTACCGTTCGCGCAACAGAACTCAGTAATATTGAGCAAATGCAACTACAGAATAGAATGAATCTGTGCAGTACTCCAGTCAGTATCCCGGTGACAAATCTGCATCGTAGTTACTATTTGCTTGAACAGAAAAACCCACCGAATAGCCTCTTGATTTGTCTAGGTGTGTAATACTGTTAGTACGTTCGTGTGAATGAGTGGACATGAGTGAGAGGGAGAGGAGAGAGAGAGAGAGAGAGAGAGAGAGAGAGAGAGAGAGAGAGAGAGAGAGAGAAAGAGAGAGAGAGAGAGAAAAAGAGAGAGAAACAACAATAACCGATCTATTCGTTCATGTACTAACTAAGGAACGAATGAGAATTTTATGATCAGAGGTATACCATTTCTTTTGACCAAATTATTTTCGTATGTCATAATTTTCCTCCCTTTCACTCTTTCAGTCATTTAATCACTATGAAGGCGCCGGATCTGACAGCCTGGATAATAAAAGATACCCTACTACTTACATTTGCTGCTTCTCCCAGTGCCATATTACCCAATGTTTACTGTTGTTCTAATATCTTACCTTCCATAAGGACATTCTATTGACATATACATTCCCCTATATAGCTAGCTATTCTTTCTCCACTCAATAAATTTTCAAAGATTTTCTGTACCAACTCATTCCTGAAGTCTCCAGTTATCTCTGCCTGGTTCTCAGAGGCCTGCACCAAATACGAGTCTTGCAAATACTGGCATCTGTCAAAATTTCTACTGGAAAAAGGTTTCTTCGGCTGTGGCATTTTCTTTTCTTTTGCTTCATCTTTCTTTCATTCATT
Organism: Schistocerca piceifrons; assembly: GCF_021461385.2. NCBI lineage: Eukaryota > Metazoa > Arthropoda > Insecta > Orthoptera > Acrididae > Schistocerca > Schistocerca piceifrons. The sequence goes on along the minus strand of NC_060140.1, from coordinate 430,228,552 downwards.
CTATAGAAGCTTATATCATTCTAATGTTTTGTATTTAGCTTTCTATTGCTATTCTGTACATCCATAGACAGCAGTCCTATGTTAATAAATCATGTTTATGGTATTTAAAACACCCTACTTTCTCACGTTGGCCAAGATATTTATTGATATTCTTTCTAACTTCCGTCAGACTACAAGGCTGACAAGGAAGATGTTACGTTATAGGAGTCCGCCAAACACTCTGTATCTACGATCAGTCTTGATTTGTGATGAAATCTTTTGGCTGTTAGGCCGTATTATGTTTACACATGATGATCAACGTTCCGATCCCTCTGCTGAGATCTTCTTTACGATCTTCGCTGCAAAATATTCGTCACGTTTCCTACTCCGCGAGCTTGTTTTTCGTCTTTACTAACCTCGACGTTTATGGTCATGAGATCATAACGTCCTTTCATTTCACGTGACGGAAATGAAAGTAGTGTAACACGTACAAATCCTTTCTTAAGAATTACGTCATTGAGTGTCGGTGTCAAATATTTAGGTGGGCCACTGTGTCAATAGATGCGGCAACACGTAGATGTACTTGCCCAGACAGCAAATGTTAGATGATATTCACGGAAAGAGTTACTACAATGAATAACCCAGTTACGAAAGACCAATCTTGCAGGACCCTAATGCAACCAAACGCTTAACCGAAGTGGTAGTGAAGGTCCGAATGTAGCTGCACCATTTTTATATTTATGCGCATGGTTTTGTAGGTTATTACAAGTATCGAGCAAATATTCAACTTTGTTCTTGAACACATATAATTAAATATTCAAACATGCAGTAGCTCTGTATATTTCTATGAGTATCTGAGACGTATTCCCCCGTAAATGTGTTTGAGAACGTATCCAATCCTTGGTGGGGTTTTCGAGAGGTTTCATTGGTTTTGTAAGCAAATTTCACAATCGTGTGAACTCTTCTATCTCATTCGCAGATCGCATGGAATTTTGGCTCATAGTGGCTGGGAATTACATGGACTGGAGCAGCAACAGCCCTCTCGACCCTATAGAGTAGAGAATTAAATGAATTAAAGATAATGGGCTAGAAACATCGGGGCATGAAGCACGAAATTAAAAAAAATCATTGTACTGTTCAAAGTATTACACCGAGTGCGTTGCTTTCAGTGTATTGGGGCTAAGCTTAGGCGTATGTTCTTCTCTACGACAATTACGTACTGTTTTGATTTGGTGCTACTGTGGACATTATCGTCGCAGAAGACGAACTTGGGATCCTCCCAAATGTTGCCAATTTTCAATTACCGTTCCTCGGTGCTCTAAAAATTGGAAGATGACACCTCATGTACCGATATGAGGAATATACTACTAGCTCCTAACTTGTTCACCCTTCAGAAATTGGTAAGGGCGGTCATTCTTCCCAAAGCACAGCAGGTAACATAACAGAGTTTTCTCGTAAACTTTCTCACGCACAGCAGGTATTCATTATAGAAATACGGGTATGGACTAGCATCGCTCGCGTCAGTCGGACACGATATTGTCTGTCTCATCTCATTGCTCAGTGTACCGTCATTAGTTACAATTACGTTTCTCAAAATAACTGAGGCGCTGAGAACGATAATAGCCCAAAGCACAAAATTTTGAGAAAAAACAGATATTTGCGAAGATCAAATCTGTGGGCAAATCACCAATCTTACAGGTTTGGCTTGTTTTTTTAAATAATTCATAACATCACATATTTCCTATTAAGAACAATGTACCCACTTTATGTTATTTGATGTTACTATTTATGATTGTTATTATTGGTGTTAATTGACAAAATTTTCGTATGTAGGCTAGTGTCAATAACTGTGGGGAAATGACAAACTGCAGTCTCCCTGGATGAGACTTGAAGAAAATGATGGCGAGTGCAATATGCTACTTTAAACAAAAGTTAATTGCAGCGTATTGAAAACTTCATCATCATATTATGTCTGAAATGTACTTTGTTGCCTCGAACACGAAATTTTGGTTTGTTAGTGAGGTCGCTTACACTCTTAAAGTATTCTGAAATCCTCAGTGTCCGTTTTACCAAAGTGAATGCTGAAACCATGAATGCGAAGTTGCAGTGGGGCATTCCTCCAAGAGCTTCCAGCTTTTGTGAAGAAATGGCTGTCTGTGTAATCATTGAGTAATCCTATAGCAATGAAAATATGTGCCTTGGGCCCATATGGAAATGAATACCAGAGATGATGAGACAGCAGCTTTTGGCAACTATTCATATATACCAGTACAGGTGCACAACACAGATAAAGTTGATTCCCCGTAATATTCACATGCTACAAACTCTAAATAGACAACGATGAGCTTTAGGCCTTTAAGATTCTCAGCGCCTCAATTCTTTACATCTTAAGTACCGCAGTACATTTATATTTTTCCTCTAACATCTTTGAATTCGAAATTTAATAACGAAAAAAGAAGAACCTAAATACCCGTTGGAAAAGCTGCTTACATCGTTATTTGGTTACCGACTTCCCAGTCTGGTAGCACGCGCCACGTGTAGGTGGCGTGGGAGGCGTCAGACGGGTCGCTAATGATGCCAGACAGCACCGCGGACGCCTAAAGCGGGAGCAGCGCTTTGGAAATACCTTGTCGATGTGATTTAAAAGCGGCGAGCAAATTGGTTTAGGTACCGGCGACGCCGCCCGCAGCTGTTACCCGGTAATAGCCGACCGCCAGCGTTCCGCCTCCCGCTCTGCTCGCAGTTACGACGTCCTCGTGTCCTGCACTTCTCCAGCCGCTACACAATTAGAGCACCTGATTCGCGGATTACGCAGCACCATGACATTATGGAGGTGCCGGTGTGGGAGAACAGCGTTGCTTTAGATATCACTCCTTGCTGAATCAAGATCTGCATGAACACTAGATGTGGCACTGCTTTACTTCACTTAAAATTTTTCTGATTATGTGTAATAATATACTGCAAGTACTTTTCAATTGTGGAACAGTGCAGCTAGCGAAGCGTTGGGAGCTGTAATTCTCTGATTGCATAATCAAATAACATCCGTGCCAGGAAAGACATTTATTTATTAACCCTATATACGTACTGTGTTCTTTAATATCTCAAGTATGAGACATTCGAGACACACTATTAAACAGATAAAAAAAATTCCAGTTTTAAAATGTATAATTTACCTTCAGCTAATTTTAAGCTCCTCAGTGGCTCTGTTTTCACAAGTATTGCACAAGCACATATGAACTGAAACAAAAAGGAAAACATCTTCATTAGCAAAAGTACCTAATAATAAATACGAATGGATATGTGTTCAGGGGATCAGATCAAACAGTGAGCCACAATTAGGAACACCATAAGTACAATAAGTTCGGCTGGGCTGTTTTGGGGGAGGAAACCAAACAGCGAGGTCGTCGGTCTCATCGGATTAGAGAAGGATGCGGAAGGGAGTCAGCGTGCCCTTTTCAAAGGAACCATCCCGGCATTTGCCTGAAGACACTGAGGGAGATCACGGGAAACCTAAATGAGGATGGCCGGACGCGGAATTGAACTCTCGTCCTCCTGAATGCGAGTCCAATGTGCTAACCACTGCGCCACCTCACTCATTATAAGTACAAAGAACATTGGTAAATATTTACACGTAAAATTCACGTCATAGCGTCCAGCTGATTTGAGTAACAAGTCATGGGCACTAACAATTAATTTAAAAGAGAAATCTCACATTGTAAGAGAGGTGTTACGAATGAAAATAGTAATATTCTATACTGTACAATATCACACCAGTTTCGTGTGTTTTCATTCACAACATATAAAATATTCTTCTAAGAAAATCGACGGAACTGTCAATGGATGATATACGAGAATTGGCGCAGTGATAGAAGTATGTAAAACTGGCTCTAATAATTAACGAGCACCAGAACGCCCATACTAAAGCGAAGCTGATCTCAATGTTAATGAAAATTAACTTGAAGGAGAACTCAACACATTTACATTAAGAGAGGACTTTATTAAATAAACGGGCAGCGATGAAAGATACGTGTGTAATAGAAACCTCCATAGCTGGCTTCCACTAACAGAATACTTGTTACATGTACAGACATGTACTTTTCTCGATTTAATATGTATGTATATACAGTTAGCCAACGGCCGTGCCGCAGTGGATACACCGGTTCCCGTGAGATCAGGCGTGGTCGGCACTTGGATGGGTGACCATTCAGACCGCCATACGCTGTTGCTATTTTTCGGGGTACACTCAGACTCGTGATGGCAATTGAGGAGCTACTCGACCGAATAGTAGCGGCTTCGGTCAAGAATACCATCATAACGACCGGGAGAGCGGTGTACTGACCCCATGCCACTCCTATCGGCATCCTCCGCTGAGGATGACACGGCTGTCGGATGGTCCTGGTAGGCCGCTCGTGGCTTGAAGACGGAGTGCTTTTTTATGTATATACAGTTAACACCAGAACGCTCTATTAGGCTCCTCGCTGAGTAAATGTTACAGGCACAGTTCTCACTATTCGTGGATTATCGAAAATGCATAAAGCGCAAAGGCCACAGACGCACGTAAGCATACGGTAAAATCCAATTCACGAAAGTAGAAACCGGGAAACACACCTTGGCAAGTGGGTCAACTGAAGCACAGAGTACAAGCACCCCACAGCACACAATAAGATTTCATCAAACAGGTCTACATGCTTCCACCACATTACTATGCATTTCGACGAAACTCATAAACGGAAAAGGAGTATGAGGGTTTTTAGTAACGCTGATGTCGTCATTGGAGACTAGTTCATACTTGGTTTCGACAGCGGAAAGAAAGTCCAACATGTCTTTTTCAAAACACCAACTCCGAAATTCATGTAAATAAGAACAAAGAGGTACAACACCAGGAAGCTTGCCCTTTCACAGATTTGTAGAATAGGCGAAGAAATTGTTCTCACGCCACCAGGGTTAGCGTGTGAGACTATCCCGTGGAAAATATCTTGTTCAAGTGCGATCACCAGTGAGAAAAATTACATTAGGAGCTTGGTTAGCTGAATCCGAATAAATATTATTTCAACATATGGGGATGAGTGCGTTCTGCCAAAAATCAAGGTCTTTTCTGTAAAACCCTATATTTGCGTGCATTCGATGATGAAATACTACGCATCTAGAGACTAGAGAAGCGCAAATCGCTGAAGAATCATACAGACTATTATAACCGAAAGATCACACGATTCATAAATATATTATCTGACGAAAAGCTAAACAATTGCCCGAAGCAATACACAGAAACGCAACCACTACTTTTTGTCGTGGTGGTGGTGGTGACAAATTCCTATGCGACCAAACTGTTGAAATCATTGATCCGTAGGCTTACACACTAATTTATCTAACTTAACCCTGCTGTTCTGTTCGGGTCTATATGACCCGAAACGAATATGAACGTTATTTTACATTATGTAAATACCAATATATATTTATGAAACTTTGTGACTTTGTCTGAAAATGGATGAGCAGCATGTGTTTTAAAAGGTTTTAAAAAAGTTTAAGAAGTTTGGGCTTCAACTGTAATAGTTGCATATGTAATGTTCGGGTCATAATGACCCGACACAAATATGTTTAGTGTAACTCGTATTTATTTCTAAAATCTGGAAATGGCGAAAATTATTTTTGTTGTGTTGTGTGGGAATAGTGACTGCATCATTCCAACTTACTCTCAACAATCACCTAAAGCTCCATGCGTTCACAACAATGGGCTTGTTTGTTGCTTTCCCCAGGAAATAATAATTGGCAGTTCTCAATAATTGGAATGCTTTGTTTCTGCCCAGTTTGACTTGTGACACCATGGCGATGAGACCATTGAATGATCGTGAGTTGGAAGAAATAGTAAATGCCTCACCAGATGAAGGATCACTTTCTGAGTTTGAAGATCACATCAGCAATGCATCTGAAAGCGAGTGTTCCGATGACAGTTACGACAGTCCACAGCCCATACAAAATAGTGTAGAGACTTTTCTTTCTAAAAATGGGAATATAGAATGGCAGTTGCATCCACCAGCACAACATGGTCGCCTACCAGCTTCGAACATCATCAAGAGTACCCCAGGAGTTACCAGGTATGCAGTCAGCAGAATATCTGATGTAAAATGTTCATTTGAAGCAGTATTTCACACAGCGCTTCAAAATGAAATAATAGAGATGACAAATATTGAAGGGCAGCGAGTTTATGGTGAACAGTGGACAGATATTGATGGTTCTGTTTTCCATGCATACTTAGGACTCTTACTCCTAGCGGGTGTATATCGATCTCATGGGGAGTCTACAAAAAGTTTGTGGGATAAAGATACTGGGCGAAACATATTTCGAGCAACCATGTCTCATGAAACATTCTGTAAGATATCACGTGTCCTGCGATTTGACAAGAAATCTACTAGAGAGGAAAGACGACGTACTGACAAACTTGCCGCAATTCGTAGTATTTGGGAGAAGTGGGTAGAGGTCCTTCCTAAACTGTATAATCCAGGAGAAAATGTTACTGTTGACGAGCAGTTAGTAGCATTTAGAGGTCGCTGTCCATTCAAGCAGTATATCCCAAGTAAACCGGCAAAATATGGGATCAAAATATGGACCATGTGTGACAGCAAAACTTCATACGTACTGAAAGCCCAAATTTATACAGGAAAGGTGAGTGGAGCGGCACCAGAAAGAAATCAGGGAATGAGGGTGGTATCTGATCTCACTTCTGAGTTACGTGGTCAGAATATCACGTGTGACAACTTTTTTACGTCGTACAATTTGGGGCAGCTGCTTCTGAAAAGGAAATTGACTATGTTGGGAACTATACGGAAAAATAAGCCGGAGCTTCCACACAAAATGACCAACAAGGAGGTACACAGCTCTTCATTTTACTTCACAAATGACACTACTGTGGTTAATTATATTCCTAAGAGACACAAGAATGTTGTACTTATGAGCACTCTCCACCATGATGCGGAAATCAGTGACAGGGCTGATAAGAAGCCAAAAATGATTTTGGACTATAATTCAACCAAAGGTGCTGTAGACACGCTTGATCAGTTATTAGGTACATATACATGCAAACGAAAAAGTAATAGGTGGCCAATGATAGTTTTCTACAATATTCTTGATGTTTCTGCTTATAATGCATACGTTTTGTGGATTTCGGTTGACCCTAATTGGAATGCAAGCAAATTGACTAGAAGGAGAATATTCTTGGAGGAACTTGGAAAGTCACTGATAAAAGAACATATTGCATCAAGAACGCATTTCCCAAGAACAGAAGATTCTTTGAGAATGGTCACAAGCATCCAAAACCCGAATGATGTGGGTGGTGTGTCAGAATCGGTAACAACAAGAAAATCTACAAAACGTGCACGCTGTAAGTTCTGTCCATCAAGTAATGACAATAAAACAAACATGGTGTGTGGAAAATGTAGTAAACATATTTGCAAGAAACATGTAACCTACTTGTGTCCACAGTGCAAGCAGTAAGAAAAGAACTGTAGTATTTTATAAGATGATTGTATTGAAAATTCTGTTGTTTCAAATTTATGTGAATACTTGTGCCTAAACTACAATCAGTAAGAAGAGAGGATTCTAAAGTTGTAGTGCTTTCTATGTTGGAATGTAATAAAAAAACTGTAGTGTGTTCTGTACTGTAGTGTGCTCTAAGATGAATATCTGTAATGACAACTGTCTGTTGTTAGAAAATGTCAATACTTACGTCTAAACTGTCAACAATAAGAATAGAAGTATGGAAAAACTGTAGTGCTTTCTAAGTTGAATGCCTGTAATGGAAACTGTCTGTTGTTTCAAATTTATGTGCATATTTAAATGAAAAATATCCCTCAATAAAGTTGTATGCATTGTTATTATTATTATTATTACCATTATTATTATTATTATTATTATTATTATTATTACTAACAAGGTACTGGAATAGAACAACAATGTCGATAGCTAAAACTGTACCAAAATTTATGTTTCTAAAGCATTTTGATATGTCGGGTCATATTGACCCGAACAGTATATATGTCAAGTAAAAGTGAACAGAACAGCAGGGTTAAACTAACTTACGCTAAGGACAACACACACACCCACGCCCTAGCGAGGACTCGAACCTCCAACGGGAGGAGCAGCGCGAACCGCGGAAAGGCGCCCTTAGACCACGTGGCTACACGGCGCGGCTTCTGTCGTGGTCTTCAGATTGGTTGGGTGTTGTTCTCCATGCTAGTCTGTCTTCTGAAGTCTCTTGATCTCTGCGTAGCTACCGCACCCTCCATCCATGTTAACGATCATACCGCTTTCTAGCCTGTGTCTCCTTCGACGGCTTTTAGCTTCCATTTCGAAACTGATTACCCCTTGATATGTCAGATTTTGTCTTAGCAACTGATTCTTTAGAAGAGTTATGCCATAAATTTCTTGTCCCCAATTCGTACCAGTATATCTTCATTATCTGATCTTCAGCATTGTTCTGTGACACAAAATTTCGAAAGCGTCTATTTTTCGTGTCTGTACATTTTACTGTTCATGTTTCGCTTTCAATAATGCTGCCCTCCAGAAAAATCTTTCAGAAAGATCTTTTCATAGTGAAGTTTGTATTAGACGTTAACATATCACTCATTTTCTGGAATACTCATTTTCTGAAACGCTCTTTTCTCCCATTGGAAATCTGTATATACACGGGCTAGTCACATTAATGTGACCACCACCTGCGTTCGACGTCAACGTGCAATAACGAATAACAGACGGCAGGTGGCAGCATCACCAGTGGAGGGTATATGAAGCCTGTTGGTGGTGGGGGAGTGGGGGACACGGATTAGAAAGCAATCATTGTCGTAATGCGGAAACACATTTCCTGGTCAACACAACGAACTTCATCAATATCGCCTTCTACAAGTCATTCTGTACAAGTCCTTCCGTAATGAAAGCAGGTTAGAACTTAGGAAAAATTATTTATTAAACAAATAGCTCAATAACATCATATTCTGTAGGCACATACCCCCTTTGGAAATGGATTTCTCTCTCACATACTTATTACTGCCTTTACTTATGTAGTGATATTTTCCCAAATAGAAAATGCTGTGTTGCAGCATAAAGACATGTACCATCATTTTAGATGTACCAGTGGTCCGGTGTTCCTGTATCGAAGGCCACAGTGTTCACATGGCCATATGAGGCAAAAGTCATATTTAATACGTAACCAGATCTTTGCCACACGTATAACACAGTTATATGTCCGTGCAAATTATTGGTTGTCGATAACAGAGTGAAGACGGGTGATGAAATACATATTATGGGAAGTGACTGGTGATTTTTCAACGGAAAGGCATACAAAAAGAACGAGACTTTTGCAATAGAGACTTTACTGTCTAAGAAAAGTTTAATTGTATGTAAGAGTTAGATTCATTAACATTAAAATATCAATTTTACTTAGAAGTGGAGTTTTACAGATTAATCTCCGTATTTTAAAATCCTCTGAATTCATTTTTAACCGTAGAGTTAAGTACATCTCTTATTAGCGCAGCGCATGAAATTCAGTTGTATCCGTTGTCTTAGTATATGTACGATGTTTTACTACAGTCAGAATTTTACTGAAACTTGTTCTACTTTTTAAAATTTCTTTCATGTTTAGCATTTTTGCTGCAGTGGAAAAATTAGAGCAGATGAAGCCCGACTGGAACAAAGCGAAACAGGTACTGTGTTTTGTTTTTTGTTTGAGAAATGAGGGATGACGGAACCCTCAGGAGCTGACAGCGTTCTGTGGTGGTCAGCCTGATTGGCACGCCGTGAGTCCACTACAACTGTGGACAGCGAATTACGCTAATGGGCCGTCAATCACGGATACGGACGACCGTACGTAGGCATCCGTAGTCTTAATGGTGACGGCGAACCGCAATCTCGCGAACTCGTGAAATTTAATATTCCCCAATAATATTGGGCAGGTATCAGTTACCGGTTTCACCTAACCACTGAAGCTTATAATTATCAGATTCTTTCTACCAACAATTTCAACACTTGGCAAAACTAATCTCACATTCTTAAGAAAATAAAAGTATTAATTATTATTCACCTTCAGGCTAATAAGAAGGAGAGGACATAGGTGGATTAAACTAGTCACATATCGTGTAATATTCATTTTTAAATACTTAATTTCGAAAAAAATCCGTGTTAGTAGTGTGTATCAAACAGCCAGGATGTTTCCAAAAACGATTTTCTACTTGATAAAGTAATTTACAAACGCCAGTTTTCCGTTCGAAAGATAACTTTAGCAATGTTATAAAACAGTTTTTATTGATTATCTGACGGATAACGTTAGAGGCTCTGTGAGACTAATCACGGTCGGAGCTGTTGTCTGTAGGGACATTGCAACACGAGAAGGCCGTAGTGAGGTGCAGGAGGACCTGCAGAATTGGAATTAACCTCTAAACTAGTTCTATGTAAAGCAGATGACAGTTTATGATTCATTGGGAGAATATTAGGGAAGCGTAATTCCTTCACGGAATCAGTGGCTTACAAAACACTTGTTCTGCCAGTTATGTAAAATTCCTCCTCTATTAAGTTTCCTTTCATTTACGTCTATGGTCACAAACTTTTTGTTAACAGATTACCGGTTTCGGTCCTTAATGACCATCATCAGAACTGTTTCATAAAAACAAAGTCCTAATGTACTGCAGCCATAGTGACATCGTCAAATGTTAAATACTATTTATGTTCTTACCACGTGCTAATATCCAACAAAAAGCACCATTTATGGTCACTGGCTTGTTTAGACGGTGCGATAAAGTCAACAAACTCCAGAAGTGTCTGCATGACTTAAGGTTTCCTGTTAATATTACAAGAGCGTACATTCCAAGAAGAAGAAAAATGTTGTTGTAAATGTTAAATTTTTTTTTAAGTTCCACCCCGTGAGATCAGATCAGACAGAGTTAGCAGTGTGCCGGTGTTCCATTCAGGATGGCAACAAGGTATACCGCCAATGCAACAGACCTCAGCGTGAGGAAGGCAGAAACTTAAGCGTTGCTGTGCCACATAACAAGGAACTGTGATATAATGCTAAATAACTTCACCGCATTAGCGCTACTACAAAATCAAACGTATGCAGGAATAACCGGGCTTGGCGACCAAGAATAATTACTGAATTACTATACTGAGGCCAAGATCGCAGATCGGTCCGATAAACGAGGCCAAATACGGTCATACACTCAAAGCCACCTTGCAATAGGGACGGGCGACGCTTTAGAAGCTCCAGAATATATTCTGTCATTCTGTCCGTATCATTAAAATCAGAGAGTCTATTAAGTTTCAGCGAGGCCATTAAAAGCTGATAGATAACAGCCCTACTGCTACCTGCTTGCTGACTTCGACACTGAGACGCAGCCAACCTGACGATACCATAGCTGTGTTCTGTCGTTTGCTGCCTACTGGGTCATCGCTGATAAGAGGACCGGAATGTGGCCAGCCCTCTCGAGTATTGGATCATCACAGATGATCTGCTGATCGCAACGATGTGCACACTGCCGAGGCGAGGTCCCTCCACGCATCGTCCTCGCCAACTTGTGAGCATCAGCTGTTCTCTTGGCCGATGTACGGTAGATAATCAGGACCTACTTCACAGCAGCTGACATCCTGGATCACAGACGGCATTCTCTACCCTAGCGCATGACGGGTTGACATCGACAGCACTGGGATGGAAGCCGTACTATCTCCTCGGGGAATGTCTGTGCAGGTAGCGGATTCCTTGTCCCGCCACCATAGTTAGTACAGCTCAGGTCCATGGCACATATCTGCGGCAGCTGTGTCATGATTCAGCCGGCCGGTGTGGCCGAGCGCTTCTAGGCGCTACGGTCGCAGGTTCGAATCCTGCCTCAGGAATGGATGTGTGTGATGTCCGTGCTGTACAGCGCCTGTCTTATATCGTCGGCCACTCCGATAAACAATTGATAGGGACAGGAAAAAATCATTTTATTTATTGCCATCTTTGGTGTTATTTTTTGCCAAAATGGTTGTTATTCTTCGACAGATTCGCTATCGTTTTCTGTATCTTAGTTACAACTTTTTCCAAGTTCGTTATTATTTTCCAACATATTAGTTATATTTTAAAATCTGAGAGTTTTTTGTCAAATTCAGCGTCTTTTTTGCAATATTTAGTATCATTTCCTACCAAATTTGGTGTGCTGTACAGCGCCTGTCTTATATCGTCGGCCACTCCGATAAACAATTGATAGGGACAGGAAAAAATCATTTTATTTATTGCCATCTTTGGTGTTATTTTTTGCCAAAATGGTTGTTATTCTTCGACAGATTCGCTATCGTTTTCTGTATCTTAGTTACAACTTTTTCCAAGTTCGTTATTATTTTCCAACATATTAGTTATGTTTTAAAATCTGAGAGTTTTTTGTCAAATTCAGCGTCTTTTTTGCAATATTTAGTATCATTTCCTACCAAATTTGGTGTTGATTTTGCCAACTATGGTGTATTTTTTGTCAAATATGGTGACACTATTGCCGTGGCCGAGCGCTTCTAGGCGCTACGGTCGCAGGTTCGAATCCTGCCTCAGGAATGGATGTGTGTGATGTCCGTAGGTTAGTTAGGTTTAATTAGTCCTAAGTTCTAGGGGACTGATGACCTTAGAAGTTAAGTCGCATAGTGCTCAGAACCATTTGAACCATTCTTTTTTTTTGGTGTGGGTAAATACCGTGGAATAAAATTGCAGTGGGTAACAGCGACAAGGCAAAAGTGATTTGGGATAATATTGGGTTTGATAGGTTTGCAAAGACCACAAAATAAAGAGAAGAAATGAAACAATATCAGTGTTTACTGTCGGTCAATTTAGAGATCATTAGTGTGAAATTTTTGAAATCATATGTGTGGAGTGTGGCATGATATGGGTGTGAAACATGGACTCTCGGGACAGAGGAACAGCAGAAGCCAAATTCTTTTGAAATATGGTGCTATAAACGCATGCTCAAAATAAAATGGATCGACAAGGTCACAAACGAAGTGGTTCTGGAAAGAGCAGGTGAGAAGAGAAGCTTCTGGAGTTTCATTGTTAAAAGAAGAGTGCAATTTACAGGCCATCTATTAAGACGTAAAGGACTCCTGAACACAATCATAGAGGGATATGTCGAGGGAAAAAGACCAAGAGGAAGACCACGACTGAGGTACATGGATCAAATCGTAACGATACTGCGCACGATACTTATTAAAGCCTGTACTACGGTAAGTTGATGGGCTTCACCTTATAAGAAAGGATTTTGGTATATATGTTGATCGCATGTACCAGAATGGAGGCAAATTCAGACTTTCACCCACTCAGTAACAACAATGATACGTCAAGCAATTCTGAAGTGCAACTACACGTTAGGACGGACAAGAAACAACACAGCAGATGCTACCAATTTGTTAATAAAACGGTCGCCAGCCTAATTAGGCATTAATTGAGTTTCTTCCCTGTACAAGTTGAAGTACGTGTATGCAAAACAACACGTAATAACACTGCATAATATGGTAAATTTTAGAACCAGAAAATCTACTGAACTAATAATTTCACTTTCTGTACTAATATGAACAAGACATAAATACACAACAATACACTATAATGTTTACTACAAACTTCGTACAGTCTATTGATCTGATTAAAATCGGGCATAGGTTACCCTAGAAATAGCACTTTCGAAACACACATACAATGTCAATTTTGAAAAAGGTAAAACATTAATAACTTTTGGTTTTATCTTGACTTTAACTTTGCTGGTCAAATCAGTTCAGTACATTTCAGAATTTACATGAATACATGAATAGAAAAGGAAAATGGGGGGGGAGGGGACCCTGAAACTGTTATGATCACTGTACTGAAATTTTTGATTATCGAAATCGTTACGCACTCAAGATTTCCAATATATGAGTTACTACTCTTTTTGTCTTATTTCTTTCTCATTTAACACCATTATTTTTGTCTCAAATTAATTAGCCTTCATTACTAAACCAATTTCAACATTATCTTCCAACTCTGTCAGACCTATATTATTTACCTATATATTCATTAACAACAAAGTTCTTTAAACATCATTCTAACATAGATAGGTCTGCAGGTAATTATTATTAACATAAACTTTAAATCTTCATCTCGGGACACTCGGATTGCACAACATGTGGAAAGGATCCTGTCTAGGTTAGTGATGAGGATAATTAAATGATAGGACAGTTCTGGTAAAAGTTAAGTTGTTATTGAACAGTAAGGATCAAAAGTAACACTGGTCCACACGAATACAGTACTAAAAGTTTCAACCTGTTCGTATCGATGCGGCGGTTGGCGGGCGGCGAGATGGCGAGGCACAGAGCACACATACAACCACAGCAATGGCTCTTGATGTATCGGCACTTTACTTCTTCATAGCGTCGCAATATTTTTCCATTTAGTGCTTATGGAATTTTGCCATGTTGTATAGTCGTCGGAAACGGCACATCCGAGGCTCAATGAAACTACGTCTTCCAGGAGAGCCTCCTCGATCCAGAGCGTGTTTCTCAGACCGATGCCCAACTCCGACTACTACTGCTGAGCCCGTTATGCCGTACAGTGCCCGTGTGCATTTTCCCGCGCTCGCCTACCATCCACCTTTTACCGCTCCCCTACAGACAGGGTATTCACCCGAGGTTTTGCATTCTACATATCCTATTACACTGCCTACGTATGGGCCAGGCGCACAATTACAACTTTAACATCTTACAACAGTTTCAACATTTCTTACATTTCAATTTTGTTATAATATTGCTTGCAATTTGACATAAACATTAATATTTACATCGAAAATTGTTTACAGTTTCTTTAACATAATGACATGAAAAGAAAAGAAATGAATTCAAAACATTGATTACACTAATTTATCGAAAATCAGAAGAAAAAATTATTATATGTACAATAGTACAGCGTTGTTGTTGTTACAGTAACACCTATAAAGAAATGAAGAGAAAAGCTGAAAGACGCACAGAATGGAGACAAGCTGCCATTGTAGCTGTTGCAAACCAATCCTTGGATTGACCACTACAGAAGAAGAAAAAGAAGTGTCAGAGCACTTGATGGATAACGACGCGAGCCGAAACTGTGGCCTTGTAGAAAGGACTCTACTAACACTCGCCTCGATTAAAGGAAACAACGTAAAACCAAAATCACGAAGGCAGGATGGGAACTGGAATACCTCCCCACAACCTTAAGAGTTCTTTGTCTTAAACAGTATTCTACCTCATTTTGGGACAGAGCAAAGATCAAACAAAATCAAGAAGAGATGAGGACATAACAAACCTATCAGAGGATTAAAAAAAATATTACAAATATTAAAATCAAGTCTGATACTGGAAGTTGCGATCTCTATTTTGAACCTGGAGAATTACGTGCTACGAGAAAAGAGACCTCACTATCTTCAGAATCATAAAATAATTGTAACCTTTTTACACTGTTAGGATCTAGGACTGAGAGATTTATTAGTGGAACACGAGGACAACAATGCATCCACTGTCTAAGAAAAAACTACCGAAAGGATTCGGAGATCTGAGAGATCTGTTGCTAGAATAGGAAGACATCAACGTGTTATCCGTAGAGAAAAAATTTCCTAATAGCTGCGTAGATCTCGATTGAAACACTGGATTCAGGGGGCTCGAATTCAAACCAGCCTCGCAATCAAGATTTTTACTGTCCATTAATTTCACAAATCTCACCCAGCGAGTGCCTCTACAGTTCCATCAACAAGCTAAAAGTAAGCTCGTATTTGCGTTCATGTTAATAACTTCGACGAGTCCGTTAACGGTAACCGAGGAATAAATGCCATTGGTGTTTTGGGCTTTCGTCTGATGGACAGATATGTTCTGCCCTGTCGATCCTTCGGTTGACAGTGCGCTTCGGCCTAGGAAATCCTGGTGACATGGCGGTCCAATTAGCTCATCAGCATATATTTGGAAGCATGTTAGGCAAATGCGGTGCTGGCGCCATGAGCATCGGTAATACGCGCTAAGTGCGGCTGAATTAATACTGGGCTTGCGGAACGAATGCAGCTAGCCAAGTATCTCTCACTACTACACACAGCTGCTCTTTGCAGCTGCAGCATGCGTGAGACTGTCGTGCACTAATTAGTTCAGTGGGGATAACTGTTCGCCAATATATTTTCCATACAGCACGACTCATATCATTACAGCACAATACGAGCGGAATTCCACCTGTACTGATCGGGGCAGAATCGCAGTCCTTCACATATTTTAATCCGACCGCAATTTCGCTTTAGTGAACACTCAGCTGCAGACTGAATTATTGATCCTCAAAACAATGCACAGGTTTTGAGTAAGCTTATACTAAGCCGATCTATTATGAAGTTCCTAGAGGAAACCATTTTTACTCAAAGAATCAGCAGAGATTCAAGAAAAGCCATTCATGTGAAAATCTCCTGGCTTTGACAGCTTGCAAATTATGTATATAGCTGAATAGGTAAATTCCATAATGTAAATTCTGTCATTCAATATTCCTGACAGGCGTTCGGCACTATACGAGATGTCGACTACCAGTGGAGCTATGATCATACGATATCAGCAAGTATGTGGTTAGTACAAGGAATATTAGACCAGTAAAATTAAGTACTTGAAAAATGTCACGTTACCACTCACAAAATTCTTTACTTGCACAACCAATTTCGGTCGACGGACCATCATATGGTACATAAAAATATTTTAGGCGAAACATAAAATCATTAACGTCAGATGATAAAACAATGAATTACACATTTTTATTATACCGTAAGATAAATTACATCCTGAATCTGTAACAGTCTCTATTTCATGGGTTCATCATCTGACGTTAATAACTTTGTATTTCGTCTAACCTGAAATTTTTATGAAACTGATGGTGGTCAGTCGACCAAAAGTGGTTGTGTAAACAAAGAATTTTATCAGCAGCTGAAGGAGGTAACGTCACGTTTTTCAGATACTTACGAGCACTACCTTCTGATAATACGTCAGACTTAAGTAGGTTACTCTGGGTGATCTACCAAACGAAAGTAACATCGACTGTTCCCAAGGAATCGTAACCAAAGTCTTCTCAATACTCAAACAACTGATGAGACAGAATCACCAAGCCGATAAAGTCTTTAACTGATGCTGCTGCTGTGTCCGGTGTTGTTTTAAAACAATAGTAAGGAATTGCAGGATGACGTGGACTAAATTTCACCTTCGTTTAGTGAATCACAGCTCTCTTGAATCGTTGATAAATGTAAGATAATTTATCTAACAAAGAACATCTTGATCATGTAACATACGTGTTTCGCAGTAATACTGCGATGTGATTAAAGCATTACGGAATGCTAAGCATTGTTGGATGTCTCTGGGGGAATGAAATATATCTTTGCAGAATATCCAACAAAAGGCGCTAATACGACCCATTCAAGAGTACGACACATTATTTTTCGGGCGTGTAACCGCTGAAACTCTATTTCTTTACCTGATACAGTGGTGTATAAAACATGAGGACGAAAGTAACATTTGTTTGACGTGTGACTGCCACAGCTCAATGAAACGTCCACCATATATAGAACTGGTACAATATAGTACAGGAGATAACTGGAAGAAAAACGCAGTAAGACAAACAGAAATGACACTTTCAGTCAAATGGTTCAAATGGCTCTAAGCACTGTGGGACTTAACATATGAGGTCATCAGTCCCCTAGACTTAGAACTACTGAAAAATAACTAACCTAAGGACATCACACACGTCCATGCCCGAGGCAGGATTCGAACCTGCGACTGTAGCAGCAGCGCAGTTCCGGACTGAAGCGCCTAGAACCGCTCGGTCACATCGTTCGGCAGACTTTCAGTCAAGGACAATAATTACACTGAAGTCACATCAATTTATGACGGTCCCCTGGACATTACAAAACACGGGACATGATTCTTTCTTCGGGTGTATAATGATCAAGCACAGCAGTGCTTGCTCTGCAAAGTGCTCCTTTGTTAATCACACGGTTGGTAAGAAATTCTTGTGGTAGGGCGTTCAATTCCTCCACCAACGTGGTTGACAACAGCTGCATCGTCGCTGTTGCATGTGGTCGTGTTGAAATATTGCCCCCCGAAGCATGCCATAAGCGCTCGATGAAATTTAAGTCTGGGCCAGTCCATCCAGTCCATTCGCCGAATTTCGTCCACCTGCGCGGTCCGATGCGGTCGCATATTGGACAAAAATGCGATAGAGCCTAATATACCCCTGAGAAAACGTACTTGAAGAAGGCGTATGGCGTCATTGTACTGTTGGCTGGCGAGTGTACCGTGATCAACGATTTGGAGGTGAGTAAGCCAATGCCACATTATGCCTTTTCGCACGGTAACAGTTGGACCAACGAAACGATTTTCGACAATAGTGCTGGGTGTATTCCCACTTAGCGCTGTATTACTACTTGGATTCATTCTGCTCTCATCCATTAAGAGCAAGCAAGTCCACTCCTAGCTGGCCCTGGCTCCACGTTCTTGCTACCATTGCAACCTCATTATCTTACTTGTCTAGCCATGCAAAAATGTCTTCGGACCATGATCCTGCATCACTTGCACTGTCCTTTTAACCCCACTGACCGCGTCACTGCGTATGCGGCCACAGATACAACAGCGCCAGGGACGTCGTTTGCCAGCAAAGAACTGTGCATTATCTGTGGTTGGCTAATCGAGCCTTGTTGAGGTGAAAATGTATCAGTAGGATCTGCACTGAGGCGACGTCTCTGTAAGTTTATTAATGGCAGTGCGAGATTCCATACTCTGAAGCCGCTATATATATTAATTAAATTCAGCGAGAAACGAATTTCTACTGCCTCATGCACTCCTGAGTCCAAAAAAGATGAAGTCAGTGCTATAGGTTCGACATTCGCGTGGGGTGACACGTGTTTGTGAAGCGATACACACAGCTGATTTTTTGGGATATAGTGGCTGCGTGCAGATTCACTGTTCCGTGTATGGACCGTATGCATCGTCTGCCGTTGTGTGAAAGGACATTCCGTCAGGGAATCTTCTAAATTCCCGCCTTAAGGAAGCTACTGTTTCACAGAACCAAAGTCGCTGCTATCCTCGGTGAGGGTGGAAATGCTCTTTACATATGCGTTTGGTGAGGTTCCCAGTTACTTTTATGATAAGCTTCCCATGTACGCTAGAGAAAGCCATCTCTCTATGTAATCTTGATCATTCCCTAATCTTAACTTCTATTTCATACTAGTACCGTACGTATCTGTTGTGGAGAATACCCACTTGCTTCAAAGTATGGAAGTTCATCCTGCAGACTGCTCTGTGAAGTTTGGTGTTTAGAAAACAGAATGCTTGGGTTTGATCCTCGTACGTCAGAAGATGTCCGAATCCGATATTTACAAATTTTAGTGATTTCTATATTTCCTCACGTATATAGAGCTACTAAAAGGATGCCAAGGTTTTCAAAAAGTATAGTTTCATAGCGTGTCTTTATTTCATCCTTAGAAACAGTAATATATTGTACGACAATAAACAGTTAGTCTTCAGTAATTTACTGTAATTGGATGATTTGTTTCACTATGTTACTACTGGTGTTAAGTTCACACGATCGATTTCTAAATTACACTGTCGAATCTTCAGACGTGCTTGTAACTGTCTAACTCAGTCGAAACACTGAAGTACATAAAAGATCCAAAATCTAAACACATCGAAAATCAGTATTGCTGTAGTAAGCATGAAACATGCAAGCTCTTGTATTGTCTCAACATGTAGCCCAAACATATTGTAAAATACACTAAAGTTATATTTCACTGTTTACTTCTACCATCTCTCGTCGGTAAAATAAGAGATTCTTCAGATTCATTTATAAGTATACTCTAAATTTTCCAGTATTCCTAAAACTTCGCCACTTACAATTATACAGGGTGATTCAAAAAGAATACCACAACTTTAAAAATGTGTATTTAATGAAAGAAACATAACATAACCTTCTGTTACACATCATTACAAAGAGTATTTAAAAAGGTTTTTTTTCACTCAAAAACAAGTTCAGAGATGTTCAATATGGCCCCCTCCAGACACTCGAGCAATATCAACCCGATACTCCAACTCGTTCCACACTCTCTGTAGCATATCAGGCGTAACAGTTTGGATAGCTGCTGTTATTCCTCGTTTCAAATCATCAATGGTGGCTGGGAGAGGTGGCCGAAACACCATATCCTTAACATACCCCCATAAGAAAAAATCGCAGGGGGTAAGATCAGGGCTTCTTGGAGGCCAGTGATGAAGTGCTCTGTCACGGGCTGCCTGGCGGCCGATCCATCGCCTCGGGTAGTTGACGTTCAGGTAGTTACGGACAGATAAGTGCCAATGTGGTGGCGCTCCATCCTGCTGAAATATGAATTGTTGTGCTTCTTGTTCGAGCTGAGGGAACAGCCAATTCTCTAACATCTCCAGATACTGTAGTCCAGTTACAGCAGCACCTTCGAAGAAAAAGGGACCAAAAACTTTATTGGCTGAAATGGCACAGAAAACGTTCACCTTAGGCGAGTCACGTTCATACTGAGTTGTTTCCCGCGGATTCTCAGTGCCCCATATACAGACATTGTGACGGTTGACTTTCCCGTTAGTGTGGAAAGTTGCTTCATCACTAAACACAATCTTTGAAACGAAAGATTCATCTGTTTCCATTTGAGCAAGGATAAAATCACAGAAATCGATTCTTTTAATCTTATCAGCTGCAGACAGTGCTTGAACCAATTTCAGATGATAAGGTTTCATAACTAACCTTTTTTGTAGGACTCTCCATACAGTTGATTGTGGAATTTGCAGCTCTCTGCTAGCTCTGACAGTCGATTTTCCTGGGCTGCGAACAAATGCTTGCTGGATGCGTGCTACATTTTCATCACTCGTTCTCGGCCGTCCAGAACTTTTCCCTTTGCACAAACACCCATTCTCTGTAAACTGTTTATACTAACGTTTAATACACCACCTGTCAGGAGGTTTAACACCGTACTTCGTTCGAAATGCACGCTGAACAAATGCACGCTGAACAACTGTCGTCGATTCACTTCTGCCATACTCAATAACACAAAAAGCTTTCTGTTGAGCGGTCGCCATCTTAGCATCAACTGACGCTGACGCCTAGTCAACAGCGCCTCAAGCGAACATAATATACAACTAAATGAAACTTTATAGCTCCCTTAATTCGCCGACAGATAGTGCTTAGCTCTGCCTTTTGTCGTTGCAGAGTTTTAAATTCCTAAAGTTGTGGTATTCTTTTTGAATCACCCTGTAAGTCACAAGACGTTCGCTATTTTAGTTCCTGATATTGCTCACTGCTGATGTTACAGTTAACATTGGCGGATTTGACTGGAACTGATCTGGTTGTAGCCCATCATCGGATTGCTAGTGTAGACGATTTTTAGCCCAGATCGTTTTCCGAAAAGAATGTATGCAGCAAACTGACATATTCACATCAACTTACTTAAAAATTGTCCATTCAAAACTGCTTTAGATAGTTTCCTTACAAGATAGAACCTGACACACTACTTCAGCTACCGAAAATCCAGTGGTTTTTGACTCCGAATTAGTCTTGGTTGTCTTTGTTCTTGGTTCCTGCAGCACGAAACTCCATAACGTGCTGCTTAAATGGAGCTCCGAAACCATACTTCTGCCAGTGTGTGCAGCAGTTATTTTGTGTTCAGCCACATTGTAAATTGGATGGAGGATGGGGGGAGGGGGTGGAGCATAAATAAACATTCTGCTTAACGACGGAGAAGGGGGGCTAGCCTCGGATAATACCCATGCGCTGCGGGCTGCGCGCTTTTCGGGGGCCATTGTGGGTGATTCCAACTTCCCATTGTCACTGTAGGAAACTGCGAAAGGTACAAAATTGCCGATGCTTTGCCCATATCTCTAGCAACTACACAGTTTGATAGCACTACATTGTCGTCTTCTGTACACGCTAATCGTGAGGAAGTATCTCTGCAGAAAGTTGGCTCTTTTTAACCGTTCATTATTAACATTTTCTGCTGAGAACAGTCAAATTGCTTTCATTGTTATCGCATGTGAGGAAGGGTCATTGTATAGAGACCTCTGGAAGAAAGTCGATTTTCCTTTTTCAAGGCAGTCAAGAAAAATAGCAGCTGTAGTCAACGACAGCGGCAGTTCGGATTTTTAACGAAGTCGATACTATTTCGAAGCGGTGTAATGCCGCTGTGTTCATGGTTTATCTTCGACACATGGAAACCAATCCACTTGAGAACGAAACCAACCTATCGTAAACTAAAGAAAACCATGCACATTAAAGAACGACAGTTCTGGGCCGGTAAAGAAAATTTTTGAGCATCAATTCCGTTTCGTCAAAACTCAGTTTTCTCTTTCATTACTTCTGGCTGCTACATAATTTTCTAGAGGTAATGCACATTTCAATCAAAGAGTAATTTTTCTGCTATCTTACGTTCCTACTCAACTTTGGTCTAATGAAATATCATATTCACTTATTTCAATCCACTTCATCAGCCAGAAGCTTATTTTCAAAAATTGGGAATTTATCACTCGAAAACTAAAGGTTTTACGTAGTAAATTTTCCAACTACTACAGATTAGTAAGCTGTGTATGTAGTATATACTACAGAGCATGAAATCGTGTGGTTAAGAATTTTGTATCTGGACAAGTACAAATATACCGCTTTTAGCATAACATGGAGAAAATTAGGGTTCTAAAACCTTCCGGGGCACGACAGATTTCGTTGAATTATTACTTCATGAGAGCTGCTTCAAATAATAGGTTGGGTTCGTAATTACCCTATCCACTGCTGAAAGAAAAGAAGTATATTGAAGAAACGGGAAAAAGTGAGTCACAATCATATAATTATTTTATAGAGTTCTCAATGAGAATTGTGCTGCTTATTTCCATAGCCTTACAAGCCATTACCATTTTTAAAAAAATGGATATTGTGACTCGTACGTAGCGTATAATAACTAATGACGACTCAGTTAGACGGAAAACCTCTTTTCACATGAAGTGACGTTTATGGTGCTCAGAAGGTTTTTGCAAGATTACTGACAACCTGACTTCTCGTGCGACACCTGTGGTAAGTACGTCATTTCTTTGTACAGCGTTACGTTCTCAGTAGTTGTGCAATACGAAAAAGAATGCCAGTTACTTCTTATCCGGAATGGCTGTGCAAATGCCAAGAAGGTATGTTGATGGTTAAATATCGGACGTGACAAATTATCTATTTGTTACAAAGAGCCCGGTAATAGAAAGAAAACTTATATCTGATCCAAATGTCCAATTTAGAACAGTAAAACCACGCGGCTACCTAAATTTTGAATGCAGACATTTTCTTGATAAAATGAAGCGGATTGGGAACTCTTCAGTCTCCTTTATAGGGAAGAACTAAAAGCTGGGATTTGCCTTGAGATAAGAAACGTTAGTGCCCCGGGGAAGTGTGATAGCAGCTTTATTACTCTCTATACACATAAATGATATGGCGGACATGGTGAACAGCAATCTGTTGTTGTTATCTGATGATGCTGTGGTGTACGGTAAGGTGTCGAACTTGAGTGGCTGTAGGACGAGACAACATGGTTTAGACGAAATTTTCAGTTCGGTATGATGAATGGCAGATACAGGATGACAGTTATTGAGCTATATGGATTAAATCGTCATAACGTCTGAACGGTTTGCTTTAGGACATTCAAACTATACAGTTGGCCGAGGGGCGTGATGGGAATTAGTGTGCGCTGTGTGGTTTTGCTTAACGGCGAAGCCCACTTTCACTTGGATGAGTTCATCAGTAAGCAAAATTGGCGCGTTTGGGGACTGAGAATCCACATTTCGCAATATAGAAGTCTTTTCACTCTCAACGGGTGACTGTGTGGTTTGCAATTTCCAGTCACAGAATAATCAGTGCGATATTCCTTGATGGCACGGTGACTACCGAACGGTATGTGGAGGTTTTAGAAGATAATTTCATCCACATTATCCAAAGTGACCTTGATTTCGACAAGATGTGGTTCAAGCAAGACGGACCTCGATCCTATTGAAGCAGGAGAGTGTTTTATGTCCTAGGGGAGCACTTTGGGGACGCATTCCGGCTCTGGGGTACCCAGATGCCACTGGTATGGGCCTCAGTTGGCCACCATATTCTCCGGATCGGAACACATCCGACTCCTTTTTGTGGGCTATATTAAATACAAGGTGTTCAGCAATAGCCCCAAAGCCATTGCTGAACTGGAAAGAGCCATTCAGAAGGTCATCGAAAGCATCGATGTTCCGACACTTCAGCAGATCACGCAATTTTCGCTCCGAATATCTTTCGTAACGTTTACGTGTTGAATGAAGTGTACTCACGCTGTAGTTTGTAATTAGTTTACGTTTTATTTCATATAGAGTCCTAATTTCTCTACTCTTATTTATCTTCACGCACAGTGTATGTTGGAAGCAAAAGAACCGTTCTGCAGTCGGCTTCAAATTCCGATTCTCTAAATAATCTCAATAGAATATATCGAAAAGAATGTCGCCTTCCCTCCAGGGATTCCCATTTGAGTTCCAGAGGCATCTCCGTAACAATCACGTGATGTTCGATCCTACAAGTAAAAAATCTAGCAGCCAGCCTCTGATTTTCTTTGAAGCCAGCCTCAGCCTTTAATCCGACCTGGTACGGACCCCAACCACTCGAGCAGTACTCAAGAGTAAGTCGCATTATCGTCCTCTATACGGTCTTCTTTAAAGATGAAACGTACTTTCCTAGAATTCTCCCAATAAACCGAAGCCTACCATTCGCCTTTCCTACTACAATCCCCTCATGTCCGTTACGTTTCATATCGCTTAGCAACGATACGCCCAGATATTTAAAGCACAGCTAGGTTTCAGGGCAATATTGCCATTTCAGGTCCAAAGCATAGCCATCGATATAACTGAAAGGGAATACTGTAGCGAGATTATGGCACATTGCATTTAAGCAGAAAATTCGTCTCATATATTCCATGGTCCCATGGAAAATTTCTCAAAGAACTGGGCCTTGATCCCGACTTAAGCTTGTCATTAACATGGGACCGCATAAAGCGAAGTAAACAGACTTTCGCAAATAACAGCGCCTACACAACAGTCGAGTACCGTACCAGCCGCACACTGCTTTATGCGACTGCACGCAGCACTGAACAGAGTATGCAAACAGTACCTAGCACTTAGCCACTCATATATGCATTGTGGCCAGCGTACACAAATTATGGTGTTATGGTACGACTTACGTGGATCGTCATTTAAATAGAAACAGACGTAATTATGAGTAGATCTGTCGTTAAGCTGGCTAGGTCGCATAAAAGTCACACAGCTGATGAAGAATGATTATATTGATCACATAGTGACGCGTTTAGTAATTATTCCCATCTTCAGAGATCCAGATGTAAAGGTAGCATAAGGACAATCGAAAGGAAACGTGTCACTTTTGTATCAATAAAGTCATTCTTCTCTTGCTGTATGACTTTTTATGCGACCAAGCACGGTTAACGACAGAATTACGCATAATTATTAAACTGGTCGCTAGCCTCTTATATGACCTTATGTCACATCTTTACTTATTGTAAACAAACTTATGTGTAAATCTGACGGTTTTGTAATTTCATGAAGTCACAGTAAGTTGCTGGCTATGCCCATCCAACACGCTGCAGATGTGTCATTAGCAATATTCGAAGCAGCGTCGTCACGATTACTGTGCTTCAATGCAACACGTTCAGTACTCAATACCTATGTTTTTACCCATTTTTGTACTCATAGGGCGTCGAAGACTTTCAATCTTCTAAGGAAATTTATTTGATTTTAATCATAACGTGTAGGCTGCCACGGCCGGCGTCTTCATTAGTTAAAACTTCCGGGCCTAGAGGCCGTGGTCGATCTGTAAAAGTTCTTTTTCCTGGCGTTTCGTTGCCAACTGCGGCCAAAATCATCCGAGAAACTGTCGACTAGGACATACCGATAAATAGCTGTAGCGGAACATGTTTTTAAAGACGGTGAATCATGAAATGTATTTTAGTGAGACGAGCGTGCTACCCAGAACATTGCATTGCTATGCAGGTATTTACAGGGAAGCTATAGAGATTCCGAAAACCACAATAATTTTAATAGAAAAGAGGAAGGCTAAAAGACAGACAAGAAACGGCAGTCGACTTTGCACTAACAATGTGACAATCAATTACCTTCAATCGAGAATAATGACGTTAGTCAGAGATAGACTTACGGTCGGCCCCACATGGCGTATGGTGGTGACCTCTATGCGCTCTTTATAAACGGGACCTTCATGGTCTGTTTTACAGATCAACCACGGCCTCTCAGCCCGGAAGTTTTAACTAATGTTGTCTGAGTTTTTTTTTGAGAACTTTTTCCTACTATCTGCCTCCGTAGATGAGTACTCGGAGCTGATGACTGTCATGCGGGAGGCCCATGTTGGGTTCCTAGTACTGCCAAGGATTTTTCCTTGGTGGGAGGGCAGGAACTGTGCGAACTCAGTCTATTGAGTCCAACTGAGAAGCTGCTTGACCGGTTAATAGCGGCTCCATGTCACGAAAATTTTCAAGGACCGGGAGAGCGGTGTCCTGAACCCACACCACTCGATACGCATCAATGACATCATTGGCGGGGGATGACACGACGGTAGGTCGGTACGGATCGGCTTGTGAACGGAGTTTGCGTCTGCGTCTTAGGATACTGATGTTCGTATGCCGACCTTCAAATGCTACATGTGTGAATTAGAAGGTTTCAATCCATCACATTCAAGCTTTGAACATTTTAACCACACTCGTGTTCGAACGGTATAGTAAGGACGCCGATAGCTGAGATGTATACCTTAAACAAAACGTTATCATCGTCTTCGTCAACAGTATTAATAACAAGAAGAAATAATGTAAGTGCTCCGCTTAGCTGTCAGTCCTCATATTAATGCAGCTTGTTCCTTCCACAGCAGCTGCTTAAGAGGCTGCAACGGCAGGCAACAAATGGTCCAAGTTTGACAGCGAATGTGGTGGGTGGCTGCAGCCTTGTGCAGGCTTAGCGTTAATCTGTTAATGGAGGCAGAAACGCCGTGTCGCTGGTCCCGGGTGACGTGGGCGGCTTTTCCGATCACTGAAGGCCGACAGGAGCGCACGCGTCTTCTCGTCCAAAAGTTGACTGTATCAGATTTTCTTCCACAGTCTCGGAGAAATCTTCACTATTGTTTACTCATACACTATTTTAGGGTGAAGATTGAGTGGATAAATTGTAAAACTAAATATAAATGTCAGACATGAAAACAGAGTATGAACGAAAATTGTAAGTTTCTAAATATGAAACAAAATTTGAAATTATAGTAAAACTGGCGATAGCCTAACTGCTGCAATATTTATGGCGGAACAATGTTTGTCCATGTGATATCATATTTAGAGAAAACGTTGAATGGCAACGACATCCAACAAAGTTTAAACATAATGTCATACATTTTGCAAGCCAGCGTCAGAAATTTTATACATGAGGGACGTTCAGTACATCGTGCAACACATTGTTTATTCTTAGACATTTTCGGTTGAAAAAATGCGGAATATCTTGTGGGACATTAGAATATATTTCCACTTCAGTCCCATAAGCTCATGAGGTTCAGACAAGTGGTGCCGCTAAATGTAGCCTTCAAAATGGCGTCTGTAACGGAGAAGTGTTCCAAGCGGAGAGCTGTCATTGAGTTTCCTTTGGCCGAAAACCTGAGCACCTCAGATATTCCTACATGTTTGCAGAATGTATTTGGATACCTGTCACTGAGCAAATGGACGGTAAGTCGTTGAGCTATGCTTCTGTTACCATCACAGCAAGGTCACACAAACTTGTCCGATCTCCCGTCTCATGATGCAACGAACAACTATGAAGTGTACTGTGATATCCTCAGGAAACTGAAGAAACGACTTCAGCGTGTTCGTCGCCACAAAAATGCAAACGAACTTCTCCTTTTCCGTGGCAACGTATGACGTCTCACAAATCTGCGCACACGACAGGAGCTCACAAAACTACTTGGGACTGATCTTCCTCATCCGCCCTACAGTCCTATCTCGCGTCTTCCGACTTCCATCTCTTTGGCGCAATGAAGGATGCTCTCCGCGGGAAGCAATACGTGGGTGATGAAGAGGTTGCTGATGTAGCAAGACGATGGCTTCGACATCGGCCAGTAGAGTGGTATTATGCAAGGATACACACCCTCTCAGTAAGGTGCCATAAGGCTGTCGCACTGAATGGAGATTATTTGAAAAAAATCAGGAAAAAAATCTGTTGTATTACTTATCGAACACCCCTCATATATCCAAAAGCTTGAAGCTGTTTTACACATGAGAGTTCGGTTCTTTAAAGATTCGGGGTTCACTGGAATAGCCTAGTTCGTGTCGAATTACGCATTTTCAATCAGCAAAGGTGCTAATTCGGGCGAGAGTTGTGATTAGTCCTACTAGCCCGTGATGCTTGTTGGCCTATGCGCCATCCACTGCCATGAGGTGTCATTTGGATGTGTGTGCTCACCACAACGTACTCCCAGCCGTTGTCACCTTTCCTGACCCTGCAGCCGATACTTCTCATTGAAATAGCTCCTCAGTTGGCCTCACGAGCCTATGCACAACCCCTTATCAGTTCCCACATCAAGGAAACATCTATGACAGTAACGAATATTGAATCCGTGGCCTCGGCAGGGCAGTCGGACGAACTGATCTGACAGATGTGGATGCAGATTGATTAATCGCCTATTACAGGGTACTATCAACTTAATGCGATCAGCTGCCTAACACCTGAATACCACCTTTTGCAGTGCAGACGTGCAGGAAGACATCAGTACGGTTCTGCAAGATACCGATAGGATTGTGGTGCTATGCCTGCTCCAGGGTTATGCCCAGCTGCGCTAGGTTTCTCAGCTGAGGATTCATAGCGCGAACAGCCCGAACGATGTAGTCCCACAGATTCTCGATTGGTTGTAAATTCGGAGAGTTTGGTGGCAGGAGAGTACGGTAAACTCAACCTGGTGCTCTTCGAACCGAGCACGTTCACTGCTAGCGGGGTAACACATTGCTTTGTCGTGCTGGTAGATACCCACTATCCCCTCCAATCGCTCTTTCTTTCAATCGTATTATGATGCTCTTAAGTATTTCCTTCATGTAAAATTTGCGGCTTCTAGTTGATACTTGTGATCATACTTGGGGCGTTCCGTTAGTAATGGAACCTATTTCTCTTCTCGGCCAATTTCGATTGAAAAAATGCTGAACTCGTTGCGAGACATCGAGAAAAACTCCCGCTTCAGCCACTAAAGTTTCATAAAGGTCTGATAGTTTGCGGTGCAATATACAGTCTTCAGAATAGCGTCTGTAATGGATCTGCGTTCCAAGCAGAGAGCTGGCATTGAGTTTCTCGTAGCAGAAAACCAGAGCTTTACAGATGTTCACAGATGCTTCCGGAACGTCTGCGGAGACCTGGCAGTGAATAAAAGCACGGTGAATCGTTGGACGAGGCCTCTGTCATCGTCACATCGCCAACAGCTCTGACTCCTCCGATGTTGGAACGTGCGGACACTCTCATTCAACGTGATCGACGAATCACAATCAGACGCCTCGCTTCTCAACTGGACGTCTCTGTTAGTAGTACTGACACACTCGTCCACCAGTTGCATCACTCGACGATGTGTACCCGCTGGGTTCCACGCCGCCTAAGCGAAAACTAAAAACAGCAACAGAGGACCATCTGTACGAAATTGCTTGAGCTTTACGAGGCTGATTGTGACAATTTTTTGCCCAAGATAGTCAAAGGCGTCCAAACATGAGTTCAAAACGAAAACAAACTGGCAGTCCTTTGAGTGGCATTACCTAACTCCAAAACAAAGTGGAAAGCCACATTATCAGCCAGTGAAGTATTGGTGACTGTTTTCTGGGACTCTGAAGGGGCTATTCTGTTTTATGTCCTCCATCATGGTGCAGTGATCAACTTTGAAGTGCCACACTCAAGAAATTGAAAAACGACTTCAGCTTGTTTGTCGCCATAAAAATGCAAATGAACTTCTCCTTCTTCATGACAAGGCAAGGCCTCACACAAGGTTGCGCACCCGAGAGGAACTCATGAAATATCATTGGACTGTTCTTCCTCATCCGTCCTACAGCCAGGATCTCGCATCTTCCATCTGTTTGGCTCAATGAAGGATGCACTTCGCGGGAAGCAGGACGTACGTGATGTCGAAGTTATTGATGCAGCAGCGCGTTGGCTCCGACGTCGACCAGGGGATTGGTACCATGGGAGCATACAGGCCCTTCAAGTATGAGGTCGTGGCATTAGACAGACATTATGTCGACAAATAGCGGTTTTTAACCAAAAGTATACTGCTTTCCGGGAAAAAGTTGCAAAAATTCAAAATGGTTCAGATGGTTCTGAGCACTATGGGACTTAAATACTGAAGTCATCAGTCCCCAAGAACTTAGAACTATTTAAACCTAACTAACCTAAGGACATCACGTACATCCTTTCCCGAAGCAGGATTCGAATCTGCGACCGTAGCGGTAGCGCAGTTTCAGACTGAAGAGCCTAGAATCGCTCTGACACACCGGCCGACCGGAAAAAGTTGCATTAATTATTGCATACTTCTCGAATATTAACCAGATTATTAATACGAGTACAAATTTAGCTCTGTTACCGATCTCTAAACTTACTCTTATTCTTCATATTGTTCTACTAATTGAAGCTTGTTGTTGTTGTTGTGGTCTTCAGTCCTGAGACTGGTTTGATGCAGCTCTCCATGCTACTCTATCCTGTGCAAGCTTCTTCATCTCCCAGTACCTACTGCAACCTACATCTTTCTGAATCTGTTTAGTGTATTCATCTCTTGGTCTCCCTATACGATTTTTACCCTCCACGCTTCCCTCCAATACTAAATTGGTGATCCCTTGATGCCTCAGAACATGTCCTACCGACCGATCCCTACTTCTAGTGAAGTAGTGCCACAAACTTCTCTTCTCCCCAATCCTATTCAATACCTCCTCAATAGTTATATGATCTACCCATCTAATCTTCAGCATTCTTCTGTAGCACCACATTTCGAAAGATTCTATTCTCTTCTTGTCCAAACTATTTTTCGTCCATGTTTCACTTCCGTACATGGCTACGCTCCATACAAGTACTTTCAGAAACGACTTCCTGACAGTTAAATTTATACTCGATATTAACAAATTTCTCTTCTTCAGAAACGCTTTCCTTTCCATTGCCAGTCTGCATTTTATAGCCTTTCTACTTCGACCATCATCAGTAATTTTGCTCCCAAAATAGCAAAACTCCTTTACTACTTTAAGTGTCTCATTTCCTAATTTAATTCCCTCAGCATCACCCGACTTAATTCGACTACATTCCATTATCCTCGTTTTGCTTTTGTTGATGATTATCTTATATCCACCTTTCAAGACACTATCCATTCCGTTCAACTGCTCTTCCAAGTCCTTTGCTGTCTCTGACAGAATTACAATGTCATCGGCGAACCTCAAAGTTTTTAATTCTTCTCCATGGATTTTAATATCTACTCCACTTATGTGATAAAAAACTGTAGCGTTTTCCTTTGATTTCCACACTTTCTACCCCTCTTCTTACTCCTTAAAAACTTCTAATCCGGGATAACCTCAGTTTCTCACTTTTGCTTTATTTATTTTCCCCGTTTCTGTGGAATATATAGGTTTATTACCTGAATTTGGATGCAGCTACGGACTGTAAAAGTCTAATCGCCTTTCTGTGGTTCAAATGGCTCTGAGCACTATGGGACTTAACATCTGAGGTCATCAGTCCCCTAGAACTTAGAACTACTTAAACCTAACTAACCTAAGGACATCACACACATCCATGCCCGAGGCAGTATTCGAACCTGCGACCGTAGCGGTCGCGCGGTTCCAGACTGAAGCGCCTTTCTGTGCTTTCTCAGTGAAATATCTCTATGTGCCACTACATTATGTACACTAATTTACCGGATAATACGTAATCAACCAGTAGAATATTCTAAATAATGGTATAGCTGTATATACGATTGACAATCGAAAACTTTTTACCAACTGGTGTAAAGCTCATATTTCCTCCTATACTGAGCTATCTTCATATAGCGTTCATAAATTAGACAAAAGAGCTGTCTGATATGTTTGATAGACATACCAGACTTTTCTCTTTTTCATTTCCTGCAGCTCGCTCCTTTTGACAGTTACATTCATGGAAAAGGAAATTTAACGTTTGACATGTTGCCGATATCGATTTCATTAGAGAAAAGAACACTCGAGGACGGAGAACTAATGTGTTCGTTGATTTATTGCAAAAGTTATCCTCAAGCGGTATAAGAAAAATTTAACAGTAGAACCTTCCACATTCGGAAAACGAGGTCATCGTCATAGACAAGCACTCTTTCACGTTGAAATAATATATACTGTGATTAAGTATTCATCCATGTCACATTATTTGTTACATTTTTTCAGTTCGTTTCCTTGCCTCATTTTATCCATGCGAGCTACTTCTTCAAATATGTGTAATGGTTTAGGAAACAGTTTATCTTAAATGCTCTATCTTCTCTGTTAAAACTGGTAAAATTCTCGTCGCGCTGTTTCCTATGTATCTTGGTTCTCCTCGAGAGATTAATATAATACGCTTCTAACGCTTTTAACAACATCCAATTTGTTTCACATGTCGGCTAATCAAGTTATTCTAAGTGAATATTTCACATGTGCTAGAACAAGGATCACGGTGACATAGTTTCTGCAGACAATGAAGTCCGTTTATTGTGGATATTCGAACTGAGTTCGTATGAAGGAAGCGACAGAACAACAAGCTCTTGGGTTTAAGGAATAGCGGGAAGGCAAGTCTGACGTGATGAGTTGGATGGAACTGTCATTGGCCATCGCTTGTTTGGTTTCTCTTGGGTCGCTCTCTGCTTGCACCATCCTTGAGATAACATCTATTCTGCGAAAGGCAATTTTGCTAAGTGCTGTAAAGGCAGGCGCATTCGGGCTGAAATAATAACGACAGTGAGCAGCAACTGAAGGAGAAAGAAAATTTTTGTGTTACTAATAGACGTTCGACACGTCGGAACATTCTGTCCGCTACATAAACGAACAAAAGAAGTGAAAAAATAACAAACGTAATGGTGGCAGAATACGTTTTCGGAATGGTACAGTCATAAGGTAGTATAATATTGTACGTTTCCAATCTTAACCCTGTCATCCTGTTGTATTTCCTCAGTCGTTAATTACGTCATGGGAATCCCGAGATAAATCCTTTAAGTGGTACACGACTGATCCTTCAACGGAACTGACTGACCAGCCGTAGGGATCCATGTGAGATACGGATCCTCAAATGACCTATTGGGATTAGTGCAATGAAAGCAGCCCAGATAATAAATTCCTAAGTTTATTCAAAAAATGGTTCAAATGGCTCTTAGCACCATGGGACTTAACTTCTGAGGTCATCAGTCCCCTAGAACTTAGAACTACTTAAACCGAACAAACCTAAGGACATCAAACACATCCATGCCTGAGGCAGGATTCGGACCTGCGACCATAGCGGTCGCGCGGTTCCACACTATAGCGCCTAGAACCGCTCGGTCACTCCGGCCGGCTCAAGTTTATTCATTCATGTATAAAAATGTATTGCTTTTTTATTGTTACCTATACTGTACACCTCTAAGTTAATGAAACATTTTCGTTTGTTATCAGCGAGGTTCGTCTAGTGCGTTAGCGATGTGGTACAAATCATTGCCGCGCGAGATTAGCCGAGCGGTCTCAGGCGCTGCAGTCATGGACTGTGCGGCTGGTCCCGGCGGAGGTTCAAGTCCTCCCTCGGGCATGGGTGTGTGTGTTTGTCCTTAGGATACTTTAGGTTAAGTAGTGTGTAAGCTTAGGGACTGATGACCTTAGCACTTAAGTCCCATAAGATTTCACACACATTTGGACATTTTTTTACAAATCATTCTGTTTGTGATAGCATGGTAGGTACGAGACTTACTGAAGTATCTCATCTAGGTGGCCTGCACGCCGAACTTCAATGATTGGTTTGTACTACTTCATGACGACAGGAGGAAGAGCGTGAGAACAAGGGTCGGCATATAGCCTACACAGATTCCATCCGAAGACCAGATCTCCATCCATTGTCATATGCCCAAGTTTCATAAGACAGGCCGGAAAGGTTTTAAATGTATAGAAGGGATTCGATCCAAAGTCCGATGCTACCACATCCTCTCCTTTACATTACTACTGGCGAGGCTGTATCACCACACATATGACATGTAAAAATGTGCTTTATCTACAGCAGCTATTGGAGATGATAGCGTAGTATATAACCGTTGCGGTGTACTACATCTAGGAAGTCATAGCCAGGTTTCCAAAAGATGCAAGTAAATAAAAAAATGTAGCTATCGGCATATAACGGAAGCCTACACTTTGTATACAGTAGCATTGATTGTCTAATTGTTTGCTGCTTTCGAAGAAAAGTTAAATAACTTAAAATTCCTTGAAATAGACTTTGTCAGTGTTTGTCTTTCGTTGCTTATAAGATTACATACAATGAGTAAAGTTGCTGAAATCTCATTTTTATGATTTTAGTTATTTTGACTATCTGCGAATGATTTTCAGTAACAGGTATGGTGTTTGTGCATTCATTTCCGTATATTACAATTTAGCTATAGTAAGAGGTACAGCCTGGCACATTTTATGATTAGCCAGTGAATTCGTTCAACCAAACTGCCTCTTTCTCTTACAGGACCGTTTTTCCTGATGTCTGTGTTGACGGGATGTTGTATTATTGCCTTCGCTTATTTATGTGAAAATAAATTAACTGAATGAGCAAAACAAAGTAACACTTAAAAACGATCACAGTACACATCAATACTCAAAGTGGGGTGGCAGCTCCACAATAAGGTAGAAGACGACACGCCATTCACCGAGTTATAAAAAACTTTCTGCATCTTAACGAGTTGCCCACACACATCATTGTTGTAGCCTCAAGTCGCTTGAAGTGACATGAAAGTCGTCACGGTCAAAAGGGGTCTGAGTATCAGTTTTACCATGTGTAATCCGACGTATATAAACGGTGTCATTTAGCAACACCCGGTTGTTGAAGGGTTTTACTGTCCCGAACTTTTTTCTTGAAATTCTCTCTAGTACTGCTACCGTCTATCGATATTCATCGGCACACTTCACACACTGCACTTCATTAGACGGATCTAGATTTATCTTTCATTCAGTCACTAGTTTCATAATTCAATCAGGTGAAGTAGTTACCAAGGACGACTCCAATGTTTCCTCATAGCTGTCCCTTCCGTTACACGACAACTTCTTGCATTGAAATATCAGTGCTCCATTGAAGATTTCCGTCAGTCCTTGAGGCGCATTCCGATGGCGCTGTTAGTTGCAGACTAGGACCGAATGGGAAGGATTCGGGTCTGAGTGTCGGTGCAGTAGATAGATATCATATGACACGAATAACCGCTCCAACATATAATCCGCGAAACACCAAAAATATTTAACTCTATGCAACAAACTTTTAGGACTCATCATAGATTTAATACCTACGTTAATACTGATTCTTAATTACATGGTTCAGTTTGTAGAACGTAAGCAGCCGAAGACAGCATTCGATAGATTTGGGTCGTAATAGTACCAAAGTAACGTCAATTACGATGCAGTGAAGTTGTCAGAAGTGCATCTACAAAATGAAGACCAATTATAAGAGATGTTTTATGTATACTACCGCAAGTCACTGTAAAATATTTTAAGCCCCTTGTGATAGTATAGGTGAATCTGGTTCACAGCCTGAAGTGTGACATATAATAAAGATTGAGGTGTGTGTTGTATGGCATGTGAACAGTGGAGCTGTATGATTTTTATGCCCGTTTTACTTGGATGTATGTTTCACATTGAACAAAAAATTAAGAACATCATAAAATGTGTTATTTAGTGAATATTACACAGAACAGCACCATTAGTTTTTTTTTTAAATATTAAAAGTCATTCCAAGAAAATCAACTAACGTACTTATTTTCTGCAGCGGTAGTGGAAGACGCATAGAGCTGATAATCGACAGCAAATTCCACAGTAATGTGGGATTTTAGTACGAAGGATGAAAATTAACGTACGGTTCTTCAGCGATAGTGTTTGTATGTGATAAAAGAATTGAAAAAAATATATAGAATTTGCCAAGAACAACAACGCATTTGTTCTTAACTCATTCTTCCGGACCAAATGAATAGAAACTGGACTTCAGAAGAACAAAATGAAACTAAAGTCAGTCTGGATTCGTTTTCTAAAACAGAAAAGAAACCGTATATAATTTGCATATCACAACAGTTTAAGAATTTTATGTACCGACTGAATAGTGAGATTCAGAGTAACAGAACAGATATACATACCTCCAAAGAAGCAAATTCATCTTGCACTATAACATAACGAACATTATGAATATTCCTTTTTTAATTACAAAAAGGGATACTATATTAATGTAAGCAACAAGATTGCTTACTGGAAATTGTAGATTATGCAGACGTAAACGATACAATCACTTAGCCGGCCGCTGTAGCTGAGCCGACCTCAGATGTTAAGTCCCATAGTGCTCAGAGCCATTTGAACCATTTTGAACGCTCACTTATTTAATCAATAAGCTTTGGCACAAAGCACAAGCGGTATCAGATATGAAGTACCGAAAAGAAAACCAAATCTGTAATGGAACAAGCTAACAATAATAAAATACTGAACTACGTGGAAATCTTTTCGAGAGGATGTGAGACGGAACACGTAAATAAGACAAGACAAGCTATTGCTGTTATTAAAAGTATGAACTCACATTTCATCAGTTAAGAAGACTGTACAACCAGTAGATGGACTTTTTAGTTTCAGAGATTAATAAATGTGAATATTTAATTATGAAAAAAATGAAGTTTTGTACTTGGTATTTGATGAGGTGTTTAAGCATTCAAGGTATAAAAATAATTTGGAAATTTTGATTTTAAAAAAATTGATGGGAAAGTATATTATCTGCCAGAAAAGTGAAGCACCTGAAAGGGGAGATCGACACCACATGAAACTTCCCTGGTTGAGATGGTATGTGATGTTATTTCAGTGATTACAAAATGGAGTTTATTTTACATTTGGCATTTTGATCCCAATTTCGAGTTTGGTCCCAGTTTTCAGTATGGCGTCTTGCCTCCTCTGGTATGGGAGCATTCACCGATTCGGATAGTAAGGATCTCATAAAGCCATTGAATTCCTGTCCTGAGGTAAGCTGACAACTGTTGTTAAATGGTACGTGATCTTTTGGATATTGTATTGGGCTGTAGTTGACTTCCCAGCTGGTCTGACACATGTTCTAGCGGGGACAGATCTGCAGATCTTGCTGGCCACGGCAATACGTAAACATCACGCAGACGATTCATAGAAACACCTGCCACGTAAGGACGAGCACTGTCCTGTTGAAAACCACGTAACACATGGATGCAGGATACTCATGACGGACAGTTTTCCTGTCAAACTTCCCTCAGTCACTACCAATAGTGCCGTGATGTTGTGATGTTAATTTCCTACGCCGACTGCTTCTAGTCTCCAACTAATGGTGCCGGATGTCACAGAATGTTGCATGTAGTACTTTACTTGTTCTCGGATGGCAGAAGTGAAGGGGTTACGAAGGGTTGGGTGCACAATAGGGCGATCGTCCCTTGTTGTCATCAGACTTGGTCGACCACAAGTGACGAGGAGTATCTCTCCTTCACTTTTCTGTGCAGTCAGACTCAGCGGCATTGTGACATCTGAATGCCCCAAAAATCTGGATGTCGTACAATTTGATCAGCGGGCGAAATGGAGACCCACAATGTGGCTCATTTGAAACTCTGTCAGTGCTGATAACGCTGTCTCACACGAGTACGCGACCCGTCCATGTCCTTCGGACTGGAAACTCAGTATCTTAAGCTTTCACCAGGCCGATTAATAGCACTAAACATGAAGAACACTAATGCACTCTGGCGGCCTGTCACAGATAATTGTAACTAATCGTGTAATACCGGCCGATCTGTATGGTTACGAAGTTACACTTACATCTGATCACGTCTTCTGGGTGCTTGACAGTGTACGTAACATGATATGAACTTCAAATTTCGTGCAGTGTTTTTAGGTTTCAATTGCAGCATCTCGAGACAAAAATAGAAGTAAATGCTGTTACCCCAGTAATCGATAACAATCCATAACGATTTTTCTCATGATTTAAAGAAACTGAATTTAAAGCTATTCTGAATGTTTCTTTTTCATTAGTTTCACCACTGATATACGAGATAAGAATACTTACGAATCTAAAATTGGAAGAAATATAATGTTCTTCATTCTTCCCTTCGATTCCTGTTACTGATTCGCAGCGGTTGTTATCTCCCATGCAGGTGTTGAATCTGATTCGTGGGAACATGTCATGAAGTTTCGTAATCGTCCGACGTTCGAGATCCCTCTCCTCTGATTGGCTCAGCCCGCTCGAGTGTAGCCAGTGGCAAGTGCATGACTTACGCAATCCCGAGGGCAGCACGAGAGGTCCGTCGCGGCCGTCCCGAAGCTGTAGTTGGCGTGCGGCTCTGATACTGCTGCCACGCACGCTCACGTTACACACGCACGTACACTGCTGGGAGACACGTGTTTTTCATCCACTGAGAGCCCGAACCAGCGTACGGCAGTGAATACCTGCATTCAGCGCGATGAACGAAGGCTGTTAATCTTTATTTGTTATGAAAACTTTCTTGAAAGCATACACATTGTGGCACAGGAATCTCTTAGGCTCAAGTTACAGCGCTCGATGACGATTTCCGGATTTTGTTGACAATTTTACTACGACCGAATGCTGGATGCATATCCAGTGGAATGATACGTTGTGTGATCGTCATGAAATTAATGTTACAACTGTGTTAACGAAGAATGCTAAATAACTCGATTTCCATGAAGAACAATCAATGAGAGAGCTAAAAATGATAGACAACCTGCCTTTGCCTCAGTCGTCAATAATAACATAATACAGGAAGACTGCCATTAAGATGTCTCACAAACGCATTTCTAGTTGCTGGAAATGATTAAGAAAAGTTTGTACTAACCATATGTCGCAACAGTACAGCAATTCGCCGTGTGATGCACACGGCACTACGGAGTGTTACGCTGTTGAAACGAACGTGTATTTATATTTTCAACAAAATACTTCGAGAAGGTTGAGCAGTCAGCAAAGTGATGATACCGACATAGCATGTTTAGCGCAGCGACAAGGGAATCGAAATGAACTGTTGTAACGGTTCAGGTAACGCGCTCGACAAGATTTGTTACGTAGGTAGCATTTGGTAGCAGTCTCACAACGTTCTTTATGTTTTACGTTGGTACGCTTTTATCTGTACAGCATTATGTGTCTACGGATTACGCCACAACGTAGGGTATCTGTTTAAGTAGCTGATGTAATGAATTGTCACTGGTAATTAAGTGCGAAGAGGGAACAGTATACCCCTATTTCTACCAACAGTTTTATCCTTTGATTCCAGCCACTCCAACCCTCCTAATCATGCAGTCTCAATATCCTTATTCCACTGCCTCTTAAAAAATATTATTAAGCCATTTTTTCTCAGTTGTCTTTCCTATCATTAGTATAGACATGTTTTGCATTTTCGAAGTTCGTTATCGGCCTTCAGGTCGACTGAGATATAGGTAATCTGTTATTCTAGTTCAAAAATCACGCCATAATTGTTTACAGGAGAGATTCTTTTCCTCTCTTTATCAACTATTGAGAAGCGCAATAATTATTTTACAATTACCGTATCTTATCTTGGCAGAATACTTAGAAAACAACTGAGATACTATCTAAGGCAGCAAATATTGCTTTATCGTATTCTTGGAATTTCCTCTACTCGTGTTCTACCTCGAGTCCGAAAAAATTGTCTTTCAATTCGTTTGTAAATTAAAAAGAATATTTGTGGAGAACGTATTTAAATACGCCTTTTACGAGAAGAATGATTCACAATATGACTTTTTAGCATGAAATCTAATTTTGTTTTTCAACCGTCACAGAATTAATACTCAATGATTCGGTGACCGTAATCGAGAGTATGAGAAATACCTATAGAAAACAAGTTGTTGTGGAATTAGAGTGCCTCTCAAGTGCAATAAAAATAGCCAGATTATCACGTAATATGGTTTACAACGACCTTGAACTTTACAAAGCCACATTTGTGACATGAGATGTTAAGTTTGTATTGACTGACTGGATAGAATATAGCAAGAAAACCCCGATCCGTGTTACCGTTTTTTTAACCAATTTAAGCTTAGCAAATTTCAGATGTGGAAATATCAGAACGTAATATATTGCAACCATTGTCTCTGTGCCCTCAATGTACTACGCCGATACTCATCGATCGGACCCGAGTCTCGACGTTCTGCAAACTAACACTGCTCTACAGATCAGGCTCTGAAGAGTTTCGTGAGACATGCGAAAAGTGTTAAGGCTCACCCAACATGTGTTAATAGTATTCTCACACCATGTATGAATCCTTCTTAACACGAGGGCTTCGGTTCAACACGACCAAGTCGTGGGGTGATCACATACTTTCAGAGCCTGCAAATATATGCTGTCACTTATTCGTGTAACAATAATGTATTTCAATTTTTACAGCTGCAGGCATT
Organism: Schistocerca piceifrons; assembly: GCF_021461385.2. Taxonomy (NCBI): domain Eukaryota; kingdom Metazoa; phylum Arthropoda; class Insecta; order Orthoptera; family Acrididae; genus Schistocerca; species Schistocerca piceifrons. Next base: position 430,187,909 of record NC_060140.1, on the reverse strand, counting down.
CACTCGTCACGCAGTCTCCAGCGCTCGTCGGACTCAGAGAGCTAGCCTGCCGGTCGTAATAATATTCAATAAGATGTAATTAAGGCGGCTCTCACAAATTCTACAATGTTGGGCAGAACTTGAAGACGGAAGTAACTTTCACATTATGTGTCAGTGCCCAGTAACAACTTGGATAACACATAGAAAACACTGTTGCAGTGTAGTACAGACGTTAACTAAAAGAAACATGCAAAGAGATGAACATAAATGACACTTTTATTCAAAGACAATATTTTCATTGAGGTCACACCGATTTACTACTCTCCTGTGTACGTTACATAAGGTGGGACATGGATGGCAATACGTGCTCTAAAATACTCTGCCATGTTGGCCACAATGTTGGTAACTGTTGGATGACCGGTGCTCCATGTGGACGCACTGCAATACGTCTCTCCAACACAACTCACTTACTCTCGACACGACATAAGTCGGGGAACGAGCAGGCCAAACCAAATTTCCTCTTGGTTCAAGAGCTCCTCCACTTGCACAATGTCATTCACACAAATTGAGTCAGGTCCCTAATACACCCTTGAAACGATCGATGCACAGAGGGAAAGAATACAGTGTTACAGCTTTGGCCGGTGAATATACCAGGATCAACTATTTGGGGTCAGTGCGCCCATGCAACATTCTGCTTCCCTACACCATAGCAGATGGACCACCAAAACGAACATGTACCACAACTCTGGACGGGTCCTCACATAGTTAAATGTGGGAATACATAATACACCCAGAACCATTGCCGAATATGATAGTTTCCTTCGCGCCGGGTGCTATGGTGTGCGGTGACAAAATATTGCGTGGAAGTAATGACCTCGAAATAGTAGAACATTCTGCTTGACGTAATTTTGGTTGATAACAATTCACGACAAAGCCGAACTGCGCAGGTGAAGGACCTCTTAGAACGAGAGGATATTCGGGAATGGACTGATCTGCTCGTTCCTCCGACTTAAATTCCATCGACCAAGTGTGGTATACGTTGGAAGGACGTGTTGCAGCGCGTCCATATGTGCCAACGACCATCCGACAGTTGTCAAACGCGCTGGTGAAACAATGGAACACCGTGACACAGGAACTAAGTACGATAGACCAATGATACTCCATCCCACAAAGTACAAGATAGTCATTAAAGTATAACCAGCTTGTTAGGGAAATACTGGCTTTTAATCCGTGAAAGGAACAAGTTGTCTTTGGAAGTGAATACAACGATATAGAGCATTTTAAAAACGTGCACTGACTTATAGAACGCAGCAATGATTACGGATTACCCCTTAATCTGGAACACATAAATTTATGGAAAGATTCTGACTGAGTTTAAAAACAATCTGTGCTAACAAAACATGAGAAATGAGCTATTAATAAAATATAAGTTAGTGTACTGAAAAATGTATACATCAATCTCTTAACTTCCATTAAATTCGAATAAGACGGTGGGAAATTCAGAACTGTAACAGTGTTCAGGCAAGTGGAATCCACTGCAGAAATCTTCTCGACGTCCCACCCGTATTAAGTAATTAAAATCCTACGATCTTCCGGGGGAGTAGTCAATGGGTGTTCTCAAGTGAGAGCGCACTGCCGCACCATTTTCTTTCTCCTTTCTTTAGTATGAATTTAGTTCATTCAACGCGGAGGCGTGGATCCGTACCACATCTGTGTGGCTCACAGTTAATCGCCTTGCGACTTCTCTTGCTGACATAAAGTAACAATCCGTATGCAGTCATACGTTGATAATTGTCTTCTTGGAAACGCAGCAGTTTTACACATTGTTTACAAAAGCCGTACACATTATTTCTGAACGAATGTTTACAACTCTGTCAACGTAGGCTGACGAGTAATGTGTTATGACATCCACACGTGATGCGAAATTCGTGTGGTGTGTGCGGTACTTATTTTGATGTGTGAATGGCACAGTAACTTTTAGTATACTCGGAATATGCCTCTGAATAAATGTTAATTTGTTACACCAAAAAGTTGACTCATGATGGTATTCTGGAAAAAATAATAATATACATTCAGCGCCACTGGAGGCGCATGGGACCGCCGTCGGGTGTGAAGCCTGGTTTCTACATTCGGCGGCCACCAGGGTGTTGAATTATTCAAACGTATTACTCGAGTCTGACTTGTGGAACGCCATTCCTCACGTCGCCAATGTCAACAGCCGTGGCCTCTCCAGTTACGGAAAATGCTGCATCTTAGTGCTGTTGAGCAAGTGATGTATTATTACTTTGCAAACTACTAACAATGTGAGACGGTATCTGCTCATGTAACAACGATTCTTTATCAAAAGGAATCAAGCATCAGTACAGACCCCTTTCAAAGTTTATTTGTGGAGTAGATTCTACAGCGTCCAAATGATTGACTACTGCCTTTCATTCCATTCCGTACTCATTCTCAGCAATCCAAACGCAGTACTATACTAACACACAATCACATGAGCACAATTTTGATTTTCGATATATAACTGAAAATGAGTTCTTACTAATGTAATAGTGACATTACATCGTGGACTAAAACAATCCGACAATCTAGGTAACATCAGTAACACAATACATCAGCAATCGAAGTTCAAATCTTTATATTTATTTAAATGTATGGTTCCTGAAAACCTGCTACTTAATTATTTACAGAATGTACAAATACAGAATATTAAGGACCAGAACAAAATAACTTTCGTGTTATTACAACGAAGAGTTACCACGCTGACCCCAGCCAGCTATGACGCAAGAGGTATCATAGCTATAAAGCTGTCCCAGAAGAGAAAACGTCCTAGCTCACCACTCATTATACAGCTGACATTTTCGGTATGAGGGTGATACGTAGTATTATGAACACTGAGTAAACTTTCAACTTCGAAGATCGTTAAAATCATTTATTCATATAGATTGTGGGTTGTAGATTGCGTAATGATGTGACCATAGATACTAAGATGGTAAGAGAGAAATGCCAAAACCGGTAATATGTGTCAATAAATGATTTTAACAATCTTGGAAGCTGGAAATTTATTCAATATTCACCACACATTTACCAAGATGATGAAATGACTGATGTCAAGCGCTGGAGTAGGCACAGCATTCAGCCTGTACGGTCTTGTACGTTCCTCTGTGATTTCAATCATGAAATATATTCACTATTTGGGGAATGTAAATAATGTACCTCTCACTCCCCCCCCCCCCCCCTCTCTCTCTCTCTCTCTCTATGTCCTCCCTCACATACTTCCCCTATCTCCCCTTCAGCTTCGCGAAGACGCACTTATTTTCTTCCTGTTGATCCTACACAGTGCGTACGACAGCATCCATCATTGAACCAGTAAAGTCAGAGAATTTCTCTACAAGAAGCATACTCTGTGAAAGCCATCCTATACGCACATATTTCTCGCTCAGTATGCAATGGACAGCAGTCTAGCATTTGGGAAGATGAATCTCATGGCGGTTAATTTCGTGGTACACCATGCGTACGATAACATCGTGTGGAATATTACGAGTGAAAAAAGACGTGCAAGACCACATACCTTTATGGAACCAATCATATAGCATCTGCCTTAAGAGTAGAATCATATATAGCTATGTCAGTCTTCCGGGATCGTGGCCGGCCGGTGAGGCCGAGCGGTTCTAGGCGCTTCAGTCTGGAACCACGCGACCGCTACGGTAGCAGGTTCGAATCCTGCCTCGGGCATGGATGTGTGTGATGTCCTTAGGTTAGTTAGGTTTAAGTAGTTTTAGGGGACTGATGACCTCAGATGTTAAGTCCCATAGTGCTCAGAGCCATTTGAACCATTTGAACCGGGATCGTGTATTTACTTGTCAACAATTATTCTTATCCATGATATACTTTTCGGCACATGTTGGGGACACGTAAGAGGAAGTATTCGCCATTGCCAGAAATTGAATGTACAACTTGCAGTCGTGTTTTATTTGTATCGTAAGAGAATCTAATGCCGAATTTGTCAGTAGTTTCCTATAACAAAGAATAAAACACAAAAACAGACATACAATCTGCACTGAGTATGAAATATGAATCAACGAAGACAGTGAGCACGTAGCCCGATCACTCCTTATTTCTTCACTATAAATCCTCGGGCAAGAACTCAGGGTGTAGTTATAAGGGTCGCAGGATATCAAAAAGTGTACAGCAAAAATATCTAGAATATCTGAATTAGAGCAGTCTGGGCTGCAATTTTTTATTTCTAGTTGCCAGTTTTCTGACTGGTTTAATGCGGCTCGCCACGTATTCCTCATCTGTTAGTTGGCGAGGCGTGAAACATCCAGGGTATCGGTCCCTTCTGATTAGGGAAGGATGGAGAGGAAAGTCGACCGTGCCCTTTCACAGGAACCATTCGGGCATTTACATAAAGCGATTTAGGGAAATCACGGAAAACTTAAATCAGGATGGTTGTAGGTGGGTTTGAACCGTCGTCCTCCAAATTGCGAGTCCAGTGTGCTAACCACTTCGGAACCTCGCTGGTATTCCTCATCTGTGCCAACCTCTTCACCTCAGAGTAGCACTTGCAACCTACATCCTCAATCATTTTCTGGATGTATTCCAATCACTGTCTTCCTACACTGTTTAACACTCTACAGCTCCCTGCAGTAATATGGTAAGTTATTCCATTACGTCGCAGCAGGTGTGCTACCATTCTGTCCCTTCATCTTGTCAGTGTTTCCTTATATTCGCATTTTCGCCGATTCTGCGGAGAACCTCCTCATTCATTACCTTATTAGCCCGCCTAATACTCAGTGTTCTTCAGTAGAACCACATCTCAAATGCTTCGATTATCTTTGTTTCTGATTTTCCCATTGTCCATCATTCACTACCACACAATGCTGTCCTCAAACTTACATTCTCAGAAATTTCTTCCTGTTCCGTTCGTCATGAGTAACTTAGCTACCTAGGTAGCAGAATTTCTTAACTTCATCTACTTCTTGATCACCAATCCTGGTGTTAAGTTTCTCTCCGTTTTCATATCTGACACTCATCACTACTTTCTACGTTCTTCGATTTACTCTCAATTCATCTTCTGTACTCGTTAGACAGTTCATTCCACTCAACACATCATGTTATTCTTCTTCACTTACTCTGACGGTAGGAGTGTCATCAGCGAATCTTATCAATGATATAATTTCACCTTGAATTTTAATTCCAGTCATGTATCTTTCTTTTATTTCCACCATTGCTTCTACTATGAATAAATTGAAAAGTGGGGGCGAAAGACTACATCCCTGTCTTACATCCTTCTTAATTCGAGCACTTCATTCTTGGCTTTCCACTTTTATTGTTCCCTCCTGGCTCTTGTATATTACCCTTCTTCCCCAAAAGCCAACACATATTTTTCTGAGAATTTCTAACAATTTGCATCAGTTTACGTTTTCGAACGCTTTACAGATTCGACAAATCCTGTGAACGTGGCTTGATTTTTCTTTATTCTTGCTTCTGTTATCAACCACAACGTCAGAACTGCCTCTCTGGTGCTTCTACTTTCCCCAAGCCAGACTCATCGCCATCTAACAAATTTTCAATTTTGTTTCTCCATTTTTCTGTATGTTACTCTTATCAGAAGCTTGGATGCATGAGCTGTTCTGCTGACTGTGCGGTAATTTTCGCAATTGTCGGCTCTTTCAATCATCGGAATTGTTTGTATGGGATGATTTTTCTCCAAAATCAGATGGTATAACACCAGTTCATACATTCTACGCACCAATGTGTATAGTCGTTTTATTGCCACTTCCCCCCAATGATTTTAGAAATTCAAATGGAACGTTATATATCCTTTTTGCCTTATTCTAACTTAAGTATTCTAAAGGTCTTTTAAATTCTGATTCTAATACTGGACCCTTATCTCTTCTGTAACTATTCCTATTTCTTCTTCTATAACATCATCGGGTAAGTCGTCCCCTTCATAGAGGCTTTCAAAGTACTCTTTCTACCTGCCCACTCTCTCCTCTGCATTTTACAGGGGAATACCACCTCCGTTCTTTAATGTTACAGCCCTTGCTTTTAATCTCACCGATGTTCTGACTTTTCTATGCACTGCATCAGTTCTTCCGAAAAGCATTTCTTTTTCGATTTCTTCACATATTTCGTGGAGATATTTCGCTTTAGCTTCCCTGCGTTTCTTATTTATTTCATTCCTAAGTGACTTGCATTTCTGAATTCCTGAATTTCCCTGAACATTTTTGTACTTCCTTCTTTCATCGATTAACTCAAGTGTTTCTTCTTATCCATGGTTTATTCGCAGCTACATTCTTTGTATCTATGTCTTTCTTTCCATCTTCTGTGACCTTTTTTCAAAATGTTCATTCCTCTTCAAGTGAAGTACCTACTGAGCTCTTCCTTATCATAGCATGTATAACCAGAGAGAACTTCAATCTCTTCATTCCATAGTATCTTCGTATCCCAATTCTTTGTGCTTTGGTACTTTCTCAGTAGCCTCTTAAGCTTCAGTCTACCCTTCATCACTAGTAAACTGTGACCTGAGTCTATATCTGCACATGGGTACGCCTTACAGTCCAGTACGTGATTTCGAAAACTCTGCCTGACCATGAAATGATCTAATTGAAATATTCCTATACGTCCCGACATTTTCCTCTTGTGATTCTTATCCAGAGCATCCGCTACTGCTAACTGAAATTTACTGCACAATTCAATCAGTCTTTCTCTTTCTCATTCTAACTACCAAGCTCGTATTCTCCCATAATGCTTTCATCTATTCCTCCCCCTATAACCGTGTTCGCCGCTACCCGTTCATTATTCTCGCATACTTTATCTCCTCATCTTCGGCTTGCGACGTCGGCATATATACCCCAACTATCGTTGTAGGTGTTGGTTTGCTGTCGATTCTACTGAGAACAGCTCTATCACTAAACTGTTCACAGTAACACAACCTCTGCCAGAGCTTGCTATTCGTAACGAATTCTACTCCCGTTATTTCATTTTCTGCTGCTGTTGATGTTACTCTATACTCATCTCAACAGATATCCTTGTCTTCCTTCCATTTCACTTCGCTGACCCCCATTAAATCTTGATTGAACCTTGGGATTTCCATATTCATATTTCCTACCTTCTCTGGCATGTTCAAACTGGAGGCATTCCACGCCCCGACTCGTAAAACGCTATACTTTCGTTGATAATTCAGTCATTTTCTAATAGTCACCTCCCCCTTTGCAGTCCCCTCTCGGAGATCTGAATGGGGTCTAGTCCGGAGTCTTCTGCCGTGGAGATATCATGATGACACTTTTTCAATTACAGGCCACATGTATTGTTGATTATGTGTCTTTAATGCAGCGTTCTTCATTGCCTTCTGCATTCTCATGCCGTTAATCATTGCTGATTCTTTCACCTTTTAGTGTAGTTTCTCAGCCAAAAGCAAACTTCTGTCCACTCCTCCGGCCCCTCTGACATGGCCGTTGGTTGAATGAGGCCCCCATTGCTGATTTTTATTCAAAATATAAGCGGTCGGCGCCCGGGTTCCCGGGTTCGATTACCGGCGGGGTCAGGGATTTTCTCTGCCTCGTGATGACTGGGTGTTGTGTGATGTCCTTAGGTTAGTTAGGTTTAAGTAGTTCTAAGTTTTAGGGGACTGATGACCATAGATGTTAAGTCCCATAGTGCTTAGAGCCATTTGAACCATAAGCGGTCGCAGAATTCGAACCCGCGACTGAGGAAGTTTTGATATTTGATCTAAAACACTATCTCTAGACCCTGAGTTTCGTCTTTTTAGAGATCTTCAGATTATATTAAAATTTTCCTTTTTCAACATTTTGAAAACCATAAAACACTCTGTACAAGACTGATGTACCACTCGAATCATACGAAACCGCAGAGACCTTAAGGATGTCATACCACGAGGGCAGAATTGTGCAGTGGTATGACCACACACACAAAGATGCCCCAAGAAAGTGGAACGCGTTGTAAACAAAACAAGGAAAAGAGAATTTTTAATTAAAAAAGGTAAATCGTAGTTGAGAAGCGAGCGAGACATCGTCGTAGCCGATATTGCTCAATCTGTTCGCTGAGAATGAGTAAAAGAAATATAGTATAAATACGGAAGGGATTAAAGTTCAAGGAGGAGTAATGAAACCTTCATGGTTTGCTGATGACATTGTCAAAAGATTTGGAATAATACTTGAATCAACGGATAGAGTCTTCAAAAAAAGAGATTGTAAGAGTTACATCATCATAACTAAAACTTGGGTAAAGGAGAGTATCCGAATTAAATTAGGCAGTGGTGAGGGAGCTAGATTAAGAAATCCGAAACTAAAAGTAGTAGATGATTTTTGTTATTTCAGCAATAAAATAGCAGAGAACAACCGACGTATAGCATATATAAAATGCAGGCTAGCTATATCACGAAAAGCATTTCTGAATATAAGAGGAATCTGTTAAAATCTACCATATATTTAAGTGAAAGCATTTGTGTGAAGGTAGCCTCGTACGAAGGTGGAACATGGGTGATAAGCAATTCAGACGAGAATAGAATAGAAGACCAAATTTTATTCGGTTTCGTCACGTACTCAAACAGCCTGTCAATAGCTGAATGTGAGTCATAACGATAGGACACAGGACAACACAACACCCAGGCTGTTAGTGGAGACAAGCTCCGATCCGGCCAGGAATCAAAGTCGGGGAAGGGGGGGGGGGGGGCTTCGTTTGGCAGTCCGCCGCGCTGACCGCGCAGTTTCCAAGGCGGACAATAGAAGAGTTTGATATTTGGTGCTGTAGAAGAATGCTGAGAATTAGATAGGCAGGTCTAGTAACAAACCACGAGGTATTGAATCGAACTGAAGAAAAAGGAAATTTATGACACAGATTTGCAGTCATGGTCTGTGCGGCTGGTCCCGGCGGAGGTTCGAGTCCTCCCTCGGGCATGGGTGTGTGTGTTTGTCCTTAGGATAATTTAGGTTAAGTAGTGTGTACGCTTAGGGACTGATGACCTTAGCCGTTAAGTCACATAGGATTTCACACACATTTGAACATTTTTTGACACAGCTTGAATAAATGAACGGATCAAATGGTTCAAATGGTTCTGAGAACTATGGGACTCAACATCTGAGGTCATCAGTCCCCTAGAACTTAGAACTACTTAAACCTAACTAACCTAAGGACATCACACACATCCATTCCCGTGGCAGGATTCGAACCTGCGACCGTAGATGTCGCGCGGTTCCAGACTGAAGCGCCTAGAACCGCTCGGCCACACCGGCCGGCTGAACGGATCAGTTGGTAGGACACTTCCTGAAGCATCAACGGATTGTCCCTATGGCTATGGAGTAAAGTGTGGGAGGTAAAAAATTATGGAGGGAGACTAACAAAAGGAGGCACTGATGGAATTGGAGACGAAAAAAGAAATTTATGGCATAAATTGACCAAAAGAATGGACACTTCCAGAGACACTAAGGGATTGTCCATATGGTAATGGAATAAAGCGTGGAAGGTAAGAAAAACTGTACAAGGAGAGAGGCTTGGATACAGCTAGCAGGTTGCGGTAGTTATGCGGCGAGAAAGTGTCCGGTACAGGATAGATTAAGTGAAGAGAAGCACCAAACCAGTCTTCGGACTGAAGACCACAACGACAGCAGCAGTGCTATAACATTTCTTTGATTCATTTTAACAGGATACAAACCCCGTTATACCGGGTGTTACAAAAAGGTACGGCCAAGCTTTCAGGAAAGATTCCTCACACACAAATAAAGAAAAGATGTTATGTGGACATGTGCCCGGAAACGCTTAATTTCCATGTTAGAGCTCATTTTAGTTTCGTCAGTATGTACTGTACTTCCTCGATTCACTGCCAGTTGGCCCAACTGAAGGAAGGTAATGTTGACTTCGGTGCTTGTGTTGACATGAGACTCATTGCTCTACAGTACTAGCATCAAGCACATCAGTACGTAGCATCAACAGGTTAGTGTTCATCACGAACGTGGTTTTGCAGTCAGTGCAATGTTTACAAATGCGGAGTTGGCAGATGCCCATTTGATGTATGGATTAGCACGGGGCAATAGCCGTTGCGCGGTGTCCCGACAGGAAGACGTTCGAAGCAATTGATCGGCGTCCTAGTGAGCACGGAACATTCCAGCCTATGACTCGCGACTGGGGAAGACCTAGAACGACAAGGATACCTGCAATGGACGAGGCAATTCTTCGTGCAGTTGACGATAACCCTAATGTCAGCTTCAGAGAAGTTGCTGCTGAACAAGGTAACGTTGACTACGTCACTCTATGGAGAGTGCTACGGGAGAACCAGTTGTTTCAGTACCATGTACAGCGTGTGCAGGCACTATCAGCAGCTGATTGGCCTCCACGGGGACACTACTGCGAATGGTTCATCCAACAATGTGTCAATCCTCATTTCAGTGCAAATGTTCTCTTTACGGATGAGGCTTCATTCCAACGTGTTCAAATTGTACATTTTCACAATCAACATGTGTGGGCTGACGAGAATCGGCACGCAATTGTGCAATCACGTCATCAACACAGATTTTCTGTGAACGTTTGGGCAGGCATTGTTGGTGATGTCTTGATTTAGCCCGATTTTCTTCCACCTACGCTCAATGGAGCACGTTATCATGATTTCATACTGGATACTCTACCTGTGCTGCTAGAACATGTGCCTTTACAAGTACGACACAACATGTGGTTCATGCACGATGGAGCTCCTGCACATTTCAGTCGAAGTGTTCGTACGCATCTCAACAACAGATTCGGTGACCGATGGATTGGTAGAGGCGGACCAATTCCATGGCCTCCACGCTCTCCTGACCTCAACCCTCTTGACTTTCATTTATGGGGGCATTTGAAAGCTCTTGTCTACGCAACCCCGGTACCAAATGTAGAGACCCTTAGTGCTCGTATTGTTGACGGCTGTGATACAATACGCCATTCTCCAGGGCTGCATCAGCGCATCAGGGATTCCATGCGACGGAGGGTGGATGCATGTATCCTCGCTAACGGAGGACATTTTGAACATTTCCTGTAACAAAGTGTTTGAGGTCACGCTGGTACGTTCTGTTGCTGTGTGTTTCCATTCCATGATTACTGTGATTTGAAGAGAAGTAATAAAATGAGTGTTCCCGGGTTCGATTCCCGGCGGGGTCAGGGATTTTCTCTGCCTCGTGATGGCTGGGTGTTGTGTGCTGTCCTTAGGTTAGTTAGGTTTAAGTAGTTCTGAGTTCTAGGGGACTGATGACCATAGATGTTAAGTCCCATAGTGCTCAGAGCCATTTGAACCAGCCAATAAAATGAGCTCTAACATGGAAAGTAAGCGTTCCCGGACACATGTCCACATAACATATTTTCTTTCTTTGTGTGTGAGGAATGTCTCCTGGAAGTTTGGCCGTACCTTTTTGTAACACTCTGTTATATGTGTCATTCGCTTGCTAAGGCGTAAAAAGTGTTGCAAATTGCGTTACTCGAACAGATGCACAAGGTCGATGTCTTCGCTCCAGACACATGATTCCGCCACCGCCCAAGTTAGCAAGGACCTCCTTGAAACTGAAACATAGTGACGCAACCTCTTTTACAGCTGTTGGCTACCAGCGGACCTTGACTAGTATGTCGAAAGGCCATAGCTCCCGGCCTCTCTTTGCTAGGTTCTGAGGCAGAACGAAAGGTGCGCGCGGGCACGCACACACACACACACACACACACACACACACACACACACAGGTCAGAGGCAGCGTGCTACGATGACCGTGGGCTCGTGCAGTCCACTGCGCCTGGTTGAAGTGAGCGCATGTTTGCACCACAAACAACAGGTCCGCGGTGTGTGACGGGTGGGCGCCGAGTCCGCCGTTATTACATTAGCACGCAGCTGTCAGCACGCGACCGCGCGGCGCAGAGCGGCGCAAGCCGGTCGAATCAGCGCGACAGCCAGACAACAGGTGCATGCATAATGGTTCGACACCCTTCAGAGCAGATACACACAGCAGGGAGTTCGTTCCAGGTAGCGCAGCTCTTCCTGGCATAGAGCTTTGCTTTATAGTAGTTCCTGTTGCCAACACGAACGTTACCGGCAAAAATCTACATCAGAGCGGGTGAAATACTTACGTGTATCGTGCACCAATATTGTCAGCGCTTTCCTTGAGGTATGATGTGAAGGAAAGGGGATGTTTTAGGTGCTATTTCTAAGCGGCCAGCAAGAAGACAGAAGGCAGACAACGTGTTTCGAAACAAGAGACAAAGGAACATTGTCACATTCTGACGTCACTATATCACACCATCCGAAACCCTAACACATTCAGAAGAGACACTCAAATATTTGGACAAGCAAGATGTATATTAATTTAATTTTTGCGAGTGAATCTCATTATAACCCAACCTACGCCTCATGCTAATCTACAGATCAGACTTACACCGCAGGCTCCTCCAACTCACGACCAGACTGTCAAATTGCAACTAAAACTAAGCTATGGAGTAGTGTGTCACCACAGTCGGGTTCTTTAAGCTATCTTATTTGTTGGGGCCGACCTGAGTGCCCGCAGCTCGTGGACGTGCGGTAGCGTTCTCACTTCCCACGCCCGGGTTCCCGGGTTCGATTCCCGGCGGGGTCACGGATTTTCTCTGCCTCGTGATGGCTGGGTGTTGTGTGATGTCCTTAGGTTAGTTAGGTTTAGGTAGTTCTAAGTTCTAGGGGACTGATGACCATAGATGTTAAGTCCCATAGTGCTCAGAGCCATTTGAACCATTTGAACCGACCAGAGTGGCCGAGCGGTTCTAGGCGCTACAGTCTCGAACCGCGCGACCGCTACGGTCGCAGGTTCGAATCCTGCCTCGGGCATGGATGTGTGTGATGTCCTTAGGTTAGTTAAGTTTAAGTAGTTCTAAGTTCTAGGGGACTGAGGACATTAGAAATTAAGTCTCATAGTGCTCAGAGCCATTTGAACAACTTTTTTATTTGTTAACTTCGCCAGCAAACAATCAAACTGTCAACTTGCAACCTAACCGCAACCTCGTAAATAGTAGCACACTGGGGAACAATAGTTAATATACTGGGTTGGTACATAAGTTCGTAGTGTTTTTCGATAAGATTAATAAACACAAGAGATATACATAACAGAGAATCACTCAGCAATAATATATTCTTCTTCACTACTTACAACAGTCTGCCAACGCTGGGGTACCTTTTCGATTCCACGCCTGTAGAAATCACGTGGTTTTACGGTGAAGAACTCGTCGAGCCATGTAAAGTGCGTATTTCCATTCCATGAAGGTTTGTCGATAGAGAACGGGAAAGATGAAAATGTGAGGGCGCAAGATCAGGTGAATAAGGTGGGTACAGTATGATCTCCCAAACCCAACTCCCGTTTTTTGTGAGTCTAGATTTGCGTGGAGTAGCATCACTTCACGCAGTCTTCCTGGTCGCTGTTACTAAGCAGTATCTGCAATAGGTCTCAGTAGTTGACAATAAATGTCAGCAGTTACGGTTAAATCTCGGGGAATCACTTCGTAGTTCCTCACACCGCCGTTGTTCCACCAGATGTATAGCATTATATTTTGTGTATGCGCATAGGTTTTTGTATGGGGAGTTGTGGCTTTCTTTGGCCTCAACTATTACCTTTTTTTACGTATGTTAGCATAGAGACACCATTTCTCGTCACTTATAACAATACAGGTGAGGAATGGTCGATGCTGTCCACGAGCCAATTGATGACGAGTAAGAAGAGATCCACATATGGCCACCCGCTGGTTTCTGTGATTTTTGTTTAGATCATGCGGTTCCCATACACCACATTTTTTAACCTTCCACATTGCATGTCTATGTCTAACGATAGCGGAATAATCACAGTTCATCACAGTTGCCAGTTCTCCGGTACAATGACGTGGAGTCAATATGGATTAACGCGTTTAAACGATCTTCATCAAACTCTGAAGATCTTCCTGGACACGAAGAGTCACTAACGCCAAAACGAGAACACCATTTTCTTGCCGTGCTCTGTCCAATGGCATTATAGCCATACAAGGCACAAATGTTATTGTCATTCTCAGCTCCATTGAACTCAAACGAAAGAATATTTCCGAAATGTTCCGATTTCTCTACTTTGTACCTTATTTTCTAGCGTCTACAGATAGCACTCATTGTCTCCAAATGACAGAATGACAATATATAAACTCAAATATCAACGATGAACTACAAATAAAAAATGACATTCTATATATAAACTCATAGCAACCGGAATACCAGCTTGCAAAACAAAAACGCTCCGAACTTATCCACCAACGTAATACGTAAGACAGCCAAGGTTATAAATGTAGCTGCAGCTCTTTTCACTCTCAGCAGTTTAAACTATGCTATATAGAAAAAAAAGAACATTCAAATACTTGTGACATCAGCGCAGAAATGAATGGTTTCAATATCGGTGCTAGAATTTAATTATCTCAGTTCTGCCCTCTCAGTGGTTACGTGGAAGTACAGTATTACCCACTGCTTACATATACAAGAGCGATGTACTTGAGGACAATATTATGGAAATGGAAGAGGATGTAGATGAAGATGAAATGGGAGATATGATTCTGCGTGAAGAGTTTGACAGAGCACTGAAAGACCTGAGTCGAAACAAGGCCCCCGGAGTAGACAATATTCCATTGGAACTACTGACGGCCGTGGGAGAGCCAGTCCTGACAAAACTCTACCATCTGGTGAGCAAGATGTATGAAACAGGCGAAATACCCTCAGACTTCAAGAAGAATATAATAATTCCAATCCCACAGAAAGCAGGTGTTGACAGATGTGAAAATTACCGAACTATCAGCTTAATAAGTCACAGCTGCAAAATACTAACACGAATTCTTTACAGACGAATGGAAAAACTAGTAGAAGCCAACCTCGGGGAAGATCAGTTTGGATTCCGTAGAAACACTGGAACACGTGAGGCAATACTGACCTTACGACTTATCTTAGAAGAAAGATTAAGGAAAGGCAAACCTACGTTTCTAGCATTTGTAGACTCAGAGAAAGCTTTTGACAATGTTGACTGGAATACTCTCTTTCAAATTCTAAAGGTGGCAGGGGTAAAATACAGGGAGCGAAAGGCTATTTACAATTTGTACAGAAACCAGATGGCAGTTATAAGAGTCGAGGGACATGAAAGGGAAGCAGTGGTTGGGAAGGGAGTAAGACAGGGTTGTAGCCTCTCCCCGATGTTGTTCAATCTGTATACTGAGCAAGCAGTAAAGGAAACAAAAGAAAAATTCGGAGTAGGTATTAAAATTCATGGAGAAGAAATAAAAACTTTGAGGTTCGCCGATGACATTGTAATTCTGTCAGAGACAGCAAAGGACTTGGAAGAGCAGTTGAATGGAATGGACAGTGTCTTGAAAGGAGGATATAAGATGAACATCAACAAAAGCAAAACAAGGATAATGGAAGGTAGTCTAATTAAGTCAGGTGATGCTGAGGGAATTAGATTAGGAAATGACGCACTTAAAGTAGTAAAGGAGTTTTGCTATTTGGGGAGCAAAATAACTGATGATGGTCGAAGTAGAGAGGATATAAAATGTAAGCTGGCAATGGCAAGGAAAGCGTTTCTGAAGAAGAGAAATTTGTTAACATCCAGTATAGATTTAAGTGTCAGGAAGTCATTTCTGAAAGTATTCGTATGGAGTGTAGCCATGTATGGAAGTGAAACATGGACGATAAATAGTTTGGACAAGAAGAGAATAGAAGCTTTCGAAATGTGGTGCTACAGAAGAATGCTGAAGATTAGATGGGTAGATCACATAACTAATGAGGAAGTATTCAATAGGATTGGGGAGAAGAGAAGTTTGTGGCACAACTTGACCAGAAGAAGGGATCGGTTGGTAGGACATGTTCTGAGGCATCAAGGGATCACCAATTTAGTATTGGAGGGCAGCGTGGAGGGTAAAAATCGTAGAGGTAGACCAAGAGATGAATACACTAAGCAGATTCAGAATGATGTAGGTTGCAGTAGGTACTGGGAGATGAAAAAGCTTGCACAGGATAGAGTAGCATGGAGAGCTGCATCAAACCAGTCTCAGGACTGAAGACCACAACAACAACAACATATAATTGACGTGTTGCCCACATGTGAGCAGTAAAGACATACCACCACAACTGGCGCTGACCCTGGACTGAAGCCAACGTCTTCTAAAGTTCAAGAGTGTGTGAAAGAAAACAGTGGTACATGCTAGAATTTATGAATAACCGCTCACGCTGCTAAAAGGTTTTCATTTTTCATTTATATTGTAGCCGTTTGTAATCAATGTTAATAAAAACCATGACAGCCTATTTCAGGTTCGTTAACAACACCACAACCGGTCTCGTTCTATATGAACATCTTCAAGTGGCTGAAAACTCACCAACAGTCTCCGTGTCTTTCGATCTCTTGAAGATGTACTTTCAGAATGAAATCGGTTGTGGCGCAAGAAACGTGGGATACCTGAAATACAGCTGTGGTGCTCGTTTTATAAACGTCAATGCATTCAGAAGTCGAGCACTAAACGATCAAGATTCATGATTATATAAACTTTTCAGTCCTTCTTGGTATTACAATTGAAAAACAACCAAACTGTCATTTTGTTCAACTAATACATGTGTATAGTGAGCCGGTTAGCAGCCTGTTGGACCATCGTCAGTAAACAACTGATTAGTGGGCCTTTCCGTTTCCTAGAGGTACCTGAAAATTATCATGTGGTGAAGCAAGGTCAGATGTTTCATCATAGAGACAAATTACCTCATCATAGCGCAATATTCAGATTCCACCAGGAAAAGCCTGCAATATAAGATCCGAAACTCATGAGTACAATACTGACCTTTCATCAGCTGGGGTGGTTATTCACCAATTCAGTACATACCTGGGGAACAGCAGCACTTTCGAAACACGAAAGGCGAACAAAACTACATAGGTCATACGTTTAGCAGGTGCATCGATTGATATCTGACCTTTATGCTCTAACGACCTCTTCATTTACGGGCCATTAACCCCTCCATTACCCCACTCCACTTCCCCTGTCACCTCGTAAAAGTTTCCTAGGTATACCAAAAGATACACTCCGCTTGAGGCCTGTTAAACACAGAACGAAGTATCAGAAAACGTACCATCTGTTAAGAAAGATATCGTTACAGGCAGTTAACCTTCCTGTATAAAATACATTGTTTAGATGCTAGTTAGGTCTCTTTATGTTTCTGTATGGTAAAGTTTTAGAACCCCATGACTGTGCTAGCCACAAATGATTCATTTCCTGCACATAAATATGCTTTTGCAAAGGAAGAAGCAGAGTGATATTAGTAACTTCAATATTCACATTCAGGTCTGTGACGCACTACAAGTTTTACTCGGTACAGAGAATTACCTGTTATGGTAATGAATTTACTTTCACGAAACTCTTGCAGATTATCAGCCATAGTGATCTTCCTTGACGAGTACTAACCCAAAACGCGCTTAACGGCGCACGTCATACGGTTTATAAAAATAATAAACGTCCCTACTACACACCATGCATTCAAGCAGTAAATAAAAGATCATCCTTACGCCTCCGCTAGCTTATCCTAATCTCATCATCCTTACACTAAATGTGCGATGGAGCTAACATAATTTACAACTGTCATCCAGCCTTCCTTGAATGTCAGTACTCTGGCCTCCCGACAACCGGTTGAGTATATTCAAAGTCACCCTTCTTGAGACTATGCCAGTTCAAGTTATCTCAGCATAACAGTTACGTCTTAGCGTGGATAGTACATCGGCATCTACATCTATACACCGAAAGTTACCTTAGAGTGTGCGCTGGAGGGTACTTCTGGCACCACTATGTCATACAACCTTCCCCATTCCATTTGCGAATGGCGCGTGCGAAGAATGATTATCGTTGAGCCTTTGTGTTAGCTCATATTTCCGAGATTTTCTCGTTGTATTCATTTCGGGAGACGTGGGGGAAATCCCATTTTCTGTGACAGGTAGAATGGCCACCAGAGTGCTTGCATTGTTCGTATTTAGTGTTTTTATCAAGCCTTGTAGGACATACAAGGGACGTGAATAGTGTTTGATATTGAGTGATCACTCTGGAGGCCGCAGAGGTGCTACGTGCCGTGTGAGAAAGTGTTATCAGCACTTGACAGAGTTCGGGTGGCCTCATTTTGGGCCTCCCTCTGACAGGCTAGTCAGGCTGTGCAACATCCAAATTTGTGGGGCATTAGGATGTGATGGCGTCCCAATGTTGGATGCATGGAAACGTGGGGGCAGATAAACTCGTTGCCCACGTCTGACCACCACAAGGAATGATCGCCGTAACGTACGTCAAGCAAATCGGTAACCTTGAAATTTGGTGCCTGTAATACGCGAACATACCTGAAACATAATGTGTCATTCTGCGCAAGTGGTCGGAGACTAGAAGCAACTGGGCTATAAAATAACCATCCAATGCGTGGAACGCCGTTAGCACCATAACACAAAAGGCTGCGTTTGGAGTGGGGCCTTGAACGGGAAGCATGGACTCCTGATGAATGCTCTCACATTGTATTCAGCGTATGAAAAGGGTTCTGTACCACACCGGAGGCGAGACTGGTGGTAACCTGGAGAGATCTCCTATTCTCCGATGGTTTGGATTAAACGCATCAAGGTGTGGGGAGCCATCAGTATGACTTCAAGCTACGACTGAGGAAACTTTGGCGCCATGATGTTACATCTTATACATACTGCATTCTCATGTGCTACTTCTCTTGCGACAGTTATGTGGTGCCATTTTTCAGTAGTGGAATAATTGTTCACACATGATACTTCATTCTCTGCAACTTCTTTCCTGTTGCTGATACACTTCCTTGGCCAGCAATATCCTCAGATCAGTCCCCGATTGAACATGTATGGATCCAGCTCGGAACTTAAATCCGTCCAAGTGTCAGTAACCAGAATATCAAGGACCACCTACAATAGTTATGGCTCAGCTTGACCCAGGCGAGGATACAATAGCTTTACGATGAAACCGAATCAGTGCTTGCATCCATGGCAGAGGTGGCAACCTCATAATTCGAAGTTCTCTGTAAATTTGATTCAGTTTTGTAATTGCCGTGAAACCTCCCCACACGAAAATATTAATTAAAATGATGAACCAAGCGGAACCTCCCCACAAAATAATAATTAAATGAATTTTAAATATTGTCACCTCGTAACAAAATTGGGTCCCATTTATAATCTCTGTGCAGAAATGCATTCACATTTAATGTTCCCACAAAATTCTTTTCTCATTTAATGTTAAGTTCGAAACAGAAAAATTCCTAAACACTAAAATAATAAAAATATTCAGTAACCTGGTAAATTTTATGACGACAGCAGCGCTGCGCCTCGGCCCTGTATTCTGAATAAAAAAAGCAAACATTCTTACCTCAATAAAAACTGCGAATATACCTGCTCTTACATAAAAAAATTTCGGCACAGCTCCGTGCAATGCTGGCCTACGCTTTGTGATTCATGAAAGGAAAGATAATACATTTAATAAAATCTTTAAATTGAAATAAATGCTTTTTTTAAAAAAAAATTACTTTATATTATAAAAATTATTATTGGGGAATTTTTTAAAAGAAATTGGATGACAGTTAACATACATTACTAGATATGCGCAAAGCTGCTTCTTTACCTTCTACAATAACACTCATACTCCAGAATCCCGACCAGAGCAGACTGCACACAAGCGCAGACACGCGGCGACTACTGCCGACTACTGCCGACTCACGCAGGCTACTGCAGACTCACGCAGACTACTGTCGACTAGCGACAAGTAACAACTAACTACATACTGCTCTCTGGTCAGAGACTCTCCTATGTCTTGCCTGTTGCAGGCAGTGCATACATCGCATACCTCTTACATAACCCTCCACTGGGGAGGGCAAAAATTTGGCAGCGATGGTGAGTCAATTGGACTTGCCATGAGCAACAAATTTTTCTTAATTAACTAAGCTTACAATCACAGAATATATACATATATATAAGTGCAGAACATGAAATAAAATATAGTTCATATGCACTTAGTACAGAACATATCAAGCAATGACAAAATGTATACACAATGAGTACAAAACATATTAACAAATGGCAAAAGTGCACACGCACTGTAGTACAGAACATATCAGGAAATCACAAAATGTATACGCAATGAGTACAAATCATAATAACAAATGACATAAGTGCACACACACTGTAGTGCAGAATATCAGGAAATCACAAAAAGTATACACAATGAGTACAAATCATATTAACAAATGACATAAAGTGCACACGCACTGTAGTTCAGAATATATCAGCAAATCACAAAATGTATACGCAATGGATACAAATCATATTAACAAATGACATAAGTGCACACACACTGTAGTGCAGAATATCAGGAAATCACAAAAAGTATACGCAATTAGTACAAATCATATTAACAAATGACATAAAGTGCACAGGTGTTTGATTAAACGAAATCGGTGAAGTATCGTCTGATTTGCTGTCATTATTACTTTCAATAACGTCAATACGACTGGCCAATTCATCATATTTTTCAGTCAGTATTTTTACCTGATCATCGTTTTTAGTGTCACAAGCATTAATTTGTTTTTGTATTTTACGTGTGGTTTCGTTCAATTTTTTAACATCTGCTTTGATCACATCGGAATCCTGTATTAGTTCTAATTGTTCAAGTCTGTCGGTCACTGTCTGAAAGTCTACTATGTGTGTATCTGTTTTTGATTTAAGATGGGAAATTTCCTCATGCAATTCGGTGTTCAACTGTTTGATAGTATTAATTTCGTCTGATACTGTAGCAATATTGTGTTCTACGTATGTTTTTGCTTTCGTAAACAATTTACGTTTATCTTCCTGTCTCTGTGCGGTAATTGTTTCCATGACTTGTCGTTTTACTTTATTTTGTTCCTGTATGAATTTACAGTAACGCGTTTCACTGTTTTGTAGGTGGTGATTAAAACGTTCGCCAATTTGACTGTTCTGTTGGTCAAATTTCGCGTCTACTTTTGCATCCAGTGTGCGTGAAAGTTCTGCTGACATTAATTTGAACTCGTCGCGTAACTGTGTTGCGTTTTCAGAGCATTGTTTAGCGACTGCACTAATTTCGTCTCTAAGTGATTGTGTTGCAGCTGTTTGCGTATTCCTTAATTCTTGAGCAACAGATCTAATTTCTTCACTACTTTTCCGAGCACAAGCCTTAATTTCCTCACGTAATTGTTCTTTAGTATTATGACATTGCGCGGCAACGGCTATAATCTGTTCACTAAGCTGTCTGGAATTGTTGTCTAGTTTTTCATTAAGGTTGTCTTGTTTTTCACTCAACTGTTTGTAATTGTTGTCTAGTTTTTCATTAAGCTGTTGTTTGAGATTTTCATTATTTTCATTAAGTTGTTTGAAGTTGTTGTCTCGTTTTTTATTATGTTCATTAATTTGTAGCAACAATGCCATAATTTGGTCCGAGCCAAAATTAGCAGCTCTATTCTCTGTGCTGTGTGTTGGTGTATCTGCATTTGTCACGTTTTCTGTAACCATTTGGTCATTCTGTAATTCTTGAAAAGGTTTGCCAATCGGATGTGCACTGTTGGTCGCTAAATCGGAATCAAATAAATCTGACGTACTTTGAGTACATTGTTCATTTTCGTTAGAAAAATTTATCTGTTCACAATTCAAATTTTGCAAACCGGGTGTGTCAAGCTGGGCAGCGTTCATTGTAACAGAACGTCCCGCGTCATCAATTGTGTTAAATTAACAGAGGACACAATTGAATTTGTTTGCTCATCACTAGGATCAAAATCAATATTAGTGGTCGGTACACACTGATTGTCTGTAAATGGAGGACTATCATTATTACACAAACTGTTGCTAATATGATCGGTCAAATTATTCGAATCAGCTTTTTCACTCATTGTACATCGCGATATATTGTTAACAGTTTTTCGCGGCCTTTTCACTAATCAAAATTAAGCACAAATGAAACAACGACAAAGCAAAATGCAACAAACACAATTACAACAAAGAGCAACAAATTGCCGATGATCTGTGAAAGAAAGAGTGACAAATTAGTAAATGCGTTGCGCCAGATGCAAACTACATTTAAGTACATAAGAGCAGATATATGACTACTTATCAGAAGATTCACAAAGATATACGATCCTGGCCGGATGTCATCAAGTGTAACCTCCCCACACGAAAATATTAATTAAAATGATGAACCAAGTGTAAACTCCCCACAAAATAATAATTAAATGAATTTTAAATATTGTCACCTCGGAACAAAATTGGGTCCCATTTATAACCTCTGTGCAGAAATGCATTCACATTTAATGTTCCAACAAAATTCTTTTCTCATTTAATGTTAAGTTCGAAACAGAAAAATTCCTAAACACCAAAATAATAAAAATATTCAGTAACCTGGTAAATTTTATGACGACAGCAGCGCTGCGCCTCGGCCTTGTATTCTGAATAAAAAAAGCAAAAATTCTTACCTCAATAAAAACTGCGAATATATCTGCTCTTACATAAAAAAATTTTCGGCACAGCTCCGTGCAATGCTGGCCTACGCTTTGCGATTCATGAAAGGAAAGATAATCCATTGAATAAAACCCTTAAATAGAAATGAATGCTTTTTTTAAAAAAATTTCTTTATACTATAAAAATTATTATTGGGGAATTTTTTAAAAGAAATTGGATGACAGTTAACATACATTACTAGATATGCGCAAGACTGCTTCTTTAGCCTCTACAATAACACTCATCCTCCAGAATCCCGACCAGAGCAGACTGCACACAAGCGCAGACACCCGCGGCGACTACTGCCGACTACTGCCGACTCACGCAGACTACTGCAGACTCACGCAGACTACTGTCGACTAGCGACAAGTAACAACTAACTACATACTGCTCTCTAGTCAGAGACTCTCCTATGTCTGGCCTGTTGCAGGCAGCGCATACATCGCATACCTCTTACAACCGATATAACAATAGATACCCTCTCAATTCGTGATATTTCTTTTCATTTCCTCCTTCGATTCCGTGTTCTTCAAATTTTTTTCAAGCAGTGTTTATTCCAATCCCAGGTTCAATAAACCTTCGGTTCCTAGTACCAGCATTATTGCTTTTCATAAGTGATGCTAATTCTAGGACCTTACCTTGGATGCACCTTACTATTATCACATTAGCTCTTTGTATTTCTGACATGTGGCAACAATCACTCTGTGGGAATAATGTGGCGTATCTCTCTTCGATCTCGATAGGATTAGTGACCTCAAGAGGCAGATCTTTAATCTAAAAACCGCCGCGTGCACGCCACGGGTACTGGGCTACTTGCTTCCTGCATGTAGCATACTACTGACCTTTACAGGGCTCCCCCTGTACTCTGGGTACGATGCTACAAATGGTGAGCTGAGTTTGCATTCTGCTTGGGATGCTAGATGACCCGAGAACGTAAGGTGTCCCCATGCCACGATCTGCGGAATGTTGCACCCAGTGAGTTCGATAACCGCTTATACAGCCTCTTCCATATCCCTGCCTGGAACTCCCGGCAGACATACCGAGTGCATATTGCCATTCTTTCCCAACCTGCGACCTATTTCCTGTAGGGGCTCCATTACCCGCCTATCGTTGGAGCTGCAAATGGATAACACAACCGCCTTCTGCACTTGACCGGACTTGGCCGGAAATTCGGCCACTGGTCCAAGAGGAGAGGTATCTCGTGCTGACCCAGCTGTGCTAGCATCACTGGGTAGCATCTCGCACCTTTTGTTGAAGAGTAAGGAGCCAGCATCCAGACACGTTTCCACTTGCACGCTCTACCCACAGACACATGAACTCGCAGTTGCCCACCGTTTACGCCGGCCGAAGTGGCAGAGCGGGTCTGTCTAGGCGCTACAGTCTGGAACCGCGCGACCCCTACGGTCGCAGGTTCGAACACTGCCTCGTGCATGGATGTGTGTGATGTCCTTAGGTTAGTTAGGTTTAAGTAGTTCTAAGTTCTAGGGGACTGATGACCTTAGAAGTTGAGTCCCTTAATGCTCAGAGCCATTTGAACCATTTGAACCCACCATTTACGTTCGAGAGCAGACGGACTGGTCACATGTTGCTTATCAGAAGACGTTGTGACAGCTGGGTTTCCAAGGGACTCGAGTGGTACTGAAGATGCTGCAGCTTTCACCAATGGTGCCTCAACGTCATTGCAACTGCGAGCACAAGTAGACGGTGGTTGGTTCAAATGGCTCTGAGCACTATGGGACTTAACATCTGTGGTCATCAGTCCCCTAGAACTTAGAACTACTTAAAACTAACTAACCTAAGGACATCACACACATCAATGCCCGAGGCAGGATGCGAACGTGCGACCGTAGCAGTCGCGCGGTTCCGGACTGAGAGCCTAGAACCGCTAGACCACCGCGGCCGGCTAGACGGTGGTTATTGGAGCTCCAGCTGTTTTCGGGCAGAGACCAATTCTCCTTGTTTCTGCACACAACAAGCACACTCCTTTCCCGTGTCATACTGTATAAAACCTTTATTGGAAATATGTGGTAAGCTGTTATGGGACCAAACTGCTGGGGTCATCGGTCCCTAAGCTTATGCACTACTTAATCTAACTTAAAGCAGCCATGCCCGAGGGAGGATTCGAACCTCCGACGGGGGTAGCCGCCCGGACCGTGACAAGACTCCCCAGACCGCGCGGCTACCCCACGGGGCGTTTAAACCTTTATAAGGTCTCTTAAAAATGCAAGAAAGGTAAACAAAGCTGTCAGGACTAATAGAAACATCAAACACACCAGTCAGCAAGAGACAATATTACATGACTGTGTCGTTACCTAAGTTGGAATGCACACAGAATGTAAACGAGGAACATAAAAAGTAGCTCCAAAATATGCTATACAAAGTTCTGACTAAGATCGCCAAACCCGCAAGCTCCTAAACGAAAAAAATAAACAATACAAGTGACCTTTCACTGGAAAGCTTCTGCACGAAAAACTACGGAGGCACTTCGAAAATGTAACTAAACACTTGTCACTCCAGACAGCCACACAGTTAATATTCGCTTATAGGTAGAAGCTTCTAGGGAAACACTAATCTATTTTTCTCAGCTTCATAAATAAGGTGAATCTGTCAAACTCGGAGATAGATTTAGTGCTGCAGTGCTTATAATACGTATATTCCTATTTAAGCTGATATTCACATGCATCCTTCACCATGTAATCTGCCTTATGGAGATAGTTACAGCGAGAACTGCAGTTTAACGTGGTCCCAGAAACACTGAGCAAAAACACGATTTTAATACAGGAAGTAAGTAAAAGTGACAGGAAAAAAATACGATAAAGGGAGAAACCAACACAAGACTTTTGCATCTCCAGTAAGGCATTTTACAACAACGCCACCCAGTCGAATTATTTCTAACTGAAATCTTTCATTGCGCTGAAATGCAATCAACTGTTGCTGCAAAGCATAACCATCGTTTATATGTTCATCAAATTAGCCACATTAAGCGAGAAACTTAATTTAAAAATTTAAATAATGAAATCAGATAAGAGACGTTACCAGTGCGTAGTAGATTTTCAGAAGACTCTAATTTTTTGTAAACAGCATTAATTGATTTCAGCTTATTCTCGCAGATCATTTTCTCTGAGCTATGTTGGTCCATCGTTCGAACTACTTTTTGGAAAATTAAATAGTACAATTGCAAAAGTTGCCAAATAACATTGGTTTTTTTTTTTCTCAGTGTCACTCCGTATCATTGCGCTATATATTTAAATAATGTGACTGCTCCAGACATTTACCGTTGATGCTGGAGTCGTATATTATCGTCATCTTTGCCTACTGATAACACAGTTACCAAACAAGAAACGAAGAGGTTTGGTTCGTAGTAAAGGCATATTGTCAGCATGAAAACTAATAATACATACATTCAATTCTATGCTTAGCAAATGATCGTTGTCGAATATTGAGGGTGTCCCTCATGCCGTCCTGAGTAAGCACAGATGTTTTAGCGTAGCATTGCTCCGATCTATTATGAACTGTAAAGTGCTTATTCGTGTAGTGTAAATTGACTGTGCTGAGTATTTTCAGAGCGTGGTGACACTGTTTTAGATTAGCACCAAGGATATCGCATAGCTCTACTTCGGTATCAGATGGGATCATCGTCATCAATAGTGTCACATGATCTCGTTTCATGAGAACAGTACCGTGGAATTTAAAGAAAGACGTTACTGCAACGCCTAGTGATGAGAAATTATACACTTGGAGGGCAAAAACTGCTTGTGACAGTTTCACCGCCAACATAGTAACAGAGTCCAGAACCAAAGTAAAAGGGTCCCTTAGCGGCCTCGTGTAATGAGATGGTAATAACGCAAAGAAGTGATTTTTTTTGTTTCATAACAACAGTACCAACCAATTTCACTGTTATGTGCTATAGGTGGCACATGGTAAAGAGTCTTGTGTTCTGGAGGACTAGGCAGGTTCTCCGATGGCCATCGAGACTACAAAGACCCACACAAACATATTTTAGGGCAATGTAGTTTTGCCTTAATTATCTGAAAGAACAAATCAGCGGTATGCGAATGGA
Source organism: Schistocerca piceifrons (assembly GCF_021461385.2). Taxonomy (NCBI): domain Eukaryota; kingdom Metazoa; phylum Arthropoda; class Insecta; order Orthoptera; family Acrididae; genus Schistocerca; species Schistocerca piceifrons. The sequence continues at coordinate 430,161,356 of NC_060140.1, read as the reverse complement.
AAAAGGAAAATTGGGAACTAATTTGATGCGCGAAGTATTCTCTGCCATGTTCTTTATTAGGGCTAACGTAATACACCCATGTTCAGAAAAAAAAAACAGAACACCTTGAACGAATAGAGATAGGACGTTCATGTCCACGGGACATGTACAGTACTATTTTCTGCAGAAATGATTAGCATTTGAAGCACGTCGGCCAGCGGGTTCAGGGTCAACATCGATATCGCGGCGCAACACCATCTACCGGTGAAACGTGCCCGTGGCTCTCGTTGTCGCTTTAAACAGAAGTTAACGGCTCATTATGACTTGAACAGACGTGCAGGATGCCTCTCAGACGTATGCGCGAATTGTATCGTCAAATCGGTGACCTTGAAAGAGGGCGCATTGTTGGCATGCGAGAAAGTGATGCATCTATCTGGGAAACTGGTGCTCGTGTTGGACGAAGTGTTCCGGCACTGCAGCGGTTTTGTGCAAAATGGTTCACGTAAGGCTGTAGAACACGCCGAGATGGGTCGGACGGCACCACTCAGACCAGCTCCCGAGAAGATCGACACATCTGAATAGCACTGATGATCAGATCTGCGTCCTCAGCGGCGGTGGCACAACAGTGGAACAGCGTAACATATCTTACACTATCAGGGATGACAGTCCGTAGCCTTTTCTTGTGGCATAGGTTCTCCTCTTACCTTTGACGAATGTGCATAAATCCGCTAGGCGGCAAGGGTGTGTGGAACGACATCACTAGGAGCAGGAATGACATCAGATAGCGTTTTCGGACGAATCTAGGTTCCGTTTGTTTGAAAATGATGGCCGCATTTTGGTTGACTGCAGACAGGGGGAGTGGTATTGCAGTGACTGCTTTCGTACTGAACATACAGAGCCAACTCACGGCCCTACTGTGTGGGGTGCTATTGGGCGCAACTACAAATCACAGTCGGTGCGTGTCGAGGGCACTGTGACATCTTGAGACACGTGTCCACACCCTTCTTGCACAACACTCCAGACGCCATTTAAAAGCAAGACAATGCACAATCTCGTGCCGCTGCACGAACAGGTGCCTTCTTGGAATCGTAGGATAGCCCTTCGCCCTGGTCCACCAGTTCATCAGACTTGTACCCAATCGAAAATTGTGGTTTATGGAGAAACAACGGGTGCAGCGCTGTGACCAAATGCCAACCACCACAGATGAACTTTGGAACAAGGTGAAAGTAGCATGGGCGGCTATACCTGTGGTGTGCCTACTGTAAGACCTTCGGTACACACACCATCATATTATTTGACTTGTCGCTCTAACGAAGTAGGTGAGTGTCAGCAATATGTCTCATGGTCTTATCGTGGCGTGCTTATCTTTTGCCGTTAGGTCAGACGATAGAAATGCCACTTGCACTCTTAGAGTAGCAGATTGACGGTAACCAACTTTAAACAGAACTTGATTAATTTTCACACACATTTATTAAAATAGTAACAAGCATAAACATTATGTAACTTGATTCTGGATGCTATTTAACAATTGACAATCTGAAGTTCCTTTCGTCTTGGTACGTTAATCTTACTCTCACATATCTCTGATACTTGACAAAGTGTCTACACATTTATCTTCATGGCTATGTACAGGAATATGATAATCTTCTTTGGTGCAGACTGAAACTTGACTATAGACTGGTACAGACTAATGCAGATTGGTACAGACTGGTGCAGACAAATGCAGACTGACTACTCGGAGGTCTGTACACTCGTTATAATACCTCGCGCGTTGAGGTATCACTGCGCGAGTGTGATCTGCGAGGAGAAAAGGTTCTATGTTAGCAGCAATCTCATTGGCTGCGTTACATATTAATACGCGGATCGGCGGAAGCAGAATTTGGTCCCTCTCTAAGGCAGCGCCATCTCATAGTGCGGAGACGGACGAGCGCTGCACCTGCGCTGTTCTGCTTAGCGGGGCGCGCTCTAGTGGGAAAGTTATGTACGCGCTGACTACGCGGAACTATGTACACAGCAATACCACACAACACCATTCGCGTCTTATACTCGTCTAAGGCAGCATGCAGGGACAAGTTATGCCCCACGGCGGGCACTGTGCCTATTAGGCAACAGGATACATGTGGAACCGAGATGTCTGAGATGCAAATCGTTTTTGCAGGACATATTAATGTACATGACCTATGAATATGAACGTCCTGTCTCTAGGCTTTCAACGTGTTCTGTTTTTTTTCTGAACATGAGTGTATGTCTTTAAATAGGCGTGTCCATGAAGTATCTGCACGTCTCAGTGTCAGCACCATGCGCCATGGTCAGCTATTCCACTAACGACGATCAGACGGTCGTTAACTGTCTCATGTTCCAGTTCCCCACGACGCAACATCATTCTGCATCGTGGTATAAATTGGGAAATTGACACACAGGTGAATCCGGCTGTACATTAAAATACAAGGTGCACAGAGTCGTTTCTAGCAACTTATTATCTACTGGGAGCGCTGTTGTGTAAGTCTTAATCGTCACAGAAGCAGATAAACTTGAAGTGTTCTAAAGTCGAGGCTAAAGCTTTACAAGTGGACCCTCACGGTATCAGTTCCTTTATCGAGTTGTGAGAGGCAATTTGTCAATCTATACAGGAAAATAATTGTCGCAAACATCGAGAGCAGCTATCGGCGCCTTAAACATCATCATTTCAGAAAAACTGAACGCGATTTTGAAAGACAGAATGATTTCATTTCTCGAAAGAAGTCAAAATATCGAACAATAATTTGCGAAACGAATATCAACGGAAAAGAAACTAAAAAGGAAAAGGATTTGGATGTTCACGTAACGGTTTATAGAGGAGTGATCCCAACGATTAGAGCGAAGTGTAGAGTAGCAATACCGACAAGAAATGGAGAAACGAGATTCACAGCATTACCTTCGTAAATGAAAGAATAATGTCAGTAAATCTAAAAATATGGAGGTGCTATCTCATAATAACAGCTGTTTATATCCCTAAGGGAGGAAGGAGAGAAGACACTCAAGTGTCCTGTGAATATCTTCAAAAGCAATTATACCAAAACAAACGGCTCAAATGGCTCTGAGCACTATGAGACTTAACTTCTGAGGTCATCAGTCCCCTAGAACGTAGAACTACTTAAACCTAACTAACCTAAGGACACCACACACATCCATGCCCGAGGCACGATTCGAACCTGCGACCGTAGCGGTCGCGCGGTTCCAGACTGTAGCGCCTAGAACCGCTCGGCCACCCCGGCCAGCTATGCCAAAACAGGAAAGATTATCTAAGAGGAGACCTTAATGCTCATGCATCGATGCCGGTAACTGGATCAATAGGAACAATTGGAGAGCAGGTGATAAGTAACAATTTACACGAATTACAACACTTCCTAACACATAATCAAATGAAAATTAGCAATAATTTCTTAAGAATGAAGGATATTCAAAATTCAAATGGAGAGCAATGAACTGTAGATAGATTATTGTCTATGTCACAACGAACAGAAAACTCGTAGGACTAGTATAAAATATAAAACTACATAGAGATAGCGACATAGATCATTTCCTGGCTACTGCCAAGGGAAACCTGATTACTAGATGCACGAAAAAACCTATTTCGAGTATAAAACTCGAAGGTGAAGTTTTCAAAGTCTACCTCCTCCAACAAGGCAGTTTAAGAAGTCTGTCCCGACTGCGACTCGCGCATTATATACAAAACAAATTTACAGAAAATGATATAAGTACGTAATAGGAAATTGTAAAAGCACGTGTGATCCAAGTCGCGACGGATGCGATAGGGATGAAAAAGAAATTTAGGAGGAGAAAATCAAAATAGGAAATGAAAATGTAACAAATGCAATTGAAGAGGAACAAAAATCTTACGTTACAAATATGGACAATACGGAAGAAACGATAGAGGGGTACCAAAAGTGTGAGTGTGCTAAGAAAATAGTGAGAGAACCGTATCAAGAACCGTCGGATGGAGTGATATCGAAAATGATCTATATGGCAGACAAAAGAGGGCTTATAAACTGCTGAAGTAATGGACAGGAAAACGATTCCTCATGATTACACGTAACAGACAAACTTGGATAAAACATATCAAGCCTTATCGTTAAAAAGTAATGATATCACTCATACAACGAAAATAGACCAAGACAAAGAAGAACATGTTACATTGGACAAGATAAAAGCAGCATTAAAGTTGCTGAGGCAGAATAGAAAAGCAACAGGACCCAATAATATTAATACAGAACTTATCAAATGTGGAGGACTAACATTAGGAATGAGGCAGTTGCATGTATTAAATTGATGTTAAAAATTGAAGGCTTTTGGAGAGTGGCAGAGGTGACATCACAAAAAAAAGAAAATTCGAAATGTTTGTGAAAATTAGAGAGGAATAAATATGCCGAATACTGGCTATAAATCACATGTGCGAATAACTAACAAAATACTGAGAAGAATACGTGACGACCTCATACTTTGAAGGAAAATTGTTTCAGAAATGTACATTATGCATTGTGAGTGTTATCGTTGCGTGGCAGGGCGGTAGATATTTTAAAAAAGACAAGAGCATAATCTGGTGAACGATACAGTATTTGTAGATTATGAAAAAGCTTTCGATAGGTTGGGCAACGGCCTTGCCGCAGTGGACACACCGGTTCCAGTGAGATCACCGAAGTTAAGCGATGTCGGGTGTGGCCCTGCACTTGGATGGGTGACCATACAGCCGCCATGCGCTGTTGCCATTTTTCGGGGTTCACTCAGCCTCGTGATGCCAATTGAGGAGCTATTTGACCGAATAGTAGCGGCTCCGGTTAAAGAAAGCCATCATAACGGCCGGGAGAGCGGTGTGCTGACCACATGCCCCTCCTATCCGCATCCTCCACTAAGGATGACACGGCGGTCGGATGGTCCCGATGGGCCACTTGTGGCCTGAAGACTGAGTGCTTTCGATAGTTTGAAAAGGTCTATGCTGTGGAACATAATGGATGACGAGGTTATCCGAATTATCTAATACAAGTGATAATATGTTTGTAGGTAAATAACCAGGGGGAATTAACAGAGGAATATGAAATGGTTGAAAAATACTGACAACATTGTTAGACAATGGAAACAGGAAGTTAACCAAGGAATAAAATTAATTCCTAGAAACATACATTTAAATACTATGCTCTTCGCTGATAATCAAATTATTTAAAAGAGACTGAGAATGATTTATAATTTACACTACATCCCGTGGACTTAACAGGTAAATTCAATAATTTAAAAATATCAGGAAATAAAACCAAAGTCATTGCTTTTAAAGGAAAATCCTTGTTACGTTCTGTAATAACTCTAAATGGAAATCAGTTATTCAGACGTGACACTGACATATCCAATAAGTTATTCAAGTTTCAAAAGATACGTGGCATCGTACATAGAACATTAGCCAACAAAATCAGGAAAAAAACGAAGACAAAATTCTGCAAAATAATAGCAACTCTTATGCTCGCATAAGGAAGTGAGCTCTCAGAGTACATCCTTTCACTTTCCTTCACAATTTAATTTCAACTGAATGTATCTTTTTTGTCTTTCTTTGTTTCTGTTCTGGCAACTCCTATGCTCACATAAGGAAGTGAAACCAGGACAATAACAAGGACAGACAGGAAGAGGATACAGTCAGTTGAGATTAAATTTTTAAGGGAAGGGAAACGACGTACTCTGGGAGATCAAATAAATAATTCTGAATTAAAGATAGAATTAATTATATTTTGTATGAATGAAAGTATGAAATATAGGATAACAAAATGGACGAAGTGTACTGAATTAATGAGGGGGGGGGGGGGGGGAAGAGAGAATAGTCAGCCAAAGGCCTTGACGCAGTGGTAACACCGAAGTTAAGCGCTGTCGGGCTGGGCTAACACTTGGGTGGGTGACCATCCGGTCTGCCGAGCGCTGTTGGCAAACGGGGTGCACTCAGCCCTTGTGACGCAAACTGAGGAGCTGTTTGATTTAGAAGTAGCGGCTCCGGTCTCGGAAACTGGTTATGTGTTGGTGGAGTGTTAGTTCAACGCACTGATACACATACTACAAGGATCTGTAATACAGATAAACATAATAAGGAAACTAGTCACAACGAGAGCAGAAGTAGCTTGTTAAAAGCTGTCGTGTCATTTGTTTGTCTGAAGGGCTTTGCTGTCGTGCGGAGTGCCACTGAACATGTAACTTCATGTAAGGAAAATGTTCGAACGTGGAGAAGACACGGGCTACCACTGTCATCAGAGGTGATAAAATTTTGTCGAGTACTAACTATTACGCAGAGAAGTAGATTTTCGTCTTCTATCTTTGAAGGAAGTTTTAGTATGATGAGTTCATGTTTTTACGACGGAAACGCTGATATCTCCATTGGGTATCCAAAAATTGTTTTCTGTCTCTTGTGCTGCAGTCTTTCCCATATTAAGCTGCTATATCTATAATAATAATATAAAAAAAAGAAAACTAGTTTTAATCCGAGATTGCCGGCCCTAGTGGCCGAGCGATTCTAGGTGCTTCAGTCATGAACCAAGTACTCCAATGAATCAATACCTGTATATTTAATAGGATCGCCACATATGTTTGGGTGATAGACATGAATGCACACTGAGAGACACAGATCTCCTTCAGACTAGCTGTACGTAGTTTGGAGATGTGTCGCAAATTCTTCGTCCTTCTTCCATGCCATGTACGACGTGTAGTCTTCCTAATTTTTCCAACAAGAAACACCACCGTAACTGCTCGTACTATCTCTCCTACCACCTCGTGTTGCAGGGGAAAGCTTCGTTTGGCGCTGGTCTTATGCACTGTACACGGCTGGCTGAGATATGGCACCATGTTCCCATGTCCACCAAGTGGTCAAAACGCGTTCCTGTCGCATTAACTCAGCTCGTCCTGTTTCCCTACATGATGCAGAAGGTCTTAGCTATAGCACTCTCCGCATTCGGTACAGGTCAGACTTAAATTGGCACGACCACGTGGACCAAGCCGGCCGGAGTGGCCGTGCGGTTCTAGGCGCTACAGTCTGGAACCGCGCGACCGCTACGGTCGCAGGTTCGAATCCTGCCTCGGGCTTCGATGTGTGTGATGTTCTTAGGTTAGTTAGGTTTAAGTAGTTCTAAGTTCTAGGGGACTGATGACCTCAGATGTTAAGTCCCATAGTGCTCCGAGCCATTTGAACCATTTTTTTTTTTAAATCCGGGATGATTCTTGCATCAAACTGCTAGAGATGTTCATAGGTGTGTTGAAAGCTATCACCTCCACATGTCGTAGGTAAATGATGGATAAATTCTGTTTTTATAATATGTTTTGTGAAAAGTGTTAATGTTGTTTTTGAGTAAATACTTCTTTTTGTTTTTCATTCATTTGTAGCACAATGAAACAGGAAATATCGGATGACAGCTGTTTAGGATCTCGAAACTTATGACGTTGCGGTATATTCAATATTCGCTTATTCGTTAAGTATGTTGCACAACATACCTCATTTTCTCTCAAGTAGTGTTTCACATGAAAGGATACAGGAGTACTATATCTATCATTGGCGTATTGGTAACTCCTAAATTAAACTTGAGTATTACATTTATACCGAGAGCAGTGTCACCTACCTCTTTATCTACCTAGGGGGTGACTTCAGGTTTCTCATAATTACTCAAGGTTCAAATGGCTCTGAGCACTATGGGACTCAACATCTTAGGTCATCAGTCCCCTAGAACTTAGAACTACTTAAACCTAACTAACCTAAGGACATCACACACATCCATGCCCGAGGCACGATTCGAACCTGCGACCGTAGCGGCCGCGCGGTAATTACTCAAGGCTCCACGCATAGCAACACAGTTCCGTCTGACGAAATGGCGGGTATCTTGGCACTATTATGAAGGACCTACAGGTAGTCAATACTGCAACTACTGAGAATTTTCGGTGCGTGCCCCTTGGAGTGGAGAGGCGAGAAAGTGAGTATTTATACACTGGACAGCAATGGGGAATCGTCCTGCAAACGAAAACCTCATCCCCCCCCCCCTCTCTCTCTCTCTCCCCAAACTAAGAAAAGCATAGTAGCTCATTCAGATTATTGCCTGAAGTCCGAAAGCATATACAGGCTGTCTCACCTTTGGATCGTCAGGTACCTTTTCTCTGGCGTTTCGGCATATATTTGCAATTTAGCCAGTGCAGCGTATAGCTGGACTCAGCCCAAACAAATGCTGCTCATCACGTCATTTACGCGAAGCCCAGTGTGGGCGAAATGCTTCGGTTTGTTTCCCGTTACAAACAAAATGAGCATTAAAGCGCAATTTTACGTGCCCATTCGATTGGGCGGTCCCGCACTATTCCAGCGCGATATTTGTTTTCTCGATCGAGAGTGTTAAACACGAAGAAAAACTCGTACTGCAGCAACGACAACACCGCCCAGACCCACGTTGACTGCTGCCGCCGTGCAGTAGTTCTGTCCAGTTCACGTTGGAGTACTGGTTATTCTTCGTGCTTTACTGTTCGTGTTAATACATATCCACACAACGATCATCGCATTAGACTATTCTGGAATCGGTCTATTGGTTCAAATGGCTCTGACACGATGCGACTTAACTTCCGAGGTCATCAGTCGCCTAGAACTTAGAACTAATTAAACCTAACTAATCTAAGGACATCACACACATCCATGCCCGAAGCAGGATTCGAACCTGCGACCGTAGCGGTCGCTCGGTTCCAGACTGTAGCGACCAGAACCGCACGGCCACTCTGGCCGGCGAATCGGTCTATTGAAAGGACACATAAAATTTGGTTAAAAAGACATTTTATTTGCAACGGGAAACAAACCAACTCTTTACATCGACACTGGATGTCGCATCGAAGATGTGACAAGGTATATTTGCTTGGAATGATTCCAGTTAGACACTGAAAAAACGAAATTGCAAATATCTGCCGAAACATCATAGAAAATTTCGCCTACGACTCTTAGGAGAGATAGCCTGAAGAGTTGCATATGTTGCAACAACGATAGTTGAGTGATTCACTGCTTCTCAGACTCATGCCACCTGAAGATAAAGTGACAACACCGAAATGTTTCGAAATATTTCAACGGAAAAGGAATCACAAAGTGCAGATCTCGAGTGCGTAGTTTTTTGACAATGGAAATTCATTACACTAGCGAGTTTCCAGAAATTCATCAAACCATACAAAACAGTTCATGTCTGACAGAGCGTTGTTATACGGATCAAAATCTCTACCTACACAGTAGGTGCAGCATTTCTCTTGCGATGTAATGATGCGAAGTTACAGACCGCTTCAAAAGTGCTTTGCGGCCATGTCTGCAAAGCAGTTTTGGAATCGTTCTACACTAACCATCTTAGACTTACATATGCTAGGATGTTTTGAAGTTGATTGTCAGGGCAACACTGCCCTCTGGACGATGTTTAAGTAACGGTAAAACGTTTAGCATCATTCTTCTTTGGTTAAATTTTACAGGCGCGACGTACTCAAAGTTTGTTACTAAGTCAAAGAATGCTTTCATTCGGTAATTATATATGACAATAAACTGTGATTAGTGATGCATTTTATTTAGATTAAAGAAAAACTTCATCTACATACATACACCGCTGTAGGACCTATTTCAAAGGGAACACTGAGCTATTGGTAGTCATTCCCTTTCAAATATTCATTTTGGAGTGACATAAAAGTCCGTAGTGTAATACCGTGTCCTACGTAGTGGTCTAGTCACAACTAGAAGAAGCTCTCTGAGACAGTTTGTTCACAATAGGGATGTTTTACATTTTTGATAGTGTTTCCACGTTATCGTGTGCTCTCTTTCAGAGAAAGGAAGTTCCTGTGTTATGCTGTTGACAGGTAATCTACTTAACACGTGAAAAACTACTCAACATTCTGTCTTCTTCTACCAGCAGATTTTGCGGATCATGTTCTTTAATTGCCGTTACAAGCTTCAAGAATTAGTAGACGGGAATGAATACAAAAAATCTGAACAAGAACCCAAGTCCGAATCCATATTGTTTTCGACCTACAACCATTAGGTTTTTAAATACTTACTGACCTACTACTGAGGCAGTTGCTAGGTCTCGAAATTGGCTGTTATGGTGACTAATAGGATCGGCACATATTCCAGAAGCTACGATTCCGGACATAGGTTCCTATGCAAAACATTGTGCACTCAGCCCTTCTCAGAACTCCTACAGGTTTCTTCTTCCCTACTTCTTCTCTGTTGGTCTTTGGAGTCGACCTTCTTATATACATTCTGGAAATGTTAATGATAGTTGGTGGCCAGATGTCCTTCCACATTGGCTGGTACCGGCGTGTGTGTTTGTCCTTAGGATAATTTAAGTTAAGTAGTGTGTAAGCTTAGGGCCTGATGACCTTAGCAGTTAAGTCCCATAAGATTTCACACACATTTGAACATTTTTCCTTCCAGATGCCACCATCCCTGCAACCCATTTGCCTGCGTTTAGAGGAAAGTTCGTGTTCAAATGTGAGATCATGTTTTCTAAGAGTATGTGTAGCGTCTATCTGAGGTGGGACATGGGTAACAGCCCGGTATTTACGTAGGTGGATGCGGTAAGCCACCGAAACACAACACACTAGCTGGCTGGCCCACCGGCTCAAGTCGTAAATCCACGAGGCGGATTCGGTTCATAGCTGATTCTGCTTCGCGAATCCAGAAAGTGGGGTATTGACACTCTTCGGCGCGTTCCAAGTCTTGGAATTGTGTAATCTAAAGTTACAAACAACCTGCATAAACTGACGAGTTTCATCTGTACTAGGATCGTACCGAAAGGAATGCCTCTTATTTTTTGTGTTGACTTTGGATGTTGGCGTCAGATGTTCTTGAAGTAGTGCTAGTGCTTGAACCTTCCTCTCTCATTTGATGCTCGTTCTGTCGTACTGTGGTAGTTGGCACCAACAGAGCAGTGTTCCAAAATGGAGTCTGATATCGACGAGAGTGTAAAACAGCGATGCGTGATTGAATTCCCCACTGCTAAAGAAATTGTGCCAATTGAAATCCATCGACGCATGTTATGCTAAAGGTGTATGGAAACGATACAACAGATGTGAACAATGTGAGGCGATGGGCACGCCATTTCGAAGGTAGTGAGAAGGGTGCGCGTGAAAAGCCGCGACCTGGTCGACCCTGCACAGCTCCCCTCCATCGCAATGAACTGCATGCTGATTAACTCACCCGTGCTCATCGACGGATAAAGACCAGAAAATTGTATGCAAAGCTGAATGTCGGCTGCAATGCCTTGGAAACAATGTAGGATTATCTTGGTTATCGCAAAGTCTATGCCTAAGGGTCCCGCAGATGTTTACAGAAAAAAAAACCTCATCGAATTGAAATTTGTCGGGACCTGCTGGACCAATATGAAGCTGAAGGTGACAATTTTCTGAATAGCATCGTCACCAGAGATGAAACATTCAAACATTTTTCATGGAGCTGCACAAGCTTCCCTATGCCTTTTGCGTACTTAGCTGCCGCCAACCTGTTGAAAAAGTCACGAACGTCCACTTCCAGGATGTCGTCGATAGTGTTATCCACCCAATAAGTCCTTCAGGCTGGGAAAATATTGGTAATCAGTTGAGGCCAAGACTTGTAGAACACAACAAAGTAAGAACAAGTGTTGGTTATTGTGAAGAAGCAAACTGCCACTAGACAACAATCGACGCAGTTAGTGGGTCACTACCTATGCTGCCTCTGCTGTAGGCTTAAAGTCGATGATCAGGATTTCCTTTCACACATGATGTATTGTGACTGTAGCCTTCTTGGTGCTAAGATATGATTTTTTTCGTTACTGTTGGGGTTCTTAAATGGATGTCATTCAATTAGTTGGTGTTCTGCTTCTGTGATTTTATGAAGAAAGCAGGTTTAGTTACCAGTGAAACTGTAGTTCAAAATCTCTTTGCCATTCTTGTCTAAGAAAGGAAAAACTGACCCTCTGTTCATCGTATTTCTACAATGGACTCATTACCATTCAGAAACCGTATTACACTTCGAATCTAAGACTTAGCTGCAGTGTTAATTTTGTCAGACATTTCAATATCGTTCAAATAAACTGTAAACGTTCCTGCTCGTTGATAGCGTCGTACTGGCGTCAACGGTTAAGAGAACTAAATTACAACTTGTACGGAAACCAGTCAATAGTTAGAGTCGAGGGACATGAATGGGAACTAAAGGTTGAGAAGGGAGTGAGGCAGGCTTGTAGCTTACCACCGTTGTTATCTGTAGAGTAAAGGAAACCATATAACAATCTGCAGTAGGAATTAAGTTTAGGGAGAAAAAATAAAAACTTGCAGGTCTGTCGATGATATGATAGCAGCAATTCTGTCAGAGACAGCAAGGGACTTGGAAGAGCATTTGAACGGAACGGACAGCGTCTTCGAAGGAGGTTATAAATGAACATCAACAAAAGCAAAACAAGGATAAAGGAAAGTAGTCGAATTAAATTAGGTGATTCTGAGGGAAATAGGTTAGCACAGCAAAATGACTGATGAAGGGCAAAGGAGAAATAATATAAAATGTACAATAATATGAAATGGCAGGAAAAGTGTTTCTGAAGAACCGAAATTTGTTATCATGGAATATCGATTTAAGTGTCAGGAAGTCTTTTCCGGAGGTATGTGCCTAGAGTATAGCCATGCATGGAAGACTAAATCAACAACATGACATGGCAGCAGGGTGTATGCAGAATTCCACTGCCAACGTTCTGTAGTTTTAGCATCACCGTCGTAATGCAGAAGTTCCGTTGCGCTGCAGTGCGACGCCAGTGCGAGGTGATTTGGAGAGTGAGGTGTGTGTTTGGGTGTTGCAGAGATGCGCTGCGCCGCCGCCGCCCTGTGCCTGCTGGTCGCCCTCGCCGCCCTCTGCGCCGCCGCCGCCGCCGCCCCCGCGGCTCACTACGGCCGCGGCTCCCGCCCCCGCACGATACGGGGCTTCAAGAACGTGGCACTCTCCACCGCGCGGGGCTTCGGCAAGCGAGACGGCAACCAGCTGGAGGCCGCGCTCGCCGACCGCGACACCACCCTCCCGGACAGGTACGCCTCCCTCAACTCGAAGGGTCCGTTTACTGTTTGTTTATTTATTCAACCTGATGACATTGCGGCCTTCAAGCTATCTCTTACATCGGACGAGGATTTAACATACACAGTACTTTTTCACATACATTTCGAAACCTCATAAATGTCTCCCTTTCCGACGCAGAAGTTTGAAAATTGTCGAAAAAGTCTCTACAAACTTCCTCTGTAATGGTGCAAAATCGTGGCGGCCTGTGGCTCACCCCCGGGCTCGACGATGCTTCAGACAGTAAGATGTCGCCACTATGGACGTGTCACACAACGGAAAGAATGTCACAGCTCAGTATACTAATATTTGGCTTCTTCATTTGACGTCTCTGCGATGGAGTTCAGAATTGCGACCCCAGCTTTGAAATCACGATGTTTTCTTGTGACTGGTGGAGGAATACATTTCAGACCCACCGCCGTTGAGAAACAAAACGTAAAAACCTCAGCGTCTGATACACTAGTAGCCATTAAAATTGCTTAAACACCAAGATGATGATGTGCTACAGACGCCAAATTCAGCAGACAGGAAGAAGATGCTGTGGTATGCAAATGATTAGCTTTCCAGAGCATTCACACAAGGTATGCGCCGGTGCCGACACCTACAACGTGCTGACACGAGGAAAGTTTCCAACCGATTTCTCATACACAAACAGCAGTTGACCGGCGCTGCCTGGTGCAACGTTGTTGTGATGCCTCTTGTAAGGAGAAATGCGTACCATCACGCTACCAACTTTGATCAAGATGGGATTGTAGCCTATAGCGATTACGGTTTATCGTATCGCGACATTGCTGCTCGCGTTGGTCGAGATCCAATCACTGTTAGCATAATAAGGAATCGGTGGGTTCAGGAGAGTAATACGGAACCCCGTGCTGGATCCCAACAGCCTCGTATCACTAGCAGTCGAGATGACAGGCATCTTATCCGCATGGCTGTAACGGATGTGCAGCCACGTCTCGATTCCTGAGTCAACAGATGGGGACGTTTGCAAGACAACTGTCTGCACGAACAGTTCGACGACGTTTGCAGCAGCGTGGAGTATCAGCTCGGAGACCATGGCTGCGGTTACCCTTGACACTGCATCACAGACAGGAGCGCCTGCGACGGTGTACTCAACGACGAAGCTGGGTGTACGAATGGCAAAACGTCATTTTTTCGGATGAATCCAGGTTCTGTTTACAGCATAATGATGGTTGCGTTCGTGTTTGGCGACATCGCGGTAAACGCACATTAGAAGCGTGTATTCGTCATCACCATACTAGCGTATCGACCGGCGTGATGGTATGGGGTGCCATTGGTTACACGTTTCGGTCACCTCTTGTTCACATTGACGGCACTTCGAACAGTGGACGTTACATTTCAGATGTGTTACGACCCGTGGCTCTACCCTTCATTCGATCCCTGCGAAACCCTACATTTCAGCAGGATAATGCACGACCGCATATTGCAGGTCCTGTACGGGCGTTTCTGGATACAGAAAATGTTCCAGTGCTGCCCTGGCCAGCACATTCTCCAGATCTCTCACCAACTGCAAACGTCTGGTCAATGTTGGCCGAGCAACTTTCTCGTCACAATACGCCAGTCACTACTCTTGATGAACTGTTGTATCGTGTTGAAGCTGCATGGGCAGCTGTAACTGTACAGGGCGTATAAAGGTTGTCCTGGGTACTGATTTCTCTGGATCTATGCACCCAAATTTCGTGAAAATGCAATCACATGTCAGTTCTAGTATAATATATCGGTCCAATGAATACCCATTTATTATCTGCATTTCTTCTTGGTGTAGCAATTTTGATGGCCAGTAGTGCATAAAGGGCTTCAATGAAACCAACACTTTACTTGCAACATTGATTTCAACGCATTTCCCAGTCCGAAACGACAGTTCGCAGTGTGATGAACAAAATCACGCCGTTCGTGCCTGCTTGTGACACTGCTGACATGTCATGGGCGATTCATCCCTTCTTGATGGACATCATGGCGCTGCAGCCTCTTGAACGTAATCTCACCCCCCTGGACTGCAGATCGACTGTAATTCTTATTCTGATGAGCATAAACCACTTGAAATCATTCGACGAAATTTTAAAGTGATCTGAAGCAGCTACGAATCCTTACATTTTCTCGGTTCTCTTGTTTTATATCCTTTTGTGGAGTCATCATGTAAGGGTGCGCTATGACACATGCGTGAATAAAAAGGCAAAGGATTCCTCTAAGACCTCCCCCGTTCGGCCAAATCCTCGATGGCACCAGTTCACTTTTATTGAATATTTTTAAATTGTGACCTTACACCTGCGAAGTAGCCCAAGGTAGCTGCAGGTACGCAGTGGCTTGACACACCCCTGTGGCCAGTTGCCTGCCTGCATGTACCTAGGAGTATTTTCTCTGGAAATTCATGTTTGTAAAATACTCAGTAAAAGTGAATAGGTGCCACTTATGGTTCTGTCGAACTGAGGGATCTTAAAGGAATCCTTGCCACTGCATTTTTCGTCTCGACTCTGAGCAGTAGTGTGTCTCCAATGTTTTCCTTAGCCACTCATAAGAAAACCAACCGCGTGATTTGAGCTCTGGGCGTCGCGGTTCTGACGTTCATCGCAGAGGCGTCTGAAGAACGTGTGGAATGTGGATAGGAGTGTCTCTAACGACCATACAATCGTATGACCCATCTACGGTGCCGTTGGACACAATTATGGAAATATTTGGTGCGAATGTGACATCATTAGACCACCTTATACATCACACGAACACTTGAGCTCTGGCCATCTTTCTGCATGTGTCGACATTTTGTTATTTGGTGTGTCGTGGAGCCTGGATAAAGCTGCAGGGCGCCACGCTTTTGCACCGTTACAGGGGAAGGTTTCGGGCACCTTTGAGCCAAATTTCAAACTTACGTGTTCGAATGTTAGACGATTACGGTTCTGTTGCCAAGTTTAGTTATCCAAGAAATAAAAATATTTTACATGGCAAATAGCAATAAGATAGCATTAATAGAACCAAAAGTTATTCGAATGCATATATAGACAATGTGTTTAAAACGTACTAAGAACTAACGAAGTTGATGTTAGCAGTACTTCTACTACTGCTGCTGCTGACACCGCTGCCCCTAATGCCATCAACAGTGACCCAGGTAGATATAAAAGTAATGACAGGTGTATGAAAGTAATATATTCTGATAAAGCGAGTTCTGAAAGAGGTAAATATAGGTAGACTGCCTCAAATAGCACTCGTAAGCGAGAAAGTGGTGGTTGGTAACAAGGATGTAGCTGTGTATCGAGTACGTAAGGGTCAAATGTACACATTATTCTTGCTTCAGTAAAGATATCATTAACTCTCTTTTGAAGTTGGAGATTTTGCTCAGGTCTCTAATATAATGAGGGAGATTATTCCAAAGTCGGAATCCTCTTAGTGAAAAGGAATTCGAGAAAGCGGCTGAGTGAAAAACCATCAAACTGGGAAACAGATATAGAGGACGACAGTACTTATTTGTGTACGCTGTCAGAATGGGCACGAAATTTAGGGTTAAAGTTCGAACCATCTAAAACCCGTGAGGACCTCATTGGTCATTCTAGGCTAACTATACAGCAAAGGGACGCACAGTATTTTGCTCTCATGGCAACAGGTGTTTTTTAGCCATGCTGTTCAGAAAAGAGCGTTAAGGTCGAAGAGAGATATGACAGACACTGCACATTGATAAGACAGTAGGGCAGACAGAGAGTATGGGGATCTTTGCGCTTGTCTGCACGTAGCCAGAGTAGCTGTGTCTTAGGTAGTGGAAAATTATTACTGAGTTGGACGTCACAGGTATGTCGAACACATGCGGTCATGACCGCTTCCAGCCGACGTGAGCTTTCCTGAGCGATATCTCGCAGGAGAACATCGCTATTATAAACTTTCGTCTAGTTAGCCTAGAATGACCAACGAGGTCTCCTTTGGTTTTAGATAGTTTGAGCTTTAACCATAGTTTCCGTTCCCATTCTGAAAGTGTGCACGAGTCACTACAGACATCCTCTAAATTTCTATTCAAGTTCGATGGAGGTCATCAGTATATACTAGGTTTTTACAATAGGATTAACGAACAGTGAAAAGAGTATAGGAGATAATAGCGAAACCTAATGATGTCTGATTTTTCGTTGTAAACATTCTGCTGCACTGGCCGTTATCTCTCTGTACAAAGTATTTTTCTATTGCAAACTAAAACAGTGTTTTAATCCAAAAAATGACAGCGACTGTGGCATTTTATTATCAAACAATAAATCTGTGGTGGCGTGGTTCCTATTACAACTGAGGTACTGATTTCATTTCTCGATTTTAACTTATGTTCGCCAGTTACGAGTAAAATGTTAGCTAAGTGAATTAAAAGCAAAGGCGTCAAGATTTCCAGAAACATCGGAGGGAAAGCGGAAGGAGAGTTGAAGGAGAAAGATCAAGGCCTTTACGAGGGCGACGAACTGTCTGAAAGTGCGACAGAATAAGTCTGAGGCATTCTGGAAGCCCTTATACGTGTAGAATTAGAATTTAACAAAGCTTTAGAAGATTTGAGATGAAATATGGCGCGAAGCATAGGTAACATTTCTGAATTTCTAAAATCATTGTGGGAAGTGGTAACCAAACCACTATCCAAATTGTTTTCTAGAATTTATGAGTCTGGGTGAATACCATCAGACTTCCAGAAAAATATCACACACACAATACCGAAGATTGTAAGGATCGATATGTGCGCGTGATCTACCGCACAATGAGCTCAAAGTCACTGAAAAGAATAACACACACAAGAATGGAAAAGAAAACTGGGGATGTGTTACATAATGATTGGTTTGCCTTTAGGAGATTTAAAGGCATCAGAGAGGCTGTTCTAACATTGCACAAGATAATGCAAGTAACACTTAAATCAAGATACGCTTATAGGATTTGTCGACTTACAAAATGTGTTCGTCACTCTAAAATCATTCAAAGTGTTCGGAATTATGAGGAAAATGGTTTTAAGCTATAGGGAAAGACGGATAATATACAGTATCTGCAGGATCATGAGTGTATTTCCAGTACCACTTCCTGCAGTTTGAAGAGATGGAGTTCATTGTGGTAAAGACTTATTGAAGTTCTCGGTGGGTTTCTTTTATATCTTGTTTTCTGCAAGAATTCTGAGAAGGCGTCGATAATTTCATATAATAACAATAAAGGAAAACAATAAAAATTTAGTGAATGTGTAAATGCAACAGAACAAGAGGGCGTCAGACACAGTCATCTGGGAAGAATGTGGAGCGAAGGGGACCTGTCAACTTTTTGTCCATCCAAAGTACGTCTCAAAGACAGTAAACCGGCAACGTGAAATGTACAGTTCTTTAGCCGCAGGCCTTATGTTAGGGAAAACAAAATAAATTTAAGATACCAAAGTCTGTTATCTGAGTGTGGAATCTCACCGTTGTATTTTATCTCTGCATTCACATGTATCTAATTAAATAACCAGGTGAGGAACGTTCTGGATCTTGAGCTTGCCTCTTCTGCCATAGTTATCTCTAGCACTGATTATCGCTTTCAAATCAGTTGAAACGACCTGCAGTTTCGACTGACATGGGAATCGGTTTACTGAATGTGAGCTAATACTTCTAGCCAGTACGCTAGACCTAAAAGAGAGAAACTTCCCTACAATTCATTACGTATTGTAATACGGCAAAGATTTTTCACAAAAAAATGCCTAACATTATAAGGACTGGTAAGAGTTCAGAAGCTTATGTACAAAACCGTCGAGTAAAGGAGTCTACGGAAAGCACTAACCAGATGAACGGACAGGATGAGAAGACAGGTGTGGAGAACTCCGAGGGTAATTTTTGTTGTACGGTGAGGAGCAGTAGAAGGCAAAAACTATAAACCACGATAGCGATCTGAATTTAAACAAAATGGAATGAGAACGTTTAGATGAAGGATGTGGCACAAGAGGGCAGAGGAAATTGAGGCGCATGATTGGAACCAGACTGCTACGTTCCTTTCTTCCGCTGTGATTTGTTCGTTAAGAGTGTAGTCAGAGGGCACTTACGCCTTACACAGTATATGTTATCATGGGAAGCTTTACGAAACCAGTCTTTAGACTGGAGAACACAACAACACCAGCCTTAATAAATTAAGTAATGTTTTATTAGAATATACCACGAATATCCTTCTGTGTTTTGGGTGCCAAAAAATAATACGATCAAATTAGTTTTTGGTTGCTGGTTTATTGATCCACAGGTCGTTTACAAAATTATATCAGACGAGCCGTCTTAACAGACAAAGGAAACAATTTTAAAAACTTTAATAATTATTGCATACAGAGATATTATCCCATGTAGATCTGAATTAACACGTTGAGTTCTTTTTATAAATATTTGAAAACGAGTCATCTTCGGTCACTGTTCACACTACACGCAAAGAAACACACGTTTTCGGTTTGCATCAGGACTTTGACGCCACTTTCCATTCTACTGAATCCTTTATATTGACCTCGTTGTCCCTCTAGAAAAAGCTGAGTCAGGCCCATAGCCGTTAATGAGATGCTGAGTAGACTTCAAGATAATAGTTTTCCATTAAATGAGCGAAAGGAATACTGAGTGACTTGTAGTCAACAGCTGTTTACTTGCACGATAGGAGTGTGATCGCGGATCGTTACAGCACATAGTATTCCCTGATCTAGTGGTACTTACACATGCTTCACACTACTGTCTGTGAAGTTTCTTTTGATCACTATTGTGCTTTATTGGACAGAGTCCTATTGGAAGTTGCGTGCCTTGCCTTCCTTCGACCTTTGAACCGACCTACCGGCCGTGCTGTACGGGAACCAACAAGAGTTGACAGATGTGATCTGTGGCAGAACTTGTTCTGCTTGCCACATACCTTGTCAATACCCCTAATTCTTCATAGAATCAAACTTCGATAATACATTAAAAGTTTCTTGGAGACCGCTGAGTGCTTTCACAATCGAAACTGGATGAGTATAGTAAGTGTAATTTGCGATACGTTATAAGGATGGTTAGTTTTTCACTCCTCTCAACGTTTATAGCATCATATCTTCTCAACTACAGGAGGTGGACAATTATATGACAACACCAAAAACACAACACATTAAAATACTTAATAAGATATGGCATTCAAAACAGCTTCCAGTCATCTTGCAGTGTACAATGAGGTAATAGAAGCCATGTGGTACCCCCTTTTTCACGGCGTAGTGCATCAACTCGACGGGACATAGACTCAACAAGTTGTTGGAAGACTCCTGCAGAAATTTTGAGCCATGCTGCCTCTCTAGTTGCGAAAGTGTTGTCTGTCCAAGATTTTGTGCAAGAACTGACCTCTCGATAAGTCCTATAAATGTTCGGTGGGATTCTTGTCGAGAGATCTGGGTGTCCAAACCATTCCCTCGAAATGTTCAGAATGTTCTCCAAACCAATCGCGAGCAATTGTGGTGCGGTGATATGGCGCACTGTCTCCCATAAACATTACATCGTTGTCTTGTTAACATGAAGTTCATGAATGGTTCCACATGGTGTCCAAATAGCCAAGATAAGCATTTCCAGTCAGTTATGATTCAGTTTGACCAGAGGACCCAGGGCACACCATTATGGAGCCACCGCCAGCTTGCACAGTGCCTTGTTAACAACCTGTGTCCATGGCTTCGTGGGGTCTGCGCAACGCTCCAAACCTATCTTCAGTTTTTACCAACTAAAATCGGGACTCATCTGACCAGGGCACGGTTTTCCAGTTGTATAGGTTCTAACCGATATGGTCACTAGCTCAAGAGGCTGCAGGCGACATCGTGCTGTTAGCAAGGACAATAGCGTCGATCGCCTGGGTCATAACCCATTAACGCCGAATTTCGCCGCACTGTCCTAACGTTCGTCGTGCGTACCGCATTGATAACTGAGCGCAGCGTTCCTCGTGCGTTGGCACTGACAACTCTATGCACACGCCACTGCTTTGGCTCGTTAAGTAAAGACCGTCGCCCAGTGCGTTGTCCATTATGAGAGGTAATACCTAAAATTTGGTGTTCTCGGCACACTCTTGACCTCGGAATATTCTACTCCCTAACGATGTGCGGAATGGAATGTGACACGCATCTATCTCTAACTTCCATTCCGAATTCAGAGTCTGTTAATTACCGGCGCATGTCGGAAACCTTTTGACATGAATCAACTGAGTAGAAATGACAGCTCAGCTAACGGACTGTCGTTTTATACCCTGTGTACGTGATACTATAGCCATCTTTAGATGTGCATATCGCTATCCCATTACTTTTCTCACTTCAGTGTATAAATACACAGTCTCTATAGTTTTCATGGGATTCTTTCTGAAAAATAGCGACAAGTTCAGGAAGCCGATGATGGAGATGACAGACAATCACGTACCCTTCTCTCCAAAGTAAGAGTGGGCCAGAAAGTCTCTGTAACACTGAGATCTTTTGATTGTGATGTCTAGTGGAGATGAGACAATTTACCCACGTGCTCCCGAAAACAGTCCTGGACGTGTGGATAGATTCCCTGTCGTCTTGGAACACAACATCACCATCGGGAAACATACGTTGTACCAGGGAAGATCTGATCAATTAAAATCGTCATTATTCTTGGCAGTCAAACGATGTTTCAGAGCAACAACAAGGCCCTTGGAATACCACGATATAGTTGCTCAAGTCATCAACGAACCCCCGACATGTTTCACTCTTGGACGAATATTCGGCCAGAAGAGTGTGAAACAAGAGTCGTGCTGTTTTCGTGCTGACAGCGTTCGCGGGTGTGATATTTAGTTCCGAGGTGATTTTGGCAGCAGTCGTTCATTTATTTCCTGTCACAAACCTCTTGGATGACCGTCTGTCATGACAATTGAAAACACACTTTAGAATGTGTTGTGACTTCGCAGCTGATGCCTTTGGGTTTTCGATATATGCGGTAAAAATCTTCAAAACGATGCCTCTTGAAGCACGAAACACTTCGGTTACCAGGTGACGTAATCATTCGCCACAAGAGCACCAACAGTTCGCCCGTGGCGTTGAGCTCTGACATGATGCACTCAGTACGAAAAAACACCGTTCTGGCCGTGAAGGATTCTTGTAACGCTTTGAAACACTGCACATGTGTCGCTTGTGGTCAAATACAACAGCGTAGCCTGAAGGATTGGCTGACGTCTGCATCATGTTCAGGTATGCATTTCGCTCAAGGGTTTCCACATTTTTATCCACCTACAGTATGTGTCGTCAACATTCAGCGGTATATGTAGATACTGTGTGAAAAATTTGTTTTGAGTAGAGTTAGTTTAAATAAGTGATAAACTAAAACTTCACGCGTCGTGTTGAAGTTTTACTGCACGAGCAGCGGAAATGTAGTGAGTGGGGGCTGTAAGCGAGGAGAAGTATCGGGAAGATTTTATATTATGTATTATGTTTGTTGTTAGTCGCTCAGTGCTCTTATTAGCAAATACTGATTGAATATAGTGTGGGGAATTGGCGCGCCATGAATTGTCTCAAGATACATTTTCTAGCTTTCATATTTGACGTATAGCGTTAAGCTTTCAGCGTAAGCTTATATTGTCTAATAAGTAAATGACGATAACAATTTTAAACTTTTAAATTAGGTCAATATTTATACGAAATAATAAAAAGTTATATATACTTTGCCGCCTGGAAGCCTTTAGATAGGCAACCTTCACTTATGAGTGTGTGACCATATTAACCGTTTTGTAATATACCGGCTTGTTAAATAGGTACGTGCAATAATATTAACACAGATATGGGAAGAACCAATTCTAAATTCCCGCACGATCATCAGAATTTAGTATTTCTGGGGTCTCCCTAATCTGATTACGGCGAATTTCGGAGTGATCCAACGACTAATACACGTGCAATACAAATACGTAGGCTCCCATGGCCGGAGACGATAGCATTAAAATTATTCAGGGGCTACTGTCTCGTAACCTTAGAAAAATATTAAAACTCTAAAACCCAAAAATAACAGCCACCGCAGCCATGGTGCAACAGTCTTCTTCATGTATTACATTAATCAGCGTACATCAGTACACGCCCCATGGAACGAGGCTGCAGCACGTCTGAAAGTTCGCTTACTTTAGTAGTTTAGCATATTAACTGATGACGTGGCAGTATACTTTCAACGATTTACTGACAAAGAAACGTCCAGTTGGCTTAATCACATTAGTATTCGAACTTACGGTCTGTCCCTTCTGATCTCGCTTCTGATGGGGCGTTAAACACCAAACTTCCCCCACATACGACAGCTGAGACGCTGGGCAACTCGAAGTAAACACTATTCTCTTCTCACACGTGCCCGTGATAATTATTATGAATGAGTTCGACCAATGAAATAATTCAACCGCCATCTATGTTTGCTAAATATAGCCCAGTCATACTTTTCAGTTATTTATTCACTTGTCAGTTGCTATCGTAACAGAGCAGTCATGCTCAGACTCTAAGTAAATGACATGTGAACAGATGCATTAGCCCAACAGCACGTAATTTCATGCGTTAATCCCTGCATCTTATTGTTGTTGTTGTGGTCTTCAGTCTTGAGACTGGTTTGATGCAGCTCTCCATGCTACTCTGCCCTGTGCAAACTTCTTCACCTCTCAGTACCTACTGCAACTTACATCCTTCTGAATCTGCATAGTGCATTCATCTCTTGGTCTCCCTCTACGATTTTTACCCTCCACGCTGCCCTCCAGTATTAAATTGGTGACCCCTTGATGCCTCAGAACATGTCCTACCAACCGATCCCTTCTTCTGGTCAAGTTGTGCCACAAACTCCTCTTCTCCCCAATTCTATTCAATACCTCCTCATTAGTTATGTGATCTACCAATTTAATCTTCAGCATTCTTCTGTAGCATCACATTTCGAAAGCTTCTATTCTCTTCTTTTCCAAACTATTAATCGCCCATGTTTCACTTCCACACATGGCTACACTCCAAGCAAATACTTTCAGAAACGACTTCCTGACACTTAAATCTATACTCGATGTTAACAAATTTTTCTTCTTCAGAAACGCTTCTCTTGCCATTTCCAGTCTACATATTATATCCTCTCTACTTCGACCATCATCAGTTATTTTGCTGCCCAAAGAGCAAAACTCCTTTACTACTTTAAGTGTCTCATTTCCTAATCTAATTCCCTCAGCATCACCTGACTTAATTCGACTACATTCCATTATCTTCGTTTTGCTTTTGTTGATGTTCATCTTATACCCTTCTTTCAAGACACTATCCATTCCGTTCAAGTGCTCTTCCAAGTCCTTTGCTGTCTCTGACAGAATTACAATGTCATCGGCTAACCGCAAAGTTTTTATTTCTTCTCCATGAATTTTAATACCTACTCCGAATTTTTCTTTTGTTTCCTTTACTGCTTGCTCAATATACAGATTGTCCTTCATCGTCTCCCAGATTTAACTGTCTGCTCTCATTCTCTAAGATAATAAATGATTAAGAGACTGAGAGGCGACACACATACGTCTAGTTTAATGGCGTGAACTAAAATGTCGCAGGGCAGCGCAGGAATGTGCAGCACACCTTGCTACTAGATCTGTGTGCACTGACTTGCCGAATTCGGTGACGCACTGAAGCGATGAGGAAAGGCAGAAACGTCCCTCCCCATTTGTGCGTCAGTGGCTACACTAAGTGATGCGTTTTTAAAACGGCGTAAGTGCTTCATTAACACAGTGGCACACTTGCGAAATATAGTATCAGGTTTATGCTGGCTATTATTTCTTAACTAGTGACGCGACACACCGGTAAACAAGACTGGTGTTAGTTTGAGATGCAGATAGTAACGTTATCAGTGGCGTGATGCAACTTTTATCCTTCAAGGTAATGAACCGGCTAGCACTTAGCAACACAATTTCCCTCATTGCAACTCTCTATTTGTCCCACAAACTACGTTGAGTATTACGCAATAAATGAGTAGTTAGCAGTTACTAAGAAGCAGTCCGTGTGCTGAAGCCTTTAAGCAAGCAATGAGGTGGGGTTCATTTGGATAAACAGGGTTAGCGTCTTTCATTAACAACAAAAACGTCTTCGACCCGGGTTCGAAACCCGCTACCGTTTAAATTTTGATTAATAAACAGCCTTGGCGGCTGAAGACTTCCGGCATAAGAGGTCGCCCTCATTCTTCCAACTGCCTTGCCAAAGAGGGCGGAGAATTGGGCAGATGTTCAGGGCATTCTCTTGTCTTTGGGGTGAGAAACTGGCCCCAAAAGGCGAAATAATCAGCAGTAATCAGTGACATGAGGCTGCACAAGGCAATGGACACCACTGCATTAAAGACATATAACGTCTATGCACAGGACATGTGGCCTGTAACTGAAAAAGTTTCATCATGATCTCTCCATTGGAAAAAGATTTCGGAAAACTCCCCCATTCGGATCTTCGGGAGAGGACTGCCAAGGGGTGGTGGCCATAAGAGAAAGCATGTATAACCAACGAAAGGCTAACGTTCTAAGAGTTGGGGCGAGTAATGTCAGAAGCCTAAACGTGGTAGGGAAACTAGAAAATCTGAAAAGGGAAATGCAAAGGCTCACTCTAGATATAGGAGGAGTCAATGAAGTGAAATGGAAAGAAGACAAGGATTTCTGCTCAGATGAGTGCAGGGTAATATCAACAGCAAAGGAAAATGGTGTAACAGGAGTAGGAATCGTTACGAATAGGAAGGTAGGTAAGAGAGTGTGTTACTGTGAACAATTCAGTGATAGGGTTATTCTTATGAGAAACACAGTCGGGAAGAATCAATACTCAATGAAGTGTGATACGGAAGTAGTAATGAACGACGAGACAAGCTTGAAGTTCTCTAAGGCTGTAGAGGTCAGTTGGCAGTATAGTTGAAGAGGAATGGACATCTCTAAAAAGGGCAATCACAGAAGTTGGAAAGAAAAACATTGGTACAAAGAAGGTAACAGAAGAAATTCTTCAGTTGATCGATGAAAGAAGAAAGTACAAAAATGTTCAAGGAAATTGAGGAATACACAAGTCGCCGAAGAATGAAATAAATAGGAAATGCAGGGACGCTAAGACGAAATAGCCCCATGAAAAATGTGAAGAAATCGAAAAAGAAATGATTGTGAGAAGGACAGAGTCAGCGTAAAGGTAAGTCAAAGCAACCTTCGGTGAAATTTACAGCAAGAATGGTAACATTAAGAGTGCAACGGGTATTTCAATGTTAAACGCAGAGGATAGGCGAAAGGGTTTGCCTGATGTGATAGAAGAAAAAACAGGAGTCGATTTAGAAAATATAGGGATACAGTATTAGAAACAGAATTTAATAGAGATTTAGAGGACTTAAGATCAAATATAGCTGAAGCGATAGAATCATTCTATCTGAATTTCTAAAATCATTGGGGGACGTGGCATCAAAGAGACTATTCAAGCTGGTGGGTAGAAAGTACGAGTCTGGTAACATAACATCTGAATTTTGGAAAAAATATCATCCCCACAATTCTGAAGACTGCAAGAGCCGAGAAGTGCGAGTATTATCTCACAATCAGCTTAATAGGTCGTGCATCCAAGTCGGTGACATGAATAATATATAGAAGAATGAAAAATGGAGTATGTATTAGATGACGATGATTCTGGCTTTAGGGAAAAGTAAGAGCACCAGAGGGGTAGTTCTGATGTTGCGGTTATTAACTGAAGCAAAAATAGAGAAAAATCCAGAGACGTTCGTAGGAATTGTCGACCTCGAAAAAGAGTTCGACAATGTTAAACGGTGCAAGGTGTTCGAATTTCTGAGGTAATCTATAGGGAGAGACGGGCAATATGTACAAAAGCCAAGAAGGAATAATAAGAGTGGACGATCAAGAACGTAGAGCTCGAATTGAAACGGGTGCAAGACAGTAATATAATCTTTCGCCCCTACTGTTCAATGTCCACATCGAAGAGGCAATGGTGGAAATAAAAGAAACTGATAAAAGAAACTGTCAGGATTGGAATTAAAATTAAAGGTGAAGGGATATGAATGATACATTTCGCCGATGACATTGCTATCCTGAGTGAAAGCGAAGAATAATTACATGATCCGCTGAACCGAATGCACTGTCTGATGAGCACAGAACATGGATTTAGAATAAATCGAAGAAAGACGAGAGTAATGAGAAGTAACAGAAATGAAATGAGAACTAGCAACTTCAGGATTGATAGTCACGAAGTACAAGAAGTTAAGGAATTCTGCTACCTAGGCAGCAAAATACCAGTGATGGAGGCCGTGCGGTTCTGGCGCTGCCGTCCGGAACAGCGGGACTGCTACGGTCGCAGGTTCGAATCCTGCCTCGGGCATGGGTGTGTGTGATGTCCTTAGGTTAGTTAGGTTTAAGTAGTTCTAAGTTCTAGGGGACTTATGACCTAAGATGTTGAGTCCCATAGTGCTCAGAGCCATTTGAACCATTTGAACCAGTGATGGATGGATCAAGGAGGACATCAAAACAGACAAGCACTGGAAAAAAACGGCATTCCTGGTCAAGAGAAGCCTACTACCATGAAACATAGGCCTTAATTTGAAGAAGAAATTTCTGAGAATGTACGTTTGGAGAACAGCATTGTATGGTAGAGAAACATGGACTGCGGGAAAACCGGAACAGAGCCGGCCGCGGTGGCCGTGCTGTTCTAGGCGCTTCAGTCCGGAACCGCGAGACTGCTACGGTCGCAGGTTCGAATCCTGCCTCGGGCATGGATGTGTGTGATATCCTTAGGTTAGTTAGGTTTAATTAGTTCTAAGTTGTAGGCGACTGATTACCTTAGATGTTAAGTCCCACAGTGCTCAGAGTCATTTGAACCGGAACAGAAGAGAATCGAAGCATTTGAGATGTGGTGCTATAGACGAATTTTGAAAATTAGGTGGACTGATAAGTTGAGCAATGAGGATGGTCCGCCCATAATCGGAAAGAAAAGGAATATGTGCAAAATACTGACAAGGAGAAGTAACAGGATGATAGGACACCTATTAAGACATCAGGGAATGACTTTCACGGTACTAAAGGGAGCTGTAGAGTGCAGAAACTGTAGAGGAAGACAGAGATTGGAATACATCCAGCAACTAATTGAAGACGTAGGTTTCAAGGGCTACTCTGGGATGAAGAGGTTGACACGGGGAGGAGTTCGTAGCTTGCCGCATCAAACCATTCAGCAGACTAGTGACTGAAAACAATAAAACTAAATTTCCCACTAAATATGAATTTATAATGTCACGATGATGGTACACATCTTACTTTGAAACCTGAGAGTTTTGTTAACATCTAAAATGGCACATCTAGAAGGTCTTTCAAACTGTCCAGACATCTCCGCAGTAGATCGCTAACCGCGTAATATCAGTAGTATGGATACACTCTCCTTAGCGATGTCCGGTTTTTTCAACTTTTGTCTCGACGACAAGCACGAAAATAAGATTCTACTTCATTATGCTAACACTAAAAACTTCTGATTGCCCCACATGGGTATTAGACAAACAAACTGATCACAATTCACAAACTAGGCTGGTGCTAGGGTATCAAAAACCAAATGACGAAACCGTGGGGAAAATTTGTACTCTCGTTCATCAAATAGTTCTATAAAAGGGTTAGCTTAGACGGATTTAAATTTACACAGTCATTAAACATTTCAAATTGTTTCTGCAGAATTCTGCAAATCTCTCAAGCAAAACATACAGAAAAAAAAATGAAGTTGTCTGGAGGTTCTCATCCACGTAACACCAGACGAGATTAAACTCTCTACATTTTAAGTTGATCAGTCATGCTCGAGTTTCAGCCTCCATCCACTCCAGAACTATAGTCATTATGACAGTATCGTGCAGTGGCCATGTAATTAGGAAAGGAATTTTCGCGCCTAGAGTGCAGTACCACCAAGAATGTACCACGAATCTCTGTTTTCCATAATCTAACACCTCCATTTCAGCAGGAGCCAGCATTTTATTAGTAAAGGGAGATATACAATATTGGTGAAAGAGTGTACACAGTCTTCTTCTCCTTCCTCTTGTTCATCTTATTCGTCTTCATTTTCAGAAGTATGCTTCTCGTCCATTCTGGTCTTCATCTAGCGATCTTTTCCGTGATCTTCCGGGGTATCGTTTTCCTTGTGCCTACAGTTCAAATTGTTACGTTGGGTCTTTCTTTTAGTATATAGTAGTGGTTATTGGTGTTTATAATTTGTAACACTTATTAGGAATACGTAATCGGCTTTTCATAGTTATTAAGATGTTCTTTCATAAAAGGTAATGTTACTTCCGTTATTGCCTAGTAGTCTGGCATTACCTTGGTACTGTTTACTTCCAGTAAGTGTAGCTGTAACAGTGGTCCTTTATAATTCAGTAACTCTGCGTTTATTCCATCCTGTCATGTGGCTTTTCTGTTTTCATTTGTCTTAGAGTTTTATGGAGATCGTTCGCTTTTGTATTGCTCATATGTCTTGCCTCATTTCCTTCCTGTTGTGACCTCTGGTAGTCGCCAGTCTAAGCAGTTTTTTTTTTTTTTTTTGCCGTCGTTAGGTTGTTCTCTCCCAAAGAATCGACTGGCGCTTTGTTTCAGTGTTTCAGGATCATAGGTAAAAGCCTAGGGCATCTAGATATTTGACATTGATTATCTGAATGTCAAGCAGTTTTCCTTTCTTGCTGAATCTTAACATCGGTTACCACAGTCTTACAATAACTTTATTTGTCGTATCAGATCATAACTGTACTCTTCGTATATTGATTTACGTCGTTTGATCATTTATTTGTGTTTTTACGGATAGTATTGACATGAAAGGTAAAGCTGCTATACAACTTAGTCTTCCACTTTCAAACAAAAACTTCACTGCCGAGCGAGGTGGCGCATTGGTCAGCACACTGGTCTCGCATTCCGGACCATGATGGTTCAAACCTGAGTCCGGCCATCACGATTTACGTTTTCTACGATTTCCCTAAATCGCTTCAGGTAAATGCCTGGATGGTTCCTGTGGAACGGAACGGCCGACTTCCTTCCCCATCCATCCCTATCCCGATAGGCCCGATAACCTCGCTGTTTCGTCCCCTCCCCAAAATCAACAAACCAACCAAAAATTTCATTGGCTGCCAAGATTCTGCAAGAATAATACTGCAAAAGGTTTTCCCAGTTACGCAACTGTTACATTGCTCAGTAAGCACAATAAACTTCTTAATAACACAGGCGCTGCTATCTCGTATTTATTCATCAACATCCGGCCCTCGACTCTCAGTAAATATGTCCTTCATGGATGAACGTCCAAGTGCAAGTTGTGACACATGGACGACGACATAAGGCATCTTGTGTCTGGCCGTGCACTTATAGCAGAAGCGGTGAAGGCGACGGTTTACGTAAAGCGGGGGTAATCTGGGGACAGAGGTCCGGTCCGGCACAAATTTTCGCCGTCGCCTTTCCAATATACAGCCGATTCGGTTCATATTTGCAATTTCGAATACATTTTCTCCGAAAAAACGCAGTTTAATCTTAGCGAGTAACAAACACTTTATCTCACAGGAGACGGTTTCAGAAAAGTATAATGTTTCAGTTATTTATTAAAAGTATCACACCTGTGAATAGAATTTAATCATTCATAAATTTTTTGTTCAAACATACGTTCATTGCTCTAAAAAAAGTCTCTGTTTGTTGCAGCTTCCCTGTGGAATGGTTCGCCGCCGAGATGCAGAACAACCCGGAACTGGCTCGCATGATCGTCAGCAAGTTCGTGGACGCTAACCAGGATGGAGAACTGACGGCGGAGGAACTCCTCAGGCCCACTTACTGAGTCCCCCACCAGAAACCTACACATGCCATAGGCATATTAAGAAACTCCCACACCTCTGAGTCACTTGTTTGTAATGTCGACATATGTGTATCGTTATGTTCCAATAAAATAACTTTCAATGTTTCGTAAGAACTTTCCTCTCATTTTGTTTGCAGATTCAGACCAGATCCCTAGCCTTCTAGAAAGTGGTAGCACTTCATTGCCTGAATGGATCTTTTAAAAAATTTAAACATTTGCACTCTCCTGTTCCTTTCCTTGCATGCTCTTTTACGGCATACGAATATTTGAAGCAGATTATTTATAGCGCAGTGTTAGACTGAAACTCGTGTTCATGTCTTGCAAGGCAGTTGAGTGTGGGAAAACATTACACTTCCTACCTACACATTGATAATTATAGTTCAAGTCTCATACTTTATTCCGAGTGATAAAATACGAATAACTGCAAATATACTAAGATCTTGCCTAATGTTTAAGAACCTCTAGCTATTCTATGTCTTTCAACTTGTTCTATCTCACTTAAGAAAATAATAGAGAGATGAGAAACGTTTTTCTTGATGTAACTATGGCATGTGTACATACACAGCTGAGAAAACCTTGAACAGTAGACTATATTTTTATCAGTTATTTGGGAAATAGTAACCTCCTGTAGAAAACATTCCTTAATAACTTGTCGTTTCCTTTCTTTACATATGTGACTTCTCTAATTAGAATGAGATTTTGTTTGTAGTAGAACTGTTACTAAGATAAAGTTTCCAGTACATTCTAGTTCTTTTAAATATGTACATCTAACAAATGATCAAATAAAATATTACCTGAAGTATGTAATATGTGTATGTTGTAAATAATTTGTAGAGGGATTATTTTCGCACAGATTGCTGGAATATATTCCTGTTAAGGGCAGATATTCTAAAAAAAATAGGTAGTGTGGAAGATTCGCGTCAGCCTTCCTGCTATGTATCATAATCCTCTCAAACGACTGGATTTAGAGTACGAGAGGAAGTAAGACACAAATTAGGTAAGATAAATATAACCTCGTGTATGTTCTGTACAGACCGTTTAGTTGAAAATAAAACAAAAATTCTGTTAACCAACTTCCATTTTTCTTTCATGTCCAACGAATTGTTCTGATTTAAACTTAACAATTATAGTGAGTGTATTATGTAGAGCATATATACTGCAATAATAAAAATAGCTTTGGTGCTTACCATGACCTCAGAGCTTTTTAAGACTTACGGCCTCCATTGGTATCAACAACACTCGAGTTCTTTTGACATCTAGTGAAAGCATTACATAGAGTCAAAGATGAAGTTAATAGTAGTTACTTCGTAAAAAATACATTATTGCAAAAATGAAAGCCGTTTCAAAAGCAGTAAGTATTTGGGAACTATTTTCAGGGTAGGGAATTCCTTAAAGGGGTTGTTCAAGACGCTGATCTCAATTGTCACGACGTGACAATCGTATTCATTGAATATATTACAGGCCAAATATCCTACACTTCTAAAAGGTAGAAGGTAGCATTACTTCTTAGCAGATGACAGAATTCTAGCTTAGAGAGCCATTGGAAAGTCGATTTAAGTGTTTCAAAGCAAATTTTGCTCATAATCCCACATGAAAGTGAGCATATCGTCATGAATGATTGCTGAGCCGGAAGTGGAGCACGGCATATACCACCATCCATTGTGGCGCATAAAATGTGCACTGAACGTTTTGCACCATTTGAAAATTTGTGAACGTGTATGGAATTATATTCAAGTGGAGTAAACGAGAGAATAATACTCACAGTACTAAAGTATATATCTTCACTTTCGAGTCAAAACTGTCCCAATTCCTAATCCAAAGCAGTCTGTTTGAGAACGCACATTCGTGAAATCAAAAGTACTGGGTAGCATTGAGTACCGGCTGTGTTTGGAGTATTTCTGCGACACTGCTCTGCAATTTTCAACTGGTCCTAAACATTGTGCGTCAGGTTCATGTCAGCACATACCACAGGCTATTTCATTCAGTCGATTCCAGCCTCCTGGAGAAAGGACTTCATGAAGTGCGTAATGACGCATTATCGTCTTGAAAGACAAACTCAGTGCCCAAATGTTGACTTTGGGATAAGGTGATAGGCTTGAAAACCATGTCAGGATGCTGTACAGATCTCTAATTACTTTCTATGGCAACAAGAGCCGTCCTACATCTGCAGATGACCACTGGCCCACAATGTGTCTGCCCACCGCTGTGATGAATGCCTTGCGCCTGGCTGTTAATGATATTTTAAATTCGTACATGAGAGTAGTATGATATCGAAGAAAGGATACATCTCATTGCCGACAAGAAAAGATAACAGGTAATTATAAAAAATGTTCATAAAATCTTTTCTTATGACATAAACTGATTTTTATCACACATATTAACTTTGAAAGATAGCTTCAGGCCCGAAGGTCATCGCTGGAAAGCATCGAGCTTGGTGACTCAAAACCGTGTTATTGTTAATTGTCAATGCAAAGAAATAGTCTGCATAATAACAATGGATATAATCTGATTTCGTTAGAAACGTGGACTGCAGGTTCGCCTTACAAACACTGATATGACTAAAAAAAAAAAACGCTGACGCGCTTGTGGCGTCATTAAACCGACTTCTTACAACTAATTTAAAAAGGCCAAAAGATTTCATTGATACAACACTACAGCCAAAATATGGATATAAATCATTTGGCCTGCTTTACTTATCTCACAGCAGAATTCTAGCTACAAGACTAACACATCCTTCCAGCAGCGAGGTTCCAAAAGAAGCATAAGAAAGACTGAAAAGCAGTTCTGTTACTTTGTAACAACAAATATCGAAAATTTCATACATAATCAAGAGACCGTGTTCGTACTAGGAGATATAGTCTTGTCGCTAATATTGTTAAGACCTGAGGATTTGCTATACCAACCCCGTAAGACGCCCACTGGTACTTGTCCCCATCCACATTCTTCTATGCTGGTCACCAGACGCCAAATAACTCCTGCACTCAATGGTAAAAGGAACCCGATGCCAATGAACCAAGTTTCGCTGCAGGTGATCTATTGCGCAACTTCTTGGCGCTAGATGGTGGTGGGAGATTTGTGCTGTTGCTCGTGATGGACACCTATAGGCCAAATTGATTGTGTGAAGTCGATTGCGCACTCCCTGGATCGATATAACACAACGAAACACGTCCAATGGCAGTGAGCACCATTCTGTAGCAGTCTACAAACCGTAAATTTTTAGTAGCGCTCCACAGCTGGTTTCACTGACTGCGGAAAACTATTACAGGGCCCATCTTCGTTTGCTTTGGGTCTCACAATAGCTGTCGAAATTTTGATTGGCGTAGGTGTGCTACATTCTAGTTCAGGAGGAAAGTTAACGTACAGAAAACTCTGTCGATGGAGTGGTTGCGTTCACAGCTGGAGACACAGAGAACCGAACTACATTGAGAATGCAAATTTACTTGTACCTCCAGTACATAGATGGGTGTATGTAGCGCTTTCCTTCGATCGAAAGAATACTGGGGAACAGGTTTAATATAAAAAAAAAGAATTACAAATAACTCAGGTAAAGAAAGTGTGTAATACTTCCTCGAGCGGTTTATAGTAACAACAGCGGTAGCAAACGGTAGGCTACCATGACTGTAAAGCGATTTTTAACCTCCTAGCAGGAAAGGATTTCTTCCTTCACAAACACAGCTTTTGTTGTATGTGAGTCTTGC